>NC_137783.1:24845322-26045322 GCF_963455305.1 Plecotus auritus | reverse complement strand
TGCTTCAATTTCTTCCATAGTTACTGGCATGTTGAGCTGCTTAGATTCTTCCTGATTAAGTTTTGGAAGGTTATATTTTTCTAGGAATATGTCCATTTCCTCCAGGTTGTCCAGTTTGTTGGAATAGAGTTGTTCGTAGTATTTTTTTAACAATCGTTTGTATTTCAGCGGGATCTGTTGTTATTTCACCTCTTTCATTTCTGATTTTGTTTATTTGGGTCCTCTCTCTTTGCTTCTTGGTGAGCCTGGCTAGAGGTTCATCAATCTTGTTTATCCTTTCAAAGAACCAGCTCTTGGTTTTGTTGATCTTTTCTATTGTTTCTTTGGTCTCTATGTCGTTTATCTCTGCCCTGATCTTTATTATTTCGTTCCTTCTGCTTACACTGGGCTTTTCTTGTTGCTCCTTTTCTAACTCTTTGAGTTGTTGGGTTAGGTAATTTATTACCATTGTTTCTTGTTTTTTTGCAGTAGGCTTGTAGAGCTATGAACTTCCCTCTCAAGACTGCTTTTGCTGTGTCCCATAGATTTTGGATTGTAGTGTTTTCATTGTTATTTGTTGCCATGATGTTTTTTATTTCTTCTTTGATCTCTCTGGTAACCCAGTCATGGTTTAATAGCATGCTGTTTAGTCTCCATGTGTTTGATTTTTTGGGTTGTTTTTATTGTAGTTGATTTCCAGTTTTATGCCACTGTGGTCTGAGAAGATGCTTGATATGATTTCTATCTTCTTGAATTTGAAGAGACTTTGCCTATGTCCCAACATATGGTCTATCTTTGAAAATGACCCATGTGCACTTGAGAAGAATGTATATTCTGTGGCTTTGGGGTGAAATGTTCTGAAGATGTCAATTCCATCTGGTCTAGTGAGTCATTTAGGATTGATGTTTCTTTGCTGATTTTTTGTTTAGAGGATTTGTCCAATGGTGATAGTGGGGTATTAAAGTCTCCTACTATGATTGTATTGCTGTCAATCTCTCCCTTGATATCCTCCAGGAGTTTTTTTATGTATTTGGGTGCTCCTGTGTTGGGTGCATATATGTTTACCAGAGTTATTTCTTCTTGTTGGATTGCTCCCTTTAGTATTATGAAGTGGCCTTCCTTATCTCTTGTTATGTCCTTCACTTTGAGATCTAATTTGTCAGATATTAGTATTGCTACCCCAGCTTTTTTTTCAGTTCCATTTGCCTGGAAAACCTTTTTTCCATCCCTTCACCTTCAGTCTGTGTGCGTCTTTTTTTCTGAGGTGGGTTTCTTATAGACAGCAGATATATGGGTCGTGTTTTCTTATCCAATCCGTTACCCTATGTCTTTTGATTGGGGCATTTAATCCATTTACATTTAAAGTTATTATTGATAGGTACTTATTTGTCGCCATTCCTATTCTTTACCCCTGTGTTACTTCTTCGCTTCCTATTTCTTTCTTTCTTTCTTTTTTTTTTTTTTTTTTTTTACAGCAGACCCTTTAGCATTTCTTGCATTGCTGGTTTGGTGGCAATAAATTCCCTTAGTCCTTTTTTGTCTGTGAAGCTCCTGATTTCACCTTCAACTTTGATTGACAGCCTTGCTGGGTACAGTATTCTTGGATTCAGACCCTTCCTTTGCATGACTTTGTATATTTCATTCCATTCCTTTCTGGCCTGATGGGTTTCTGTTGAGAAATCAGTTGCTAGTCTGATGGGGGTTCCTTTGTATGTAACTTTCTGTCTCTCTCTTGCCGCTTTTAAGATTCTTACTTTGTCGTTGGTGTTTGCCAATTTAATTATAATGTGCCTTGGCGTCGGTCTTTTGGGGTTCATTTTGCTTGGTACTCTGTGAGCTTCTTGGATTTGTGTGGGTTTTTTCTTCCCTATATCAGGGAAATTTTCTGTCATTATTTCTTCAAAGAGGTTTTCTATTCCTTGCTCAGCTTCCTTTCCTTCTGGAACCCCTATTATGCGGATGTTGTTTTGTTTCGTGTTGTCCCAAAGTTCCCTTAGACTCTCCTCCTGCCTTTTAATTTTTTTTTCTAGAAGTTGCTCTACTTGGGTATTTTTTCCCATCTTGTCTTCTAGCTCACTGATGTGGTCCTCTGCTTCTTCTAGTCTACTCTTGATGCTTTCTATTGAGTTCTTTACAGCAGCGATGTCATTTTTCATTTCTTCTTGGTTCTTCTTCATTTCCTCTTGGTTCTTGCTCATATTGTCGAATTTGTCTTCCATTCTTTTCAGCCACCTTATGACCATTTCTCTGAATTCTTTCTCTGGAAGGTTGCTTGCCTCCATTTCGTTTACTTCCTTTTCTGGTGAGTCCTGCTTTTCTTTCATATGCGGGCTGTGTCTTTGTCTCCCCATGGTCTCTCTTCTCTGGGTGTCTGGTTATGTAGTTCTCTCTCTCCTGCGTTGATTTAAAGGCACAAAATACAGCACTACCAGGTACAACTCACAAGGCACTTTCCGTGGTGGAGTGTAGAGCTCCTGTGAACCCGTGTGTTTGTGCCAATTGGGGAGCGTTGTTCTGGGGCTCGCAGCTGTTCCGTGGGTGCCACAGTTGTGGATTCTCAGGCTTCCTATAAGCTCCACTTTCCGGTTGAAGATGGCACAGACTCTGCGTCCAAGCCCGCGGCTCCGGGAGGGGACCCAGCTGCAGTGGGGGCTGCCCGGTCATGGGAACCCATCTAGCAGTCCCCCACCTTCTTCTGGAGTTCAGCTGTCCCCCAACTTGCCAACAAACACTCCTTGTGCGACCCTCAGCTGTTCTTTCTTTCTGCTCCGGGACAAGGCTCGGAGCACGTCTGTCTATTCCGCCGCCATTATTCCCTCCTCTCGACAGTCTCTCTAATTCATTTCCTTTCAATGTGCATGAATCCATGCACCGGGGCACTATGTTTCCCCGAAAATAAGACATCATCCGAAAATAAGACCTACTTACAGGTTTCCTTCTGAGTGAAATATAAGGCATCCCCTGAAAATAAGTCCCCCGGGCTCTGTCTCAGAATGAAAATTAATTTACCGTAAACTGGTCACTAGGGCCGCCCCGACTGGCGTCTAGCCACCAGTGACGTTACGCGGAGTCCTGACGTCACTGCTGTGTGGAGGCGGAGCGGAGGTCGGAGTAGGCGGTGAGCGCGGGGCGGGAGAGAGGAGGAGACTTTTGCAGATGCGTGTAGAAGAACAGGAGGATTAGAGCAGACGGGACGCAGCGAAGGTGGTGAGTGCTGGTCTGTCTCTGGTGACACTACCTGATGCTCGCGGCCGCCTTCATGACGACTGAAGGTTCTCAGTCAGTGGCAGACCCTGCTCCAGCCCAGATCCAGGCCCCAGCAAGCCCAGTGACAGTCCCCAGGCAGGCCCCAGGGGATAAATGTCTGATAAAGGGTTAGGGGGGATGTCTGGTGAAGGTGTTCAGTGGCACAGGGGTGGGGGGACGGGGGATCACTTAAAATGACACAGGAGGATCAGAGGGGGCAATCAAAATGACACAGGAGGATCAGAGGGGACAATCAAAATGACACAGGAGGATCAAAAGGGGTTACTAAAATGGTAATCCCCCCTCTGATTCTCCTGTGCCATTTGATTCCCCCCTCTGATCCCCCCTGTGTCATTTTGAGTGATCCCCCTCCCCCACCTTGATACCCCAATTCCTTTTTTTTTACCCCTAGAAATGAGCGCAAAAAGAAAAAGCTACTCCGTGGAGTACAAGAAAGGAATCATGGAAGACTCTTTGGGCCAAAATCTTACTGCTTTCTGCAAAGAGAAGATGTTGAGTATCTGATTGGTCCGAAAATGGTGAGCAGAGTATGGTAACCTCATTGAACAAGTGAACAAGGGAAATGCTAAAAAGCACAAGTGTGGATCAGGTCGGCAACCATTATTTTCTGAGCTGGAAGACCTGATCTGTGAATGGGTTGTTGACAGGAGAGCAAAGGCTTTGGTTGTGAATAGGGCTCAGATTCAAGAATTTGCCCTTGCAATGGCACCAGTTTGACATAGCCCCCGAAGACTTCAAAGCATCACAGCACTGGCTGGATAATTTCCTTTAGCGAAGTGAATTGTCTTTAAGAAGATCTACAACATTGTTTAGGTTGGAAGATACTCAAGTTATTAAGCGAGCACTTGCATTCAAGTCCTTTATTGATGCTGCTGACTTCTCTAAATACAGTCTTTCCAACATGATTGCTATGGATGAAACTGCAGTGTTTATGGGCCAATCATCTCAAACAACAATTGAACAGTGGGGTGCCTCCTTAGCGTACATTCCCTCCACTGCTTACGAAAGTGCACGTGTTTCCTGTATTTTGGCAATTCGTCTGGATGGCACTAAAATCCCACCTTTAATTATTTCTAAGGGCAAGAAGGAAAAGATTGAACGTGTTTTGGGCGTTTTTATTCTTGAAACTGAAAAAGCCTGGGCCACACAAGCAGTTATAAGGAAGTGGGTCGATTTAATGCTGCTGCTTGTTATGCGAGGGAGCCAAAGAGGTCTGCTAGTCTGGGATGCAGCCAGCACTCACCGCGCTAAAGACATGAAGACATTTCTTCACGAAAGAAACATAGATCAGATAATGATTCCCGCAGGAATGACGGCCTATCTCCAGACTCTTGATATTGCAATAAACAAGCCATTCAAAGACAATTTGCGCATGGAAATTAATGACTACATTGAAAATAGAATGGAGAGAAATCAGCGTGGAAACTTTGTGAAACCTAAACTGCAAGAAGTTGTGACTTGGGTGAAGAATTTATGGGAGAAAATCACTGACAGTTGCATTGCAAATGCATTGCGAGCAGGCTACCTTGACAAGAAGTACTCATTTAAAGACAGTGCTATTGCTAAAAGATGAGAGATTTGGTCCACTGATTCTGAAAGAAATGGAGTCACAAGAAATTCACCAGGAAATTCAGGAATTGGATTGTTATGATGATGTTCCAGAAGATGATGACATGATTGTCATTGAATAAATGAGTAAATTCTTGATACTGTAGGATTCACTGTTTGTCTGGTTTGTGTTGACAACTACCGTACTACCGTACCGTATACAGGTAATAAATTTCCTTTATTTTCATTTAACAATAAATGTGTACCGTATTCTTCTTCATGGAAAAATAAGACATCCCCTGAAAATAAGACCTAGCGTGTCTTTGGGGGCAGAAATTAATATAAGACACTGTCTTATTTTTGGGAAAACACGGTAGCATCTCAATAAATTTGTTAAGAGTTTCTAGACAAACGCAAAGAAAAGAGGGGAGTAAAAAGCCAAGAACACTAGAGGAAACTGAAGGCCCCAACACCTAACAGATACAGCAAACATTAAGTAGAGCCTAACTCATAGCCAGATAAACATAAAATCTCACACTAAAGGCCCATTTACCAACTCTGTTACTATTTCCCAATATATCATGTCTAGGTTTCAACAAAAAAATTACAAACCAAGCTAAGACAAGAAAAGACACAAAGCAAGCACCTCTACCAGACTTACATATGGCAAAGACTTTGTAAAATTGAAAATAACTATGATTAATGTGCCACAGGCTTTAATGGAACACGTGAACAACATGCAAGAATACATGGGTGATAAGAAAAAAAAAAGAAAGAAAAGAATATATGGGTGACATAAACCAAGAGATTGGAACTCTAAGAATGAAAAGGAGCCCTAGCTGATTTGGCTCAGTGGATAGAGCACTGGCCTATGGACCAAAGGGTCCCAAGTTTGATTCTGGTCAAGAGCACATACCTTCGTTGCCCAGGTTCATGCAGGAGGCAACCAATTGATGTATTTCTCTCACATCTGATGTTTCTGTCTTTCCCTCTCTTTTCCACTCTTCCTAAAAATCAATGGAAAAATATCCTCGGGTGAGGATTGAAAAAAAAAAAGGAAGAAAGACTATAAAGGAAATGCTAGAAATAAAAAACATTGTAGCAGAAATGAAAAATATTTCTCACCAATAGTCTTGACCCTGAGTCAGTGAGTTTGAAGATTTATCAATAGAAACCCCAAACTGAAATTCAAAGAGAAAAAGACTGAAAAAGAAAATACCCAAGGACATATGCATAATGGAATATCAGAAGGAGAAAAAGAAATTTTAAAGAATAATGAGAGAATTCTGTAAAATTGACAGAAAGCAAATCACTGATCCAGGAAGTTCACAGAACAGCAAGAAGAATAAATAGGAAAAAACGACACCCAGGCATATCATATTTAAATTGCAGAAAACCAGAGACAAAAAAAGTTTGAAAGATGACAGAGGAAAAAACACCTATAATGGAACAAAGATAAAAACTGTGTCAGACTTTTCTTCACAAAACATGAAAAGAAGAAAATAGTGGAATGAAATACTGAGCCCACCAACCTATAAGGTTTCAAAAAATGAAGGAGAAATTGACTTCCTCAGATAAAAACTGAAGGCATTTGTCATGCCTGGCATGAAGTGATAAAAGAAATTCATCAGAGAGGAGGAAAATGATACAGGTCAGAAACTCAGACCCACATAAAGAAAGGAAGACTATGAAAAGGAATAAGTCAAGGTAAAAGTAAAACCTTTTACTTTCTCTATTCTTAATTGATCTAATAGATAAGTCTTTTAAATACTAGCAACAATGTATTTGGCAATTATAACATATATAAGTGAAATGATGACAGCCATGTTATAATGGACAAGAGGGAAGAATTGGAAATCCTTTATTATAAGGTATCTGCACTACCCAGGAAGCACACTACAGTGTCATTTGAAAGTGGAATTAGAAAATGACTTCCAGTCAAGATGGCAAAGTAGGTAAATGCTGTGCTCACTTCACAACAAAAAAAGGCTAAGGGAGTTTATCACCACCAAGCCAGCAAAGCAAGAAATGCTAAAGGGACTGGTGTAAAAAGAAGAAAGAAAAAGGGAAGAAGGAACAGGAACATAGGCACAAAAAATAACAATGGCTACAAACAGTACCTATCAATAATAATCCTATACAATAAAAGGCTAATATGCAAATTGTCCCCTCCACTAGGAGTTCGACCAGGGGGTGGGGTCAGCTGGCCAATCGACCGCGGCCCCTCCCCCTGGCTGGCCTGGCCCCATCTGCCCCAATTGGGGCAGGCCGGCTCGACCCCACACATGCACGAATTTGTGCACCGGGCCTCTAGTCAATAATAACTTTAAACGTAAATGGGCTAAATGCTCCAATCAAAAGACATTGAGTGGCTGAATAGATAAAAAACATGACTCATATATATGCTGTCTACAAGAGACCCACCTCAGAACAAGGGACTCACACAGTTGAAAGTGAAGAGATGGAAAAATTTCTTCCAGGCAAATGGAAATTAAAAAAAAGCTGGGGTAGCAATACTTCTATCTGACAAAATAGACCTCAAAGTGAAGGCCATAACAAGAGATAAGGCCACTTCATAATACTACAGGGATTGATACAACAAGAGGATATAACCCTGGTAAACATATATGCACTCAATGCAGGAGCACCCAAATACATTAAAAAAAAAACTCCTGGAAGATTATCAAGGGAGAGATCAACAATACAATCATAAGTAGGGGACTTTAATACCCCACTGACATCACAGGATAAATCCTCTAGACAAAAAAATCAGCAAAGAAACAGCAATCCTAAATGACTCACTAGATCAGATGGACTTAATTGACATCTTCAGAACATTTCACCCCAAAGCCACGGAATATATGTTCTTCTCAAGTGCACATGGGACATTTTCAAAGATAGACCACATATTGGGTCACAGGCAAAGTCTCTCCAAATTCAAGAAGACTGAAGTCATATCAAGCATCTTCTCAGATCACAATGGCATAATATTAGAAATAAACTACAATAAAAACAATTTAAAAATTCAAACACTTGGAAGCTGAATAGCATGCTATTAAACAATGATTAGGTTACCAAAGAGAGCAAAGAAGAAATTTAAAACATCCTGGAAACGAATGACAATGAAAACAACAAAATCTATGGGACACAGTGAAAGCAGTCCTGAGAGGGAAGTTTATAGCTCTACAGGCTTACCTCAAAAAATAAGAAAAAATGGTAATAAATTATCAAACTCTACAACTTAAAGAATTAGAAAGAGAGTAACAAGAAAAGCCCAGAGTGAGCAGAAGGAAGGAGATAATAAAGATCAGGGCAGAGATAAATGACATAGAGACCAAAGAAACAATAGAAAAGATCAACAAAACCAAGAGCTGGTTCTTTGAAAGGATAAACAAGATTGATGAACCTCTAGCCAGGCTCACCAAGAAGCAAAGAGAGAGGACCCAAATAAACAAGATCAGAAATGAAAGAGGCGAAATAACAACAGACCCCACAGAAATACAAAGGATTGTTAAAAAAAAATACTATGAAGAACTCTATTCCAACAAACTAGACAACCTGGAGGAAATGGACATATTCCTAAAAAAAATACAACCTTCCAAAACTCAATCAGAAAGAATCTAAAAATCTCAATAGGCCAGTAACTATGGAAGAAATTGAAGCAGTCATCAAAAAGCTTCCAGCAAACCAAAGCCGGGGGCCAGAAGGCTTCACAGGGGAGTTTTACCAAACATTCAAGGAAGAACTAAAACCTATCCTCCTCAGACTATTCCAAAAAATTCAAGAGGAAGCAACACTTCCAAGCTCATTCTATGAAGCCAGCATTACCCTAATACCAAAACCAGACAAAAACAACATAATGAAAGAGAATTACAGGCCAATATCCCTCATGAAATAGATGCCAAAATCCTCAACAAAATTCTAGCAAATCAGAGCCAGCATTACATTAGAAAGAACATACACCATGACCAAGTGGGATTTATTCCCGGGATGCAAGGATGGTACAATATCTGCAAATCAATAAATGTGATACATCACATAAACAAACAGAGATAAAAATCACATAGTCATACCAATTGATGCAGAAAAAGCATTTGACAAAATCCAACACTTTTTCTTGATAAAAACCCTCAGCAAAGTGGGAATAGAGGGATCATACCTCAACATAATAAAAGCCTTATACGACAAACCTACAGCCAACATCATACTCAATAGGCAAAAACTAAAAACATTTCACCTAAGAACAGGAATAGGACAGGGATGCCCACTTTCACCACTCCTGTTCGACATAGTTCTGGAAGTGCTAGCCATAACAATTAGACAAGAAGAAGAAATAAAAGGTATCCAAATTGGAAAAGATGTAAACCTGTCATTATTCGCAGATGACATGATACTGTGTACATAGAAAACCCTAAAGACTCCATTAAAAATTATTAGACTTAATAAATGAATTTGGCAATGTAGCAGGATACAAAATCAATGCAAAAAAAAATCTATGGCATTTCCATACACCAATACTGAACTTACAGAAAGAGAGATTAAAAAAACAATCCCATTTACCATCGCACCAAAAAAATTGGGATACCTAGGAATAAGCTTAACTAAGGAGGTAAAAGATCTGTACTCGGCAAACTACAGGACACTGAAAAAAGAGATAGAGGAAGACATAAACAGATAGAAGTACGTACTGTGTTCATGGATTGGTAGAATCAACATCATTAAAATGTCCATACTACCCAAAGCAATCTATAGATTCAATGCACTCCCCATTAAAATACCAACAGCATATTTCACAGACCTAGAAAGAACTCTCCAAAAATTCATCTGGAATAAAAAAGACCCCGAATAGCTGCAGCAATCCTGAGAAAGGAGAACAAAGTAGGAGGGATCTCAATACCAGTTATCAAGCTGTATTACAAAGACACTGTTCTCAAAACTGCCTGGTACTGGCACAAGAACAGACATATAGACCAATGGAATAGAACAGAGAATCCAGAAATTGACCCAAACCATTATGCTCAATTAATATTTGACAAAGGAGGCAAGAGCATACAATGGAGTCAAGACAGTCTCTTCAATAAATGGTGTTGGGAAAATAGGACAGATACATGCAAAAAAATGAAACTAGACCACCAACTTACACCATACACAAAAATAAACTCAAAATGGATAAAGGACTTAGACATAAGACGGGAAACCATAAAAATACTAGAGGAATCCACAGGCAGAAAAATCTCAGACATATGCCAAAGCAATTTCTTCACCAATACTGCTCCTAGGGCCATGGAAACTAAAGAGAAAGTAAACAAATGGGACTACATCAAAATAAAAAGCTTCTGCACAGCAAAAATGATTAACAAAACAACAAGAAAGCCCACTGCATGGGAGAACATATTTGCCAATGTTATCACCGATAAGGGTTTAATCTCCAACATTTACAGGGAACTCATACAACTTAACAAAAGGAAGATAAGCAACCCAATCAAAAAATGGGCAATGGACCTAAATAGATACTTTTCGAAAGAAGACATAAGGCCAAGAGACATATGAAAACATTCTCAAAGTCACTAATCATCCGAGAGATGCAAATCAAAACAACAATGCGGTACCATCTCACACCTGTCAGAATGGCTATCATCAACAAATCAACAAACAACAAGTGCTGGCAAGGATGTGGAGAAAAAGGAACCCTCGTGCATTGCGGGTGGGAATGCAGACTGGTTCAGCCACTGTGGAAAACAGTATGGAGTTTCCTCAAAAAACTAAAAATGGATCTCCCATTTGACCCAGTAATCCCACTTCTAGGAATATATCCCAAGAAATCAGAAACACCAATCAGAAAGGATATATGCACCCCTATGTTCATAGCAGCACAATTTACAATAGCTAAAATTTAGAAACAGCCTAAATGCCCATCAGCAGATGAGTGGATTAGAAAACTATGGTACATCTACACAATGGAATACTATGCTGCGGTAAAAAGGAAGGAACTCCTACCATTCGCAACAACATGGATGGAGATGGAGAGCATTATGCTTACGTGAAATAAGCCAGTCAGAGAAAGATAAATATCACATGATCTCACTCAATTGTGTAATATAGTGAACAACATAAACTGATGAACAAAAACAGATCCAGAGACAGGGAAGCATCGATCAGATCGTCAAACCTCAGAGAGAAGGTAGGGGAGGGTGGAGATAAGGGGGAGAGATCAACCAAAGGACGTGTATGCATGCATATAAGCCTAACCAATGGACACAGTCACCAGGGGGTGAGGGCATGAGCGGGGGGTGGAGTGGGGGGGATAAGGACACATTTGTAATACCTAATCAATAAAAAAAATACTGTGCTCACCTCCTCCCATAACCACATAAAAATTACAACTCTAGAACAACCATCATTGAGAATCACCTGAAGACTAGCTGAACAGAATTCCTACAACTAAAGATATAAAGGCACATGGAGATTAGTAGAAGGTGGAGGGGAGTAGGCAGGTCCCACACTCCCAGTGTGGCAATTAAAAATCAGGACGGCGCTTCCTTTTGTTCAGCTAGTGCCTTGTAAGCATGTGAACGTTCCTAGACCTGCCGGGCTTTCTGTGAGAAGTGTGGCAAGCGTCAGCCCCACAAACCATAGTTCAGGAAAGGCAAGGAGTCCCTGTATGTGCAGGAAAAGCCGGGTTAGGACAGGAGGCAGAGTAGCTGGGGTGGGCAGAATAAGCCAATTTTCTGCAAAAAGGCTAAAATTACTAAGAAGATTGTCCTGAGGCTTGAATGAGCCCGACTGCAGGTATGAGAGGATGCTAGCTATTAAGCGATGCAAGCATTTTGAACTGGGAGGAGATAAGAAGAGAAAGGGACAAGTGATCCAGTTCTAAGATTCATATTTTATGTAACAATAAAATCTTGAGGTTAAAAAAAAAGAAAAAAAAAAAAAAAAGAATCAGCCTGGCTGGCGTGGCTCAGTAGTTGATCATCAACCTACGAAGCAGGTGGTCATGGTTCAATTCCCAGTCAGGGCACATGCCTGGGTTGTGGGCTCGATCCCCAGTTAGGGGGCGAGCACGATTCCCTCTCATTATTGATATTTCTCTCTCTCTCCCTCTCCTTCCTCTCTGAAATCAATAAAAATAAAAAAATAAAAGAATCAGGAGGGATATGTCAGCTGTGGCGGTCCCCCCGAGAAGCAAGGGGTCCTAGCCCCACACCAGGCTCTCCAGCCTAGGGCACCAGTGTCAGGGAGAAGAGTCCCCACAACCTGTGGCTGTGAAATGAGCGGGGATTGTGTCTGAGTGAGAAAGGGCTTCTGGAGACCAAGACACCCTTCTTGGGCCAGCACACAGACTCGCGCGTTGGCTCACAAACTCACCTGCTCAAAGCTCAAGCACAAGGGACATATGGGGAGGAACTAAATTGACCAGATTCTGGGCGAGGGCTGGAGGGCCAGGGGTCGGCACAACTCTCTCCGAGGACAGAACTTTGTTGCAGTCCTTGTGCGGAATCTGTGCTCTCCCTTAACCTGGTTAAGACCTTTCACCCTGCCCTCGTGAGCTCCTGAAACCTTGCCCCAACTCCTCCCCTCCTTTCCCGCAGCTGCTCAACACAAGTGGCCTTCCTCGGCTCTGCTGCAGACTTTCCCAAAATCTCTCAAAAGTCCACAAACTCCAGCCAAGCAGCTCTGGTCTGGATGTGCCCTGTACCCCAACCTTGGCACAAGTGGCAACCAGTCCCAGCTTGCATTGTAACTCCCATCACACGGCCCCAAACCTGGCATAAGCATCAGGTTTTATTACCTTTCTCCATCTAGACGACTGACGTGTCCGCAGCAATGTCAATATTCTGGTTGTGATATGTAATCTAGTTTTGCAAGATGTTAGAGGGAATCTGGGTAAAGAATACATGGGTCTCTCTGTCTTATTTCTTACAACAGTATCTGAATCGACAAGTATCTCAAAAACATTAATGTTAAAAAAACACACACATCAGATTATAAGGTGGACGTGGGGCCAACAGATCCTGGATGGTAAACAAGACTTTCTATAAGCCAGTCAGCACATGCGCTGTGAAAGTAATGGGCTTTCAATGTTTGATGCTCAACCATCCACTTCTGAAGATTAATGGAGTTTTATTAACTTTATGTCTCCACTCCACTTTTCCCTCCAAATTGACTTTAAAAAAGAAGTCCTTCTCTGTGCTGGTAGGCTTAAAGAAGACCAGAGAGGGGCCTGCAGATGGCTGGGGGGGAGAGTGGCAGCAGGGGGACTGGGAAGGCGTTGGTAGCGATGACAGGCAGAAGGGCAATGTGGCTATTCAGGAGCGTGAAACGCCAAATTACATGGAGGTTGCCTGGAAAGAAGGAATTCCACGTGGCCTCAGCATCCGCTTTCAGTTTTCACAGAGCGCTGTGTTTTGACGTTTCACTGAAACATGGAGAAGTGCACAGATCAGTGTATAAGCGTAGTTTTCACTAACTGAACACACCTGTGTTAAACCCTGTACAAGGGCCTGTGCTGGAGAGGCCAGGCACACAAGACAACTCCTAGGTTTAGGACCAAAACTTGCCCAGGGAGTTTTTCTTCCACGTAAAGAGTCTCATTTGGTTTAGGCCTGCACTGAAGGCGAGAAGTTGGAATGTTTCCGTTATGCGTAAGAGTTCAGCTCAAACCATCTGAACCAAAGACTGGGCCAGTAACCAGCAGAACATGACATGCCTGGGTGACTTGTGAGGGGCCAGAATTAACGGTGGAGGTGCGTGTACATGCAGCTACAGCCAAGTCCTCTGGATCCAAATACACGCAGTGCCCAAACTTAGCATGTCATTCCCTCCATTCTACGATGTAATGGGACAGAATAAAGGTAACTTTCAGTTATGTGTTCCAGTGTCAGCTTCCTTCCAGCCATTAATCTGCAGGAACCCACTCGGACCCCCGAGTTGATATGAAGATGATTTTAAACTGAAGACATCTGAGATGCAACAGATGCAAAAGGCAGCTTTTCAGAGCTTCCCTTATCTGACTAAAGGCAGAATCTTCTGAGAGCCAGGCTGTAATCAAAGCCCTCTCCTGGGGAGTTTCCCTGGCTAGAAAGAAAAGGGAGAAAAAAACCGCTCACAGCTGCATAAACAAACATCATCACCAACTTTCTTATCTTCCCTCTGTTCCTCTAAAAACCCAGTCTTGCCCTGACTGGTTTGGCTCAGTGGATAGAGCGTCGGCCTGCGGACTGAAAGGTCCCAGGTTCGATTCCGGTCAAGGGCATGTACCTTGGTTGCGGGCACATCCCCAGTGGGGGGTGTGCAGGAGGCAGCTGATCGATGTTTCTCTCTCATCGATGTTTCTAACTCTCTATCCCTCTCCCTTCCTCTCTGTAAAAAATCAATAAAATATATTTAAAAAAAAAACCAGTCTTTCCATATCAGCCTTTTTCTCCCCGCCCTAATATAATTAATATAATATAATGTAAATTATATTATAGGAGTCACTTATTTTGTGCATTTCATATGCATGTGAATAAGTTTTGTCTCTTCCGTTAATCTTTTTGTCAGTTAATCTGCAGACTCCTAACACTGAATCTAAATCTGTAAACTGTTATCCTTCCCAACAACCCTTTGATTGGCAGCAGGACCCATCAATTTGGACGCCCCTCACCCCATTAGGCAATCCTGAGCCTATTCAGTACAGCTGCTCCAGTTCAAATACATGACTTTTAAGGCTTCCAATGTGCGAGTGCCCCAGTGACCCATGCGCTCAGGATCTGGGGAAAAAACCCAAATTTAATGTTAAAGCCGAGCGTTCATCAGTGTTTGCGGTAGTTTTCCTTGTCAGTCAAGGGCCTTAGACGCAAACCCAGCCTCCTCAGCAAGCTGGGCCGGGGTCCATCGGCTCAGTGCGGGTTGGCACTCAGGCCGGCTCACGCCGGAAACGCCAGGACTCGGACTTTCACCCTTAGAAACAGGCTCTCGTCACAAAGACACCCCTGCGCCCCTCCACGCCCAGAGCCGGGAGGGACAGCAGAGCCTTTTTAAAGCCGGGACCCACGTGGGCCCCGTCAGACCAGCATGAAGAGGATTCCGTGTGGTGCTTAGTGTATGGTACATTTCCAGAACATCAAACAGAAAAGGGGCCGAGACATCACATTCCTCTCCGCTTTCCGGGGGGACACGAGCGCTGAGTGTTCGGTGCTGTCCCCTGGCCCAGGCTCCAGCCTTGGCTCCAGGCCCGGGACACGCGTTCCGCACGGGGAGGGCGCGGAGCCAGGGCGCCCGAGCTGCACCCTCCCAGCCCCCGCCCCCACCCCCCCAGGCCCGGGGACGCGGCGCAGCGGCCCGGCTTCGCTTACCTGCTGGGTGCAGCCAGGACTGGATGGGCCGCCACCACACGCCAGGGCCACCTTGGGTGGAGGGGGCAGACGTGGGAGGCGGACTTGGGTGCCGGCCTCAGGAGGGGGTGCGAGGCAAAAGACTGGGGGGGGGGGGGCGAACCCGCGAGGGAGGCTGCGACGGAGGGGCGTGGGCGACACGGGGCACCCGGACCACGGTCCAAGCTGGGTCGGAGGGAGCCCGGGGCCGCCCTGCCGACCTCACCCCCTTCCCTGTTGGGAGAATGGCCGCGACCCTCCTGGGCACCCGCAGAGGCAGAAAGTCCCGCCCGGAGTTTAAAAGCACCTGCGCCACCCCCCCCCCCTCACCCCCACCCCCGGCCAATGAGCGCACCTGGCGCCGCTGCACCTGCAGGTCCCGGCCGCCGGGGCTTCTCCGTGGCCACTCGCGATCCGAGTTCTAAAAGGATGGAAGTTGGCGCCCGAGAGCTTCGCGCGCGTCCAGAGTCCGCACGGGGTTTAAAAAAGACCCATTTTAAAAAAATGATCAGAGAGAGCCTCGTGTAAAAAATGAAACAAAAGGGGCATACTCACGTTTTCACTGACTTTCTTGGTTTTGATTTTGAAAATTGGTTTCATGTGGCAAGTGCCTGGCATAAACGACCGACTGCCCCTCTCAAAACCTGGCACTGAATACAGGTTCCCATTGTCAACCCACCACATAGCTTCCCGTTTCAAAGGCACGTGCTTTTGTTTTTCATTTTTCTGGGTGAGCGCTGTGGCAGAGAGCAGGTGAATGTTGCGTGCTAAATCCGCTGAAAGCCATGTGTCCCCCTCCCGCCACACGCTAATCACGCAAACTGAACGCGCCAGTGTCCCCGGATGCGCTCCATAGATGCCACGCTATTCCTTAGCGAATGCAAAGGATGACAAGTGTCAGTACTTCATACAACTAGATTTAATAAGTTGTTATTACAGAAAAAAATGAAGTCCAAACTACAAAGTTTAAGCAGTTGAAGCAGTAGCTGCATTGAGCTCCATGTTTAGTCACAGTACTGCAGTTCCATACAAGCAATGTTAGTCCAAGCCCCAAAGGCAGAAGCTGAGTAAGGGTTACTAGCAAAAACAATCTAAGAGAACAGGTAATAAAAGATACAATACATTTAAAATTAGTTGTTAGTTGAAAAACAAATACAGAGATCTTAGCTGTGAACACTCTAAAAGTTATGTCCATTATTTTGACAGCAAAAATACAAATACCTAATACTTTATACCCCACAGAACTATATCCAGAAAAGAAAAAAGAGCAGAAGTTATCCTGTATTAGCACCCGAGTTTTCTACTGGTGGCGATTAACTTCACCGTCATACAAATTTAAACATCCCCGAACCATATATCCACTTCTTGACCCATTTTGGGGTATAAAGTCAACAGCATTAATTATAAAATACTCTGTGGTAAAATGGAACACTATTGCAGCTGAGATAGAGAAGTTTGGTTATAATTAAAAAAAAAAAAAAGAAACAGAAAATGTTAGCTGACATACCATACAAACGGGTGAAAAAGCAACAATCCATACAAATAAGCCAGTTTTAACAAAAAGATACTTTTTTTCACTAATCTGTGACTAATCTTTCACTCAGACCTTGCAAGTAGAGATGTCACAATACTCAAATATTTAGGTAGGAGCCTTACCCAGTTAAATACCATTTTGTTGCTAATACAATAGATAAAATTAAAACTAGCAGTTATTTGCTAATTGCATCAATGCAATACATTCTGCATTAGCCCATGCCTCACTAACAAGCTATAAAACACAAGATATAAGCAGAAATCTAAGCATAATCTTTATACCACTAAGCAAGAATTTTCCAATTTCGTTTCTTCTGTTCCTAATCACTTATTTGTGAGTTAATGTAAAATTCCAACCTGTAATACCCAATTTGAGTTAAAATTTTACATCACGACTTGATCTAATCTATATATTATTTACAAAACTGAATACAGAGAGCATACCCAAAAGCCAACGCTGGACACCCGTTTCTCCGAGCCATTGACAACCTCGCCTGCCTGGCAGCGGGACCGGAAGAGGCCATCAAAGACTAGTAGAAACACACCATCGATCTAGAGCAAGTCATTGGATGTTCTGTTTACGCAACACCAGTTCTGCAGTTGTATGTTGTTGTTTGTTGTTGTCTTAATTTTAGGTGCCAATACAGTGGCACGCTGCCTTAACAGCACAGCTTCGAGGTGAGGTGGGTGTTGGAAAAGAAGCAGGAGGGCAGACAGATCATGCTCAGAGGGTTGCCAGATGTGTGGCCACAATAAGGGACAATTAGGGACAAACGAGGGGCACCATAGCAGGGAGCAGGTGGGAGGTGAAGGAAGATGAAGTCTGAGACTGTCCACGACCATGGTTGACGGCTGAGAGTGCGGAACTGGGGAGACCCTGCAATCCATGTCTAACGCCCCAGAAGGCGGTGTCCTCTCAGCAACTTCCTTTTACTCTCAGACGTCACCACAGTGAATGAATGGGAAAGGTGTGGCCTGGGCAAAAGGCACCATCTCACTCACACATGGACAGCAGTTGGGGGCAGATTCTCTCTCTCTCTCTCTCACACACACACACACACACACACACACACACACACTCTCAACATAATGAAGAGTCAGAGGGGAAAGCAATGAGTCATTCTGTTGACCTGGCCAGGTGTCAGCCTGGTGGTGTCTCACGAGGGTGACCATGATCAGGGCCACAGATGTGGCTGCACCTGGTGTTGTATAAATCCACTGTGACATCCCTAGAGAACTGTACTGTGACATCCCTAATCTTACACTAAACCACTGTAACAAAGGAAAAGGCTTGTCAAAATCTCACATGTTCTGCTCATTCTGTCATTTTATTACCCAATTATTCATTACATTTTCCAATCACTTTACATAACCAACCGTTTTCATTGTTGTCACACTATTGTAAACCACATCAGCAAGTTAATACATAAAGCTTTGCATTTCAAAAAACTAGACACTTTAGTAACAATATTACAAAGGTTTTAGCTTCAAAAATAACTGAAAATGAAAAAAATAAACTTTTAAAGAATTAGCATCATAAAATTAATTTATTCCAAGTAAAAATACAAAATAATATTATGACATTGACCAGATATGAAAGTCCCTCCCAGAAACAACTCTATTAATGATTGAGAAAGCACTCCTTAAAGAAAATACGAAATAAAATGAAAAATATGTAAATATGTTTAATTTTTTTCTTAGCAAAAAATCTCTCTAAAAATAACAATGAAAATTTGTCTCAGTACAAAGGCTACATTACTATTGAAAAAATACCAGCATGAAGAAAAGGTACATATTTGACAGTAGAAAAATGATTTCAGTGAATCACAATGTCTAAAGTTTGCAATGAAAATAAATCTGCAATAAAGATTTATGCCTTTTTTCTTTTCTTTTTTTTTTCTATTTTTTATACAAACAGTACAAACAGTATTGCACATAACAACAAATAGTCGAGGTTAGGTTATAGCCTTCAAAAAATCGACTAGTTCAAGTGTCACATCAAGGAAAGGCCACAACAGGACCTGTGATACCCAGGGGCTTCCCAGTCAAGTTGCAGGTCAGAACACCTCTGTGTTTTAAAAAATAATTTTTTTGAAGGACCCTCTCTTTTAATATAACATTAACAACTTGGGGGAGGGGGGCACATTTATTTACAAAACAAAAGGGAACATGTTATAATTTAATAAACTAAAAAAGTTCTCTTTAAAAAAATACAAACAGAAGAATTCTTTCACAATCCTGGCCAGTCGTGCACAATCAACGCTTGATTATAAATATACAAATTAAGGGAAAGTAGTTTCCACCATCTATTCACAACTTTCAGCACCAGATGGAGTTTATTTTTTGTAACCTATTCTTCATGACAACGTTTTCTCGCTTTCACGTTAAGCTTTATGCTGTACAATCTTCCAGCTTTTTTGTTTTGTTTTGTTTTTAAATCTCAGTGTTATTTTAGTACATGAAAGAGGGGTGCTTCTTCAAAAAGTTTTGCTTCTTTCATATAATTAGGTAGATTTCTGTAGGTTAGATATGATCTTTAATATTATAGTTATAAAGCTCTAACTTCTTCATTTTCAAAAAACACAAATAAGCATGAAAAAAATAAAGTTACCCATCTGTTAAATCATTTTTCTTGCAGAATTAAATTAATATATATTTTTCTGAATAAACTTACTTAGAAAATATCATTTTCTCTCCTATATTTCAAAATTGAGGTATTGCAAAAGATCATGTCAGTCAGAAAGCATGCCTTTTTCCTTAAAAACAAACAAACAAAAAAATCTTTAGCCAACTTTTGAAAACTGTCTAGAATACAAAAAGTAGTAGTGCATAACAAAATTTCTTGTACAGATGAAAAAAAAACAAACAAAAACCACAAACATAGAAAACAAACGAACAGAAAACCACAGCTGGGCTGGAAAAAAGCAATTCTTACCAAAAAGCCCAGAGGTAACCTCAAAAGGGGAGAATT
The DNA here is from genome assembly GCF_963455305.1 of Plecotus auritus. Lineage (NCBI taxonomy): Eukaryota > Metazoa > Chordata > Mammalia > Chiroptera > Vespertilionidae > Plecotus > Plecotus auritus. The sequence goes on along the minus strand of NC_137783.1, from coordinate 26,025,669 downwards.
TCTAATAAGCATTTTTAATCCAGTAAAAAACTATTTTGTTTTTCCTTTTTGGAAACAAACTATAGTTTGAGAGCTGGTAATTGCAATGAAACACTGGAGAAACAAAACAGAATGGGACGAAAACAAGCAATATTAACTTAAGACAGAACAAGGACATCACAGCACGTAAAACACAGCGATTTAAACCTAGTCTGCAGTGTCATATCCAGTCAGATTGTCCCCAGATTTCCAAAACATAGGAAGAAGATTAAAAAAAAAAGTTCTACATAGTCTCACATTCATCGTGTGTGTTTATATATTACTATCTGCAGCCCAAGAGTGAATGCTAAAAAAATGTCCACGGTAGTATTAGCAGTTCTTAATTCTATTCAAGCTTTACAGGATAAATCCAGGGAATTAAGTAGTGAATTTCTCACCCAGACAACCAACCCCACCCAGGCCATCGTTTCTTGTACAGACATTTCTTTAGCATCACCGTCACGCAACTTTCTTAAAGTGTGCCTAGTTTGTCAATCTGACAACTTATCTCTATATACTGTATATATTCCTAGTGTTTGTAAGCTAAGATGAGCTCTTTGGTTTTCTGGACAAGGTCTGAAGCTATGTAAAATGGTGCAAGCACTAGGAGATTGGAACTAAGAGCTCATGTGTTAGTTAAGAGTATACCAGTTGTGAACTGTCAAGTTCATTAACGTCTGACACAGAGGCTTTAAACAGTTAAGTTTGATCACAGTTAGACATAATCACTTTACTATATAAAATAAATTGCACAATATATAACAGAGCACCGCAAAGTACTTCATCTACCATCCACGAATTTGCTTTAAGAATATCCTACACCTAGGTTGTATATTGGTTGTAATATAGGTCATTCTGTTATGGGATCTTCCTAATTTCAGAAGCATTCCATTTATTGAGGCATGCCTTCCTCCAGTCAATTACCAATTCTTTGAATGAAAAAAATCTTGTGGTTTTTTTTTGTTTAAAAAAATCAGTATTTTATAGCTTATATAGATTCTTAATTTGTGCATTGTGGGAAGGTTTCATACTAGACATTGGATATAAAATTTATTGCATGCAGCAACCTGATTAAGTAAACATGCAGTCGGAAATAGTGACCTTCCATTGAAGCCTTCTGAAGTCTCTTCTGATCTCCTTTCGGCAGCTGATTCTATCCCTAAATCACAGAAGTGTGTTGTTGGGTTTTTTTCATTGATACCTTAGCCTGAATAGAGTATTATGGTATTAATAATACCATTTTAATAGCAGCAAAAGCTATTGCAGCATAAATTTACATAACACTAAAAGATCTAACTGAAATCCTCAGCAAAACAAAAAATCAAACGTGAAGGAAAAATAAAGATTCAGCTTATGAGGTATCCTTACATGTCAAGATAGAGAGCAACTAAAGGCTTATTTTCATTAAGGGTTACCCTTACTCTAAATGACCCCAACTAGTGATTGCTGAATTGTTGTGAAGTTTTTGCTACATCTGCCACCTACTCACGAGTATTACCTTTGGTAAGTCTTCTCCTAGGGGCAACTCTCTAAGTTTCTGAAAATAAGTGCATGCTCCAGTTCAAAAACAATCGGAACAACAACAACAACACAACAACAACAAACAAAAAAAATCACAGACATCAACCTGATGGCCGCTGATGAGAATGGCAGTCTACGTACTGTCACGAGGGACAAGTCAGGTGTAAGAAATGAAGGTACCAAGCAGACAAAGGTGTGAATCAAAGTGCAAATCAGTACCGTTATACACTCTGCAATTTTGCATTATACTGGACATTGAGTTCAGTAATATGACTGTAAATAATAATAATAATAAAAAGACCCATTTCTTCTTTAAAAATCGAGAACGAATGCACAGATTTCCAGAACACTGTAAGCCCTGAGGCAGTGCCCTCTCGTTTCCCTCCTTGTCATCTACTCCAGTACTTGTGGCCAGGTCTGCCCTGGGCTCAGCTCCAGCGGAACGGGACGTGGCGAGGGCGGTCGCCTCCCTCCTTCACCAGCGGTTTGTGGAACTCCCGCCCGGCGCGGGAGTGGATGCTGGCCCAGCAGTATTCGCAGTAATACTGCAGGCAGGTGACGTTGGCACAGAAGAACGGGGCAAACTTCCCCCCACAGCGTGTGCCCTGGCACTCATCACACATCTGATCATCCAGCACATATGGCTTCACTTCCACCTGCACCCAAAGAGGAGAGACAGGAAAAAGGTTTAGCAAGGCTTCCTCCCGGTCCTCCTTTCCAGACTCTACGGTAGAGCTACTGAGGCATCTCAGTCAGAGGCCACTTGGAACTCAACTGGCCTCGGGCTGTAGCTGAGAGCATGGGCTTTGGAATCTGCTCCTTTGTTTACTGGTTGTGTGGTTGTAGGCAAATTCTCACCCCTCTGTGCTTCTGTGTGCTCTTCCTGAACCCTGTAAAGTGGGTATAACATTTACACACACGCACACACACTTCGTTGTCTCTCGGTAAGAGGGGTGTAACAGTGTCTACCTCAAAGGGTCCTGGTGAGGATTCTAAGGCAGCACCTGTAAAAGCACCTGAGCTGAACCCTGAAGGCCAGGCAGCACCAGACAATGCGGGACAAGGAAGAGCATCTCGGGGAGAGGAACCAGCCAGGACAGGGCCTAGAGCAGGCGAATGCAGGGCATGTCCTTGGGGAATGGTCTCGCAGGAGCCAGGCCCGGGGAGGGGCGGAGGGGGTCCACGTGGAGAAGATGGGCCAGGCAGCTGAAGGGTGTTACTGCCCCGAGGCCCTGGGCTTGGTGCTTTAATGACATGGCTAACATCCCACCCAACAATTTCCTGTCTTTTAGTTTTTTTTCTTAAGATAAAATGAACCATTTTACAGTGAACAATCCAGTGGCATTTAATGTTGCACAACCACTGCCTCTGTCTAGTCCCAAAACACTTTCATCACCCAAAGGAAACCCTATACCCACTCAGCAACCACTCACCCCACCTCTCCCCGGCTACAACCAATCTGCTTTCTGCCTAAGGGTTTGCCTGTTCTGGATATTTCCTATAAATGGAATCACACAATATGTGACCTTTTGAATCTGGCTCCTTTCACGTACAATGTTTTGAGGTGCATCCCTGCAGCAGAATTTCACTCCTTTTTATGACTGACAGATATTCCGTTACACGTGCATGTATGTATCACATTCGGTTTATCCACTCACTCACTGATGGACATTTGGGTTGTTTCCACCATTTGGCTACTGTGAATAGTGCTGCTATGAATGTATGGACATATGTTTGTTTGAATGCCTGTTTTCAATTCTTTTGAGTATATACCTAGGAGTAGAAATGCTGGGACACACAGCAATTCTATGTCTAACTTTTTGAATAACTGCCAAATGGTTTTCCACAGAGGCTGCACCGCTTCATATTCCCACCAGCAGTGTACCCGGGCTCCAATTTCCCTACATACTCACCAACACGTGCTGTTTTCTCTGTATTACTGCTGTCCTAGTAGGTGTGGCTTTCATTTCCATGTCCCTGCTGGCTAATGACTGTGAGCAGCTTTTACTGGTCATTTGTATATCTTCTTTCCTTTTCTTTTTTCTATCCCCATTTATCCCCTCTATGTAGCCCTTTTTTGGAGAAAGATCTATGTATTTCAAGTCCTTTGCCCATTTTTTAATTGGATTGTCTTTTTGTTGAGCTATAAGCGTTCTTTATATACTAGTATGCTAGACACTAGACTTTTATCAACACAAAATTTGAAGGTATTTTCTCCGACTTTGTAGGTTATATTTTACTTTCTCGATAATGCCTTTTGATGCACAAAAGTTTTTAATACTGATGAAATCCAATTTATTTTTTTCTTTTGTCACTCCTTCTGATGTCACTGCCAAATCCAAGGTCATGAAGATTTTCTGAGAAGTTCATGGTTTTAGCTCCTATATTTAGGTTGAGTGGTTTTGAGTTGATTTTGTGTATAGTGTAAGGAAGGGGTCTACTTTATTCTTTGGCATGTGGCTATCCAGTTGCCCCAGTACCATTCCTTAAAGAGACTATTCTTTACCCACTGAATGGTCTTGGCAACCTTGTCAAAAATCAATTAGAGGCCCAGCCTTAACTATTCCTCCCTCCTTTGGACTTAATACTGCACTCTGCTCATCGGGCATTTCCTGTCTATAGTCTTGCCATGGCCAGCATCTCTCTTTAGGTGCAAGCACAGTCCTGGAGCGAGACAGGGCAGTGGCCGACCTGGGAAGAACTCAGTCTGTGGAGACCGTGGACTCCTGGGGATGGGAGACAGCTTATAAGTGCATCTAACCTGGCCTCAGCTCCTGCATGGAAGGCCAGGAAGGAGCCAGAACCTCGGCCTGACCCTTCTGTGCCCTGAGGCTGGACCACAGTGGAGGCAGGGCAGACAGGAACTGGGCGGAGCCAGCTTTCCCCTCCATCCATGCGGAAGGGGGTGGTGTGGGGGGGGAATTGCTTGCTTCTACCACCAGCTAGATGCCAGTGCTCAGAGTGTTCCTGCAACCAGACCTGAGCCCCCAGCAAGCCTAGAAAAGGGGATCCAGCTGTCAGAGAGACTGGTCTGAAGGAAGAGAATTCACACTCAGCAAAAAAGGAGTGCTGGGGAGAAAGACAATAGCCACTTACAGCATATGCAGCCACGGAAAGGGCACTTAAGGAGATTCAAGTCTAGCACAAGGAGACTTTCTGGTAATACTAAAAAAATACCGGGACTTGACTTGGGGGGTGAACACAATACAACATACAGATGATGTGTTATAGAATGGTACGCCCGAAACCTATATAATTTTATTAACCAATGTCACCCCAATAAATTCAATTTTAAAAAAGGTTACTTTTGTTTAAGTATAAAAACAGTGGTTTTGTGGGTTTTATTCCCCCAGGGTTTTTTCTTTTTTAAAAGTGTAAATTAAATTTTTTATGTTAAAGTCATAAAAACCATTTTAAAGTGAACAATCCAGGGGTGTTTGACATATTCACAGTGTTGTGTAACCACCACCTCTATCTAGTTCCAGCACATTTTCATCACCACAAAAGGAAACCTTGAACTCCCAGCTTTGTTTTTTTAAAGAACTCTTTCTAAGCGATAATGTGAATTATTTAACGGGGTTATTTCAGGATGAAATGATATGATGTCTGGGTGAGGGTGGGGAGAGTGAGCAGAGGTATAGATGAACAAGGTTGGTCACAAGTTGATAATTATTGAAACTGGATGACAGAAACATTGCCTATTGATAACCTGCAATTGGAAGATGGGATTCATTATACTCCCCTTTATACTTTTGAATGTATGCAAACATTTTTATTACTAAGAAGCTAAAATATGTAAAGTGTGCCTTTTTCACTAATTAAGTTACCAGATGAAATGAAGACAGGATAGTCACTGTTGGGACCCAGTTTAGTGGCATAAAAGATCAAGTGAGGAAATATTTCGAAGGTCGGGGGTAGGGGGAGAAATATAATTTAGAAAACTAAAAAATGAGAGGAAAGTTAAGAAATTTTAGAATAGATCCAGGAGAACCTAATCTACAAGTTCCAGAAGGAGAAAAAGAAATGAGGAAAGGTACAAGCCCTGAACTACATACAAAAAACACCAGCAGGTCCACTCTGGACTGGATGAAAAAGAAGCATACCACCAGCACATCCCGGGAGATCACTAGCTAAAACCCCTGAACTCTGAAGGGACAGAGAAAACGCCACATGCTTCCAAGTGAAAAGAGCTGGTTACGGTCTCCTGCAAAGCAAAGGAACAACCAGGCTTCAGACTTCTCTGCACCTCTGGAAGGTGGAGCACCAAGAAATACGATCTATTAGGCTGAGAGAAAGACAGGACTCAAAAATCCTGTATCTGGTCTAGATATCATTTCCCTAAGAAGACTGGTGAGAAAATTAGTAGCTTTATGATATCCTAGGAATGAAAATGAAGAAAATATTCTACACACATTTGTAACAAAAATTGTGTTACTCAGAATGAATTAGTCCGTAAAGACACTGGACCTACATGAAGAAATATTTAAATGTTAAAAAAGAAAAGAATCTTAAAAACAAACAACCCAACTAGGTCTATATGTACATATTAAGGGCAAAGTAGTCCTTTTTAATAAGGACTAGAATCCTAGAAGCTCCAGAAGAAAATAAATATATTAAACTATGTAAAAATAAAATACATTTATAAATGGCAAAAGATACTTTGAGGAGAAACCAAGATGGCGGCATAGGTAAGCACCTAAACTGCTGCCTCACACAACAATTTCAAAACTACAACTAAAAGACAGAACGGACACCATCCAGAACCACAGGAAAGCTGGCTGAGTGAAAATTCTACAACTAGAAGGAAAGAGAAAAGCTCAGAGAATTGGAGGTACGGCAAAGGGTCTTTGTGCGCGCAGAGAGGAAGGGCGGCTGAGAGCCTGGCTGACTTTCTCTGGCGGAAGGGGGAAGGAAGCCCCCGACTGCACTGAACCCCAGTTCTGAATGCACTGAACCCCAGTTCCAGGCGAGCCCCTGGGGACCCACGCTCTTGTGGGGGGAGTCTGGACTCTCGGGCGGAGACTCGGGAGCCGGGGAAGGCAGAGGACTGAAAGTGCGCGCGCGCCAGTGCGCACAAAGGCTGTGGAGGTTGCCACAGGCTTTCCCTAGTGGAAGGGAGTCAGAGGCTCCTGAATGCACTGAGCCCCAGTTCTGACTGCAGTGAACCCCAGTTCCAGGCGAGCCCCTGGGGACCCACGCTCTTATGGGGGGAGTCTGTACTCTCGGGCGGAGACTCCGGAGCCGGGGAAGGCGGAGGACTGAAAGCGCGCACGCGCACACGCCAGTGCGCACAAAGGCTGTGGAGGTTGCCACAGGCTTTCCCTAGTGGAAGGGAGTCAGAGATTCCTGACTCCACTGGGCCCCAGTTCTGACTGCACTGAACCCCGGTTCCAGGCGAGCCCCTGGGGACCCACGCTCTTGTGGGGGGAGTCTGGACTCTCGGGCAGAGACTCAGGAGCCAGGGAAGGCGGAGGTCTGAAGGAGCGCACGTGCGCGCGAGGGTAAGGCTGACAGGAAGCCAAGACTGAGACTCCACCCCATCCAAGCTGAGCACAGAGGCTATTGCAATTTGGCAAGTCTAATCCTATAAGGCTGTCTCCAGCACCGAACTTCTCCCAGCGTAGACACAGCTGATCCTTACAGCCAACTGGCCTGGAGGTCAATTCTTCCCAGTGATACCAACAACAATCAAGACTTAACTACAACAAGGCTGTACACACAGTCCACAAAGGGGTGCACCAAGAGTGTCCACCTCAGGTTAACTGGGGAGGCAGACCCACTGGGCCATATTGGAAACCTAGCACACAAATCTACCTTACCAACTCAGGGAAGCAGTGAAAATGCGGCGTCAAAGAATCAGATCACAAACGAAAGAAATGGAGGAAAACAAACGACTGGATATAGAATTCAAAGCCACGGTTATAAGGCTTTTTAAGAATATCCTAGAAAAGGCCGATAAATATAACGAGACCCTCGAAGATATGAAAAAGGACCAACTAGAAATTAAACATACACTGACTGAAATAAAAAATATTGTACAGAGACCCAAAAACAGACAAGAGGAACACAAAAATCAAGTCAAAGAATTGAAACACAAAGAAGCAAAAAACACTCAACCGAAAAAGCAAAAAGCAAAAAAAAAAAAATCCAAAAAGTTGAAGATAGTGTAAGAAGACTCTGGGACAACTTCAAGCGTACCAACATCAGAATTATGGGGGTGCCAGAAGAAGAGAGAGAGCAAGATACTGAAAACCTATTTGAAGAAATAATGACCGAAAACTTCCCCCACCTGGTGAAAGAAATAGACTTACAAGTCCAGGAAGCGCACAGAACCCCAAACAAAAGGAATCCAAAAAGGAACACACCAAGACACATTATAATTAAAATGCCAAGAGCAAAAGACAAAGAGAATATTAAAAGCAGCAAGAGAAAAACAGTTAATTACCTACAAGGGAGCACCCATACGACTGTCAGCTGATTTCTCAACAGAAACTATGCAGGCCAGATGGGAGTGGCAAGAAATTTTCAATGTGATGAATAGCAAGAACCTACAACCAAGATTACTCTACCCAGCAAAGCTATCATTCAGAATTGAAGGGAAGATAAAGAGCTTCACAGATAAGAAAAAGCTAAAGGAGTTCATCACCACCAAACCAGTATTATATGAAATGCTGAAAGGTATTCTTAAAGAAGAGGAAGAAGAAAAAAGTAAAGAGAAAAATTATGAACAACAAATACATATCTATCAACAAGTGAACCTAAAAATCAAGTGAATTAAAAACCTGAGGAACAGAATAATCTGGTGAATATAATAGAATCAGGGGCATAGAAAGGGAGTGGACTGATAATTCTCAGGGGGAAAGGGGTATGGGGGGGTTCATGAAGTGACTGGACAAAAATCATACACCTATGGATGAGGACAGTGGGGGGGAGGTAAGGGCAGAAGGTGGGGTGGGAACTGGGTGGAGGGGAGCTATGGGGGGAAAAAGGAGAAATAATTGTAATAATCTGAATAAAGATTTATTTAAAAAAAAAAGATACTTTGAGAAAAGTCAATAGGCAAATGATGGATTTGGGGAAAAAACTACAGATTATTATTTATATTATACTAGAGGCCTGGTGCACAAATTTGTGCACGGTGGGGTCCAGCCAGCCCGCCCCGATAGGGGCCGACTGGGCCAGGCTGGCCAGGGGGGAGGGGCCGTGGGTTGTTGGCCAGCTGGCCCTGCCCCGCCCCCCCCATTGAACTCCTGGTTGAGGGGATAATTTGCATATTAGCCTTTTACTATATAGGAGGATAAAGAACTCTTAAAAACTGGCAAGAAAAAGACATACAACACAGTGGAAAAATGGGTAGAGAATAATTCATGTAAGAATTCAAAGGCAATCCACATGAAAAGATTTTCACATTCGTGAGTAGGAAAAAGAAAATTAGTATCACTTTGTTCTCCTTAGACTGGAAAACATTTAAAAGAGGTAATAACTACTTATCATTCGCCGATAGAAATGTAACTTGTACAACATTTAAAAGAAGCAAACCAGTGCCTGGCCTGTGTGGCTCAGTTGGTTGGAGCATCGTCCCATACAGAGAAAGGTGGTGGTTCCATTCCAGTCCAGGCACATACCCAGGTTGCGGGTTTGATCCCCAGCTGGGGGGGGGGGGCGGTGTGGGAGGCAGCTGATTGATGTTTCTCTTCCCCTTCCTCTCTCTAAAATCAATTTTTTTAAAAAGCAAATTATTAAAATTAAAAATACATATACTCTTTGACCCTATAATCCCACTGTTGGTGGCTGTTAATGCTGTAAACATAACCACCAGATGTAAAGTATATTTACTGAAGAAACCAAGATGGCGGCATAGGTAAACACTTAAACTGCTGCCTCACACAACAATTTCAAAACTACAACTAAAAGACAAAATGGACATCATCCAGAACCACAGGAAGGCTGGCTGAGTGGAAATTCTACAACTAGAAGGAAAGAGCAAAGCACACTGAGACTCAGAGGAGCTGCAGGAGGCAGAGGTACTGAGACGCGAAGCGGAGAGGACTGGCAACTGAGTGCGTGGCTGGCTTTCTCAAACGGGAGGGAGACAAAAGCTCCCGACTGCGCTGAACTCCAGTTCCGGGCGAGACTCTGGGGACCCAGACTCATTCGGGGAGAAACTGGACTGTCTGGCAGTGGGCGGAACTCAAGGGCGGCTTTTTCTCAGAGGTGCTTGCAGCGATTACCACAGGACACTGAGACACAGGGGCCTATTAGGGCAGGGATGACGGGAAACCAAGGCTGTCTGCTCCACCCTGAGACTCCGCCCCATCCAAGCTGAGCACAGAGGCTTTAAAAAGTCCTGTCTCATAAGGCTGTCTCCAGCACAGAAGTTCTCCCAGCATAGACACAGCTGATCCTCACAGCCAATTGGCCTGGAGGTCAATTCCTCCCAGTGATACCAACAACAATCAAGGCTTAACTACAACAAAACTGTGCACCCAGCCCACAAAGGGGTGCACCAAGAGTGTCCACCTCAGGTAACTGGGGAGGCTGAGCCACTGGGCCCTATAGGACACCTAGCACACAAAGCCACTCTATCAACTCAGGGAAGCAGCCAAAATGCGGAGACAAAGAAACAGATCACAAATGAAAGAAATGGAGGAAAGCAAACGACTGGATATAAAGTTCAAAACCATGGTTTTAAGGTTTTTCAAGAATTTTCTAGAAAAGGCCGATAAATTTAGCAATACCCTTGAGGATATGAAAAAGGACCAACTAGTAATTAAGCATACACTGACTGAAATAAAAAATATTATACGGAGATCTAACAGCAGACTAGAGGATTGCAAGAATCAAGTCAAAGATCTGAAATACAAAGAAGCAAAAAACACTCAACTGGAAAAGCAAAAAGAAAAAAAAATCCAAAAAGTTGAAGATAGTGTAAGGAGCCTCTGGGACAACTTCAAGCGTACTAACATCAGAATTATGGGGGAGCCAGAAGAAGAGAGAGAGCAAGATACTGAAAACCTATTTGAAGAAATAATGACCGAAAACTTCCCCCACCTGGAGAAAGAAATAGACTTACAAGTCCAGGGAGTGCAGAGAACCCCAAACAAAAGGAATCCAAAGAGGACCACACCAAGACACATCATCATTAAAATGCCAAGAGCAAAAGACAAAGAATATTAAAAGCAGCAAGAGAAAAACAGTTACCTACAAGGGAGCACACATACGACTGTCAGCTGATTTTTCAACAGAAACTATGCAGGCCAGACGGGAGTGGCAAGAAATATTCAAAGTGATGAATAGCAAGAACCTATAACCAAGATTACCCAGCAAAGCTATCATTCAGAATTGAAGGGCAGATAAAGAGCTTCACAGATAAGAAAAAGCTAAAAGAGTTTATCACCACCAAACCAGTATTATATGAAATGCTGAAAGGTATTCTTTAAGAGGAAGAAGAAGAAAAAGGTAAAGATAAAAATTATGAACAATAAATACATATCTATCAACAAGTGAATCTAAAAATCAAGTGAATAAAAAAATCTGATGAACAGAATGGACTGATGAATATAATAGAATCAGGGGCATAGAAAGGGAGTGGACTGACAATTCTCAGGGGGAAGAGGGTGTGGGGGGTGCGGGAAGAGACTGGACAAAAATCGTACACCTATGGATGAGGACGGGGGGGGGGGGGAGGGTAAAGGCAGAGGGTGGGGTGGGAACCGGGTGGAGGGGAGCTATGGGGGAAAAAAGAGGATCAATTGTAATAATCTGAACAATAAAGATTTATTAAATTAAAAAAAATAAAGTATATTTACTGAGGAATTGCTCATAGTGGCAAATAACTAAAAACAAAGGTACTGTCCACCTATAGGGAATTGGTTGAATAAAATGTGGTACATCTACCCCATGGAATATCATGAAAAAGACTGAATGTGTGCTCCCCCCGTTGATTTGAAAAGAGTGGACAAAGTGGAGAAAGAGAACAAGGGAAGAGGTATTAAGTGATTAGGGACAGATGGAAAGGCTTGCTCAGAAGTCAGGGAGGCCATTTCTTATCATCCAGAGCAGTGGTTCTCAACCTTTCTAATGCCGCGACCCTTTAATACCGTTCCTCATGTTGTGGTGACCCCCAACCATAAAATTATTTTCGTTGCTACTTCATAACTGTAGTTTTGTTACTGTTATGAATCGTAATGTAAATATCTGTGTTTTCCAATGGTCTTAGGCAACCCTTCTAGCGGTTCTCAACCTGTTGTGACCCACAGGTTGAGAACCGCTGCTGTAGAGCCTAAGACCATTATTAAAGGGTCGCGGCATTAGAAAGGTTGAGAACCACTGCTCTAGAGCAACATGCTTCCTGGAAGTATAATTTTATTTGGTGTGCTCAAAGCTTTTAAATATAATGTGCTTCTAATCTTCATGACACGTGTACACCTAGCCTATAAACCACAGCGACCTTGTTACCATTGCCACCAAACACGGCGCCCTTCATAAGCAGGCAACACTAAGAATGTTTAAACATGAAGTTTTAGTTTTTCAACTGACGATGAGCTGGAATCCTGCCGTTTAATTTCCTAGGCATCTGTCAGTAACGTGAAGATAGCTTTTCCTTAGCAACGAAGTTATCCACAACCTTCCCGATTTAGCAAATTCACAGTAATTAATTTTAGAAGCTATCTGGGATTTAAAAACACATAGGGAAAAGGGTTTGGATTTCATTTTCCTTTTACCTTTCAAAGGATGGGCCTTACCGTGCTTTCTATTTTCAGGGGCTAGGGGCAAAGGATTTAAAGATCACTCTGTGCCTCTCCCACAGTTCAGAATGTGCTCGTGTGTCCTAATGCTGATGCCGCTGCCATACATTTACAGAGCACAGAAGATCTGGGAGTGTCTGTGTGGCCTTAAGAACAACATTTTTTGTGCAGGCTGACAGTATCCTGCACAATCCATACATCCACCCTCAGCCTGGTTTCCGTCCACGGAAGTGGGGCTGGAGGTGAAGATGTAAATCAGCCCCAAACCAGTTTCTAGTAGCAGAACAGTGCATCATGTGGAGAAGAAAGGGTAGAACAATCATTAATCACTGCAAACTGTTCCAGAGACAGAGAAGCATCTAATGACTGTCAAACCTCAGAGGGAAGGCAGGGAGGGGGCTTTGGGGAATGGTAAAAGACCAACCAAAGGACTTGTATGCATGCATATAAGCAAAACCAATGGACACAGACACTAGGGGGGTGAGGGCATGTGCTGCGGGGTGGGGGCGGCTGAGGAGAGGTCAGGAGAGGAAAAAGGAGAGAGATGTAATACTTTAAACAATAAAGAATTAAAAAACAAACAAACAAAAAACCACCGTGAAACGCAGCCCAGCTGGCGTGGCTCAGTGGTTGAATCTTGACCTATGAACCAGGAGGTTGCAGTTCGATTCCTGGTCAAGGCACATGCCCAGGTTGCGGGCTCGATCCCCAGTGTGGGGCATGTGGGAAGCAGCTAATTGGTGATTCTCCCTCATCATTGATGTTTCTGGGTCTCTCTCTCCCCTTCTCCCTTCCTCTCTGAAATCAATAAAAATATATTTAAAACAAAACAAAAAAAACTGTGAAATGCATAACTGCCATGGCACCCCCACACACACCTCTACCAGAGTATAGAAGGGCAGAGCGCCCTGACTGTACCCGTTAACTGGCTACATCATAATCTTCAGGCCTCATTTTCCCCTTCCCTATGAGAGATGTGGACCGGCTCTTTCAAATAAGAACAGGCACTCGACAACAAGAAATTGCTAGTTGACTGATAGCCCCTGACTTCTGGGGTTAAAGAACCTGAATGTCCTGCTGAGAAAACGACGTAAAAGGGGGTGATGGTCTTTTTCCCATTAGTTATCTTATAAACAGCCTCTACAGTCAAATATGAGCAGTAAAGAACATTTAATCACTCTAAAGAGCTTTCCTATTAAAAATAATCACAATTCTGGGCCTTGAGAACATTATGCTCAGTGAAATAAGTCAGTCAGAAAAAGCTAAGAACCATATGATTTCACTCATATGTGGGATATAAAACTGAAACTCGTGGACACTAATAGCAGTATGGGGGTTGCCAGAGGGGAGGGGCTAGGGGGTGAAGGGGGCCTAATATAAGGTGATGGGAGAAGATTTGACTTTGGGTGGTGGGCACACGGTGCAATATACAGATCTTATAACATAGAAACCCACACCTGAAACCCGTATGATCATATTAACCAATCACCCCAATAAATTTAATAAAGTAAATAAGTTTTTAAAAAGTTAGTAAAAAGAAAATCACAATTCCAAGAGAGAAGACATAAAAAGAGAGAACAGGACAGGAGAAGTCAGAGGTCAAGACGAGGAAGTTGAGACAGGACAAAAAGTTTCTATGCCATTTAGAGAGGAGGAATCTCTCTCTCGCTTTCTTCAGCTGACCCGAACTCCATTTAAAAAACTATTCAGAGTCAAAGGCTCTGAGACGCCCAGTGCTTCAAAATAAGCTCAGGTAGGATTAGTTCCAACAATACCTGAACTCACTTCTTCTCAAAGGATCCAATCCAACACAGCCATAGCTACAGCGGGAAGCTTTGAAGCCGGACCAAGGCAGGGGCCAGTAACAGCAGCTAAATAAAGGCTGGGTCATGGGACCCCCGACTAAGGCCAGGAGCAGGCATTGTCTGGGAACAGGTCATCAGAACCCTCCCTTCCTTTGCTATTGAGTCATCTTACGTATTCCAGCTGTGGCCAGGGACAGTGTGGTATGATCCATACTTCTGTCAGTATGGTTACTGGGTCATATTAATCTTCACACAGGCTAAAAATACAAAGACTCTGATAGTTTTTAGCTAAAATTCAGGTCTAGAGGAAGAGAGAAAAAAAGATCAAATGTGTGAAGTACTTGAAGTACTTGCAAAGAAAGGTGCAATGGATAACGTCTTATTAAATAAAAAAATGGATTACGCCCAGCCGGTGTGGCTCAGTGGTTGAGCGTCAACCTATGAAGCAGGAGGTCACGGTTCGATTCCCTATCAGGGAACATGCCCAGGTTGCAGGCTCGATCCCCAGTGGGGAGGGGAGGGTGCAGGAGGCAACCAGTCAGTGATGCTCTCTCATCATTGATGTTTCTATCTCCCTCTCCCTTCCTCTCTGAAACCAATAAAAATATATATTTAAAATAAAGAAATCAATAAAAATGGATTCTTCTAAAGAGTATGCTATTAAATATGGCATGCTATAGCTTAGCTGTCACATGTATCAGAAAGCCCCACCTTAGCTTACTGACAGTCAGTCTCTCTGGTCTTCTGAATTAAGCTAAAACAGAGGCACGAAAACATTATTTGTCAATGGCATACTGATTTTCAACCTATTTTCTCTTTCATATAGAGACTGATAATGTTAGAAAGATACAACAGCTAATCTCAAGTAATCAAAATACAAAAAAACGATAAATACCACTGGGACTATCAACCACACCGTCCATGCCCCGCCACTACCATGAATGCACAGCTGCTGTTTTCCCGCCCTGCCCCGCCCCGCCCCGCTCCACCCCACCCCTTTGCGGATAGAAAACATGCGCCCAGCACTCCCAGCGCTGGGAGTTTATACAAAAGAATGGAAATCAAGATCTCGGAGTGGTATTTGCACTATCGTGCTCACTGCAGCACTGTTCACAATAGCCAATGTGTGGAAGGAACCGAATGTCCATGACAGATAAATGGATAAAGCAAATGTGGTCTATACGCACAGTGGAATGTTACTCAGCCTTAAAAAAGAAGGAAATTCTGTCACATGTGACAACATGGATGAACAACCTTAAGGACATTCTGCTAAGTGAAATAAGCCAGTCACAGGAGGACACCTGCATGGTTCTGTCTATAGGAGGCATCTAAACCAGTCAGCCGCAGAAAGCAGAAAGCAGACTGGCGGTTGCCAGGGCCTGGGGCAGGGGTAGTGGGGAGCTGCTGGTCAAAGGGTATAAATTCCAGTGATGCACAACATTGTGCTTATAGTTAATAGTGTGCTACACACTTAAACATCTGTTAAGAGGATAGCCTTCAAGGGGTTTTTCACCACAATGAAAAAAGAAAAAGAAAATATATGGTGGGTGTGGCATACTTGGTAAACAGGGACTGAGGAAGGGGGAAAATCAATTGCTTATGAAACTTCTGAATTTGAGCACGAAACAAAGAAAATAAGCTGAAAACAGTATTTTCTCAACTGGGCCCCTGAAACATTATTCCCGAGAGATGGTGCATTTTAGAAGAGTTCATGATCAAAAGAATCTGTGAAAGATTGCAGTGTCTCCTTGGACCTTCACTGTGAAGATTAGCATATAAAAGATTCTAAGAACTCCTAGAATAAAGCAGCCTAGTTACGTTCCTTCAAGAAAGCATTTCCAAACTCATTTGACTCAGAAAAAGGTTTTTCTGCAAAACAGATATTAAAATCCCAAGGGACTCATGCTTTCTGAAGAGCAACATAGGAAATGGTGGTTTAGGTCAGTGGTCGGCAAACTGCGGCTCTCGAGCCACATGCGGCTCGCAAGCCGCAGTTTGTCGCTCTGTTGACTAATGAGTTTGCCGACCACTGGTTTAGGGGCACTAATTTTAGGGATGGAACCTGCCTACTCAGAGCTCCTCCTCCTATTTCAAAAACTCAATCAACCCACTTTCCCCCTATCTTGCCTGAAATATTTAACTCCTTTTATCATGAAAAAATGCCAATTAAACTAATAAGCTTCTTCCAGAAGAGCTCGAATATTAGGCATTTGTGATTTCATGGAATTTACTTTTATCAGTGTCACTGCACATTGAGAGAGTGCTTTACAGGTTTCAAAAGCACTGTCATTAATATGTATACACATCCTTCCTTCAAGCTATTTAATAAGTGGTATAGTCAACACTAAACCCAGATTGGCTGGTTGTGGTCTAGTATCTTTTGACTAGTAAAAAGGTCTCTCTGGGCTGAGCTGGCAGACTATAGCCAATGTCTACTGCAAGATGCAGATCAAGTAATAAGCATCTGACTTACACATTTCTAAGAGACAACATGACCAAGTTGTGTTACACAATAGTTGTGTGTGTGTGTGCGTATCGGGGACCTCTCCGATTTTTATAAAGAAACTAGTGGCCTGGTGCACAAAATTCGTGCACATTAAAAGGGGATTAATTAGAGGAAATAATTTAATATTGCTATTTGCCCTTTCTCTATAATTGAAGTGTCAGAGAATGAAAGAAAATTAGTAAAATGTATATGAAAATCTTCCTCCTGTCAGAGTCTGGGGTGCACCACGGGACCCAGAGTCAAGTCCCGGCCCACCCACATGCGCCTCAAAATCACGTGAGACCCAGACCCAGCTGCCCCCCACCCCCATTGGGCTAGATCCAGACCCGGCCAGTCCCACCCTTGTCAAACCCCGCTGGGCAGGGGGCGTAGCCTCAGGTCCCCTGGCCTGGCACCAGGACAGAGGGCGTGGCCTGAAGTCTCCCAGCCCAGACGAGGGCGGAGGGCGTGCCTTGAGGTTCCCCATCAAGCCCCCTGGGTGGGGGGCATGGTCTGAGGTCCTTCATCAAGCCCTGCCAGGTTGGGGGTGGGGGGCGCAGCCTCAGGTCCCCCGGCCCAGCACCGAGAGGGGGGTGCAGCCTCAGGTCCCCCATCAAGCCCCACTGGCAGGGCGGGTGCAGCCTCAGGTCTCCTGTCAAGCCCCGCTGGGTGTGGCCAGAGTTCCCCCGACCCAGCACTGGGGTGCACCTTAAGGTCCCCTGTCAAGCCCCGCTGGGTGGGGGTCATGGCCTGAGGTCCCCTGTCAAGCCCAGCCAGGCAGGGGGGCACAGCCTCAGGTCCCCTGGCCCAGTGCTGGGGCGGGGGGTGTGGTCTGAGGTCCCCTGGCCTGGTGCCAGGGTGGGGGGCGCAGCCTTAAGTCCCCTGTCAAGCCCCACCTGGTGGGGGGCGTGGCCTGAG
Source organism: Plecotus auritus (assembly GCF_963455305.1). Taxonomy (NCBI): domain Eukaryota; kingdom Metazoa; phylum Chordata; class Mammalia; order Chiroptera; family Vespertilionidae; genus Plecotus; species Plecotus auritus. Next base: position 26,008,174 of record NC_137783.1, on the reverse strand, counting down.
TTCCCCCGACCCAGCACTGGGGGTGCACCTTGAGGTCCCCTGTCAAGCCCCACTGGGTGGGGAGCACGGCCTGAGGTCCCCTGTCAACCCAGCCAGGCTAGTGCTGGGGTGCGGGGTGCAGCCTGAGGTCCCTCGTCAAGCCCCGCCGGGCGGGGGCCGCGGCCTGAGGTCCCCCAGCCTGGCGCTGGGGCGGGGGGAGCAGCCTGAGGTCCCCTAGCCCAGCACCAGGATGGGAAGCGCACCTTGAGGTCCCACGTCAAGCCCCGCCGGGAAGGGGGCATGGCCTGAGGTCCCCTGTCAAGCCCTACGGAGGTGGGGGAGGGTGTAGCCTCAGCTCCCTGCTGATTGCTTGTTAAGACTCCTTATGGGAACTTGGCCTCAGCTGTGGGTGCATCCATCTTTGTGATGGAGTGATGGTCAATTAGCATATTCCTTCTTTATTAGATAGGATTTTTCATACAAGTTAAAGCATATGTTTTTGTTAGACGGGAGAAGATTCAATTGACTCTACTCTTACAAATTTTCTCAGAACACCACAGAATAGACAAGGGGGTAGAAACATGGCCATGTAGAAAGATTACTCATGTTCATATGATCCCATTTTTCACACTATACAGATCTTTCCTACGTAATTAGCCTAGACTGGAGCTATAAAGAAAACTGCATTTAGCAGAGCTCTCACATTCTAGGCTTTCCTTTGGAGCCACTTCTAAAAATACCACGAAAACAGACAGAATGAGTACAGGGGCCCTCTTTTGCCCTTATTGCACGGAAATACGTTAAACTGTTCAATTTTTCACAGAAACACTGTTCAAAGGAATATAAGCAAAATGTAATCCTAACCTTCTACTGAATTTCAAGTTCAAAATCTGTTCATTATCATAGAAAAGATACTGGTAAAAACGCCTCTTTCTAGACTAAAGAAACCACCTTCAATTCTTTAAATGCAAAATGCACCCAGGTGTTTACCTCTATAAAAGGAGCTTAAGAGACTCTACATGTATGTCTTGACCAACATCTAAGCAGCATGTCGATAGACTGGCACTTACGTTAATTTCTTTTTTTTTTCCAGTGTCAAATTCAACTACTTACTCTTATACTAAGGATTCTTAGTGGAACTGAGTAGGCATTTTCAAAGGGGAAAAAAAAGAGCATCAACAATTAGCCTTGGTCATATTATTGGTCAACAACAGCACAATTTAAATAGGCCAGGCTTTATAATAATACAAATCAACACCTGTACAGCCTAATACCTTTCTGAAGTGATTCATCTAACATTGTTTACCGGGCAAAAACGATAAGATAGTTAGGATATTTCTTACTACTATCCTATATAATAAAGAGGTAATATGCAAATTGACCCTCACGCCCTCACAGAAGATGGCCACCCCCATGTGATCAAAGATGGCTGCCACAAGATGGCGAGGAGGGGAGGGTAGTTGTGGGCGATCAGGCCATCAGGGGAGGGCAGTTAGGGAAGACCAGGCCAGCAGGGGAGGGAAGTTAGGGGCGACCAGGCCAGCAGGGGAGGGCAGTTTGGGGGACCAGGCCTGCAGCGGAGGGCAGTTAAGGGTGACCAGGCTGGCAGGGGAGGGCAGGTGAGGGGGACCAGGCCTGCAGCGGAGAGCAGTTCAGGGGGACCAGGCCAGCAAGGAAGAGCAGTTGGGGGCAATTGGGCTGGCAGGGGAGGAGTTAGGTGTCGATAAGGCTGGCAGGGGAGTGGTTAGTGGTTAGCGGACGATGTGGGGTTTACAGATGTTAGTACAGCAAACAGAGTCTATTCTTATATTATTGTTTATTAATTATTGTGCTATTTATTTGCATGACAACTGTAAACCTTTTTGCCCCACCCTGTGTATAATGGGAGCTCTCTGCCAAGCTCAAATGCAAGCTTTAGGAGAAAGGTAAATAATAAAACTAGGAATGAACTTGAGCCTGGCTGGCATGGCTCAGTGACTGAGTGTTGACCTATGAACCAGGAGGTCACGGTTCGATTCCTGGTCAGGGCACATGCCCAGGTTGCAGGCTTGATCCCCAATCATGCAGGAGGCAGCCAATTAATGATTCTCTCTCACCATTGATGTTTCTATCTCTCCCTCTCTGAAATCAATAAAAAAAAAATACATTTTTTTTTTAAAAACATACGAAAAACTAGGAATGAACTTGAAAAAGCATCTATGAAGGGTACAGTTAGCAGAGGCTCAAAATGCCAGAGACAATAAAACAAGGCAGTGTTGGCTGTGTTCAAAGCCAAAAGAAACCAACAAGAGGATAGCATAACAGTCTGGGGGAAGGAAGCGAAAGGTTCACAGAACAGTGAAGCAAGAGCCCAACTCGAGGTGGAAGCAGCTTTTCTCTCTCATAACAAAGAAAGCGGCCTCGACAGTGCTCAGGGCCGAGAAGAAGCATGAAGGTGAAGCAGGGGAGGGGAGGGACTCCCACTTTCAAGGATTTCCAAGTCTCCCACTTGGATGACTCACCCAGGCAATGAAGGAAGGAACGGACAGGCCCCTTTTTGACTCCACAAGGATGCAGATGGCATTCTGTGCCCACAACAACAGTTCCCTCTACCTCCGGACAGTGTGTGACAGTATGTACTGCTTTCTTGTTTAGTACCTCTGCTGGGACTCTCAGCAATCTGGGAGATACAAAAGGCTACTACTACTGCCCTCGTTACACACGGACACTCAGAGCCTAAGTGACCTGCCAAAGCCACACAGCCCCCGGGACAACACAGCTCTGGACCCAGCAATGTGACCCTGGCCCAGTGCTCTTGTCACCAACCCGTGGACCTTTCCACTGAAGCTTCAGCAGAGCAACCAACAGCATTCAAGCCATGAGATATTAATGACATCAGCTTCACGTGCAAGATGAATATGTAAACCAGCAAGTGCCAGTCAAACATCTAATTGCCATACAGCTCTGGCTGTTCAATCCTCAGATCCCTGTTAGACTTCAGACCCTCCCCAGGAGGGCGCTACAGAGGAGGACCCGAGGCTCCTGTCATTAAGTAATTTGCTTGGGGTCACCAGCGACTGGTGCAGCAGAGGGTTAAAAGTATTGGAATCTGTGGGATTGAGGTGTTTCAAAATTCTTAGTTATTTTATTCCTCTTAATTAAAAAACACACCACCACTATTTACTTTTAAGGAGCTCAGTTGTAGGGAGCGGTTATAGGGTTAAGCCTCAGACTGACCTGCTGGCAAAGCCGCAAACAAGTCCCAGCTTAGAGGGCACAGCCCTCTTAGTATAATTAAGCTTGATCTTGTGACTGCTCCTAGATCTTTCCTGGGTAGCTAATGGGCTGTGGGAGGTGCAGCAAGTGCTGCCAAAACAAGTGAAACTTACAAGAACATTGTAAATTAACTTGTTTACCTCTGACTATAAAATAAAGCATCAGCTTGCAGTCTGGATCTGTTCTGCGGTCTCAGTCACGCACAGAAGATACACCTAGACCCAGCTTATTCTCTTTGTCTGTCTTTTCTTCATCCTTCGCTGGCCTCCCTCAGGTTTGCTGAACCCTTGGCTGTGCTGGCGCAGCTCAAGTGGCGCCCAACGCGGGGCTGGGTTTGGCCCAAGTGGCACTCAGTGCGGACCTGAGTGTGAGGGAACTGCAATTGTCAGGTGAAAGGAGGCCCCAAGGCGTGCACACGCAGTAAGTAAGGAAGGGGTGTAGTACTAGCTAGGTGTAAAACATGGGAAATTCAGGATCGCAGGGAAAGAATGTATGCATCTCCATGCTTAAGGCTATGCTCCAAGCAAGGGGCTGTTCTGTGAGGTATGAACAGCTTTTCGATGTTTTGGATTTTGTGAGAAAAACCTGCCCATGGTTTTCTGAGGAAGAAAAGGTAAATATAGATGCATGGGAGAAGGTAGGAAAACAACTTTGCGATCATTGTATAGCTGAAGGTCCAGAGGAAATGCCTGCCTCTATTTTCAGTCTGTGGTCCCTGATTCGGGACTGCCTAGAGCCCACTCCAGAAGGGGAGTGGAGGAATGTGGCAGGGGAATCAAGACAGATGGGGGAAGGTTGCCAAAGGCTTACGACTCCACCATCGGCGCTTCTACCGCCTCCTCCAGTCCCTGGGGCTACAGCTCCTGTGGGAGAGAGCCCTCCGGTCGATGCGCTTCCTCCCAAATATGAGCAGGGGATTGGAGGAAGCAAGGGATCAGCGCTGGTGGGTTTGGGATGATGGGGGTGGAAATATGCGAAAGTATTGCCTCAGGGGATGGCCAATAGTTCTACCTTATGACAGGATTTTGTGGCTGCAGCCATACATCCTATAAGGAAAAAATATCCCGAGGCTTATATTATTCATTATATGGATGACATTCTCTTAGCTCATAAAAATGAAACGCACCTAAACAATATCTATATAGACTTACAGGATTCCCTGCATTGTGCTGGATTATGCATAGCACCCGAAAAAGTTCAAAGGACATTTCCTTTTTCTTGGCAGCATTATTGAGGGAAAAACAATAAAACCTCAGAAAATTCAAATTCGGACTGACACTTTACTTACATTAAATGACTTCCAAAAATTATTAGGAGATATTAACTGGGTTCGACCTGCTTTAAAATTAACCACTGCTGACTTAAGCCCTTTATTTCATATACTAAGGGGAGATTCATCTCCGTCATCCCCACGCTGCTTGACAGAGGAAGCCAAGACAGCCTTACATAAAGCTGAGGATGCCTTAAGTTCAGCACAACTTACTAGAATTGATTACTCCCTTCCCTTACAGGTTTTAATTTCCCCTACGACAATTTCTCTCAGTTACTACCTTTACCTTCCCAAAGATAGTGAAGTCACAACCTATACCTCAGGCATTAACCATTTTTACAGATGGATCCAGTTCTGGAAAAGCTGGATACTACTGCAGCAGAGGTGCAAAGGTCCTTCAAACCCCTTATATTTCAGCACAACGGGTAGAAATAAAAGCTCTTATCTATGCCTTGACAGATTTTGCTACAGAGCCCATTAACCTATATAGTGATAGTGCCTATGTGGTAAGTATGGCCAAACTAATTGAAACAGCTACTAGAGGGCACACTAATTCAGAGGAACTCTTTCATTTATTTTTCAACCTTCAAAAAGTCATTAGAGAACGACAATTTCCCTGCTTTATTGGTCATATCCGATCTCATTCAGGTCTCCCTGGTCCATTAGCTATAGGCAATGATGCTATTGATCACCTCCTTGCTGTAATGTAAAAGGCTACCCCATTTTCTTTTGCCCAGTCCTCCCATGCTTTGCATCATAAAAATGTTGCTGCCTTACGCAAACAATTCCGTATTTCTAGGGATCAAGCTCGTCAAATTGTTAAGCAATGCTCTCAGTGTGTAATTCATTGCCCTGTACAATTGTTGGGGGTTAATCCTAGGGGTCTTAAACCTAATCAAATTTGGCAAATGGATGTCACCCACATACCGGAATTTGGTAAGCATAGATGGGTACACGTTAATGTAGATACCTGCTCCTGCTTTATCTTTGCGACTCCCCAAACGGGAGAGAGTGCCAAGCATGTAATTAATCATTGCTTAGCTCAGCCGTGGGCAAACTACGGCCCGTGGGCCGGATCCGGTGCGTTCGGCTGTTCTATCCGGCCCACGGAGCCGAAAGAGCGGAGGGTTCTCTTGCTCTCCCCTCCGCTCCTTCACCAGCAGCAGTGTTAGCATGGCAACTTCGGGAAACAAGGCCGCAGCTCCTTCTTCTGAGTGGGCGGATTTATATCCGCCCATTCAGTAGAAGGAACATCTCAATCTTCCAGAGGCTCCTCGTAATGCCCGCGGACGCATCTCCCGACATCACCCTGGGAATGCGTAGACACGTTATGGTGGTGATGTAGGGAGACACGCCCCTGGAGAGCACAGTATCAGAGCCTTTCTGAGGTAAGATTAAGAGCTCTACTCAAACACAATTTTTTCCTGTTCCCACATTCTGTACATCACAATGACTTGTTAATAAAACAACAAAGACTTTCAGCTTTTAGTCACTTCAACTGGTGGCCTGTCCTTTGTCACAAAACCCTGAAACAGCACCAGAAGAGGTGCAACTGGAACTCATCGATCTTCAGTCTGACTTTGTCCTAAAGGAGAAATTCAGCTCTCTTGAACTAAGAGACTTTTATGTTTCACTTAATGAAGCCACTTTTCCAAACATCCGGAGGATGGCACAGAAGGTACTGGTGCTGTTTGGGTCAACCTATGTTTGTGAGCAGACATTTAGCGTCATGAACATCAACAAAGCCCCTCACAGATCCAGCTTAGCTGACGAACACCTCAGATCTATCCTGAGAATAGCCACAACAAAACTAACTCCAGACTTTGATGCATTAGCTAAAAAAGGAGACCAACAACACTGTTCCCACTGAAGTTGATGTTTTAAAGACCAAAAACCTTTCAACCCAGTCTACATTGCCATCTACATCTACGTCCCGGGCATAATTTGGAAGTTGCACTAAAGAAAATGTTTAATTTACTGTTTACACATTTTGTTCTTTTCTATTTGTTTTAGTTTTAAATTATTTTATTATATTTAAGTTTAATTTGAAAGGCTTTTGTACCTTTCCCTTTGTTAGGCAATTTTATTTTGCCTTTGCCATCTTCAATATAAGGTATGTTATTGTGCTATGATTCCTCCATTTTTTGAAGTTTCAAATTATAATAAGTAGTGTTTACATTCTTCTTGTTAAAATGTTTGAAATGAATAAAACTATTGAAATAATAAAAAAAAGACCGTACCCTTTTATGTAATGATGTTTACTTTGAATTGATATTAGTTCACACAAACACTCCATCCATGCTTTTGTTCCGGCCCTCCGGTCCAGTTTAAGAACCCATTGTGGCCCTCGAGTCAAAAAGTTTGCCCACCCCTGGCCTAGCTGCCTTTGCGGTACTAGGTCCTCCCTTAGAGCTAAAGACAATGGACCTGCATACACTAGTTCTGCTTTTCAACATTTTTGTCAGCAATATCAAATTTGTCATAAAACTGGTATCCCTTACAACCCTCAAGGTCAAGCACTAGTGGAAAGAGCAAATTGTACTCTTAAAATGCAATTACTGAGACAGAAAGGGGGAGACGGATGTTATGTGTCACCTCAAAACAAACTCAGTCATGTTCTTTATACTTTAAATTTTTTGAATTGTGATGCAGAGGGTCGTACAGCAGCTGAAAGGCATCGGGCCTCCTGTACAATAGCCTCCGCGGGGTTAGCCTGATGGAAAGATGCACAAACTGGACAATGGTTTGGACCAGATCCAGTAATGATGTGGGGAAGAGGTTGTGTCTTTCCAGAAGGAGCAGCGCAGCCAGTTTGGGTGCCAGAATGTTACGTACGTCACCACAGTGGACCCAGAGAAGCTCCTTGTCCCATCGTTCAAAAGACTGAGGGTTGCCCCGATGACAGCAAAGCGGAAAAGGAAGATGATGAAGGCTATACAGAAGACCAAGGTGCCAACATGGGGTCAGCTGAAGAAGTTAACAACTGAGGCCTAGCAGATGGCAGAAAAGCAAGAAGTGGAAGCTACTCCCTCAATCATGTTTCTGGCCATGCTAGCATTGGTTAGCTGCCAGTCTTCTGCAAACTCTTGCGCAGCCAATCCAAGGACTCTTGAGTAAATCAGCAAAAGAAACTTTCATTTAGTAGAAAAATGTTACTGTAGTTTGATTTCTCTATTATTGTAGTGTTGCATTGGCATTGTTTTGTTAATAACCATGTCTGGGTTTTGCATTGGCATTGTTTTGTTAATATTTTAATAGTCAGAACTTTGTTCTTGATGTTTAAGTTTTACTTCCATTATTAGTAGCTTAAAATTAAAAGAAGGGCGAGATGTAGGGAGCGGTTATAGGGTTAAGCCTCAGACTGACCTGCTGGCAAAGCCGCAAACAAGTCCCAGCTTTGAGGCACAGCCCTCTTAGCATAATTAAGCTTGATCTTGTGATGCTCCCTAGATCTTTCCTGGGTAGCTAATGGGCTGTGGGAGGTGCAGCAAGTGCTGCCAAAACAAGTGAAACTTATAAGAACATTATAAATTACCTTGTTTACCTCTGACTATAAAATAAAGCATCAGCTTGCAGTCTGGATCTGTTCTGTGGTCTCAGTCACGCACAGAAGATCCACCTAGACCCAGCTTATTCTCTTTATCTGTCTTTTCTTCATCCTTCGCAGGCCCTCACTCAGGCTTGCCGAACCCTTGGCTGTGCTGGCGCAGCTCACTCAGTGATGTAGCAAATTGATTTTTTTTTTTAAAGCACTGGCTTTTACAAGACTGAAAATACAATCTTGCTGAATATTTAAAAGTCCATCACCAATTGAAATTTTCACCCTCTAAGAAACTTAAGTCTGCTAACGCAAAATTAGCCAAAATTGAGGGTAGGTGAAATTTCATAACAGAACATGTTGACTACTTTCTTTACCTGCTCAGTGTGTCCCCCAAGAGCATCCTTTGCTGGGAGCATTAACAAGCACCGTACAATTGCATAGAAATGTGCTCAAGACTTGATGCTCTTCTCCTACCTGCTCTTTTACTCTATTAACAACAGGTCCCAGAGTCACACCTACCACCGTCCATTCCCCCAGGCTTCCAAAGAATGACAGAGCTGGGATTTAAGGGATTTAAAGCTATACATGTACACAAAACAACTGAGCATACCAGCTCCTCAAATCTACCTCGGGTCCCCTCTTTAGATCAGAAGGAGAAAATCCGAATGCCTCTCGCAGCCAGGCAGGTAATGCCAAGGAGCAGGGCAGGTAATGCATGTGTGTATATGGTATGAGCAGTAGAACTCAGGGAGGTGCAGGAGGCACTGGAGGGGACAGCAGCTACTTGGTTCAAGAGAAATTGCAAGATCAACATTTTATGTATCAGCATTAAATGTTAGTCCAAGTTTACTTGTTGTAAGAACACCATAGGGTCAAACAGGTCACCAGCTCTCACCCTTCGTGAATGCATCATCTTTTGCACAGCACTGGTTTGGTAGCTAAATTCTGCAGGGTTATTTTCATAAGTGTGACATTGCCCTGGGGAGAGCGAGGCAGAGGTTTCATTAACACCTTCAATACCAAGGGTGCGCTCTCCTTCAGGCAGCCTAGATGGGCTTGTGGACTGATCCCAGGCAAGGCAGAGCTGCTCGCTTAGCAGCACAAGGTGCTTTTCCTCCCAGGTGCCGAGAGAGCAAACTTCATTTCTTTCCTGGGGCAACTACGCCCTGAGCAGTTGCTTACCCGTTTGTCAATGTCATTGTGTTGGAGCTGCACAAAGCGAGCGCTGATGGCTGCGATGTAGCTCTGCTGATTGGAGAACGCCACGCGGCCAGCACCTTTGGGGTACTTCAGCTCTGGGTCCGTATCAATGCCAGCATAGCAGACACCGCCATACAAACGGTCCATGATCATTGCCAGTTCAACTGCAAGAAAATGAACACAATTCTGTATAAATGTTTAGAAGGAACTCCTGACCAGAAGCAGGAAGAACTATTTAAGAATCATGCAGTGTAACTAAGGAATAGAAAACCCATGTGAAGTATCGTGAAGAGTGTCCACATCAGTCTTACAACTTCAAGTAGGGGAGATCCTCATAAGCTATTTGAAAATAAAAAAATAAAAGAATTTACACACACACACACACACACACACACACGCACACACACATGAATTTGCATAATCAGAACTTCAGCAACAGTATTAAAGGGATGCTCTATCAGTAATCCTCTTGTTCTAACTTCTAACGGCTTCGTCTACTGGAGTGGGCCCTAGGTAGGCAAAGCATTTCACGATGCCCTAACAAGTTATTAAGAGACAGCCCTACTTACTGACCTCTGAGACTGAAAGCAATTACTAAAGTTACACTGCTACGGTTAAGATTAAACTGTAGAAAGAATTAAGTCATCATTTTAGCTAGAGGCAATATGTTTACAGCCTTAAAGTAATAAATCTCTACACTTGAAAAAAATGACTTTTAGAGTATATTTTATCCCAACTGAGAAACCTCCACACTAACCTCTCACAGGAAATTCGTAGTAATACTAGTAATGATAATAGCAGCAATGAACATTTACTGGGCACTTACAATGTGCCAGGAAGCACTAGGCTGCTACAAAGGCAGTAAAAACATACCCATCCTGCACCTGCTAAAAACCCAGAGGTTTAGTCTGCAGTCCTTGTCACATTTCTCCTATAGATATCTTTATATTTGTATATTTGAGATATATATATATATATATATATATATATATATATATATATATATATATGGCATTTGGAAAGTGATCCATTCCAAAGGTGTGATATTCTAAAATTATCCTCACCAACAAGGTACCATGGAGAGAAATGTAGCAGTTACTTACCTGGATCCAAACTGCCTGAAGGTAATTGTTTACTTGATACTAGACGGCGCCTCCTCCAGGTACGACCATTCCTTTCAGGCAACTCACATAGTTTAAGTCCAAAAGACTTAGCCCTCTCCCTGGGGAATGACCCACGAACCCACTTCCCTCAAACACTGACATATGGTGTTTGGAAAGGAGATGCAGTGAGGAAAGATGGTGACCTGGGCCACCGCCAGTGGGCAAAGTCCATCACAGAGCAGAGCCCCACAGGAACCAGGATCTTGAGGGAAGAAAAGCAGCACAACCTGGTGGGGCAGAGGAAGACATCTGCAGCAGACACAAGGGCCGAGAGGTACAAGAACCCCACCAGGTTTTTACAAGCAGAAGGAAAGCCAAGTACTACTGTGTTCCTGTACTAGGAAGCTGCTGAGGCAGTAAGAAAAGCTATGTCGCCATGACAGAAGGCTGTCTTTTTTCTTTCTTTTTTAAAATATTTTTGTTGATTTCAGAGAGGAAGGGAGAGGAAGAGAGACATAGAAACATCAATGATGAAAGACAATCATTGACTGGCTGCCTCTGCATGCCCCACACTGGGGATCGAGCCTGCAACCTGGGAATATGGCCTAACCGGGAATCAAACCATGACCTTTTGGTCCGTAGGTTGATGCTCAACCACTGAGACACACCAAATGGGCCTGTCTTTTTCTTAACTTCAAAATTTCTTCCCATTCTAGAGTGCCTAATATTGATGACTTTTCTAAGTGCCCATTTTTAATAGGAAGAGTGACCTACAACCAACAGGTAATTTTCAGAAGGTGAGGAAAGAAGCTGGCAATCACTAAGTCCAAGAATATGTGCTTAGGGCAGAAAGCCATCCCAATGACCCCATTATGATCAGAATGACCGAGTCATACCAGCCAAGGGAACCCTACTGATTTGCACTCAAGTAGACCCTGACTACAGTCTTGGGGCAGGACCCGGGAATCACACTCATTCAAACAATGCCATAATAATGGTGCACAAACTCTGAATGCCAGAGTTCAGTGGGTCCTTACACTTCATCCCAACAAACCTCTGATGGCTTGAGGGCCTCCTTACCTAACTAATGTTATTCCAGTTACAGACACACCAAGAAACTGAAGGTAGAATTCATTCATTGTAGCCATTCATGAATTTCCCTTTCTGGTCAAATGGGCTTAGCAAAAATAAGTAACCTCAGGGCTTGGAAATTAAACACAAATTTTCCAAAGACCTGGCTTCCTTTGGAATGGAATAAGATAGTAAACACCCCCTCAGCCTGGTGGATGACCAGGAGATGAATGCTGGCAAGGACCGAATGGCACTTGTCTTCCACCCTTCGGAAGCACTCAAGAAAGTGTCTGATTTAGAAAGAAGGTACGCCCTGGCCGGTTTGGCTCAGTGGATGGGGCGTCGGCCTGGGACTCAAGGGTCCCAGGTTCTATTCCGGTCAAGGGCATGTACCTTGGTTGTGGGCACATCCCCAGTGGGGGGTGTGCAGGAGGCAGCTGATTGATGTTTCTCTCTCATCGATGTTTCTAACTCTCTCTCCCTCTCCCTTCCTCTCTGTAAAAACTCAATAAAATATATTTAAAAAAAAGAAAAGAAAGAAAGAAGGTACATTGGCTGTATGCCTGCAGCTCCAGCTGATGAGGAGCGTTACTTAGCCACAGCTTTTTCTATAGCATAGTGGTCTCCAAAGGAATCGTGGGGGGCTCCCAGATGCCAGAGAAGGCTCCTTCCACGAGCAGACACTTTCCATTGCTTCGCAGATCTAGCTGCTGGAAAATCATCTTCACGTGCCAAAGATTAGGTCATGACTTTTGTTGCTGGCAGTTAGGTACTTTTGATAGGAAACAGAAACCGTCACTCACTATGCTTTTATGAAAATTATGAATAAATCATTTCCATGTACAAGCTGATTATACACAGTCACTTTCTTGGCCACCAAAAAGTCTGCAGACATTTGAGCCAGTGAAGTCTCACTTAAGGGAAGAGCAATTCGTTGAGAAGCTAGAAGCAACCAAGGTGAATAAAGAAAGAACTTTTGAGGAAAAGAATATGAAGATTTTCCATTTCTCTTGCTACCTGAATCTCTCTTTTAATGACAAAAAATCTAACACCGTGAACACCCCTGAAGAAAGGCAAATGATGGTCAAAGAACTGTTGTTTGTATTTGGTCCTTTACTCCATTAGCAAGTCTTCCCTAAGAGCACACTTCCTGTGGGCTACACTGAAACACCACAGAGATATGTCATTTCAGTAACTCTGTTAGCACTTAAAGTGACATTACTGAGAAAAGTAACCACTTGGTAAATACAGCTTTAGGGGAGAATGTAATTGAATTCACCCACTAAGTAGATGACTAATAGAAACTCAGAGCAAGCCTTCCTCAAGGCCTATAAGTTTTCAACCTGAAATAATTTTTTTATAAAGCAAGTACCAATTCACCTACAGATGTCAGAATGTACAACTACTTTTAGAGACTGGGCTTTAAAGCCTTCTTTATAGTGAGTATCATCAGTTCATGTAGGGAAGTCCCATATAAATTCCCTTCCTCTGATGGGGGCAAGCTCAACCAAGAAGAGGGCTACTGACTCCAGTACTTGGGAGGAGAGAAAAGTAGAAGAAAGGCAGAAAGGATGTGGCAGAAGTCAACTAAAACCTGCATGGGTTTATCGATGTCTTGTGATCTCAACCCTACTCATAAAATGTGAGCCTTTGATCAAAGGTGTAACTTACTTGGAGAGTGTGGGCAAACCACCTACTAAGCCTGTGACAGTGACTCCTCATTCTCAACCATCCTCTGTAGAGGCCAAGGACAGTGTGGTTCCCAGAATCACATTCTTTCCATTTAACCTGAGGAAGGTGAGGTATACGGGTAAAGGCTGGGATTCAGACAGATGGAGGTGATAGCAGGCACAGACAAGAGTCCATGAAGAAGCCAGGAGTCTCCAAACTACTTTTTATGTTTTCTTTCCTATCCAGACAGTGTTCACAGGGTCTGTCTGGTCACCACACGGGTAGGAAATTAGCAGGTCTGGTAGCTCCATCAAAGGGCATTGTGCACTTTGGATAAGCTCTGTGTTCCTAAGACACCCAAGTCACATCATAAATACCTGTTCCATTATAACAGCAACACCACTGTGGGTCTAGCTCACACACGGGCTCTTGTGATGACCTTCACTGTGCCATCAACCAGAGGGAAACAAGAATACTGCAGCTGTATGCAGCAGAGGGCACCCCCCTGAAGTCCTCCAAGTTGTGGTGACTATGCCTCTGAAGTTCAATCTGAACCCCAATTATGGTTCCTTGGATTTGCTCCTGATTCTTCACAGAGTTCTGAAAGGGGCTTTAATTCACCAGAGAGGAAATCCTGATGACTCCCTTATCCGACCCCAGGGTCCTGTTCCTTTCATGTAGTTGGATTTGAAAGCCAGCCATCAGGCAATGTTTAAGTCTCAGATACTATGAGAACAAAATGTGGAGGAGCAGGAATGAGGATTCCCAAGGGGGAATAGCAACACATTCATCTTTCCAGATTTTAAATTGTGAATCTAGAAGCCACATTTCTTCTCTCTGGACATAAGAATGAAGCAGGGAGGAAAGAGGCAGAAGGCACCTCAGGAGGAGGAGGAGGAGGAGGTCTGGACTTCGGAATGAAAGGAAGATCCAACTTGAAGGTGGACTTTCTAGGTTTACAATTGCCAAATTGGTTCACAAGGGCAGTTCACTCATCTTAAATGGGGACATGTGCTCACAAGCTTTTACTCTGCATCAGATGTTGGGAAATTAAAAATATTTTCAAATAAATGATATGAACAACCAACAAAGTCGGAGAGATAGAGTGTTCAACTTGATTAAATTGAGCTGGGACTAAGGTAACTGTTACTACTGTTACAGAGACAATATCTCACACCTCAGCTTGATAAAGAAGCTCACTGCTGTGCAAAGAGCCCCAAACTTGTTGTCTGGAGATCCAAGTTTGAGTCTTGGCTTTTTCAATTATAGCGGCCTTGGCCGATCACTCCCTCTGAACCTTGCTTCCTTATCTCTACAACGAGTTCTTCACAGGGTTGTCACGAGGATTAAACATCCATGAGCGCTCTGAACACACCGCTGAGCATGGAGTGGGGCTTGAATGATCAGTTTGGTCCAGGGGTGGTTTTGGCATCTACTCATAAATCTTTGCTTAACATGAACTTGGCTTGGTTTTTGCTCCATAAGCACCAATTCTTCCCAGTCTTACTTTGGCTTTATGCTAACGTTACTCAACCTGCCCCCAGATATGGCAAAGTTTGACAACAGCTGTGGGGGAGAGAGAACACAAATGCATACTAACATTAGAAAATCCTTAACCCTCAGGGCAATGCAGTCAATCAAGTCTGTATGCCAAATCTGGAATTTATCTGGGACAGCTTGTACTGAACTTGGGACTCAGTAAAAGAAAAAGCTCCTACTACTGAGAAACATGACATAAGATGATTTCTGCCCATTACTACTTCGTGGAACAACAACAACAAAAGCTACCGTTACAACACTCTTATTTCCCGAGTCACAAATCAGAATGTGACTCCTGATACATGTGAACTATCAGAATGCCTGTACAGAATGTCTGAAATAAGTGCTCTTGGAAAAAATTCAGGCTGTATGTTCTTTAGATGTATGCCACTTATCACTGAATATCTACCTTAGTTTCCCACCCCCCACTTTATAGAAAATCCATGCTCTCAACATTCAGAGGGAGAAAAAGGCAGAGAAGGAAATTTTAGGATTCATTACAGAATATTAGACAGGAAAGAATGATCAAAGCCATAGTTAGGAAAGACCTAAGGAGGATGAGCAAATGGTAGGTCAGCTCCAAGGACTCAGATGGAATCTCTGAAGATCGAGCTGTTAGCAGGACCTGGACTGGTGAACTGTCACGAGGAAGTCATGAAGGCGAACAGCTCACATGCCTCTAATCAGAGGACACGGAGGGCTTTTCAAGCCTGATCAAAGTTGGAAGGGGCTGGGTCCCAAAGCTTGGTCACCGAGGCGATATTCAAATTAGATATCTAAGCCAAGAAGTTGGAGTCAGAGGACATTCACATTTATAAAGTGGGGGAGCGTACAGGGGCCAGATGCCTCATTCTCTACTCTTTCCTGGTAGCCTCCTCAGAATCCCCAAGCCTAGCACTTATTTCCTCTCAGAGCAAAGAGATATATTCTAGAAAGGCCCCAAGGCCGTAGGGATATGCAAAACAGGGCCATTTCTGTACTGAGGGAGATTCAGGAGGACCCAGCTGCTTACATTACTGGAACAAAGAGTGAAAATATGTTGTGTACTTCCAGGTGGAGAACCAGACAGACTACCTACCCCTTTCCCTATGCTCACTCTGAAGAAGAATGGACGTTTTAGCCACATGGTGGCATGGTGAGTCTACCTATAGCCTTCCCTGGCCTGGGGGTGAGAAGAGGTGGGGAGTGGAAGGAGAACAGGAGCTGAGAAACACCAGGAGACTTCAGGCAAGCTGCCTCCAACGAAGGAGGGATGGGAGGGAGGGAGAGGAGGCAGTAGGAACGTGTATTACTTGGGCTAAAGAAACCAACAGGCGATCTAGCTTTGGGTAAATGCATCTAGATTTTTCCACTGATATTTTCCCATTTTTATTTATCTGGGCCTGTGAGTCCCGCCCCCGCCCCGCAACATGAATTTATAAAAAGGAAGGCTTGTTAAATGACCAGAAAGAGAAAGCTAAACTCAGGCTAATACTGCTTAAAACAGGTTGCCTTATTTCTTTAGAAGGGTTTGTGTATTTCTGTCCGGTGGGGTAAGGACTATATTTGTATTAATTTATTAGTGACAATGATCTTGTCTTAGGAGAAATATCAAAGATAAATAGGCTCACAAGTTCCAAAGGAATAATTCTTGAGTGATAACATTTTAGTCTCTATTCCATGTTAAAGGACCATTTTTGGCCCAGGATAAGGTGAAAAATCAATGTGGACACCTAAAATTTCATTTGCTGAATACTGTCACCCATCTCTGGTCCAGGATCATCCTGCATATAGTACCTGAAACAGGTGTGAGACTCTTCAAAATTCCATAACCACAATGCCCTCTGGAAATAATAAAAAATGGCCTTAAGTATTTAAAAACCAAATTTGAGAACCATTATGTTAAAGGGCATAATTCAGCATCCACTTCATTGAGTTACTTAGCATTCTATGAACGCATTTCTCGCCTTCTGTCCTGAAATCGGCGGCTCTGCAGATGATGACCTGTTAACGGGACAGCGAGACGTTCATTTGGTTTGGCATGACCTGAGCTTGCTCAGTGTCACTAACACAGTGGATGCTCAATAAATGTTATTGTTCAAGTGAACTGCACTTGAACAAGAATATTGCCCAGTTGAAGATGGTCTAGTGAAGTCAAATGAATTCCTTCAAAAACAGTCTTCTATTCCAGGGCACACACCAGCCCACGAAGCTCAGTGTGTTTCAAAGAAGCCCGATTCTCAGCAAATGGGCAAAAGCTGCAGATGTTAGCTCTTTTTGTTCAGATTGCATGGCATTCAATCTGGAAGTCTTGGGTAGATAGGAACATTCTAAGATGCCAACAGAGAGGACTTAGCCATTTAGAAACCATAACTTAGTCAGCTACAGTTATGGGAGGTGCTGGCATGGACGGACACTTCCATCAGAGAAAGTAACTGTGGGTTACTAGCCACATTAACTGCAGAAATAAAACTTAAAGACAAAAATTTTAGCTTAGCTTAAAAAAATAACTTAAAAGACTTAGAAAGGGGATAGCATCTAGGTAGGGAACACAAAATCCCACTTCTGATGAGAAAATTAAATATAATTCTTGCCTAATCCTAGAACTTGCAACATCTTGCAGACACAGAATGTTAAAGAAAGAATATAATCTAGCACCTTGGATTTCCTGCCCTGTGGTGTCAGTGTGATCTTAGAAAAGTGTGAAAATGGATTTACAAAGGGAAAATCATATAGAGGCCCTTACCTACCCTTTCAAATAATTAAAACAGAGAGAGTAAAGGGTGAATAATAAAAAAGGAAATTTAATTTATAAGCTATTGTGTCAGTGACTTAAAAATAGACTAGGAGGCTAAAGCCAGTTCTGTTATTTTTATAACTATGGGGCTTTTTCTTTCGGAATTTTTTTCCCCAGATTCCCATCTAGGAAAAAAAAGAGAGGGGCTAGAATATTAAAACAAATTTGTGCTCAGAGTTAGGTGCAAAAAGAATAGCTAGAATACTAGCAATGAACGTCCATTTACACTGTTAAAAGACAGCAAAGGGGATTTTTCTCTCACTCCACTCCTAAATGTAACGCTAGTTGGAAAAAGCCAGGAATATTCCACAAGGCCCCCACCTACATTTCCTTTTCTAAAGCATCTGCAGCTTAGAAACAAAGGGCTGCATCTACCACCCTTAATGCTGCTCATGGTGGAGTCGACCCTCCCTGGACTTCCTTCTCTGAGGACTACAGATCATGGAAGGGGTCGGGTGTCTCTGCTGCTTTGCTTTCGTTCTTTCACATAGTTTCCAGGAAAATGAAAGTAAGACCCAAAGGCATTTGACTTTCTGAAATACCACAAAATTGCAAACTCCACAGTCACAATGAATATGTTTTAAAATCCTTCAAAATGGAATAATGCATATATTTTTATGCAGGCCCTAAGTTATCACTTAGGACTAGATTGAAATTGAGATTTAAATATATTAAAAATGTTGAGGGATGTTAGGAATTAAGAACTCATCAAAGTCACAGAGCCAAGTAGCTGTAGGCACATTTTACATTTCATAATTGTTCTCACAACTTGATTTTAGTGATCTCTGCTTTCTCGTTTATGTTTTAGGTAGGATTACGTCTACCAGCATACAAATAACACAGAGATAATGTGCTTTCGCAGCCACGGTGGCAACAGTAACCTAACTTTTCATCTTCCTTTAAAAACACAAACTCAATTATTTTAAACATTTTAAAAACTTAGTTCCTGCAAGTAATTTTGTTATATTCCACAGGCAACAGCACTGATCCACAACTGATTAGACTTGTGTTTGGATTTATATATCGATGTCATCAGCTCAGCATCCCTTCCACTGCCCCAGTCAATTATGACTGCCCAATCCCAGCAGAAACAATGATTTCATCATCGGGAAATAACAAAAAATAAAATAAAAGTAAAATAGGGAAGCTTTATAAAAAGTCATCATAAAGATGCCTGAATACATAACTCATTTTTCAAGCTGTGTAAGAAAAAAAAATAGGAACCTGTTTCACTTGGAAAGAGCTCAGTCTGACACTCAGGGACACAATTTCCAGCAGTGGTTTGACTGTCACTGAGGGCACACGGCTGCCCAGGACATATGGGTAACTTCTCTTTCTGTCATACATTACAATGCTAACTGGCATAAGAATGCACACTGCCAAATGTATTGGTACTATTTTTAAACTATGTGGTTGAATAGGAAAGCACTAAATAGAATTCATCCTTTCAAAATAACATTTTAATGAAATTCACTCTTGCACCCATCTGGAAATAGAACATTTTGGGAGGAAACATTCAATTTTGAAAGCATCAGCTCAGCGAAACTGACAGGAGAGCCTTCTTTTTTTTTGGAGACTGTGTATAATTGACCGGAAACCTAGAAAATATTGAAGACTAAATGCATTGGGAATTTTGTTGTTGTTGTTGTTGTTGGTTTTTGTTGTTGTGGTGTTACTATTTCCACTCACCAGCTCGAAGGGGTCGTGGAACTCCCCCAACAAAGATAGTTTTTCTGGGGTCCAAAGGCTGAGAACCATCCATTACAAAGTCACTGTCACTTAGGTTCCATGGTCGAATTTGCACCTGAAAAAAAGTCGTTTACTTGGTCCTTACTTCATTTCCATCAACCCCAAATGAGAATAAGGTGACTAAAGACAAACCCACTGATTTGTGCATTTTACAACATACACAACCCAAACAAAAATCCAGTTATTATTTAATGTAATCTGCATTAAGTGCCTTTCGATAGAACTCTTGGGAAATCTACTTGTAGGTTCTATACTCAACACTCAAGAAATATACCATGAAACCTTCAAAAAACCCTCTGTGGCTTTAAAAAAAAAAAAGCAGTTTTTTAGAGAGGGATTCTGGGCTTTGGATCAGATCCATGTTAGCAAAAGACAGACTATGTATAACCTGTCACAGTGCAGCACTTAGCTTTGTAAGAACTCATCTGAAGGAAGGCAATGGAAACATTAGAAATATTTTTCTAAAACTTATCTGTATGTCTGGCTTTTAAATTCTCATCACCCCCTAAAATTAAAACATTGATCTTTCAGCAATAGGATTTCACATGGATTAACACTCATCAAGTTAGCACAGAATTACCAGTAATATCAAATAGTGAAGTTACCTACTTTTGATTTATCTGATTCTTCTAAACAAGTCCGGGTAATTAAAGGCAAGCCTAGAAACTGAAGTGAATTCTCAGAGTAGAAAAAGGAACCTTCACGACATTGTTCTTTCTATTTGTTATGTCTCTTGACTGGGAAACCACCTTCCTGTCCATTGTTTGTACTGTTTTATCAAATGATAAAAAATAAGGTATTTCATCAGAATTTGAACCTTAAAATATATTCCTTTCCATCCATACCTGAATTATCAAAGAAAAGCTTAAAACAAAACCACAAAAAAACCCTCCCCTACTGAAAGGCGAGTTTCAGCACTGCCTGAAAAAGGTCCAGTCACATGTGTTCCAGGATGGGGGTTAGGTGTAGAAGCAGAGAAACGGGTGTGTCCTTAAGGAACATGCCTCTCCTTCCCTCTCATAGATTAGGACAGGAAACAAAACAGCTGAATTTTCATTTCCTTAGCATCAACAGAATTCTTCATTTCCCGCCGATGCTCGACTGTCAACAGTTAATGCAAGGAAAGGCATAAGAACATGTCTTATGTGGTTTGGCTTGTATATAGGAGTACTCCCATTTGAAAGGTAGTAAAATCTGCCAATTACACTTTCAAAACACTTAGAATGTCAACTCTAAAACGGGCATTGCTCAGAAACAGTCTACACATTCCTTATAATTGCTACAAAATTCACCCCCACCTAACTTTTTGCCTTTTATGACCCTGCTCCCTTCACTAGTTAGCCAGAAGCCATGAAGTCTCCATTTTTTCCTGAAAACTAGGACCCATTTGCAATTCTGTAAACAGGCCTTGCTCTACCTATATCGCAATGGGGGGAAAAATTAAAAAATAAATTAAAAATAAAAACCAAAAAATGCCTTC
The DNA here is from genome assembly GCF_963455305.1 of Plecotus auritus. Lineage (NCBI taxonomy): Eukaryota > Metazoa > Chordata > Mammalia > Chiroptera > Vespertilionidae > Plecotus > Plecotus auritus. Next base: position 25,987,540 of record NC_137783.1, on the reverse strand, counting down.
ATGAGCGCCCATTATTAATTTTCAATTTAAAACTCAATTTCCAGACACTGTAATAACAAGAATTCTAATGTCACCAACAACAAAAAAAAAGTAGGATGCATCTTTTTCTAAACAGAGCCGTCTCTTCGTTTAGTCTTATCCCTAATAAAGTAGTTAAGGCAGCTTCAAGACCTGTCATTCAATAACTTTCCGATAATGGAGTTTGATCCTGGATCACTTTGCTTCACAAATGAAAACAATTCCTGTGCAGTACCCATACTGTTCTGGCTTCATTTAATCCGATTCCAGAAAACTCAGTCTGCTGTACCAGCTCTAGGTTACTGCTGCTCCAAAGAACTGTGCAGGCCTCACACCTTCTTGCTGAGAGCTTCGTGACTGCCCCCCTCCTCCCACCCTCACCTCATTACATCACACACGACCCATTCCACTACCCTATTCTTGGCATTTTAGCTTAGGTAAAAATACAGGGAGAGGTCTCAGGAGACAGGAATAATTAACCCTATTCATAAAACCCACATCCCCCAGCTGACACCAGAAAGCAGCTCCTCGGAGCTCACACCGCTGCAAAGTCAGAGCGATGTCCGCATAGGCCAGCTTCAGCTCTCTGCACGCCAAGCAAGAGGGAAACCTGTGGTCCTGTCTGCACCCAGACGTTCCATTCACACTTTGGTATCTCTGAAATATAAGTCTACTCTCACACAAGGCATATTCTCCATCACCGGGGCTTATTCCCAGGGCCTGATAGCTATGTTTTTTTCTTTCGGACTTACTCTTTGAATATGTTTTCTGCTCCTTTAATATATTTTCCACCCCCACATGTTTCTCTACTTTTTAAATACTATACTTTATAAGCTGACTCAAATATTTTGTAGAAAGGGGTAAAACATAAATGAAAGAACAGCTTTTTTATTACCTTTGTTTCCTTAATAATTAGTTTTGAGAATGGATAAAATTAGAATTCTGTCCTAATTCAATATACATTTACCAGAGCAACACAGGTTTTACATAGACGGGGTCACTGTGCGCGTGCGTGTGTGCGTGCGTGTGTGTGTGTGTGTGTGTGTGTGTGTGTGTGTGCGCGCGCACGCGCGCGCGCGCACGTGTTGTCAAATAGGCTATTGCAGGCTATACTCTGGGCAGGAAAAGCCTCAACACTCAGAGGACAAATATACGGATGTCACTAGAAATGGTGAAGATTCTCGTAAATGAGCCTGACACTGACTCCAAAACGGATTCTCCTTCCTGGAGAAACCTGACCACCCTTGCTTATAAAGGGGAAGATACACCACCCACCAGCTCTTCAGCGTGCCATTGGTCACACAAAACCAATGTCTGCAGGGCCGGGCAGGTAGCATAACTGTGTCAAGCCACCAGGCAATGTAGGCAGTCAGTGACACACTGAATAAATCACTCCCTTTAAAAAAATTTTTTAAATTTATTTTTAAATCACTCCTTTTAAAGGAAGCAGACACTTCTCAGCTCCAGCAAGTAGTTATAATTTGCAAATGTGCTGTCAGACATTCCCATTTTTCAAAAGTAGCTACATTTTTATGTGAAACTTCAAGATTTTAAAACGCTGGGGACTAATTCAAATGTTCACATCACGGTGTAGGCTAAACCAAACGACCTGCAGGCCAGTCTATGCTGTGGCTGGAAAGGCTTAGCTACCACACAGCTCACAATGGAAAGCTGTGCTCCATAAGCACTCCTGAGAGACAATATACAACGGCTTTCCTTTAAAAGGTTGTTTGTTTTTTTTAAAGCATGTATAATAAACTTGAATAATAGATAGCTGTTCAAAGAATTGAAAGTTTTCTGACTAAACTACACAAAAGAGATGTTACCAAATTTTTCTAGAAAAATACCTAATAGAATAAAATACCTAGTTATCATACTATATAGAAACTAAAGTTTCATCCTAGTTATACAACTAAAAGTCATTATTCATAGGGGTAAGATTAGGCCACGTGCTAGAGAAAAAACTTGAGAAATGCAATATGGGCACTTATTTTGACAGGAAGCATAACATCATTTCCCCCAAAGAAAATTTTATTGAAGATTTCAGAAGTCTATGTTATAATTAAATACAAAATGCATTTTATCATATCTTTAATAACAGGTTATGAGTTTTAGAAAAACCAGTTTTTGTTTTTTATTTTATTATTATTTTTTAATCCTCACCCGAGGATATTTTTTTAAATTGATTTTTTAGAGAGAGACAGAAACCTCAATTGGTTGCCTCCCATCAAACCCACAAGCTAGCTACGTGTCCTGACCAGGAATCAAACCTGATACCTTTTGGTGTACAGGATGATATTCTAGCCAACTGAGCCACCCAACCAGGGCAGTAAGAATAGTTTTTGTTGTTGTTGTTGGTGGTTTTTTAAAAATATATTCTATTGATATTTTACAGAGAGGAAGGGAGATAGTTAGAAACATCGATGAGGGAGAAACATCGATCAGCTGCCTCCTGCACACCTCCCACTGGGGATGTGCCCGCAACCAAGGTACGTGCCCTTGACCGGAATCGAACCTGGGACCCTTCAGTCTGCAGGCCGACGCTCTATCCACTGAGCCAAACCGGTTTCAGGCAGTAAGAATAGTTTTTAATACAAACCTTAGGGCTTCAAGTTTCTGAACATGACTAAGCCTCCCTATAGCTCTAGAATGCTCTCAATTTAGACCACTATTTAGAATTCAGATATTCATCTACCAATAAATAATGTTCTCTTGAGCTCATTTTGAATGTCTTGCCCTATCTTCCATCCTTGTCTGGCCATCTCCTTAGACTAAAAACAGCAGTCACATGAATGTCCTGTGCTCAGTGCCTCCTTTTCATCTGCTCGTTGCAAGGCCGCTCCAAAAAGCAACCAAACTATTCAGAGTCCACAGTGCAATCGGGTGGCTGGCTCAGGGAAACTACCCAACCCCAAACAGCCTCGCTGCCATGTGTTGTTTCCCATAAAGCACAGGGCTAAGACCCCCGGCCCCAGCCCAGTTTCCTTTGTCCTCTTTTCAATACCCTTCAAACTCCCGCTCAAGCTCGTCAGGAAAAAGTCTCCATTTTTCGCTGCCTAATCCTACAATCCTTTCAATCTACATGAATCAGAAAAACAAGACTGCAGAACTATCAGGATTGCTCTCCCCAGCAAGCCTCAGCATCCCAGCTCTTCTGACAACCAGGATGAGTCAGCTAAACCCAGGTCCGCTGACATACAGCTGCAACGGCTCAGCTGTAGTGGTAATGAACCCAGACCCACTCCAGTTGTCAGCAATCCTATTTTAAGCACCACAGGCCTCACAGAATAACTGGAGTGCCCCACAAATAAACTAGTGTGTGGTTTGTGAGGCATCTTTCTCTCTTCCACGGCATAAGGGGTTATTTTATTAATACTGACCACCAAAACTAGCAGCCACACAGCAATAACTGTGGTTTGGACTCTTCAAAAGTACATTCATATTTGGTATCTCATTTCAACCTAATTTGTGCCACATGGCTCCCTAACAAAAAGGTCAGTCAATTTCTAGGAGTTTAGATGCTGCCTATTATCCCCAGTGCTGCCCTCCAACCAATGGAGAAGAGAAGGAGAGGCCTTCCCTCTATCTTCTGGGCCAGTGGTCGGCAAACTCATTAGTCAACAGAGCCAAATACCAACAGTACAACGATTGAAATTTCTTTTGAGAGCCAAATTTTTTAAACTTAAACTTCTTCTAACGCCCAGGCCGTGGTATTTTGTGGAAGAGCCACATGTGGCTCGCGAGCCGCAGTTTGCCGACCATGGTTCTGGGGGATGTGGCCAGAAAGGAACCCAAGAGCTGATCAGAGTCATTGGCCTCCACAAGATTATGTACCCTGGGCAGCTCTGGGGCCTCCAGTCAGAACTCCATCAGGCCTTAAAGCATAGAGCCACGAGTCTTACACTCAGACCATTTCTCCCATTCCTCAGATAAAAGCACAGTCGTGCGCTGCTCATTGACAGGGGCACGTTCTGAGAAATGTGCTGTGAGGCCATTTCGTTGTGCGAACATCACAGAGTGCACTTACACAGCCTCCTACTGTAACTGTGTGTGCTATGCTTTTATATAGGGCTGGCAGCACAGTAGTTTGTTGACACCAGCATCCCCACAAACAGGTTAGTAATGCATTGGGCTATGATGCTATGATGGCTAAGACGTCACTAAGGGATAAGAATTTTCTGCTCCATGATAATTGTATGGGATTGCTGTTGTATCTGTGGTCTGTCGCTGACCAAAACGTCATTAGATGGTGCATGACTATGGATCAAGGTTCCCTAGAGCCTCCTCAGAGCCAGGAGACAGGGAGCCAGAAGTAACCATGGGAATTCTCTCATGCCCTCCCAGAATGCTCCTGGTCCACCACCAAGGTCAGAAACAGTTCAAGGACAAAAAGGAAAACCCTGCCAGCTGCACCAAGCTGCACAGCCTACCGGATGCATGCAAACCACAGGCTTACAGCCCCTCCAGGACCTTCAGTTAATGTTGAACAATTCAAACGGCACTCTGTATACCGTTTCATAAGGGCCACCCAATGCAAAAAGAGGGCACGCATAAACAGTACCCCCAAATGGCTATGCATATCCTTGCTTTATGCTTGACTTCATAAATCCATTCTTAATTAAATGCTATGATTAATAACTGTACTTCTAAGCGAAAGACTCAATGGAATGCCTTTCCTCTAAAGGCTTTCCTGACTCCTGCAGGAACATCTGACCATGTTGCCCTTTGAGCCCCGTCCCTGCCTTCCCCAGCCCAACTACTCCTGTAAAACTTCTATCATTGCACCTGTAACTCCTTACTTCACTTACTATTCACCTGTCTATCTTCCTCTATTGGCCTCTAAGGCTGAGCCCATATCTCTGCATGCTTCCCAACTGTCCAGCACAATTCCCAACTCTTTGTGCGTGCTCAGTGCTCCACAGTGAATGAACAAAGGCTTTCCTGAGGGACAGACATGGGTGTCCAGCAGCTGCCCTTCTATCTCCCAGTTCACTCTCCTCACTAAACTGAAAGCTACCTTCTGTGGGCATGAACATACAGTATGTCTGGTCACCAGTAGAGGTCCCAAGACTTGGGCCCAATCAGTGTAAATTTCTGATGCCACCAAGTACCTAGTGCTCATCATTACTGCTGGTGCTTCCACATCACTTAGAAAGGGTCCCTTTTGAAAGAAAGAAACTAGGACTTTTGAGCACCTACACTGCACCACTGTGCCAGGCATTCTGCACACATGGTTACACTTAAATTCACTAAAACCATTATGCTGTCAAAATTATACCTACTTTAGAGATAAGGAAAGGAAGGATCAGAAGAGTAAAGTCAACTCAGGACTGAAACCCATGTTTAGCTAACCCAGTGGTCGGCAAACTCATTAGTCAACAGAGCGGCAAATGTGGCTTGCGAGCCGCAGTCTGCCGACCACTGAGCTAACCCAAAGCCTATATACTATGTACTTTTTCCTTGCAATGACGTCGTGTGCTTGCATGGCTCCCTGTCCTCCAGGCTACTGGCCACCAGTCATACTTGCTCATGGTCTCCTGGACAAGTGACAGTGCGTATTTATTTGTGACCGATTAACCTCTCTTCTTTCCAAACTTATTCTACCCATTTTCAATGCATTAAAGAAGTAACCGATGGACTCCTCTTACGCCTAACAAACCTTGCCATTAGAAAAGTTCAAGAAGATGATTTCACAATGAAACTGGCACTGTCTTCAGCTATTTTATCTTCCGGGTTCACAGCTTCAGGCAATCATGCTCTGCAGCCATACGATTTTGTCCAGTGTGTATTTTCAGCTCCACGGTACGAGGACAAGGATGTTGTTACTGGCATGCTGGTCACTAAGACTCTTGAGAGGAATGTACACATAAAAGTTCAAGTGACCTAAGTTTTTCCTGGGAAGAAGCCTATTCTTTGTGTGAGTTTCATGGAACAGTAATTCTACAAAAATTTTCACAAGTTTAATTCCAAACCAGGTATATAATATGCCGGGTTAAACAATGTTACACAATTTACTTACTGCAAGACTTGTCAGAATTATATCAATTTTTCCCAAATGTTTTTGGCTATTGAACCTTTAATTAAAGAAGAAAATAGATATAAACGGCACAAAGTTAGTGCTCAATAAATGACACCCATTATTATCATGAGCAAACCTTTTGTCAGTGTTCCTCTCAAGAGACCAGTGTTGATGGGACAAGTGTTCTTCAGAATGTGCTTTGGAAAACACTGAGTATGGTTCCTTAGGGCAGCGGTCGCCAACTGGTGGTCTGCGGACCACTGGTGGTCCATGAGGTCCGAAAGGTTGGCGACCACTGCCTTAGGGACAGACTGGCTGTTTTGTCCACTAGGTACTGCTTAGTACACTGGAACTGCAGCCTTTTTCAGACCTCAATAACAGCTTCCAAAAAATAAATAACAACAGCTTCCAAAGACTCAAGCAAGCACTAAGGAACTCTGGGCCCATATCAAAATCAGAGATTCGGGGGGCGGGGGGGGGGGAATAGGATTTATTATGAAGAGGAAGTACTGCTCTCATTTTAGAGGAGGAATTCTCCTTTGGAGAAATTCCTATGATGGAAGGTGCCCAAACCACAAATTTAAACCAAGGATTCAACAAACAAACAAACAAATAAATAAGGAAAATCAGAAATTCTGAAGATTTCAGAAGGGGCATATATAACAAAACCAGATTTGATTGAGCCAAGATAAAACACAGTTGTTATTTTAGAAGGTAGTAGATGGAGAATGAAAGAGTTTGAGTAAATATACCACAAACGCAAGGACTGAGGCCGTCAGTCAAGGTGCCCTGTAACTTAGCCCCTTTCTACTTCTCCCTATTTCATTTTCCTCTACTTCTTTCATACTTTTGTGCTCCATCTAGCCAGCCTAAATGTTCGCCATTTGTACCACACACAATTTCTCATTTCTGTGTTCATACTGTTGGATTTCTCGAAAATGTCTGTTTACCCACCCCTCCACCCCTCTCCAGGCCAATCTCCAAACTCTCTTAATCCTTCAAGGCCTAGTTCAAATGACACTTCATTCAAGAAGCTTTCTTTTATCACGCCAGGTATATATAAACTCTCCAAAGTCCTTACTTTATATCTTATCCTCATTGTATTTATTTTCCTTAATTTGACCAATATTTAAGAACCTTTTATGAACCAGGCTCCATATTAGTGTGTATTTAAATACTCGTTTTATCTACCCATGACACTATTGCGTTTTTGACACAGGATTTTCTGCCTGATTCAGAATAAGTTCTGATTCACAGTAACCAGGATGAAGGCCTTGCCCACAATACACACCCAAAGGTGGTTTGAAGGAAGGCAGGCAACCCGTGTAGAAAGAGGGCTGCACGTGGGCTGGTGATAGCTCGAACAGCAGGTATAGTTTGCTGTAGATGGTACAGTGACCAGAGAAGGCTTCGGGAAACAGAAGGCATTTGAGAGGGGTCTTAAAATAAGGAAAAGAATTAGAAATTAGGATGGGAACAGAAATATCTTAGTTATTTGAATATGGGGTTTAGAAGGAAAGCAGAAAAAGGTAAGTTTAGAGAAAAAAAAAATGTGACGCCAGACCGGGAAGGTGTTAAATCCCAGGCAAAAGGATCTGGACTGCTTTTGTAACTAAAGAGGAGGGATGGAAAGTGCTAGCGATCTCATTCATATATGAATGGGGGCAAGAGAGACCAGATGATAAGGCAGATTGGACAGAATTAAAAATTAAAGAATTAAGCCAGCCTCTATTTCCAGCTTCCTTGCTCCTAACATTTTTTTTTTTCAATTTTTACTTTCAAGTTTTAAGTGGATGACCATGTTACCTGAGCAATAACCTAAATAAATGACTTGATGTAAGCACACTGTCTGGTAAGACAGTTTTTCAATACTATACAGCAAATCAATCAGTCATCTTTCAGGGTATTTATAATTGTAATTGTGCTGTAAACTTCTGGGAGAAGGAAGCAGGAAACTTCTCTGATATGCCTTTCAAGGTGTTTACTATCCCACATCCCTGGCCAAAGTGTGCTAGAAGGTAAGAAGCGTAAACCTCTCCTTCCTCGCCTCCTTTTCAAGGTTCCTCTTTTTCAGCCCCTATCCCTGTTAAGACTCTGCCAGGTTTCCTGCTCTATCAGATTGCTGTCTTGAACTTTCAGGTTCAATCTATTGATACTTTCAAAAAGTAGTGTCACCTTAACAGGAGGGACCACGGTCACAGTGTCTGCCCACTTCACCAGGGGCCTGGACAAGGATGTAGCCGTCTTCTGGGATGTCAAGGACATGGAGCTCTAGAACTCCTCTTGTTGGAGGAGGAAAAATCATATATCTAGGAATTTTGTCATAGTTCCTGCTCTTGCCGATTTGACTACCCATTCTTTGGGCCTGAGGAGTCAAACAATCAGGCCGGGAGCGGAGTTTCTTCTGTAACCTTTCAGGATCAGACCAGCTCACAGAGCAGTCTGAGTGGAGCCATTTAATGAAAGGTACTCGGAGACCAAAAACACGAACACTACCTGAAATCCACTAATTAGGCATTCGTTTGAGTTAAAAACAAACATGATCTTAGAAGGTTTAAGTCAGAGGGAACCTCGCTATCAGGCTCTGTACTAGGAAATGAATCTTGATTAACCTAATCCACACAAAGGGAACGGGGTCTGATGCAGGAGGATGTGGGATGAGGGGTGGGGGTTGGGGAGGGAGGATAGGGGAAGGACAAAGGATAGAAAATCTGTGAGGTCATTTTGGAACATGTTATATTTCCAAGGAGAAATCCAGGGAGGATTGGAGAGAACTAAACAGCAGAATGAGGGCCCTGGGATACTGAGAAGTAGCCAAGCTAAGAAGCAGAAAAAGTAGAAAGAGCCATAGCTCAGAGAGTTTGGCAAATGAGTTCCAAATGCTGACTTGACTTTGAGCTACTGCCAAGGTCCTCGTTTACTCCCAAAGGTTCAGCCCAGCTCTCACTTTCTGTGGGAGCATCCAAAGTGAGGTGGGATGTGTCGAAACCTGGGAGGGAAGTGTGGCTAAACGAGGCCAGGAGGGAGAGACGTAGAGCTGAGGCACAGGAAGAGAAGGTTTCAAAAATGGAGCCAAAAGAGTTGGAAGCCATATGGGATTGAACTCCTTCAAATTACAGGTGTTTGGGGACTTTTATGTTTCCCAGCCTAAATTTTATTCAAATTGTTTATGCTGGAAACTCTGAGTGTGCTTGGGTCAAAGAAATATGTGATCGGCAGCCACCATTCAGAATTCACTGAGCTCCCATAAACTGCTTCACTTGAGCTCAGAAAGTGAAAACTGCAATAAGGCAAAAATTTGTAGAAAACACAAACAAAGGAAAGTTAGTTTCTCCAAAAACATTTCCAAAACAGATAATTGCACTAATTATTTTCAGAAGTCCTTCAAGCCAAAGGTAACACGTGTTTGGAATGAGAACACTCAACAGTAATGGTGTTGCCTCCATACCACCTCCATCTGCAACCACCACTGCTCATTCCCCTTTCAAGAGATGCCCAGTCCTGGTGAGACTTGCCTGACAAGGGATATTATCCTCCTCCCACAGAGCTAGCAATGAGCCATCCAAGGTATACAAGGTCCATCAGCTCATCTCTAGTCTCTTCCCCTCAATCCAACTGCTTCTTAATCTACTATGGGCATAACTCTCTCAATGTGTACCTCTACCTTTTTGCCTTTTTATCCTATCTAATAAAGAGGTAATATGCAAATTGACCGTCACTCCAACACACAAGATGGCCGCCCCCATGTGGCCACAAGATGGCCACCTCAAGATGACCTGCAGGGGAGGGCAGTTAGGGGTGATCAGGCCAGCAGGGGAGGGCAGTTGGGAGGGACCAGGCCTGCCAGGGAGGGCAGTTGGGGGGAACCAGGCCTGCAGGGGAGGGCAGTTGGGGGGGGGGACCAGGTCTGCAGAAGAGGGCAGTTGGGGGGACCCAGGCCTGTAGGGGAGGACAGTTGGGGGGGACCAGGCCTGCAGGGGAGGGCAGTTGGGGGGACCCAAGCCTGCAGGGGAGGGCAGTTGGGGGTGACCGGGCTGGCAGGGGAGAGCAGTTGGGAGGGACAAGGCCTGGAGGGGAGGGCAGTTGGGGGTGACCAGGCCTGCAGGGGAGGACAGTTAGAGGTGACCAGGCCGGCAGGGGAGGGAAGTTAGGGGCAACTGGGCCGGCAGGGGAGCAGTTAGGCGTTGATCAGACTGGCAGGGGAGTGGTTAGGGGGTGATCCGGCTGGCAGGCAGAAGCAGTTAGGGGCAATCAGGCAGGCAGGCAGGTGAGCGGTTGTGAGCCAGCAATCCTGGATTGTGAGAGGGATGTCTGGTAGGATTGGGCCTAAATGGGCAGTCAGATATCCCTTGAGAGGTCCCAGATTGGAGAGGGTGCATGCTGGGCTGAGAGACACGCCCCCCGTGCACGAATTTCATGCACTGGGCCTCTAGTATATATATAAATAAATATATTTCTAATCGCCTCCTAGAATGTATGACCAATCAATCCCATCTTAGCCCTTTCTAGCTCACCCCACGCCTCTTCCACCGATGTGAAGTGGCAGATGTTCTCTGGAGGTTGGCCATTTACCTGTCAGACATCTGACCCTGACCAATTGGGTTCAGTCTTCCTAATCTCACACTATTCCAAAGAGATTGAGAAAAGTTATTTCAGCTTTCTTGCTTTTCACTCAGATGAAACCCTGTACACTCCCATGGTAATCAGTCCCCATGTCTCCCTCATAACACCCGGCCTCTCCACACTGTTTAAATTAAGACCAAAGTTAACAAAGGTTCCCTACTCCTTTTCCCCACACACTGTTTCTTTATTCCTCTCCTCCTGCGTCGTATGCTACTCTATCTAATACTGCTAATTATTATTTAAAAAAATTTAATGGCCCCAGAATTTTAAAATTACAGTGGCACTTCACATGTATTAAAATCCTGGCTTCTCCTTCTGCATCAATAATTCTATTATGCTCAGCATCTCCCTTCTTTACTAACCCCCTCTTCTGCTTTACATACTGCAGTCTCCCTCTTAGAGGTGGCCAAGTCCCAGCATCATTCTTGTGCAACCAACTATACACCCTGTCCTAGATGTCACCACTCTTTTCAACAGATGTTACCATGTAGATAAGCTCCATTCTCACGTTTCTGAATCCAAAAGCACTATGGTAGACTAACAGCACCATCCAGTTACACAAGTCCCTCACCTCACCAAATATTTTCACATTCGTTTTCCTCTTATCTGAGCCTCTTGACATCCCAGAGAGGGACCATTATTCTTCCCATTGTACAGACGAGGAAACCAAGATTCAGCAAGGATTCGGTGATTTTATTCACAGCCAAGAAGATATTTAAATGCTAGAGACAAGACTCTAACTTTTATGTCCAACCCCAACTTTCCCCCAGGCACATTTCTGAGAGTGCATGTAGTTGCCAAGCGAGCCCCCCTCTTCTGGTGTAAGTCTTACAGGGGATGCTGCAGGCTGGCCCCAAGAAAGATCCATGCCTTGGACCACATCACTATTTGTACTCTATTTCCCTCTCCTAGCACCAAGTCTCGACACACAAACTCACCCCTCCCAACTTCCCACAGATCTTTACTTCTTCCATGTTAACTGAGTTCTTTTCTTCTGCTCAGAACATAGGTTTGCCCCTTTTCCATTCAAACCCACTCTGCCAGGAGAAAGGAAGCAGTCTTCCTCTCTCACCCAAGGACTTACACTCTTTGGTTCAGTAACCACACACTGTACTAGTGTATGTTTGTTGATGGTTTGGGGTCCACGTTCCCTGTCCTTCCCCTCCCCTGCCCTGTTCCAAGCTCTCCATTGTAGAGTGTACACTCCTGGCCCAGAGGCTCGATTTAGCCAGCTGTGGGTACTCAGCACAATGCCTCACATTCAAAGGCACATAAACATTGACAATTATGATCTTTAAAAAAAAATTATTCCTGTCCTTGATCTGAAATAATAATACAAACTAGCTGCCAAAACCATTAAGAGCATTATTTACTTCAATTAAGAGATTCTGAATAGGAATTAGCTTAAAAGAGCTGTGAAGTGAAAGACAAGGGCACATTTGTTTACATGCGGTCCCAAAGGTATAAAACGAAATACTGAGTAATTTGTTATTAGCGTCCCATCAACGACAGTTCAGCTCCACTGCACAGCAAGGTCACCCCGGGTAAGAGGATCCCAGTTACCAGCATTCCCATTACAAGGAGGGGCTGACAGCTAGACCAGTGGCACATGTGCTCTAGAAAAGCAATAGCTGGCTGCATGCTACATACCGGTTTATCCTTAATGGTGGGGCTGGACACGCACAGGTACAGCTTCCCGTCTTCCTCCAGGCAGGCATCTATCAGAGCTTGCACTGAGCTCTCCTCCTGGAACAGCAGAAAGGCATAGCCTTGGGGAGAACAAAAACAAAGGGCGTGGGGAGGAATCAGTAAACTGAATTCAGAACACCACTTACAATGTTATCTATTGCTTTACTTTGGCCAACTCTTACTAAAATCTACGAACTTGAAGTGGGACACAGGGAAGTCATAGTTACTGAGACCCTTGCTTGCCAGGCATTGTATTAGGTGCTCTATACACACCACCTTGCCTTAGCATTGATAGGTGCAGCAGCATGGCTGCACCTTGAAAACATCACACTAAGAAGAAAAAGCCAGGCACACAATACCACATGTTGTATGATTCCATGTGCATGGAATGTCCATAAGAGGCAAATCTACAGAGACAAAAAATAGATTCGTGGTTGCCTAGGGCTGGGGGGCTGGAGGGAATCGGTACAGGGTTTCTTTTTGGGATGATGAAAGTTTTAAAAAATTAATTGTAGTGATGGCATCTGTGAACATACTGAAAACCACTGAACTATACATTTTAAATGGAGGCACTATAGGGTATGTGAATTATATTTCAACAAAACTTGTCCGAAAACAAAAACCACACAATAGGCTAGTGCAGTGGTCGGCAAACTCATTAGTCAACAGAGCCATATATCAACAGTACAACGATTGAAATTTCTTCTGAGAGCCAAATTTTTTAAACTTAAACTTCTTCTAACGCCACTTCTTCAAAATAGACTCACCCAGGCCGTGGTATTTTGTGGAAGAGCCACACTCAAGGGGCCAAAGAGCCACGTGTGGCTCGCGAGCCACAGTTTGCCGACCACTGGGCTAGTGTGTTACTTCTGATGATTCTGTTTCTCTAAGAATACTCTCCTGTCTCATGACAGCACACAATCTATAAACAGGACACTAACAGCAGGGTTTCCATGGACACAGCCAGCTTTGTTCAGTTCAGTTCAGTAAGATGCTGAGCAACTTGACAAGTGAGATACAATCTATAAATTATGATAAAACTGAGATAAACGAGAGTAGGTCTCTGCTGTCAAGAGACTTCTGTAGTAGAAGAAACAGACATTTAGACAATGAACTGGCTACAAAACTGAGGGAGATAAGTGGAGACAGAAGGTGCCTTGGGACCTCAGAGGAGTAAGGATTCTGACTTGGGAGAATCAGCAGAGACTTCAAAGAGGACAACAGATGTTCAAGGGGCCAACTGTGACACTTGCTGCTACACTGGCACTCACGAATGACAGCTGAGCAAGGGCCCATCATGAGCTAGTCTAAGCCTGAGCATTCAACTATTCAACCTCTCTACAGCCCCTCTAGCTTGGCTAAGTCTCTCAGCTGTTGCCTCCACTCCCGGTCCTGCTATCGACCTCAAAGGAGACCATCACCAACACGATTCTCCTCTGGTGCATTGTGTGCCAGGAAGATGGAAGTAGAGGAAGGGATAAGAACCCTCATATTCAGAAGATTCTCAGACATCAAAGACGTTAATCAACTGGCCTAGAAGCAAAGCTCTCTGGAGCCCTGGGCAGCACGTAACAACGTTGGCAGTGGATAATGAATGATGGGTGCTCTTTTTTAAATCCCTTTTCCAAACTCCTCATCTACTATCCACTGCATCCAAGTAAACATAAAAGGAAAAAGGTCAAGTACTACCCAGCACACCAAGAGTGACCACTGCAACAGGCAGAAGCCAACAAACACGAGGAGACACCCAGCCTACCGGAGCGGGTAGGTGGATGCCAGAGGGAGGCTGCCTATGTGGTAGGACCCAGGGCTGTTTTCTGGGCTTTGCTCCCAGGCTAGCCGGGTCAGAGGATTCAGCAGGTGGCCAGGCAAGAAAAATAAAACCTCACTGCAAAACTAGAAAAGATAATACATCATTTCTTCATAGCGTTTCTCCTCCTGAAATAGTATCAAACGAGCACCAAGCCCCAGGGAATCTATTAAAATTTCAGTACTTTCATTTACTGTGAAAACACTAATTCCACTTGCCAAAGAGAATATTAGAGATGAGTGAGTTAGAAAATGCAACAATCACAAAGAGGAGGCATTGGCATGTGCTCTCAAACCTCCTGCCTCACGAGGTTAAAAGTGATCTCCACAGAGGTCCTGCGGGGCACGCTGGATATCTTGTTCTTGGAAGAACCCTGTCTGTGTACACTATGCACAGGCACATCAAAAAGGCCTGGGGCCCTGGCCAGTGTTTCTCAGTGGCTAGAGTATTGGCCTGCACACTGAAGGGTCGCGGGTTCAATTTCCGATCAAGGGCTTGTACATCGGTTGCTGGTTCACTCCCCAGGCCCGGTCGCGGTGTGTGCAGGAGGCAACCAGTCGATGTGTCTCTCATATTGATGTTCTCTCTCTCTCTCTCTCTCTCTCTCTCTCTCTCTCTCTCTCTCTCTCTCTCTCTCTCTCTCCTTCCCTCCCTCTCTTCTACTCTCTTTGAAAAGCAATGGAAAAAATATCCTCAGACGAGGATTTAAAAAAGTGGCCTGGAATGGGGCACACTCAGTGAGCTTGGGGATGGGGTGCGATCAGTGAGCTGGGGCGGTTTCCAGCTCCTTGCCTCTGGAAGGCCACCAGGCAGACTGCACCTTTCCTGCTCATCACTGTCCACCCTCTACCATCTCCCACATCAAATCCTGCATTGGTTCCGACCTGAACCGGGCATCAGATGAAAAGGCCTTCCAACCAAAACAAAATACACCAGAAACATCCCAAGCCACTCATGAAAACAGCTTTCTGATAGTTTCACCAACCAAAACACCTTCTGGTAGATAGATACCTCTAGGTCAAGCAAACCAGCAGGACAATAGAAACCAGGGGATTGAAACAAAAACAAAAACGGGAAGGAAGACTCCTTCAAACACATTTCCCTCTTGATCTTCAGAAAGGTAAGGTCAAAGTAAACAAAGTAGAAAAAGATCCCTTCAAGAATAACAAGGTCAACTGGAGATAGAAATTAAATCAATGATTTACTAAGAGGCAAATTCCACAGAGTTCTATAAAAAGAGTTCTGGACTAGGAGTCAGAAGGCCTGGATTTGGGTCTAAGTCCAGCATTTACTGTGTGTGGTAATAACAGCTGATGGCTACCATCTAGTGAGCATTGACTGTGCACCTTATACGTACTAACTCATTTCATCTTCACACACACCCAGGAGGTAGGCACTCTCTTAAATGCTGTTTTACAGGGAAAGCACTCACAGAGTGATTAAGATTCCTATTCAAGGTCACCTAGTAACTGGCAAAACTATGAACTTGAACATTGATTTAAAATCTCTAAGTCTTGGCTCTTTTCTCTATAAATGAATATCCTGATTATCTTATAAAAATGTAGGTTATGAGATAATATATGTAAGGATGCTTTGTAAAATAGGATATCATGCAAGTGTCAATTTTTCTTTTGCTGCATTTTCAGTTATTTATGTGCTATGTAAAATTAAGTTCAATTTTGCATATGTCTCATTACAAAATTAGAGTTCAAGTTAATGACATATACTTTCTACTTTGCATTTGCAAGCATTTGGTGAGTAAAGGGCAGTCATCTAGATACTGAAGAAAAACAAAGTATTTTTTGAATGACAGGCTGAATATTACTGTAAACAAAGCGACTGAACATGTGCTTTCATATATCATTAGCCATTCCCAGCAGGAGAGAGAATGATCAGCTGTGGTATTATTTGCTGATGTGAATACATTTCTTTAAATAAAAGCCTATTACACCTATAAATCAAGTTCCTCAAACTGTCACCATGACGGAAGGTTCTCTTATTAGTTTGAAAGGTATAAGAAAATCTTGCCCCAAAATTCATAAACTCCCTCCCCTCTGAGCCAGAGAGAGATAACAGGATTGTAAGACTCCTCACGTTTCAGGAGTGGTGACCTTGTTTCCCAAATGCCCCATGAGTATGCGGGGGCTCTGGAGACATGGTGAGCGACAAGAGGCCCTCAACTCAGAGCCAGTCTGAGGGGGGCAATCTGGGCGCTGGGGGTAGCAGGAGGCACTCGGCACTGTCACCATCACGACCCTGGGTCGCAGGCAGAGTAGATGGCAGAAGACTGCTTGCTTTCCCACTGGTGCCACACGGGCTGGGGAGGAAGGTAGAACAGTGAGGGATTTTTGGACAAGCCTGGACCAACCAATGCACTGCCCTGGGGTAAAGGGGAACAGGAAGGTATGGGGGGTACCAAATTAGAAAAATTCCATTTTACTTGGCCATGTTTTTGAAGGGAAAATTTAATTAAAAGATCTTTTTCTCTTAATACCTGAGAACACATTAAGTAAAACAACCTTCAAAATGCTCTTGGCTACCTTTCAAAAACAAAGCGTCGCAAGTGCTTAAACACATAATTTCGCGTGTTATAATTTTTATATGGATCCCTAGTACAAATAACAATCACCATGAACTTCACCACCACGAACACCAGTTACTAAGTGCTTACAATGTGCCAGGCACTTTGCTAATAAATACTGCACATCTGTTAGCTCTTCTCCTCCTCCTCACAGTAATTCTATAAGGTAAATACAGTTGACATTGTTGCCATTTTACTACTACAGATGGGGAAACCGGAACTCCAAGTGGTTAAGGGACACAGATTAAACTCTAAAAATTAAACTTAGGTTTAACATCTAGGTCAGCTTCCAAAGCTCTCATTCTTTAGCCATTAACTTACATTGTTTCACCTAAAAACACTAAGGTAAATTTTCACTATCACTAGCGAATAAGGACTCGCCAATTTATTATTTACTGTCACTTTGTAACAGTGACCATTTAACTATCACAAGAGTGACACCAAATAATAATAAACAATTATTTTAGTAGCAAGAAGTGATCACCTGTGCTTCTGTCCTAAAATTTAAGGCCTATGTAGATATAGTTGCTCTAAAGCCCATAAAAACTCTATTGAGAAGAGTTGAAATGATGAATTTCAAAATAACCAGGAGAAGTTTAGATTTAGTTTTATTTAGGTCAATCAAATTTTCGTATTTAGTAAAGATGCTTATTGGGCCGAAACCGGTTTGGCTCAGTGGATAGAGCGTCGGCCTGCGGACTGAAGGGTCCCGGGTTCGATTCCGGTCAAGGCATGTACATTGGTTGCGGGCACATCCCCAGTGGGAGGTGTGCAGGAGGCAGCTGATCGATGTTTCTCTCTCATCGATGTTTCTAGCTCTCTATCCCTCTCCCTTTCTCTCTGTAAAATATCAATAAAATATATATTTTTTAAAAAAAGATGCTTATTGGTTTGAATATTTAGAAGGAAGGCTCTTGGGGGATTTAGAGAGCAGATATCACTGAATTAAATCGGATTTTAATAAAATGAATATCACCGTAACAATAATAATCAACTTCAGCAAGAATTGGCAGTGTATCCTAAAACCCTGGGGTGATTCTGGGCAGGGGATACAGGATGCTCATATAATGCTAAGGCAACACTTCATAGATAAGTATGGCAAAGGGAGAAAAAGGTACTTTCACAATGTTGGAATCTGACAGAACACCTTAACCAAATGATCAAACTCAACATCAGCAACCACAGGGCAACTGACACCACTGCACTGCGTCCGTCCCGTACTGTGTCTCTCAGTGTAGAACATCACCTGTGCAGTCTTCCTGCTAACAGGGTTTCACCTGAATCTCATCAGGAGGGAACAATCAGAAATTTCCAAATTAAGTGATATTCTATAAAACATCTTGCAAGGACTCTTCAAATGATACAAAAGACAAAAAGCCTGGGAAACTGTCTAAAGGAGAGTAAAGAGATATAACTAAATGCAAGGCTAGACTTGGACTGGATTTTGGATTTTTTTTTTTTTTAAAAAACCAGCTCTAAAAAACATTACTGAACAATCTGGGTATTTCTTGCAGACATGCTACTGCATTTAGGAGGGGTCTTGATAGCTACAACTTACTCTCAGAAGATTCATCAAAAATATGCATGTATAGCTCAACTGGCATGGGTCAGTGGTTGAGCATCGACCTATGAACCAGGAGGTCACAGTTCTATTCTGGTGAGGGCACATGCCCAGGTTGAGGGCTTGATTCCCATTAGGGGGTGTGCAGGAGGCAGCCAATCAATTATTCTCTTTAATCATTGATATTTCTCTCTCTTTCTCCCTCTCTCCTCCTCTCTGAAATCAACAAAGATATTTTAAAAAATATATACATCTACCTAATAAAAGAGTAACATGTTAATTGGCCGTACTTTCATGACACCCACCAGGCAATCAGGAGTGAGTATGCAAATTAACCCAACAAAGATGGAAGGTTATTTTGCATATGCAGGCACCGAGCAGCCAGGGGTGGGGCGGGACGCTTGCGTTGTCACTATGGTGACGACGCAGGCATTTTGTGCCACTCCGGGCCTCTGGGCAGCATGGGAAGGCGGAAAGGCGGCTCCAGCCAGAGCGAAGGCGGTGCCAGCAGCCAGGGAAAGGAAGGCCCATTCTTGCACGAATCTTCGTGCATCGGGCTTCTAGTGTATATATACTCATACAAATAGAAAAAAAGAGAGAAAGCAAATGTAGCAAAATGCTAACAACTGGTGAAGCTAGAGGATGGCTACATAGGTCTTCATTATATTATTCTTACAATTTTTTCATAGGTTTGAAATTTTTAAAATAATGATTTGTGAAAAAAAGGAAAAATCATGAGGTCTTAATGAAGAAGAGGGTAATACACTCTCCTATTCTCCAAAGAAGTGTGTGGTCTTTTGAAATAGTTCTTAAAGTCAACTAACTTGCACTTAGTGATTTATATGTTTCAATATAGACTGCAATAGGAAAACTATTCCAGCTCATAGGGTTGTGCCCTGACCTGCTGCTGCCTTGAGAAAGTGGTGGCTGATCAAGCAATGGCCGGCTTCTGATTAAGGGAGCTCAGCCCCAGGAGGAGGATCCACGGTCTGAACAGAGAGAGAAACCTCTCCTCACACAGAGTCCAGGCTCCCTGCTTTCCTGTGACCTTCCTAAAGAGACATGAAGGGCATCTCCCCAGCCAGAGCTGCCTGAGTTCAGACTTTTTTTTTTTGGCACAGGAAGTCTGTTCCAAACATTCTCTCTGACCTTGGCTTTTAGGTCAGAGGATTTACCTGGTTTGCCTCAGGAGTCTTTGTCTTTGGATTCAATTCAATGGCACCAAAAATATTTAGGAGGTGTAAGGCATGATGCTAGGCACCAAAGCTACAAAGATGAAGAAGCTAAGCAAGAGCCCTGCCCTAGAAAAACTCAGCCTGTAAATAAATAACTAAAAACAACATGAAAAGTGCTACGCTGGGGGTATGTCCTACAGGACGCTGGGGAGAGACAAATGGAGCAGAGGCATCCAAACATTACGGGCAGTCAGAGAGCAAAGGCCATCTCTGAGCTGGAGGAGAATTACTTTTCCAGGAAGGAAGGGCATTCCAAGGTCAGGAAAGAGCACAGGCCAAGGCACTGAAAGGTCGAAGGATCGGTTCATTAGGAAAACAGTGAGTAGAGTTCATTAGTTAGAATACAGGATTGGGGGCAGCAGGTGGGAAGAGAGAACGCAGCTCACCAACCCCCTGCCTGCTGCCTGGAGAATACGGTCGGTCTCTGAACTGGATTCCTCCTTCATTTTCCTCTTGGAAGAGAACGTCTATCTCTAGGACATTCTGAACACTCACCACGTGTCCTGGGTACTGCAGGCGAATACTGACAGCAAGTCCTTGTTCTCAAGGAATGTAAAAGCTAGTGCAAGAATGTCAGGAAGAATAAGCACAGAAAGCTCTAATCTAGGAACAATGCATGAAGGGCCCAAAGAAGCATTTTTTAAAAAAAACCACATTTCACTGTTTTTCCAAATGAACTGAACTTCACAGAAAGAAGACAGACTTTTCCAGGAAAGACATGGCTAGGAAAATCAGGAAAGACTTTCCGTAGGTGGTGGCACAGAAGCCAGACCTTAATGGTATGACACAGGTGAAAAAAGGATGAAGCACATCCCAAGGGGAGGAATTAGCCGAAGCTGCGAATGTAGAGTTGGTTCTGTAGGTACTGCTTACGTCCATGGATTCCTAAACATTCCCTTGCATTCAGAACCAATGGTATTTCTTTGACTATACTTACTCCAGAGGGCTGAGGCTCACATATTTTGGTTCTTGCCTGTTTTGTGGTACACTAATAACTGTTGCTTTGTGGGCTAGTTGCTTGGCAGGCAGGGGTGGGGGAAGGTAGGAATGAACAAGAAAATAAATCTGATGGGTAGACTCACCTCAGAGTTGAAATTGGAAATGTACTTCCTGTGTTCTTAGTAAAGTCCTGCAGTCCAGGGCAGTGACCTGGGGCAGTCGGGCTTAAAGTCTGCTCTTTTTATGTAACCACACAGTCCCCATAAAAAGAGGTCTTTGTGAAATCTGCCAATCTGTCAGTTCTAGTCATAGTCAGTTCTAACAAGCACCTGACCAAGAAAACTGAGACCAGACTACAGGTGTGGGAGGGGACTGGTCAAACCAGTTGGGCAGCTTTATTATGACTAAGCATTACATTTTCATCAGGGTGAAGGACGCTAATATTATTCTGCATCTATTAAACCTAAGTACTGTGTTGGTGCATAGGTGTCTGGGTCTCACATAATCCTTTTAATATCTCAAGTAGTATTAACCCTGAGTAGTACTAACTCAGATGAGTCAACTGAGGTTCAGAGATTAAGTCACTGGCTCAATGTCATATAGGTAGTAGCTACTGGTGCCCACATCTGAGTCCACAAATACCTAGTTCTTGCCCCACTGCTTGTTCTCTCCCTCACTTAGCATGAGACAACTGGCAAATTCTACATTTTAACCCAGCAAATGCTTTCCTACAGATGACAGTTAGTCTGGCCTTGTATATTGCCTGAACTTTGACAATCTAATTTCTCCTCTCCCTTGCACTTTACTACTCCTCTGAGTTCTTAATGCTGTCAATGGGTTTTCTCTGTGCCACTACTTCCCCTTCTCAAGGCTAATGTTACTGTTTTTTATTTATTGACCTCAGAGAGAGAGGGCAAGAGAGAGAGAGAAACATCGACTTGTTGTTCCACCCATCTATGCATTCATTAGCCAACTCTTGCATGTGCTCTGACCAGGGATCGCAACCTTGGGGTATCAGAATGACACCCCAACCAACTGAGCTACTCTGTCAGGGCTATCCATTATATTGTGAAGGACAACCCAAATCTTTGTTCTTAGCTTTCAAAAATTTTCACCAGATCCTCTAAGTCAGTTTCCCATATCAAAATTTCAACTGACATATCCTCTCTTGGTCTCACTTGCTCATAGCTTAGCCCTTCTCCAATGACTGCCAGCAAGTCCTGTCCCAAGCTACGCACTCTTCTAACACAACCTCTCTGCCTCAGCCGGCCGAATTTGTACTTTCCACTTCACTTCCTGAAACCTGCTCTTCCAAAGAAAGTTCTCGTCAGGAGTGAGTCTGGCTTCCCTGCCTTTCCAGCTCCTCTGCCGGGCATAACACAGCAGGCGCTACTGTGACAGACTGTAAGATGTCCCTGCTCTTTGTGTGCCTGCTCAGACTTTGTCCCATGGCCTGGACATTCCTACTGCCTACTCCTTTCTGTACCGTCCCTGAAACTGTAGATGCTTTTAAATCAAAGGCTCTTTTTAAAAAATACATATTGTTATTGATTTCAGAGAGGAAGGGAGAGGGAGACAGAGATAAAAACAGGGGTCCTCAAACTACAGCCTGCATGCCACATGCGGCCCGCCGAGGACATTTATCCGGCCTGCCAGGTGCCGTTGCCTGTCCTGCTTAGCAGCCGACTCATCCCGGGCCCGCAGTGCGCATAGGAATTTGTTCATAGTTTTTTTTTTAAACTATAGTCCGGCCCTCCAACGGTCTGAGGGACAGTGAACTGGCCCTATGTTTAAAAAGTTTGAGGACCCCTGGATAAAAACATCAATGATGAGAATTATTGATCGGCTGTCTCCTGCATGACCCCTACTGGGGATTGAGCCTGCAACCCAGGCATGTGCCCTGACCAGAATCGAACCACGACCTCCTGGTTCAGAGGTGGATACTCAACCACTGAGCCACGCCGGCCGGGCCAAAGACTAACTCTTTTTTTATACATATATATAATATATTTTCACTGATTTCAGAGAAGAAGAGAGGGAGAGAGTCAGAAACATCAATGAGGAGAGCGACTCACTGATCGGCTGCTTCCTGCATGCCCCCTACTGGGGATTGAGCCTGCAACCCAGGCATGCGCCCCCGACTAGAATCGAACCTGTGACTCTTCAGTCCACAGGCCAATGCTCCATCCACTGAGCCAAACCGGCGAGGGCAAGACTAACTCTTATAGTTCATCTTCAGATAAGTGTTTAATAAAACAATTTAATCTGGGGGCATGCTCAGTTTTTAAATGCACAAGAGGATGCCGCTCCATCTGTCAAAACAGGACAAGACTAAAAGCCCACTCCCGCTGCTCTGCAGTGCAGCTTCCGTGTTTCTATGAGAAAATCCTTCCCGAGAATAAAACTTCCATCGGTCAAATATTAAAATATAGGCTTGACCAAGGAGTGTGAATACTGCAAGCCAGACCTGCCTTAAAAAAAGGGGTGGAGGACAAAGTATTACTCAAAAGCTTAGAACCTGCAAAAGGTTAAGGACAGGCTCAAAGGCCTTAGCTTCCCAATTTGATCGGTTTATGTAACTTAAAAGGTGGAAAAGCTTGGAAGCTGGGCCTAAAACAACACTGACTTATTTCCATTCAAGTTATGCTATGAGGTGGGGGGGAAATGTGAAGTTTGAAAACTTTCCTTTCCAAAGCCAGCTTGAGACAAACGGAAGGGAAAAGAAACAGATGCCGTGAATCCAGCACTGCAGCTTCACAGCGACCTATTTCTGTCCATTTAAAGTGGAGCCCTCTTTCCTGGTGTGGCCTGATTTATGCCAGGGTCACAAACCACGTTGGTATTTAGTATAAACTTTCACAACTGCATGACCTTGATCACAAGGACCAGCAGTCCAGCCAGTCTGGCCAGTGCAGAGGAAAAGACAGGATCGCCAGTACAAACAGCCCCTCAGAAGTACATTCACTCAGGTGGGTGGGAACCATCAGAGCGCGAGGCATGCATCCCTCTCACATAATACGCATGCCTGTTACTGTTCCTGCTCACCTGGACCCTGTGCCCACGGACTGCCAGAGCTGAAGCTGGCTGCCCGAGTGGGCTGCGGATGACAGCTTCCGCCACGCCCCTGCCAGCATCGCCGACGCCTGAACAGTTTCAGAGCCGCGTGGCCAGTCTCCTGTCCAACATCTGCAGCTGGCTGCTGTCCTTGCCTCTGCCCCAGATGTCTCTGCCAACAGCGGTGGTGCAGCTGTGCTTGCTGCCCAGGAGATGCCAGCTCTCTCCTTGGCCCCAGCTTCGCCCCCCCCCCCCCCCCCCCGCCAAGAGGTGAGACTAATGGCAGGAGCAGCTGCTTAGTACAGGACCAGGGGCAGAAGGCTCAGAGAGGGTAGACATTTTCTTTTGTAGTTCCAGTGACAGCAACTTTGGATATGGGCTATTCTCCCAGGAGGCAATGAAGGAGGTTATGCAAAACCCTATCTATCATCATAAAAGCTTGTCATGCCCAACTTATTTTCCTAGCTGCCATACTCATCGCCTCATGCTCAAGGAAGCAGAACTAAGCTATTTTGTTTTTTAAATCAGCAGTCAAGGATTCTAAGGCTGCTATAATAGGCTGCTGTAATTAGGGTGGCCTATGTCATAGCTAGGTGTTAAAAGATGAACTGGGACAATCAGATTCCCTCTCTCTGGAATTCAACTAGAAATATAAAAACAATTTGCCCACAAACAGAGAGGAGCACACGTGCAGAAAAAAGCTGAGTCATGATAATGGTGGGACATTACAATGAAGAAGAATTTCCCCTGCTCAAATCCCTGCAGCCTGCCAACCCCAGCACAGTCTCCTCCATGACACCGGGTTCTATCGCAGCTCCTATTTTGGGGCTTCCTTGTTACTCATAATCACATACCCAATTTGAAAGAACACAAGAGTGAGTACCTCTTATGTTTGCAGTTAGAAACTCAACTACAGCCCTGGCTTCCTTCATAATTCAGTTGGTTGGCTCAGGTGGTTGGAGCATCATCACATACACCAAAATGGTTGTAGATTTGATCCCCCATCTGGGCGTGTACTGAAGGCAACTGATCGATGTTTCTCACATCTCCCTCCCTCCCTCCCTTCCCTTCCTTCCTCTTTTCCTTCCTTCCTTCCCTCCCTCCCTCCTTCTCTCCTTTCTTCCTTCCCTTCCTTCCTCCCTCCCTCCCTTCCTCTTTTCCTTCCTTCCTCACTTCCTCTTTCTTCCTTCCCTCTCCCTCTCTCTCTCTCTCTCTCTCTCTCTCTCTCTCTCTCTCTCTCTTTCCTTTCCTTTCCTTTCCTTTCCTTTCCTTTCCTTTCCTTTCCTTTCCGGTTCTTCTCTTTTTCTCTCTCCCTCCCTCACTCCCTCACTTTCTCTAAAATCAACAAACATATCCTCAGGTGAGGATTAAAATACAATAATAATAAATAAAGTAGGAAAAACAAAACAAAACTCAACTATAAAGCAGTGTACTCATGTCCAGAAATGGTGTGACATTACTCAAGAGGCAGAATTCCACGGTCCGGCTACAGCTAAAAGGCAGTTCAGAACTACAAATTCATCTTAAACCAGCTCTTGGAAATACCCCAGCTATGTGAGTATGAATAACAGAATAGAAGAATTCAGGAAAACACCAAGGATCACTTTCATTTTTAAATAGCTAGGTCATATAGCTTAAGTTGCTAATTTTTATATAAAATATAGCCTTATAAATAGTAGCACAATTTGTAGAAACCAAGATGGCGGCATAAGGTATACACCTGTACGTGCTGCCTCTCACAACCACACCAAAACTACAACTAAAAGACAAAACGTCTATCACCCAGAACCACGGGAAAGCTGGCTGAGTAGAAGTTCTACAACTAGAAGGAAAGAGAAGAGCATTGAGACCGGGTAGGATGTGCACAAGCGCGAAAAAGCAGAGGTACAGAGGCGCGCAAATCAGGCTGGCAGCTGGCGACTGTGTGCGCTGTTTTTTTCAACCCGAAGGGAGACACAGGCTCCCGACTGCTCTGAACTCCAGTTTCTGGCGAGACTCTGGGGACCCAGACTCCTACAGGGAAAAACTGAACTGTCTGCCATCGGGTCGGAAAGTGAGGGTGGCTTCCTTACAGAGGTGCGTGCAGGAGTCATTGTTTACTGCACTGGGGCGCAGGACATGGGGAAGTGAAAACGCAGGGACATGGAAACGCAGAGAGGCAGAGACGTCTGACTGGCAGCCATCGCTGTTTGCCACGCCCTAATGATTCCCTGAGACCCTGCCCCACCCAATTTACAAACCCACCCAAACTGTACACAGCGGCTTTTGCATATAAATGGCCTGCCCTATTGCAGCTTAACCTAACAAACTGCAGCTCTGGTCAGACAGCTCCAAAACTTCCAAACCCCAAGCAAAGAGGAGAAACCTGCAGATCTCGCTGTAGCTCCTGCTGGGTGGCCTCAGACAGTAGCTGACCTGCACCCCATTGGAGATCCAGGAGCCAGTGTACCTAGTGGTCAGTGTGAGACGACACCAGATTTCAACTCCTCACATCCATAAGTGACACATTCAAGAGGCAGACTCAGTGAGCACCAAAGCCCCACTGAAACAAGTCCTGCACCATAAGGGTATCTGCAGCATAGCAGTTCTTCCATTATAGACACAGCGGGTCCTCATAGCCAATTGGCCTGGAGGTCAATTCCTCCCAGTGTACCAACAGCAATCAAGGCTTAACTACAACAAGACTGTGCACTCAACCCACAAAGGGGTGCACCAAGAGTGTCCACCTCAGGTGATTGGGGAGGCTGAACCACTGGCCCCTATAGGTCACCTACCACAGAAAACCACTCCATCAACACAGGGAAGCAGCCAAAACGCAGAGACAAAGAAACATGTCACGAATGAAAGAAATGGAGGAAAGCAAACTACTGGACATAGAATTCAAAACCACAGTTATAAGGTTACTCAAGAATCTTCTAAAAACCTCTGAGGAACTTAGTGAGACCTTTAAGGATCTTAATGAGAATGCAAAAACAAACAAACAAACAAAAAACAACGAAAAAGGACCAGTCAGAAATTAAGCATACACTGTCTGAAATAAAGAATATACAGAAATTAAACAGTAGACCAAAGGACCCCAAGAATCAAACCACAGATTTGAAATATGAGGAAACAAAAAACACCCAACCAGAAAAACAAAAAGAAAAAGGAATCCAAAAATATGAAGATAGTGTAAGGAGCCTCTGGGACAACTTCAAGCATTTCAACATCCGAATTATGGGAGTACCAGAAGAGAGAGAGCAAAATATTGAAAATCTATTAGAAGAAATAATGACAGAAAACTTTCCCTACCTGGTAAAAGAAATAGACTTACAAGTCCAGGAAGCGCACAGAACCCCAAACAAGAGGAATCCAAAGAGGACCACACCAAGACACATCGTAATTAAAATGCCAAGGGCAAAAGACAAAGAGAGAATCTTGAAAGTAGCAAGAGAAAAACAGTTAGTTACCTACAAGGGAGCACCCATACAACTGTCAGCTGATTTCTTGGCAGAAACTATGCAGGCCAGAAGGGAGTGGCAAGAAATATTCAAAGTGATGAACAGCAAGAACCTACAACTGAGATTACCCAGCAAAGCTATCATTTA
The DNA here is from genome assembly GCF_963455305.1 of Plecotus auritus. NCBI lineage: Eukaryota > Metazoa > Chordata > Mammalia > Chiroptera > Vespertilionidae > Plecotus > Plecotus auritus. The sequence goes on along the minus strand of NC_137783.1, from coordinate 25,960,424 downwards.
GAATTGAAGGTCAGATAAAGAGCTTCACAGACAAGAAAAAGCTAAAGGAATTCATCACCACCAAACCAGGATTATATGAAATGATGAAGGGTATTCTTTAAGAAGAGGAAGAAGAAGAAAAAGGTAAAGATAAAAATTATGAACAACAAAATGACATCAAATACATACCTATCAACAAGTGAATCTAAAAATCAAATGAATAAAAAATCTGATGAACAAAATAAACTGGTGAATATAATAGAATCAGGGGCATAGAAAGGGAGTGGACTGACAATTCTCGGGGGGAAGGGAGTGTGAGGGGTGCGGGAAGAGATTGGACAAAAATCTTACAACTATGGATGAAGACAGTGGCGGGGGGTAAGGGCATGGGGTGGGGTGGGGAATCAGGTGGAAGGGAGCTATGTGGGGAAAAAAGAGGAACATCTGTAATAATCTGAACAATAAAGATTTATTTTTAAAAAAAAGCTAAAGAAGTTTATCACCACCAAACCAGTATTATAAAAAATAATAATAGCACAATTTATCAGATTAGATAGTTTAAACCTACCTTCCTTTCCCTCAAATGATACACACTAGCAAAACCAATAAAAACTACTTCCTTTATAATTCACTGGGTAAAATACTATATAAGAGCTGTGTGTACTTCGGAAAAGATACTTTACCTCTTTGAGTCTCAGTTTAAATTGTATTAGATTGAGATAATCTTTAAGGAACTTACCAGGTCCCAAATTTGATGGACTCTATTCTCTAAGCAAGTGATGAACTTACCATTTGCAAAGACAAAATTCATTCATTTAACAAATATCTGAGGGCTAGCTATTGAGACAGGTATGTAAGGTACTGAGTAGAGAGCAGGGACCAAAACCTAATAAAAACCCTACTCTCATTAAAACTTACATTCCAACCTAGAAAATAGAAAGACACATAATTTTTCAGGTCATGAAAAACACTTTCAAGAAAAATAAAATGAGGGTAAGAGGTATAGAGAGAAAGAGGATGGAGGGTGCCTATTTTAGATAAGGAAGTCAGGAAAGATCTCTCTGTTAAGGTGACATCTGAACAGAAATCTAAGGGAAGAAATGAGCAGGCCATTCAGAAACCTGGGAGAAGATGGTTTAAGACAAATAGAAGTACTAAGACACTGAGAAGCCTTTGTTATCCCTTACTTCAAGGGATAACAAAGAAGTCAGTGTGGCCAGAATGGGTAAGGGAGAGAATGATAGGAGATGATGTCAAAGAACACCCAAGATTCAACAGACCCCTGAGAGGAAAAGGTTTACGCTTCAAGTACAAGATCTATACTAATGTGTTCCTGGCTTCTGGAGGGGTCCCCTATTTTTTAAACACACAGGCAAAAAGTAAACCTACAACTGCAATGTACCATTTATCTGACTTGGAACTATGCAAAAAAATATATATGCTGTAGATGTTCAAATTAGCATAAAATTCATTAAAAAAATGCTTTGGGAAGCCATGTGATAGCAACTCTGGAGTCATTAAGATTTTCATTTATTTTTGCTTTGGTTAAGCTTCTGCAAATTTATCCTAAAAAAAAAAAGTAATATGAACACAGGATATGTTAACAGAAGCATTATTTATAATATCCTAAATGACCAACAAGCAAGTACATTATGGCACAATAATAAGTTAGGCAGCCTCTTTAAAAATATGAAAATTATGTAAAAACATGGGAGGAAGGAGGATAGAAAATTGTATCTTTGCTATTATTACATCCTACGAAATATATATATATATATGAATAAAGACTGGAAGGAAACAGAAAAATGATGATGGTTGGTTCTTCTAGGGAGGCAGAATTATTCTTATTATTTAAGAAACTAGTGTCCCGGTGCACGGATTTGTGCACATTGAAAGGAAATTAATTAGAAGAAATATTTTAATATCGCTATTTGCCCTTTCTCTATAATAGAAGTGTCAACCAAATTCACGATCGACAATGACAGATCGAAACACACACTTGCGATTGGCGCCAGCAAGAGCTTTATATGTATCACGCATGCGCGAGTCAACTTAGCCATACACACACACACACACACACACACACACACACACACACACACACACACACATACATATTAGAGGCCCGTTGCATGAAGATTCATGCAAGAATAGGCCTTCCTTCCCCTGGCTTTGCTTCCAGCCGCCCAGGAGCCGCCAAGTCCCCGCTCCTGGGCCGCTCAGGAGGCGCCAAGTCCCCGTTCCCGGGCCACCCGGGAGCTGCCAAGTTCTCGCTCCCGGCCGGAGCACTGCTCCTATAGCTCCCTCCGCCCCCCCTTCCCCTCATAACAGGCACCCCGCCCCACCCAACCACTCCTATGCCTGCATATGCAAATTAACCCAACAAAGATGGTGAGTTAATTTGCATACTCACTCCTGATTGGCTGTGAGCATAGCAGAGGTACTTCAATTTACATGTTTGTCTATTATTGGATAAGGTAGAATAAATTTGCTTAATTAGATCTGCTTTCTGATTTAGCTAAACTTTTTCCAGCCCAGTGAAGCACCCCAACTTCTCTTTCAGGTAATTGTCAGCAACCCAGCAGTAAATATCAACATGAAGCAGATTATTATTGTAGATCACGCAGGGAGAACAAAGGGTAAAATATTTAACTGTAGCAGCGTTTGACTATATTCTGCACAGTAAGAAAACCTGAAGTCGTTTTCAAGGTCCACCATTTCTTACTTCTTTTCAGTCGGGTCAAGTTTCTAAACTTTCTAAATCTCCATTGTTTTGCTAATGAAAAGAAAACAGGATTCTACCAAGTCTCCTATCTACCTACTCCCAGGACTTCTGTGAGGATCAAATGAGATGAGGAATGGGAAAAAGATTCACAAATATTTGCTTGAACTGTAAAATGTTTGCACCTGGCTGTAAAGCAAGTCAGGTTCCTGGGTTGAAGAAACGCCAAGGAGGCTAGTCACTAGGGAGAGGAAGCTGGGCGTTGCTATGTGACGTCATTTACCCGGTGCCCATAGTGACCATTTCTGGGCTGGGCTGTGGGCCGCATTTTGCACCATGGGGTCTTGTGTTGAGCGTCTGCCCCCCTGGTGGTCAGTGTGCATCATAGCTACCAGTTGGATGGACACTTAGCCTTTTATATATATAGATAACACCTGTCCAATGTAAACCAGATTGCTTTGTTCTGGTTTTACTACTTCATCACAATATTAAGGCCTATAAGTGGGATAACAATAGAAATTACTATGATTATGTACTTGACAATGAGGACCACACACTCATTCCTATGCCAGAAGGACTGTTAGTAACCCTGCACCATCTGATGGTGTTGACTATTCTTTCTTGCCACTTCCTTCCTTTAGCTCCGCAGCCATTGATACACTCCCAGTCCTGCACTCACCTACATCTCCACTGCCATGTCCTCTTCTTTCTGATTCCTAACAACATTTATTTCTTACCTGTTTTTCCTTTTCTTCTCCCTCCTTTCTATAAAGATGACTCTTAAAGGATGTAACCTCTAGCCACAGTCTCTTTTCCCAAAGTCCCTACAGCCACAATTCCAATCGCCCATTAGGAATGCTTTCTCAGGTAAGAGGTGAGGGCCTAGTAACTTCCACATGCCTTTAATCAAATCATCACTACATCAAACTGGTTTTCTCTCTATGGACTCCTACATTCAGCAGTGTCATGATGCTCCCATTCAGTGGAAGAGATTTTTAGTACAATCCTGCTATCAATATGATTTATCTACTCTATCACTGTGAACCCCTTCTCCCCACAACTCTAATATCTTAGTTCTTCATGGTCCACATCATTACTTATGAGCCTGATTACAGAAAACTCCTAAGTGGCTTTACTGATCCTGTCTAAACCCAACCTGCCCCTTACTAAAAAATAAAAATAAAAAATAAAAAATTATATATAATTTTTATATATAATTTTTAAAAAGCCTTAAATGATATCTAGGCTTTATGAAAGTATTCTATGTGTATTTTCTCCTTTAATCCTCATAGCAAATCAAAGTAGACACTATTATTATTTCCATTTTGTAGATTTTAAAAAAGAGATTTAAGAAGATTAATAATCAGCCCAAAGATACTTGAAATGGCAAGAAGTGGCACAGAAATTCAACACAGACAGCTTACTCCAAAGCCTGTACTCTTTGAGATATATATATATATATATATATATATATATATATATATATATATATATATATATATATATTTTATTGATTTCAGACAAGGGAGAGGGAGAGAGAGATAGAAACTCAATGATAAGAGAGAATTATTGATGGGCTGCCTCCTACACGCCCCCTACTAGGGATTGAGGCCGCAACCCGGGCATGTGCCCTGACTGAGAATGGAACTATGACCTCCTGGTTCATAGGTCAATGCTCAAACAATGAGCCACACCGTCCAGGCCAGAGCCTGTACTCTTGATCACTGGTTACCAGGCACAAATTCTAGGCCTGAGAGTGAAGCTACCACCTAACCCTGCCTTGAACATGCAGGACCATTCTAAATCTCTGGGCCATTCTTTTCCCCCTGAATGTGATAGTGTATAGTGTACTACTTAAGAAACTTGGGCTCTGAGGTCAGCCTATTTAGGCTCAAATCCCAGTCTTATCATTTAACACATGACCATGGATAAATTAATTACCTCTTCTAAACCTGTTTCTTCCTCTATAAAATGGAAATAATAAGGGTGCCTACCTTGTGGAGTCGGTAAGATTAAATGAGATGAAGCATAAATAATAGTAACCTGTTCTCTGGATCACAACAAACCCACAGCAAATGTTAGCTATCTAATTATCATAATTCCAGCCCCTGGCAATTCCTGCCTATTCTTTTCCTGCCCAGCTTTTAAGATCACAGTCCACAGTACTCTGTTCTTCCTCTGATGCCTAGGATACTTTACTTGCTTGTCATCAACCATAAGTTGATCTATATTTTAATAAAAATAACATCACCATTCATAATACCTTCTGTATGTAGGGACTGCTTTAAGCACTCCACACAGATTTACTTATTTTAATCCTCATCACAACCTTATAAAGTAGGTACTATTATTATCCCTCTTTTGCAGGTGATGAAAGTAAGGCATAGAAAGGCTAAACAACATGCCTAAAGTCATACAAGTAAAAAGTGGGAGAGCCCAGCAAGTATATTTCCAGAATTCATGCTCTTTACCATCCCATAATGTTTCACATCTGTGTTTTCATGTCTCTGCAGGAAAACTATAGCCTTCTCCAAAACAAGAATGGTGTCTTCTCTGATCCCTACAGGCCATATACAGACTCTTCCACAGACTGATGTGTGCAGAGTCTTGAATAGACTGATGTACAACAAATATTAGATGGATTAATCATGCTGCATGATCATTTGCACTAGGAGCTAGATTCTCTGTTTGTTTTTATTGTTCTCTTGCATCCATTTTCAATAACTATCTTCAAATTACTGTATTTTCTCGTTTATAAGATGCCCCTTACTTTTCCAACCCCAAATTAAGAAATCAATATTTTAAACATTTTGCTGGTTTTTCTCTTAAGGCCTTCTCCTGTTCTGGCATCTTAAGGAGTTGTTCTTCCTGTTTTCTCCACTGTCTGATCAGACACTCTGGGAGGAGGTCCAAACTGTCTCTCTGCAGCTCTATTTCCATGCTCTTTTGCATAGATGATTACATTCACTTTGAATTTTGCAGAGTAAGACAACCACTTACCAGTATTTACCTTTTTACTTTTTGGCATCTTTATGGGCTCAGAATGCTCGGTCCCTGTTGCATCTGCGCACTCTCCACCTCCCCCTCCAATTATGGCATCAGCTGACCTCAGTAACAATAAGGCTCATGATTGGAGGAAATCTGTTTGACAGGGTATGGGCAGCTATGACCCATGCGGCTCCCTCCTAGGCTAACTTCCGTGTATAAGACGCCCCTTGATTTTCAGTCTAACGATTTAAGAAAAAAATAGTGTCTTATACACAGAAAAATATGGTACCTGCATCCAAGCTATTATAGACATAACGATATTAATTAGTATTCTGTATGAATGCGAGATCTGGTTCATGCCCTAACATTTGGGAGAATCCCAGTTCTCAGGACTCACGATTTCAGCTCTACTATTCCAGATCTAAAGTGCATGAGAATGCAATCTCAATATTTTTAATAGAGGTGGATCTCTTTCCATCATCAAGAAGGAAATGCAGAAAACAGAGAGCAAGACTTTCCTTCCATTTTACCAATAGCTATTTGAAAGTATTTTAAACTGATATTTCTACTTGACCCAACTCCACTCTCCCTCCACCCCAAAGCCAACCACCACACAAATGCCTTGATGTCAACTCTCTCTGGGGGATTAGATCAATTCAGTGAAGAAGAAAAAAGTCCTACTTCTTCAAGGCTCTTTCTTCTGTATCACTTTCTTCTCCTCATAACATTCCTACCACACTTCCTTCATTTCTTCAAAGTACTGAAGTTCTTTTCATACTTGGTACTTCCCATGTGGTTGGTACTCCTCTGTTTGGAACTTGCTTCCCTACACTTTCTAGCTAACACCTCAATTTTCAGGTCTGCTTCACTACTATTTTCTCAGAGAAGCTCTCTCCATATCCCCAATCTAAATTGATACCCCCTTTTAAAGTCACTGCACACTCTATTTTTCCTTTAGAGAACGATCACTATTTGTAATTCTGTTTATTTTGTGACCATCTGATTATTTTCTTATCTTCCCCATAGGACTACAAGTTCATGAGGTCTGAGAAGAATCATAAAGACACACAATCTGACTTCCGTGCCTTCTTACACCTCCCATGTTCTCAGTGGTACTCTGGAGAACACCAAGCAACTGCCTGCTTGTAGCCACAGACAAAGTGTCCACAGAGCTCTACATATCCTCCAGTGGTTGGTCAAATGCTTCAGTGGCCCTTGTCTCCATCATCTCCAACTCTGCTTGACCCAACGACACTTAAGGGGACAGTTGCTATAGCTGGCCACTGTTTCTCTATGTAGAATTTAAGCCTCCTAGAGTTCATTGAAATGATCATGGTTTTACAAATTGTACTCCAGCTCTGTATAGGTAAACCTGATAGATGAATGAATGATTCTGTTTTTTATAAGGCATATACTTTCTTTTAAAAAGGGCCAAAGAAAACTATAGTGGATGGTTCATGTTTTCCTCTCTACTTACATGTAAGCCTAAAACATATAGCCAAACAAACTGTGCCTAATGGCCAACCTTAGGTGACGTAAAGAAAAGTACAAAGGGAGAAAGAGGCATTACCAAGAAGGCACAAAACTCAATTAAAACCTAAGGGACTTAAAGAAAAGTAGAAAAAGCACAAAGGGGCATTATTCAAAAGGCATAGAATAATTTGGGGTGAACTGCTTAGATGGCCCCAACATTTAAAGCAATGGGCATTGATGCTCAAAGTTAACTTCAATCTTGGAATAACACCAAATTTCTTTAGGTCCTTCCCAAACAGGTCAAACTTTAGCTAAGAGCAAAACACAACAGGAGTCAAAAGCATAATTATTATTTCTCCTCCTTGACCCCAATCACCAAAAATGCAACTTGCTCTCTGAGGACACAAGCCTGAGGACCAGAATCAGGAAATCCAGATTCTCTTCATGGCCTGGCTTTCATTGGTCCATCTCCAAACTTAACCTCAGCTGTAAAATAAGGGCACCTATTGTAGTGTTCTACAGTTTTATATTATGTTGTTATACAGGAACTAGAGGCCCTGTGCATGGATTCGTGCACCAGTGGGGTCCCTTGGCCTGGCCTGAGCCCTCTCGCAATCTGGGACCCCTCAGGGGATGTCGGACTGCCAATTTCGGCCCAATCCCCACAAGCCAGGCCAAGGGACCCCACCAGGTTCACGAATCTGTGCACCGGGTCTCTAGTATGCATATAAAATCTTTGGTTAATCTCTTCCCACCCTCCCCACTTCCCTCTAAGATTCATCAGTTTGTTCCATGCCTGGGCATTGAGTGTCTGCCCCCTGATGGTCAGTGCGCGTCATAGCTACTGGTCGAATGGTCAAAGGGTTGAACAGTTGCTTAGGCTTTTATATATATAGATGGTACCATGGAGTTTATGAAGGTGCTAAACTCTCCACTGCTCAGACTAATCCAATGTTCTCTCCAATTTTCAGTAACAAATCTAAGTAGGATATTGTAAAAAATACACACACACACACACACACACACACACACAAACACACACGTGTATATATTGTCAGACAAGAAGAATGGTCGTCCATAAACCATTAAGTGTAAGGTCTGACTAAGGGAAGTGAAAACATTTAAATAAGAAAAGAGAAGACTGATAGCCCTTTTAAGCACCATGAAACAGATGTCACAATGATGACTTACTGTGTTTTACTTTATGGGACACAATTGACCAATTGATAAAGATTGCAGGGAAGCATTTGATTCAACAGAAAACAAAATTTAATAATTAGTTAGGTCTGCAAGTATATAGACTTCCTCTGAAATAACCTGCCTCCTTTGTAACTAGATGCCTCAGAAGCTAACTGAGTAATTCTCTGGGCTATTTTAGAGTAGGAAGTCGAGATATTTTATGCAAAGGGATTTGAGGGTCACATATAGTCTCTGTTACATATTCTTCCTTGTGTGTGCATTTCTACAGCCCTTAAAAATATTAGAACTATCCTTAGCCTGTGGGCCATTGCAAAAACAGGTAGTTTGCTGATCCCTGTTCTGGAGGAGTGCTGTCCAATTGAAGTGTTATTCACATACACTTTTCAGTTACTCAACTATAACTGAAAATTTTCTAATATTTACATTTAAAAAGGTAAAAAGAAACAGGTAAGGTTAATTTTAATATATTTTATTTAATCCAACATACCCAAAAATTATCATTTTAGCATGTGAACAAAATTAGTGAACCTTTTAACATTTTTAAAAACTAAGTCTTTGAAATCAGCGTCTATTTCACACTTATAGCATATCTCAATTTAAATTAATCACATTTCACCCAGCCATGGTTGCTCAGTGGTTGAGTGTAAACCCACAAACCAAGATGTCACCGGTTTGATTCCCAGTCAAGGCACATGCCCAGGCTGTGGGGTCGAACCCCAGTAGGGGGCGTGCAGGAGACAGCCGATCAATGATTCTCATCATTGATGTTTCTATCTCTCTACCCCTCTCCCTTCCCCTCTCTCTAAAATCAATAAAAATCAATCAATAAATTAGTCACATTTCAAGTACTCATTAGCACTGAGAAATAGCAGAGGTAACCTTCCAATCAAAACTTAATTCTAATGATTCATATCAATAAGGAAAAATGGAACAGTCAATAAGTAACTGTTGGAATAAGTGGCATGATAAATGGAAAAAAAAGCTGGATCCTTTCTTGTGCCTTACTCCATTATAAATTGCAGATAGAAATCAGATGGCAATGTAAAAAGGTAAAATAAATTCAAATGCCCAAAAAAGAAAAAATACCAAAAAGTATGTTATTTTAATAATTGGATTGGCAAAGATTGAAAAAGGGCATATCCCCAGACCCTCATTAAACCTGAGTTTTATAAACTGGGTACTATTAATGGGAATATAAATGTGCATGACCTTTCTTAAGGGCAGCTTGGCAATATGTATAAACATATACCTCACTTCTGAAAGTTCACCCTAAGAGGTAATATTTACATGAAAAGGACAAAAAGATGAAGGCATAAGGATATTCACTGAAGCATCTTCCATGAGGGGAAACAACTGGAAGTAACTTAAATGTCCATCATCAGTAGGACTCTTAAATAAATAAGGTCATTAACAATAATGTAGGTTTCTTATAGAAAGGTGTTGACATTGCTGGAGGTGGGGGAGAAGGTAGGTTATTAAACAGCATGCATAATGTGATCCTGTTTATGTAAAATTTTAAATTTCATGTAAATGTATATATTCACAGAGATATCAGAAGGATATTTAATAAAATGTATACAGAGATTATTTCTGATAGAGGTAGATATGGAATAATTTTCTTTGGACATGATCATATATATTTATCTTCATTTTTATAATGATCATCTGATACCTTTTATACCAGAATTATTTTTATAACCTCAGCATGATTTTTTTTTCAACTGGCACTCTTACACGTATCTTTTATTTTTTAAAAAATATATTTTATTGATTTTTACAGAGAGGAAGGGAGAGGGATAAAGAGTTAGAAACATCGATGAGAGAGAAACATCGATCAGTTGCCTCCTGCACACCTTTTACTGGGGATGTGCCTGCAACCAAGGTACATGCCCTTGACCGGAATCGAACCTGGGACCTTTCAGTCCGCAGGCCAATGCTCTATCCACTGAGCCAAACTGGTTAGGGCAGACGTATCTTTTATACTTGTCATTTTACACAGTATGTTACAATAACCACAATATGAATACATTATTTCACTGAAATAACACTGTCATGATTCACATGTGCAACTAGTGCTCTGAGGAATATCTTTTTATACACGGGACTTAACAGAGTATATTATATATGGTACAGTGGGGTAAACTCATTCATTCACTGAAACAACACTACTCTGATTCAATGAATTATTAGCACACTTTTTTTTTTTTTTTTTTACAACCAAAATAAATTTATTTTAGGGACAACTTCTCCAGAACCTTTCTTCTCCGGATTGAGGCCTGCTGTCAAAGCCTGGGTAAGCTGTCCTGGGGCCAACACGCAGCTCCCTGCTGGGTCAGGAGCTGGTGCTGCCTTGACTGTGTTTGTTTTTTTTAAATGAATTTATTGGGGTGATATTGGTTAGTAAAGTTATATAGATTTCAGGTGAGGACTTTTAAACATGTCTTAAACGCGTGTGTTTAGACAGCGTCATACATGCACCACATGAACACATTCCTTTGCTGAAATAATCCGCATGATGATTTTTGTCTTTTCTGATTAATATAAAACTCAAATTTTTAACTTTAAAAATTCTTTTAACATACAGAAGTATGTTAAAAGCAAACAAACAGCCCTGTTTAGTGAATAACACTTTCATAGGCTATAAAGAGAGTGGGGAGACATACAGGCGACAAAGAAACCAAACATGAAAGGAAGCCACTTGCCTTTCCTCGCTTAAGCTATCTTTGATTCCTGGAAAAGGTACAGGAAGGACAAGTATTTTGACCCCCATCTTCTAGTGGTGGGTGATGTTTTACACAACAACTCATACCAAAAAACAATTCCTTAGAGATGAAAGACAGCCTTAAAACATATCTACAGAACAGAACATGAAAAGAACACTTCCTCTTTAACCCAAACACTCCTCTGTATACATCTAGATGCACACCCAGAGTTAATATCACCAGAAAAGATCCCTAGATCCTACAAAAATGGCGAACTATGAACAAAGTAATATATTTTCACGGTCTCGTAAATAATAAAAGAAAAGCCTACCAAAAATAAGAGAAGCAAGGTTATGTGAAGAGTCCTTTGCTAGCTTGCTCTCCACCCATCAACAGATTCAGTTGCTTAAGAGACACGAATAAAGGTAATTTCATATAATGTCATTCTTCAGTCACTAGGTTTTCCAAGTTTGGGCTTTATAAGATCTATAAAACCACAGAGCTATGGGATACAAATAAAATTTGCCTTTAAGTAATCTTTTCCTTTCCCATCACTGCCATTTCTCAAAACCCTAGATCCTTTTTCTCAAATAGTTAGCACAAGGTTCATTCACAACAGACTCACAGGGCCTCACTGTCAATAGAATAGATGCCCCGAAACAATCAGTGTGCTCCTGGGAACAGCCTTCAAGTGAAAAACAGTGAGACACGAGCAGATGACCAATGTTAAATGTTTTCTCAATTGGGGGGGAAATGTCAACAGCTATTTCAAGAGTTAAAAGGCTGCCTTTTACTGAACTATCGAGCTGGCTCTCCAACAGGCAGGCAGCGGAGACCTTTCAAGGGCATTACCTTTCGGAGGAAAGTACGACTTGCTTTCAGCTTTGTGAGGCCAGTCCACCACGAGAGGTCCAAACCTGCGGAAGCTGGCAGTGATCTCATCTGCAAAACAGAGAAGGGATCTTAGCAAAAGAGAAACGAACATTGCAAACCGAATAGCGTAAAACATGCCTTTTCATATAAGAAATGTTCTGAGAGCAGTTTTGTAAAGCATTTGTACAGAAGGCAAACCTATGAAGCAAAATACCAATCGTTTAGGGGGATACTTTTGGTCATTCACTCTCACCCACGCAGAAATGATTCTAACTATAATTCAGTTCCCTTCACTGCCAATTCACTTGATATAAAGATTTGGGAGGGGAAAAAAATCTGACGTTAGCTAAGGTGACCTCCCTGTCAAATAAAATTGAAGATTCTAAAAATAGGAATGTTTTCTGCTTTTAGAAATAAGTCAGTCAGAGAAAGATAAATATCACATGATCTCACTCATTTGTGGAATATAATGAACAACATAAACTGATGAACAAAAATAGATCTAAAGACATAGAAGCATTGATCAGACCGTCAAACCTCAGAGGGAAGGTAGGAGTAAAGGGGAGAGATCAACCAAAGGACTTGTATGCATGTGTATAAGCCTAACCATTGGACACAGACACCAGGGGTTGAAGGCATGAGTGGGGAGGTGGGGGGGCAATGGAGGGATAAGGATACATCTGTAATACCTTAATCAATAAAGAGAGAAAAAAAAGAAAAAAGGCAGAAGTACACAGAATATTTAAAATATTTTTACTTGTGTAAAATAATCTCTCAGATTATTAACACTGGATTATTATTATTAATCTAAAGAGTATTAATCTGTACGATTATTTTACAAATAGTTATGATTCTTTTGGTGAGGAGTAGGGGAAATAAGTAGATAATTCTATTTGGTGGGTTAAGAAAACTTAAAAGCCAATGGTTTCTTTCATACATTCCTACTACACAGCCTATAAAGAAAATGTTTCAAAAGTTGGAATTCAATAAATTTATCTTTTCCTTCTGACTTTTGACTCAAAGCAGGAGATTATAACTTAGCTCCTATCCAGGTTTAAGTTGCCACTCTCTTAGTCATGATCAAAACTTTTTCTTAAAGAAAAATCCATTTGATAAATGAATTTAACATTAGTACAAGAACAGTTCAGAGGAAAATGAGTCTCCATTTGTGTACAACTTTAAAGCAGCAAGTCTAAAATAAAACTATTTTTAGAAACTATTCTTCTCTCAACACACACACACACACAAAGTATGATAAATTAGAAAAATGTCAGAGCTAGAATAATGCTGGCAAAACAGTTTTTTAAACATTTTTATAGCAGGTCCAAAGCCTAGAACTAGAGTTGTTTTTTTCCCCTTAACTGTTATAATTTTGTTTCATTTATCCATTCAACAAATATTTATTGACAACCTACTGTGTGCAAACTGGCTTTAGGCATAAGAGAAAAACTTACTTTTGGATTGGTAGGATCTTAAAAATATCATTAAGAAAGTTTCTAATTAGTCTTCATTCTTACAGACAAGAGGGAGGCTCTTATTAATAGGCATCTATATTAAAACTAGAGGCCCGGTGCACGAAATTTGTGCACACACGGGGGTGGGGGGGAGAGGGTCTCCTCAGCCCGGCCTGTGCCCTCTCGCAGTCCGGGACCCCTCAAGGGATGTCTGACATGGGGATCAGGCCTAAGCCGGCAGTCAGACATCCCTCTTGCAGTCCGGGACCCCTCGCTCCTTACTGTCTGCCTGCAGCAGAGTAGGGAGAGGCTCCTACCACTGCTGCTGCGCTCGCCAGCCATGAACCTGGCTTCTGGCTGAGTGGCGCTCCCCCTGTGGGAGTGCACTGACCATCAGGGGGCAGCTCCTGCATTGACCGTCTACCCTCTGGTGGTCAGTGCACGTCATAGCGACCAGTCATTCCGCCATTTGGTGGATTTGCATATTAGGGTTTTATTATATAGGATATGAGATGGTATGGTGTAATGGACATGAGCAAAAGCTGTGGTGTTGAGTTCCACAGCTACATAACCCTGGACAAATTATTTCTCTCTGATCCGCAGCTTCCTCACCTTTAAAATGGAGTTGGTAGGCTATGCCTTATGGGATAGCTATGGGGATTAAATGAGATACTGCAATGTGAAGCACCTCGCACAATAATGAGCTTGTAGTAAGAGTTTCAGAAAAGTTAGCTCTAATATAGTAACTAGGAAATGGGACACTGTTGGGAGACTGCTATGTATAAGATGCATATAAACAGTAGACCTGAAGTACATAATCTATTGCTGCTCCATCCATTGAATATTCTCATCCCCTGCTCACTAAGATATGAACGACCTAAAACTGCCTTGGAGAGGAGAGGCAGGGCCAATCACACAAGAACCAACCTGGCCTTTATAAAGTCATCAATGAACGCACAGTACCTTCATCGATGTCAGGAGGAAGGCCTCCAACAAACACCTTCCTAGAGTAGCGCTCTACTCGCTCCCCATTTTGACAGCGAGTGGGGGAACTTAAGCCAGAGGACAAGGACTGATCGCCATGACTGTCGTCCAGGAAGGCATCTTCAAAGGGAAAGAGAGAAGACCGACCTGAAACAAATGTGGGAGTTTACAAAGTTAAAATTATTTTCCTGGACGACAAACGTTTTATTAGGAGCCAAAATGCAGAGTAAAGCATATAAAAAGATAACTCCTGAGCTGTGACTTTTTCAATAGAACAAGCGACGGCAGATTACCAGGTCTAGACAAATTTGCACCATCATTTTTTGTGTAAAGACATGTAATCCACAGACATGACTAGATTGATACTAAGGAAGAAGCATCAAATACTGCAGCTGTTTTTGCTGCTAAAAAATCACCACATCTTACTCACAGAATCCCTATCCCTGCTGCTAAGAGTATTCAGCAAGTTATGTATCCTTTCCCTAAGCATTTCTTAAAATAAATGAAAAAGTAATCTTTATTCACAGATCTTTATTTGCTCTTTAGGGTGAGCTCAAAGGTTCAGTTCTAAAGATGGACCCTGGATGGCTGAGGGAACATTAAACTAATGACAGAGGCTGGTAACTTCTTTGAGAGCTGGACTAAACATGATTAAGTTTTTCCTGCTATTTCAAGCTACTCCAATTTGAAAATAAACATCTGCAAAAATAAAAGGTGGGACAGGTAAACGAAAACATGTTAAGATGTGGGAAGACAGATGTAGATGTGGTTATGACATTTTTAACCCTCCTAACGTAGGCCATATTTTATATCACGCAAAAATTTTTTCTCATTGTTAACTCTACAGCCAAATAAAGTGTACAGAGTAAAGGTACCTATCCACGCCACATGATATAAGAAAGATACCAGCAGTTAGAGTCTGTTAATAAATGTAACACAGTAATGCCATCTGGCATTACAAAATAAAATCTAAGTTTAAAAACAAATACATTTCCTGTTTGAGTCAGTGAGTTCCTGGTAAAACTTTCCACTAGGTTCCCCTCTAAAAACAAACTTGTCTTGAGCACTCTTTAAAAGAAAAATTTCCCTCTAAAATAAATTCATACAACTCTTCAAAAAAAAAAAAAAAAAGTCTTCCCCATTTAGTCTATTCTGTCTTTATTTCCCTGAAACCTAGGTTCTGCGTCACCACAGTCAACTCTATGAAACAGAATATAAATAGCCTTAGAAAAGTACTGAACATTTATTTCTTTTACAAAAAAAATAGTTACTAATATAACTCTGTTTATTTTACGAACCCAGGTGGTATAAGAAAGGCACTATTTTGATGTTGGGAGTTAATAAATAAAAGGACCAAAGAAATTTTTGTTCAGCTCTTCCCAGCTTAGCTACAAAGAAACAGAACAAAATTTGGTCACCTCACGTCACCTAGCCTTTTCAGCCTGACAGGAACAAACAATAGACAGTAAATTCTCATCCTGGTTATTTGTTTTGATCACTGGGGGGAAAAATAGATCTGCAGCAACCAGAGGCAAAATGAGTTTCCCAAAGACATGAAGAGCTGTTCTCCCTCGGCTGTCAGCTTTGCTCTTCATGTAATCCACACTCAGTGAATTATGCGCCTACTCTGTGATCGGAACACACCCAATCAGCATTTCCCACAGATGGTTCCTATCCCCATCTTTGACCCTCAACGCAAGTAACACGACATGCTCAGAAAACAAAGGCTTGGCCCTAACCGGTTTGGCTCAGTGGATAAAGCGTCGGCCTGCAGACTCAAGGGTCCCAGGTTCGATGCTGGTCAAGGACATACCCAGTAGAAAGTGTGCAGGAGGCAGCTGATCGATGTTTCTCTCTCATCAATGTTTCTAACTCTCTATCCCTCTCCCTTCCTCTCTGTAAAAAATCAATAAAATACATTAAAAAAAAAAAAAAGCTTGTGTGGGAGGAGGGAAGGGAGAACTAAACAATATTGGAAAACATTGCCCAGTTTATGCCCTTCCCATAGATTAACAATCCACATTAGAATACAAAGGGCTGGGGAAAGTGCCACGGTAAAACAAATTATTCCAGCATTACCTGGATTAAAAATAAAGGACTCCTGCCCAGCTGGCGTGGCTCAGTGGTTGAGCATCAACCTATGAACCAGGAGGTCACAGTTCAATCCTTAGTCAGGGCACATGCCTGGTTTGCAGGCTCGATCCCCAGAGTGGGGTGTGCAGGGGGCAACTGATCAATGATTCTCTCTCATCACTAATGTTTCTATCTCTCTCCGTTCCTCTCTAAATCAATAAAAATATGTATTTTTTAAGAAGATAAAGAAATCTTTAACATACATAACTCTGTGAAAAAATATGTATCCGCATTCCACGAACACCAAATAAATAAGATCATTATTTGGAAGTCCCTGACAAAGAAATCAAGTCTGGTCAGAGAGAGAGGCAAGTACACAATTATAAAACAGAGGAGTAAGTACTAAGAGAAGACTTTTTACTCAATGACAGAAAAGCACAATTAACTGCCTGATGGAGATGGGGGCAAGAAGACCTGCAGAGTGATTCACAGGAGGGCAGATTTGAGCAGAATCTTGTGGGAGTGCCCAAGGTAAAGAACAAGAATCCACAGAGAAAGAACTTTTAACGCAGTTTGGATCTTTCCTCCAAACCTGCTCCTCTCAATAAAAATGACTATTATCCATATCCAATTCAATCCACAAAATCCAGGAGCCATCCCTGACATCTGTTCCTTTCATACTCCAGTTCTACTCCATTTCTCCATATGTCCTACCAATTCAAGATATAAAATTCTTCAAACCAGTCAATTCTCTCCATGTTTGATCCTAACAGCCTAGTCCAGATCACCACCATCTCTCACCTGAACTAACAGTCTAATGAATCTAGACCAAGCATGTCAAACTCGCGGCCCGCAACGAATATTTTTGCAGCCCAGCCAATATAACAGTATGTAAGAAACATTTTAATAAAAATTTTGTAACTTAATTTTTACAATATCCTGTTACACATAATTATTAATAACTAACTACAATATTCGCTAGTGACTAATTACTATAATCGTGTTGCATTCATTTCCCTTACGCGCCTTATGGACAGGCACACCATTTCTCTCCACTAATACTAGCAGCGAATATTTTAGCAGCCAATTGCCACGTCATTAGTCTTGGACTGACTTGTTTGGTGTGTGCAACAGGAAGTATTTCAGCTTTCAGAGAACAAGAAAAATAGGTTTATTTGCGTTATGCTTATTAATTTGTGCAGTTATTCAGTGTCTGGTAAGTTAATGTTCAAGAAAAAATATTTTTATTGAAATGTTCTATTATCTTATGTTAACGATTATTCATTTGTTTCAGCCCTTTGCATTCAGCATATCTCTATCAAAGTAAACCTATGTTTCTACGAAAATTGAAGCTTTTGGTTTTTTTGCGGCCCACATAAACTTAAACCTTGTTTATTTGGCCCATGTTAGCCTTTGAGTTTGACATGCTTGGTCTACACAATAGCTTGCTTAGTCTACTGATTTCTATCCTGAACCCTACAGTGCTTTCTCCACAAACAGTCAAAGTTGCCATTTTCAAATATTAACCTGAACATGTAACCTCACTCCTCACCCCTACCTGTAAAACCCCTCAATGACTTCCCATTGCTCTCTGGATACAGTGCAGGCACATTTCTGTAACCGTAAGGCCTCTGCCTGCCTCTCCTACATCATAGTTGCTGCCTCTCCCTCTGGTTCACTAACCTCCGATTGCGCACACCTCCTTTGAATTTCTTGATTATTCCTCCTTGCCTCAGGCTTTAAGGACAAGGTGTTCCCCTAACCAACAAACACCCTCTTCCCAGCTCCCTAATTTTCTAGTTAATGCCTACGATTCTTCAGGTCTCAGCTGAAAAGTCATTTTCTCAGGTGGAATGACCCTGACCTTCTAGATTCGGTTAAGGTCGTCCCCTTTTCTATCCACTGAGAGCACTTTTCTTAACACTTTCCCCAATTACCACTAAACTACTGTATGGGTTTCTATTTGGTATCTCATTTCCCAAAACCCCATGAAATTGTAAGCTCTATTAGGAAAGGGACCCACTGAATCCTATTCATCACTGTACCTTCACGTTCTAACAAGAGCCTGTAAATGTACTCCATAACTGTTAAAAGTGAGGCAGCACCCGGGAAAGGAACCGGCAGGTGCAAAGGCATGTGATGCAAGGAAAGGCTGGAACACAACACACGCTGTGACGGTGGCAAGAGACGGGACCGTGCGCCAGGAAATCGAGACCTCTTCTATTGCTTCTATTCATTCAAGCATTATATCCTATATCACACAAAAAATAGAAAATTTCCCCCATTTTCCAAATTTAATACTTCTTTCTCGTACTAGCTTTTTCTTCTTTTTTAAACTACACTCACTCCCTGAAAAGTCTGATTCTCCCATCTAATCCATCTCCCATCCTGTCACAATGAATTCTCTAAGATGCTTGTGACCATGGTATTTCCTCTACCCCCAATCCCACAATAGCTACCATCAGCTCCACCAGCAATTTACACCCAGGGAGAAGGGGGGTGGGGGGAGAGTCTGAAGAAATTTGTGACTGTCCAGATGAGAGATGAGGAAGTCTTAAACCAGAGCAGTGGAGAAGGAGAAGTGGATGTTCAAGACATTCTAGAATAAGGAGAACTTGCTTTCTGCATGGCCAACATAACCACAGCTTCCCCAGAGTATTTTGACAAAAAAAAATAAAAGCAAGAGTTAATTGTGGAACTCTGGACTGTTTTAAAAATTGGTTATGGATACTTAAACTTTCCAAGGTTTTAAAACCAAATCGCTGTTTTATTTAGTTCTTCGAGTACCATAGACTTTAGTAATAAAGTGACCCTTGGAAATGAAACTACTAAGAATTCAGACATACATGATGTTTCCCTAACTGTGGGTAAGAACTAAGAAGCCCTTCCCCAGATGTCCGTAATCAGAATCTGTGGAGGTCAAACTTGAAAATCTGCACTTTCAACAAATTTCCCCAGTGATCCCTGTGCTCAAATTTAAGAACCATGGAGATTGCCCATCTACAGCAGGCAGCCACTGAAAGAGGTACTGTGTAAAGTATATAGATAGAGCCTTGGGAAACATCCAAGCTCAATAAAGTTAAAGAAAGGTATCCTCAGGAATGGACTGTAAATCCATAATCTAGTCCATCTCACTGTAACGTGACTGCCTGGAGTGCTGACGGAATAAAAAGTTAGTCTTCAGGAGGCATTTAAAAGAAAGTGAAGAGGAAGAACTTGTAGTGTTCACACAGTGCAGACCAACAGGAGATAAAAGGATTTTATCGTACCAGTGGGATTACTCCTCTGTGGGACAGAATGGCTCATTTGATATTTCTGTAGCCTGACAACCATTTATTTTCCTATACAACAATGACAAGCTCCTGAACGACTATAAGTGAATTTAGTGTGTTGCTATTGTGAAGAGGTGACTCTTGACCTAGTACACAAGTAATCAGCCATTGACGTTGTATTTCTTCTGCATCCATCTCCATAATAAGTTAAAGCAGTGGTGTTCTGATTTGTCCAGTGATCTCTTGTGAGGCTGGTATTTACACATTCATTTGGTTGGCATAAATCCATCCCCCCAAGACAAATCACCCCTGGGAAGATTGGTAAGGTTTAGTTCCTGTACATGTGTTACTAGAAACTGACCCTTGAAGAGGCTGCACCCAGGAACTGCTTCCCACCAAAGGCCCTGCTTCACTAACTAGCATCTTTCTGATGTATTTCTTTTCTTTAATGAAAACATTCCCCCAAGACCAAAAAACTTCAAGTAAGCCATTTTACTTAACAAAAAATTATATTCTTATACATCTAGTATATAAGTCTGCTTTAACCTCATGATACTTCCATATAAAATATTCATATTCAATATTTCAACAGAAGCCAGAGAAAAGTTTCTCATCTGCTACGACTTGCTTTCTTTTCTACCAAATGGCCTGGTTTTCAATTAATAACCACAATGTGCCCGGCCAGCATGGCTCAGTGGTTGAGCATCGACCTATGAACCAGGAGGTTACGGTTCGATTCCCGTTCAGGACACATGCCCGGGTTGTGGGCTTGATCCCCAGTGTGGGATGTGCGGAGGCAGCCAGTCAATGATTCTCTTTCACCATTGATGTTTCTGCCTCTCTCTCCCTCTTCCTTCCTCTCTGAAATCAATAAAAACATATTAAAAAAATAAAATACTAGTCTGCAGAGGCAAGATTTTTTAAAGGAAAGAAAAGGGGAAAAAAATAGATACAGAAGCAAAGAAGCATTGAACAGACTGTCAAACTACAGCGGGAAGGCAGAGGAGGTTTTGGGGGGGTGGTGCTGTAAGAGATCAACTGAAGGACTTGTACGCATGCATATAAGCATAACCAATGGATAAAAGACACTGTGGGGGGGGGGGCAGGTAAAGGCATGTCCTGGGGGGGAGGGGAGGCTGGGGGGAGGTCAATGGCAGAAAAAAAAGAGACATATGTACTACTATTTGTAATACTTCAAACAATTAAAAAAATTTAAAATAAAAAAATAACCAGAATGTAATTTTTGGCCCAATAATTAGAAAAATACTCTCTGAATGCAGAGATGACTTAAACCTGAAGGATCCCTGTAAGAAAAATGCCAAATAAGAAACCTGCAAAGCACTACTGAAGCACAGAAGGCTTGTCCAAGATAACTCTACCCCAGGAGGCTTCCTTTCCAGCTGGACTGCCAAAGCTGCTCCCACCTCACCTGTGAGCTCCCACCAAAGCCTCTGCTGTCGATCAATAGCACGAGGGCGCTTCTGGCCCAGTGCATCCATTCCAAGCCTGACCCTTTTCATCTTAGTTTTGCAAATAGCTCAGGAAATAGTTACTTTGGGGATTTTTTTTTAAATGGATTAAAATGGTAAGACTCCCTTAAAAAAATTGCCTGTGAGAGTCAGGTTCTAAGCTATGTATTAATCTGTGACGTTGGCCAAGATATATCACTTACCTGAGTCTCATTTACATATTGAGATATTTAAACTCGATGAGATTTTTCAAATCTCTGAGGGCAGCAGAATTCCTTTTATTACACAAAAGTCTTCCATAAAATCCTACTATACAAATAGATACAAATACATCTTTCTTGGTATTGCTATGTGGGTATCTCCTAGGTATCACAAGCTGAATCTGTTGATAAGTGAACTCTTGGCATCTACCTTAACCCTATTCTCTCCTACTCCTATTTCAATATGTAGCCTCTCAATCCACACAATTGCTCAAGCTAGTAGAACCTGAACATCATTTTCAGTCTTCCTTCTGATTTACTTTCCACATTCAATTCTTCAATCTAATGCCATCAAAGGGGGTAGATTCCAACCTCCATAATCTATCTTCCATTTGTTCACTTCTTTCCAATTCCATTGCCATTGCCCTACCCTAAAACATCATCATATCTTACCTATCATTCTGAACTAGACAGCCTACTCCTCTCACAACACTCCAAACAGTAGCCGGAGTGCTCTTGGAAAAACATAAATCCAATCACTTGACCCTGGCTTTAAAACATTAATAGATTTCCTCTTGTACTTGGACCAAGTTCAAAATCCTTACCAGGAACTAAAGCCCAGCATGATCAGATTTCCTTCCTTCCTCCAACCTCTTCTTAAGACACTCTCCCCTCTCCCCTTCCAAGCTCAGCCATTTTGGGCTCTATTAACTTCCTCATACACACAAAGCCCTTTCTTTTGTCAAGTCCCACCCTCCTTTGCAAAAATAACAGCTTTACTGAGATATAACTCACATATCATACAATTCACCCATGTAATCCAATAGCAATTACTCCCCATTTTCCTCAAACCTCTCAGCCCTAGGCAACCAATAGTCTACTTTCTATCTCAATAGATTTGCCTATTCTAGACATTTCATAAAAGTGGGATCTGTGATCTTTTATAATTGCCTTCTTTCATTTAGCATCATGTTTTCAAGATTTATCAATGTTGTAACATTCGGTCTTTTACTTCTCCCCCCCCCCCCCGCCCCCCGCACACACACACACAATACTTTGCCTCAAGCCTCTTAAAATTGCTGTCTTATAATGTCTGGAATTTTCTTTAAAATACTCGAAGGGGGGAATATATGAAACAAAATTGGCAAAAATGTTGATAATCATTGAAGCTAAGTAATGAGTATATAGTTCATTAAACTATTCTATTTTTGTGTATGTTTGAAAATTTCCATAACAAAAAGTTTAAAGATAACTGTCTTTCCATCTTTTCAGTTTCAGTTTAAATAACATCTCTTCAGTGAACACCATCCTATGTTGGAGGGAACCTCCCATTTTTCCGGCCTAGTACTTACCATAATTTTTTAGTATAAAAATGTTTGTTTCACTTATTTATTGTGTGTCTCTCTCTCCTACTAGAATGAACACTTAGTTGAGAGACAGAACACATCTAAAGTCTAGCCCAGGATCTGACCCAGAGTAAGCACACAAACACGTAATGAATGAAATTAGGGTGGACCACCAAGAACCCCTCCTTCATTATTTCTTTAGGCGCCTTCTTGCAAAGGTGAAAGGCTAGTGCTATTCCTCATACCATGTCCTGTGCTCAAAGTTTCCTATTACAATAAACAGTAACATTTCAGAGATTTTAATCATGAGCACTCAGAAATTTCTTTTGCTGTCCATGTTTCACTCTAGAACCAACCATTCCTTTAGACAAGAACACTCACATAATCAGGTTTGAATGAGCAGGGTGGCATGCTTGCACCATGGTTTCACTGATATAGCTGATCTCTCCTCCCTTGGGCAGGCTTTGGCAGAAAGACCCAATGCCAACTTGGTACACAAGTTTGTCTTATTGACTTTTTAGAACCACTGTTATCAACTAAGCCACCCATCAAGGTCAATAAAGTTTTTATGGGTTAAATATACACAGAAGTACATTTTACAATAGCAACTCCAATAGTAAAGTAACTCCAAACATTATTTGTATTTACTCATGTACATTGTTTAAAAAGATCTTATTTTCCTTGCTGCTCTTTAATTAAGAAATGCTGTTAAGCAGCAAGAGCACTGCCACACACATATAACATGTCTACATATGGACAGAAGCCTCCCAGAGTCCATAAAAATTCATGTTCAATGAAAAACACAACATATATTTTGATCAGGGGTGCGGCTAAATGTAAGGCAAAGATCCTGTATACCACCTGTTAGACTAGTTTCTAACAGGGGCTGCAGTTATATAGGAAAACACTTATCAGAGCCTGTGGAAACCAGAATGAATACTCCTAAGAAAAGACAACAGTAACAGAACACTCCTGAAAGAAAATGCTACAATTCTTTGGTGTCCTTCTGAGTCCACAAGGGAAATCAACATGTGTCTACTAAAACACATTTCTACAGTAAAAATGAGTATCAACAGAAAATGTAACTGGATGTTTAAATACTTTATATACAATCAATGTTCATTTTCAAGTCCTATTCTTTCATATCTAATTCTTCTTCTTCCCTCACCACTGCCGCTTCAACTACACTACTGGAAGCACGTGGCTTGTCAAAGAGTCTACCCTCCAACACTTGCTTCCCCACCTAAGCCTTCTGTTGATGCCCAAGTTATCTCTGGTTTTCATTATTTATTTAGTGAAACTTCCTTCTAAAGCCTGACAGATCTGTGTTTGTGCGTCTTACCCTCTGTTTTACAACCATTCATCAAGGCAGCACAGACCATCTCATTGCCAACCTCGCCTGTCCAGCTGGCCCCCACTGCACACACTCAGGGACATATCTTCCAAGCATCTGACCATGCCAATCTCACCTCAAAGCTTTCTTTCAAGTTGAATCACATACCTAGAGTGCCTTGCCTTCCCCTCCTCTTCCATTATCCAAAGTGTTCCTGAAATTCTACCTATTCAAGGAAGCTTTTCCAGGGTCAGGAGAGATGAAAGATTCTACTGGCCTAATTCTTGCTGATAGATCTCAAAATTGCAAGGTAATTCCCTTTGCTTCCTATTACTAAAATATTTACCAACATATATAGGGTGGGCAAAGGTAGGTTTATAGTTGTGAGTACTTGAAACACAGAATTTATTCTTGTATTATTATTTATTAATTACTGTATTATTTTCCATACAAACTATAAACCTACTTTTGCCACACTCTGTATATGTAATGCATAGATTATGAGTTATAGCTAATCTTTTTGAAAAATTAATTAATTTTTATTGATTTTAGAGAAAGAGAAAGGGAGAGGAAGAGGGAGAGAGAAATATTGATCGGTTGCCTCTCATATTCAGGGGATTGAACCCATAACCTGGATATGTGCTCTGACCAGGAATCAAACCTGCGACCTTTTGGTGTATAGGACGACAGTCTAACCAACTGAGCTACACTGGCCAGGTTGAGTTATAGCAAATCTTAACCATAGGCAGAATAAAACAACATACATCAGCAAGCTTACTTTCTATGCTTTTTGGGGAAAGTCTAAATTTTGTTTGGAGGAAACAAATCAAGCATTAATATAATCTCTAGTCACACAAATATATGAACATGAGAAAATCTGCCAGTTCATCAAATTTATATTATGCAGTGTTGGCCCAGATGAGTATATTTCAGAGAATGAAAGTGAATATGAGGTACACCTGCCCCATCTCACCTGGCTATGTCACTGCATTTAAGGAAGATGACGTTTCTTCTTTTATAGCTTTGGGAATAGAAGACGAAATGAAAGTATGGAACAAAGATTTTCTGCCTGTTCTTTCCTCATTACAGAAAGTCAACACTCATCTTTTACTACTCCCCCCATGTACACACTCATATTCTCTCTCTCTCCATTTACAACTATCAAACTGCAGACTTACAGAGAGTAGGGATCAAGTCATCTAGGCCAGCAGTCGCCAACCTTTCAGACCTCACGGACCACAGGTGGTCTGCAGACCAGATAATACAGACCACCAGTTGGTGACCACTGATCTAGGCAGTGTTGAGCTTAGCATTTGATGCAAAGATGATCATGGCTTCTGAAAACGATTGAGTCAAAACTTACAAATAGATATCGAGAAGGTAACATGGAAATAGGAAGAGTAATTCTTTTTCATGAGTTTAGAAACTACAGGTGACCTTATATTTAATATACTATAACTTGTAAAAAAATTTAAAAATATAATGTCAAACTTCGTTCTGCATAGATGTGGGGTGTTACTTTAAAGCAATCCTCATCACTAAGCATTGTTAAGTGCTAACTATATGAATTATCACAGTGTCAGGGAAAAGAGACAACTGTCCTCAAAGAACTTCTCTCCAGTTGAAGAATCAGGGCACACGGAAAAGAAAGGAAGAATGTAAGGCAGCAGAAGCAGAGGAAAACGCTGGTGAGACTGGGAGAAGCCAGATGATGGGGATCCTGAATGCAAAGCGGTGTGTGACATGGACAAAGTGGCATTTCAGAAAGGTGAAATAATACAAATGGAAGGAGAGGGGCAAAGCCTGAGAAACCAGTGGGAAAATATTAACAAGATCTGGCGACTGATCACTGTGTAGTCCCCACCATCGACCTTCTAGATGGTGTTTATTTTACACTAGAGGCCCAGTGCATGAAATTCGTGCACGGGGGCGGAGGTGTCCCTCAGCCCAGCCTGCACCCTCTCCAATCTGGGACCCCTCGAGGGATGTCCGACTGCCCAGTGGGATCGGGCCTAAATGGGCAGTCAGACATCCCTTTCACAATACAGGACTGCTGGTTCCCAACTGCTCGCCTGCCTGCCTTCCTGATTGCCCCTAACCACTTCTGCCTGCCAGCCTGATCACCCCCTAACCACTCCCCTGCCAACCTGATTGATGTCTAACTGCTCCCCTGCCTGCCTGTTTGCCCACAACTTCCCTCCTCTGCTGGCCTGGTCACCCCTAACTGCCCTCCCCTGCAGGCTTGATTACCCCCAACTGCCCTCCCTTGCAGGCCTGGTCCCTCTAAACTGCCCTCCCCTGCTGACCTAATCACCCACAACTGCCCTCCCTTGCAGGCCTGGTCCCTCCCAACTGCCCTCCCCTGCTGGCCATCTTGTCGCAGCCATCTTGTGTCCACATGGGGGCAGGATCTTTAACCACATGGGGGCAGCCATCTTATGTGTTGGAGTGATGGTCAATCTGCATATTACTCTTTTATTAGATAGGATAGAGGCCTGGTACACGGGTGGGGGCCAGCTGGTTTGCCCTAAAGGGTGTCCCGGATCAGGGTGGGGGTTCCCTTGGGGCGTGGGGTGGCCTTGGTGAGAGGCCTGTGGTGGTTTGCAGGCTGGCCACACACCCCTGCGACCCAAGCAGAGGCCCTGGTATCTGGGATTTATTTATCCTCTACAATTAAAACTTCGTAGCCTGGAGCGGAGCCAAGCCTTCTGCTCCGTGGTGGCAGCCATTTCTGTTGGGATTTATTTATCTTCTATACTTGAAACTTTGTAGCCTTAAGTGGAGGCCAAAGCAGGCCAGGGCTGCAGAAGCTTGGCTTCCTCCATTGCCAGGGGCAACCCTAGCCTCCTGCTCTCTCCAGCACCGTGGCTGCCGCCTTTTTTGTTGGGATTTATTTATCTTCTATAATTGAAACTTTGTAGCCTTAAGTGGAGGCCTGGGCCGGCCAGGGTGTGCGGAAAGCTTGGTTTCCTCCATCTCTGGGGAAACCCAAGCCTCCCTCCTGCTCTCTCCATGGCCGCAGCCATCTTGGTTGGGTTAATTTGCATACTTGCTCCTGATTGGCTTGTGGGCATGGCTTGTGGGTGTAGCGGAATGATGGTTAATTTGCATATTGCTCTTTTATTAGATAGGATGTAAAATGGTCCAGTCCCTATTCCTTCCTGAGAGTGATCATTTTTCTAGCAGCCAAAGAAAAAAATGGTACAAAATGATTTCTAGTAATGTTATTTTCTTATACTTTAAGTGGAACAACAAATTGATGCTTCTCTCTCTCCCTGCCCTGCTCTCTAAAATAAAAACAAAATAATAATAATTTAGGTTTAAAATGTTAAATGGTATTTATTTCCAGGGTTAAAAAATAATCAACAACACAAATGTTTTTCTTTACCATGAGGTGAAAACAGAACTGGTTGTATGATTCCACCATGAAAGAAGGTTTCAATGGCAACTCAAATACATATTAGGCTCTGCCAATATTCATCAATTCAACAAATATTTACTATGAAATAAATAATAAAATATTATGAATTTAATGTTATCTTCTCTTCAGGATTCAACTACAAAGTCAGAGACAGCCAATGAAGGGTAAACAACACCCAATAAGCAGCCAAAAGACAAAGGTAGCAGATTTGCCTCTGATCTTAACTTGAGATCACATAGCAAGTAAATTACTTCATTTCTCCCAGTTTCTATAAATGAGTTGAGTACCAAAGCAACTTGTATTTCTGGATTGCTTTTAGTTTACATGGATAGGTTTTCCTTTCCCATTTTTTATACTATAATTTCATTAATACTCTTGAGGTTGAACAAGACTGGTTTTATTACCTCATCATTTACAGATGAGGAATCCAGACTAAAGTGATAAAGCAATTATTACAACCTAGGTCCTTGATCCTAAATCTCATACTCTTTCTACTACATTAAGCTTACCTACTTCCTAAAATTATTGGGACAAATTACAAATATGGAAATACTTTAGAAAGACTAAAGCATTATACAAGTGAGAGCAATATTATTTTGTTTGGGTGTGACCAGAAGAAAATGCAGGTTCTATAGAGCCTAGCAACTATAGAAGTTGGGGAACCCTCTTTAACAAAAAAAGAAGACAAAAATAAAGATCGTGGAGGGGGCTCATGAAAGTGAGGTTCCCTGAAACTGAAGCTTCATTTAGCTTCAAGGTAAATCTGCCTCTGGATATAACACACACAAAAATTCACCAGTCAACCTACTAAGATCAAGAATTGCCTTCTAATACCCAACTTCTGCTTCTAAGTGGTAGGAGAACACAGTGGATACAGGACAAAAAAAATTTTTTATTCGTATTTCCTCAAGATCATTCACAATAAATCATATAACAAAAACTTCCCAGTAGAAATAGTCTTTGCTATGTCTTTATTAGGATTAAAGAACAAATTACCAACTAACAACAAAAAATATATACTGAACGAATAAGAGAATTATGTCACTAAAATAATTAAGCTAGAACATCATACCATACATTAACTGGTTTACACACACACAGATATAAACATACACTCATATTTACTCACAATTTGGCAAGCAAAAGATCTCATTAAAAAAAAATTTTACCTCGTCTCCGCCCATAGCTCCTGGCTGCATGTAAACACAGAAGAAAACCATGGGTATTTGTATCAAAATGATGAACTTAGAAATAAAAAATCATTCACACAAACCTTTCCTAAGTATTCTCAGAACTGATCTGGGATACTGTTTAAATGGACTGCAGACATATTATATTTAAAAATCCTTTATGAAGCACAAATTAAATCACAACCTTAAAGGGAAAAGGGAAGGGGAGGGTGGGTGGGAAGAGATCAACCAATGAACTTGTATGCATATATGCATAGCCCTTGGACACAGACAATGGGGTGGCGATACTTTCAACAATAAAGATTAAAAGAAAAAAAGAATAGCAACCTCTAAAAAGGAAAAAAATAAAATAAATAAAAAGTGTTCACCAGCAACAACAAAAAAAAGGGGGGTGGAATTTAACTGGACGTGGCAGCCATTTGAAAAGACACACTAGGTGCTTAAGTTTCACACATTTCATAAAGATTTACATTGTGGCCCATTATCTAAATCAGATATAGATAGAGTTCTTTAAAAATTTTTCTAATTTATACATACTCATTTATACTATATATTATTACCATCAGACATCACCTAAAATATTTTCATCGGTGGTCATTCTGAATTCTGAATTTCTACACACACACACACACACACACACACACACACACTTTACAGAGTCCCCTGAAAACTGCGTAGAAATTTTACTTTACACAAAATTAACTCTTACTTTACAGATGTTTCTATCAAATTTTCAGAGACCAAGTTTCTCTTGGTCTCCCCATTTACTTTCCATACAGTATCACAGATGAGGGGGAAACATTGTATTTGTCATCTAGAAAGTGAACTGGAAAAGTATAAAGGGATTAGTGTACTGGGTATAGCCCAGGTCATGCTGACGAATAGAGTACTTTGAAGATGATCTTCTTTAAACCTCAAGGCCCACAGAACACATTGCTACGGTGTTTAATAGAGCTAGACTGTGGTATCATACATAAATTGCTAGGAGATCCTGTTATCTAAAATTATTTTCAAAGTATAAAGTTTTTCAAATTGGAAACCCCAGGTTCTATAAAAATAAATGAAATCTTCAATCAATTTTTTAAATCATGGAGTGTCATAATAGCTTAAAACCAAGAAACAAGGATAATTTGGGGTTGTGTTTGCAGTATAAGACAGTACTAAAGAAAACTATTTCCCTCCTAGGGAAAGAATTCAGACTTTTCAGCTAGAAATTTAAAATACCAATTGGCCCATCTCATCTTCTTTAAGTTTCCACTTTTCTTCAGACATACGCTTACCCAGTTCAAGCTCTACTTCCTCCCTAACTCCTTCTATCACTATAATGTTCAATTTTTAAAAAAATCTCTCTTGCACTTACAAAGCAATTACTGTTTACATCACTTACAAAGGAAATGCATCCCCCCCAAAATTTTTTTTAACTTTAACATTTTTCATTATTTGAAAGCTGGAATTCATCTTCCCGTAGAATATATAATATGGTAGTTAGTTTCTTAGCCTGGCCTCCTAAAAAGCCTACTTCATTTATAATAATACTAGAGGCCCGGTGCACGAAATTCGTGCACAGGCGGGGGGCGATGTCCCTCAGCCCAGCCTGTACCCTCTCCAATCTGGGACCCCTCGAGGGATGCAGGCAGTCAGACATCCCTCTCACAATCCAGGACTGGCTCCCAACTGCTCGCCTGCTTGCCTTCCTGATTGCCCCTAACTGCTTCTGCCTGCCAACCTGATCACCCCCAAACCACTCCCCTGCCAGCCTGATTGATGCCTAACCGCTCCCCTGCCAGCCTGTTTGCCCCTAACTGCCCTCCCCTTCAGGCCTGGTCACCCCTAACTGCCCTCCCCTGCAGGCCTGTTCACCCCTAACTGCCCTCCCCTGCAGGCCTGGTACCCCCCAACTGCTCTCGCCTGCAGGCCCGGGTCCCCCACAACTGCCCTTCCCTGCAGGCCTGGTCACCCCCAACTTCCCTCCTCTGCCGGCCTGGTCACCCCTAACTGCCCTCCCCTGCAGGCTTGATCGCCCCCAACTGCCCTCCCTTGCAGGCCTGGTACCTCCCAACTGCCCTCCCCTGCTGGTCTGATCGCCCACAACTGCCCTCCCTTGCAGGCCTGATCCCTCCCAACTGCCCTCCCTTGCAGGCCTGGTCCCTCCCAACTGCCCTCCCCTGCTGGCCATCTTGTGGTGGCCATCTTGTGTCCACATGGGGGCAGCCATCTTTGACCACATGGGGGCAGCCATCTTATGTGTTGGAGTGATGGTCAATTTGCATATTACTCTTTTATTAGATAGGATGAATGGATTAACAATAACAGATAACATTCAGAAGAGATTAAATAGGTTTTGACATCCTACCACTTTTTTGTCCCTTCCCCCATTCCCAGTGATGTTATGCTACCCAACACCCCACTGCAAAACCCCTACTTAGAGAAAAAAAATAAAGCATTCTGTATTTCAAAATTACTCATTTCCCTTCCAAACAACAAATTTCCATTCTTTCATTATATCTAATTTCTAACCAGATACTCAATGAAAAAGAGTATGATTACAGTACTAAGGTACAAATGACTCATCAGACCTAAAGGACAGATGAGAATGCTGTTCAGTCAAGTCTTTATCTGCTAACTATTCAGTAATAGAAACAGATCCAGACAGGTGTGGGGACGGGAAGAGCATCCTGAATTGGGGAGTGGGGAAGATTTGGAAAACACATACTGGGGAGTTTTAATCAAAACTTCCTTAAACATGAATTTTATATATTCTTCTCTTTTTCTATTCTAATTAAGGGCAATAAGTGGTTCATGTCAGCCTAGGGACTCGCTCCGTGCCTCGTATCATGGAGGCAAGATGGCATATAGAATAGGCAGCCAATTCAGTAATCTCAGATGCTTCAATTTGCTTTCTTCATTCATAATGGAATTTAATTATGTGCTACCTTGGTTCTAATTTCAGTGTTTTATCTCTGATCTCTATGGTGATTATTATTATTATTATAGCAGCTAAAATTTAATGAGGTACTTACTATGTGCCAGGAACAGTTCAAAATGCTTGACACATATTAACAATATACCCCATGATTTTATGACATAAGTATTCTTAGACTCTTCTCTCAAATGAGGAAAATGGGACACAGTATTAAGTATCTCACCTAAAATCACACAGCTAGGACGTGGTGAACTTGAAATATAAACCTAAGCTGTCTGGCTCCAGATTCCACAGTTTTAAACACCACACTACACGGTTAAATTCCTAGAGAGCAAGGTTGATATCTTCTACCCCTTTTAATATCTTCTAATGAACCTGGTAGGATGTTCTGTACCAAGCTGGTATTCAACAAATACGGCTTGTTAGCTGAGTATGCAACCGAGGGAGAGAGGAATGCATGCCTTGATGGCCTTTAGAATGTAGGCCAACTCTGTTGGTGATTAAAAATGTGCTCAGATGAGGGCCATTTGCAAATAGACTAATTAGATTCAAACGCTTCCCTAAGGGAGAGGTAATGACATGAACACCAAGTAGAGAAACTTGGGAGCACAAAGGCAGTGCTTTCCCATGAGAGCAAATATGAATTTTAAACAAGAAGAATATTGAACATATAAATTTAAATGAGCCAGCACAAAACAATCCCACATAGGCAAAAGAGAGGGTAATGTGACTAATTTCATCTATGTGACATATTCTATGCTAGTGTAGATTTATGTCAGATATACTAAGATGTGATATACTTTAAAAGTTGTACCTACTTCCTCTAAGACCTTTAATCTTTGATTATCAATCATCATAGTCATTACAGATAAAATTCTTTTATCATTTCATAGGTATTAAATAATTTTGCACCTCATAAAATTACATAATTTTTAGGAGTCAAAAGTAGTGGTTCCCCTTGGCCAGGGGTATCCACTGGATGGGAGCCCAAGAGGGGTCTGGGGTATTGGTAATGTTTTGGTCTTGATCTAAGTTCTGGTTATAGGGCTATGTTTAATTTGTGATAACACATCAAGCTATGATCTGTGCATGGTTTGGTATGTATATTATACTTCAATAAAAAAGTAAAAACATTACAAATATTTTAGAATGGTTCACTGGGAAATGCTACCATTTTTGTAGTCTTTGAATCATAAACCTGAATAATCCAAAATTGAAAAAGAAAAGAATCATTTTTAATCCATCAAAATAAATATAGATGGCCAGATGGAGGTGTCTTTGCTGAAGGTCACATTAAGCTACGAGCTGCTTCAGGGGCGTCTTTAGGAGTCAGCAACAGGGCAGAAGACATCAAGACCAGAACCAAGAACTACCAGACTGCCCCTTAACAACCACTTCCCAACTAGAACCAGAGCAGGAACTGCTGGCAGAACTACCTGGACTTCCACCGCTGTGAGAAGGCAATGGTCGCTGAAGGGGTGATGTCTCCGTGTGCAAATGGTACCAGTGTGTGCACAAGTCCCTCTGCACCAGGCAGAAAGCATGTTCCCTGGGAAGATCTGAGCTGGCTGCACCCACCTGTCCTCTGCCCTCCATCCTTCTCCCAGGGAGGTGAAGGGGGACCTGGATACATCTCACCTTGGGATCCTGAAGTATGGCTTAACTAATAATAAATACTCGTTGGAAACGTATAAAAAAATAAAAATACATATATACACATATACAGAGTGCAGTGAAAGTAAGTTTACACTTGTGAGCACACAAAATACAGAGTTTATTCTTGTATTATTATTATTTTTCCTTATGAACAACTGCCCCTGTATATATATATAAAGGTCCATGCAGCTGGCAGTGGGATAGGCCAGGGTTATTCTAAAAATAAGTTTACATGATCAACGACTAGTACATTGTGAATGGCACTCTCACGTTAATGGAATGGTGCTTTGTTAGCCATACGAGAAAACGCTGTAAAGGGATCATCTGTTACTCCTTATGACTTGGCCCGTAATTGGTTTAAAATAGCTGCACTCATACATAGGATTCCCCAAGGGCATGTTATGATCTGATTTAAAAATCTAAAGTAATTCTTCAACTACATGGATTCATCCAAATTTGCTGAAGTTTCTCTAAGCAAAGTAACATTATATACAGGTTCCACTACAAAGGCTCCAAGACAAGGGGTCGTGGGGAGATCGATATCTCCATTCTGTTGTGGATCAGGAGAGCAAGCACTATTTTCAGGAACTTAAGCTGAGTCCCTGGGATGCTGTTTTGATGAAAACCAGATGAACAAGATACAAGAACTTAATATAACATTTTATTAACTGGCTTGGAAATATCTGTCAGGATTAGTAAAAGTCAACTGTAGAAAGAAATTGTTTATTTCTTTCCTTGCAATAAAATCAGTTTCTTAAAAACACCTTGCAAACTTATTTTTTGAATTCCACTTCAGTAAGCAAGATCAAATTCTATTCAAACATCTAATGGCCCTGGTCCAGCTTCCATCTAAGTATTAGTCATGCAAAAAATTCCACCAAAAGATGAGTTAAAGATCTTAAAGTTACTAAAACAATGTACCCTTTTCCCTAATTAGATTGTAAATTCCCAAAGAGCAGGAATGATGGGAGTTTATCCCATAAATGCTCCTCTTCTATCTTTGTCTTTATAGTGGTAGGTAACATAGTTTTAGGCCAGTGATTCTCAAATCTGGCACACTGTAATTTGAAAGATCAATTTCTCTATAAACAACATGAACTTAGCAGGTAAAAATGATGCTTGAAGGGATGATGCATTTTCATCTGCTACATTTACATAGAGTGTTTGGATGTTTAAAAGCCCCTTCTTCCTACCATTCTCTCTTTGACTTTTCATATTTTTCTCAGAAAAATCTTTCCATTTCATTTGCAAGCCTAGAAAGTAACACTGAACAGCAAGTAATACTAGTGTTACTGACATACTTTACAAAAGAAAAGAAATACCATGAAGTAAAATGTAATAACCTACTGATGATTTATCATGCTCCAGGCACTGTATGCTAAATGCTAACCATGTCTATTCTAATTGCAAAGCAACTGCCATAATATACATTTCCAGATGGACACACTGAGGCCCAGGAAGATGACTGGCACTAGGTTACTCAGCTACTAAAACAGCAAAGCTGGGACTGAGTCAAGGTCAACACTGGCTCCACAGCATTTATTCTTTTTTCCCCTTTAAGTTGAGGTATTATTTATATTCAATAAAATCCAAACACTCTGAGTGTACAGTTTGATCAGTTTTTGTAATAATACAGTGAGGTAACCACTACCATTATAATCAAGATATAGAACAGTTCATCTCCCTAAAAAATGTCCTTATGCCCTTTTGCTGTTGATCCCATCCCCCAACCCATGGCCCTTGGCAACCATTAATCTGCTTTCTGTACTATAGTTTGTGTACCCTTTTGACAACTTCACATTAATGGAATAAAGGTGTTTGGCTTCCTTTATGTAACACACAGTATTTTTGAGATTTATCCATGATGTTGCCTGTGTTAATATATTTTTCTTTTTCTTTTTTGTTAATCCTCACCCAAGGATACTTTTTCAATTGATTTTTAGAGAGAGTGGCAGGGGGAAGGGAGTAGGGAGAGAAAGAAAGAAAGAGAGAGAGAAACATCAATGTGAGAGAGACACCTCAATTGGTTGCCTCTCTCATGCACCCTGACTGAGGTTGGGGATTGAACCTGCAACCCAGGTACGTGCCCTTGACTGGAAATTGAACCTGCAATGCTCTAACCACTGAGCAGCTGGCCAGGACAATATTTCTTTCCTTTTTTATTGCTGAGTAGTATTCCATAGTATGGAAATACCACAGTTTACCCATTCACCAGTTGTTATGAACTGAAATATGTCCCCCAAAATTTATACACTGTAGCCTTAACTCCCAATGTGACTGTTTTTGAAGATAAGGTCTTTAAAGAAGTAATTAAGGTTAAATGAGGTCATAAGAGTAAGGCCCTGATCCAATAGGACTGGTGTCCTTATAAGAAAAGGAGATACTGGGACTGCACAGAGAAAAGCCATGTGAGGGTCAAGAAAGAAGGCATTCACCTGCCAGCCGACAAGAGAGGCCTCAGGAGAAACCGACCCTGCTGGCACCCTGTTCTTGGACTCTCAGCCTCCAAAACTGTGAGAAAATAAATTTCTGTTTTGTTAGGGCAGCCCTAGTAAAGTAATACACCAGTTGACAGACATTTGAAAAGCTTTCCCTTAAATCCCAACATTGAAGAGCCAGTATTTCAACCTATAAAGTCCTTGAAAGTACCCAGAAATTCCTTTAGAATTTCCACAAACTTCATTCTCTAAGTGTTTGCTTTTAGTAGCATCGTCTAAGATGAATGAAAAAACTTTTCAGTCAAATTTTGTTTTATTTCATTATTACTACCATAGCATTACTGTTTTTTTTATTAATCATTATACTTGAAGCTGTTATTTTATGAATTTAAATCAGTGTTTTAATAGGTATTTTTAGATTCCACATATAAGTGAGATTATGTGATACTTATTTTTCTCTGACTGGCTTATTTCATTGAGTATAATACTCTCCAGGAATATATTCGTTTAAAACAGAAACCAGGTAAGCTGCCCAAGGTCACAGAACAAATCAGTAATGGATCAAGGATTTAAACCCGGATGTGTTTGCCCTTCCTCCCCCAAACTGCATTATTTCCACTATACTAGGCTGAAGAAAAAAACTTACGCAGTTAACAAAGGTATTTGTGTGGGAAGAGCAACAAAGAAAAGAAGGCAAAGTTTTATCTACTTCAGTTTACCCAGGAACCCTCTACATACCAAGTCCTGGAAAGGAGACTCCCAGTCTGCACTGACTAGAGGCCCCGTTGGAAGCATGGTTAAAATTCCTGCCACTAACAAGGAAGACGATGTTCTGAAAATAAAACTGATCCTTTTGGAGGTGCACTAATTCTCCAAGATCAATAAAGTATTCTTTAGCTAACTCTATAAAAGAGCTAAATGAAACTTGAGTGATCTTTCAGGGAAAACCCAAGAGTAGAAATCACACTAGATTAAGAGACTGACTGGCAGAATAAAGTGTGTGACCAAAGCCACAGATGATGATTTGCTGGCTGCATGACATCAGCAAGTTCCTTTACCTTTTTTAGAAAACGAAAACACTGCCATGTTTTAAACAAGATTGCAATAAAGATGAGATGAACGAGCATCATTTTCAACTTTCCTATCCAAGTGGCCCAATGGCAAAGAAAAATGAACCAAAGAGCTTTTTTAAAAAGATTTTTTAAAAATGTTAACAAATCAGGGAGAGAGAAAGAGAAACATCAATTGGCTCCTACCAGAGCATGTGTCCCGATCAGGAATCAAACTGGCAACCCCTTCAGTGCACAGATGATGCCCAACCAACGGAGCCACACCAGCCAGCGCGACCCTTCTGATATTTTAAAATACATTACAGAATCACAGACTCTTCTGCATGAAAGCAATCATTAAGGTGACCTAATTTCAGTCCCCTTTTCTTACAGATGAGAAAATTCAGAGGCTAAAGGGGGCGATTTAAGTAACATGCACAAAGTGGAAAAAAACATAAGCAAAATCTCTTATTTAAAAAGAGAGAATTAAAGAGATTCAAAACAAAGTATCAAAACCTTTTAGAAAGAAAAATGTCTTCTAGCTTCATTTTTATTTTACACAGAAAATAAAAAAACCATATCCTCTCCCTCTTGCAAAAGAGAACTCACATCATGTCAGATTCAATCTTTCCTCAAATACACACTCACTCCTTCAGGCACACACTAGCATGCTGCTCTTTCCTTTTACATTCAACTCTACGTCTCACCACCTGGCTAAAGTGTTTTCACAAACTTTCACAAAATCGCAGAAGCTCAGCAAGTTAAGCATGCCTATGCATCTTCAACCCAATGTACCTACGTCTAGGAAAAAAAAAAATTAGAGGTAGCACAATCTGAATGTAAAGTGACCGTTCTTTTAGAAATTAGAAAATAGCGGTGAATACTCTGGGGTAAATTTTTATTGTTTCTAAGACCCTCAAAAAGAGGGGATACTTGCTCTTTAGAACAAAATGTACACACAGTGAATGAGAATCACACTGTCAAGCACTGTCATGGGTTCTATGCAGAGCTCACTAGGAGGTAGACTGCATGTTGGAGCCCAAATAAATACGAAATATATATTTTAGAGATAACCTGAAATCTGCCCTAAGGAACTCCACTGGCATTTTAACATCCCTCCTCAAAGAAGAGGGAAAGGGGCCATATGGTACACAACCCTAGATTTAACCAGGATGCCCCCAGGTGTATCAAGAGTTAGCTTGTACTAGTATATCTGAGAGGATAAGAGTGGACAACCTGATATCACTCATTTGATAGAGGAGAAAACTTAAATCAATGGCTGTCCAGGTCCTTCTGACAGCTGATAATTTCAGTTTGGATGACCTCAGAAGTGGTAATTCTCAGAGGAAAAGTGCGTACCAGGAACACCAAAGAATGGGAAATTGGCCCATTCACACTTAGGAAGTAGTACTGAGAAGTGAGAATGCTCACCAGGATACCTCTCTCATCAAGTCAGGATTGAGTATATGATGTCTTCTTCAAATTATTTATTTGATCCATAGACACTTGGGAGAAGAATTGATGACAGCCAGATATTTCTTCCAGGATTAATTAATACAATGACTTTCTGGTTAACAAGGTTTTGATGCTCCAGAACTCAATCCAATAATTATTACTGACAAAAATATTTCTAACCTAAAAAGCTGTTGACACCTATATACGATGTAAACTCTCCTAATGGGATGTCCAGTTTGAACTGTGGCTATCTACCAAAATGAGAAAATTCTGAGTTATGTATAAATAAGTTGACTTAGTCATTCACATTATCTAACCCACTCCTCCCTCTGTCCCTGCACCTCCCTCCTTTCCTTCTCCTCTTTTCTTACTCCACGCCAATGGTATGCAGCAGGGGTCAGCTAAGTTCTATGTAAAGGACCAGATAGAAAACAGTTTAGGCTTTTTGGGCTCTACCATTATAACACAAAAGTAGCCACAAGAAAAGCCATAAATGAATGGGAGTGGCTGTGTTTCAATAAAACTCTTTACAAAAGTAGGGAGTGGGCTCACAGGGCTGTAGTTTGTCAACCCCTGGCACACAGTAGCCATTCTCAA
Source organism: Plecotus auritus (assembly GCF_963455305.1). Classification (NCBI taxonomy): domain Eukaryota; kingdom Metazoa; phylum Chordata; class Mammalia; order Chiroptera; family Vespertilionidae; genus Plecotus; species Plecotus auritus. The sequence goes on along the minus strand of NC_137783.1, from coordinate 25,921,627 downwards.
ACTTTAGCCTCCATCACAATCACCTACAGGACTTGTTATTACACAGATCTCTGGGCCCCATCCTTAAAGTTTATGATTCAGCAGGTCTGGAGTGGAACTTGAGATTTGACATTTTTAAAAAGTTCCCAAAGGATGCTGATGCTCCAGGAACCACACCTTCGGAACCACTAGTATAAAATAACGGTCTACATTTTACTCATTGAAATGTTGAAATGTAATAAACAAAAAGTGGAAATATCCCAATAAATCATCACTTATCGTCAGTTATACAGTGTCTAATCACTGGGGTATACACCTGAAACTAATATAATACTGTATGTCAACTATAATAGAAAAATAAAAAAATTACTAAAATGAAAAAAACATGGAAATAACATGCTATATACTTGACTGCTAATTTTATAGGATATTTCACATGAAGACTTACTGTTAAGTGCCATAATATTATCTGTTCCTGGATGATGGAAATTTATTCCCATGCGTCCTAGAAAATAAAATAATTTTATTTTAAGCACAAAGAAAATAATGCTTAATATAATCATTTCAAAACATTATAAAAGACGAACATTACAAAAAGCTACAACAAATTAATCTACAACAAACAATGCTATTAAAGGGCATAGCGATCACAACAGTTTTTAAATCAAGTCATAAAATATACACATGAAAAATTTTAAAACAAAGCCAAAGTCTCAATAACAACAAATAAAACAAAACAAAACAAAACCAATAAGCTTCCATTATAATCGTCTGAAATTTTAATGCATCTCCACATTCCAATTTAAACATGCCAACTCCCTGAATTAAGCATTTTATTTAAACAACCATTCACAGTGCCCTTCAAATTCAAGCAGAAAAATAATGAATTCAAGAACTATATAAACTTGAAGCTAAGGAGGAATAAAAAGATAAAGTTCTCATAGTGACTGAAAAATGCAACCATTACCAGAATGGCAACTGGAAGAAAGATGGTAAAATTTATGTAACGAATTGGGGAATAATGACTATCCTAAAAACCTGGAGTGCTTATTGCTGCCCCTATCACTACTTAGTTATATGACCTTGGGCATAATGTTTATCTTCAGACCTTTGTCCTTATAGTAGTTACAGGGGTTGCAGACTTCTGCCCACACTGGCTGGCTATCTGTGTTTGTTCCCCTCCTTGAGCTAAGAATCATTTTTACATTTTTAAGGGTTGTAAAACAAAAATTAAAAAACAAATAGTAATGTGCAACAGAGACCATGTGGCCCACAAGCATAATATATTTACTCTCTGGCCCTTTACACACAAAGTGACAAGAATAAATCAGATGTTTCAACTAATAGCCTTCAAGGGTAAGAGCGAAAGATGTAGACATTTGATTTGCTTTTTCATTAATTATTTAGAAAAAGAAGGTGGGTGTTTCAAAACAAAAATGAAAGAGAGAGTTTTAGATGAGAAAAAATGTACTTAGTTTTCTTGACCAATTCCCACAACAAAATCATCCCCAAAACAATGCTTTTGTGTAAAGCTAATATCTACGAACTTGGCTCTGCTAAGTTTTCATGTCCAATTGTGTCAAGAGTTAACATGAAATTCTCAGAAAAAAAATGTTAATTTTAGGTCACTATCATTGTTTAAATAAATGTCAATAGCATTTGGGGGGAGAGTGGTGCAGAGAAAGCTGGAGATAAGGAAGAAGTGATTGACTCTTACAACAAATACAGTGTTATAAACAACTGCAAAAGGCCAGTCATCATTTGGTATTGAATTCTGTTACGGAGTACTGAAGGCAAACAGCATTATCAAACTCTTCTGGCCCAAAAGGGAAAAATCACAGTATTTGCCTCAACTAAAAAGGGGGAATTATGAATTCCTTGTGAAATCAAAATCATCCTAATCACAGTAATTTGTGAAAGGTCATTTCATATTAAGACATAAGGAAAAAAAACTCTTAAGTATAATGTTGTTTGTACTGATGTGTGTGTGTGTGTGTGTGTGTGTGTGTGTGTGTGACAGAGAGAGTAATTAAGAATGGAAAAATCATCAATAGTTGATGGATTCTGATGAAACTGTTCTAATTTTACCATGAAGCACTAAAGAACTTTTAAAAAAATTATTTTCAGTTTTTATTATTTTAAACTTCCTTAACAGGAGGAAGATATTATATCTATCTCTAGTTTTGTGGAAACTGTTTTTGCTAACATTTATATTATGGTAAAATTCTTTTTAATAATATATTTTGAATGTTTTCTACAGAAAAATCATATTAGTAACAAATCATCTCTTAATAACTGAATTGACTGTTTTATTGTTTTTAAAGAATTTTTAAGGATCTTTTCATATTTACCAGAAGCTAATAATTAGGAGTTTCAAAAACTACCAATTGTTAAAGGACAAATTTAAAAATATCTATGTGTCATATGTTTTTCCAGCTCCTAAGTCAATTTAGAGTCCCTAAAAATTATAGTCTGCACCATATGCCAGGAGTGCTATCTCCTGCCACCACCTTGATCAGAACCTATTATAGGAAAATTTGTCGCCATAACAGACTTTGACTCAGTAGAGAGAACTTCATTCTGATTTTAGTTAGCTATATCAATATTCTCTCCATTATTTTCAGATAACCAAGATACTCTGTGGATTCATTACCACCAAATACTCAGAGTCATGAAAACTGTATGTGATTTATTCATATTCTGAGGTATTCAAATTTAACAGTAAATAGCCCTGTCACTGCAAAGTCTGCCTAAAAACCCAACAAGAGTTCAAAATCACTGCCTATCCAAACTTTAGGAAATATTATGTAGAGAAGGTCTCTCTGACCTTTAAGCAAAGAATATTCAGAGGTAAGTGTGGTTCTTTAAAGCTAGGTATGTTCCCTAAATATTCCTAGAATAATAAAGGGTTATCAAGAAAACAAAGTAAGCCCAAATTTAGCTGATCCTCATTCAACTTTTCTTTCCTGTGCTACGCACATTAATGGTAAAGAATTATGTAGTTTATACCTGGCTTGTGTGGCTCAGCAGTTGAGTGTTGACCCAGGAACCAAGAGGTCACAGGTTTGATTCCCGGTCAGGGCACATGACAGGTTGCAGACTAGATCCCAAATAGGGGACATGCAGGGAGGCAGCCAATCGGTGATGTTACTCTCTCATCGTTGTTTCTATCTCTCTATCCCTCTCCCTTCCTCTCTCTAAAAATCAATAAACACATTTTAAAAAGAATTATGCAGTTTACAATCACTGCATCAAGTAATAGTTACTGTATGTTTTTCTGTATGCCCCTCTCTGTAGTCCTCCAGAAGTTGGATCCTTTTTGGACACTTTCCATGAGGTTTTAGGACTTTTCAGCCAGGAAAAATGAAAATGAAAAGAAGCTTGGTAGCTTTCTAATTCATCATCCTTCATCCCACAATGATTTCTTCTGATTCAATCTTTCTAAAGATGCAGCAAAAACAAGAGCCTTGGGCAATGTGTTGTAGACAAAGGCATCACTACTTGCTAAAAAGCAGAAACTTTTTGCTTTTCCTGGTATCCTCCCTAATTCTGTTGGCCTCTTTGACCCAATGGATCTCTGGATCAATATATTCAATAAAATATATTATAAAAAAACTCTGGGTCAATGCCAGACCCACCAGAACCAATTATTTAAATATAATCTATTTTTTCCCAACTAAATGCAAATTATTTTTAGTAAAACCACTCATGGCTTCTTTAAGCTACTTTCTTTACCTCTTCAAACGTTAATGTTTAGATTATAAAGTGAACTATATTTTCATTGGAGAAAAATGAGACAATAGAGAAAAATAAAGAAAACAAGATCACCAATCAAAGACAAGGTCTGTTAACTCTCTGATTTACAGTCTTCCAGTTTAGGAATTGCATATGACCAAAGGTTTCTTTTCTAAAATCGGGGATTATTTTACAATTTTATTTTTTATTTAATATTTTGAATGCCTTAAGTCTTACAGTTATTATGGAATTTTGGAGGAGAGACAAATATATAACAGCAAAAGAAAAATTGATTCCAAATTCAGATGAGGCCATTTCTTTTTCCTTTCTTTTGTCCAACAAACACTGCTGTTTAATCAGCTGTAAAAATAGAATCAAGTGTGTGACATCTGGTGATTTTTGTTAATGCAGTCTGGTGCTGCCAGCGTGACATTTTGTCACCTGTCCATGGTCTGCTATTTTTAAATTGTTCTTGTCAGCTAGCTGTCTTTTAAGTATAGTGTAAAATATAAGATTTCAAAAACTGGAAGGCCTACTTGGTGTTACTGAGTTGAATGATGCTGTGGAAATCTGAGGCTGTGTCACACTTTCCCCACTGTATGGGGCCTGATAAATGGGGGTAAGAGGGGATGGAGGGAGATTTTGGAGAATAGGGTTCCATATGGTTATTCAGATTGTAAAAATCAGTCTCATAAGCTCAATTCACATTCATATTTAAAAGCACAGTTATTTAAAAAAAAACAAAACACTACCTCTACTATTATTCCACTAGTGGCCCGGTGCACGAAATTTGTGCACGTTAAAAGGGGATTAATTAGAGGAAATAATTTAATATTGCTATTTGCCCTTTCTCTATAATAGAAGTGTCAGAGATGAAAGAAAATTAGTAAAATGTATATGAAAACCTTCCTCCTGTCAGAGTCTGGGGCACACCACAGGACCCAGAGTCAAGTCCCCGCCCACCCACATTCGCCTGAAAATTGCATGAGACCCAGACCCGGCTGGCCCCCTCCCCCTCATTGGGATAGATCCAGACCTGGCTAGTCCACCCTTGTCAAGCCCTGCCGGGCAGAGAACGTAGCCTCAGGTCCCCTGGCCCAGCGCCAGGATGGGGGGGTGCGGCCTGAAGTCCCCTGTCAAGCCCCACCTGGTGGGGAGCGTGGCCTGAGGTCCCCTGGCCTGGCACTGGGGCCGGGGGAGCAGCCTGAGGTCCCCTAGCCCAGCACCAGGACGGGAAGTGCACCTTGAGGTCCCCTGTAAAGCCCTGCCAGGTGGGGGGTGCAGCCTGAGATCCCCTGTCAAGCCCCACAGGGGCAGGGGAAGGCATAGCCTCAGGTCCCTGCTGATTGCTTGTTAAGGCTCCTTATGGGAACTTGGCCTCAGCTGTGGGTGCAGCCATCTTTGTGATGGAGTGATGGTTAATTAGCATATTCCCTCTATTTCATAGGACAGCCTTGGGCAAACTACGGCCCACGGGCCGGATCCAGCTGTTCTATCCGGTTCTCTTGCTCTCCCCTCCGCTCCTTTACTTTGAATTTATATTAGTTTACACAAACACTCCATCCATGCTTTTGTTCCGGCCCTCCAGTCCAGTTTAAGAACCCATTGTGGCCCTCGAGTCAAAAAGTTTGCCCACCCCTGACATAGGAAGTGTCAAAGTCCAACTAAAGCATACTTTTATATGTTCAAAATTAAAATTAGAATTTTTATTAATTCATATTTAATTATGCAAGTCCCCTTTTCACTTCTGCAATATGTTATGTGATAGGGAACAACTGCTGTATCTTCCTGTAATCATCCCCATTTGCTCTAAAAAGTCAAGTTCTTCAAGAGACCTTCCCAGAACAGAATAATGTGAGTGCCATGTTCTAGAAAAGGTTGTAAGACAAAATGAATATTCTACTGGATTCTGTTTCCTACCACTTGAAGGTATATTCCTTCAGAGAAAGTATCCACAAGATGCAATAATATGATACATAAGAATACAATAAAATGGTCTTTTAAATCCCTTTCAAGGAAAAATTAGAGATTGGTACTATAATATTCTAAATATGTTCCAAAGAACCAAGAAGCAAAAGCTGTGAGTTTAGACCTGAGGTCAAATCCTAGTTTCTTTGCGTACCAGCAGTGGGTAATTTTTAGCATGTGCCTACATTTCCTTATTTCAGGCCATACTCTGGAACAACTAAGTCAGGATTTCTGGAGGTAGTACCCAAGATTAAAGTACTCAGTCTTTTTCTTTCAAAATTCTCAGGTGAAAAAACCACCTCTCAGGTGATTACATTGCTATATTGAAAGGATCACTGGGCAAATTAATGGGAGGTACCTATAAAAAGATCACTCAACTTCTATCTACTGCCCCCCTCCCTTTCTGCATAGAACAAGAACAATCACTTTTTTCTAATTCAGAACCAGTAAAACTTTGTGGAATCTGCTAACTTTTATACCAGATAAGCTGAAAAGAGCTTAAGGGAGGTAGCACAAAAATAGAACTAGAGTAATGATTCAAGTTAGTAGAGAGACAGTATGTTTTTCTGAACAAACTAAGTGTAATGAAAGGTGCACTTTCCTCAAACGAGAAAACCTCAACACACCAAAAAAAGGGCCAGTTTTGTGAAAGGCTAAATGCCACTAAATATAAATTGTAATGAATAAATAAAAATGCCCCTATAACACCAAAGGGGTGGCATCAATGCCTTCCAAATTTCTGTCAACTTAAATTTAAAATTTTAATTTTAAAGCACTATTATCGGAAGACAGCTATTTTTTCCCCAGTTTGAGTATATATTTGAAAAGCAAACCCTTCCAGATCAGTTCTCAACTGACACCTGCTCTTTTCATTTCTCAAATTTCAGTTCCATGAATGGTGAATGAAGAGAAAACCTTGTCTCTCATTGTCACCTCCACTGCCCAATGCACTGTGGTTGATATTTCCCTATTATTATTCTCTCTCAGTACTTTGTCTTCTTTGAATCTTAATCCTAAGGGAAGGTATGATTAACCAAACCTAATGACCCTGGGTTTTCTTAGGGGTTCCGCAGCAGCTAGATGAACCCTCATCATTAGTAGCAAGTCAGTTGACCACTGAAAGGATGAACTTTTTCCCCTCTCCCTTATTCCCAATGCCAGAAATCTCATTAATCCTCACAGTTATGAGAAGAGTTGAATATCCCTTCAGTCCACTAGGAAAGAGGGCAGGGAACAATTCCTCCCACCCAGGCCTCACTCATACCTCTATCAACCCTAGGACTTTTGTACTTAGAAAAGAAATAAGGAACCGTTTTCATTAGTTCATCACCCATCTTAAAACTCCTTCTCATCTCTTGGAGGCATTATCTCAAATGAACATTAGGGAAAGTCATACGTAAGATGTGGTAAGAGGCAAATGTAATGATGAAATGTTTCTCTGTTATAACCAAGAACTGTAATTTGAGATCTTTAAGAAGCCAAAATTCAGTCTAAGTTTTACTGAAATAGGGTTGTGTGGCCTGATCAACACTGCAGAAGTCATTCCTGAGTACTGTGAAGAACGACCAATTAGACTTTTTCTCTACTACTTTACTACTGGGGGGGGGAGGGGCCTTTTAAAATCTCCTACAAACACTTTCAACGCTGACATAGTATTATGTATAAACAAAATTGGAAAACTGTTGAAGCTCTTTACGGAAACAGAAATCTTAGTACTTCCTGACCTTCCTATTTCATCATTTCTCCCACTAACCCTTTCTTCCCGCTGAAGCAAGAGAACAGTTGAACAAAGGAATTTCTTACTGAATACATTTCTAAGATGAAATATCACTGTGAACATATTTTCACCACCTTCACTTTAAGTACATATGAGGTACTTTATTTTTCATGACTGTGATATCCTATTTTATTATACCTTCTTTACATTATTCAGATATGCAATTTTGGAAAGCCAACATAACTTAGGAGGATTCTTTTCCTTTCTCCTTTTGGTGGTTTTTGATAATGACAATCATTATTTACATATGGGAAATACAAAACTTTGGCAACTGGCATTTGCAAGCTTTCAGCATTTAGCTGCAGTCTAGCTAGAAGGAAACATTGTAGGAATATAAAGGTTTAATTTATTACCCAGGCCAGGCAGTAGGCATACCATTACCACTGCCAGCAAAAAAAAAAAAAAAATTATAGATACCATTTGAGCAGGTTCTAGTGTCAGAAACTTGATCTGATTCTATGAAGTAGGTGCTTTATTTTAACAATGAGGACACTAAGACTTTAAAGCGGCTAACTAATTTATCTAGATCAATAGCTAACTAGAGGCAGAGCCGGAATTCAAACACAGGTTTGAGTGACTGCAAAGTCAGAAAGGCTGAGTTGGAATTTCATCTCCTCTACAGAGAATATAAAATGTCTGAAAGAATGTTAATAAAAAAACAATTTTTGTTATCTCTAGGTAGTAGGTCTCAGATGATTTTTCCCACTTTCCTTTTTGTTTTTATGTACTACTTGAATTTCTTACAATGAGAAAGAATGTATTATTTTCTAAAGAAAATTGAGCTCCAGAGGAAAACACCAAAACAAGCAAGTATATAAAAAACCAATGACTCTATAACTTGAGTGCTGAGACCCTCAAAATAGTGTTCCCATGTTCAAGTGGGAGAAGAGGATACTAAAGATAAGAGGAAAAACAGAATGGCGTGGAGGAAAGTGTTTCTAGACAGATCATCCAGAAGCCACCGGGTAGGTCTCCTGGCCCAACAACTTTCTCTTAAAGCGCAATTCACCTAGACGTTTACATATTTTTTAAAAAATATATTTTATTGATTTTTTACAGAGAGGAAGTCAGAAACATCGATCAGCTGCCTCCTGCACATCTCCTACTGGGGATGTGCCCGCAACCCAAGGTACATGCCCTTGACTGGAATTGAACCTGGGACCTTTCAGTCCGCAGGCCAACGCTCTATCCACTGAGCCAAGCCAGTCAGGGCTGTTTACATATTTTGATTTTTAATTGACTAGATGTTTGTATCTAAGACCCAGAGACCCTCTATATGAATTTTCCTTGAGAAAAAAACGATGTGCAAGAACTCATCCGTGGCAGCATTACCGACAACAGAGAAAAAAGCTGGGAACAACCTAAGAGTCCAAAGTTAAGGCCTAACAATAAATTATAAAGACCGGATAAAAACATGGATAATATTTATTATGTGGGAAATAGAAAAATAAAGGCTATGCCATCACAATGTCTCTTTTATTTTTAATTACCTTTTTGTTATTATAATTTGCTTTTTAAAAGTCAAACGTTACTTAAAATCTTTCCTTTAAAATACTAGCTTCATAATTATGTTACTAGAAATAATAAGGGTCAAACACATGATGCTGTAAGTCAGACCTAACAGTCTCCCAGCTGGAAAAGGGAAGCGGGAAGCTCAAACACCCTCACCAGAGGGCGCTGACACGATGATGTAATTGAACATGGGAAGTGGTCCCCTCCTAAGGAAAGCAAGGTGGGTGGTATGATGAACTGAGAAGTTGCAACTATACTGAGGCTGTAAAAAAGTACATATTAAATGCCTTCCAAAATTAATAAATAAATAAATGCCTTCCAATTTCTTAGGACATATATCTGTAAGTACAGTGCAGAAGGCTTTTATAGGTGAAACCTCACATTTGCAAGTGTCGTGAAAAAATTTACGCACAGGCAGTTAGACGTGCAATTTTTAAAAAGGCCACCACAACTGGAATCAGGTATTTACATTACACCATAGAGAGGTACCCTCCTTACACTTTAACCATGCTACTCTCAAAAGGCAGGGCACAATAGCACCCACTTAAACAATATCCACAAAATTCTGGAAAAATTATTTTACAGACTGTAATCTAATATCCTTTTATATTTTATTGCTGGATCAAAAGAATTCAGACTAAGCTAAAAAGAACAAGGACTGCAATACTTTAGGTCAGGAGAGACTTCTAGCTGTTCAAGGTAGAGAAGGCAGACAAATGCAGCCTTTGAAGATATTAAAAACACAAAAGTCTGTGAATATCATGGGTTTCTTTTTTAACATCATTCTCACTTCTAAGTGAAATATGCTTTAAATGGCCATGTACCTAATCTCTCAACTGAAGACAGACATGGCAACAGTGACTAAATATAACAATGAATCAATGAGAGATTTTTTTTTCCTATTTCTGACGGCTTTAAAATATAGCTTTTCTCAAAATCCTTTCTTTTCTTTATAGTCTGTTAACTACTCTCTTTTCACTAGAAATTGGGGACCGCAGCAGAAAATCATGAGTGTGACAAGAAAAGGATGAAATGGATTCCTGGTGTGGCTGGAGGAAATGGCTATCAGGTGTTCACAGTCATTCATACCCTCTATAAGAGCCTGCAGAGAACCAGAGGCGATCAAATTCCTCACCCTCCAGAGGACAGGAGGGTTTGGAGAAGGTGGACATCCCTGCGGCTAACTCTTTACAGTGTTCAGATCATTAGGCTCTGAACCCAAGCACTGTAGATATTTCAACAGAAAATTTCCATTACAGTACTTAAAAATACCTTGGGGCCCCTAAAACGTCCTATAACCCATAAAAAGAACTAGCTGTAATTATGAGTGTAACATCAGCCTCTATCCTGAATTTACATGGGTTGTAAAAGTAGGAAATCCTAATATTGCTGACGCTGGGACTTTCTGCCTTATATGTAAGCCAAAACGTTTACACATTTTAAGACATTTTCCTTAATGTTTTAGCCTGAGAGAATGCAAATGGGTTGCTGGCTGTGTAGTGTTACCTCCCTGTACTAGGAAATTGATTATATTTTAATAAAATGAAACCCTATTGTATGAAGTTTTCTGAAGTAGTCTTCGGAGACTGGTTTACTAAATCTCCTATTTCCTTGCAGTGTACTTGGACTTAAATGAATTATCCAGGTTCGGCTGTGGATTCCAAATGCAAAGCCCAGAAAATGTGGCTTCTGGTCTCATGCTATAACTGCAACTTCAGCTGCCCAGCACATGCTTCTGCCAGACATTATGATTAAAGCCATCAACCTTGAAAATCATAGGTAGCTGAACCCAGGTTTTAAAAAAATCAACTTTAAATACATTCCACAATGCTTTACAAAAGCAAACAAAAACAAACAAAAAACAAACAAAACAAAAAAAAAATCACAATGATTAAAAAGCTGATTTTTTGTTTAAAACACCAAGCAAGGAATGGACATATGAATATTCCTAACCTGCAAAATGATTCCTCCACATTATATCAGCGAAACTCATTGGTGGGCCACTGGGAGGGTAGTGTTTACCTTTCAGAGGCTCATGATCAGTCCTTATCATATCCATTAAGGAGTTCTCCAACGAGTGCAAGTTAAAAGTGTCATAGGGCCTACTCCGGTCCTAAAAATAAAAACACAGAACAATAAGACAACACATAAAATTACTTCATAAAAATTAATACCATATCATTTGCTTCTTCCCATGTACTGATGACATGAATCAAAGTTCCAGATAGTTCTAATAATAAACACACAGTCATTCTTTTCATTAAGAATAATGACTTATTTCAGAAGGACACTAAACTTACATTAATGCTGGAATTTAAAAAAAGAATAATGACTTGGCAACATTACATTTAATACAAGTTTCCATAATTAATTAAATTATACCCTTTTTTCCCTAGTAGTCTTTTATGTACATGTCCCACTACTTCAGGCTGATTTTTTCTCAAGTGAACTAAAAAATTATTTTCAAAAGTTAAAGAGTCATGTGAATTGGCTCTGCCCTCTGCCCTTCACCCCCTGCATCCACTGTCAAGTGAGGATTCTACTCAAATGAACAGAGGTGCTGTTTTTTCTGAGGAAGACCATAATTAAAAACTCAGTATAAAATTACTTTTCTGAAAAGTATAAAATTACTTTCCTGAAAATTACTTTCCACAAAAAGTGATTGTAGTTTCAATGTAATTCTATTGCATATCTTTCATATTTATTACTGACTAGAGGCCCGGTGCACAAAATTCGTGCATGTGGCGGGGCGTCCCTCAGCCCAGCCTGCACCCTCTCCAATCTGGGACCCCTTGAGGGACATCCCTCTCACAATCCAGGACTGCTGGCTCCCAACCGCTCACCTGCCTCTGCCTGATTGCCCCTAACCACTTCTGCCTGCCAGCCAGATCACCCCTAACCACTCCCCTGCCAGCCTGATTGACGCCTAACTGCTCCCCGGCCGGCCCGATTGCCCCTAACTGCCCTCCCCTGCCAGTCTGGTCACCCATAACTGTCCTCCCCTGCAGGCCTGGTCACCCCTAACTGCCCTCCCCTGCCAGCCTGGTCACCCCCAACTGCCCTCCTCTGCAGGCCTGGTCCCCGCAACTGCCCTCCCCTGCAGGCCTGTGTTTCCCCCCAACTGCCCTCCCCTGCAGGCCTGGTTCCCCACAACTGCCCTCCCCTGCAGGCCTGGTTCCCCACAACTGCTCTCCCTGCAGGCCTGTGTTCCCCCCAACTGCCCTCCCCTGCAGGCCTGGTCCCCCACAACTGCCCTCCCCTGCAGGCCATCTTGTGGCAACCATCTTGTGTCCACATCAGGGCAGCCATCTTTGACCACATAGGGGTGGCCATTTTGTGTCTTGGAGTGACAGTCAATTTGCATATTACTCTTTTATTAGATAGGATAAGGTCCATACATTAGGTATATGTTATAAAAATTACAGCATGTCCAAAGTACTAAAATTACCTTTTGAAAAGCATTCACATGAAAAAAGTTTAACCCAAGGTAGTGTTTTCATGTTAGATTCAAAAACATTTTGAAAATAGAAAGCTAACGCAAACTAAGTAAAGAAAAATAATTGTTCTACCACATTTTACTCATGCCCCTGGGAGACCATCACCTACAAATTATTTTTAGTAGTCTGAGTCTAAAAGAAGTGCAGTCCATGGCCTAATTTATTACTAGAGAACAGATTTAGTTGGTTTTTGTTTAAGAAAAGCGAGACAGCCTGGCTGGTATGGCTCAGGGTTGAGCATAGACCTATGATCCAGGAGGTCACGGTTCAATTCCCAGTCAGGGCACATACCTGGGTTGCAGACTCAATCCCCAGTGTGGGGCATGCAGGAGGCAGCTGATCCATGATTCTCTGTCATCATTAATGTTTATGTCTCTCTCTCCCTCTCCCTTCCTCTCTGAAGTCAATTTTTAAAAAAAAAATTTTTAAAGAAAAGCAAGATAGCCCTAGCTGGTTTGGCTCAGTGGATATAGAGCGTCGACCTGCAGACTGAAGGGTCCCAGGTTCAATTCTGGCCAAGGGCACATGCCTGGGTTGCGGGCTTGATCCCCGGTGTGGGGTATGCAGGAGGGAGCCTATTGGTGATTTTCTCTCATCGTTGATGTTTCTATCTCTCTCTCCCTCTCTGAAATCAATAAAAATATATTTTAAAAAAAAGAAAAGCAAGATAAACATACACCTCAATAACCATACAAAACAAACCATAGCAATGAGAGATTACTCTCAGGATCTTGACCAGTTTATCCCGCCTTGCAAATGATCACTTATCCTCTCCTATGAATAACGGAATGACATGATGAGTATGCTATAATATGATAGGTGAAAACCTCAGCTACGATGACCATTTTCCAGGTTTGTCTTAAACTATTGGAAAGCTGTTTTCTTCTGGTCTCTGGTACACAGCCTAGCTGTATACCTATCCAGGGAAGCAAAAAGGGAGGTGACATTTCGGCAGTGAGCATAAAGAACTCAGAGGATTATTGGGTAAATGAGTGCAGCACGAACGCATGAGGTCCTAGGAAGAGCCCTGACCTAAGAACCAGGAGGCAAGAGTGCTAGAACAACTCTAAACTATTGGGGCTTTGGTGAACATTATGACCCACCTCTCCAGTCTGTGCCTGAAATTCCTCCCTTTATACCAATGAGAGGACTGAGCTACATTATTTCCAATATCTCTGCAACCCTATCCTTTAAAAAAAAAACAACGACTCATAGATGAGAAGTAGGGGTGGGGGGCACAGGCTTTACAAACCATTTATGCGCAAGTTGAGGGCCACTACCCTATTAGGCCCTGGTAGTTCAGAAATAAATGCTGTAGCCCTGTCCCTGTTTGCAAGTAACTAGCAGAGAGGGACATAACCAATTAAAATAAGAGTATGACAGGTGTTTTGAGAGAGGAATGTATGCAGTACAATGGAAACTAAGTCACATCTGTTTCTTAAAGAGCACATATTTGTGTATGTGTGTATTATAATTATTTTTTAAACTCCCATTTTATAAAGTCCTAGGTGTCTTGAATATGGACCTGTCATGTGACCAGATGTAAGGCTGTCTTAGTCTTTCTCAATGGCTGCAGTATTCTCACTAGTAAAACTAGGGATCCTGTTAGAATTAGGTTGAAATTACTGAGTATTTATTTTAGGCACATTGTGTGTGCCAGAGAGCAAGTAGCCCATATTTCTGAGTTTACTGATGCGTTCCCCCACCCCCAGCCATTTTTTTCTTTTAACACTCATCAGTTATCTGTTCCTATTGTTGGATAAGAAAGAGGCATGGAATATTTTCTTTGGTTCTCCATTTTGGTCTCTACATAATTTAAGAAGGTCCTTTCCTTTACCTTTAAGTTCTTCCTGGAGATCATTTGTTTTGCTTTGGGTTCAAGTTATCAGTGGAAACTTGAATTACTTAAGGAATAAAGCTGATTTTCCAGAAATGCAGGCTTATGTTTCTCCATAAGAGGTATCATATTCTTTGCCCAAAGAAAAAGCCAGAGGTATTAAAAAAAAAAAAAAGTGTGCTGATGAAGAGGCAAATGACAACCTATTTATGGCACTGACAATCCCATAATAAATGTCTAGGAGCCTTCTATCATACCCATCCACACCTCCTACTGGGCTATTTGAAGAGAGGCTGCTAAAGTGAAGGGACTATAAGAAATGGCTGTTTGAAGGCATCCGAGAATCTTTCCAGCCAGGACAGTTTCTTTTTTTCATTTAATTCTTGATATACTCTTCAAGGTACATAACATACTCATTTTACACAAGGGAGATGAGGTTCAGAGATGATGCAAGTCTGGATCTGACCTCAACGCCAATACCAAGGAGTATAAAAATCTGTCCAAGAAATTAATCCAATCCATTTGGGATATTACATGAAAACTCTCTAGAAAACACAGCACTGCATCTAATCACTGATGAAATGATCTTCCTGTTAAGGTGGTAGTGAGTTCCTATCAGAAGATAGTATCAGATGTTAGATGACTACCTGTCAGGAAAACTGGAGGGGATGTTTGGAGAGGATTCATGTATCTGAAGTGGTACCCAAACCGGTCAGTCAAAATCACATGTAAAACAGTTTAAACGTAGGTTCCTGGTCCCCAGCTAAAACCTACTTAATCATAATTAAAACGAAATAAATAAATGTCCAGGGTGATTGCATAGATTTGAGAGCCACTAGACTGGATGATTCTTCAAGTTAAGTAAGCCTTTAACACTCATGAATCTGATTCGTAAAATGGGACAGTTAAATAAGGGAGGGGACTAGAAGGACAGCATCAGCAAGTAAACAAACCTGGCTACTTGGCCAAAAATCAGCTTTGCAGTCTTTCAATGGATTGTGAATTAGAGAAACAATTGGTGGTTTGGTTTTTAAAAACACAAACACAGAAATCAGACATCTGATTTTCAAATTCTGGCTCTGCCACATGCTGGCATGTCACTCTGCACAAATTTTTCAGGCTTGATTATCTTCATCCACAAAATAGAGGTGATAACAATTCTCTCTTTATGGTTGTTTTCAGTGCTAAAAGACAGAATGTACTGCAAAGCATCTGTACAGTGATGGCTACTGGAACATTAGGGAGAATACAGAGAGACTTCTGCGATGCCATGTCATGACACTGGGCTGCAGGTTCAAAGACCAGAGGTTCACAGATGCTAACCTAGCAAGGTCCACTAGTGCTCCACAGTGTGACATGTGAAATGCGTGACAGAATGTGCCCAGGCTTCTTAATTGAACAAACTTCAGCGCTGAGAGGCTTAATTTCTCACTAAAATTAATTCTTGCTATGCCTCAGCAATTTCTATTTGCTGTATCCTTTTTGTTTTACAAGTAGTAAACATTGCTGAAATAACTGATTAACCAGGAAGCCTGAAAGAAACAGAGAAAGGATAGAAAACCTAAATATTCTGCAGTGAAATTCCACAAAAATATGACTAGAACTAAGTAACCACAATTTACCCTTCCACAACAAAAGTTACAAGTGGCAACTAATCTCCTTAATCTTTTTTCCATACATTTTGTTTCCCAATATAGGAAAAATAAGGAAAACATCTTTTTCATTTGTTTTTAACATGCAAACACATCAGGAAGTATTAGAGCATTTATAAATAATGCATCCCATTATTGACTCTTTTCCTCTGAATATAACCAATGACAGATGTTACCAGTTACTTGTGCATAGAGGCAGTCCACCCCCACTACACAGCTCATTAGCCCTGCTTTCTTTCTTCCCCCAGCTTGACTTAATATATTAATAAATTATTCAAGTACTTAGTACGTGCCTGGCACTGTTTTAAGTATGCTAAATGCATTACCTTACAACTCTACAAGTTAGGTAACTTTTTTATCCCCATTTTATAAATTAAACTATTAAATCTTGGAGAGATTAAGTAAATGGCCCAGGGTCACAGGGCTAGTAAGCAGCTGAGCCAGGGCTCAAACCCAGTCAAATCCAGACTGTGCTCTAAGGACGTTCATTGTACTGCCTCCCTGCCTGCCTTCCACCTACTTCACCTTAAATCCTTTCATAAACATCCCCTTCAACCTAATCCTGACACAATCAGAGAGGCCTCTTTGACCCCACCCTGCCACCCTTACTGGCCCTTGGTCAATAATCCTTGTTGAACTGACAACTAGTTAAACTCAAGAAGGAGCTTGATCTATCCTCCAGCACAGGCCTGGGCCTGCTTCTACCAGCCTTATCCTGGGCACCTGCCTTTTCCTTAGGAGAGAAATCCAGAACACGTTCTACCCTTTCTGGCTTATCTCCAGACATTTCCTCTCCTATAGATACAAGGGGTCAAGAGCATCTGAAAAAAAAAAAAAAAAAAAAAAAAAAAGCTCTGGAACCAAAAGATATAAGTAATCATGGTGCCTACTCTGTGCTAGGCACTGGGTTAAATGCTTTATAGCCATAATCTCAGACCCTACCACACCCTGTAGGGTAGGCATTGTCTCTATTTCACAGAGGAGAAAAGTGAGACTCACAAGGTTATGTAACTGCTCAGACTTCAACTGTCTGTCAAGTTCACAAAGCTGGTCAGAAATCAGGATGTGAACCCAAGTCTGTTCAGTCCACACCAGTAACATGCCAATGTTCCTGCCCTGATCAGCTGCCACCTGTGCAATGAACAATGGGGGTTTGGCTGGGAAGAAAGGGACACAAACATGGTGAAAAATCGAAAGGTGGCCCTGGCCGTGTTTGGCTCAACGGATAGAGCGTTGATCCCAGCACTGAAGGGTCGTGGGTTCGATTCCCGGTCAAGGGCACGTATCTGGGTTACAGGTTCGATCCCGGCATGAGTTGGGGCGGGTGCAAGAGGCAACCAATCATTGTCTCTCTCTCACATCGATGTTTCTCTCTTTCCTCTCTCTTTCCCCCTCCTTTCCTCCTCTCCACTCTCTCTGAGAAGCAATGGGGAAAATATCCTCCAGTGAGGATTAACAAAACAAAACAAAAAAAAGATGGAAAGATGTTTGAAAGGGCTAGGAAAGGATCAATGGGGTTGTGAAATAATAGAGAAAAACAAAAGAAGGAATTCTCGAAGGAAGGTTTTTCTATTTATCATATAGCTTCAATGTATGTATTGATAAAACATTTCAAAGTTAAATGCATTCAACACATAAGAGTTTTAAGCCAAAAAAACCCTAGCCATTTCTGAATTTCTACACTATTGCTCTTGTTTTCTAACTAGATTATATTATTAGAGAGAGAGAGAGAGAAACATTGATGTGAGAGAGAAACATCAATCAGTTGCCTCCCATACATACCCTAACCAGGAATCGAGCCCACAGTCCAGGTATGTTCCCTGACCAGGAATCAAATCTGCAGTCTTTTGGGGTATGGGATGATGTTCCAACCAATTGAGCCACTCTGTCCAGGGCAAACCTTTTCTGATTTTGAGATATCTTTCCCATCCCCCAATTTTCTCAACATTTCTGCTCTGGCCCTTTAACTGCATCTCTTCCATGCTTGGTCTACTTTGGCACAATTGTTTCCTGACCCCTGCTTTCTATGAAGGACACCACTAATATTGAAACATAAGGATATATGAAACTTGCTAGCCTTGTGTAAAAACCAAAAAGGCTGTACACATCCAAAAGCTCAACATGTAGTGATTTCAAGCGCAGAATCTGCTTAAAAGTACCACAAAGAAAAGATAGGACATTTACTTAATGTTCTAAACCAATCACTGCTGTTATTTGTCAGAACCTATCAAAAGCATGAGGTTCCTATATATAACTGAACTTTACTATAGTACTGAACAGCGTGACATACAATCACCCTAAGATTAAAACCTTTTCCAAATAAAGGAAAACCTATGTCATGAACCTCAGGGGAAGAGGAAAAAATAACTTTCAAATGCAGATTTTTATCCTAGCTTCAGTAAGTATTAAGTTCTTTAGTCAATGGTTAAGTTTTAACTATCCCAAATAAGACTAGCACTACATATGTAACCCTTTGGAAAACATGATCGTAGACTCTCCTTCAATCACTCAATAGCAAGCAAGTGCTCCTTATATCTAACTTAAGGTTCTCAAGAAGTTGAACCGTTCTCCCTTTTCTGTCCAAAGAAAAGAGTAATTCATTGATCACCACCTTCTGTGAATTTTAATCTTCTTTAAAATTATTGTTAAGCCCAGTCTTCCATACAAGAAATTCTCAAGAACCCTCAATATAGTCTGGAATAAGATGACAGTGTAATAAGAAATTACAACTTCCTTATCTTTTTCTTCTTGAGGATGACTAATTCCAATTACTTTAACCTTTTTATCAGATTGTATTTTCCCTTGCTATAGAACAGCAAAGCAAGCATAGGTGTTCGAGGAGTTTATAAAACAAGCAAGAGGATAGATTCATCTGCTCTGAAAGATGCTCAAAAGTTAGATGAGCATGACAGCCTGAAGCACAGCCCGGCAATGTTCACCTCGTCTCTTCTTGTTCCCTACCATCCCCAATCTCCCGTCACAGCTCTTCTCATTGGTTTGCCATGCAGGTCAGATAAGAGGCCCAGTTCATCAGACACAGGGAAAGATGGCCCTTGGAATCAGGCATTCACCTGAAATGACCTACATTACTAAGGCCAAATCTAGCCAGGTGAATGCTGAAGGGGACAATGGGACAAAAAGTCCAAAGCCTGTTGCTACTTCTGACTGTGGTAAACAATTCAGAGCTAAGTACATATGCACTTTAAAAAGGAGCGATTATACAGTTTAGTAGTGTGCCAGGTCAAAGACAGAAAGTGAAATCAAGGTTTGAGACAGACCTAGGAAGGAAGAAGGATACAGAAGAGTAGGCTTCAAGAAACTTCACAAGCCCAGCCAGCATGGCTCAGTGGTTGAGTGTCGACCTATGAACCAGGAGGTTCAATTCCCGGTCAGAGCATATGCCCAGGTTGCAGGCTCGATCCCCAATGTGGGGCATGCAGGAGGCAGCCCATCGGTGGTTCTCTCTCATCACTGATGTTTCTATCGCTCTCTCCCTCTCCCTTCCTCTCTGAAATCTATAAAAAAATATTTAAAAAAAAAACTACAAAAATTAAAGTTGCCCTTTCCCTGGTTATTATGCATGAGACTACCTGGTGTTGCTCCAAAATCACAAGGTTGTTAGTCAGCATATTATCCCGAGCAGCTTATGAGGCATTGATTTATTAGACAAGGTAATGTAAGGGAAGCTTGACCTTTGCAACCAAAACCTATCTTGGAACATTATGCGAAGGTACACGCAGCTCCTCATTCTGTTTTCCTTTTAACTGGTCATAAATGTCAAAATCCTTCCACAAAGCTGACCACTTCTAGGTATAGTTGGAATCTCCCTTCCCCACCCCAATATTTTAGCTCCTGTTATAGCAATGATTCAACCTATTATAATTTCTTCTTTACATACCTGTCATCCTCAATAAACTCACTTCTATGAGAGCAGAGATGTGTCTTATTTCTCATCATTTAGCAGAGGGCCTGCCACATAATAGGCATTCAGTAAATAAATGCCTACTTTACATTTAAATTTTCCTTCTGATGGTTTCATATTGCAAGATTTTCATTTGAAACTAGCAAAGAACTGCACACCTATTAGAATTATTAAAAACAACAACAAAGAAAACCCCTGACAATTCCAAATGCTGACTAGAACAAGGAACAACCAGAAATCTCAGAAATTGTTGGTGGAAATGCAAAATGGATAGCTATTTCAAAAAAAAAAACAAACAATTTGGGAGTTACTTGTAAAGTTAAACATATACTGTTACAATGTAGCAACCCCACCCCTAAGTATTTACCCAAGAAATATAAAAACACATGTCCATACAAAAACCTGTACACAAATGTTTATAACAACTTTAGAAAACAACTTTATTCATAATTTCCAAAAATGAGAAACTACCCAAATGCCAATGAACTGGTGAATGGGTAAACAAATTGTGGTACATCCATACAATAGAATATTATTCAGCAATAAAAATAAATGAAGTACTAATATGTGCTGTAACATGAATGTACCTTGAAAACACTATGATAAGTGAAAGAAGCCAGTCACAAAGGTCATGTATAATTCCAATTATGTGAAATGTCCAGAATAGGCAACTTATTCATAGAGACAGAAAGTAGATTGGTCATTGTATAGGGCTGGGGAAGTCAGGAGGGAAATGGAGGTTGACTGCTAACAGGCATGGGGTTTCTTTCAGGACGATGAAATGTTCTAGAATTAGATAGTGATGATTGACACATAATTTTATAAATACACTAAAAGCTACTGCACTGTATACTTTAAAAAGGTGATCCCATCTAAAGTATACAATGCGTAATTCACATCTTGGTATGTGAATTATATCTCAACTAGAGGCCCCGGTGCACGACATTCATGCACTGGGGGTGAGGGGGGCGGGGTTACCTCAGCCTGGACTGTGCCCTTTCAGTCTGGGAGCCCTCGGGGGATGTCCAGCTTAGGCCCACTCCTGAGCGCTGCTGTGGAGGCAGGAAAGGCTCCTGCCATCGCCGCTGCACTCGCCAGCCAGGAGCCTGGCTTGTGGCTGAGCAGCGCTCCCCCTGTGGGAGCACACTGACCACCAGGGGACAGCCTCTGCATTGAACGTCTGCCCCCTGGTGGTCAGTGAGCATCATAGCAACCGTCATTCTGCCATTCGGTCCATTTGCTTATTAGCCTTTTATTATATAGGATAAAGCTATTATTTCTTTAAAATTTTCTAAGGGTTTAGCAGGAACTATCACATCACCTGCAAATCATCTACTTTAGGTATAGGACATAACACCTAAGAACATTCTTGAACTATGTCTCAAGGATGGCAAAGTCTTGACTTCAGCTGTTCCATTCAGGAGCCACTAAAGGACCCAGCCACTAACTACACCTAACCCAGAGAGCAGTAAAGCTCAAAAGACAACCCTAATGCCAGTCAAATAACTAATGCCATCCATTGTCACATGTGTCATTTACGTTTCTGAGTGTCTTTAATGCTCCTCTGAGAGTTACAAGCAGTTATTGGCCATATTACCACAAACAGCATCTCCTTATGTCTCCCCATTGTTTCTGATGAGTTGGTTTTTTTTAAATCCCAGAGATTCTCATCTTATAGTGAGGTACTGTGTCCTTCAGAGACCCAACCCATCCCATTTATAACCATGACACATTTTAAGAATGATGTGCTCTGGCATCTACCTAGAAGCATTACTAGACCATAAAAGATACCTATATGCATAAACACCAAAGTCTGCCCTACCCCTGTTCATTTCAACTGTGGTTCGACTTGAATGGTTAGGTGAGGAGATACACAGCAGAATTCAGAGATTCACCAGAATCTGATGGGGACTGTGGTGTGTCTGCTGAGGCCCCCTGCTATCCTCTATGATCCTTGTATTTAAAAACTGAGCAGCAAAACACAGCTGCTTTTATGCAAATAGTCCTCCAGCAATGAAAGCAATAAAGCAACAACACTGTGCCAATTTGGCCTAGCAGCTGTCTAGGGCTCTTCCCCCTTTGAGAAACCAACAGACAATGCCATGCCCAGAGTACACACAGATTAACAGCTATGAACTGTAGTTCTTCACAGTCCCTCCCTGGCCACCACTGAAGAGGTCACAAATGTGTACGTGTGTCTATGTTTAAGCAGGGAACCTGGTGAGTACCAAAAACAAAATTCACTCCAAGTTGATGGACTGGGACCAGAGGGAGAGGAGCACAGTATTTTTGTTTCTGAACCTTTTTTTTTCTTCTCAGAGAAGGAGAAGGGAAAACAAACAAAAAACCCTGCATCTCAGATTTATTGTCCAATTCTGATTCCAGATAAGACGAATAATAAAAATAAAGTAACCGAACAAATGTAATAGAATCATACAGTCAAAAGCTCAAACTGTCTTAACCATTTCTAAAGTTTTATTATTTTTAAATTTGAACAGGCTTACTCCTTAACCTCCTTTGCCCAGCCCATCTCTGATATAAAACAAAGCTGGTTTATAAGATTAGCTACCAATCTGCCTCTGGGGAGAGGAAAATGGATGTCTACATTGCTTTTCATAACACATCTCATTGTCATATAACAAGTCATAGTTAACATATGATGGATGATTAACATATGCCAGACCCTGGGCGGAGGACTTTACTTGGATTATCTTATTTAACCTTTACAACTGTCCTATGAGGTAGGTAATTACAACCTCTATTTTACAGATGAGGAAAATTTTAAATTTAGTTCTTAATATAAATCAGGTGTTCTTGAAGAAGACACAAATTATTTGTTATATAAGCATTCCAGGAAGAAAAGAACTTTATATGTTTATAAATCCTTAACCTAATTTTCCCTTTAAAATGTTACGCATTTTTTTTAGATGTTAAAGCATCTAAAATGCAAAGCACCTGGCCGGTGTAGCTCAGTGGTTAAGCATCAACCCGTGAACCAGGGGAGGTCATGGTTCGATTCCTGGTCAGGGTACATGCTAGGGTTGAGGGCTCAATCCCAGTAGGGGGCATGCAGGAGGCAGCCCTTGGATAATTCTCCCTCATCATTGATGTTTCTATCTCTATCTCCCTTTCTTTCCCTTCCTCTCTCTGAAATCAATTTTTAAAAAAGAGTATTAAGAAAAATAAAATACAAAGCATCTGCATTTTATTAAAATAGTTGGCATTTGGGAGGTTAAAAAATTTTACTCCAAAATGAAGCCTGTGTCATTCTAGTAATGCTACATTAAGGTACTTTACAGATCATACAGTAAAGTAAAATGTAGTAATTTAATTATGGGAAGTTCAATCAGAATTTAAAAAACGTCTGTAGCACAGAGTATTTTTTAGAAGAACATCTTTCTTTAATACTTTCAAGTCTTGGTGCTAACAAAATTTTGCCAAGTGTGCCAAAGGCTGTTTTTACTCTTTCTTTATTTATGCCTCATATATTTTTGGGGAACTTTAATATGCCAGGCCATTAAAGATTAAAAAGTTAAGTGACGCACGGACTCTGTCCACAAGAAGCCAGCTGTCCAGTTTATAGCTAATTACTACATAATGCAGGAAATGCAATGACAGAGCTGTGTGCTTAGAACTGCGGGAGCACAAAAACGGAGAGATCAAAGGCTTCCAGAAAAGGAAGGCCGGGGCACAGAGACTTGCATAGGTGCCGAGGCCCCACCTCCTCAAGAAATTGGTAAGGACCCAATAAGAAATTCTACAAAGGACAGACAGGCTATAGGCTATAAATAGATAAGACTTCATTTGTCTTTCTCCAGGACCGATCAGGTTAATTTGTGTATAGAGTCCAACTTTCTTTTTAAAACTTGGTGTGTGGCTTTAAATCTTTCCCCTGGTATTCAATTTTGAGGATCTGGAGGGAAATTGTACCATTATCCATTGGAGCTAGATCTGTAAATATTCACTTTCCAGCATACTAAGGCTACAAATAGTCTAATTTCCTCATATTACTTGTTATTTATAAAGAGTACTTCACATCTCACAAAGCATTTTCATTCACATCCTTGCTCATCTGAACCTCATTAAGGTCTTCTTTTGAGCTTTACTTAGCATGCCCTATCCACTTCAACATATCCCAGAATCTTTCTCCTCTTATTAAATCAACAACAGGGCTGTCAAAAATTCTTGGAATTAAATAATAATAGAACTGATCGATACTGGCTGTGGGCCCAGTACTGATTTAAGCACTTTACATGTTTTATTTCATTTCCTCCTCACAAAAGCCTATGGAAATAAATACTATTATTATCCCATCTTACAAATGAGAAAACTGAGGCTCAAAGATATCACACAAAAAGTATCCGAGACAGGAGTCACCCAGGCAAGACAGAGCCTTAAAGCCATTGTGCTCTTCTGCCTCTAGGATAAGAATCATTCCTAGTTAATAATTCTCATTTCTGTTACTATCTAACCATTATTTTTCTACTCATCCTGGTGTGTGGGAGTGTGAAAGACAAATGTACCTTCTTATATTATTGTTTCTTATTCATCAAGTTGAATTCCCAGGGACAATGGAAAAGAAAGCAAAAAGGTAAATAATTCTGGTGTGGCTTTTTTTTTAGTCTATAATTTTAAATCTCTTTCATACCTATTAAAAAGACTAACCAAAAAAAAAAACACCACCTTTTTTATTTTCTTAACTTCAATTTGTGTGTCAAACCCTATTTGGGGGAAAACAGTTTACTTAAGTTAAAAACTTGAAGTAATAATCCTATATAATAAAAGGCTAATATGCAACTTGTCCCCTCGGCCAGGAGTTTGACCAGGGGGCGGGGCCGGAGGGCCAACTGCCCGCAGCCCCTCTCCTGGCGGGCCCCGCCTCCAATTGCCCCTCCCACCCCAATCGGGGGGGAGGGGCGGCCCCACTCCCATCAACCCCCCCCCCACCCAGATCAGGAGCGGGGCTGGCCTGTCCAAAGCCCCTTCCCCTGGCCCAATCACCCCGATGGGGGCAGGCCGGCCGGACCCCACCCATGCACGAATTCGTGCACCAGGCCTCTAGATTGCTCATAAAAGTAATTAAAGTAGGACCTCCTATTTGAAGGTTCTTAAACTGATTCAATTGACAAAAATTAACTTTATTCCCAACGTGTTGTGGAAACATTTATTGCCTAAAGAGTGAGGTACCAAAGTAAGAAAATTTATACACACACACACACAAATACAGC
Source organism: Plecotus auritus (assembly GCF_963455305.1). Classification (NCBI taxonomy): domain Eukaryota; kingdom Metazoa; phylum Chordata; class Mammalia; order Chiroptera; family Vespertilionidae; genus Plecotus; species Plecotus auritus. The sequence continues at coordinate 25,896,520 of NC_137783.1, read as the reverse complement.
CATCCCCCTTATCCATGGTTTCACCTTTGGTGGTTTGTTATCCACAGTCAACCGTGGCCCAAAAATATTAAATGGAAAATTCCAGAAATAAACAATTCATACGTTTTTAATTGCTTGCTGTTCCGAGTAGTGTGATGAAACCTTGTGCTGCCCTACTCCATCCCGCCAAGGGCATGAATCATCCCTTTGTCCGGTGTTATCCGCGCCGTATATGCTACCTCACTAAGCAGCCGTTTTGGTTATCAGATTTGACTGTCTTGGTATCACAGTGCTTGTGTTCGAGTCGTCCTTATTTTACTTAATAATGACCCCAAAGCAGAAGAGTAATGATGCTGACAATGCAGACATATGATAGAGAAACTGTAAAGGGTTTCCTTTAGTGAAAAGGTGAGTACAGTACAGCAAGACCTTTTGAGAGAAAGACTACATTCACATAACCTTTATTACAACATACTGTAATGATTATTCTATTTTATTATTAATTATTATTGTTAACCTCTTACTGTGCCTAATTTATAAATTAAACTTTATCATATGTATATATGTATAAGGGAACAAGCATAGTATATATATGGTTTGGTACTATACAGTTTGAGTCATCCACTGGGGGTCTTGAAACATATACCTCGTGTATAGGGGGGATAAATGTAAGTATATTAACATAAATACATAGTATTCCTCTCTCCATGGGCTCTACTATCCATGGGATATATTATGTCTTCTGGAGGAAGAGCTAAATACAAGCAAGCAGACTGGGAGTGTTGTGGTTGTATTTTCATTCAATGACACTGTAGCGTATATACAATATTCTAAAAGCAAAGACTCAAAAATGGAATTTCAATACAGAATTTGAGGAAGGAAAAAGGAGAGAAAAGCCAAGAAAAAATGAAAAGGAAAAAGCAGACAGAACTCGCTATTTGTTCAACTGTATACACAAGATAATCAGTCTTTTCACCTGAACGACCGGTGGTAGCCAGAATTAGAATGCTATGCTGCTCTGCAGTGAATTTTTAAATAAAATTTTATAAATCACAGCACATCATAAGCACTCAAACTTCAATAGAACTGGACTAGTTAACCTCCCTGTGGATCGGTTTTCTCATATGAAAAATGTGGATAATAATATTCTTCTTATAAGGAAGATAATATTTGTAAAGCACCAAATAAGCATTAAGAAAATAAACAAATGAATGCTATCCTCCTCTATCATCACGCAGGAAAGTGATAGTGGTCACATACCATGGTATGGAAGTTCAGCATGAACCTCAATTCTGTTTTCATGAAGTACTAATGAACCAAGGTAAAGTCAGGCATAATTTACAGGGGGCAAACTATGGAACTGTGAAAAAGGCAAGTGGCAAATAAATTGCATTCAATTAAATGGCACTGAATATATATATGGCATGTGAAAAATCTACAGCAATTATTTTGAAATAATGGAAAAGAGGAAATTTGTTGAAGGCCAAAAGAAATGAGGAAAAATATCTCTCTCTCTCTCTCTCTCTCTCTCTCTCATACACACACACACACACACACACACACACACACACACACACCATACACATTATAAAAAGTAATACCTAAACTTTTGAACACTCTCTAGTCACTTGGAAAAACTGTAGTTATGAACAAAACTTCAATGGATATAGAGGGCTTTTAAATATACTTTTCATTTGAATAATTTTATGATTTTGTTGACAACTCATCTATCCTATATAAAAGCAATTTTATTTAAAATGTGAAAGAATATCTGGGAATATCTTTAAGGAATAACAAATGAAAATATATGTAAAATGCTTTTGTCAACTAAAGAAAGCACCACACAAAATTAATAGAAACACTGGCACTACAATATATACACTTAGCCATTTCTGGGAAGTATTTGTTGTTCAAAATACCTGACAACTTTAGGAAATTTGATGAAACGCCCTACCTACTGGAAGCAAAGGCTTACTCTAGTATAAGCATGTCAAACTCAAAAGCTAACATAGGCCAAATAAATGAGGCATTGCAGCCTGTGGGCCACGATTTTGACATACTTGCTCTAGGAGATAGTTTATAAAGCATACAAGAAAACACTTACATTCCCCTTCTAATTATATATTGTATCTCTCTCTATGTTTTATTAATAATGACATGCTAATAAAGACTACAGATAAATGTGAGAAATGAAACAGAAACCACAAGTTATCAAACTATACCATTACTTTCATTATAAACTGTGCCAAATCATGACATAAAACCCAAATTAAGATCAAACTGTTTTAAACAACAGCTCATTCAGACCCATTTCTTCTAAGATAAGACTAAATACATACATAAGACTAATACAAAAAATATATATATATATCCTATCTAATAAAAGGGTAATATGCAAATTGACCATACCTCCGCCACACCAAGCCACGCCCATCAGCCATGCCCACAAGCCAATCAGGAGGGAATATGCAAATAAACCCAACCAAGATGGCTGCAGCCACAGGGAGCAGGAGGGAGGCTTGGGTTTCCCTGGCAATGGAGGAAGCCAAGCTTTCCGCCTGCCCTTGCCAGCCCAGGCCTCCACTCAATGCTACAAAGTTTCAATGATAGAAGATAAATAAAGCCCAACAGAAATGGCGACAGCCACAGAGCTGGAGAGAGCAGGAGGCTAGGGTTGCCCGTGGCGATGGAGGAAGCCAAGCTTCTGCAGCCCTGGCCTGCTTTGGCCTCCACTTAAGGCTACAAAGTTTCAATGATAGAAGATACATAAATCCCAACAGAAATGGCTGCTGCCACAAAGCCAGCAGAAGGCTTGGCTCCACTCCAGGCTACAAAGTTTCAATTGTAGAAGATAAATAAATCCCAGATACCAGGGCCTCTGCTTGGGTCACCGGGGGGCGTGGCCAGCCTGCAAACCACCACAGGCCCTTTGCCCAGGCCACCCCACACCCCAAGGGAACCCCCACACTGATCTGGGACACCCTTCAGGGCAAACCAGCTGGCCCCACCCATGCACCAGGCTTCTATCCTATCTAATAAAAGAGTAATATGCAGATTGACCATCACTCCAATACATAAGATGGCTGCCCCCATGTGGTTAAAGATCCTGCCCCCATGTGGACACAAGATGGCCGCCACAAGATGGCCAGCAGGGAGGGCAGTTGGGAGGGACCAGGCCTGCAAGGGAGGGCAGTTGTGGGTGATCAAGCCTACTGGGGAGGGCAGTTAGGGGTGATCCGGCCAGCAGAGGAGGGAAGTTGGGGGTGACTGGGCCTGCAGGGAAGGGCAGTTGGGAGAGGACCCAGGCCTGCAGGGGAAGGCAGTTAGGGGCAAACAGGCTGGCAGGGGAGTGGCTAGGGGGTGATCAGGCTGGCAGGCTGAAGTGGTTAGGGGCAATCAGGAAGGCAAGCAGGCGAGCAGTTGGGAGCCAGCAGTCCTATATTGTGAGAGGGATGTCCGACTGCCCGTTTTGCCAGCAGTCCTGTATTGTGAGAGGGATCCCAGATTAGAGAGGGTGCAGGCTGGGCCGAGGGACACCCCCCCCCCCGCCCGTGCACAAATTTTGTGCACCGGGCCTCTAGTATATATCTATATCTATATCTATATCTATATCTATATCTATATCTATCTATCTATCTATCTATATATATATATATATAGAGAGAGAGAGAGAGAGAGAGAGAGCGCGCAATTGAAATGTGGCTAAAATGAACTGAGACGTGTAGGTGTAAAATACACTGGATTTCGAAGACAGTTCAATAAAAATGTAAAATGTCTCCATAATTTTTATATTGATCGCATGTTGAAATGATATTCTGTATATTGCTGGTTGAATAAAATATATTATTAAAATTAACACCTGTTTCTTTTTCTTTTTAAATGTGCTACTAGAAAATTTAAAATTATCCTGTGTCTTGCAGTACATTTCTATTGGGCAATGCTGTTTCAGACAAATTTAATGGGAACTTGGCCTGAATTCCTGTGTTCCAAGTTGAGACCACTGACTATTCCAGCAGAGACCAATTTTACAAATTTAACCAATCCGGGCCCAAACTTGGCTTACTAATTCCTATGCTAAAACCACCCTGTGACTAAGCTCAGCCTCCAAAATTTTAAATACTCTTAACTTCCCTCCTTCTGAGAAAACCCTTCTGAAATTCTGTCAAGGTGCTGCTTACTGAGCAAGTTTAGGAAACCCAGTTTTGTATAATCAACAGATTCCCCTGGGAGTCTTGGTACAGCACTTTCATAGTCAATAAGTAAGAGTTATGCCGAAACTGGTTTGGCTCAGTGGATAGAGCGTCGGCCTGCGGACTGAAAGGTCCCAGGTTCGATTCCGGTCAAGGGCATGTACCGTGGTTGCGGGCACATCCCCAGTGGGAGGTGTGCAGGAGGCAGCTGATCGATGTTTCTCTCTCATCGATGTTTCTAGCTCTCTATCCCTCTCCCTTCCTCTCTGTAAAATATCAATAAAATATATATATAAAAAAAAGAGTTGTAAAAAATGCAGTAAGTTGTGTTGAGGATGCATATTAAAAAAGAACAGTTAGAAAAAATAATATAAACATTGTTTTGTCTAGGGGGGCGGGGCGTAAGAAAAACAACAACAAAAAAACACACATTGTTTTGTCTAGTGATTTAAATTACCTAAATTAAAATCAACATTTGTAGCAATCTACCTTCTTCTGGAAGAGTGAACAAGCAAATCATGTGGGCACTAGGTTCCAGCTGACAGAGTGGAAGACAACATTAAGTTGGAAACAACAGGAATAATATATATCAATTTCATTGAGGTTTCTGAGCCATATAGAACGACTAAAAACATCTAAACTTCCAGACTTTGTAGAACCCTTATTATTCTCATCCTTTGGTACCCAACTCCTGGCTGGGTCTTTAAAATAGAATTGGGTGGGGTTTTGTGGGAGACACAGAACAAATGTGGCCATCTCTACTACTTCTCTTCCAGTCTCCGGACTCAGTGGAACACCATTTTATAGCCCAACAGCCAGGGTAAACCCCCTAGTCTACAGTGGATTATGACGTGGCATAATAGCTGAAGTCCACCAAGTCTCCCCAGGACAGACTAAATTACACCCTGCCATTTCAATACCCATCAATGGCCACATTTGAACTCCAGAATTATAGCTACTTAAATAAGCCATATTTATGAAATCTAAATTTATTCCCAAGTCACTATACAGAAAACCATACATATGACTCAATTTTCAACTTTTTACCATTGTACATATATTAATCTTAAGCAACGCAAAAACATTTTCGCTTACCCCAAAACAGCCATCCCACTCAAACTTATCCTAACCATTTCCCTTCAACTTTCCCAGTGTTCTCCACATCAGTTAAAAAAAAAATTTAATAAACAAAGGCATCAGATACCCCCCAAATCCTATGGCAACCTAACTACAGAACATCAGAATAAAAGTATTTCCCCACTTGGGAACCATACATTGATGACAATAACCACCGTGGTGACATCTAAATATTAACACATCTACCTGATTTACCAATGATGACCCACAATCCATTTTGCAACTTTGGCAGCTTTACTTTGATGTTTGGCATACTTCTTAAGTCTTTCTTCATTATCTATGAATGCTCAAATAAAATTAAATTTGTATTAACAGAACATGATTAAGAATGATCACTGGAAAAAAAAAACAGTATTCCAAAATCACAGAGAAATTTTTACTTTTAGACCATTAATACTACTTCACAGTTACATGGTCTACTCAAATGTCTCACACTCAGTTTCTACAGGGTACATATGTATGTGTGTGCATATGTATATGAAAGACAGAGATGTGGGTATGTGTTTCATTGCAAACAATTACAAACACAGACCCTGTTCTCCAGCCTACCTGCAAGTGTACCAACTATCCATAGTGAGCCAACATAAATTACTGAGCAGATAAGATGACCCTTTTGTGAAATCGATGGAAGAAGAGCAATAGGAGTTGTTAAGGGAACTACAGCATAAAGAGATGCCTTCAGCCAAAACCGGTTTGGCTCAGTGGATAGAGCGTCAGCCTGTGGACTGAAGGGTCCCAGGTTCGATTCCGGTCAGGGGCATGTAGCTTGGTTGCGGGCACATCCCCAGTGGGAGGTGTGCAGGAGGCAGCTGATCGATGTTTCTCTCTCATCGATGTTTCTGACTATCTATCACTCTTCCTTCCTCTCTGTAAAAAATCAATAAAATATATTTTGAAAAAAAAAAAAAGAGATGCCTTCATTCACTCCCAGGGCCTGACCTTACATCAGTTCTTCCTCACTTGTAATTTCATGCCTGCTGCTCTTTTTTAACTTGAATGGCCCCTCAGCTATTATGGCAACAGGAATTTAAGAGTGGAAACATCCTTATTAGTAGTTTAAAAATGGGAATAGGCAATTGCAATTTTGACTTTGTGAACTCCAAATAAAAAAGTCAGAGAGAAGACAGCGGTTGGATACGCTGGGCATGTCAGAAAGAGAAAAGGAAAGACCATCCTCTTCTCATCTCCTTCAGTCCTTTTAATGGATAGGAACCTCCATGGAGAATGAAGTGGGAAACAGTGTCACCAGGTGTGAGCTGGGGAATGTAGAAAAACCATTTTTAAAATAGCCTATAAGTAGGTACTGTTTTAAGCATAACAGCTCAGAACAATCTTGCATTCCGTCATATCCTTGACTCCATCCGTCAGCACTTCTGACATTTTTTATTTTGTAAGGTTTCTCAGTTATACCTTCCTAGATTTGTGCTAAGCCCAAGATAACCGACATGCCCCTACCACCAAGCTGCAGTGTGGCAGCCGCACACACTTCTCCAATCCACCTGCCTGGTCTTTCTAAACATTATTTCCATTGTGCCATTGCTCCAATCTTAGTCCTTCAGGGCTCCAATGTCTGTACAAGAGTCCACAATCCTAAGCCAGATATTCAAGATTGCCGCCATCACGATGAGCATCATCAGTATAGTCTAATTCTGGTCTCCATTTTGCATCCTCTTATTTTCCCTTATTATCTCATTTTTCTCCCCTACTTCTAATCTATGTTCTCTTGCAGTATGGTGTATACAAAGACATCTTAAATGCTTTTCAAACCGAGTGGTGTCTAATAAGTAAAAATTTATTATTACTTTTAAACCTAAGAAACAATCAATCCCTCCTTATCTCCCAGGAAGACCTAAAGTCCCTTGCTCTAGTCAGGAAAGTCTGTTCATAATCCCACTTATGGCTCATTTTTCTTTCTTTTAGACTCCCATTCTACCTAGCCAAATCCTATCTACCCTTCAAAATGGCATTACAGGGACCCTCTCTATCACCTGTTTCCCCCCCTAGGCCAAGTTATTCTTGTCCCTCCTTGACCATTCACAGCAACTAACACATCACACAATCTGGTTACTTGCTTACAAATAATGCTCTAATTTTTAGTTCCTAAGGACAGGATTCAGATAATTTGTGTCATCCACAATACCTAAGATAAGTCCAAGAACATAGTACATGCCTTATAAATACTTACTGAAATCAAACTCCAGTTAACCACATTGCCACCTATAACACATGTGAATTTCTATAGATTTATGAATTTTGCACAGCAGGGATAGTTTCTACAGCTGTCTCTATAGAACACAGATCTACAGAACATATCTTTTCTACATAGGTTGTCTTTTCACAATACTGACCACTGTGAGAAGTTATCAGACTAGATTATTAATAATATACAGAATGCATATTATGCTGAACACACAGTTTAACTTCCTTTGATGATTTAGAACAAACACGAAGTGTCTTAGAGGCATCATGAATATTATGATTATGCCACAGGAGATTAACATTGGGTTTTGAACTTGCTTATGACGTTCCCTAGAAGAAACTTCTCAATATGATTCCCTGATGTCAGCCTACTTGCCTCTGGCTTGCTTGCATAAAACTGGAATACAAAATGGGCAACGTCAGGACAGGATAAAATGGCTGCCTTTTTGAATATTTAATTATTGTAACAGAAGCTGAAGCATCCTTTTATCTGGCTTTGTCCTCTTCGTTGAAATCTTCTTCACTGCTTTCAATGTCCTTTGATGTCTCAGCATTGAATACATTCTCTATTATTTATGTCCCTCTTACAGAATGTGTCAGTCCAACCCCCTTGTCGGCCTTCGCCCTCCATTATATCCCTCAGTGTGAAGGAATATATTCACTATCAAGAGATTTTTGTTTCCTTTCCTCCTCACTCCAGGCCTTGCCTTTTTGACATTAAGTTATAATTTCCTTTAAGTCTCTATATTTCACATTTAACAGAACCTAGGCCTAAATTAGAATATCAAATATCCCATTGTATTTAAAAATCAAAATTTTGTGCGATACCTGCATGAGTCACCAGTTTTAAAATAGCTCCTCTGGAATAATATTTCATATACTCGATCACACCAAAGCTGATAGGTCAAATAGAATCACCTACATTGGCAAGTAAGTAGGAAGTAGGCAGTAAGCTCTAGAACATTAACTAAATAATTTGGCTCCCTTCAGTGAGCTCATGACTTTGGAATGTTGAAGAATACAAGGTCAAAATATGATAAAAAATCATTCATCATTCTCCTCACCGGTCTCAAATCTTCTAAAATGCTAAATTCATAATGCCTTTTAAAGTTGAGTTTAAAATTTTCCATTCACCACAGTTTTACTTTGCAACAGCCTAAAGCATTGGCACAATTAGTCTGTCTTTATTCTGCTTAAAATAAGCACAAAGTTTAATTTGATAAACATTGCAAAACAGTGTTTCATCAGCATTATAAAATGGTTCAAGGTATTTAGATTGCTTTTGCAGCTTAAAGGCCAACTATTTTTTTAACCAGATTCAACCATTTTGATACTGTCATGACATAAATTTAAATAATAAAGACTTTTTTGTTGTTTGCCTCCAGATAATTTTTGCCCTTGCAATGAGGTGCCTGGTAAAGCTTTAACTTAAACTGTCATATTAAAAATAACAACAACTGCTCCCCAAACAAACAAACAAAACAGTCTTTCTGTTTTAATTTCGATACCTGCAGAACAAGATACTGAAAAAGAGTTCAGAACTGGCAAAATTTGGTCAATTGTTCTTACCCAGGCCTTGAGGTCAGACATCTTAAACAAATTGTATTCCAAAATGTTGCTGTTAAAATGGCTCTTTACAAAAAAAAAAAAACAAAAAAACCTAAGTAAGAAATGATGGTTAAGTGTCCACATTAGCCCATTAGCCAATAAGTAGTTAGTTGGATAAAAAGCTAAACAAAGGACCTACCTCACGTAGCCAACATTGTTTTGACGTCAAAACCTCAAGGTCTAGCACACTTCTCTCAGTGAGTTGCAGGTCTATCGCTGAGATCTAGGACAGCTACCCCTCTGCACATGCAAGTATGTAAGCTAATGTACTATATGTAAATCAATGAAATGATTGCCAAAAAGTATTTGTATAATGAAGAGCAATGTGAATGTTCTAGAAAAAGCTAGATAAAGGAGGAGTTGGACCTCTTTATTAGAAAATTCTCAAATTAAAGTTAGGCAGAATTTCCCTCAGCTATGAAGAGAGAGGAAGAAAAATTTTATGAGATGCTAAGTTTTTTAATCTTTCAAAGGTTTATTGGCTGCCATGTAGTAGTGCTTTTACTCCATATCTATAATTATTAATCATTTTTTAGTTATGGACCCCTCCATAAATTTAATGGAGTTATAGCCCACCTCTCTCCCTAGAAATACAAATGAATAAACAATATACAATTCTGGTGGTTCCTATACCTCGTTCCTAACTCCTCTCCTCTCTATCTTCCCACAAAGCTCATCTCCCTGTGGCCCTATAAATCCTAAGCTTCAAAATATTTCATTATATTTACACTCATTTATAAACTAAGCATTGTATTAGCAGAATTAAATTTCACAGGTCTCATCTCTACTTTGCTTACACCTTATTAATGACTAGAGGCCCGGTACACAAAATTCATGTACTAGGGGGGAGGGGCGGGGGGTCCCTCAGCCCAGCCTGCGCCCTCTCGCAGTCCGGAAGCCCTCAGGGGATGTCCGACTGATGGCAGGGAGCATGCCTAAGTCGGGGAGTGTGCCTAAGTCGTCAGTCAGACATCCTTAGTGCTGCCGCAGAGTCAGGAGAGGCTCCTGCCACCACCGCTGCACTCGCCAGCCATGAGCCCGGCTTCTGGCTGAATGGCACTCCCCCTGTGGGAGCGCACTGACCACCAGGGGGGCAGCTCCTGCATTGAGCATCTGCCCCTGGTGGTCAGTGTGTGTCATAGCGACCGGTTGATCCACCAGTCAGTCGATTTGCATATTAGCCTTTTATTATATAGGACTAGAGGCCCGGTGCACAAAATTCATGCACAGGAGGGAGGTCCCTCAGCCCGGCCTGCACCCTCTCCAATCCAGGACCCCTTGAGGGATGTCCAACTGCCAGTTTAGGCCCGATCCTGCATGCTCTCTCCTGCCGGCCTGATCGACCCTAACTGCCTCTGCCCCGGCCCCCGCCACCGTGGCTTTGTCCGGAAGGACGTCCAGAAGATGTCCAGTCTAATTAGCATATTATCCTTTTATTAGTATAGATATTTCAAATTGGCTAATAACATCCACCAAATTCTCAACTGAGTTTATTCAACTTATATAATAAAGGGTGCCAGGTTTCATTTCTCTTATTGCTGATTGGTTAGCAGTTCCTTATAATTCTTTACAACGCCAGGCTGTAACCCACAAATAAGATGACTAACCAGCTAACATATACTCTAATTCTCAGGGTGCAATGAAAAAATCAGGCTAGAATCAGCAAAAGCTCTTGACTTAGAATGATAGTTATTCCTTCTCTCAGATTTAGTGTTCTAATAAGTAGTCCACAAAGTAATCTATCTTAATAAGGTTTTCCTTCCCACGCATTAAGAGTCACACAAAAGCATGGGTGGATAAGAAATGTCAAATCACTTGCTCAAATATTCCCAACACATAGCTTTCCCCTGTGAAGTTCCTCTACTCTAAACCCACCTGGCTTATGAGTCATGGAAATTCTAATCTGCCACTATTAAGCATTTACCCCTGTAGCTCATTATCCCCAGCTGCGAAAACCAAAAGCTGGAGTCATTCTAAACTCCTCCTTCTCCTTTATTCCCTGCATCCAAGCAATCATCAATCCTTCTAGCTGGCCTCCTGATTTCTCAATTCTGTCCCTTCTTCCCAATCACTTAAGGTCTCTACATGTTAACTGGTTTCCCTGCCTGTGTTTGGTTCCTGACCATCTATACGCCAGAATAAACGTTCTGAAACAAAGATATGATCCCTTCACTCACCTATTTAAAAACCTTATAATGGCTACCTTTCTCAGCTTAAAAATCCTTTAGTGTCCCTAATGGACAAAGCTGAAGGCAGAGAATGCTGGAATGTCCCTTCATAATCTGGCCCCTACCTACTTCTCCAGCCTTGTCTCACCTTTCCCCTCGATCTGCTGCTCTCTCAGCGCACCATGTTGTTTCTTACCTGTGTACCTGCTTTCCCTTTGCTTAAAAACCCATCCAGCGCTAAATAAAGCTTTAAAAAGCCCAAGATGTTTAAGACAGCATTGTCTTTGATAATAGTTAAAAATTAAAAACAACCTAAATCCTCCAAATATAGAAATAATTTATTAAATATAATGAATCCCTGTAATGGAATATTTATGCAGTAAAAATGTTTACAAATTTAATGATATGAAAAGCTAAAGTATCTCTATATAATAAAAGCCTAATATGCAAATCGACCGAACAGCAGAACAATGGGTTGCTATGATGTGCACTGACCACCAGGAGGCACACGTTTAACACAGGAGTTGCCCCCAGCCCATAGACCCCAGGCCAGCCAAGGTAGGTGTGAGCGGGGGCCCCCGATTGCTCCGCTGGTCACCCCACAAATCGGCCCCGATCGCCGGCCAGGCCTAGGGATCCTACCTGTGCACGAATTTCATTCACCGGGGCTCTAGTATGACTATAAAATTGTTACACAGAGTTATCTCAACATATAAAATACATCATATATACACATACAAAAGAGATAACTGGCAGAAAATGTACCAAATCATTAAGAATACTTATCTCAACTGGCCAGTGTGGTTCAGTGGTTGAGCATCGACCTAGGAACCAAGAGGTCCTGGTTACATTCCTAGTCAGGGCACATGGCCGGGTTGCAGGCTTGATCCCCAGTAGGGAGTGTGCAAGAGGCAACCAATCAGTGATTTTCATCATTTATGTTTCTATCTCTCTCTCCCTCTCCCTTCCATCCGGAAATCAATAAAAATTTTTTTAAAAGAATACTTATCTCTAGATATTATAGGAAAAAATTTCCCCTCAAGTTTTAAATAGTGACTATTACTTTCAAAAAACTTTGAATATATTTTAAACTTTGAAGACTTTCCTGAAACCTTTCCAACCATACACAGACACACACACACAAATTTAATCATTCCTTCCTCTGATTCAAGAATACACACTCTTTGTTGTGCATATCACACAGTTATAAACTTTATCATCTTATATTTTAATTCATGTCTGCCACGGAGCTGTCTGAGGACAGGATATGATTCAACTTCTTTTTTTAATATGTTTTTATTGATTTCAGAGAGAGAGAGAGAGAGATAGAAACATCAATGATGAGAGAGAATCATTGATCAGCTGCCTCCTGCACGCCCCCTACTGGGGATCGAGCCTGCAACCCAGGCATGTGCCCTTGACCTGAATCGAACCTGGGACCCTTCAGTCCACAGGCTGACGCTCTATATCCACTGAACCAAACCGGCAAGGGTGATATGATTCAGTTTCAATCCTTAGTGCCTGACTTCTGGTGGAGGCTAGTTAAATGTTTATAAAAGAAATTATTCTTACATTGCCAGCTACATGCAAATGACCAGTAAGTGCCTAATGAATCATCTATAAATGTAAATCATTAACGCACCCAACAAATATTTACCATGCGCCTAAAATATCCCAGGTACTGTCACAACCTCTGGGAACACTGCAGTGACAAGGTCCTTGCCTTGTGGAACCTACATTCTTGTGGAGAAACAAAACAAAATAAACCAGCTCATTTCAGAGGGGGACACGTGCTACAAAGAAAATGTGGGATAAGTGGAGTCAGGGATGATCTGGGGAAAGAATGCAGCATCAAAGGCATATTGAGAATATTAGCCAGGTAATATTCTCTGAGTCTCAATGAGGATGATAATCCCTAATTCACAAAAACAGGTCAGGATTAAATAAGGTAGCTTACGTGAAAAAGGTGAGGCCAGTGCTTGGCACTCAGGGTCTGCTGTATTTGTTAGCTGTATCTATTTGGAGGACACTAAAAGTAATATAAGACCCAAAAGCTGAATTATATGGATTATGACTGTAAGTGAAGATGCCAAAAGAAACTTAACAATGTAAATCCCATCCCTTTGGCCAGAGAATTCTGTAATATGTGGTTAACAAAAAGACTGCATATGCTATCCTTAACCGTTTATCTGAACTGAGGATTCTACTACTGATTACAACTGCTTTAAACAACAATGCAGCAGAGTTGAATAGTCTACCCGTAACACCAAGTGCAAACACACGAAAAACACAGATTCGGGATCCAAAAATTATCTCTCAGCCTTTCCCTAGTATCTCATAAACTTTCTTGGTCTTCACAATCTTTAATCCCCTGCATATGTAGGCTATACTTCTCTAGGCCAAAAGAGGAAAGGAAATTTTCCACAGCGGATTACAAAAGAGAGCTGCTTCTGGGTACATTTACTTCCCATCCTTTTTACTTGCTGCTTATCTGAAACCTAAGAACTAGGTCTCCCGGACTTTGAGTAGGAGGTTAGATTGTCAGATCACTAAAATGTTTCCTCCGAAGTATTTCAATCTCTAATCAGTCCCCAAACCCTACCATATATTTAAGATAGACAGCCTTTTGCCCTTTACATCTCTGCTTTCCAATCTCACATTCTTCAAAAGAATCACTGGCTGAGTGGGCCTACTATAACCTATTCTCTGTCAAACTCTTAGACCTATTCTCTCCTCAATATTTTTAAGTGCTATTGTGAGAATTATTCTGACCCTCATTCTGATCAGTTTTAATATTAATATCTTGATTTGTGAAGACAGGAACAAAACAGATCATGACAGAGTAAATTAACTCCACAAAAATTGGATGAGTAACAGTGACGAGGTAAAGAAAAATTTAACTCATAGGATGTAAGCTATCTAGGCATGCCAAACCTACAAATACAGAGTCACAGCTCAGAAACTATGGAATGGCCATAAAGTCTGGAAACACAAATAATATTTTCTATTTTTAACAAATTAAAGGTGTCCTTTATGACATTATGTACATTCATCTGCTTCCATATTCTATGTACATCTTGCAGAGAAATGCCATAATGAAGATTCTGTCTCAAAAATGTTTCAAATATACTGTATTGTAGAAAAGACAAAACTATAGCAACTTGTGTTTAAATGTTTACTCGTTCATTTAATGAGCACCTACTAAGTGTCAGATGCTCATGAACTTCTAGATGCTGGTTCTTTTGGCAGCACTGACCACTTAATTCGTTGCATTGTGTTATTAAAGATAGGGAGATACTTTTTTATCTTGTACTTTGAGATAAGTTTGAATGCTTGAGGAATGAAAATATTTGGCTGTACAACTGTCTTTTGCATACAAAATCAGTACACAATGTTTCCTTCTCTTCATGTACATTAATTCTATGATCACTCCAAGTGATATAAAGGCTGTTCAGTGCCCGTTTCTATTTTTCTCCTTTAAAGTCTGCCAACAAGGATTCATATCATATTTATTATTCCTGAGATTATATAATAGTGCTTCTGGACAAAATAGGCTTGATTCCAAGGTGCCAATTTATTGTATTATTTTAATTCCATAGTATTTTTCTATTTCAAGTTAAACCAAAATGCAAATATTAGGATGATTTCACATGAAGAAGTGTACATGCTCAGCACCTGTAAAGAACAAGAACACTAAAGGCTAGGAAAATAAATGTAAGAGAACTGAAGCAGAACCCCTCAGAGGAAGCCATCTACAAGATATAAGAACCAGCTGTGGAAAATTCCTTGCGAAGCTGGCTACTGCAGCCACAGCAATCTCCCAGGGAAAGCCTCTTCGAAGCTGTGGCTATATTCCTCAGCTCTCAAGATCCTAACTTGGGGCTGTATACAGAATTCTATCTCTGACAACCACATTGACCCCTACAGAGAGCCAGGTATTGTCTTCAGGGAAGTGGTATTAAGAAGCTTCAAATTACAGACCTTGGAGATTCACAACGACCAAAAGCAACACTTATGGCATTCAGGAAATTAAGAGTTGAAGCATTTCTCTCATCACCAATTAAAACAGTCACAGAGCAAGGAAAATTCTTCCACTTGCATTGGTGAGTCAGCCATAAGAAGAAGCAGGTAGTTAAATGTACACCATCCTATGACATCAGCCTGCACTCCCTAGCCCTCAGAGAACCAGACTGGCTTTCCAGGACAGGCGGTCACCATTAACACCCGGTATTCTAGCTCCTCTCCACTTCCAGATGCCATGAACTAGTGTTTAACTCTGGACTATTGATTATCAACAGTATTTCCTCCTTTAAACTCTGACTATGCAGTTGGTCCTCTGTATTCACGGGTTCTGAATCCACGAATGCAACCGAGGATTGAAAACGGTATTTCCTATTCACCTTTTGGAATTAGTGGATGTGGAGGGCCAACTATATGCTTTGTTCTACACCATTTTATATAAGGACTCTGGTATCCACAGTGGTCTTAGAAACAATCCTCCATGGATACTGAAGGACAACTGTAATTACCGGTAGTTAAGCAGGCATTAATGAGCCATAACAGTATCTAATTTTTCTGAACACTTTGTTCTCATCCTCTCATAAAGCACACCCAGAAGAGAGGCACACCCCCCCCCTCTCTCCCTCCTTCTCTTCCTCCCTTCATTTTTACAGACTGGGGGAAAGCATCATTGGCTAAACGCCCTGACCACAATCGCCAGTGATAGAGCTGAGGCTTCAACCAGGGTCTTCCTCGCTCCACGTTTCATGAGCTGTACACTACTCTATGTTTCCTCCAGCTCTTTCCTCAGTAAATGCACCTGGCTTAATCAAACCTTTCACATTGCAGTAAACAGAGCTGTGGCTGTATTCCTCATCCTTTTGACACTACCAAAAACCACCTGTGTAATGTTAAGTTGAAAGTGGACAAGAATTACCCGTATGCAACCCTTGAAAGACAGAAAAATAGGCTGGCCAATGAGGAAAGCTATTTAAGTAGAAACTGTCTTAGAAAATATCTAAAAACATTACATTTCTGAGAGATCACTTCTGTATCAACTTACTGAAAGATCATAAAAAGTTTAATGCTAACTACTTTTCAACACACAATTCTGAAGTATACAGTTTATATTATTAATGTTTCCAGTAGCATAAAAACCTTCTAATATTTCCTAACCAACCCCTTTTTTTCCAATAGAATATAGATAATGTGGCTTTGCTTGCATTCATATTAACCATGCATTTTGAAACAGTTTGTGGGGTTGGGTGGACTTTAAGGGGCTTTGCATTAAGCAGTAGTTAAGAAACCAATTACAGAAGAGTCTCCAGTTTTAAATCTAGGTCATACTATCCTTATTTAAGAGCAAGCATAAGCTAGATAATTTATATTACTTCCTGAAAATATATTTTTAAAAAGGAGCATGGACAAGTAGAAAAAATATTGTTTCCACAGAATTTTTTATAAATAGGTTCATTTAGTTTTAAAATAATTCATAATCCTATGAACTCATCATGTAAGGAACTTCTTCCCTGGTTATAGATAACCCACCAACAAAATTAACACTAAATTACATTTAACTAGACTTATGTCAGAATACATAAAATTTACGTAGTCACTTTCAATTTGCGGTTGGGGAAGAGGGGAGAGATAAAGGTAGAGATGCAGACAGCAGAAAATTTGAATTTTCCCCAAAAAATACAATATTCAAAAATATATAAGCTAACTAAATAAATAGTGGAAATTATCGGCTACTGTGAATCCAAGTAGTGGTATATGTATGGGCACTGTATTTTTCTTCCTATATTTTTATACATACAAAGATTTTTTAAACACCATTTCCAGGGTATATCAGAAGGTCAAGTAGATTCAGCCAAGGCTCCCGCTTCTACAATGCACTGTTAACTGAAGTCCAAGAGGTAACATAGCCAAAGTATTAATGCCTCCCCTGGCTCAGAGGCAGATTGCCTAGGTTCAAATCCCAACTCTGCCAGTTTTTGGCTGTGAGCTTGAGCAAATAATATAAACGCACTAACCCTCAAGTCATCAGTATAATGAGGATAATAACAGTCTCTACCTCAAATGAGTTCCAATGAAAAACTACATGTAAAGAGCTTAACACAGGGCATGGCTGATAGGTAAATCGGTGGTTTACCACATTGTTATAGTAACCAGAGGGTATTTTCTGACAGAAAAAAAAAAAAAAGACGAAATAACATTACACAGAAGTTTGGAGTTATTCAGATTGCACTGTATGAAACAATTGGTAATCCATACTATGATAAGATCATACAGAGCCTCAAGTCACCATCACAATAATCATAACCCAACATTGATATGGTTCTTACGTACAGGCCAAGCACTGTGCTAAGCATTTTTTATGTAGTTTCTCATTTGAATGCATAGGAAGCAAGGAATTATTATTATTATTATTATTATTATTATTATTATTATTCCAGATGAAGAAACTGAGGGTCAACAATTATAATTTGTTCAAGATTACGATGCCAGTAACTGGCAGAGAGTTGAGTTGAGATTTGAACCTGGGCAATCTATCTCCAAAGCCTGCTTCTGACAGCAACTACCTACCTGAACTTGGACAAGTCATTTCCCACACTGGGACTTCGATGCCCTCCTCTGGAAAATGAGCAGAGTGGTGGGATGGGTGCTCTCAAAAGCCCCTTCTAGATTTTTCTGGACAAAAATGCTACTTAACCCAATTCACTACTGTACAGAAAGCATCTCTGCTCTAGTCCTCTGCATGCCTAGGCGGCTCTAGTCTTGTACAATTCCCTCGGCAGAGTGCCTCCATGTTCTTGAGCTCTGTTTGGAGGGAGGCATCGGTCAGGTAGGGAACCTCACTAGAAAGTTCCATAACTAAGTCTCTTTGAATTGAGTTCAAAGAAAACCTGACTCCAAATGAATTCTACCTGACAGCACTATCTGCTTGCTCCAGGGAAGTTAAGAACATACATCAACAAAATTAGCCAAAGCTCTAGGGCCTGAATCATGTCACTCCACCTCTCAGGACCTCAGTTTCCTTATTTACAGAGATGAAGTGGCTTTTAGATACAGGTAATCCCTAATGAAGCAGCCATCCCAATCCAGGGAAACCAATCAACTTTGTCAGAATTGAGAGAAGGGGTAAGGAAGCATGTGCACTTTGAAAAACCACATTTGAATACAGTTTTTGCTTTGATAATATAAACTACAGAAGTAAAGCTCCAAAAAAAATCTATTGTATTTGGCAAACGAAAGTGAAGCAGCATGGGGGAAGAGGGAAAGGGAGAGGCGCATGGATTTTTTAAAATATTAAGATACATCAGAGTAGATAACTACTGAAAGCCCCTTTTAACTCAAAGTATCTGTGAAATTTTAAAAAAAATAAGTTAGCACTCTATGAAATAAACTTTTTAATTTAAAGAAAAAAAATCCTATTTGTCAAACAATTTTTTTAAAAAGTCATTAGGACTACTTAAGATATTTTCTCCTTTTGTAGAAAAATTATTTAAGTAAATGCACAAACATGTAAAATTCTCCACACAAGACTCAAACACACTTCAAACATACTTTATATACTTACCAACACAAACCAAGTCTGATAATATTCTCAAGCCAAAATACATCCTAGTTACTCCTACTCTGACTCTAATAGTGCTTCAAAACCCAGAAGCTCCATTTTAAGAAACAAAGTGAGACATAAAGTCCATGCAGTTCTTTCTCTGGTTAAATATATAAAGCTCAATTTTAAATCAAATCTCTTCACCTACAAATCTTTTGGCCATCGTTGCCTATTTAATAGCACCATTAGGTGGAAAAAGACAAGGGACCAAACTCAGTCCAGCCTGTCTGGCTATAATTAGCATCAATGATAAACAGTCTGCTGAGAAACAACACACTACTTGTCAATATCTGTTTGGGGGATCTTTTATGGATTTAATCTCTCTCCAGATCCCATTTCCGGAGATAATTAATCAAAAGCTAGTTGTATTCAAATTGAACTCCCAGAAAAAGATAACTGATGTCTACATCCTCAGCTCTCAGTTCCTAAACCTCCTTATTAGATTTGAGGTTATCCTCTAAGATTTGGTTTGGGACTTGGGTTGGGAGCACCAAAATAAAAAGAGGGCCTATTAGAAAAAGAATACTACGAAAAAGAGCTCTCCTACCAAATGCAGCCTCCATCCCTGCCCTACCCCACCCCACCCCAAATGAATGCATGGAGAAATTCCAGAAAGTGGATTCCTTCTTTTCTCTACCTACCAAACTGATCTCATCTTGCAGTCTCTTCATTTTGTTTTAATAAGCAGACTTTAGAGAATGGCAAAAAATAAATGTTACTATTACAATCTTCCATCCCTGAAGCAGCCTGTGAAAACTTGTTAAGATCCTTTCTCATTAAAAACTCTCATACACACAACTGATGGGTTTCATGGACCTCCTTCATCTATCAAGACTAAAAATCCTTGCTCTAGCCAAGAGAATATGTGCTTCTCAATAACCCTATCTCCTCCTTCAGGGATGGGAGGTGCCCAAACATCACATCTGAAACATAGAACAATAAAATGAAGGCTCCAATTGCACCTGATGTGTTAAACTACCTCTCGTCAAATGCCGGTTCTGCCATTTTTCAGCAATGCTCAAAGGATTTGGGTGTTTTTTTTCCTTGACCACGCTAAGTGAGTCTCATCCAAAGCCCTCCTCTCTCCTTCCTTTCCTTTTTTTCCTTTTTAACTGAGCCTAGAATGTGATGGCCAAATCAATCTATAAGTGAAGGACAAAGGTTTGCCTGAGAACAAAAGCCCCCAGTGAACACTCACCCTCACCACCCCTTTCCAACTCAAGATGTTCAGGACACTGTCAACCAGTGTGGCCGAGGGCCAGATCAGAAAACAAGAACAGAATAAGGACACTCCATTCAACGTTTTTGTCTGGGGCACTTCCTGGGTTTTTCATTGGCATTTAACACCAAGACACAAGGCTCGTTTTTCATTAAAGTTGCAAGACTTTCACTTTGCCCAGTTTCAAATGGTGTAATTGATCTGCATTGTCTTCTTAAATAACCCAACTGAAGGACACTGCAGCTTTAAATATTTCAGTGCTAACTAGCAAATAAGACTCCATTGCAATATGGCTCTGAAGGTCGTGTCCTATTGTCTCTTTCCTCTGGAAAAAAAAAAATTTCTAAGTCCTTCTTCTAGGTAACATAGGAAGGGTTACCCCTAGAATTTCCACTCTTCATCTCTGTCTCTGATAGAGTTCCGATGGTGATTGGAATCTCACACTCATAATTTTCCTGGCAGGGGCAATATGCTGATTGCTATTAAAGATGCCAGCACCTTTTAGCAAGACATAAACACATGTGTTCACATTAGTTTAATTGAGCGTATGCAACTGTCTGAAATAGCACCACTCACGGGCTTGTTCATCTCTTCTACAGTAGGGCCAGGGTGCTTTAGGAGTGGATGGCAGCAGTAGCCGGCACTCTGCACCCGGAGCCCCAAATTGCATAACCTGAAATGTGTAGCTACTTAAACCAACCGGAATCTCCACCTACTCATCCTGGGGCGATGCAGGCACCTTACCACACACTTGCAGCTTTACTTGTCAAAGAAGGTCAAAATAAGAGGCATAAGAACGGTGAAGGGAAAAATAAACTAAAAGTAAAAGGCCCTTTTCTATCTTGTCAGGGTGTATAAACACGTATCTTTGAATAGTCATAGTGTTCCCCCAACCCGGTGCACAGGAGTGGAATGGCCCCAGTGAACTGGAGGCTTTGGAAGGGGGCAGGGGTAATCAGTGGACTATTAAAAAGCAGGGAAGAAGGGGCAAAGGAAGCGGGGTAGGAGGAAGGCGAGTGCAGGTGCACTGGAGCATTACCTGAAATGGCAACAGATTGTTACCATTATCGGTCCGGAAAGCGTTATCCTCCATCCAGGACTTGGAGGTGAGCGGGGCCGCGCGGGGGAATTTGGGCGGCGCGATCACATTGCTGGAGAAGGGTTTTTTGAGTGGCGAAATGGGGTTGAGCGGTGAAGGCACCCCGACGCCCACGCCCACGCCCACGCCGACCGCCCGGCGAGGGTCCCGGCCCGCCTGCAGGCCGCCCCAGGGGTTAGAAGGCGCGCTCCAGGCGGCGTTCACGCTCTGGTGCGTGTTCCAGCTGGACGAGGCGGACGAGGCGGCAGCTGCGGCCGCGGCGGCCGCAGCAGCCGAGGACGAGGACGGCTTGCTGGTCATGATGGGCTGGTGGCCGTAAGCCGCGGCGGCACTCCTCTGCGCGTAGGGCGCCTGGCTGGGGCTGGCTGGCGACCGGCGCTGCTGCGGGGGCTGCGCCTGCGGGGGCTGCGCAGGCTGCGCCGGCTGCGGCGCGGGCGGCGGCGGCTGCTGGTGGTGCTGGGTCTGCGCCAGGCCGATCTGCGGGGAGAAGGTGCCTCCGAAGACTGGGTTGACGTGGTGCGGGAAGTTCTGGAAGAGCATGGTCCCGTTGACTGGGGTGATCCCCTGGAAGAAGCTGTCCTCCACCGCGTTCGTGGTGCCCGTGGACCAGGTGCTGCCGAAGGACGGCGACAGCGACGCACCCGGCGCCGCGGGATCCTGCGGCGGCGGCGGCTGCTGAGGGGGCTGGTGGAAACTCAAGCCCGGCAGGAGCGGCGATTCCATCTGCATCTTTTCGGGGCCGTTGGGGGCCGGCGGGGCCGCGGCAGGGCTAAGGGCCGGCACTGCGCTGCTGTCCTCCGGCTTGGGGGTCTCCGAGGAGAGGGGCGTGGACGGGGTTTCGGCTGCGCTGGGCTCGGGCTGGGGCTGCTGCTGCTGCTGCCGCTGCTGCTGGGGCTGGGGCTGGGTTTTGCTTTTGTCCATCAGTAAATCATCCTGCATGGTTTGCGCAGCTGAAACGGGAAAAAAGAGAGACGCGTTATTGTCAATGTGATCGTTAATGCCCCTCGCTGAAGCGGGCGGGTGTTTTACTTGCGAAAATCCAGTGCCTCCGCTACTAGCCAATTGCAATGCAAATCCATAATCTCCCATTTGGAAGAACAGGTCGGGCTGGGGTGGGAAGCTCACGCAAGGTCTCTAAAAATACTGTGAGAGCGCCTTCACCCTTTCTGATGTCTTGGTTCCCTTTCTGGATTAGTGAGAGAGGTGCTTATAAGACAGAAAGACAGCAATTTCGCCACGTCTCTTTTCCCTTCACCGGAACTAAGAGCCTTCACCCTGCAATGAGAAACTGATTCTGGTTCCTGTTTTTTCCCAAGCACCACCCTCCCCTAGTTATTTGCATACGTCAATAAATACTGCTGCGTCCTTCAGCAAGGTTAAAAAGACACCGCGCACGACCCTTTCTTCCCCCTCCTCGATTCTGACACTTTAAAGAAACAGCAGCCTCATCCCTCTTGATTAGCAAACTGCCTTCTAGCGTTGATAATTGTTTCATTTAGCAGCAGCGAACCACGAGGGAGGAAATCCTTGGCATTTGTGAGGAGGAGGACTCAGCTGCACAATCGTTCTCTGGCCTCCCAGTAGCTGCAGCACTCCATTTTGTTAGGAGACAGAAAAAAAAGAAAAGAAAAAAAAACCCACACCGTTTTTAAAGAGGTAAAAATCTCCTGAAACCTTTGGAAGTGCTTCCTTCTTGTTACTCTCTAAGGATTAGGGATTTTCTGCTTATTCTCCAATTTTCTTGTCTCCAATTCTGCCGCACAAGAGATTTTTGGCATCTCAGTAGTTCAGGTCTCAACAGGAGCCTGAGAATTTCTCTGCAGAGTGAAGAAATGTTCTAGTTGTATTTGAGGTCAGAGAGGGGGGGCGGGGAGAGAGAGAGAGAGAGAGAGAGAGAGAGAGAGAGAGGAGGCAGACACTGAGTGTGAGATGGGGTGGAACTTTGAAAAAAAAAAATCCTCTGGGGAGGAAAAAAAGAAAAGTAAAAAATCCTTCTGGGATTTAAGTAGAAAGTCAGGATAATTCTGGAGTTGCCAGATTGTCATTTTTGAATCCTCCTGCTGCTGCCTTGGTCACAAGACTTCAGCAAATTTAGAATACACTCTCTTATCACTAGTATTAGCAGTGAAAGATTATGGTTTGAAGACCCTGAATTACCATATGCTAGCAAAAGTGTTAAAAATAGCAGAGTACAAAGTCTCAAATTCTCATACATTGTAATTATAGTGCATTGCCATCATTGCTTCATTTAGCCATATAAGGAGAATATGGTATTTTCCATTTCGAATAGGATTATATTCACCCCTGCCTACTGCCTGTTCTCTCATTCACGGACTATATTCACCTCTGCCTACTGCCTGTTTTCTCATTCACGGATGAAAATAGTAATCACTCAAAACCAGATTACTATAAATATAGTTATCACTGAGCTAGCCTGACCCTTGGAACATGTTAATTGTATTAACTATATTAATATTACAGTGCTGAGACCCTGGAAACAAATATTTTGAAATTTTAAAGAAGCATATGACCAAACATATAATTATTTTAGATGAGGATTCAGTATAATTGTAACAAAGTTATGAATATATTTAACGCAGTTAATTCAGATACAGAGAATAATTTTCTCAGGACACTTGTGAAAGGGCATTCAAATAGAGGCAGAAGCTCGGCCTTTGGGCATCCTCATAATAATAACTGTTGTAAAATAAATGTATTGGAAATGGAGGTGCTACTGCTCTTAACTATTAAACAAAATTATGTCAAACCAAGAAATAGGATTAAAAATAGTTCTGTTTTATTAAAGACTATCTTTAAAATGATTATGTCTAATCATGGGGTTGTACACTTGAAACTAATATAATATTGTACATCAACTTTTTTATTTTGTAATTTAAAAATAAAAAAGAAGAAATGGTTAATCTTTCATTTTAAAGTTCCATACATAGACAAAACAGCAGGCTCAAGGAAATGCTTCACAGCCACCTTACTATCCTTTTCTATTCCTTTCCTATCTCCCTTCCCCCCGACACCCCCTCCCGCAAAAGAACCCAACCCAGTATGACATACATCACAAATTGCCAGCTACTACCAATAAAATCTACTTAAGATTGATTTTATGTTCCTCAGTACCCTTGGTCTAAAACAATGCTTTGATCGGTATTGAAAAATATGACACAAAGAGGCAAGCGACACTGGGATTCACCCACCAAGTTCTATTGCTACCAAAGGAAATGGTGATAGAAAGAGACATTTTCATACTTGGATTAAGCAGTGCTGCAGTAAACCATTATAATCTGGGATTTGAGATGCTTCCAGTGGGTTAAATTGTCTTTACAATAGCCATATCATCATGGCTGAAATATGCAGTTGATTCTAATTTCAATATCACAGCTTTTCTGATGCTTGTACAAATGCTTTTTGTTAATACTTTCAGTGCAAACTACATGCTCTTGGTGGAAAATATAATGCTGTACTATAGCAAAAAAAAAAAAAAAAAAGCCGAAAAGTAAGCTGGACTCAGAATATTTTATAAAGGCTGTAATTAATATTAACATATTTATTGAATTTTAAAATTTTTATCATACCAAGAACACCCATTTCTCTTCTCAACACCCTTAAAGATATAAATTTCACTTTCTGTATAAATTCACTCTGTCAAGGTCAAGACCCATCTTTAATAAATAAGACCCTTTAAACAAAAGGTAAACAATAGATTAAGATAACATTTACAAAGTTAATATGCACTCTCTTTCGGTGACTGCTTGCATAGTTTGTTTGTTTGGATCAGGGTTTTTCTGTTTTCTTTTTTCTTATTTACAGCAAAGTCCGAGAAATAGATACCTCCTCCTTCCCCTCCCCCCACCACACACACAATAGATCTTCCTTTACATGCAATCACCCAATCTCAAGTAACAAATTCTTAGTAGCAGTTACCTTTGAGTGTCCAGTTTTTAAGGATCGATAAAATTTAAAAGTGCACAGTATTTATTTTCTTCTTTCAGGTTGATTATGTGACCGCTCTGGCAAAAGCACTTTGACAACTGTAAGAAGAAAGGGCATGCGCAAACAGGGAACTGTGGGGGCTGAAGTCCTTCACAAGGTACTCTGGCCGACTTAAGCACGTTCAGCCAGGAAAGGAGGAAACCTCGAAAATACTGATTCCAGGGGGAAGAGGTTGTACCCGGTGCACATTATATCTTCCTAACCAATCTAAATCACGAGTTGTTGAAATGAAAAAGAGAAAAAATAAAATGGCTTGTCAACTTGATTTAGGAAGCCAGGTTAAAAGAGAAACTGGATTGTAGGGCTCAAAATAAATAAACCCAGCAGAGCTACCTTAAATGGTATTAGAATGGTAATGACTAGATAGCCAGCAATAGGAACCCTAACAGAGCAAAAGAGACCGGGGTGGGGAGGGATAAGAAAAGGAAGGGGACTAATGGGGAAAGACAAATACTTAAAATCTGACCATATATAAAAGAAACATTTTTAACATTATAGGTTGAAAAATACCTTAATATGAAATGTGATATTAACCTTGGAGGTCAGGTCAAAGTAAATTTCAGTCACAAATTTCTGACATCTACCAAGATTTCTTTGTATTTGAGTTTTCAGTAAAGGCACAAATCATTAATTTTACATGATAGTCTCTGAATCAACTCACCTCCTTATTTTACTTGTCAAAATGAAAGTTTACCTTGCATTACTCATACAATGCTCAATTAAATAAAATTCAACTCTTTTAAGCTAAAGTAATATTTGATGAAATATTTAAAATATTAAAAAACATGTTTAGTGTTTCACTGCATAAGGACAGTGACTTTTTTATTCGACAGACAGTAGATACAGTTTCTATTTTTTGTTTTTAATGTTCAGTGTGCCGGGCCGGTGTGGCTCAGTGGTTGAAGGTTGAGCCATGAACCAGGAGGTCACCATTTGGTTCTGGTCAGGACACATGCTCAGGTTTCAGGCTGGATCCCCAGAAGGGGGAGTGCAGGAGGCAGCCGATCAATGATTGACTTTCATCATTGATGTTTCTATCTCTCTCTTCCTCTCCCTTCCTCTCTCTGAAATAAATATGTGTGTGTGTGTGTGTGTGTGTGTGTGTGTGTGTGTGTGTGTGTATATATATATATATATATATATATATATATATATATAAAGTTTCAGTGTACATTTTTCCTAGTTTAACATCATGACTCCAAGGCTGGAATCTCACATATTAA
The DNA here is from genome assembly GCF_963455305.1 of Plecotus auritus. Taxonomy (NCBI): domain Eukaryota; kingdom Metazoa; phylum Chordata; class Mammalia; order Chiroptera; family Vespertilionidae; genus Plecotus; species Plecotus auritus. Next base: position 25,870,075 of record NC_137783.1, on the reverse strand, counting down.
CATCAAACACTATTATCTATAGGTTCTGAAAGCAATAGTTCAACTACCAGTTTGCTCACATAGACAGAAGATATTACATCTTGTGGTATTTGGCTCAATGACATTCACCCAAGGGGTTCAGCGTAAATGTCAGTTGATGACTATGCTGACTGAACTTGGAACTGTTAAGCAGACCCGGCCGATTTTACTCAGTGGTTAGAGTGTTGGCCTATGGACCAAAGGGTCCCGGGTTCAATTCCTGGTCAAGAACATGAACCTCAGTTGCAAGTTCCCCAGCCCTGGTGGGGACATGTGTGGGAGGCAACCAATCGATGTGTCTCTCTCACATTTTCTCTCTGTCTCTCTCTCTCTCACACACACACACACTTCTCGTTCCCTTCCATTCTCTCTCTGGAAATCAATGGAAAAAATATCCTCTGGTGAGGATTAAAAAAAATAAACATTTAATTTTTTTTTAAATGTTAAGCAAAAAAGAACTATATGCATATATGCATAACCATGGACACAGACAATAGTGTGGTGAAGGCCTGGGGAGGGAGGGTACAGGGCAGAAGGGGTCAATGGGAGGGAAAAGGGGACATCTGTAATACTTTCATCAATAAAGATAAATTTTAAAAATAAAAAATAGAAATAAATAAAAATAAGGTAGTCTTAATTCTCTATTTCCCTTACACCAATTAGAACTAAAGTATCACCAGAGACTGTCAACTTATAGCAGTTAGTAGTCTTTGTTTCTAGTTATTTCTAAGGAAAAAACTAACAATGCATGAGGAAAAAAGCATTTTTAATCAATCTGCCAAAAGCTTTTTAAAAGAACTAACTGATCTTATTACTACTAGAAACTTGATTTATATTTATATTTTTTTCTCTTCCTCTAACCTCCTAACGAAGCGTCACCTCTGCCAAGGTGCTATACTTCCATTTGCATTCCAGAGCCAGTAAGGATCACCTCAAGGTTAATCTTATTTCTGAAGACTTCCTAACCTACCAAACTTCTATTATATCTTCAAGTATTGGAAGTTTTTTTAAAAAAAAATCCCTCATAAAATCCTTACAAAGACTTGATTTATAAAAAATAATTTGAAATTAATTTCAATATTGTATCAGTAAAGTAGAAATTCTTACATTAGTTAAGTGTGCTTGAAAATGGTTTACTTAGGCATTTATTAATCCACTAGAGGCCCAGTGCACGACATTCGTGTGAGGGGAGGTGGGGGAGGATGAACCCGTCCCTCAGCCCAGCCTGCGCCCTTTCACGGTCCAGGAGCCCTTGGGGGATGTCCGACTGTGGCTTAGGCCCGCTCCCCAAGGGCCTAAGCCAGGGGTGGGCAAACTTTTTGACTCGAGGGCCACAATGGGTTCTTAAACTGGACCGGAGGGCCGGAACAAAAGCATGGATGGAGTGTTTGTGTGAACTAATATAAATTCAAAGTAAAGGAGCGGAGGGGAGAACAAGAGAACCCTCCGCTCTTTCGGCTCCGCAGGCCAGATAGAACAGCCGAACGGGCCGGATCCGGCCCGTGGGCCATAGTTTGCCCACGGCTGGCTAAGCACTGCCAGCTGCCCCAGAGGTGAGCCGATAGCCTGGCTTGTGGGAGAGCAATGACCACCAGGGGACAGCTCCTGCATTGAGCATCTGCCCCCTGGTGATCAGTGTGTGTCATAGCGACCAGTCATTCCACCATTCGGTTGATTTGCATATTACCCTTTTATTATATAGGATTTGACCCTACGTACAGGTCTATTACTACTTCGCACACTGGAGAAAAATAAACTTTGGTTCTTAAACCTTGATAAATGACAACAAAAATTAGTACTGTATATACTTAATATAATTTTTTAAATATATATTTTTTATTTATTTCAGAGAGGAAGGGAGAGAGAGAGAAACATCAATTATGAGAGCGAATCATCAATTAGCTGCCTCCTTCACGCCCACAAGGGGAATCCAGCCTGCAACCCAGGCATGTGCCCTGGACTTCCTGGCTTATAGGTCAATGCTCAACCACTGAGCCAAGCTGGCCAGGCTTAATCTAATTTTATTGTATTTGAAAATCAGCTGATTTCTGTTCTTCCTTCCCTAAAATGAGCACTCAAATCTAAAAAGAAAATGACTCAAACATAAATACCAAGGTATAAATAAATACCAAGCAAACAATAAATTATAGGAAGGCTTCCCAAAAAGGACAAAGAACTTCTGTACTAAAATCCTGTTTTTTATTTAGCTAGAAAGGAAGCACTTTATGAAATTTTGTCTTCAGGTCACAGAGCTTAACCATATACCTCCTTTGAATAGCCATGGGAAAATATAAAAACAGATTGCAGAGTGGACTCACTGAAATACACATGGGTCAAATACATCTTTCTAGGCTTCCTTCCTTCCTTTCCTTCTCTACTTACATCTTTAGCACAATGCTTATAAGTCCTGGGTAGATGGTAGTTGTTCCATATATGTTTACTAAATGAATGAATAAATGGATGGAAGCATGAATAAATGAATGGATTGATGAAATATAACTTCTGATTATCTAAAACAGCCAAGATTTGAATAGATATTAAATTATTCTCCATATAGAAGAGCAATTACTTTTTCATCAGCTGTAAGAATAAATATGAAAGGGGTTGGTATAAAGTAGAAAACCATCTTGGCCCATATGGTGTTCAACAGTGTGAAGATCATTCGATTATATCATGAAATGACATTCACTAAGCACTAATTAAACAGGAAACTTTGTTCCACGTAAGAATTTACAATCTAATAAAGACACCCCCCCCTGCCCCCCACAGAAACTGCATCATTAAGTTCTCAATAGCCATATCCATAGCCACTACAAGCTAAGTCCACTGGATGTTTTATCAGGCTTTATCTTGCTTGACCTTGCAGCAACATTGACATAACTGGCCACACTTTCTGGATACACCTGCATCTCTTCCTCCCTTAGCTTCCTTCATGCTGTCCTTTCTTGATTTTCTTATATTTGGGGTCTCTCTCTCTCTTCTTTGCTAACTGACTTTAAATAGTAAGTTCTTCAGGGCTCTACCCTAGACCCTCTTCTCATCTCTCTCTATATAAGTGACTTTCCCAACTATAAAGGAAAGAACGGGCATATCTTGTTGATAGCTATATTCCTGACATCTATCACTGTGCCTAGCATATAATAAATAGGTATTCAATAAATGTTTGTTGAATTAAAATTATATTTATATGCAAAGGGCCAAGAATGCCAAGCAATCTAGGTGGTAATAAATAAATAAACCTACAGGACTTATACTACCAAGTATCAATACTTATTACAAAGCTATAGTAATTAGACTGTGTAGATATTGACACAAGGATAAGAAAGTAGACAGCCCTAACCAGTGTGGCTCAGCGGATAGAGCCTCGGCCTGCGGACTCAAGGGTCCCAGGTTCGATCCCGGTCAAGGGCATCTACCTTGGTTGCGGGCACATCCCCAGTAGGGGGTGTGCAGGAGGCAGCTGATCAATGTTTCTCTCTCATCGATGTTTCTAACTCTCTATCCCTTTCCCTCCTCTCTGTAGAAAATCAATAAAATATATATAAAAAAAGGAAGTAGACAAATAGAACAAAATAAAAAATCCAGAAACATCAACATGCATGGTCACCAGATTTATCAAAACAGTAGCACTAGAGTAGTGAAAGGATGGTCTTTTCAATAAGGGATATTGCAGTCAACCAAATATCCATATGGCAAAAAAGAGACCTTCGCCCTAGCCACACCATACACAGAAATAAATTCCAGATGGATTGTAGGTCTAAATGTAAATGGGAAACAACAAAGCCTTTAAATGAACATAGGAGGATATTTTCATGATATTAGAGTAGTCAAAAATTTCTTTAACAGGTCACAAAAGTAATAATCATAAAGGAAAAATTTAGTAGGCTAAATTAAGAACAATTGTTTACCAAATGCCAGATCAGAGTGAAGATTCACAGAATGGGAAAAAATATATGTAATATATGTATTTTCGACAAAAAGACTTATAATCAGAATATACAAAGGACCCTTGCAAATTAATAGCAGAAGACATCAAAACATCCCAAAGAAAAATGGGCAAGAGACTTCAACAAAAGATATCCAAGGAACCAAAAAAGCATATGAAAAGGTACTCTATCTAACCAATCATCAAATAAATACAAAATAAAACCAGAATGGCTAAAATTGGAAAAGGCAGATAATACCACATATTAGTAAGGATGTGGGAGCAACTCATTCTCAAACACTGCCAGTGGAAGCATAACTTAGTGTCGCTATACAACCACACTGCAAAACTATAGTGCAGGATCTTCTAAAGCAAACATTCACATACCTCCTGCCCCAGCAATTCTGCATCTAGACCTATGCCAAAGAGAAATGCAAACATGTTCACCAAAAGACATGCTCAAAGCATCATTATTCATAATAGCCCAAACCTGGAAACAACCCAAAAACCCAACTACAATATAACAGATAAGCAAATTTGTGATAGATTTATATCATGGAATATCATAACAAATAGACTTCAACTCTATAGAAAGATATAGATGAATTGCATGACTATAATGCAGAGTGAAAGAAGCCGAACACAGAAGAGTACGTACTATATGTTTCCATTTATATAAACTTCTAGTAAAACTAATATATGGTTAACTTGGCAAGAAAATAATGATTGGCAGGGGACATAAAATGGGACTGCAGGGCCGCTGGTGGTATACTCTGTTTCTTGAATTGGATGCAGGTGTGTTTACTTTGAAAATTCAGAAAACCTAACACAATTTATACACTTTTCTGCATTTTGTTGTATTTCCATTAAATTTATAAAACATATACATGTATTTGTAAAGGTTAACTATCTTCTATAGGGTAAAGAAGGGGGAAAAAATAGTACAATTTGGCCATACAGGAAGAGGAGCCGTACATCTGGGTCATCTAAGCTAGAGAAATAAACTGAGGTTCCCTATGTGCCAGGTCTGTGCTAGAGGCACTAAATGCAAAGATGAAGTCCCTTCAAAGACCTCAAAGCCTGAAAAGGGGGAGGGGGGGGATAATTTTTGTCAGCTATGGTAATTAAATATCCCCTAGGTAACCTAAAAAGATTTCAGATTATTAAAATCTAAAGTAATTTATGAGCAGAGTCTACATCCTCCGAGTGAAGAGGATCTGTTAAGCAATTCTAGATCAGATTAAGTGTGAGAACAGAACCGGAGAAAGGGAGAATGGGAGCAAAAGGGAGCACCGTGAGCCAGGTGTGGTTTGATGGACAATCTGAGAGCATCTGCGGGTGGTGGTGTTTTTTTTATGTGTCTTGCCTTTCCATTAGTTTTAAGTTCGTTCATTCATTCAACAATTGTATGAAAGTCCTGCTAGGCACAAAGTAGTGATTCCAAAATCTCACCTACTTTTTCATGGACCTTATCTCTAACTTCTAAGAGAAAACTGGGGCTATTTGACAAAAATGTCCTCAATTTCTCAGCTGCCCACCAACCAATGGCCTTCTCCCCTTACAAACGTATCCCCATCCATACTTTCTTTCTTCCTATCTCAGAGGAAGCTGAGTTCCCATACAGGTCCACAATTAATCCCTCCATCTGTAGTTCAGAGCTCATTCCTTCTAATTTCCTTGAGTCCTAGTTCATTAATTATTCCCAACTTTCTCCTTTCCTGTTTGAAACAAAACTCTAAACCCTAACTCTACTTTCTCACTTCCAGTTGACAACCAAACTTACTGCATCTGGCTTTTGCCTCTACCATCCTGCTAAAATTGCTCTTGCTACTGACTGTACTGAAGTTACCAATGACCAACTGATACTTTTCAGCTTAATTTATCATATTTGCCATTCATCGTTCATAAAACACGTGTAGCATGCAGATTTCTAAGATGGTCCTCCAAATTCCAGGATAGAAAGAAAACAGGAACTTTATTCCTACAATTGCAGTTCTGTCAATAAGAATGAGCTTAAAAATGGGTTTGACACCCTAAACAGAGAACCCAGTCATGTTGTATCAGACTTATTACCTACAGAATTGTAAGTTAATAAATGAGTGTTGCTTTAAGCCATAAGCTTGTGGTAATTTGTTACGCTGCAGTAGAACACATAACACTATTCCATTTTCTTTGAAGACACTGCTTTCCTGGTTCATCACTTCTAAAGTTTCTTCTCAGTCTCCTGGCCACTAAATACAGCTTCCCCCACAGTTCTCCTAATTTTACACTCTCCCTAGGCAATGTTATGTTCATGAACCAGGAAATTAAGTTCATCACAATCTAGGTTTCCAGATCAAATCTTTTTGCTAAGCTCCAAACCACTACTTAACTAATAACTTTCTATCTGAGGGTCCTACAGCACCTTTTCTCCCGCAAATGTGCTTCTGCCTTTATTCCTGGTTTACTTATCTTTATTCTGTTTAATGGCACCACCATCCATCTAGTCACTCAAATTAGGAATCTCAACGTGATTTTGTCCCTTCCCTTCTCCCTCACTGAGGGACAAATCCAATCCAGTAATTCTGCACTAGAACTTAATAATTCTTCCTCCTAAATTTCTGCTTAACATTGCCTCCTCTTCGTTCACAGCCAGTATAACATTCACCTAAATTATGGCAGTAATATCCTGATATTTCCCATCTAGTACCCCTCCAAAGTAGCCTCTCCATGCTAAAGCCTGAATAATCATTCAAACACAATTTTACCATGTTATGCCCATTCCTAAAACTCTTTTAATTACCTTTCCTTTGCCAAGGGGATAAAATACAAACTTAATCTTCTACTCTTCTTCCCAACTATTACAGGTCCCTGGATGGCCCATGCTCATCTACTTTAATGCCTCTGCACACATTCCTTCTGCCTGAAATACCTTCCTACCTCCTGATAACCTATTCTACTCACCCATTAGAATCCAGTCCAAATGTCACCTCTTTGAAGCTTTCCCTGACCTCGTAAGCAGAATTGCCCACTCCCTCCTTCATGTATCTCTGTGACATACACACATACCTCTATTGCAATATTCTTCATACTTTAGTGTAATTATCTGTTTACACATCTTTCCTAGAATAGCTTCAGGATTAGGACTACATTCATTTTTGTAACGCAGGCCTGAAACATAGAGATAAAAGTTTGTTGATCAAATCAAAGAACAAAGTTATCTTTTACCTCAATTTATAGGGGCTGAGAGCACTTCTTTAACATCAGATGAAGAGACATTCTCTCTCTTTTTTTTTAAGATACATTCTCTTGCCACTAAAGGTATTACAAAAGAAACACACACTATGTTTAATGACACTATATTTCATATTTAATGAAGATGTTCCATACTAAATTTTGGTGTAATTCATTTACCCTTCCTCGTGTTGTAGGACATTTAATTTGTTTCCAAGGTTTCACTATTTTCCAAACTGATTGTTTCCTTAAGCCATATTTCTAAAGAAAAAAAATTACTTGGTTAAAAGGCACAACATTAAGGCTTCAGATACATATTAACAAATTGTTTAAGAAAGATTGCACATTATATACTTCCTTGAGAAATGAACTTCTAATATGAAAACAATGTATGAGTAGTTTATACAATAAAGAATAACATAACCGAAACTGGTTTGGCTCAGTGGATAGAGCGTCGGCCTGCGGACTGAGGGGTCCCGGGTTCGATTCCGGTCAAGGGCATGTACCTTGGTTGCGGGCACATCCCCAGTAGGAGGTGTGCAGGAGGCAGCTGATCGATGTTTCTCTCTCATCGATGTTTCTAGCTCTCTATCCCTCTCCCTTCCTCTCTGTAAAATATCAATAAAATATATTTTTTTAAAAAAAGAATAACATATTTACTGTTCTGATTACCTAATGTAGAAAAATATCTCTATTCTTCGCTATGCCAAATAAGGTTAAGTCCCTTTCAGCATCCTATTATAGTTAATATTTTGTCATTCTTCTTCATCACACCTTCCTGTGATAATGAAATAGTGAAGGTAAATTTAAATACTATAGCCTATGTTTATTAGCTGGAGATTCCATTTCAAATTACGACATGTAAATGTGTACATAGGTGTATTCCATTTGAGAAAAAAGATAAATAGCTTATATCAATTGTAATTAATTTAATTTTTATTTTTTAATTCTTTATTGTTTAAAGTATTACATATGTCTCCTTTTTTCCCTCATTGACCTCTCCCTGGCCACTCCCCCCCCAAAAAAATTTTATTTTAAAACCTAATGTTTACAAAGGTGGCCAAAACGTACAAACTTCCAGTTATAAAATAAATAAGTCATGAAGTTATAATGTACAGAATGGTGTCTACAGTTAATAATACTACATTGTGTATTTAAAAGTTGCTATGAGGATAGATGTTAAAAAAGTTCTCATCACACACACAAAAACACCTGTAACTATATGTGATGATTGATGTTAACTAGACTTATTGTGGTTACCATTTTGCAATATAATGTTTATATCAATTATATTTTTACTTTTAAAAAAATTTAATGTTAATGTATGTATCCTATATCTGTGTTCATCTTGAGTCTGAATAATGCTCAGATCATATATTTTTACATAAAAAGTTCTATGCATCAAAAATTTGTAAACTTATAGAGAAACTATATTCATACTCTTTTAAAAAGCACCCCATACTATTTTCAGTTTCATTTTTTTAAAATATATTTTATTGATATTTTACAGAGAGGAAGGGAGAGGGAGAGAGAGCTAGAAACATCGATGAGAGAGAAACATCGATCAGCTGCCTCCTGCACACCTCCCACTGGGGATGTGCCCGCAACCAAGGTACATGCCCTTGACCGGAATCGAACCCGGGACCCCTCAGTCCGCAGGCCGACGCTCTATCCACTGAGCCAAACCGGTTTCGGCTCAGTTTCATTTTTGTTTTTAATATATTTTTATTGATTTTGGAGAGGAAGAGAGAGGGAGAGAGAGATAGAAACATCAATGATGAGAATCACTGATCAGCTGCCTCCTGCACTGGGGATCGAGCCCGCAACCTAGGCATATGCCCTTGACCAGAATCAATCCCGAGACCCTTCAGTCTGCATGCCGACGCTCTATCCACTGAGCCAAGCCGGCTAGGGCTATTTTTAGTTTTTATCCAATAGCAAATTGAGTTCCTTCCCACAATATCATCTCCTTTACAAACTGTTTTTGATATACCATACCTCCCTTTAATCAACCATAGCTGGTCAGGGCACATGCCCAGGTTGTGGGCTCGATCCCCAGTAGGGGGCGTGAAGGAGGCAGCCAATCAATGATTCTCATCATTGATGTTTCTATCTCTCTCCCTCTCCCTTCCTCTCTGACATCAATAAAAATATATTTTTAAAAGTTGCCCTCATTAAATTGGAATCAAGGAGCACCTCTCAAGGAGCTGGCCTTAGAGTTATCACCAGCTTTCACAGTTTCAACTTCCATCCCCAAAATTTTAGCTACAGTTTTGAGCATTTTCCCAACAGCTTTACCACTGTCCACTGGACATTTCCAGGTACAAGTGTCAGCATGTCCTTCATCACTACTATGAGTCAAAAGTCAAATACTTACCCTAGTATTTAGTATTTAGGGGTCTCCCCTCCTAATCCCAATCTATGTTCGCAGACAGCATTATCCCCACTTCTCCAGGCAAGCTGGTCGACTAATGGTCCTGAACCTTGCTGGTGCTGCCAATCCCAAATGAAATGCCCTCCCCATCCACTCTATTATCCTAACCTCACCTTTCTTCAGACCCTAGTTCAAACACCAGTTCCCTAACGTAGCATCTATTTCTATCAGACATGTATTGCTTTGCCTTTTCTGATACAATTATGTTAACTCCCCAACTACAACACTAAGCTCCTTGGGGGAAGGCATTACAACTTATGCTTTTGTTTTTCCTCAAAGTCTGGTCGAATAGCTTGCCGGGAGCTTAGTAATAAGAGCTAACATTTACGGAGCATTCACTGTGTGCTACATACGATGCTAAGTGCTTTTCAAATATTCATTTAATCCATGTAACAAACTTATGAAGTAAATACTATTATTGTCCCTAAAGCCATATGACAAAATGAAAATTCAGAAAGGTGATTTGCCTACCCTAGGTAGTGTCAGAACTAGGGCCTGTTTGTCTGCCTCTAAAGCTATCTTTTGGTTAGTGACTCATAAAGGGAGTCACTGTTTGATTCATACAGCCCAGGAGACAGCTTGGGCTTCAAAGGTGTGAAAAGAGGGCATTGTGGTTCAGCAACTTTTCTTTCTCCCACTGACATAAAGCTTTTATACAGTGACCTGTGCCTGAAAACCGGAGGTAAACTCTAACCAAAGGGTTCCAAATTCCACCGATGGGCAAGACCCAGTCCCACTCCAGGACATTTTAAAAACAGCATGACTGTCATAAAAAATGATGAATCATCAAAAGAACTGATTTTAGTCTTCAGGATTCTAGAAAGCAAGGCTGGTCCAGGCCTGCAAGTGATGGGAAAAAAAACTTTCTTTGCCATAATCTCTGCTTTAATGGCCAGCATTAATAGGTGCTGTATATGTTGAGTCACAGGGATCATCAGAACAAATGGAAGGGCAATCAATGGTCAGTGTGTCTACGCAGGAAGCCTTTGGATCCTACTATGTGAAACCAAGTAGTGTTTGTGCAATATCAGTGGCTCACGTTCACAGAGCAGGTTAGACATTGCTAAACTCCTTCACCTTTATTATCACACTTGATGTTAAAAGCCCTTGGCAGTGGGTAGACAACATAGACAGGGCCCTCGTGTTCACTTTTGCAGATTGTACAAGACTCCCAAGGGCTGCCCAAGGAGACTAATGGAGACTGAAACCTAGTGCATGCTCCGCTCACCAAGCTCCTGAACCTTAGAGCTGCATCTGCCTGGAAAAAGAGGCACCTTCTCCTAATGTCCATAAAGGGATTGTATAAACAGATTACAGCACTGAGGATGACTGTTGGGATCCCTACTTTAAAGATTTGGATGTCCATTTTATACCTCAATAAAACTGGAAAAATAAAAAAGAAATAAAGATGTAGAAACCCAGGCTTGGAGATGTTGCAAGATATAATTAATAAGTGGTAGGTCCCAGATTAGAATTCAAGTCTTTCAACTCACTAGTTATTATGCTTTTTCAACTATACCACAGGATTCCACAGGCTCAGTTTAATGTGGGCTAAGCTATATCATGTGGCAGACTGGTATCCTTAGCACTTGCTCCAACCAGCTGAACAAGTAGCTCTGTCCTGAGTCACAGCTGTTCTCTGACTGAGGAAGCTGAGAAACACACGTGTGCTAACTGTACCAAGACGGATACTTTAGATGGATCTATTACCACTTTTTGGAAAAACAAGTTATACCACCCACCCTAATGTTAATGGTTCATGACATCACCACAGTGGCAGGAAGTCAACATTATTTATATTATGGGAGGTGCTGTGTGGAAAGGACATAGGATATGAAATCCAAATATCTAAATTAGACACTAGCATTACCACTTATTAGCTGGCTGGCCCTGAGAGGTAACAATAACAACTATTTATTGAGCACATCCTATTTGACATGCCATGTACTTTGTTTACATGATGAATAATTTCACACAACCCTAAGAGGTATGTGCCTTCATTATCCCCAATTCACTGATGAAGATATTGAAGCTCTGGGGAGTTCAAGTAACTTACCCTAGGTGACACTGTTGGGAAGAGGAGGAGCTAGGATTCAAACCCTGGCAATACAGTATGACTCTAAAACCCATGGTCTCAATTTCTCAGTCTTTGTTTCTTCTAGAATAAAATAGAGATAATAATATCCATCCTACCTATAAAATCAGTATTTGTGTGTATGAGGGCATTTTAAATAGACTGCAAAACATTAAAGGTCAATGTATGAAATCCAAAGCTCATACTGACATGCAGATGGGTTTATCTGAAAGATCTACACTCAAGTACAGATTTCCTTGCCTCCTTTCCACTTAATATTGGGAGTCAAATGAGTTGTGTTAAGCCCATACTTCTTCTAACAATGATCTTGCTATTGAGACATTTCTTATCCCACCTCTTTCCATATCCTACGTTCCTATGCAGAATACAGTAGGACATATCTTTAAACTGCCACAGGATACAGATTGCATTAATAGTTTCAGAATCTGTGGATTGAGGGACTTTCTTCATCATCTGGTGATGATGACTATGATAATGTTTATACTAAGGTCACTTAGTCAATGTAGGCATCTAGCTAAGCATTTTACATGCCTTATCAGTTAATCCTCACAATAACCTTAGAAGATAAAAACTATCATTCTTCTCATTTTTTAGATAAGGAAACCTGGCCTTAGAAATGCTAAACAGATATTCCAAAATGGTGGCAGAGTAAGTGGAAGCTACATTGACACTCTCCCAGGACCAAACTGGAAATACAACTAAAATACAGAAAAACCACCCTCCTGAAGACTAGCTGGAGAGCACCCTGATAACCAAGGATGGAAAGTGGAGACCACATAGATACTGGAAGGAAGTGCAGAGGTGCTAAAGGGCTGACTGGGCTCCCACAGACAGAAGCTGAATTTCCAGAGGGGTATTTCAGCTATTGGGGGGTTCCAACTGAGAACTCTTACACCCTCTTAATGGGCCAATGCACAAAATTTTGTGAGCAGCCACTCACGTTGGGCTCCCACAGAGGGAGGGAAGCGTGGACTGGTGCAGTGTGAGGAGTGCCCAGGGTTGGGGGTTCTGGGCTGGATCTTGGAGGGCAGCTACCCTCGTTTCCTGTGCTGTCATTCCCTCACCTTGTGGGGAAAAAAAACTTTCTCCATCAGAACTTTGTTATCTAGGCAGTTTTTGCTTGGAGGGAAGGCAGTTGCCCCAATCTGTTGAAAGACCTCTTACCTCACCCTGTGGTTGGTCGCCTAAGACTAATCAAGTCTGAGTGTCAATGAGACTGCAGGCAGAGGTCTCTGGAGGCTTTGGGTCTTTGCCTGATCTAATCCCAGGCCCAGAGGTAGGAAAAGCAGACCCTGGTTCACATCTTGGTCCTTTCCAAAAGCACCCAGCCCCAGCAGAGGGAGCCACAAGCTGTGGATTGCTGATAGTTCCAAACAGGGTACTGAGGGTCAGTCACAGTGTCTGACATTGTCCTACACTAGAGATTGGGAGTCGTAGCAGATCTACATAATACATTTTCACAAACCCAAACAGGCAACCAAAATGGAGAGACAAAAAAAACAAGCCCCAAATGGAATAATAAGAGAATTCTCCAGAAGAAGAGCTAAGGGAGACAAGAAATTTATCAGACATAGAGTTCAGAATAATGATGGCAAAGATGCTCAACAACATGAGAAAAAATACAGTAAGTATGAAAAATGACATAGCTCTAATAAAGAACACAGTGGAAGGAATACACGGCAGATGTAGAGTAAGCTGAGGATTGGATCAGTAAATTAGAAGACAGGGTAGAAAAAAAAATCAGTCAGAGAACCAAAAAGAAAAAAACAATTAAAAAACAGAAGGACAGCTTAAGGGAGCTGTGGGACAACATGAAATGTAACAATATTCTCATAGAAGAAGTGCAAGAAGGGGAAGAAAGTGAGCAAGAGATAGAGAATGTGTTTGAAGAAATAATGGCAGAAAAAGTCACACAAGTTCAGGAGACACAGAGAGTCCCAAGCAAGAAGTACCCAACAGGTCCATGCCCAGACACGTCATAATTAAAATGCCAAAAATTAAAGACAGCCCTAACCAGTTTGGCTCAGTGGATAGAGCGTCGGCCTGCGGACTGAAGGGTCCCGGGTTCGATTCCGGTCAAGGGCATGTACTTTGGTTGCGGGAACATCCCCAGTAGGAGGTGTGCGGGAGGCAGCTGATCAACGTTTCTCTCTCATCGATGTTTCTAAATCTCTATCCCTCTCTCTTCCTATCTGTAAAAAATCAATAAAAAATATATATTTTTTTAAAATATATTTTATTGATATTTCACAGAGAGGAAGGGAGAGGGACAGAGAGTTAGAAACATCGATGAGAGAGAAACATCGATCAGCTGCCTCCCGCACACCTCCCACTGGGGATGTGCCCGCAACCAATGTACATGCCCTTGACCGGAATCGAACCCGGGACCCTCCAGTCCGCAGGCCGACGCTCTATCCACTGAGCCAAACCGGTTTCGGCAATAAAATATATTTTTTAAAAAATTAAAGACAAAGAGAGAATCTTAAAGGCTGCAAGAGAAAAGCAATTTGTTACCTACAAAGGAGTTTCCATAAGGCTGTCAGCTGGTTTCTCATCAGAAACACTATAGGCCAGAAAGGAATGGCATGAAGTAATTAAGGCAATGAAAAGCAAGGATCTGATACCAAGATTTCTATATCCAGCAAGGCTACCATTCAAAATAGTTGTTGAAATAAAGAGCTTCCCAGGCAAAAAACGGCTAGAGTTTATCACCACCAAACCAGCACTGCAAAAAATAATAAAGGGACCACTATAATGGGAAGAAATATATATAGAGAAATATAGGCATAAATAATTAAAATGGCAATCTATGCTAATAAAAGGGTAATATGCTAATTAGGGCGGACGTCTTCTGGATGTTCATCTGGACAAAGCCATAGTGGTTGTGAGGCCCAGAGCTCACAGCAGCCATCAGCCCCAGTGGCTACAAGGCCCAGGCAGCCGTGAGCCCCGGCGGCTGCGAGGCCCAGGGCTCAGGCCTCACAGCCGCCACGGCCAGCAGTGGCAGCAGCAGCAGGGTGATGGGGGCGGTACCTTCCCCTGATCAGCCCGGTCGCCTCCTGCAGAGAACGTCCCCTGAGGGCTCCCAGACTGTGAAAGGGGGCAGGCCGGGCCTCTAGTACTATATAATTAAAGAGTAATATGCAAATTGACCGAACGGCAAAACAACCAGTCGCTATGATGCACACTGACCACCAGGGGGCAGATGCTCAATGCAGGAGCTGACCCCTGGTGGTCAGTGCACTTCCACAGGGGGAGCACCGCTCAGCCAGAAGCCGGCTCACGGCTGGCCAGAGCAGCAGCGGTGGCAGGAGCCTCTCCTGCCTCCATGGCAGCACTAAGGACATCCCCTGAGGGCTCCCGGGCTGCCAGAGGGATTTCTGACTGCTAGCTTAGGCCCAATCCCCCAGGAAGTGGGCCTAAGCCAGCAGGTGGCCATCCCGAGGGCTCCTGGGCTGCCAGAGGGCGCAGGCCAGGCTGAGGGATCCCCCTTCCCCCCCCCCCCCCCCGAGTGCACTAATTTTCCTGTACTGGGCCTCTTGTAAATAAATAAGTACCTATCAATAATAACCTTAAATGTAAATGGATTAAATGTTCCAATCAAAGGACAACAATAAAAATAAAATTTCATAAAAAAGGAATACTAAATAATTTGTCCAAAGTGACATAACTAGTGGGTGAATAAGCTCAGGTCTATTTTGACTCAAAAACGCAAGCTCTAAAGCTTAGCTCTCATCCCCTACCTCATGCCACACCCAGGCACAACCTGGAAGACTAACGACAAAGCCCACATCTTCTTTACAATTAAGCTTCTGCTTCTTGTGCTTCTTCCTTTAGTGACCATATTTTTTCTAAACCAAAAGTCAGAAGGTGTGGTCTGACAATCTGAAATAATCAAACTTCAGAAAAATCCATGAGCTGTGTTGCTGGGCCTTTACCTTTCTACCCCATACCTGATCACCTAGAAGGAGTCCTATACAGATTGTTCTCAGCTTCTTTTTTGAAGCCAGGCCCAGCTCCTCTTAGTGTTAAATCCATCTCCCAAGCAGAGGCCTCTCTACATAAACTTTTTTTTCTTCAAATACAATAAAAAGTTTATTTAGAAAGTCACAGAGGTAGAAGGAGTGAGCAATGGAAGAAGTGAGCTAGCTGGGCTGCATGGGCTCAGGAAACAAGTCACAGAGGCCAAAGAAGGGCCCTTGGAACGTAGGAGAAAAAAGGCAAGGATATACAGGTCAGGGTGAAGGAAAGGGGGAGAGGCTTGGGTATGCTGCAAGGAGAAGGCACGATGGGGAAATAAAGGGGTGTGAAAAGGTGTGGTGTGCTAGAGAGAGCTGCCTCTACTTACTCTTCACCCAAAATCCTCAGAGCCTCTTAGAGAATCAGACCTCAATTATCATTCTGAAACATTCCTCTTTCAAGAAAAAAAGAGGAAAGGAAGAAAGTTTTTCTTTTTTTGTTTTCCTTTTTAAAATAAGAAGTCCTTAAGACATCCCTTTGAAACATCCCTTTCTTCTAGTACTGGTTGATCCCAGAGTGAGGAAGGGGGAGGGAAAGAATTTATCTGACCTCTCAAGGGAAAGGCATGGTTTTGCCCCTCCTTTCTAACGTGGCTCTTCGTTAAAGTTTGCAGAGTATGTCCTCCCAGAGAGGACAAAAAAAGAAAACCCAGCCCAAAACTTCATATGCAGAAATAATGTGCAAAAATCACCTGTTCAACACATTTACTGAGCACCTGCTATGCAGGAGGCTCCCTAACATTCACTATTTCTCCCTTCCATCTCAATTATCAAGAACACTCAAAAGTAGTAAATAAGAAAGAAAATATCTTTCTACATGGAGTAAAGGGAAATAGTTGTTGAAAAAATAAAAATAATAAAGTATCAGGTAAGTATAAGTGCTATAAAGAACGAAAGATTGATGTGATTGAGAAAATATATATATTTAGATTAGACTAGAGGCCCGTTGCATGAAGATTCGTGCAAAAGGCCTTCCTTCCCCGGCTGCCAGCACCAGTTTTCCTCTGGCACCTGGGACCCAGGCCTTTGCTCCAGCCACAGCGGAAAAGCCAAACCTCGAGGCTAGGCTTCTCTGCTCTGGCCGCAGCAAGGCTTGGCTTCTCTGCTCTGGCCACAGCAGAGAAACCAAGCCTCTTCAGTCTTCAGTCGTCTTCAGGCTTCGCTCTGCGCCAGCATATGCAAATTAACCCACCATCTTTGTTGGGTTAATTTGCATACCCACTCCTGATTGGCTGGTGGGCATCACAGAGATATGGTCAATTTGCATATTTCTCTTTTATTAGTGTAGATGGTCATTAAAGGCCTCAGTGATGAAGTGATATCTGAATTAAGCTCACACCTGAATTAAAGGAACCCATTCTTGTGAAGGCTGGTGGTGGATGATGTGAAGGAAACAGCTAATGTGAAGATCCTAATGCAGGAATAAGCCTTTAGATCAGAGGTTGGCAAACTTTTTTTGTAAAAGGGCCACATAGTATTGTAGGCATTGCAAGTCACATAAGGTCTCTTGTGTATTCTTTGTTTTTGTTCTTTTTGTTGCAGTTGTTTTAAAATTCTTTTAAAATGTAAAAACCCTTAGTTCCCTGGCAGGATAAAAGTAGGCTTCTGGCAAAATTTGGCCCTTGCCTTAGTTTTCTGACCCCAGCTTTGGAAAAACATCTAATCAACTGAAGCTAGAGAGCAAGTAAACAAGTAGGGAAGTGGTACAAGATGAGGTCTGAAAGGTAGGCAAAAGCCACATCATGTAGAGCCTTAAAATAAATAAATAAATAAATAAATAAATAAATAAATAAATAAATAAATAAATAAACAAACAAACAAACAAACAAACACACACATATATATATAAAATATATAAATACAATATTTATATTATTGACTTCAGAGAGGAAGGGAAAGGGAGATAGAAACATCAATGATGAGAGAGAATCATTGATCGGCTGCCTCCTGCATGCCCCACAATGGGGATTGTGCCCACAACCCGGGCATGTGCCCTTGACCGGAATCAAACCCTGGACCCTTTAGTCACAGGCTGATGCTCTATCCACTGAGCAAAACCAACTAGGGCCATGTAGAGCCTTTTGAGCTAAACTAAGAGTTTGGGTTTTGTTCTAAGTATGATTGGAATCCCCTGGGGAGTTTTAAGCAAGGCAATGACATGATTTGATTTTGCTTTAAAAAGACCACCGGGTTCTGTGTGAAGAACCAACCATGGTGAGCATAAGAGTGGAAACAGAGAGACAGTTGATTAGAAGATCAGCTATTGTATCATCCAGGCAGGACAGGACGAAGGTGCTGGTGGTAGCTACCTAGAGAATTAAATAGAAAGTAAAGTGAAAGTTATGTTTATCACTGATGCACAAAATTACAGAAGTGTTCTTCAAATTTTACTTTAAAATCAAAAGAGTAGTATAGTGTTAAGTTTGATTCATAAGAAAATCTTGGTACTCACATTTTTAGCAATATTTTGACATATTTGATTTATTGATATTTGACTTTCAGGAAGATTATCTTTTCCTCTTTCTTCCTAATTAAATGATTCACAGTTTTTCTTCTGGTTCTTAATGCTCATTATTTTCCCCCTTTCACCTAAATGTATTATAAAGTATTAGAGGCCCGATGCATGAAATTCGTGCAAGGGGCTCGGCCCTCGCAGCCACGGCTTCGTCTGGAAGGTCGTCCGGAAGGATGACCGGAAGGTCATTCGGCTGTTTGGTCTAATTAGCATATTACACTTTTATTATTATAGACTAGAGGCCCAGTGCATGAAATTCATGCACTTGGGGGAGGGGGAGTTTCCCGGTTTGCACCCTATCACAATCTGGGAACCCTCGGTGGATGTAGGCCTAAGCCAGCAGTCAGACATCCTTAGCGCTGCCCCAGAGGCAGGAGAGCCTCCCACCACTGCCGCTGCGCTAGCCAGCCATAAGCCTGGTTCAGTGCTTCTGACTGAGCGGCGCTACCCCTGTGGGAGCGCACTGACCACCAGGGGACAGCTCCTGCGTTGAGTGTCTGCCCCCTGGTGGTCAGTGCGTGTCATAGCAACCAGTCGTTCCACCGTTCGGTCGATTTGCATATTAGCCTTTTATTATGTAGGACTATAGGCCTGGTGCACGAAATTCGTCCCCTCAGCCCAGCCTGCACCCTCTCTAATCCGGGACTCCTTGGGGGATGTCTGACTGCTGGTTTAGGCCCAATCTTGGGGACATCCCTCTCACAATCCTGGACCACTGGCTCCTAATCGCTCACCTGCCTGCCTGCCGGCCTGGTCACCCTCAACTGCTCCCCCACCCCCGCTGGCCTAGTTGCCACTCACTGCTTGTTCAGTCGTTTGGTCATCCCTCACTAACCCCCCTGCCGTCCTGGTTGTAGGCAGCCTTCTTGTGAGGGTGTGACAGTCAATTTGCATATTACTTCTTTATAATGTAAGATAAATAGTCCATTGTATGAACATACCACATTTTATCTATCCATTCATCAGTTGGTGAACATTTGGTTTGCTCCACTTTTTGGCTATCATGAATAATGCAGCTATGAACATTCATGTACAAGTTTTTGTGTAGACATATGTTTTCATTTCTCTTTGGTCTATACCTGGGAGTAGAATTGCTGGGTTATATGAAAACTTTATGCTTAACATTTTGAGGAAGTGCCAGACCATTTCTGAAGGGGCCACGCCATTTCACCTTCCCAACAGCAGTGTACTACAGCTCCAATTTCTTCAGTCTCACCTTGTGTTATTATTCATCTTTTTATTGTAGTCATCCTAGTGAGAGTGAAGTAGCATCTCACTGTGGTTTGGATTTGCATTTCCCTGATGGCTAATGTTGGCAGTGCTGGCCATTTGTATATCTTTGGAGAAATGTCTATTCCAGATCCTTTATCCATTTTTCAATTGGGTTATTTGCCTTTCTATTATTGAGTTGTAAAAAATCTTTATAGCCCAGCGGGCATGGCTCGAGGGGGGGCATGGAGCTATGCATCAGGAAATCACGGTTTGATTCCAGGTCAGGGCACATGCCTAGGTTACAGGCTCTATCTCCAGTGTTGGGGACGTGCAGGAGGCAGCCGATCAATGATTCTCTCTCATCATTAATGTTTCTATCTCTCTCTCCCTCTCCCTTCCTCTCTGAAATCAATAAAAAAAATATACTTTAAAAAATCTTTCTATGTTCTAGATACCTTTTCAAACACATAATTTCCAAAAATTTTCTCCCATTCTGTTAGATGTCTTTTCACTTTCTTAACAGCTCAAAAGTTTAGAATTTTGATTATCAGTCTTTGAGGTAAAAATAGTGTGCCATGAGCAGCCAGTTTGGCCTGCATCTTAATCGTATGTTTTTCTCTGAGACAAATATTATAGTTTGGATGCAGCAGGAGTGTGCATATTTTCCATTTCATCACACAGAATATTAAAAACATCTGTATTCAAGGGTCAAGATTTAATAAAATAAAAAATTACTGCTTAATCAAGGATTCTTAAGTGAACTTTTGTTCTATTTTGACTGCATGTGCATAGTGGTGAAGAATATATAACCATTAGTACAGTCTGGTGCCAATGCCTTTAATAGTCCTAAGGTACAATAAGTTTCATCCATCAGTGTAAATGCCAATGCAGTGGGAAAAAAAGCAAATGTTTTAGTATTCTTATGAAAATAGTCTTGATCTCACATACCCCCCTGGAAAAGTTCTCAAGGAGCCTGAGGGGGTCTGATAGACCACATTTTGAGAACTGCTGCTCTATGACATCCGTGTTTGTTTAAAAAGCAAAATAATTGCCCTAGCTGGCTTGGTTCAGTGGATAGAGCGTCAGCCTGCAGACTGAAGTGTCCCAGGTACGATTCCGGCCAACGGCACATGCCTGGGTTGCGGGCTCCATCCCCAGTAGGGGGTATGCAGGAGGCAGGCAATCAATGATTCTCTCTCATCACTGTTGTTTCTCTCTCTCTCTCCTCCCTTCCTCTCTGAAATCAATGAAGAAATATTAAAAATAAATAAAGAAAAATAAAGAAAAATAATTATTATTTTTATTTTAGTTTTCAAAGGAGACTTAACTTGGGGTGGTGAACACACAATACAATGTACATATGATGTATTATAAAATTGTACACCTGAAACCTATATAATTCAATTAACCAATGTCACCCAATAAATTCAATAAATAAACATAAACATAGTAGATAAAAAATTTATTTTTCAATTACAGTTGGCATTCAATATTATTTTATATTAATCTCAATAGTTATTTACATATACATTTTCTCATAAATACTCCTGGAACAAGATACAAGAAGATGTGGCATGTTATCCTGTGATTTTTTACTACCCTTGACACACCACTGCATATCCCAGGGAAACAACCAGGAGGGAGGAATTTAAGCAAGGATTATGTAAAGAAACGTGTCTTCCAACATATGGATGCAGAGGCAGAAAAGGCAAATTAGTAAATGATCATTTTTTTGGTAAAAATTATTTACTCTTTGTAAAGGCTTCTATTCTGAGTAGCAAGCAAGACAGTTTTAGACAGTCCTCTACAAGTGGCAGTGAAGCCTCTGTCCAGGGTTAAAAGTCTATTGAGCCCTGACCGGTTTGGCTCAGAGGATAGAGCGTCGGCCTGCGGACTGAAAGGTCCCAGGTTCGATTCCAGTCAAGGGCATGTACCTTGGTTGCGGGCACATGCCCAGTAGGAGGTGTGCAGGAGGCAACTGATCGATGTGTCTCTCTCATCGATGTTTCTATCTCTCTATCCCTCTCTCTTCCTCTCTGTAAAAAATCAATAAAATATATTTTAAAAATAAATTCTATTGAACCCTGTAGCTCAGTTGGTTGGAGCACCATCCTATACACCAATATGTTACAGGTTCAAATCCCGGTCAAGTCACATACCCAGGTCGCAGATTACATCCCCAGTTGAAACACATATAGGAGGCAACTGATCAATATGTCTCTATCTTTCTCTCTCCCTTCCTCTCTAAAATCAATAAAAACATATCCTCGGATGAGGAGTAATTTTTTAAAAATAGATCAAAGTAATCCAGTAAAATGTATAGATGCTAATCCAATAAAATGTATTCTGGGGAACAAGGTATCCCAAAAAAATTCCTTCGGAGAAACCCTTGGACATTATATACTTGAGAATTAGTTAGTACTATATAATGTTAGCTTATCTAAGGATCTTCAAAAACTTAAAGCAAACTTGACAACAGTTTGCAGACCATAAGCAAGTTACTGAAACCCAGCCCAGGCCTAACTTGTCTTTGTTTCCAACCCACACATGCATATCACTGCCAAGATTAATCTCCCTAAATCAGTGGTTGGCAAACCGCGGCTCGTGAGCCACATGCGGCTCGAGAGCCTCCGTTTGCCGCTCTGTTGACTAATGAGTTTGCCGACCACTGCCCTAAATCATTCTCATTTTGCTCAAGAATTTTTAGTAATGCCCTAACCCAGTGGTCGGCAAACTCATTAGTCAACAGAGCCAAATATCAACAGTACAACGATTGAAATTTCTTTTGAGAGCCACATTTTTTAAACTTCTAATGCCACTTCTTCAAAATAGACTCGCCCAGGCCGTGGTATTTTGTGGAAGAGCCACATTCAAGGGGCCAAAGAGCCGCATGTGGCTCGCGAGCCGCAGTTTGCCGACCACTGCCCTAACCGGTTTAGCTCAGTGGACAGCATCGGCCTGCGGACTGAAGGGTCCCAGGTTCGATTCTGGTCAAGGGCATGTACCTTGGTTGCGGCACATCCCCAATAGGGTGTGTGCAGGAGGCAGCTGATCGATATTTCTCTCTCATCAATGTTTCTAACTCTCTATCTCTCTCCCTTCCTCTCTGTAAAAAAATCAATAAAATATGTTTTTTTAAAAACCAAGAATTTTTAGTAATAATTAAGGGCTAACACCAATGGAACTCTTAACCAGGTACTCAGCATTATAATGAACAATTTAAATGAAATTTCTTATTTAATCCTTCTAGTAACTCAATGAGGTAGGTTCTATAAAGTTCTCCCCAGAGATGAGGAAACTTTGGCTTAAAGAGATATAATAACCTACCCAAAGTTGCTGAGCTTCTGAGTGGCAATGCTAAGATTTCAACCCAGGCTTGAGTTGAACTGCAGTATTTCTGCAGAGATACCATTGGCCTAATAATAACTTAGGACACTTGCTTAAAAAAACAACAGTTTATTGGGCACAACTAAAGGCACGTGGATCGGATTTCTCTGAATCATAGCAGGTTTAGGAACACCAATCAGTTAAGTTCCTACTTTCTACAGAATGAAGTTGATTTCTTATAGCTAAACTCCTCTTAGCAGGATTCTAGGATAAGGGCAACATTCCTAAAATTGGCCTACGAAGCTATTCAGAGTTTATCACTCGATTGACCATTTTGGTCCCATCTTGCCCCAAGTCCCCTCTCTGTGTCAGTTACTACTATTCATCATAAAGGTTTCCTTCACAGGGTATTTGCATATACTGTTCTTTGGCCTATGAAGCTCTTCCCTCCTTCCTTAATCTAGTTAACTTCTGGTCTTCTTCGGGCCTCAGCACAATGGACAGTTGCTGAGAGAACCTTTTCTGAACCCTCTGCCTAGGTCAAATCCCTAACTCGTAACCTCTCATAACACTGTGTACCACATTTTTAAAATTAAAATGTATTCATGTGATTTCCTCTCTCTCCCACTATGAACTATAAACTCCACAAAGGTTTTTGCTCATTATTGTATCCTCAGTGTCTAGCTTAGTGCCTGTAACATAAATGGTGACTATTCAATAAATATTTGTTAAAAGAATTAATAAATTCAAGGCCTTTTAACTATTCCCTATTTAACCAGCCAACCTTATTGTCCACCCTTAACAGAGACCTACAGTTACAAAGGTTAACTCCTTTATCTATATCTTTTCATCTTTGTCCAGACTCAAGACCTTTCTCTACCTCTTCACCTAAATAATTCCTCCTATTGCTACAAGGTAGAGCCTAAATTTCCCTTGTTTCATAAAGCTCTCTTTTTCTATATATAACTAGAGGCCTGATGCACGAATTCGTGCACAGATGGGGTCCCTCTGCCTGGCCAGCGATCAAGGCCTATCAGGGGGCCAGCCAGCCAGCCAGGTGGAGGGATCCTGGGAGATTGGCCGGCCGGCCCCCCGATTGGGGCCCCAGGGGAAAGACTGGGGGAGGTTGGCCAGCGGTGGTGTGGGGAGGGGCTGTGGGAGGTTGGCCAGTGTGGGGGAGGGGCCTTGGGAGGTTGTCTAGCAGCAGGGAGGGAGGGGGAGAAGGCCGTGCGAGCTCATTGACCACCAGGGGGCAGCTCCTGCATTGAGCATCTGGCCCCTGGTGGTCAGTATTCATCTTGGTGACTGGTCGACCAGTTGTTCTTTCTGGTTGTTTGGTCGTAATGATCGCTTAGGCTTTTATATATATAGATTTCTTTAAATATTGTTTTTAATTTATTTCAGAGAAAAAGAGAGGAGAGAGAGATAGAAGCATCAATCATGAGAAAGAATCATTGATTGCCTACCTCCCCCTATGGAGGATTGAGACTGCAACCTGGGCATGTGCCCTGACCAGGAATCAAACTATGACCTTCTGGTTCCCTGAGCCACACGGGCCTGGCTCACAAAGCTATCGTTAATTCACTAGCCCATAACATTCTCCTCTAAACTTCTACATCACTTTCTATGCTATTCATTTGACACTTCATCATATACTGCCATGTATCATTATGAAATATTTCATATGTAAGTGCCTTGTTTTATTATTATTTTTTAAATTTAAGCAGTATTAGATAATTTGTATGCCCTTAAATGGTAGTTATAGTAGCACCTATAGTAAAGGGTGCTATAGGAGTACGCAGGCACATCATAAGTTCTCTGGAAATACCTGCTGAATGAATTTATGAAGAACTTTTTGTGGCCAGCAATGTGGACTCAGGCTGCAGTTTATTTTCAAATTTGGTAATTGACATTTCTCCTTGGAGGTACCTGGATACTTTATACTATCTTTATGGAATACCTTCAGGGCCCCCTTTTTTCAGACTGTTCAAAATAAATGTGACAGGAGAAGATTAAAGTAACATACTATCTTAAATTTCCTGACATATTTAGAGCAGTTCCATTCTAAATCCATTACTGGATTATTAATATTATATTCCATAACTCTTTAGGATAATTCTACCTTGTCGATCCTTGTTCTTGTCCTCGGAAGTTGGGAGAATCTTTAAATATTTTCAGTAGATTACTTTCTATTTCAAAATATATCATTTAGGAAAATACATTTTTGGCTGTAGTCATGTTACTCTCTTGGCTGAATATCAGTTACCATAAACCTAAACCCCATGTAAAATGCAAGAGTTCATTTCAACTTTTTTTTGGTCAGACTAAGATCTAAGTAATTAAGACTTTTTTTCCTTCAAAATCAGAAAGTAAATTATAATTCCTATTATTCTGAGTCTTATTTGAAAATGCAAGAGCCAAGACAATATTGATAGACAATACTGAAATTCAGGAGACCGTGTGTCACTCATTTCAAATGCAAGGAAGTAATTTATTTCATGAGTTTTATTAATCATTATTTTTCCTATACTAATTTAGAAATATTAAAAAAGTAAAGTTTGATAATGAAGAATTATCAGTTATCTGTTTCTCCTTAGCTGCCCTCTGAACATTTTATATGTAGCTAATTACATTTGTTAACAGCTTTATTGAGATGTAATTTACACACTACATAATTCACTCATGTTAAGTGTACAATTCAATTTCTTTTAGTATACTTACGGAGTTGTGCCACCATCACCAGAATCTAATTTTGTTTCATTTTTTATTTTTAAAACTGAAATAGAATTTACCATGTGTATTACCATTACAACTTTAAGTCTGAAAGAGTTTCATCACCCCAATAAGAAACCTCATATCCATTGGTAGTCTATTCGCATTTCTCTCCAACCCTTACAGCCCTAGGCAACCACTAATCTCTATCTCTGAACTTGTTTATTCTTAACATTTAGCAAAAATTGAATGGTACAAGATGTGGGTTTTTTGTGTGGCTCCTTTCACTTAGCATAATGTTTTCAAAATTCATCCATGTTATCATGTGTATCAGAACTTCATTCCTTGTTCACACCTGATAATATTCTATTGCATGGATATACACATTTGGTTTATTCATTCATCGCCTGATGGATATTTCAGTTGTTTCCACTTTTTGGCCATTGGAAATAATGCTTTTATGAACAGTTGCATACAGGTCTTTCTGTAGACATAGTTTCTATTTCTCATGGATAGATACCAAGGAGTGAAATTACTAGGTCAGGTGCTAATCACTCCTAAGATGAAAAACAGCATTTCCTTTTTTTCTATTTCATAGGATTTGTGACATAGCCAGGAAACAGAATTTTCATGCAAATGCTAATATCAAATCCTTTTTGAAAAAAAAATGTTAATCTGCACACAGCTTTGCTATCAAAATAACTGTGTCATATTACTTTCCAATTTGGGGCTCATATAGATATTCTAAGATGAGGTGAGAACTCCTTTACATTTAGTGTAAATCATAAAACTAAATGGAGTTTGCACTGGCCTATTTAATTAACAAAGTAGGATCAAATTCTATTTTTTGAGCGGAATGCATATATCCATCTCTTGTGGCTAACAATTGCTTAAGAGATAAATACACAGTAAGAGAAGGCTTATACAGTAGGAGGAGCAGTAAATAGGAATTTAAAATATCAAACACCCTGATTAAATGAAACACAGTCCATCCCCTAGCGGGGCCTGTTTCTCATCTCATAAGAAAAAAAGTGAAGCATTAATTATAATTCGTCATGTAAATTCTCAAGGCCTTTCATAAAAGCATCTTTCAGAAATTGGAGGCCAAATAAACTTCTGGACACAAGTTATTTTTCCCTCGCTGGCAATGTACACTCCAGTTCAAATATATTCAGGAAGCAAACTTTAAACAGAGAATTAACACCTGATTTTAAAATTCTACATTAAAAAGGGGGGGGCTTAAAAAGGAGGGAGCTTAAAACAGACTTTTTAACTTAAAGAAAAATCAAATGTCTTGCAGCAGAAATGAGGCATAACCAAGGGAAAACTACCAGACGTCCTACCAAGCACAGCACTAAAGAACGCCACAGGTCGTCCAAAGGACTCATTCGTTTTAGCCAACAGCTCTTTCCTCCCGCCAAAGCTGCCCCTAGCCTAGACTCTAAGAGCGTCAGATAATAACCCAATCAGTGATTTATTATTATTTTCCCTTTTGATCACCCCCACCCCGACACACACACACACATCCACCTGCTTGGAGGTGTCAAGGCGACTAGAAATGGTTAACAGTGACCAGCAGCGGAGAAAGAAACAAACACCCCTGACAACCCACAGCTGAGTAAGCAAGAGCTGTTTATTCACCAACGTGTTCCATTTGGAGACCGTCGGCGAGCACTTGAAAGCCCAGGCACATTTTAGGAGGTTCGTAGAGAGGGAGAGATCCTATTTTCTCCCCACACCCCACCCCCAAACACACTGATTCGGGTGGGAACCGGCTGGTCAAGGCAGTCCCTGCCCACCCGCCCCACAGGAATAACATCAGCATTAGAGCATCCGATGCCTTGCGAGGCTTGTGTAACTCCCCAAAATGAGCTCAGGCGCGGCAGGGACTGGCCCCTGCGCCGAGGGCTTCAGCAGTCATTTGTGCCACCCCAACCCCCGCCACCACGACCGATGCCGCGGCCGGAGCTGGAGACCCGAGAAATGGCCCAGGAGCCCCCTCCCCTCACCTGGCTCGGTCCCACCTGAAGGCAAGAGCTGAGAAGGAAAGAAACAGGAAGGGAGGGCTGACCTTGTTGCTACTGACAGCGGAGCGGCACATCCTGCTGCTTCCTGGAAAGCGGCCCAAAGCACATTTTCCCCCCTGGAGGAAGGAAACGGGAGGGCGCCGGCCGGGCGGCGATGGGCGCGGCGGCGGTGGTCGGGGCGGGCTGTGCAGCCTCCGGCGGGGACGGTCCGAGGACTACATCTCCCAGGCTGCTCTGGGCCACCCTGCGTCGTGACCCCGGCGCGCACGGAGGCGGGGACTCTTACCTCACAGAGGTAGCTCCTCCGCCGGCAGTAACTCGGCGCCCGCGGTCCATGGACCGGAACCCCGGGCCGACGGGCAGGAACCCGGGCTGCGATCGTCGCCTCCTCGCCCCAGGCTCCTCCTCCTCGCTCCTCGCCGCCTCCTCCGGACGCCCGCAGGCCGCGCAGCGCCGCCGCCGGGCTCGCAGAGCTGACCCCGGAGGCTGGGAGGCGGGTTCGTGGTCGCCGCGGGACTGAGGCCTACTCCGCCGCTTCTCAGTGCTATTGTCCCTGGGCCCGGCCCCGACCGGGTCCCCTGGAGAGGCGAGTGCTCCGGCTCCACGGAAGATGCCGGATCAAGCCCTACAGCAGATGCTGGACAGGTAGGGGCAGCTTTGGGGGCGCACGCGAGCCGCGGATAGCCTGGCCCTGCCCGCGCCGGCCTCGAGGCGCTTCGTCCGTCCGCGGAGCCCGGCGGGCGGGGAGGAGTCCCGGGGCCTGGAGCCGGATGAGGGGCAGAAAGTTTGGAGTCCGTACTTGGGGGACCGAGCCGGCGGCCGGGGTGCGCAGACTTACAGCGAAACTTAGTTAAGGAGGAGCGTTTCGTATTGTGGGAACGCCGCTTTGAAATGGGAGGGAGTCGTTTTAACCCACAGCAGGAGTTTCTTTTTCCTATTTTGTATTCTCCTCCCCTCCCCCCCTAACTGTGCTGTAACGTGTTTGTCAGCGATGTCACTGGCAAGAAGAACCAGACTATCTTAAGAAGGGAATGATCCTCCTACAGTTAATTTCAAGGCTCTTTCCAAAAATCTAAGGATAAGCAATCTTTTGGAAAGCCTGATAGGCTGACTTCAGCCCTCCTTCCCCCTCAACCATCCCCACTCCCAGTCGGTAAGGTCAGGAGTAGCCGCCAGGGAGCTTTAACGGTCACACCGAAGTGTAGAGGTTACGGAAAACAGCCACCGGAGCCCAGCACCGAACTCTGAGCGTATTTGACGATTTCATTGAGTTCACGAGGAAGTTTCATCTTATGTTGGGGCCACTTGCCCATTCCTGGGGCGGGGGGGGGGGGGGGGGGGGGGCTCCAGTACATGAAACTTTTTGTGAAATCGGATGCATCGCCCTCTGCTGTTCAAATTCTAGTCCTTGGGTTCTACCTTGACTTTTTGGAGCCTTAATCCACAATTTCCCCCTAGTCTGGTCTTAACTTCCTGGGCATAGCCAATGCTACAGGCTAAATGCAAATACGGATGGTTGCCGCCTTGTTCAGCAAGTGGCACTGTTCTGCTCTTTGTGCTGAGCAAAGGTCCCGCTGTAAGGTGTCAAATGAAAGGCCTCCCTTAATGGCGATTCTATCTGGTTAAACGCTGTTTGGATCCACCACATCCAGAACACAAATCACCCAAGAGAGCATCTCCTCCCAGAATGAGACATTTCCTTTGGAGTTTAGAATTTTGAGACATCTAAGTTAATAGAAATCATGTTGCTGACTTTTTTTTCAGCTGGGATTACCCAATGGTCCATTCAGCTGACCATGAGGTCAGCATTCAGGTCAAACTTATTGACAACCTTTTTGTGTGTAAATAATCTACAGGCTCCAGGAAGGCAGAAATTTAGTCATCAGTATTTATTTTGAATGCTAGAACAAAGCCTTGTACTCCACGGGTCATCAATACATATTTGTTTTATAAATAAAATACTGCATGATTTTTTTTCTTTTTCCTCAGTTGTCTAGGGGTCTGATAATTTACCAGTTCTTTGTCTGTTTGTTTGTTTTCTTACAATTTAGAAAATGGCAAATTGCATAGGACCTCTAAAATATGCCCCCAGGAGACCACCTTCTATCACTGCCAATTTCAATCAGATAATATTCTACTCTGGTGCAGGGTATTTTGTAATTAAATTTTTTTTCCCACTGAGGGCCTGCTGCTTTGTGAGTGACTTTTAGAAAAGTTTGTGAGTGACTTTTAGAAAAGTTTGTGTGTCCAAAAGCCGACCTGCTTTTCATATGCTCTTTGGAGATTTCCATAAAAGTAAAAAGCCAAGGAGTGCTAGTGAGGCATTTAAAACTTCTCAACAGAAACATAGAAATTCTGGCTGCATTTACTAAAGCAGGTGACTGTAATATGGGCTTACCCTAACCTTTACCTTTTAGACATACCTCAAGGTAGATTCTTAAGATGGTATTCAAAGACCTTTATTATCTGTTATTAAATCAGTAGTTAGCAATCTGCCTCTACATTAGAATCACTTGGGGAGCATTTTAAAGTATGGATGGCTCAAGACCAATTAGATCACAAATTTCTGGAGGATGGGTCCTGAGCATTTATAGTTTCAAAAGCTTTCCAAGTGTTTCTGATGTGGTTGAAAACTACCTTAAACCATAAGGGATTATTTCATGATAAGAGATAGTACAGTTTAGTGAGAAAAGCTTGAGTTAATTTAGAGATCAAAACCTTGAAATTCTCATTTTGCTACTTACTAGCTATGTGACTTTGGAGTTAAGTTCTGAGGTTATATACATCGTCATTTATAAAATGGGAATATTCTTTCTCACAGGATTGTAACATGAGAAGAGGTGTAAGAACTTTATAAAACAATAAAATGTTTTTCATATATTAGGCGCACATAACTTACTTAAGATTCTAATATAACAAACTAGTGTGGCAATTTTCTCCCCATCTCTTTCATAGTTACTAATAGAGGCCTGATGCATGAAATTCGTGCAAGAGTATGCTTTCTTCCCCCAGGCTTCCGGCACCGGCTTCCCTCTGGCACCCGGGACCTGGGCTTCCCTCTGGCAGGCACCTGGGACCCAGGCTTCCCTCGCAGCCCCGGCTTCGTCCGGAAGGATGTCTGGTCTAATTAGCATATTACACTTTTATTACTATAGATATTAATCTGGGCTGACCCAATATGCAGGTTGAACACAAAGATACTTGATGGGTTCATTTGAGGAATACTCACAGGCCTAACAGAATAAAATGTCAGCCTGTTGGGGCCCATAATTCTTGCCATGACTTTGGCTTCCCCCCAGTTTGTCTTTTCGTGGCAATTTTTGAGGGGCAGAATTTATCTTCTAAACTTATCCATATGTTGATTTCTTTGAGTGCCTACATATGGTTGGTATCATTCTAGGCCCTTGTATATGGTAGTAACCATAACCAAAAAATGCTCATATGGAACTTAAATTCTAGTGAGATTTGTGTTCCATGACTGTCAAATAAAATTAAGATGGTGTTGCCCTGACCGGTTTGGCTCAGTGGATAGAGCATCGGCCTGCAGACTCAAGGGTCCCAGGTTCGATTCCAGTCAAGGGCATGTACCTTGGTTGCGGGCACATCCCCGGTGGGGGGTGTGCAGGAGGCAGCTGATGTTTCTCTCTCATCGATGTTTCTAACTCTCTCTCCCTCTCCCTTTCTCTCTGTAAAAAAAAAATCAATAAAATATTTTTTTAAAAATTAAGATGGTGTTTAATTGTAACATGAATGGTATGTTCAGTTTATACCACTCAGTCTTTCGGGATTTTTAAACCAATGGCAATTTATATCTGAAGTTGAATTGCCTTGTCTTTTGTGAGTAACTAAATTTAGTTTAGCAATTGCAGTATTTGTAGGTGGAAAGGATAGATAGGTAAGTAGATAGATAGGTAGATGATAGATAAGATTTTGCCTTTCATTTTATAAACAGTAAACAACTGTTTATGTAAACTTACTATTCGAGCCTTTTAAATTGAGGGAAAGGGGTTGTTTTTTAGTGTCATGAATGATTTAGGTTCACAAATCATTGCCCTGAAATGATAACCATTTATAAATTCAAACCCTTTATATTAAGCTCTCTGAACCTTGGTCAATTTTTCTTTCCTTCATTGCCACACTATTTTAAGGAGGTGTCTGTCATATATTATTCTATCACCATCTACTTTCTCTAATGTTTCTCAAAATTAGAATTAAATGTATAGAGAATACAAAGAATATGGTAACAAACTGCAGGAATGGACCTCAGGTTCAAAGTCTGGGCCTGCTGAGAAATGCTTCTGGAAACTTGACTTTTGTGTACTCTGTCTCATAGTAAACACTCAAGAATGTGTTGAGGTTGTTTTGCATCCCTGACTTGCACCTGGTGAGTAAGCAGGGAATGTAGCCAGTGTCCTCATAATAGTCAGATGAAGGAAAAGCACGAAGAATAAGCTTCTCCCTACCAGCCTCCTGCAAAGTGAATTAGAATCTTCACTTTGTGAGGGTGTTATCAATCACAGATGTACATTCCTTTGGAGAATATTCTGGTAGGATCATGTTGCCTATATTATCTTCTGATTTATATAACCATTGTAGTTTCCATTAAAGCAACTTCTCATTTTCTTTGTCAGTTGACATCTTTTTCTCCATCACCTCTATCCCATTTTGACAATTACAGAGCAATACCTGGAATTAAATCATTAGCAATTAGTTATATTTACCTCCATCTGTATGTAAAAAGTAGAAACTTCACTAAGTCCCCTTTGACCATTAACCCCAGTCCCCACTATACTATCATAAATGGATTTATATTTTTCCAGTATTCTTTGTTTAATGCTTATATACCATATATAACAAATAGTTTTGTTTTTGTTTCTAACATTTAAATCTACATTTGCTTTTTAAAAATTGTTTTGAGCTGTGATATACAGCAATAAAAAAGAATGTATAGAATATCTAAACATTTTCTTTTTAATTCATTCCCCTATGACATTTAGTTTTTATTTTCTCTTTATTATCTCTCTTTATAATTTGACTTTCATTTCCCTTTCTTGTCTGTAGCTCTACTAAAAGTATACTAAAGGTCACCCACCAATATATATAATGAAGATGAAACAGATCCACCACCCCCTAACTTCTTAAAACTATGTTCTGTTATACCATACTATTTACCTTTTGCTTTTTTCTTCCTCATATATCATCTTTTTACTCCCTTCAATCACTTAAGTATGGTTCAATCCTCAGCACTTGTCAGTCTTCTCTGAAAAGTATACTCACTTTCTCATTTTCACCTCTATTTGAGTGACTCTCAGATGTGTGTCTTTATTCCTGATCTCTTTCCACATTTTAGTGTCTCATTTCTAGCTGCTCAATAGACATTGCTACTTGTGTATACTTATTACTAGCACCTTAACCTATCTAAACTACTGATATTTCCCTGCCTTTTTACATATCTTGACTTCCTAATGTTTGGTCTTTATTAAGACCATTCTTCTAGTCTACCAGCCATAAAACCTAAGTCTTTTTTGCATCTTTCCCTTCAAATCCATTTGCTTATCAGATATTGTGGATTCTACTTTCTCTGACTCAGTTTTTCTCCTCTATTTTGACTTTCAGAGTGGTATCAGAATTAGCCATGGCACAATTATAATCATGTCATTTCCATGCTTTAAAAATTGCCAGCCTTTATGTCATCTATAGGATAAAATCTAAACTTTCAAGACCCCAGTGAAGGAGTTTAGACCTACTAATATAATCCAACCCCAACCTACCGTAAGGATATTTTCTGCATTCCACTTCATTGTCCTCTGAATATATCCTGCTCTTTTATCTCCTTTTTTTTCCTTAAATTACTTCTTTCCTTTTAACACCTGGCTAACTCTTACCCATCTTTATAATTAAGCTCATATATCATCTTGAAGCATTGCACAACTCCTTCAGGCAGAGTGAGTTATTACTTCCTGTGTTTCCATAGAACCTTTTATGCATTCATTCTAGTATGTCACATTGTATTGTAAATTATTATTATTTTTTTTGTGTGTTAATCCTCACCAGAGGATATTTTTCCATTGATTCTTAGGAAGAGTGGAAGAGAGAGGGAAAGAGAGAGAACCATCATAGTTGCCTCCTGAACAAGCCCCAACCAGGGCCTGGCCAGAGAGGAGCCTGCAAAAGAGGTATGTGCCCTTGACCGGAATCGAACCCGAGACCTTTTGGTCCACAAGCCAATGCTCTATCCACTGAGCCAAACTGGCTAGAGCTGTAAGTTTTTTAATGCACCTATTATGTGTCTCAGAGCCTTCTACATTCACCCTTTACCACCACCAACATGCACATTCAACTGGAAGTTCATTGAAAACAGAAACTATTCCCTTATCCCATTTCTCTACAAGAAAACACTGTTGAATCACAATGTCTTTTCCCCCACCCCCCATTATTTATGACATACTAGTGCTTAGAATATTCTTACAGACACTGTTTAAACAATTGTCTTATTTGTTCAAAACCATTTGTTTTCTTATTGCTTGTTAAGCTTAAGTTTCAATTCTTGAGCCTGGCCTTCAGGACCCTCCGTAATCACATTTATTGTGTTTCCTATTATGTTTAAGACATAGAGTATATGGCTGGCACCAGCTATCTTTTCAAAGTGTTGCTTCTCTTTAAGAATGAATACATAAGAAGAAGAAAGAAGAAGAGTACATAAGTACATGTCTTTTGCCAAGCCAAACTGATTTGCTCATTGTCCTCTGAACAGGTTTTCTTTTCAATCTTGTCTTTCAAAGTTCTACCCATTCTTTAAGACCCAGTTTAGGTTCTGCCTCATTTATAAAGCTTTTTTGAACATTTCAGCCAGAAATATTTTTCAGCTCTTAACCAGATTTATGTAGCAATTCTTTACTTGCCATACATACATGCATGCCTCCCAATTCTTTACATGCCATAATTCATAAGATGATAATATTTATATGGCACATTGGAGTCAGAAGGGTTTTAGATCTTTGGTGAA
This sequence comes from Plecotus auritus, assembly GCF_963455305.1. Taxonomy (NCBI): domain Eukaryota; kingdom Metazoa; phylum Chordata; class Mammalia; order Chiroptera; family Vespertilionidae; genus Plecotus; species Plecotus auritus. The sequence goes on along the minus strand of NC_137783.1, from coordinate 25,835,572 downwards.
ACCTCCTTATGGCAGCAAAAATGAAACAGCATTTCTTGTACTGGCTACAATTGCCTAAGAATTGAGAAATAGAAAATTTTACCAGAATACACTAAACATATGGCAGCATGGTGCAGTGAAAAAAGCCGAGTGAGTCAAGGCCTAGGTTGCATCAATACCTTTCTGCTTAACTGTGAAGTCTTGGGCAGATTACCTTTCTGGGCTTTTGATTCCTTATATAAGATGGAAATAATTATGCTTTCAGAGTTTATGAAGGTCAGACAAAGGGTATAGTATGAATACTGGTATATGCTCAATAAATGACTTCTTTCATTATGATGTATTTCTCTTCAGCTTTGCCCTTTGGTAATGTGTCATGATTGTGGTTATATCTCTTTGATGAATCTGGAAACTTTAACTTCCATTCCACTTGAGTGAACATAGAGATTTTTACTCTTGTTGGTATAGTTCCCATTTCAGAATATATGGGATATGACGCTTTTAGTCCTTAGACAAAGCAAGCAGTGTGCAGTTTTTTCCATTGTCAAGTTGGGCCTTCCTTCCATTAAACAGAGTATGGATCTCTAAACTTGTTCTGAATTAAACGGTGCTTGTTCTGTTCCATAAAACAGCCATGCAAATACATTAAGGAACTACATATAATAAAACAGCAGCAATTTAAAACTTGTTTCATTGCTCTCTCTCTTCTACATCCTGGAATTGTTCTATTCTGTTCTTTTACACTCTAGTTTTCATCAGTGATCTCTAGGACAGGAGTCTGATTTCCTAGATTTTTCTAATTATAATAATAAAAGCATAATATGCTAATTAGACTGGACAGCAGAACGACCTTCCATACGAAGCTGAGCTGCAAGGGCTGAGTCCCTTGCGTGAATTTCATGCATCAGGCCTCTAGTCTATACACACACACACACACACACACACACACACACACACACACACACATATATAGGCCTATATATATATATGCCTATATATATATATATGCCTAAGCGACTGTTACGACCGGTCACTATGACACACACTGACCGCCAGGGGGCAGACGCTCAATGCAGGAGATGCCCCCTGGTGGTCAGTGCACTCCCATAGCGGGAGTGTCGCTCAGCCAGAAGCTGGGCTCACGGCTGGCAAGCAGGATCCTCTCCCACTTCCACGGCAGTGATTCTGCCTAGCGGCGCAGGCACAGCAATGCCAGGCCCTGGCTTGGGCTCCTCTCCAGCCGCCTGCTGCTTCACGCACTTCTTCATCCCTCAGGGGATGTCGGATCAGGCCAAAACCGGCAGTCCGACATCCCCTAAGGGGTCCCAGATTACAAGAGGGCACAGGCCAGGCTGAGGGACCCCACCGGTGCACAAATCCATGCACTGGGCCTCTAGTCCAAGATAAACACCTGCAATTTGAGTCTGCAAAGAGAGGCTGTACTGCCAGCTGTTTTGTTAGATAACGTATCTTGCTTAGTTAATTTGTGTTCCAGTGAGAAACTATTTTATTGATGTTTCTGCCCCTTTTTTTCACATACTTTTTAAATAGTTACCTTAATTAATTGTATAAAGAGGGAATGACTCACAAGTGAACCCTGTGAAGTGAGGTTATCTTTGTCATCCATCCTTTCGCAACTGGTTTGTAATATCTATATCTTAAAACCTCTACTTCAACACCTTGGTCTTCTCATTGTCCATCACTCTATGTTCATTTCCATATCTAAACTTGGTTATGCTGCATCTCTTACTTCCATTTACCCTTATCCTTTTCATTTTCTAATCCAACTTGAATTGCCATCTGTAGTTCTCTCCTTTTCATGAAAGCTCAGCTATTTCATCCTGTGTTTCTTATTGTCATAGCATTCCTGTATTACATATAGCATCTAACATCTTTTCTTGGTACTTAATGTTTTATGTGGTGGTTTTAAATGTATGCCTATATTAGTTCTATACATATATTTGTTCCTTGTGGCATCGAATGATGAATGTACTTAATAGGTACTCAAGTTGATTTAGGAGGAGATCTTGAGTAATCTTAGATTTAAGGCCAAATAGCCATTCTTTGAACTGTTTACAAATTTAACTATTAGGAAGGATATATAACTGGAAAAAAATTATATTAAGTCATGTAGAGTCAAGTGACTGGTCTTTTATAGAGTTAAGGAATAAGTAATGTTTTTTTTATTGTCTAGTTTAGTTCTGTTTTACAGTATAATAGTAATTTGTTCTTTGATCACTGAACCTACCGTGGTAATTTCCAGATCTCCATTTACATATTTTGTAAACTAATATGCCCCAGCTTGGCTTGTAGGAAGGTGTAGAACTAAAATAGTATGTACTTCAGCTACATACTATTGAAAGAAAATGAATTGAGAGGATTTGAGTGAATATCTTAAGCAGTGGTGGCAACCCATTGAAAACGTGGGAGTGGGGTAGGAAACCAGGACTTTTTCCACTGAATACCAGGTGCCAAGCAGAATTGCTTTATGTGTTAATTTAGATAAGGAAATGCATCCATAAAATTTAAGCATACATGTAAAGTTGACACTATCTTTTTATCTTTATTAATGCCATTCTTGCTAGTGTTAGTTTGGTAGTTATATATGTGCCAGACAATTCTTGAGCATTTTCATTATCACTTATATAATTCTTTATAATAGGGGATCTTAACAATGTTTTGTTATGCTGCAAACAACTTTGGCAGCCTAGTTAAATCTATGGGATCTTTCTCAGAATGTTTTGAAAGAATAAAACAAAATATATAGGATCAAAAATGAAACAAAGTATATTGAAAAACAGCTATTAAAATATTAAAAATCTGACATAGTAATATGCGCTTTAACACATTGAAATACAAGGTCTGTTTATTTGATTGTCTTAGGTCCATCTCTTTTTTTTTAATATATTTTTTAATTTCAGAGAGGAAGGGAGAGGGAGAAAAGATAGAAACATCAGTAATGAGAGAGGATCATTGATCAGCTGCCTCCTGCATGCCCCCCACTGGGGATTGTACCCGAAACCCAAGCATGTGCCTTTCACCAGAATTGAACCTAGGACCCTTTCAGTCCGCAGACCAACTGAGCCAAACCAGCTAGGAAAGAGGCCATCTCTTATATTCAGTTTCTCACACTGTGTAACACAATTGTTTAGGTTATATATGATGGGAAATCTGCCCCAAACTGGTTAACCTAAAAAAAAAGAAACTATAGCCCGGCCAGGGTGGCTCAGTGGTTAAGCGTTGACCTATGAACCAGGAGGTCACAGTTTTATTCCCGGTCAGGGCACATGCCAATTTCTCCTCTTTTTAAGGAATAAATAGTATCCCATGCTTTTTATGGAAAACTACTCTTCCCTGCAACATCATCTATGTGTATAGTTTAGGCAGTTAGTCCTTCCCCATTCCCAGCTTTAGGAAGGGTAATCCTTAAGAATGGTTTAAGGAGTATCCTATCCCCCAGATTACAGTGATTGGGAGGGAGGCTGGGCACATAAAGCTGGTTTTGTCAGAGTGAACCTCAGATGTTTTGCTGGGAAAGTTGATGCATTAAAACACAAGTTTCTACTCTCCCCTCAATTCTAAGTTTGGAGAAACTTTTAACCCATTATTTTCAAACACCTATTTTCTCCTTAAAAGGAGGGAGAAGAGTATGGGGAAACAAAGAAGGGAAGCATAATTATATCAGACTTCTCAGGTGATGTTCCTGGTCAGTCTATCAGAAGTTTGTGTGTGTTTGTTTTTTTAATGAGGAAAGAAAGGGTTCATACACATTATTTGTTCCTTTCCTTCCTGTTCTGCAGCCCTGAAGACTAATAATTTTGTCTTACAGGTTATTAGCCTAAAACATTTATGTGACCATTTTTATATGCTTCAAGTTAATTTTCCTTGGCCCTATTTCACAGATTAATGTTCTTTCCATATTTAGGTAGGTTAAACTCATACCTGGTAAGGTAGTAAGTAAGTTCATAAATTCTTTAGAACTTAACATTTTTTGAACTGTTATTTATGTTTAAAAATATTTAGCCCTGGCCAGTATTACTCGGTTGGTTGGAGCGTGGTCCCATACACAGAAAGGTGTGGTGGGTTCGATTCCTAGATTTCAGGTTCTATCCTTGGTTGGGGTGCCTATGGGAGGCAACCAATCAATGCTTCCATCTCTCTGCCCCTTTCCCACTCCCCCTCTCTCCCTTCCCCTTCTTCCTCCTTCCTTCCCCCCTTTCCTCCTCCTCAAAAAAATTTAGTCACCAGAAGCAATTATTTATAACATAAGCAAATAAAATAATTGTCTCCTTCATATAGATGGCTTTCTCCAATCTCTTGATTTTTTTTTTACCTGCCGTTACTCCACACCAGCAGTTCTCAAATTGTATTATACATCAGACATGACTCCTAATAAGTTTCTACTGTAAGTTATAGTTCATCTAACCTACCATAGTTGTGAAATTATAAAACATCTGAAAGTGCCTGCCTTACATATCTGTTGAATACCTTCTAAAAAGTAAACGGTGCGCCCTAACTGGTTTGGCTCAGTGGATAGAGCATCGGCCTGCAGACTGAAAGGTCCCAGGTTCGATTCCAGTCAAGGGCATGTACCTTGGTTGCGGGCACATCCCCAGTAGGAGGTGTGCAAGAGGCAGCTGATTGATGTTTCTCTCCCATCAATGTTTCTAACTCTCTATTCCTCTCCCTTCCTCTCTGTAAAAAATCAATAAAATATATTTTTAAAAAAACAAATAAAAAATAAACTGTGAAAATATTTAGGGGTGAACTATACTTATTCCTAGAACTTTGAAATGCATCAAAAAATAAAATGGATGGATGAATTAATATGTGGTAAAGCACATATATATCAAAATGATAAGAATTACAAAAAAAAAAAAATTTGGACAGCCCGGCCGATGTGACTCAGTGGTTGAGTATTAACCACTAAACCAGGAGATTATGGGCTCCATCCCCTGTAGGGGGCTTTCAAGAGGCAGCAGATCATTGATTCTCCCTCTCCCTCTCCTTTCCTCTCTCTGAAATCAATAGAAACATATATTTTTTTTAAATGATAAGAATTACAGAATCTAGATATTGGGAATATGGGTATTCACTGAGAGATTTTCAACCTTTTTTTGACACTGACATTTTTCATAATAAAATGTTGGGGGAAGATAACTTACACTTATCCAGAATTTATGGGGAATATACATACAAGTATTCCTGTTAGACTGAAATATGAAATTGCCATTGATGTAAGTAAAAAACACAAAGATAGGCAATTTCATTTGGTACAACCTATTAAGATGGTCCTGAGTAGACATATATATGTGTGTGTGAGTGTGTTTTCCAAGTCTACCTAAAATGCTACATAAATAGGATAGTTTTAGTAGATACATTTTTACATTTTTTTCCTGATGACTGAAATTGGCTTAATTTAAAATTTGACTCATCTTAATACTGATTAATTATGCTAGTCCAACTGTACTTAGCTACATATATATTCCATTGTTGAAATGAAAAATTTATACTAACCCAGAGAGTTTCTACATAGTCTTCCTATGTTTTGTTACCAAGATGATATATCTCATTTCCCAGATGTACACAAATATAATTATAAAATCACCTCAGTTGTGGGGAAAATATATAACACTTTAATTAACTGGTCTGTTTGCTCTATACCTGTCCATTGAAATTTTATGCAAAAATTGAAGGTTAAAACTCAAACTATGGATAGTGGTGATAGTTGCACAATGGCAGTATACTTAATTATATTCTTAAAAATCCTATCTAATAAAAGAGTAATATGTAAAATAACCATCACTCTGCTACACCCACAAGCCACGCCCACAAGCCAATCAGGAGCGAATATGCAAATAAACCCAACCAAGATGGCTACTGCCACAGAGAGCAGGAGGGAGGCATGGGTTTCCCCGGCAATGGAGGAAGCCAAGCTTTCCGCCTGCCCTTGCCAGCCTAGGCCTCCACTCAAGGCTACAAAGTTTCAATGATAGAAGATACATAAACCCAAACAGAAATGGCAGCAGCCACAGAGCTGGAAAGAGCAGGAGGCTAGGGTTGCCCCCGGTGATGGAGGAAGCCAAGCTTCTGCAGCCCTGGCCGGCCCAGGTCTCCGCTTAAGGCTACAAAGTTTCAATTATAGAAGATACATAAATCCCAACAGAAATGGCTGCCACCACGGAGCAAGCAGAAGGCTTGGCTCCGCTCCAGGCTACAAAGTTTCAATTGTAGAAGATAAGTAAACCCCAGATACCAGGGCCTCCGCTTGGGTTGCCAGGGGGCGTGGCCAGCCTGCAAATCACCACAGGCCCCTCGTCCAGGCCGCCCCACGCCCCAAGGGAACCCCCACCCTGATCCGGGACACCCTTCACCCTCCAGCTGGCCCCCACCCATGCACCAGGCCTCTATCCTATTTAATAAAAGAGTAATATGCAGATTGACCATCACTCCAACACATAAGATGGCTGCCCCCATGTGGTCAAAGATCCTGCCCCCATTTGGACATAAGATGGCCAGCAGGGGAGGGCAGTTGGGAGGGACCGGGTCTCCAAGGGAGGGCAATTGTGGGCAATTAGGCCAGCAGGAGAGGGCAGTTAGGGGTGACCAAGCCGGCAGAGGAGGGAAGTTGGGGCAACCAGGCCTGCAGGGGAGGGCAGTTGGGGGGGACCCAGGCCTGCAGGGGAGAGCAGTTGGTGGGTGCCAGGCCTGCAGGGGAGGGCAGTTAGGGGTGACCAGGCCTGCAGGGGAGGGCAGTTACGGGCAAACAGGCTGGCAGGGGAGTGGTTAGGGGGTGATCAGGCTGGCAGGCAGAAGCGGTTAGGGGCAATCAGGAAGGCAGGCAGGAGAGCAGTTGGGAGCCAGCAGTCCTGGATTGTGAGAGGGATGTCCGACTGGTGGGATCAGGCTTAAACGGGCAGTCGGACATCCTTCGAGGGGTCCCAGATTGGAGAGGGTGCAGGCTGGCCTGAGGGACACCCCCCCCCCCCCCCGTGCACAAATTTTGTGCACCAGGCCTCTAGTGGTTAATAAATTTTGTTAAAATTTTGTTAATGTATATTTTACCATAGTACAATTTTTTAAAAAGATAAAGGAGAAGGAGGCATTTTTGGATAACCATAATAAGATAGTGTGAAAGGTCCAGACAGCGTGGTGGAGGTGGGTCCCAGAGTGTCAGTCAGCATGCTAAACAAAGGCTGTCTACCTCCCATTCTTACCTTGGTCGTATGAAACCTGACTGAATTTGAAAGCTGAGCAAAACCATAATTTTGTATATTGTTGCCATGAATACAGTCCCATTTTTTCCTCTATTCTAATTGAGAAGTTTTAATTGGAGCACACAAACTCATGTTCTACAGTAACTGAAGATCTCACCCATATATAGTACCTGACTATATAATCTTTCCCACTGAGCATAGTTAGGCTAGTTATTCTGACGGAAGTCATTTATCTAATTAAGTGAAAAATGCACAGTAGGCAAGAAGCTTTAATTAGCTGTTGTTTCCAATTGTACATTCATACTTTAATAGGGCAGAGGGTGAATGGCCTCACTGAGTTAAATTATATTTGCCCTAATAGAACTTGGTGTTGAAACTTGTGTTAATTGGGAGAAAAATAAGGAATTGCAACCTAGTTCCACAAGAACAAATTAGACCTCCTGAAGTACCTATAAAAACACAATGGAAAAACATTATAAATTTAACCATCTCAATAGGATTTTTTCTTAATATAAGAAGCATCTCAGCCCTGGCCCAGTGGCTCAGTTGGTTGGAGCATCGTCCCATACACTAAAAGGTTACAGGTTCGATTCAAGTCAGGGCATATACCTAGGTTTTGGGGTTCATTAAGGAGGCAAGCAAGTGATGTTTCTTCTCTCTCTCCCCCCAACCCCCGCCTCCCTTCCTATCTCTCTAAATCAATAAACATATCCTCAGGTGAGGATAAAAAAAATGGACTTCTGATTGGCATATGTGATTGAACCTTTAAAAAGAAAACATCTCATACTTGAGACTTCTAAACTTCAAGTGTAATAAATTGTAACTCAAAAGGAAAACCAATCATACCTATAATGGAACCATGTAGGCCCAAATTTATCATGTCATTATCCTAAAACAGTTTATCCTGATGTCTTCATTTCTTCTTCCCTTTTGCTGTGTGTGTGTGTGTGTGTGTGTGTGTGTGTGTGTGTGTGTGTGTGTGGTTTTTGTTTGTTTGTTTTTTAATTTAACCATCTTTCTCTTTTCTTATAGTTATGCTTTACCAGAAAGAAATGGGCGGGGGTTTTCCCTCAGTTGAAAATTGAATGAGACCATGTGTGAAATCACTTGTACAATACTTTAGTTTTCCAAGTTCAAGAGGTTAAAAGGTTAGTGTTGAAATGGGGGGAACACTGAATTTCACATACTTCTGTGCTTACCACTCATCAAAGAATTATTAAGTCCTATAACACAAAAGCAGCCTGTGGCTTTTCTTCCACAGGTTTATTACAGAAGATAAATTACTAGAAAGATGGAGGGAATTACATAAAACAATTCTGCAGATGAATAAAAGGAAAACCAGAAAAAGAAGCTATTCTTACTGAAAATATACTGATGGTTTTGTCTCCTCAGTCTTTTAATGTAGAATAGAGGTTCTATAATACCATAGTAGGGTCATCTCATTAAGTGAGGGCTGCAGTGGAGAGAAAGTTGGGGTCTTAAAGATAATGTCATTTTCTCTTTTAATTTACAGAAGTTGCTGGGTGTGTTTTGCCACTGATGAAGATGATAGAACTGCTGAATGGGTGAGACCATGCAGGTGCAGAGGATCTACAAAATGGGTGCACCAGGCTTGTCTACAGCGCTGGGTGGATGAAAAACAAAGAGGAAACAGTACCGCCAGAGTGGCATGTCCTCAGTGCAATGCTGAATACTTAATAGTTTTTCCAAAGTTGGGTAAGAAGATCCTTAAAAGCAATGCAGATATAAATGATGTTATTATACATAATTCTGTGATCTTGGGTTTATTTTAAAGTGAGCCATCTCTGCTTTTTTGTGAATTTCTTATTTTTCTATTGTTTCCTCTAAATGTCAGGCATTTATTTGTTAACAGTTTACATTATCCTTAATATATCCCCAGATCCATTCATTAGTCTGTGCATTAACTGTTTTCATTTGGTTGAGTGGATAAAGAATTTGGACCTTAACCTTGTGGATAAAATCAAATAACAAAGCTATAATAAAAAGCTGACTAAAGAACCTCATTCTCTGCAGACTATTGGTGTAGAAAAACAGTAGTGTTTTCTTTCTAATACTTATTCTTAATTAAGGAATAAAAGTAGAGAAATTAAAATTTTAATAAAAGACAAATTAAACTCATCTTTGGAATCTATGTGGTTATCTTGCATGAAAGCTGCTTTCTTTTTTCTGCAAATTGGTGAGCAAGGAACAATCAAAAGTCGTTCTAGCATTGAAAAAAAGTATAGCAGACTGTTGAAAGGAAGCAGTAACTAACACTGATATTTAGTTAGCATGTTCCATCCAGCCATGTGTTTATGAACTGGTGTCTTTTTCCTCGTTTGATATTAATGCCATGCCAATTATAAACATTTTTAATATCCTTGGCTGTAATCAAGAGGTATATGAAGACAATTTGGTTCTGAGAAGGTCAGAAGAAAATAATGACTTTTGGGGGAGTAAGTTCAAGGAGAAGTTGCAAGTAATTATTAGATATGTTGCTTTTTCTAGGTGCTATACATATTGAAATCAGACCCATTTTTTTTAAATGAGGCAATATAAATGAAGTGCTTTTATAATGTGAGAAGTTTAATAATAAGGGCAAACAAAATTTCCATTGTTGTCTATTTCTCTAGAATAATGCATAGGAAGAAAGGCTAGCTTTCTATGAAAGGAAAGTAGCATAGTAGAGAAAGTAGCGTTTCTTAAACATTTAGATGGGTCTTCATGCATACCACTGATTTTAGAGAAAGTAAACTCAAAAGAGTAATCCAAAAATTTTTATTATAATATCAGAGCAGTGTTTTAAATAATTTAAATATCAGGGAAAACAATTACTGCTGCAATCTTTAACTACATTGATATCTGGCTCACTAAAGTCATAGTTAAGGTTTCATATTTAACTGTCTTTTCTTACTCTTTATTCTACTAAATTAGGTGTCTTTAACTGGTTTTGGTATGGGGGTAATAATACTGGCCTCATAAAACAAGTTGGGGAGTGATCTCACATTTTTTGTGAAGAGTGTGTGAAGGATTGGCGTTAATTCTTTAAATGTTTGATGACAATGAAGCTCTCTGGTCCTGGTCATTTTTTATAGGGAGTTTTTTTTTATTATTATTACTAGTTTAATCTTTTTACTTATAGGTCTATTCAGATTTTCTGTATCTTCTTGAGTCAGTTTTGGTAGTTTGTGTCTTTCTAGGAATAAGTCCATTTTATTTAGATTATCTAACTTGTTGGAATATAATGGTTCATAGTATTTCTTTATAATCCTTTTTATTTCTGTAAGGTTGGTACTGTATTAATGTTCCCTCTTTGGTTCATGGTTTTAGTAATTTGAATCTTCTGTCTTTTTTTCCTTGGTCAACCTAGCTAAACTTTTGTCAATTTTATTGATCTTTTCAAAGACTCAACTTTGGTTTTATTGATTTTCTCTTTTTTTATTTTCTGTTTCATTTATTTCCACTCTAATCTTTATAGTTTCCTTCCTCCTGCTTGGTTTGGGGTTAGTTTGCTTTTCTTTTTCTAGTTTTTTAAAGGTGGAAGTTTAGATTATTGGTTTGATTTTTTTTTTTTTTAATAGATTTTTTTTTTTTTTAGACCAGTTTTAGGTTCACAGCAAATTGAGAAGCAGGTACAGAGATATCCTGTACTGGAGGCCCAGTGCATGAAATTTTGTGCACTGGGCGGGGGCAGGGGATGTCCCTCAGCCCAGCCTGTGCCCTCTCACAGTCCGGGACCCCTCGCTCCTTACCGCCCGCCTGCAGTGGAGGCGGGAGAGGCTCCTGCCACCGCCGTTGCACTTGCCAGCCATGAGCCCAGCTTCTGGCTGAGCGGCGCTCCCCCTGTGGGAGTGCACTGACCACCAGGGGGCAGCTCCTGTGTTGAGCATCTGCCCCCTGGTGGTCAGTGTGCATCATAGCGACCGGTCGTTCCACCGTTTAGTCAAATTGCATATTAGGGTTTTATTATATAGGATACTCCCTGCTTCCTCACATTCATAGCCTCCTCCATTATCAACCCCTTTCGCCAGAGTGATACATGTGTTGCAATTGATAAACCTATATTGACATGTCATTATTACCCTAAGTCCATTGTTTATATTAGGATTCATTATTGGTGGTGTACATTCTATGGATTTGGACACATGTGTAATGACATGTATCTACTTTTATAAAGTATAATACATAGTGTTTTCACTGTCTTCATATTTTTTGCCTTTTTCAGAATGTCATGTAGTTGCAATCATATAGTATATAGCCTTTTCAGATTGGCTTCTTTCAGTTAGTAATAAATATTTAAAGTTTCTCCATGTCTTGGTAGTTCGTTTCTTTTTAGCCCTGAAAAATATTCCATTATCTGAATGTACCACAGTTTATTTATCCATTCACCTACTGAAGGACAAGTTGGTTACTTCCAAATATTAACAGTTACGAAAAAGCTGCAGTAAACATCTGTGTGCAGGGTTTTTTTGTTGTCAATCCTCACCTGAGGATATTTTTTTCATTGATTTGTAGAGGGAGGAGGGAGAGAAAGAGAGAGAGAGAGAGAAACATAGATGTGAGAGAGACACATCAACTGGTTGCCCCACATGTTCCCTGACCGGGCTAGGAATCATACCTGAGACCCTTTGGTCTGCAGGCCAACGCTCCAACCACAAAGCCAAACCTGCCAGGGCACGTGTGCACATTTTTGTGTGAACATAAGTTTTCAACTTATAAATCCCAAGGAACATGATTGCTGGATCATATGGTATGAATGTGTCTAGTATTGTCAAAAAAAAAAAAACTGCCAAAATGTCTTTTAAAGCGGTTGTATATTTTGTATTCCCACCAGCAATGAGTTCCTGTTGCTTTATATCTTTGTCAGCATTTGGTGGTGTCAGTGTTTTGGATTTTAGACATTTGGTGATATCTGTCTTCTTTAATGAGGTGTCTGTTAAATCTTTTGAAATTTTTAAAAATCAGGTTATTTTCTTGAGTTTTATGTGTTCTTTATATATTTTGTATAACAGCCTTTGATCTGGTATATCTTTTGTAAATACTTTCTCCCAGTCAGTAGTTTCTTCTCATTTTCTTGATCTTGCTTATTTTTTAATGTGGTCATTTACAGCTCTAAATTTCTAAGGACTGCTTAGATTTCTTTTTTGACCTGTTGATAAATTTCCCAAGTGTCATTCTGTTATTGATTTCTAATTTCATTCCATTGTGATCAAAGAACACACTTCTTCTGTTCTTTTAAATATATTAAGGCTTGTTTTATGATGAATATTCCATGTGTGCTTGAGAAGAAGGTGTATTCTGCTGTTGTTGGATGGAGTGTTTTATAAATATCTAGTTGGTTCATAGTATTTTCAAGTCCTTTATTTCCTTGTGGCTCTTTTACCAGTCCTTCGTTGAAAGTGGGATATGAAGTCTTCCACTTTTGTTAATTATCTATTTCTCCAATTCCTCCCATGTTTTGCTTCATTCATTTTGGGCTCTGTCGTTAGGTGCATGTATTTTCCTAATTGTTTTATCTCCTTTTTTTTTTTTTTTTTTCTGTCTTGATGTATTGTCCCTTTTACCAATACAAAATGTCCTTCTTTATTTCTACTAACAGTTTTTGTCTTTAAGTCGATTTTAACTGTAAAATCTACTTTAAGTGTAGGTACTCCCTCTCTCATGTCTTAATACATTAGTGGTAAATTCTTAGGTTATTTTCAAGTGAAACTTTTATTACAGTTTTGTTATTTCTTTACTTTATTGTTCTCAACAAAGCATCAATTTAAAATTATGTATAGAGTTGAAAATAACTAACAATCACCCTCAAAAAATGGTTGCAAGCCCAGCCGGCATGGCTCAGTGGTTGAGCGTTGACCTAAGAACCAAGAGGTCACAGTTCGATTCATGGTCAGGGTGCATACCCGGATTGTAGGCTCAATCTCCAGTGGGGACCTGCAGGAGGCAGTAGATCAATGATTCCCTCTCATCGTTGGTCTCTCTCTCTCTCTCCCTCCCTCTCTCCCTCTCCTTTCTTCTCTGAAATCACTAAAAGTATATATATATATATTTTTTTTTTTAAATGGTTGTAAAATGTTAAGTGGAGTGTAATGCTTAAAAAGGAAAGATATTCACTAGGGATAATGAGAGATGGTTCTTAGCAGAAACTTTTCTTTAAAAGTTTAGCAAATAGAAATAATAGTTACAATTTTATTTTACAATATTATTAATAATATTAACAGTGAGCTCCAGCTGGTGTGACTTAGTTGGTTGGAGCGTCGTCCTGTGGACCTAAGGGTTCCGGATTCCATTCCTGGTCAGGGCACATACCCAGGTTGCAGATGCAATCCCATGTTGGAGCATGTGCAAAGGCACCCCAATCGATCTCTCTCTCTCCCTCTCTCCCTCTGTCCCTCTCTCCCTCTCTCCCTCCCTCTCTTCCTCTCTCTAAAACCAATAAGAAATAATAATAATAATAGTGATATCAATAGCTATTATTTGCTAACAGTCCACTACTATTTGCCAGACACTTTGTTGGTCACTTTGCCTATATTGTTTTATTTAAGCTTCTCAAAAGCATAGTAGATATTGTTTCTTATTTTACAGATTAAAAAACAGTCACCAAATTTATTTAATGGAAGCCCATGGGCTTTTAGCAAGTAAGTGAAGGGGCCAGGATTTTAAATTGCTAAATTTCTTGTTACTGTCACTCAGTGAGACTGCTACCAGGCCACATATGAATAAGAAGTAGTTTTATGTACCATAAAAGGAAGTAGGGATAATGTTAATTTGAATATCTTTGAGATATTAATGAATAACATGGATGGTGTACTCTTTTCTTTGTCTTGATATTTGCCCTCCTGGAAATGGAAAGGAATAACAAATAATGTGAAACAAAATATGCAGCAACTACAATATCTCATAGTCAGTATTTCCTTTAACTATTTTAAATGTTTGAGTTTACTTTATGTATTTTCCATCTAGATAATGCATTCACATGGACCAAAATTCAATGAAAAGTCTTTTTACCAGGCCTGCCAGCCATGATGCCAAGTACTTTTCTTGTTACAAATCTGGTGTTTCATTCTAGGCCAGTGGTCGGCAAACTGCGGCTCACAAGCCACATGCGGCTCACAAGCCACATGCGGCTCGCGAGCCACCGTTTGCCACTCGGTTGACTAATGCGTTTGCCGACCACTGTTCTAGGGTGTTTCTCTTTTCTCTCTTCCTCCCCTCCTTCCCTGTCTTCCTCCCTCATTCCTTCCCTACACACACACACACCTACCTCTCTCTCTCTCTCTCTCTCTCTCTCTCTCTCTCTCTCTCTCTCTCTCTCTCTCTCTCTCTCTCTGCAAACTTTAGGGTAGAGTTAAAAGAACAAACAACAAACAAAGAAATACCCAAAGATTGGCAATTATGGGAAACCATTTCTACTCTTAGGCCTGAAAGTACAAGGGAAGGGAGCTGTTGACAGAATGACAAGAGTTGTAGCTGGGAGTCTGTTTAACAGGACCTACTTACTGTTTTAGAAAGAGAAATGCAAACTGCCGGCACTGAGGGAGCCAAGAAAAAATTCCCTTAACACTTTTACCACCCTTTGATTTTCTAGCCATTCCACTCATTGTTAGAACACATCAGAAACTAGAGCAGGGCAAGGTTGCCTGTAAGATGCTTTTTGTGCCCTAGCCGGTTTAGCTCAGTGGATAGAGCGTTGGCCTGTGGACAGAAGGGTCCCAGATTCAGTTCCATCAAGGACACATGGGGCATGCAGGAGGCAGCCGATCAATGATTCTCTCTCATCATTGATGTTTTTTTTCCCTCTCTCTCTTTCTGTCTCCCTCTTCCCTTCCTCTCTGAAATCAATAAAAATGTATTTTTTATTTTTATTTTTTTTAAAGATGCTATTTGTTCAGCCTCCCAGTGCACAAAGCAGGGTGGCGAAAAATGAGGAGTAAACCTGGAGAGGCAAACAGAATATAGAGTACAATTAGGTTATATGTTAATATATTCCAGACTAGTATACTATACATCCTGTTCTATACTTGTTTTTTCCTTAGTAATACTATTTATGTCAGTACATAAAGAGGCTTTTTTTCCCTTTAGTTATGTATATTTGTTTATATAACCACTTTCTTGTTGACAGACATTTAGGCTGTTTCTAACTTTTCACTAGTACAAACAGTCCTGCCATAAACCACTGTGTAAAATACGTTTATGCAGCAAATACTTCTGTAAGATAACTGACTAGAGTGGAATTGCTGGTCAAAGGGTGTATGCATTTATAACATTAATAGATATTGTTAAATTGGCTTTTGTAGAGATTATACCTATTTAATCTTCCCAACATTATATTGGCGTACCTGCTTTTCCATTGCCTATCTGCTGCCTTGGCATTGATCAAAGCTCAGCAGAATGTTCACTTGGGTATTTTATTTTTCTTTTATTAAGAAATATTTCATTGGTTGAAAAAGAATATGTAAATGCATATGAGGAATCAAGACTAATAAACTCAGCTGTTTGCCCATCCCTCAATTTTAGAAATAAAATATCCTGGTGAGTCCAACTGTTTTTTGTTTGTTTTTTTTTTTTACTTTTTGGGGTTTTTTTGTTGTTGTTTTTTAATCCTCACCCAAGGATATTTTTCCATTGATTTTTAGAGAGAGTGGAAGAGAGAGAGAAAGATCCATGTGAGAGAAACACATCGATTGGTTGCCTATTGCATGCGCCCTGAACAGGGCTTGGGCCGAGGAGGAGCCTACAACCCAACCGAGGTACATGCCCTTGACCAGAACAGAACCCGAGACCCCTCAGTTCGTAGGCCAACACTCTGTCCCACCAACTAGGGCATGAGTTCAACTTTTTATCATTAAGTAATGTCTATTTTATCTTTAATAATTTTTTTGTCTTAAACTTGTATAAAATATATATTAATATAGAATAGATATACTCATAATATAGCTATATCAGTTTTTAAATCAATTTTTTATTTTATGGAAAAATTACAAAGATAGTACAGAGAATTCTTATATATTCCACATCCAGTTTACTCTATTAACATCTTAAGTATGGTACATTTGTTATAATTAATGAATAAATAATTATAATTTGTATTAACAAAAATTCATACATTATTTAGATTTTAAAATGTTTTGCCTTATTCCTTTATTGTGTTCTAGGATACTTAACTTTAGTCATATTTCCTTGGGCTCCTCTTGGCAGTAACAGTTTCTCAGACTTTCCCTGTTTTTGATGACCTTGACAGTTCTGAAGAGTGCAGGTCATATGTTTTGTAGAATGTCCATCCCTCAACCCGGATTTGTCTGATGTTTTTTCCCATTATCTCTTGGGATCAGGAGTTTGGGGGGAGCAAGACCACAGAGGTGAAGTGCCATTTTCATCACATTACATCTTGGCACATAACTTATCACTGGTGATACTCAACCTTGATCATCTAGGTAAGGTAGTGTTTGTCAGGTTTTTCCACTGTAAAGTTATTTTTTTTCCACCCTTATATGCAAGTTTTAATGTTATTGTTGCATTTGCCCTCTTCAGCTTTTCTCATCCTTTTATTTTCACTTCTTCTGAGTTTTTACATTCATTGTGATATTGATACAGTTGAGTTCTCTTTTTAAAACTAGAGGCCTGGTCACAGATTCCCGCACCGGTGGGGTCCCTAAGCCTGGCCTGCACCCTCTCGCAACCCGGGACCCCTCGGGGGGTGTCGGACTGCTGGTTTCAGCCCGATCCCCACAGACCAGGCCAAGGGACCCCACCGCCGGGCCTCTAGTATGCACATAAGATTTGTGGTTAATCTCGTCCCACCCTCCCCGCTTCCCTCTGAGATTCATCAGTCTGTTCCATGTTTCCATGCCTATGCGTTGAGTGTCTGCTCCCTGGTGGTCATTGTGTGTCATAGCTACTGGACGGTCGCTTAGGCTCTTATATATATACTAGAGGCCCGGTGCTTGAAATTCTTGCACGGAGGGGGGATTCTCTCAGCCCTGCCTGAACCCTCTGCAATTCGGGACCCCTACACATTTTTCTTATCTAGCTAACCTCTTCACATTTTAAAAAATTAACTGAAATATCACCTACTCTAGGAAATCCTCTTTGAACAAATGTCTTTACAATCTGTATTAAGTATTTTCATACTATACCATTCTTTTTCTTTAACAGCTACTTAGAGTGGATGCAATGTGGTTTTCATTCTTGCATCTGAATTTTTTCTTCTTGCTCTTGTAATAGCAAAGCTTATCCAATTTACATTTGCCCTTCAAGGGCTTATATTTGGTTCCGTTTCTAGTTGGCTCCCTGCTTTTTTTTTAAGCAATAAATTTGGGTTGTGATAGTAAGCCTCACTTGTAATCAAGCCTGTAGGTCTCTCTATCTGAATATTTCTATAATAACTATCACTTTAGCATACCAGAGATTGTGTTCATTTATAGAAAATAACAATAAATGTCACCTGAACATTTGGTCTTCTAGTAATATTTTATAGCAAGATGTATTATTCTAGTAATTTAACTATTACAAAACTGAGGCGTACAGAAATAAATTACATTGAACAATAAAGAATGACTCAAATATCAAAGCATAGTACACTTAGGGCCTCCCTTGTCCTGTGCCTCAGATATCATAGCATAGTACACAGTTCATGTGGAACTCAGCTTCCTTTAAAATTGGAAGGGATGCCATACTCATGAAGCAGCTACTTCCACACATATTTTTTTTATTTAATTCATAGCACATACCCTTTGTACTAATTATTGGAAAATCATCCTAGCAATTGCCTCTGTTCCTCTCTGTATTGTTGCTTTACATTCTGATGTTATTACTGTGCTTTTACTATCCGCTCGCTCTAATAAGATTGTGAATTTTTTTTAAGGGCAGAGATCATGACTTGAGCTTGTGTTTCTCTGTCATGGTGCCTAGATAAATACTCAAATGCCATCCAGTCCAAATGACTGTGATGAGAGAGGCCCACCGTTGCTAGAGACCTCTGATTTTTATTTAAGGGCCTCACTTGTTCTGTGCCTTTACAGAGGGGTGAGTAGGGGCTGAGGGAATTTGAGGAAACCCAGACAGAATTCTCCTCCTAAAAGATTTTGCTAAGCTGGCGACCGGGACCGCCAGGCATTTGTCCAATTAAAACCCGGACACATAGCAATAACAAAGGCACTGGTCTCCTACTGCTAATGAGTGGGGATCAAACCCCAGCCTGCAGGAACTCACCCCTGCAGTCAGGACCAGGCTGCTGGGTTGACCTGGGCTGTTGCTCCTAACTCTGGGGAGAGGGAGACTTCCCATGGCTGCAGGCTAGAGGCCCTGGACTCTGCACCATGCGCCCAAACAGGTCCCTAGTGCAGGTTGGTCAGCGGAGTGGCTTCTTCGCCTGGGATTGCGGGGCGGCTTGGCCAGGCGCTGCCTGGCCTTTTCGCCCCATGATCGCGGGATGGCTGGGCCTGGCCTGTTTGCCCCATGATCGCAGGTCAGCTCAGCCTGGGCTGTTCGTCCCGTGATTGCGGGGCAGCTCGGCCTGGCCAGTTCTCCCCGTGATCACTGGGTGGCTTGGCCTGGGCTATTCGCCCTGTGATTGCAGGGCGGCTCGGCCTGGCCGGTTCTTCCCGTGATCGTGGGGCGGCTCGGCCTGGGCTCACGGGGCAGCTTGAACCTGGGCAGGTGGCATCAGGCGCTGCCCCTGCCGCCTGCCCGGGCCCAAGCCGCCATCGCAATCGCAGCTTGGACCCGAGCAGGTAGCATCAAGCACTGCCTCCGGCCTGCCCGGTGCCCGATCTCGGCTTAGATCCCGCCGGCAGCATAGGGCGCCGCCTGCCCTGCCTGCGTATGCAAATTTACCTGCCATCTTTGCTGGGTTAATTTGCATATCACTCCTGATTGGCTGTGGAAGTAGCAGAGGTACGGTCGATTAGCATTTTTCTCTTTTATTAGTGTATACTAGAGGCCCAGTATACACAACCTATGAACCAAGGGGTCACCAGTTTGATTCCTGGTCAGGGCACATGCCCGGGTTGTGGGCTCAATTCCCAGTAGGGGACCTGCAGGAGGCAGCCAATCAATGGTTCTCATCATTGATGTTTCCATCTCTCTCTCCCCCCCTCTCTCTAAAAATGAGTAAAAACATTTTTTAAAAAGTGTCACATTAAAAAAAAAACTTGTTAGAACTAATTAATTTAGTAAAGTTGCAAGATACAAAATCAACATACAAAAATCAGTTGTATTTCTATATACTAACAACAAATTATCTGAAAAATAAAGCCAGTTCACTTGTAATATAAAAAGAAATAAAATGCTTACGAGTAAAACTAAAAGTTACAAGACATTGATGCAAGAAATGAAGACACAAATGGACAGATATCCCATATTCATGGATTAGGAAAAATTAATGTTAAAATGTTCATTCTACCCAAAGTCATATATAGATTCAATGTAACCCCTATCAAAATTCTGATGGCATTTTTCACAGAAGTAGTAAAAATAATCCCAAAATTTATATGGAACCACAAAAGAACTCTACTAGCCCAAACAATCTAGAGAAAAAAGAACAAAGCTGGAGGCATGACACTTTCTGATTTCAAACTATAAAACTGTATTACAAAGCTCTAGTAATCAAAACAATGCGGTACTGGTATAAAAACAGATACAAAGGCCAATGGAGCAGTATCAAGAGCCAAGAAATAAACCTGTGTATATGTGTTCAACTAATATTTGAAAAGGGAGCCAAGAATACTCGGTGAGGAAAGAAAGTCTCTTCAATAAATGGTGTTGGGCAAACTGGGTATTCACATACAAAAGAATGAAATTGGACCCCTAGCCAAAACCGGTTTGGCTCAGTGGATAAAGCGTCGGCCTGCGGACTGAAGGGTCCCAGGTTCGATTCCGGTCAAGGGCACGTAACTTGGTTGCGGGCACATCCCCAGTGGGGGGTGTGCAGGAGGCAGCTGATCGATGTTTCTCTTTCATCGATGTTTCTAGCTCTCTATCCCTCTTCCTTCCTCTCTGTAAAAAATCAATAAAATATATTTTTTTAAAAAAAAGTGTACTTTCTAAAAAAAAAGAAAAAAGAAAAAAAAAGAAATTGGACCCCTATCTTATAACACTCATAAAAATTAAGAATGGATTAATGACTTAAATTTAAGACATGAAACTGTAAAACTTCTAGGGAAAAAAAAGAAGCTTTTGACATTGGCCTTAGTAATGAGTGTTGGATATACACCAAAAGTACAAAGTACCAAAAGCAAAAATAAATAAGTGGGACTACGTCAAACTGAAAAGCTTCTGCACAGCAAAAGAAACAATCAGCAAAATGAAAAAGCACCCTATGAAATAGGTAAAGATATTTGCAAACCATCGAAGCAACTCATATAACTCAATAGCAAAACACACACACACACAAAAACACACAATCATTAAAAAATGGACAAAGGACTTGACATTTTTTCCAAAGAAGACATACAGATTGCCAACCAGTGTATGAAAAGATGCTCGACATCACTAATCATCGGAAAAATGTACATCAGCTACTCTTTCAAAAATAGTAAACTAAGTTAATAAACATGATAGAACTCTGATCTAAGATTATGTTTGAGAAAAAAAAACTGGTATATGGCTTTGGTATAAAAACAAAACTCTCAGGAAATTCTCATGTAGGAAATAAAGGATAGATCCTTTTTGCTTATAGTTCTGGGACAAGGAAGGGGAGGAAAATTCATGGAGCCAGGAAATCTTGATTGTTACTGCATAACACTAAGTACTCTGTTAAGAGCTTCTTTTACTTTATGTTAATTTTCGCAAAAACATGTAGATATCTTCATTGAACAGATGCAGAAATCGAGGTCTGGAAGTATCAGTTTGTCCAAATTCACACAGCGGACCTTACATAATCCTTACCCAACTTGTTATGTTGCCTTCTAAGGAGTCTAATAGGAGCTCGTATAATGAAAATGAAACCGTAATGTCAGGTTGACTTTCCTTGAGGTTATGGTTAACCTGAATTTTATGATACCCTTGGTTATTCTCTAAAAAGTATTTTTTCTTACTAATAAAAGTAATTATATTATAATGGAAAACTTGAAAACTGTAGGTATGTTTAAAGAAAATGTCTAACTTTTGTATGTAGTAATTAATATTATCTCTTTTTTTTGTTGTTTCTTTCATTACACCTTGAACTTTTTCAGCTTTTTATTTTGAAGTTCAAAGAATTGAATATCATAGGTATGATTTTCTACAAAAAGCAGACGAAACTTGTCTTTCCTCTAATAAGTTTTAATGTTTCTTGATCCTTTCTAACTTAACTCCTATATAAAGTTTCTCTAGATTTGATAGTTTCTCTTTCTTTGTATTCCACTTTGGATACGAAATCTTGTGGATTCTATTCTAGTTTATTCTGACTTTAAATAGTGTTATAGGATTAGTTTTCTCTAACTAGCACTTTTATATTGTGTCTTGTTCTTCAAAGATCTGGTCAAGGTTTCTATCATATAACCCCCACCTTACTGGTATACCAACTTTTATAAAATATATAAACCTTTTGAATAAAGTCGTTTAGCTAGTTAAAAGGTCTTTTAGCATTCTCCCTCCTCAGATTATCAACTTCAAGTCTAGGTTAAGATTCACTTCTGTTAATTAGTACATACATATGGCAATTAAAAAACTGTTTAATCTTTACTTAATATTTCATTAACATATATCTATATCGTTTGTACCATACTACCATACATTTATTAACTTTGCCTTAAAATTTTTCAGTTGTTTAATGTGAATTTATTGTTTGTCACTAGATTATAGGCTCCTTGGAGGCAGAGGCCTTTATTTTAATACACAATAAAATGTTATTGTACAATAGGTGCTTAATAAGTACTTAGCAGTTGACCTTTTAACCCACAAATATGCTATGGGCTATTCTACTCTAAGGATAAATTTTAAGTTTTCCCTTGGCACAAACTGTAATTATAAAAGAACTACTATGATGATCTTTAGTTACTGTTCATGGTGATAAGCTATGTATATACACAGGGAGGAATTGTACTCATTTGCTTTGACTCTGGATCTTTTATTCTTCAAGCTTGTTTGGTTTTTGTTTTGTTTTGGGAGATTTTTGATCAATTATTAGATTAGTTATCTAAAAAAAAATTGTCCAAGAACATATCCTTTCTTCCTGTTTACAGTCTAATGACTAACTTCTTATTAAGCAATGTAACTTATAGCCTGAGTTAGCAGGGTGTTTGTTCTTACATAAAAATGCTCAGCTCTCAACCTACAAGTAGAGCAGTCAAAGATGAAACTTACATAAGCTTGTCTGAGGCTTTTTAGACCTCGCCTCCAAAGTCAAGTTTAAAAACAGTGTTGAATGCTAGGGAAAGAGTTAAAACTCTTTACTGTCCCATGAGGATTCCCACATACTTTTAACTCTTAATTGAATTGGTTGCTGTGATATTATTTCATATCCTCAATGAAATCCACATTTGTTGACTTGGGACCATATAATTAAAACTTTTTTTTTCCATTCTTTTTTAATAATGGATTGAGTCAAATACTTGCCCAAGTGCTACAGCTAGTTCCTATGCCATTATATTCTGGTGCTCTGTAGAACAGGCCAAAGTGCCCTGATGTACTGCCAGGTACCATGTGCTGAGATAGCTGTGGCCTAGAGAGTCCTGAGAGTGATGCCAGTCATCATCAAAAAGCAGTTTTTAAGCACCTATCTGTACATGGTTCTATCCTAGGCACTGTACAAAACGAGTTAAACAGACATGGCCCCTGCCCCCTGGGAGTTTTCAATCTAAGATGATGCTGACATGGACAGACATAAAGGATATTGAGACAACTGAACAAACATTGAACAAGAACTTAAAGTACTAACATTATGCACAAGCAAAGGGGTAAGTGCATTTTGTGGAATAGTGTGTAAAGGAAGCCTTTTGGGACATGAACAGGGTGGGTAGAGCAATTAAGTCAATCAATCTCTATCAGGTTAGGTTAGTTTTCACTGGGTAGTTGGGTTTTCATACAGACTTAATCAAAATAGAGACAGGACATTCCAGAAACAGAGTGCAACAAAAAGAAGACTTGGAGCAAGAAGAGAAGTTTAAACCTATATTGTTGGACTTTTGGTGGCCTCCAAAACTTGTAGTTCTGGATGGTTCTGAATCTGAAAGTGGGGCTGATGTTTTGACTTAGCAAGTTGGCATTTAAGTTGGGTCAGGGCAAAACAGTTCAATGCAAAGGAAAAAACAACAACACAATAAAAACCTGAAAACTTGAATAGCTTTTTGCTTGTTAATTCTCTTTAAATCATTGGCCACTTAATAGAAACCTTGGAGTTCATGGGAGCTATAATCTTAATTACCTTATGAATTACCTAAAAATGCTCATTAAATTATGTTCTGTATTAGAAACTATAGCACTCATAACATAGAAATTATTTTTCAGGAATTGGTCAGGGTATCTGTCCTTAAAAAAGGTCCCATAGGAATTCTGGGTATTATTGTAAGTAATGCCAGCAGATGTTGAATGCTAAGTATTGCTTGCCCTTCATTAATTTTGTATCTTCCAAGATTAACACCATTCATACCTATAGACTTGAATTAAAATCGCAGCTGTAACAAATCTATGTTCATAGTGTCCATCCAATAAAACTCACTACTACTTTTTCAGTAGACATGGACTTAGGAGTTTCCTCAGTAGTTCTCAGCTCACTATTTGATGTCATTCAAATCTGAAATGTGAAAATTTGAATTTACCCAAAATATTAGTGTAGTTATTTTCTTTATAAAAGTTTTCTTTTTAATCCTCACCTGAGGATATGTTGTTTAATTGATTTTAGAGAGAAACATTAATCGGTTGCCTCCCATATGCACCCCGACCCAGAATCAAACCTACAACCTGTTGGTGCATGGGACAACACTCCAACCAACTGAACCACCCAGCCAAGCCAAAAGCTTTTTTATTGTATGAAAGAATTCACAATGGATTTCCTTTTAATTGTCATCCATGTGTAACTACAATACTATTGAAAACGTAAGTAGTGAAGCCCACTAAGGCATTAAAAATTCAGTGTGTCTTTTTAAAATATTGAAACCTTTTTATGCCCTCACATATTTAATTTATAAAGTATATATATTCATACATTTTTCTCCCCATTAGAATTAAGGTTTTTAAGGGCTGGAGTCATGCCTTTCCTTACTTCCAATAACTCTTTGTGTTGTAATATAACAATAAGAATCTAGTTGCTATTACTGTTTTCCTTTGTGACCCCAAGTCATGGTGTAGTAGCACATGATAAGCCTCCTAATAGGAAGGGTATAATTTTAGGGACAGTCATCCAGAGGACTTTAGTGATTGTTGTTATTCACCAAATAGCTTGCTTAAATAATCTTAAATTCTCAGAAATAGCTCCTCTGGAGCAGCTTATTATTCTAATGGTATATTTACCATTAGGCATTTAATCTTTGTTTTAATTATTGAACTAATCTTGGACTACTCTATCTGGAAGAGCCTTGAGAAGTTTAGACAAAATGAACTTAAGACAAAGCCTAGACAGAATTTTGTCAGAAAAACTAATTTAAGGGCCATAAAATGCAGCCAGTGTCTTCATTTTATCCAGCATATCTTTTGCTTATGAACCAAATGGGTGAGTAGAAATTTTCCAAAATGAAGAGTGAAGATTTTGTTTGTTTTTGCATGTGCAAAAAGAATTCACACCTAATGATTCAGCAAGAAAATTGAGCTAATTTTGTTAGAACCTGAAATCGTCTAAGGAAAGATATTCAAACATCTCTAGATTGTCTGTGTTCATGATAGATAAAAGTGGTGCTGATGGATTACTTTTTAGAATTATATTTTTGTACAAATGGTTGATTATTTTTTAGGAATTAAGTTGCTTTATTACATCAGTAGATAATTCCAAGTATACTGTTAAAAAAGAGGAAGGAAAGAAGTTATATTGGAAGCATGTAAAAACCTCTTTCCATATATATTCTGATTCTGACTGGTAGGAAATAGTTTTGTAATGGACTCTGTACAGAATAATGAAAAAGGAAGATCTAAAGATTTTCTTTTTTGAGCTTTTGGGAACTTTTTTTTTAGTCAGTGAACTTTTTTCTGTTAAAAAATATACGTATACAGCCATGCTCCAATAAAACTTTATTTACAAAAATAAACAGCCAGCTGGGCCATAGGTTCCAGCCCCTGTTGTAATATGTGGAAACAGTTAATAAGTACATTAGAGTATGTTAGTTAGTGATAAGTGCTTTGGGAAAAGAAATCTAGAGCAGAGTAATCAAATAGACAGTATAGTGAGGTGTACGTTGGCAGGGTGGGTGGGCTTCACTGAGATCAAGAAGAATCAGTAAAGGAGACTAAAAAGTTAGTGACTGGTAAGATGGAAAGAAAACCAAGAGATGGTGATGCCCTGGAAATGCAGTGAAGAAACATTTGGTAGGAAGAAGAAGGGAATATCCGTCAGCTGTTGCTGATAGGCTAAATAAGAAGAAAGCTGAGATTGAATTTAGCTATGCATAGTTTATTAGTGACCTTGATGAGCAATCTTGGTAAGTGGGTTCAAGAAAGAACTGAATGAGTGAAAACAGAGTAAGTCTTTTGAAGAATTTTGTTTTAAATGGAGCAGTGGGGGAAAAAGGATCAAGTGAAGAGTTTCTTTAACATAAAAGAAATAATGACATGTTTGTTTGGAAATCATCCAGCAAATAGTAGGGGGAAATGATGTGGGAAAGGAGAGAATTGACGGAGCTGTGGCTTTGAGTTGGAGAGAGGATGGGATCTGGTAGATGAGTACATGTGCTGTAGCGTCTGATGTTCTCATGTGGCTTTAGTTTTCTGATTTAAAAAATTATCAGTAGAGAATATGAAAGTTGAAGTACTGTCTTTAATTTTTAATACCAGCATTTGAGGGATCTTTGACTCACTAAAATAACTTCTTTTTAAAATATTTTTTTTTATTGATTTTGAGAGAGAGAAACATCGATGTGAGAGCAGAACATCTATTGGCTGCCGCCTGCATGGTAATCAAGCAGGAAACCTGGTCATCTGCCCTATCTGGGAACCAAACCAGCAACCTTTTGGTACACGGGATGATGCCCAACCAACTGAGCCACACTGGCCAGAGCTAAAATGACTTGTATTGTGCTTTCTGAGGGAGTTTTAAACTTAACCCAGCAAATTTGCATATTTTAAGGATTAAACCTTACCTTATGAGATTAATGATGCATGTAATGCCTGTGGCACAACACTTGGTGTCATGTAGACACTCAAGAAATGATAACTATGATTAGAGGACGTAGAATGCACTAAACTAGGCTTACTTTACCTATTGGTCCCAAAAGATAAATTTATAATTTTAAATGTTATGTAAGTTAGAATTTGACAATAGTAAAATAAATATGCTAAATTTAAAACAATAGATCCTTTGGCGCCCTGACCGGTTTGGCTCAGTGGATAGAGCGTCGGCCTGCAGACTGAAGGGTCCCAGGTTCGATTCCAGTCAAGGGCATGTACCTTGGTTGCGGGCACATCCCCAGTGGGGCGTGTGCAGGAGGCAGCTGATCGATGTTTCTCTCTCATCGATGTTTCTAACTCTCTATCCCTCTTCCTTCCTCTCTGTAAAAAATCAATAAAATATATTTTAAAAAAAAAATAGATCCTTTGGCGTCTCTCCAAATGTTCCTTCTACTTCACAGTGTGGTCTCTCTTTGTGACTTAGTGATATTGGCTCCAGTGATCAGGGAGAAATATTGATCAGGGGCTCCAAAGATGAATGCTTGTTCTTATACGTTCATTATTTTATCATGTTGCTATGTTAATTTCTTTGTACAATGCAAATTATTTTTGTGTATAGTATCCTCCTATAGATTGTAAGTTCCGGAAGGTAGGTAATAACACTTGTACATTTCTAAGAAAATGACTCAAGTAATAGGTTGTATGTAGATGGTATTCAGTCACTATTGTGATTACTAAATCAAGGTTTCATAATCCTTTGATTAAACTTAGATATTCAATTCTAAATGTAGGCCTTGCTCCAATTCAGGACTAAAACCCTTCCACTGCTCTGGAAAATTCTGGAGCTAAATTATCTTATTGGGCTAAATGTTTGTTAATTAGAATACCTCCAAATGTAGCTATCCCAAATAAATTCCAGAGGGAGGTAGTAGTCAAATTTCACAGTTAAGCACATAATAATAGAAGCATAATTGGCACACACAGTTGTTGAAATGCCATAAAAACTAGTGTTATGATAATTAAAAGAAGTTGTTAGAGAATAATACTCAACTAATTTTAGCATATTGAAAATCAAAGTAAGATAGATTGACTTTGTGTAACTACGAGAAAATAGCCTTAGTTACTTTCACTGGCTTTATCAAGGAAGTAATGAGTGAAGTCAAAGAAGTGATACTCTTAACCAAATACTAGAGAATCTAAGTCGTGGCCAAGAACTGTTTGGGAAGGGTAAGCTGAAACAGCTATTTCATTCTGTAGTAGCCAATGTAGTTAAGAGAAGTGAGAGTACTACTTCCTTTATAAGCAGCAACTATGAGGCTTTAATCACAGGTTGCTGCTAAAGAAAAAGTTTAAAGGGGCTATATTTAAATTCAGGAGGTAACATTTAGCTATTCATGCAAAAGACTGAGAAATTCTAAATCTATTCAAATCTGGATTTCCATCACATAACAGTTATTTCTAAAGCATCAGAACAACCATCAGATCTATAGGAAATATTGAAAAAGTATTTTTTAAAAATCTGTCCTGTGTTGAAATTTTGCTTGTTTTCTTTGTATCATAGGTCCAGTTGTGTACGTCTTGGACCTTGCAGACAGACTGATCTCAAAAGCCTGTCCATTTGCTGCAGCGGGAATCATGGTTGGCTCTATCTATTGGACAGCTGTGACTTATGGAGCAGTGACAGTAATGCAGGTTCACTATTTTACTTAATTCAATTACATTACCTTTTTTTTTTTTTTTTTTTTTTTTTTAATCTCATAGAGGAAGGGAGAGGGATAGAGAAACATCAATGAGAGAATCATTGATTGGCTGCCTTCTCTATGCCCCCTACTGGGGATCTAGCCCAAAACCTGGTCATGTGACCTGGCCGGCAATCGAACCATGACCTTCTGGTTCATAGGTTAATGCTCAACCAGTGAGCCACACCAGCCAGGGCAAAGAGTTTTAAAATTTATTTTGAATAAGTAATAACTTTGTGATCTAAAAATAAGAAAGTATATAAAAAGCTGTTTAGTGTCCAGAATTGCCACAATTTATAACCATTGTCTTGTTGATTAGAAAATTTGTTGCTTCCAGTAACTGTTGATAAAGATTAGAGACTTATATTTTAAGGTTTAAGGTTTAATCCCAGGCCCTTGACTCTTCATTATATACCTCGTCCTTAAAGATTTTCAGTTATCATTTCTGGTTTTTTGTGTTATGATCTATGTCTTTTGCCCTAATCTTTCCTCATATCCATTTCTACAATAGCAGCATGACCCTTCTCCTTAAAAAGGACTTCTTATGACTCCACACTCAATATTATGAAATCAAACTTATCTTTTCTCAATTTAAAACCCAAATTTAGTCCTTATTATAATTTATCTATACTTTTAATTCCTATTATTTTTTCACCTACTCAATTTATAGCCTACATTCTTAGCCTTTAACTTTCTACTACATAACCCTCCCTATATGCAGTCCACTGACCAAGTCCAATCAGTTTTCATTTTGATGTCTTACATCTGTGGTTTCCTTTCCAGTTTTTACCTCATGATTTCTTGTCATTCTCCCATCATCACCTGGATAGCTAAAGGAGCCTCTTAATTGGTTTCTCTAACTTCATTTTCTTCTATCAGTCTATCCTTTCAAATGAATCTTCCTAAAATACCTTCAACATCTTATTTCAAGCTTACCATCTCTTCTGCCTTAAGTACTGCTCAAAAGTAGCACCTAGATTGGTTAAGCATTTCATAAGTAACTCAATAAACACACTTATGTTTATAAATGCTATAATTTGCTTTTCTTTCATATAAATTAGTGCATGGAAGAAAAGGGAGTTAAAGCAAGTCCTCAAATAATGTTTCATTCAACATCATTTTGTTATGTTGATAAGATACTGTAGGAACTTAACTCTTGTTTAAATCAATTAGCCTATGGTCAAGTTAGTTTCATTATTCATCATTTCAGTTAAAAGTCACAGAACCTGCCCTAGCTGGTTTGGCTCAGTGGATAGAGCATCGGCCTGCAGACTGAAGGGTCCCAGGTTCAATTCTGGTCAAGGGCACATGACTGGGTTGTGGGCTTGATCCCCAGTAGGGGTGTGCAGGAGGCAGCCGATAGATGATTCTCTCATCATTGATGTTTCTGTCCCTCTCTCACTCTCCCTTCCTCTCTGAAATCAATAAAAATACATATTTTTAAAAGTTACAGATCCTGCCCTGACCGGTTTGGCTCAGTGGATAGAGCATCGGGCCATGGACTGATAGGTCCTGGGTTCAGTTCCGGTCGAGGGCATGTACCTTGGTTGCAGGCTCAAGGCTCGATCCCCAGTGGGGGGTGTGCAGGAGGCAGCTGATCGATGTTTCTCTCTCATCGATGTTTCTAACTCTCTGTCCCTCTCCCTTACTCTCTGTAAAAAGTCAGTAAAAATATACATTTTTTTTTAAAGTTACAGATCCTGTTGACACCATTAAAGTGAGGACTTACTGTATATATGTAATATTCCAAAAATTGCACATAACCGGTCTCTGTCAGGGTCCATAGTAAGCAGCCTTTCTGGTTGCTCCATCAATAGCCATGGTGAGACAGTATTACAAGGCTTCTTCATAAAATCTTGATGACAACCAAAAATCTGGATATAGTCACTGGAATGAATCACAGATAGTAAGATGTCATTTGTGGTGAGTGTGGTAGATAAAGATGGAGAACGACTAATTTGAAAAGATCCCATTTTCTTAACCTGCTTTGTTATGTAGAGTTCTCCATAGTCTTACTTCATGCTGTTTTGAGAGCCTGTTGGGTGGTCTCCTCCCATCCCATCCTTACGTTGTTTAGATGTTTTTATCTCTGTCCTTTGGCTTATGTCCCTGCCTCATACCTGTGCTTCCAGTTCCCTCTCTACTAATCCAACTCTAAACCCTCCTTTCAGGCTTAGTTCAGCCACTTTTCCTCCATGAAACTTGCCCACTGTGGTTTCTTCTTCCTCTGCATTGGTGACATTTTTTATTCCTCAAATGGCAGCTAATTTTGTGGTGACCTACATAAAATTTATATATTTCTTATATAGATTACCTAAGTTATTTAACTTTTCCTATATTCAGGCCTTACTTTTCCTGTTAGAAGGTAATTTGCTTGAAAGTAGAGACTATCTTACACTCATACATTCCTATGTAGCATGTAACAGAGACTAACACTTTAATGTTTTCATGAATACTGATTTTTTTATATGATCAGTTCTATCAGGTATAACAGGATTATTTTCTAAGCAATAATTCATTTCTAATGATTATCAGTACATCATTAGATCAAGGAAATTCAGGACAATTCTAGGACTGAAAAAACTTAGAGCAGATTTTACATTAACGTACAAATACATTACAGGTGTATATTTGTTACAGATGAGGAAACTAGGCACTCTGAGACTGATTTCTCTTAAGACCTAAATGACTATAAGAAATGGAATGGCTCTTTTTGAGAAAAAGACTTTAACTCAATCTTAAAAGATTTTTGATAATGAGACACTTCAACAACATGAGTGAATTAAGGAATATAGTTCATATCCTCCAAAAAGGGCTACCAGTTGTATCATGATATTTTGAACAGTATTGGTATGATTCAGTCAAAAAGTTAACACTGACCTGAGGTCTGCATAAAATATAAAACAAATTGAAAGCCCTGATCCCCAGCCTCAAGGAACGTAGTCCAAGATAAGATGGACAAAATGAACAACTGGAGAAGAGTTACAAGGTTCCATAAACAATTGTGATGAGCATAGAAGACTACATAAGCAAATATTGTATTCAGTAAAAGTGAAAAATCATTTGAAGTTATGAAAAAGGTAAGTCTTAAGCTGACCCTTGAAGGAAATAATTTGGATTGGTAGAGGGAAGAAATGATACAAGTACAGAGATTAAAACGAACATGATGGCTAATCGTGACAGTAAAAAAAAAAATCTTAAAATTATGATAATACATATATATTAGGTGTTATCATTTAGAAATAACCTTTACATGTACTATCTCACATGAAAAGATTTTTTTTTTAAGCTCAGAAATGAGATAGATTGTGGACAGTAGGTAGTATTGTGTGTTACTGAAGAGCATTAGGAAGACTTTTACCTCCCTGAGCATATTTTAGGGAATGTGCCATCAGCAGTATTTAGGGTTTTCTCTTTAATACTTTGCTGTTACTTTTCCTTTTGTTCTCTTATTACTATGAGGTAAATCAGATTAAGGAATCACAACTATTCTCTTTATTGTTGAAAGTATTACAATATGTCCCTTTTTTTCCCCATTGCCCTCTCCACCCCCTCCCCCCAAGCCTTCTCCACCATATTGTCTATGACTATGGGTTATACATATACAAATATGAGTTCATTGGTTGATCTCTCCACCCCTCACCCCCACCCCAACCTTCACCCTCCACCTTCCACCATGCCTGCCTTCTTCCCTCTGAGGTTTGACAGTCTGTTCAACGTTTCAAGGTCTCTAGGTCTATTTTTGTTTTTTGTTTTGTTTAAATTTAATAAATCTTTATTCAGATTATTACAATTGTTTCTCCTTTTTCCCCCCATAGCTCCCCTCCACCCGGTTCCCACCCCACCCTCTGCCCTTACCTCCCTTCCACTGTCCTCATCCATAGGTGTACGATTTTTGTCCAGTCTCTTCCCGAAACCCCCACACCCCTTTTCCCTTGAGAATTATCAATCCACTCCCATTCTATGCCCCTGATTCTATTATATTCAGCAGTTTATTCTGTTCCTCAAATTTTTAATTCACTTGATTTTTAGATTCACTTGTTGATAGATATGTATTTGTTGTTCATAATTTTTATCTTTACTTTTCTCTTCTCCTTCCTCTTCTTAAAGAATACCTTTCAGCATTTCATATAATACTGGTTTGGTGGTGATGAACTCCTTTAGCTTTTTCTTGACTGTGAAGCTCTTTATCTGACCTTCAATTCTGAATGATAACTTTGCTGGGTAGAGTAATCTTGGTTGTAGGTTCTTGCTATTCATCACTTTGAATATTTCTTGCCACTCCCGTCTGGCCTGCATAGTTTCTGTTGAGAAATCAGCTGACAATCATATGGGTGCTCCCTTGTAGGTAATTAACTGTTTTTCTCTTGGTGCTTTTAATATTCTCTCTTTGTCTTTTGCCCTTGGCATTTTAATTATGATGTGTCTTGGTGTGGTCCTCTTTGGATTCCTCTTGTACGGGGTTCTGTGCGCTTCCTGGACTTGTAAGTCTGTTTCTTTCACCAGGTGGGGGAAGTTTTCAGTCATTATTTCTTCAAATAGGTTTTTAGTATCTTGCGCTCTCTCTTCTTCTGGCACCCCCATAATTCTGATGTTGGTACGCTTGAAGTTGTCCCAGTGGCTTCTTACACTATCTTCAAATTTTTGGATTCTTTTTTCTTTTTCCTTTCCCGGTTGAGTGTTTTTTGCTTCTTTGTATTTCAAATCTTTGGCTTGATTCTTGCGTTCCTCTAGTCTGCTGTTGGGTCTCTGTATAATATTTTTTATTTCAGTCAGTGTTTGTTTAATTTCTAGTTGGTCCTTTTTCATATCCTCAAGGGTCTCGTGAATTTATTGGCCTTTTCTAGGATATTCTTGAAAAACCTTATAACAGTGGTTTTGAACTCTATATCCAGTTGTTTGTTTTCCTCCATTTCTTTCATTTGTGATCTGTTTCTTTGTCTCTGCATTTTTGCTGGTTCCCTGAGTTGGTAGGGTGGCTTTGTGTGCTAGGTGTCCTATATGGGCCAGTGGGTCGGCCTCCCAGTTACCCAAGGTGGACACTCTTGGTGCACCCCTTTGTGGACTGTGTGTACAGCCTTGTTGTCATTAAGTCTTGATTGTTGTTGGTGTCACTGGGAGGAATTGACCTCCAGGCCAATTGGCTGTGAGGACCCGCTGTGTCTATAATGGAAGAACTGCTGCGCTGGAGACACGCTTAGGGGGCAGGACTTGCTTCAGTGGGGCTTTAGTGCTCACTGAGTCTGCCTCTTGAATGTGTCACTTACGGATGTGAGGAGTTGAAATCTGGTGTTGTCTCACACTGACCACTAGATACACTGGCTTCTGGATCTCCATTGGGATGCTGGTCAGCTACTATCTAAGGCCACCCAGCAGGAGCTACAGCGAGAACTACAGTTTTCTCCTCTTTGCTTGGGGTTTGGAGGTTTTGGAGCTGTCTGACCAGAGCTGCAGTTTGTTGGGTTAAGCTGCGATAGGGCAGGCCATTTATATGCAAAAGCCGCTGCACAGAGCTTGGGTGGGTTTGTAGATTGTGCGGGGCAGGGTCTCAGGGAGTCACTAGGCTAGGGCGTGGCAAACAGCGATGGCTGCCTGTCAGCCGTCTCTGTGTTTCCACGTCCCGGCGTCTCGCGCCCCAGCACAGTAAACAATGACTACTGCGCGCACCTCTGCAAGAAAGTCACCCTTACTTTCCGACCCGATGGCATACAGTCCAGCTTCTCCCCATAGGAGTTTGGGGGCCCCGCGTCTCCCCAGAAACTGGAGTTCAGAGTAATCTGGAGCTTGTCTCCCTTTGGGTTGAAAGAAGCAGCGCACCCAGACACCCGCCGCCAGCCCGATTCGCGCGCCTCCGTACCTCAGCTTTTCAGTGCTTGTGCACGTCTCAATGCTCTTTTCTCTTTTTTTTTTTAAATACATCTTTATTGTTCAGATTATTACAGGTGTTCCTCTTTTTTTTCCCTCATAGCTCCCCTCCACCTGATACCCCACCCTATGCCCTTACCCCCCGCCACTGTCTTCATCCATAGGTGTAAGCTTTTTGTCCAATCTCTTCCCGCACCCCTCACACCCACTTCCCCCTGAGAATTGTCAGTCCACTCCCTTTCTATGTCCCTGATTCTATTATATTCACCAGTCCATTCTGTTCTTCAGATTTTTTATTCACTTGATTTTTAGATTCACTTGTTGGTAGGTATGTATTTGATGTCATTTTGTTGTTCATAATTCTTATCTTTACCTTTTTTTTCTTCCTCTTCTTAAAGAATACCCTTCAGCATTTCATGTAATCCTGGTTTGGTGGTGATGAACTCCTTTAGCTTTTTCTTGTCTGTGAAGCTCTTTATCTGACCTTCAACTCTGAATGATAGCTTTGCTGGGTAGAGTAATCTTGGTTGTAGGTTCTTGCCGTTCATCACTTTGAATATTTCTTGCCACTCCCTTCTGGCCTGCATAGTTTCTGCCGAGAAATCAGCTGACAGTCGTATGGGTGCGCCCTTGTAGGTAACTAACCGTTTTTCTCTTGCTGCTTTCAAGATTATTTCTTTGTCTTTTACCCTTGGCATTTTAATTATGATGTGTCTTGGTGTGGTCCTCTTTGGATTCCTCTTGTACGGGGTTCTGTGCGCTTCATGAACTTGTAAGTCTATTTCTTTCACCAGGTAGGGAAAGTTTTCTGTCATTATTTCTTCTAATAGGTTTTCAATATTTTGCTCTCTGTCTTCTTCTGGCACCCCAAAAATTCGGATGTTGGTACGCTTAAAGTTGTCCCAAAGGCTCATTACACTATCTTCATATTTTTGGATTCTTTTTTCTTTTTGTTTTTCTGGTTGGGTGTTTTTTGTTTTCTCATATTTCAGATCTTTGGTTTGATTCTTGGAGTACGTTGATCTACAGTTGAGATTCTTTATATTCTTTATTTTAGACAGTGTATGCTTAATTTCTGACTGGTCCTTTTCCATTTTTTTGGCATTCTCATTAAGGTCCTTGAAGGTCTCACTAAGCTCCTCGGAGGTCTCATCAAGTTTTTTGGCGGATTTTAGAAGATTCTTGAGTAACCTTATAAATGTGATTCTGAACTCTATGTTGTCCAGTAGTTTGCTTTCCTCCATTTCTCTCATTCGTGAAATGTTTGTCTCTGCATTTTGCTGCTTCCCTGTGTTGATGGAGTGGCTTTGTGTGGTAGGTGACCTATAGGGGCCAGTAGCTCAGCCTCTCCAATCACCTGAGGTGGACGCCTTTGGTACACCCCTTTGTGGGCTGAGTGCAAAGTCTTGGTGTGGTTAAGCCTTGATTGCTGTTGGTACACTGGGAGGAATTGACCTCCAGGCCAATTGGCTGTGAGGACCCGCTGTGTCTATAATGGAAGAGCTGCTGCTCTGGAGACACGCTTATGGTGCAGGACTTGTTTCAGTGGGGCTTTGTTGCTCACTGAGTCTGCCTCTTGAATGTGTCACTTATGGATGCGAGGAGTTGAAATCTGGTGTCGTCTCACACTGACCACTAGGTACACTGGCTTCTGGATCTCCAATGGGGTGCAGGTCAGCTACTGTCTGAGGCCACCCAGCAGGCGCTACAGCGAGAACTACAGTTTTCTCCTCTTTGCTTGGGGTTTGGAGGTTTTGGAGCTGTCTGACCCGGGCTGCAAGTTTGCTAGGTTAAGCTGCGATAGGGCAGGCCATTCATATGCTAAAGCCACTGCACAGAGCTTGGGTGGGTTTGTAGATTGTGCGGGGCGGGGTCCTAGGGAGTCACTAGGCTAGGGCGTGGCAAACAGCGATGGCTGCCAGTTAGCCGGCTCTGCGTCTCCGACCGCGTGCACGCAGCCCTGCAAGCAAGCCTCCCTCACTTTCCGACCCGATGGCAGACAGTCCAGCTTCTCCCCGTAGGAGTTTGGGTCCCCCCGCGTCTCCCCAGGAACTGGAGTTCGGAGTAATCGGGAGCTTGTCTCCCTTCGGGTTGAAAAAAGCAGCGCTCCCAGTCGCCCGTCGCCAGTGCGATTCACGCGCCTCCGTACCTCAGCTTTTCAGCACTTGTGCACATCTCAATGCTG
The DNA here is from genome assembly GCF_963455305.1 of Plecotus auritus. Lineage (NCBI taxonomy): Eukaryota > Metazoa > Chordata > Mammalia > Chiroptera > Vespertilionidae > Plecotus > Plecotus auritus. The sequence continues at coordinate 25,799,354 of NC_137783.1, read as the reverse complement.
TTTTCTCTTTCCTTCTAGTTGTAGAACTTCCACTCAGCCAGCTTTCCTGTGGTTCTGGGTGATAGACGTTTAGACTTTTAGTTGTAGTTTTGAAATTGTTGTGCGAGGCAGCAGTTTAGGTGTTTATCTATGCCGCCATCTTGGTTTCTTCTCTGGGTCTATTTTTGTTCATCAGTTCATGTTGTTCATTAGATTCCACATATGAGTGAGATCATGTGATACTTATCTTTCTCTGACTGGCTTATTTTGCTTAGCATAATGCTCTCTAGGTCCATTCGTGCTGTTGCAAATGGTAAGGGTTTTTTTCTTTTTTACAGCAGCATAGTATTCCATTGTATAGATGTACCACAGCTTTTTAATCCACTAATCTGCTAAAACTCTTAGCCTTTCAGCATTGGTGAACTGTACTTAGAGGCCATTTTCAAATCTTAGCTATTGTAAATTGCACTGCTATGAACATAGGAGTGCATATATGCTTTCTGATGGGTGTTTTTGATTTCTTGGGATAGATTCCTAGAAGTGGGATCACTGGGTCAAATGGCAGTTCCATTTTTAATTTTTTGAGGAAACTCCAACTGTTTTCCACAGAGGCTGCACTAGTTTGCATTCCCACCAGCAGTGTACTAGGGTTCCCTTTTCTCCACATCCTCGCCAGCACTTGTTTGTTGATTTGTTGATGGTAGCCATTCTAACAGGTGTGAGGTGGTATCTCATTGTCATTTTGATTTGCATCTCTCAGATGATTAGTGACTTTGAGCATTTTTTCATATGACTTTTGGCCTTCTGTATGTCCATTTTGGAGCTATTCCCATTTATTTTTTCATGAAAAAGTCATAGTTTCAATCTCTGTTAATTGTGAGGAACTTATTAGGAACTTCACTTACATTTTTATTGAAAAGACAATAGGCTGAAGACCTTTCAAGCACTGATGCATTTAATCCTTGCAACAATCTTATGTCATAGATACTATCAATTATTCCTTATTTACAGGTTCAAAGAGTTTACATGTCCAGAAACACACAACAAGAAAAAGCATTAAGACTCCTGTCCCTGCCCTAGCCAGTTTGGCTTAGTGGATAGAGCATGGGGATGAAGGGTCCCAGGTTCAATTTTGGTCATGGGCACATGCCCAGGTTGCCGGCTAGGTCCCCAATAGGGGATGTGCAGGAAGCAGCCAATCAATGATTCTCTCTCATCATTGATGTTTCTATCTTTCTCTCCCTCTCCCTTCCTCTCTGAAATTTTTTTTTAAGTTACTTTAAAAAAAAAAAAAAAAGACTCCTGTCCCTAATCTTGGGCTACTTAAGTGAAATCTGGTTGCAAAGGCAGTTGGAACATTTTATTCTGGAACAATGGAACCTTAATATTCAACCTAGTTCCACTTTTGCATTTAGTATAAAGACAAAGCCCATAAGCATTGTCCATTCTTAATTACACTAAATTATCACTAAGAAAATTATTAGTTCATCACTGATCTACCTTTTCATTTGAAAGTAGGGTTCTAATAGGTGGTGCTTTAGAAGACCAGGCTTTAATTAAAACTCTTAGCCTTTCAGCATTGGTGAACTGTAGACCTAACTGGATACAAAGATCTAGCTTGTTGCTCTTTAGCAGAAAAAAAAAAAAACTTTTCTCTAAACCTCCAACCCCATACGCCTTTATTTTATATGTGGATAACAAACTCTTAGAGAAGGCATTCTATAATTCCTGAATCTCACTCCAAAATTGAAGTCTTAACTGTTTTTGCCCTTGCTGGTGTGGTCCAATTGGTTGGAGTGTTGTCCTGTGCACTGAAGGGTCATGGGTTTGATTGCTGGTCAGGGCACATACCCAAGTTGTAGGTTCCATCCTTGGTCAGGGTGTATATGGGAGGCAAAGGATCGATGTTTCTCTCTCTCTCTCTCTCCCTCTCCCTCTCTCTCCATCTCTCCGTGCCTCCCTCCCCCTTTTCTCCTCCCTCCCCTTCTTCCTTCTCTCTAAATCAGTAAAAACATACCCTTGGGTAAGGATTTAAAATAATAATAATCTGCTTGTATTTTTTTTTAATTTTCTTTATTAATTATAATTTACATTCAGTATTATTTTTATACGTTTCAGGTGTACAGCATAGTGGCTAGATGATCATATACTTTAGAGAGTGGTGTTCCCACCCACTCTGACATTTAACATATTTTTATTGATTTCAGAGAGAAGAAGGGAGAGGGAGAGAAATATAAACATCAATGATGAGACAGAATCATTGATCAGCCCCCCCCCCCCCCCCACCCAAATACACACACATCTCCCATTGTGGATCGAGGCTGCAACCCAACAGTGACCTAGTTCATAGGTCAAAGCTCAACCACTGAGCCACGCCCACCAGGCCCAATTTATACTTCTTAGTCCTTTCACCTTTTTCACCCAGTCCTTCTCCCTCCTCCCCTCTGGCAGCCATCAGACTGTACTGTTATCTCTAAGTCTGTTTCAAAAAAAATAATGTTTTTAAATCTTCCAGCATAGAACCAGAATGTACATGATCATACACAAAGTTTGCTGGTTTTCTATTGACCAAAGTTAAATGAGCCTCCTTGCTTAATTCATCTTTTCATTTATTGCCCTTGAGTCTTGACAGTAGTAGGTAGTGTACTACAGGTGTTAACACTATTCTATTTTCTTTACAGCATTTATATTTGCCCCCTTGTTTGATTTGGTTGTCTCGCCTCCAGAAGACATCCATTTAGCTCACCACTTAAACCCCAGTACCAAGGCCTGTGTCTGGCACATAATCAGAGTTTAGTTGAATGAATGAATGCATGCATGCAAGTGTGCCTGCATGGTGACTCTTAGCTTGAGCACAAAGCCTCTCTCTGCTTTAGCTGTAACAGGTGGGATGATAGGGCTTTGCTCACTGCCCTATTTTTTTTTTTTGTTTCCTCATTTTTAGACAACTGGTTGTAAGGTTTTAACTGCTTTCATGAAAAACAAACATATCTGAATATTCACTCTGCTTTGTGGGGTTTTTTTAATTTGTTAATTTAATTAATTTTATGTCATTGTTTAAGGTATTACAAATAGTAGTACATGTCTCCTTTTTTTTCCCCATTGACCTCCTACCCTCACCCCCCCTTCACTTGCCCTCACCCCCCCCCCCCAGTGTCTTGCATCCATTGGTTGTGCTTATATGGATGCATACAAGTCCTTCGGTTGATTTCTTACCCTCCCCAACCCTCCCCTGCCTTCCCGCTGTAGTTTGACAGTCTGTTCGATGCTTTTTTGCTTCTGTATCTATTTTTGTTCAACAGTTTATAATGTTCTTTATATTCCACAAATGAGTGAGATCATATAGTGTTTATCTTTTGCTGACTGGCTTATTTCACTTAGCATAATGCTTTCCAGTTCCATCCATGCTGTTGCCAGTGGTAAGAATTCCTTCTTTTTTACCACAGCGTAGTATTCCATTGTGTATATGTACCACAGTTTTCTAATCCACTCATCTGCTGACGGGCATTTAGGCTGTTTCCAAATCTTAGCTATTGTAAATTGTGCTGCTATGAACATAGGGGTGCATATACCCTTTCTGATTAGTGTTTTGTTTTCTTGGGATATATTCCTAGAAGTGGTATTACTGGGTCAAATGGCAGTTCCATTTTTAATTTTTTGAGGAAACGCCATACTGTTTTCCACAGTGGCTGCACCAGTCTGCATTCCCACCAGCAGTGAAGGAGGGTTCCTTTTTCTCTGCAACCTCTCCAGCACTTGTTGTTTGTTGATGATAGCCATTCTGGCAGGTGTGAGATGGTACCTCATTGTTGTTTCGATTTGCATCTCTCGGATGATTAGTGACTTTGAGCATGTTTTCAAATGTCTCTTGGCTTTCTCTATGTCCTCTTTGGAAAAGTGTCTACTAGTATTTAGGTCCTTTGCCCATTTTTTGATTGGATTGTTTATCTTCCTTTTGTTAAGTTGCCTTGTGTTTTAAACCCTAAGTTCTAAACAGAATACATAACCTAGCAAATGAATTTTCAAATGTTTGCTAACACTTTGAGAGTATTTAAATCACATTCAGTTATAACTTTAAAGTGATCATTATATTGAAAATAATAAAACAGTATAAAAAATGGAATGTCCTAGAAAAGCATTATAGATAAAGATGGTCTCTTGGCTAATCTACTGGCTCATCTGCCAGTATTGAATTAGGTTTATGAAATACTGTGAGCCAGACTATTTCATTTTAGAGCAACTCAAGACAATCACCCTTTACATGCAAGATGTGAAGTTGCTAAGTTTCTACCGGAGACACTGAAGAGTATCGGGTACTGATGCCATGGTTTTTGACCATTTGGAAGAGGCTAGCCTCCTGCCCTTTAATATTACATCTTAGAGAACTTAACCAAGTGCAAGTCTGGGTTATATCCCTGACTGAAATTTTAAAGGCTCCTATTTTGGTTCTCTCCACATACTTCTATAAAATATTTTTACCTGGACCGAGACTGTCTTCCAGAATTTCAACTTGCCCCGATCATTCTCAGCTTGACCTTATTTCACATCTTGTAGTCCACCTAAAAAAAAGTGTTATCATAGCTGACATAAAGAGCATGTCATTTTTGAAAAAAATCTCATGAGCTTTTCTGAGTAGTTTCTAGTTCTCCCTACCTCCTTTCCTCTTCCTCTTTGCCTGTCCTTCTTTTTCCCTCCTTCCTATAGAAAATATAGACAGGGTCCTTTCTGATCCTTTCTTCCTCAAGTGTGATCAGAAAAACTTACATAGAGTCCTTTACAGTAGTGTCCTACTATCAGGCTGTTGGCCTCACAGTGTGTTACCTGGGTGGATTTCTGAAGTAGTATCCCTCCTCCCCCTATTAACTGCCAAGAATAACTCCTCAAATAAATATTTTTAATTTGTGAGCAATTGAAACTTTTGACTAAAGGGACATCATTTGAGACGTTTGAAAGAGAATTGCCAGGGAAATCACTTAGTTAAAAATAAGCTCGCCAACAAAGTGGTGATTTTGAGAGAAGTGTAAGGCTGAGTGATCAGCAGGTGGAAAGGATTCTGCTGCGAGGGGAAGTATGGAGATTCACAAATGCCAATTAATCATGTACTTCTTGCCCTCTGGCATCTACACCAATTGAGAATAGCCCTAAGATCCAGAGGAGATGGAAAGTACTGTTTTAGTTTCATTTCCCATAAAGAGGGCACTGGAAAGTTCTAGATTGGAGAAAATGACTGGAACCTGTAGCCAAAACTCCTTACAGCAGTCCCCCAAACCTAGACCTTGGAATTGCATTTTTAAAGGAGAGTTAGGTGTGGAGAGCAAGCATTTAGCCAACCACAGAGATTTCACTATCCCAGACATCACCAATGGGGAGTAAGAGCCAAAGAGAAGTGAGTTTTCGGGCTATCTCCTAAAGACAGGTCCTGCCCCTTGCCTGGCTATGCCTACCTCCTAGTAGGAAAAACAGGAAAACCGATCCTCTGCTAGAAGACAAATACAGCCTAAAATAGCCCCGGCAAACCAAATCAATTAAGAGGACTGGAAGCAAGAACCAGAAGTCCCCTCCCTCCCTCCATTCAAATGTAATCAATGTGGGTCAACCATTTTTAAAACTTGTTTTAATGTAATATGAAATCACTTGAGAGGTGCCCCCCCCCCCACCTTGAATGAGAGACAATTCTTATATATAAATCTGGACTGATAGCTTTCCAGCTTATTTTTTAAGCTTTTTATTTCTGTATTCTTTTTTTTTTTTTTAAATATATTTTATTGATATTTCACAGAGAGGAAGGGAGAGGGATAGAGAGCTAGAAACATCGATGAGAGAGAAACATCAATCAGCTGCCTCCTGCACACCACCTACTTGGGGATGTGCCCGCAACCAAGGTACATGCCCTTGACCGGAATCGAACCTGGGACCCTTGAGTCCCCAGGCCGACACTCTATCCACGGAACCAAACCGGTTTCGGCTATTTCTGTATTCTTTAGACATTTAGCATTTCTTCTAAAATGAATTGAGCTGGAGCATGCCACATCCCTTCATTAGCTAAGGAAATGATTCTAGCAAATGCTGTCTGTTTCACAGGTTGTAGGCCATAAAGAAGGTCTGGATGTTATGGAGAGAGCTGATCCTTTGTTCCTTTTAATTGGACTTCCTACTATTCCTGTCATGCTGATATTAGGCAAGATGATTCGCTGGGAGGATTATGTGCTTAGACTATGGCGCAAATACTCAAATAAACTACAAATTTTGAACAGTATATTTCCAGGTAAGGCCCTGAATTGTGGTAACAAGCATGCCAAATTAACCTTGTGGAAGAATCCCTGTGTACAAAGGTATTTTCGCTATGCTAATTTATTAGCACTAATACCCTGCATTTTTTCCCCTCTAGGGATTGGCTGTCCTGTTCCTCGAATTCCAGCTGAGGCTAATCCTTTAGCAGATCATGTCTCTGCCACCCGAATTTTATGTGGAGCCCTTGTCTTTCCTACTATTGCGACTATAGTTGGTAAACTGATGTTTAGTAGTGTTAATTCTAATTTACAAAGGACAATCTTGGTAAGATGGCTTTATTATTACTTTTTTTTAAAGTGACTATACAAAAGAGAATGAATTATATATTTGTTGTTGTTTTTAAAAAACCAATGAGACTATATAAATATTCTGGGGCTCCTCAATTTGATCCTCACTGTCATATTATAGCAATAAAATGGAAAGAGTCATGGCTGTAGCGCTGGCCTTCCAGAACTGTGCTGTGGGTGACTTCTCTCCCAGGATATGCAGGAATCCTCACACCATCCCTACTGCAGCAAGGTTATGGTAAAGAGCTTCTGCTCTCTGTCAGCCTGCCGGTTCAAACCCTATCACAGATACTGTCTTGCTGAGAAACAAGTTTCTTGTCTTCTCTGTGCCTGTAGAATAAAGATAGTAATGGCAGCTACCTCAGTAAACTTAATTTAATTATGTTTCTCTAAATGTGCATTAGAAAAAGCTAATTTTCCTTTTTATTTTAGGGTGGAATTGCTTTTGTTGCCATAAAAGGAGCATTCAAGGTTTACTTCAAACAGCAGCAATATTTACGTCAGGCACACCGCAAAATTCTAAATTATCCAGAGCAAGAAGAAGCATAAAACTATGACTTCCTGTCGTTCTGCAGTCCTCTCATCCCTATGAGTCTATTGTGTTGTTTTGATTCCATCATTAATGCACAGTAGTGGAGACTTGTGATAAGCTGCTGCTCTCATATTTTTAAGAAATATAATAAAGAAAGCACTTAGGGCCGGAGAACTCCTCTCAGTAATCACGGAACCTAAGGATGTGATTCGTTCTCATTATTCTGTATGTACTTCTTTTATGGCAGTCGTCTGAACCATTATATTAGCATGGGAAACCTGGCTTTGTTCATATTTTCTTCAGACAAAAATGTAAGGATCAACCTGTGCAAATATTGAAAAATGCACATGCTGTTTTATTCAAAGGCCTCTTTTGTACATGTTCATGTTCAGTGTTTCCTTAGAATTGGCAACTCAATGAAGGTACTGAGAACTTTTCTCACTGGCATAATTTGATTACATGTTGTAAACAGGAGTACATGTTAATATGAGGAAATGTAAATTAAATTAGTTATAAATAACAAACCAAAAATGTATGTAAACATTTAAATGATTATCTGAACAAATGCGATTTTGTTGGTTTTTTTTTAACCCATGTGATGTCCTCCAAAGTGTGTAGGATAAAAATTCACAGGGCTTCCAGATCACTTTTTCACTATTAAATATTATTTATATAATGTTGACATCTCATAGTTCATAATGTAATTTTGACTCGTGCAGTCTTAATTACTGTGTGTGTATGTGTGTGAGAGAGAGAGAGAGAGAAAGAGAGAGAGGTGTCAGGTCCTTCCATCACTGGACTAAGGTTTTTAAATCCATATTTCTAGAAATTAGAGCTGCCAGATTATAGTAGTTTGAGCACAGAGAATGATTTGCAAAAATTTCAATAAAGTTATTTTTCTCTTCTCTTTCATTGATTCAGTTATTCAGGTATTTGCTGATCACCTCCCGTTTGCCCAGGCACTATGCCGAGTGCTATGGGATACAATGGTGAACACGACAGACTTGGTTCTATGTAATTTACAGTCTAATTTCAACAGATAGAAACCAACAGTGGTGAACCAAGGTGAGGCCTGGAGCTCTTTGTTTTTACACCAGTCAGTGAGGAGATACTTATGAAAATAAGTCTTGAGTAAATATTGAGGTCATTGGTTTTGGCTTAAGACAATTTATTATTTTAAAAACCAATACTAATGTTTTTAGATTTTGCTTGTCATATTGATGAGAGTAGTATCTTAATAATCACTGTTTAGTTTCATATTAATTTTTAAGAAGCAATTATTTATTTTAAGCCATTTTTAATAGTGGCCCTTTTAATGTTATTCAGCAATCTGATTTTGCAGTTATTTTCATTAATTAAAATTAAATTTTTAAAAGTTCTAAAAACCCTATTTATTTTCTTGTTTACAATATCTTATACATGATGATAATAAATTTCCTCTTCCTGATGAGTGGCCGCTTCTCTTTAGGAGTGTAGCAAATAGAGATGAGCTATGTTAGACTGCAATAATGTATGTTAACTTTAGTAATTTAAAATTGGAATCTTTATAGTATGAATGTTTTGAGTTATAATATGAAGTTTATGTGAATGGCTATTGAACATTTAAAGTTGTCATTCTTTGGGCAGGAAGAGAATATTTGACTGACAGTAGGCCTTATTAAGAACACTGCTATAGTTCTGAAGGGGAAATAAAAATCTATGATTATATATAAAAGTAACTTAGATTACATAACTATAATTATAAAATATATTGGCTTTTCTTTCGTTTTTAAGGTGAAAAGACACTAGATATTTCCTGTATAATTTTGTTATATAGAACAGCTTTTAGGCAGCCTTTACTACAGTTATATAAGCACACAGTTCCCTATTTACTACTTTAATGTCCAAAATGGGGAAGTAGCTGCTTGGACTTACTGGCATCAGGGCTTGTGAGGGTGAGAGAAACAACTGTAATCTTTTGGGGGCAGGGAAGTGGGGTTTCTAGGGCTGTGGGAAGAGAATTGCAAGTGCCTGGGGACCAAGAGTGGCCTCTAGCCTTGGGATTAAGCACTTAAATCTAAAGAGCCTTATTAGCTTGAGAAGTACCATGTCCTATTCTCTTTAGCAAGGTGGCTTGCACTGTCATGAAGCAACAAAAGAGCATGAGCTGACTCATGTTGGGTAGACCTGGTTCAAATGCTAATTCTGCTTTTAATAACCTGACCTTGGCCAAATGACTTATCTTTCTCTCAGCTACAGTTTTCTTCATCACTGAAATACAAGTAATACTCATCCTCAAAAGATATTTCCAGGAGTAAGAGAAATTAAAGGAACAATCACTTTAGGCTTGACATAGCACCTATAGAGCAGCCATTCTTAATTGCTAAATAATCTGTTCACTCTCTAGGAAGAGGGAATGAAATAAAAGAAAGGCATTAGGGGACAGATTAAAGGGATGCTGTAGACTTTGGGGATAGGTGGATATATTTTGTGTTTTTCTATTTTCACATTGCTTTACTGTGTAATTTCTATAAATTAATGTTTTAAACCTCTTATATGAAATTCTGAGACAACTAGTAGAATTCTTTTTGCAAAAATTAACTTACCTCCAAAGTGGCTGAAAATATTGTTCATCATTACATGATTATCAAATGACTGTGAAAAATATATAATTAAACTTAGTGACTTAATTAGTCACTGCCTTGCTAACTGCTGTAATTTTTTTAAACATCTTGTTTTTAATATAGATTATCTCAATACTGGCTGGACTAGGGTAAATAAAGAATATTTCTGTTCTCTAGGTGTATTTTGTTGAACAACTGCCAAAACATTATACCGACATAATTCTTTTTTTAAATAATAGTTAGAGACAGTAGTTAGATTTTTCTTTTACTAAAAATCTGAATTTTTAAAGAAATTACTAGAGGAATTTGTCTTAATTTTGTAATTAGGCTAGCTTAACTGTTTAGTATGTTCTAATATTTTTAAATATATTTTATTGATTTTTTACAGAGAGGAAGGGAGAGGGATAGAGAGTTAGAAACATCGATGAGCGAGAAACATCAATCAGCTGCCTCCTACACAGTCCCCACTGGGTATGTACCCACAACCAAGGTACATGCCCTTGACCAGAATCGAACCTGGGACCCTTCAGTCCGTAGGCCAACACTCTATCCACTGAGCCAAACCGGTTAGGGCATGTTCTAATATTTTTAATGTATCACCTCACCTATCTTCAGAGCCACGTAAACTATGATTAAACAAGCAACTAGACAAAATCTGGGTAGTCTCATGCATGGGGTATCTTAAAGTATATTTAAGTGAATTGGAAACACACACACACAAAAACACAATTTGTTTCCTGAGATACTAAGAACTTGAGTTTCATTCTAGAAGGTGAGAATCTTCTAGAATGAAGACATCAAATACAGACCTTTCCATCTATGGGGATTGTTTTGTTTCTAGGTCATTTCCTTATTAACACTAGTAGAGGAGAAATAGCAGTTGGACAGTACTGGATGCATACTCTAGCTGATACTTTAAATTAGTTGTTGCACAAGTTACTTTACCTCAGGCAAACCATCATTTTCCTTATCAATAAAATCTATATATATAAAAGTCTAAGCAACTGTTACGACCAGAACAACCGGTCAACCAGTCACTATAACGTTCACTGACCTCCAGGGGGCAGACACTCAGCACAGGAGCTGCCCCCTGGTGGTCAGTGCGCTCCCACGGCCAGCCAACCTGCCCCGGTCCCTCCTCCCGGCTGGTAAACCTCCCACTGTCCCTCCCCTGTCCCCCCAGCCGGTGGCAGGCCCCAGCCAGCCTGGCCCCAATCGATCAGGACTGGGCGAGAAGGCCCGGATAGGCCCTGATCGCTGGCCAGGCCTAGGGACCCCACCCATGCATAAATTTTGTGCATCGGGCCTTTATAAAATCGATTGGGAGGTAACATTTGAGGACAGTTTGATAGGCAGAGAAACTAAATCTGCCAATTTAAGCAGAGGTTTGTTTGCCTATAACCCATTCTCTAGGTTGCCTCCTCTACTACCTGCTACTGCACACCCCCATTGGAACTGGAGTGATGAAAGGTCTTGTTAACTTCCTGGAACAAATACCCTGAGCAGAGGGAAGGTTTGCAGCTGAGTGGTTGTAGGATAATCAACATGTACTACTTTATCAGCTATTTGTTGAACACCTGGGCCCTGGGGTAAAATGAGGAATAAGCCTGCTTTGAGATGTTTAATCTTAATACAAACAGATCTACATTTTACTGTGGTATTACCACCACAAGATCATTAGATACATATAGGGAGAATTTTTTTTTTTTTTTTACAAAGAGAGAAAGAGATACACCAATTGGCTGCCTCCTGTATGTGCCCTGACAAGGGATAGAACCCACAACCTAGTTATGTGCCCTGACCAGGAATCAAACCCATGACCTTCCAGTGCACGGGATGCCACACTGGCCAAGGCAAGAGTGGGAATTTTTTTACTTTTGTTTACTATATTCCACAAATGAACCAAATTCATGGGCCATCTTGGAATATTTTGAGCCAGTAGAAATGTGCCCGTCCTAAATGGGACTGTCTCTCGTTTGATATTAGCAAGAACCTATTACAGAAACTGAGAGGTAACGTGTCCACGGTCTTCTAATATTTATCAGTATTCAAATGTATCTGTATTTATCAATTCAGATAATTTGTACACCAAAAATAAGACCTGGAAAAGTGCACTATTTTAAAGTGCAAATCTTGATGTATTTTTGCAAAATGATCACATGTAATATGTCAAGAGAGAAATCACATGTTATTTGAACAGGGAAAATGTAATATAAGGAATTGTTGACTGGTAAGTAAATACTAAAGGCAGAAAAAGAAGACTTTAATAAAGAAAAGTAGGGGCAATGAAAGCTATTGTCTCTAGGCTGAGGGAGAGTAGACAATAAGGAAACAAATGCCTAAAAGAAAGCCTCTGCCCCCTTCCCGAGATTCAGACCCTTTGAAGAAGGACTGTGAGGAGTAACAAGAATGGGACTGAGGGCAGACTGGAGCTGGTCTGCAGGAGCCGTGCTGGTGGGGAGAGAAGTCTGAGGGTACAACTGGACATCTGCACGGGGCTGCTGGGTGCCCATACCAAATGGTCATGAAGGAGGTTGGAACATGGAAGATGCCTTCCTGACACGATAGCCTGGCAGTGTCACTGCAGGGCCCTCATTTGAAAAAGCCCGTGTCCCAAAGGAAAAATGTTTACAGGGTCCAGTTCAGTGTCACAACGTTGGACAGAGAAGGGTGGATTTGGAACTGAGTACATTGGCACATGTAACCAGCACCACCCTCTGTAACACATCCTAGTCAATCCAACACCCCTGCCCCACCTCCACCAAAGGGAAACATAATCTTAACCTCTTTTCAGTTAATTACTTAGGACGTACTTGGCAGTCATTTAACCCTGATATATTTGATTCACAGAAAGGGTCATCTGATTTAATACCATACAAACAGGATGATGAATGGGCCATTTTCATATATTCTGATTGGGCTGTATATTGATATGGAGAACAATTAGAAAGTATCTGTCAAAATTATTAATGCATGAACCCTCAGATCTAACTCCAGGAATTTATCTTAACATGTACTTGAGTACCGCAACATATCTATAAGGTTAATCTGTCACAGCAGTATATGTAAAAAGAAATTAGAACCAACCTAAATGTTTATCAAATAAATAATGGTACATCCATAAAGGAATACTATGCAGCTATAAAAAATGAAAGCTGTTTACATATGTATATAAAAATATTTATGATGTACATTGTTAAAAGGGAAAAATCAAGATGTAGTATGTTGCCACTAGTAGAGAATGGGGGTGGGGGAATGATCTAAATATTTGTTTATGCCTTTTAAAAATTTCTGGAAAGATAAGAAAACTAGGAGGTTTGGAAATGAAGGGTGGAGGTTGGGGAGGAGGGAGATTTTTATTGGTACCTTTTATATTGTTTCCTTAACTATGTAGATACATTATTTTTAAAGTAATTAAAAATTAAATCTTCCCAGAGGGCAACTGAAAATCAATTAGAGATTTCTATTTTTTAAAGATGATAATATAGGAGCTGTGTGTGACCATACTTTCTCCTTTCAAAAGACTAATGTGATTTTTTTTGAAAAATAATTTTGCATTTCCCTCAAGCAAATCTTCTAGTAGATATTCAATAAATGCTTATTGAACTGTATTAGCTTCCCATAAGATTCATTTTTTTAATATTTTTATTGATTTCAGAGAGAGAAAAGGGGAGAGAGATTGAAACATTAATGATGAGAGAGAATCACTGATTGGCTTGCCTCCTGCACGCCCCCCACTGGGGTTCAAGCCCACAACCCAGGCATGTGCCCTTGACTGGAATCGAATCCGGGACCCTTCAGTCCACAGGCTGACACTCTATCCATTGAGCCGAACCAGCTAGGGCAAGATTCATTTTTTTTTAAATATATTTTATTGATTTTTTACAGAGAGGAAGGGATAGGGATAGAGAGTTAGAAACATCGATGAGAAACATCGATCAGCTGCCTCCTGCACATCTCCTACTGGGGATGTGCCCGCAACCAAGGTACATGCCCTTGACTGGAATTGAACCAGGGACCCTTCAGTCCACAGGCCAACGCTCTATCCACTGAGCCAAACCAGTTAGGGCAAAATTCATTTTTAATAGAACATTTTAGAACTAGCTTTGTCCAATAATTTACAAGAGTAAGTTTTGAGACAAAACTATCCAGCCTCAAAATGGATACTATTAACTTATTAAAGCAGGAAATCAACATATCCTATGGTTTATTCTTCATTCATTTGTTGAGTCAACATTTCCTGAGAATGTAGTATCTGATAATATGCTAGGCCCAGGAAATTCAGAATTAATAATAAGGACTGCTGTAATATTCAACATTTATTGCATGCTTACGGTGTGCCAGGCACTGTTCCAGGTATGAGGAGAAGGACCCGGAAGGAAAGCAAATCCCAATATATTGTGAAAAGTGCAATGACAGAAGAGATCAATGGTAGCAAGAGGGTGAGCTTCCTAGAGGTGGATCTTGGAATTCAAACAAATGGAAGAAAGGGACAGGTAGCTGTATTGTCTTGCGAAAAATTCTGGAAGGGTGATATTGATGTACAGCCTCCTATACTTGAATTTATTGAAAAGGGGCAACTTTAAAGCTGTGGTTCTACTGTATAAGTGGACAAAACATTGGAAAGACTAGAAGTCCAAAAACAGACATAAATACAAATGGAAATTTTGTGTATGGAAATGGTGGCATTTAAATCAGTGAAAACACAGATTGATTAATCAGTGTTGGAGCAACTAGTAACCATCTGGAAATTCCCTTTACCAAAGTAAACTCCAGTTGAAACAAAAAATTAAACATAAAAATAATCATTAAAACAAAAGGGGGAAAATAATTCCAAGACACATACCTGATAAAGAACTTATATCCAAAATATACAAAGAACTCTTAAAACTCAACAATAAGAAACCCACAGGACGGTGGAATCCGCTAAGGAATGTGTAACAACTCACCTGCCGAATCAACTAGCCCTGAAAATGGATGGCGCTGGAGCGTCGGGCCCATACCCGGCCGTTGCTGGCAGTCGGCTGGAGAAAAAAGAAAACAACCCAATTAAAAAGTGGACAAAAGATCCGAACATACACCTCACCAAAGAAGATATGCAGATGGCAAAAAAAAAAAAGCATATGAAAAGATGCTCAACATAGTAAAGAACTGCAAATTAAAATAAGATAGCACTTTACAATGGCTAATACTCAAAGCACTGACAATTACCAAATGCCGGCCACAATGTGGAGCAACAGGAATTCATTCATTCTGGGGGGGATGCAAAATTGTACAGCTGCTTTGGAGGATAGTTCGGTAGATACAAGGATAAACATAGTCCTAGCCGGTTTGGCTCAGTGGATAGTGTCAGTCAGCCTGAGGACCAAAGGGTCCCGGGTTCGATTCCAGTCTAGGGCAAGTACCTGGGTTTCAGGCTCCTCTCTGGCCCCTAGTTGGAATCAAACCTGTAACCCAGTTACATGCCCTTGACTGGGAATCGAACTGTGACCCTTGGGTGCTCAGGCCAAGGCTCTAACCAGTCAGCAGCACTGGCCAAGGCTAGAAACCATTTTAAAAATCAGTTCTTTCTAAGGGTTAAGGGGAGAGGATAATGAATAGGTGAAGCACAGGATTTTTAGGGGCTTGAAACTTCTATATGATACTGTTTGTAACCATGTAATGAACACTTGGATAAATTGAGGAAGGAGTATTTGTTAAGAAAAATGATACCATTACCATTCAAGACATTTAAGCAGATGAGCCAGTTAATGAAAGTGTGTTTTAGTATGAGAAGAATTTTACATTAAGCTAGTTATATGAGGAAATCCAAACAACTTGAATTTAAATTTTTTGTTGTTAATCCTCACCTGAGGAAATTTTTCCATTGATTTTTAGAGATAGTAGAAAGGAGGGAGGGAGGGAGGAAGAGAAAGATCAATGTGAGAGAAACACATTGATTTGTTGCCTTCCACAAGCATCCAGCGGGACCGGGACTGAGGATCAAACTTGCAACCCAGGTATGTGCCCTTAATCAGGAATCAAACCCACAACCCTTCAGGGGTGAGCTGGTGTTCTAACCACTGAGCACACCAACCAGGGCCAAACAACTTGTATTTTAAATAAGCATGAACAGGCTTTTGAAACTCAGAAGGGAAGCCATTAACTGGTAATTAGAAAAGTAAATGTCTTAGCTAAAAGTTTTAATAGCTTTCCTCGCTCTTTTTAAAAATATATCATTGATTTCAGAGGGAAAGAGGGAGGAAGAGAGAGAGATAGGAACATCAATGATGAGAGAGAATCATTGATCAACTGCCTCCTGCACGCCCCACCCTGGGGATGTAGCCCGCACCTGGGGCATGTGCCCTGACCGGGAATCAAACTAAGACCTCCTGATTCATCGGTCGACGCTCAACCACTGAGCCACACTGGCCAGGCTTCCCTTGCTCTTTTATCCTAAGGTGTTACCTGGCCCTAAGCAGAGGCTAAAGGGAAGGCAGAGCTGTGACAGCTCCAGCTGGGACCTCCACTTAGGACCTCATACCAGCAGCACCTCAGGGAGGGCCCACATCTTGGTCAATTTAATGTCCTGAGTATCTTCCCCCTAAAGATTACTGTCGCTCCTTTGCAGCTTGGCAAACAGGCTCAGAGACTACGTCATTTAGAGTTTCTGGTTTGCATCCTCAGAAACCAAGATGGGCTGACTGAAGTGAAGGGGGTTTCAGGCAGGGAAGCTTGGAACTCTCAGGGTGGGAGGGGCAGCTGGAGAGCCTGGACCAGAGACAGGCAGGCCCCACAGGTGCACACTGAGTTCGTCAGACATGCAGCATCTCAGGTCCCACCCTGGACGCAGTGACTGACTCGGGACCTGCCTCTCAGCACAGCCTCGGACCTGTGCATGCTGCCATTTGGGAAGCACTGAGCAGAGCCCATGCTCAGAGCACGTGGACAGACAGTTCCTGTTAACGGGACAGGGTTGTTCACTCTGGGCTGGATTTCTCGGGGGCTGCTGTCATCTGGGAGATCTGAGACAGGCCTCTCCTGTAACATCCTTGATCTTGTCAAGTGGATGAATGTTAAAAAACCCTTCCCCTCCCCCCCCCCCTTATACCACTTTTGAGACAAAGATGGAATGGTAAGTCAGCAGCTGGGCTCCTTTCTCTCATTGGTGCCTTTGTCACAGGGACCAGCTATAGGATTATCGCTCTATGAAGGGAATGATGAAGATGAAAGTTTTGTAAGGCCTTGAATCCAGATGCCAAAGAACAAAGCAAGCAGCTGGCTTTGCCAGCACAAAGGCTCTGGAGCCGAAAATGCAAGATGTGAGCACGGGAGAAAGAGCAGCTTCCCATGCCTTCAGGCGGCACTGCCTCGACAAGGGACTTTTACAGGGAAGGCCCTCTTTACAGACTTTCTCCCCAACCTGGGCCCTGCTGCTCTTGCTACCCAGGCCTGCATGAGATAGCAGGTCCTGCATGCAATAGCACAGTGGTCGCCACATGTGGTTCGCGAGCCTTGGTTTGCCGCTCTGTTGACTAATGAGTTTGCTGACCACTGGATAGGGGCTTAATCACAAGGAACAACAACAGCCTGTAATTATTGGAGTGGAGAGGCTGCAGGTCCAGGGTGGACTGCTATCCTTGGTCCTGAACAGTCCTTGTGCACAGCAGCAGTAATCCACAGCCTGGCTGAAAATCTGAGTCCATGGAGACACTGCAAAGAAATGTACTAGTTGCAAAACCTTACCCCAGATCTGCTGACTCAGTAGGTCTCTGCATTTTTAAACAAACCAAGAGCCCAGATGAATCTGATAGCCCACGGGCTGCAATTTGGAAATCACTCTAGTAGGGCTTACCTATCTCTCCTAAGCCTATGCAGTAGACACCTCTAGCTTTTCCTCCTGTTAGCATCTACCCCCCAATCTTCTGAAAATGCACCTTGGTTCTTACTATGGAGTCACTCCTTTCCACCCTCAGGTTTGGGCCAGGCCATTCACCATTCAATTTATCTCAACTTCCTGACCAGAGTTACTGGCCCTGAGACCACCCAATGTGAGCCAAGGATGGAGTTGGGAGGTGTGAGATGAGGCCTTTCATTATAGGCGAATTAACTCAAGCAGGTAACGCTGATAGTGGAGAGATACCAAGTCCAGAGGACCTTGTTTGAGCCTCTGAATAAAATGATCTAGAAGTCAGAAATTCCCCTGGACTTTTCAGACAAAGGAGCTAATATGTTCCTTTGATTGCTTAACCTTGTTTGGTTTCTGTGTCAGCTGCAACCAAATAGGACTTCTATTTCCTAGGACACTGATGACTCATGCATTCTGTCCTAAGAATTCTCTTCTATGAATTCTGAGCCAAGTGAGAGAAGCAGAGAAGCTGGGGCCAGAGAGAGAACAAGCAACAGAAGCCGAGGTTACCAGGGAGAAATCAGAATGACAGTAATTTGGACACTTTTTAAATCAGTTACCAAGGATGAAACCTCAACCAACCATGGGCTAAAGATCACTAAACCGAAGAAGAGTCAAAAGCAATGGTATCCTACGTTGATGTCACCAAGGCCTTCTCAGATTTTGCTTTTATCCTCTATCTCAATGAAGTGTTACTTCTGTGCTGTCCTTTGCTTTATGCTACCCGGTTTCCATGGCTGGTCTCACTGCAGCTTTGTCTGACCTTTCCAATGTTTGTCCTCTCTGGGGAGCTGGGGCAGCACGAGCCCCTTCATCAGCATGCTGGGCTCACTGTTCACGCCCTGCCCTGGCTCTGTGGGTGGACATGTATGATATTCACACTCCCAGGAGTACTATACCCATAACAAAAACTACTGAAAGGTCAAAAGGTCCCAGGACCTCAGGGAATAACTCACAGGGGCATCAGTTCAGAGCATCGCTTCTTCCAGTAAGAGGTACAGGTGTGAGTAGGGAAGCATGACAGAAACGCCTGCACCCTCTCCCTGTGGTTTTGAGAGTACCCCTGTCTAGCTAGGGTAGGAAAAAGTTCTAATTAGCGGGCGCTGAAGTGGGTTAATGTTTGCATGACAGGAGAAGGGAGGCTTGCCTGGCAGAGATTCCAGGACAGAGGTAATTAGACAGGAGGCCAAGGCCCAGATGAGGGACCTCTGGGGAGATCTGAAAAGCCAGAGTAAGACATAAAAGGAAGCTATTTTTAGAGAGGCCAGATCAGATTGCAGGACAAGCAGATCCAGGCTCTGGGAATGGTCATTAGAAACAGCTTGCAAGCCAGAGAGCCCAGGAAAAAAAGAGTTTTAGGGCAAAGTTACATGGTTTAAATGACTGTCGAGAGATGTGTGATTTTTAACAAATTCTGGGGGGTCATATGCCTCTGAGCTATATGCAAAGCCCAGGAAAAAGAACTACCTCTCTTTTGGACAAAGGTTGCTCCTCTAATATGGTGCAAAGCCATTAGATTATGAAATCATAATACACTGACCTTTTTAAATGTTATAGCTGAAAGTTTGGAGGAGGGAGGGAAACACATGGTAGGTTCTGGGGCTGGTTTTTGTCTGACCCTTGGCCTGGGAAGTGGTTGTAAGAGTGCTCACCTATGATTATCTCTTAAATTATACATGGGTGTTATTTGGACTTGTTTATATATTTCACATGCACACACACACACACACACACACAGTAAAAAAATTATCCAAGTGCTAAGAGCAATGTTCTGAGTCACTGAGAGTGGATAGGAATCCGGGAGGAGGGGGCATCAGAAGAAATGTCTATGAAAGGTCCTTATATGGGAACATGTTAATGACATGGTACTAAGGGAATAAGTAGGCTACCTCTATGTATGTACAATGGTATCTACAAAAATTATAAAAATATGTATATGTACAGGAAAAGGATTGGAAAGAAAAATGCTACCACCACTCCCTAAATGCTGACCCCTCTCCCTAAAATACAGGGAGGTTGCTCTGTAGGTCACCGGCTGGTTCTGGCACAGTAATTACAATATAATAGTGAAGAGCAGGTTTAAGGCTTGGAAGGTCCAGTCCCAGCCCTGCCTCTTGCTGGTTGGGTTCCTTGGATACATTGCTTAACCTCTCTGGGGATCTTTTAATAATGTTGTTTGGGAAACAGGTCTTGGGCAAAATTGTACAGTCGTTCTATTTAAAATCCCCCTAGCCTGCTGGCATGGTTTTGGGAGATCTGAGTTATTAGGTCCACTGCAGCCCAAGATTGAGAAGATTTTCACAGTCCGAACTTGTTTCTTCGGATGAGGAAGGCGGGAGATGATTGTGAAGGATTTAGAACCCCCTTGGGACCATGGCTTGCTGCTGTCATCTCTTTTGTTTGTTTTGTAATGGCATTGCTTAATCCTATGGGGAAGTTGGGAGGGGTGAGTTGGGGCTCATGCCACACCCTGGGGCAGTACGGTGTGGCTCACTGCAGCCTGCCCTGCCAGCTCCCTCTCCTTGTGCTTTTTAATCTAGCCCACAGAAGTGAAGCCTTTTTTGAGAGAAGTTTGACCATGGGTATTAAAAACTTTAAAATATGCAGAAATAAGACTTCCAGCTATGACACTATGCAGAGGCAGGCAAATATTCTCTTCCAAAACACAAGAATAAAACTGGACACAATTATTAAAATCAAACCATTTCAAGGCTGTAGAGTTGAACCAAATGCAAACAACAAATTGAGAGATATTTATTCTTTTTTTTAAATCCTCATCTGAGGATATGTTTTTATTGATGTTAGACAGGAAAGGGAAGAGAGAAACATCTGATTGGTTGCCTCGTGTATGTGCCCCACCAGGGATGGAACCCACAACCTAAGAATGTGCCCTGACTGGGAATCGAGCCTGCAACCTTTTGGTATATGGGACAATGCTCGAACCAACCAAGCCACCCGGCCAGGACACGGGATATTTATTCCTAAAGAACTGCTGGAGTTTGTGTAGGAACAACAGCCTCCTTGTCCAGGACTGCTTCTAACCCACCACCCAGCTGGGTAGGTGCAGCATTTTATCGGGGCAGGACAGGAATTGCAGACCAGCTTGGCTGCAATTAGGGGCAAACTTGACTTGGAACGGAGAGTGAAAAGTCCATGTTAGACAGCATTGTAAGCCCAAGTAGCAAGCTTGACAGAAAACAAACAGCAAGCCTGAAGCTCTGCTGGCCTGAGGCTGCTGTCCCAACTGGGGTGAGTGGTGGATCAGCCAGAGATTTAATAGGACGACTCTGGGAGTGACAGAGCAATAGGAGGCCTAAATGAACTCTCCATGTGTCTCCGGCTGACTGGGAAACCGTCCTCACCTTCGGGAAACACGAGAGGGCCCAGGGAAATGTCAAAGCCGAGGCAGACCTGAGAGCTGCCTGAACTTCGAGTGCCATCCCCACCCCACACACTGACCCATCAGTGAAGGTCAGGGAAGTGTCATGGGCTTGAGGTGTTTAAACACAACCTCTGTCCAAACCCATGGATGACTCCCAAGCTATGTATACGCAGGGGTTCCCTTAGGAAGTCAGGCTAAAAGGAAGAAGAAAAAAAAAGAATTTAAAAAATAAAAATAAAAAGACTGAGCCACGACATCAGCTCCTGTACACTGTGAGGAAGACAGATTCTGCCGGGTGAGGCCAGGCAACTTCAAAACCCAAACCAAACCAAACTAAAACAGACAAAGGAACAAACTATGAAAAACAATCAGAATCTCTAGGTGCTTTATTATATTAAATGTTCTTCAACTTCTAACAAAAAACCACGAGACATACAAAGAAACAGGGAGGTGTGGCCCACACACAGAATAACAGCTCCCAACAGAACCTGACTCTGCATGAGCCCAGATGTTGATTTTAGCAGATGAAGATTTCAAAGGTACAATTTTTAATATGCTCGGAGAATTAAAGGAAACCACTTAAAGATTAAAAAATACAACAATAATTCAATAAATAGAGAAAGGACATCAGTAAGAATATACAGCACCTTCCAATTGGACCTTCCAATCACAGCAGCACATACATTCTCCCAAATAAAATCAACAGGATGGAAAAAGCAAGTCTCAATAAATAGGAAAGGGTTGAGACCATCTGAAGCAGGTTTTCTGACCACAATGGAATTAAATTAGAAATCAAAAACAGTAGGAAATCTAGGAGTTCCACAACTATTTGGAAATTAAACAACACACTTCTCAGTAACTTCCCGGGAGTCAGGGGAGATTTTTCTGAAGGGCCCCTGGGTGTGCAAAGGGCCCCGGCTAGTAAGCAGTGGACCCAGGACTCACATCGGGGGCTCAGCCAAGAGACCAGAGTCTTGCCCCCGACTTCCCCACTCTGGGTCAGGCCTTACCACGTGAGTGGAAATCCTGCAACAAGATTCTGTTTCTCCTCCTGTTCTCCATGAAATGGGCTTCTTAATGAGACACACACACACACACACACACACACACACACACATGTGAGGGGCTCAGGAACTCCCCCTGCTTCCCATAGAAATTCAGGGCTGCTGGTTTTCTCCCCTCCAAGGAGAAAGCTAAAGGTGACAGAAAAGAATGGAATGTCATTTTCAATGGAATGTTCCAATTCACAAGTGCTAATATTATTCTATTAGAGCCCATCGTTCAAAACGTCTCATAGCGGAGAATGAATTATTATTTAATTAGGTGTCCAAACCGTATTTCAGAAGGACCCATTTGTAATACATCACAACAGTCGCAGCGAGAATGTGGGTCATCTTAGCGGGGTTCTTTGTCCTGCTCTTCACGCGGCTACTTCTCCAAGCCGCACTACGTGTGGGCACTAAACGTCCTCCGCCGAGAGGGGGGCAAGGCCCGCATGAGGCACGTCTACAGTCAGGACCGAGCCCTCCACTGGGCCCAGCAAGTCAGAGTGCACGCAGGATTCGGGGCAGCCTCTGGAGCAGGCTCTCTGGGTGCGAGTCCTGGCTTTCTGCTCTTTGCTCCTCTGCCCGTGTAAACGCTGCGCTGCGTGTGCGGCAGACGGCGGCAGGGCTCTGGTTTCTGGGTTCTGAGCTCTTTGCCTTCCCCCCTCATCCCAACCACCTCCCCCTGCCCCCCCTCCTCTGCTAATCATCTCTGCCCTTCCAGTGGCTCCCCAAATCTTGAAGCCTTTTCTTTTTCTTTTTTTTTAAATATTTTATTGATTTTTTACAGAGAGGAAGGGGAAGGGACAGAGAGTTAGAAACATCGATGAGAGAGAAACATCGATCAGCTGCCTCCTGCACACCTCCCACTGGGGATGTGCCCGCAACCAAGGTACATGCCCTTGACCGGAATCGAACCTGGGACCCTTCAGTCCTCAGGCCGACGCTCTATCCACTGAGCCAAACCGGTTAGGGCGAAGCCTTTTTTTTTATTCCCCCACAGTTAATCCATCAGCAAATCCTGCTGGCTCTATCCTCAACATACATCCAGCATCCAACCACCTGTGGCCTACTGCTGGCTCCCCGCTGGCCCCACCACAGGGGGAGCCCCGTCACCTTTCACCTCTCCACTGATCTTGCTGCATCTGCCTTTGCTCCCTTGCAGCAACCAGGAGCAGAAACTGTGAAGTCATTTCTGCTTCTGCCCAACGCCCTCTGAAGACCGTCTGGGTTCCTGAAGCTGGGTGCGTCCCGAGGCTGTGGTGGTTCGACCAGAAAGGACAGGAGAGAAAGTACAAGGAGGAAGGACAGGAGAGAAAGTACAAGGAGGAGGTTGGATGGGGGACCTGAGCAGCCACAGGCCTCAGCCACCAGCTACTCCCAGGGCCCTCAGAGCAGCGCTCACCGGCAGCAGGTGCCCAGACCACAGCACAGGCCCCAAGAGCAGACTTACTTTCTTCCCACGCTTCCACTCCCCAAACTCCAGCGTTCTCTCCACAGCCGCCCGTGTCCCCCAGCGCTAAAGGACGGAGAGAGCGAACTGGCTTCACCAGTTTCCTATGAACCCATTTAATCAAAGCCCACAGCACACAGCTGTGTTGAAAGGATTGGCTCCACCTGTACCAGGGCTGCTGCTGCTGCTTTTAAAAAACAGAGTTATTGACAGAGAAAGACAAGTATCACATGACCTCACGCATATGTGGAATCTAAGGAACAAAATAAACTGATGAACAAAATAGATCCAGAGGCATAGAAGCTTGGAGCAGACTGATGAATTTCAGAGGGAAGGCGGGGGAGGATGGGTGGGCGGGAAGAGATTAACCAAGGAACTTGTATGCATATATGCATACACCACAGATACAGACAACGGGGTGGTGAAGGCCTGGGGTGGGGCGGGGTGGCGAGAAGGGGTCAATGGGCGTAAAAAGGGGACATCGTAATACTTTCAACAATAAAGATTTAAAAATAATAATAAAAACAGGTTTATTGAGGTGAGAGGGTTAACTTGACAGGCAGGCAGGGCAGGGGTCCAGGGGGAAACAGGCAGGGGCAGTTTGAGCAGCCTAATCTCGGAAACCCACCAAGCAGGAATAACAAAATGTTTCTGGACTCCAGGCGGGAGGCATGGGAAACTAGGGAGGGCCTGCAGCAACAAGGAGTACGAAGGCATAGAAACAGGAAGTCCAGCACAGGACAGAGAGAGCACATGGGAACAGGGCAAGTTCAGGTCCGTGCTGGGCAAGAACAATGAGGGAGTCAGGCAGGTGACGCCACGGATAGACACAGAGCAGGCAGGTGGCAAACATATACCCCTGGACTACAGGGCTTCACAGGCAGCCCATCACTCGGCCCCTCCCATTTCCGGGAGTCTGAATCTGCTTGTAATAAGTTTTCCACACTTTTGCTTAAATCTTCTGGTCCTTGGAGCTCATTCTTCGGCGTCAGGAGACACGACCCTGGGAAAACACCTTGGCTCACCGTGCCGGTTATCAGAGGAATATTTGATGCACGCAAAAAAGCTCCCATATTTCATGAATACAATTTGACGAGTCCGGACATATGCATACACCTGCAAAGCCATCACCACAATCAAGGTAACAGACACACCGTCACCTCTAAAAGTTTCCCTGTGTTCCCCTTTGTTTTGTTTGTGTGTGTGTGTGTGTGTGTGTGTGTGTGTGTGTGTGTTTGGTAAAAACACTTACCATGAGATCTACCCTCTTAAAATTATTAAGTGCATAATACAGTATTGTTGACTATAGGCAGTATGCTGTACAGCAGACCTCCATAACGAATTCATCTTGCATAACTGGAACTTTATATCAATTGAACAACAACTTCCATTTCCCACCCCGGCCCCCACCCCCCGCACCCGGTAACCACCGCTCTATTCTCTGCTTTTATGAGTTTGACTATGTTAGGTGCTTTGTATACGTGGACTATTTGTCCTTCCATGACTGGCGTTATATCACGCAGCATACTGTCCACAGGTCCATCTGTGGAATCTCAGTTATCTGCTCTCCCGTGTTCACTGAAGTGTGATTCATAATAGCCAAGTTATAGAAACGACCTAAGTGTCCATCAATAGATGAATAAAGAAAATCTGATGTAAACACACAGTGGAATACTATTCACCCTCAAAGAGAAGGAAACGCCACCAGCTTCTGGGAGGAGGACAAGCTGCCTGGGCAGCAGGGAGAAGGCGCAGACTGAGAAATAGGGCAGAGAAAGACCAGAGCATTTGTATCAGTGGCCAGCGGAGGCTGCGGGTGTGAGGGAGAGATGGTGTGAAGGAACAGGGGAAGGAGAGTGTTAAGGGCCCAGAGAAGAAATCAGAGAAACTAAGGACATTCGAAGTTCTAATTGCTCTAAGGCAGTGGTCGGCAAACCGCGGCTCGCGAGCCACATGCGGCTCTTTGGCCCCTTGAGTGTGGCTCTTCCACAAATTACCATGTGCAGGCGCACACGTACAGTGCAATTGAAACTTTGTGGCCCATGCGCAGAAGTCGGTTTTTGGCTCTCAAAAGAAATTTCAATCGTTGTACTGTTGATATTTGGCTCTGTTGACTAATGAGTTTGCCGATCACTGCTCTAAGGGATTGATGAAACTTGTGACTAGGTTTTCCTTATGTTTCAGTTCCTTATTGCAGCATACCAAGTCACCCCCAAACTCAATAGCTTTAAACAATAAGAACTCAGTATTGCCCAAGAGGTCATGGTTCAATTCCCGGTCAGGGCACATGCCCGGGTTGCAGGCTCGATCCCTAGTGTAGGGCGTGGGGAAGGCAGCTGATCAACGATTCTCTCTCATCATTGATGTTTCTATCTCACTCTCCCTCTCCCTTCCTCTCTGAAATCAATACAAATATATTTTAAATAAATAAATATGCAGGGAGTATGGCCAACCTAGGAAGCTCCAAGGTCCAAGAGTTTTTATTGGGAGTGATTATTGTCCATGGGATTGAACTCAGTCTCAAGCCCCAACCCACTCCCTGGAGAGCAGGCTGATATCACCTGGCCTACACAGCCAACCCAGAGGCACCTCCTTAGCCTGAATATCAGGTGTGAGCTAAGGAGCCCACTATGAATAGCACAGACACTCCTATCACCTGGGAAATCCCAAGGGTTTAAAGGTTCTCCTCCAGGAACCAAGGACGAAGGCCAGACCTCCTTGGGCAAGGCCAAATTCTTTACTACACATCTTTCTTCTGCTTCTGCCTTCTCAAGGCAGGTACAATGAAAACAAACATAGCTGTACTGAGATTACAGCAGGTACCAGACACTACGCCTATTTTGTCTAATTCTCACAAAAACTCTGCAACGTTGGTATTACATACAGGGAAGAAGACTGAAGCTCAGAGAGTTGCTCGAAGCGTTATAGCTAGAAGGTAACAGGTTTGACCATGTTGGCACAGCATAACACCTTGAGCCATGAGATCCTTATTGACAACTTAATTCATTCATTCCTTCTACAAACCTATTAAGCCTACGATGTGCCAGTAATCATTCCAGGTGCTGAAGGTGCCAGCAAAGAACAAACCAGACAAAAACCCACTTGTACAGAGTTGATACTCAAATGGGAGAGAAAATAAGCAAGTAAATATATAAAATATATATTATTTTGAATGATGGTGATATTGCTGTGGAAACAAAGCTGTGGTAGGCAGTTAGACAGACATGAGCAGAGCAAGGACAATGGGCCAGGTCCAGAAGGTCACCAGGGGGGAAAGCCCCAGGTGCCTACCAACAGGCAAAACTGGGAAAACGAAGACCTTTCCTGCCCTATCATATTGCTGGTCATATAGTTGAGACACCTGACCTTTCTTTTTTTTTTTTTTAAATATATTTCTTTATTGATTTCAGAGAGGAAGGGAGAGGGATAGAGAGATAGAAACATCAATGATGAGAGAGAATCATCGATCGGCTGCCTCCTGCACACCCCCTACTGGGGACCGAGCACACAACCCGGGCATGTGCCCTTGGCTGGAATCGAACCCGGGACCCCTCAGTCCACAGGCCGACACTCTATCCACTGAGCCAAACCGGCCAGGGCGAGACACCTGACCTTTCATATCGCTGGTCATGAGGTTGGGTCCTCCCCTGACCTCTCCTCCCTTGGCATGTTGCTAGTCATGTGGGTTAGACCTCCTCAGAGGAGGACCGAACGAGGGGACTGGAAAATAGCCCTTAAGCATTAAGCCCCCAGGACAAGGAGGTTCTCACCTGCATCAAATGCATCTAGGCCTCAGTTGTGTTTCAGTTTCAGGCCCAGAAAAGGAGCAAAACCAGACAAGCAATACCATGGCTGACGTCAGGACCAACTGCGTTGACTAATAACCCCCTGCCCTGGCGCTAACCAATCAATAGAGACCACAACCCTGGAAGAGCACCTGCAAAGCTGATGCATATTCTATTGGGATCCTGCCGAGTCCTCCAGATAAAAACCCTCAAGCCGGAGGGCCCCGCTCGTTTCTCCTCTCCCTTCCTCCAGGTGTGTTCTCCTTGCCGCTCTCTCCTAAGCTCCAAGGCCCCTCCTTTTGCCTCTGTAACTTGTTTCCTGAGCCCACTTCTACCTCGGTGACTTTCTAAATGAACTTTCTCTTATAGTTTGGGTCTTGGCTCTGAATTCTCTCCTAGCCAGAACTCAAGTACCGAGGTTGCTGAACCCAGGTCCAGTCTGACTCCACCGGGGTAAGAACCTGGTGCCGTTTCACTGCCAATAAAACAATGTGTGTATCTTGCTTGGACCTTTTTTTTTTTTTAAATATATTTTATTGATTTTTTACAGAGAGGAAGGGAGAGGGATAGAGAGTTAGAAACATCGATGAGAGAGAAACATCGATCAGCTGCCTCCTGCACACCCCCTATGGGGACATGCCCGCAACCAAGGTACATGCCCTTGACCGGAATCGAACCTGGGACCTTTCAGTCCACAGGCCGATGCTCTACCACTGAGCCAAACCGGTTTCGGCTTTTTTTTTTTTTTTTTAATAAATCTTTATTGTTCAGATTATTATAGGTGTTCCTCTTTTTTTCCCCCATAGCTCCCCTCCACCTGATTCCCCACCCCACCCCATGCCCTTACCCCCCCCGCCACTGTCTTCATCCATAGGTGTAAGCTTTTTGTCCAATCTCTTCCCGCACCCCTCACACCCACTTCCCCCTGAGAATTGTCAGTCCACTCCCTTTCTATGTCCCTGATTCTATTATATTCACCAGTCCATTCTGTTCTTCAGATTTTTTATTCACTTGATTTTTAGATTCACTTGTTGGTAGGTATGTATTTGATGTCACTTTGTTGTTCATAATTTTTATTTTTACCTTTTTCTTCTTCTTCCTCTTCTTAAAGAATACCCTTCAGCATTTCATGTAATCCTGGTTTGGTGGTGATGAACTCCTTTAGCTTTTTCTTGTCTGTGAAGCTCTTTATCTGACCTTCAACTCTGAACGATAGCTTTGCTGGGTAGAGTAATCTTGGTTGTAGGTTCTTGCTGTTCATCACTTTGAATATTTCTTGCCACTCCCTTCTGGCCTGCATAGTTTCTGCTGAGAAATCAGCTGACAGTCGTATGGGTGCTCCCTTGTAGGTAACTAACCGTTTTTCTCTTGCTGCTTTCAAGATTCTCTCTTTGTCTTTTGCCCTTGGCATTTTAATTATGATGTGTCTTGGTGTGGTCCTCTTTGGATTCCTCTTGTATGGGGTTCTGTGTGCTTCCTGAACTTGTAAGTCTATTTCTTTCACCAGGTAGGGAAAGTTTTCTGTCATTATTTCTTCTAATAGGTTTTCAATATTTTGCTCTCTGTCTTCTTCTGGCACCCCAAAAATTCGGATGTTGGTACGCTTAAAGTTGTCCCAGAGGCTCCTTACACTGTCTTCATATTTTTGGATTTTTTCTTTTTGTTTTTCTGGTTGGGTGTTTTTTGTTTCCTCATATTTCAGATCTTTGGTTTGATTCTTGGGGTACGTTGATCTACAGTTGAGTTTCTGTATATTCTTTATTTCAGACAGTGTATGCTTAATTTCTGACTGGTCCTTTTCCATTTTTTTGGCATTCTCATTAAGATCGTTAAAGGTCTCACTAAGTTCCTCAGTGGTTTTTAGAAGATTCTTGAGTAACCTTATAAATGTGGTTCTGAACTCTATGTCGTCCAGTAGTTTGCTTTCCTCCATTTCTCTCATTCGTGACATATTTCTTTGTCTCCGCGTTTTGCTGCTTCCCTGTGTTGATGGAGTGGCTTTGTGTGGTAGGTGACCTATAGGGGCCAGTAGCTCAGCCTCCCCAATCACCTGAGGTGGACGCCTTTGGTACACTCCTTTGTGGGCTGAGTGCAAAGTCTTGGTGTAGTTAAGCCTTGATTGCTGTTGGTACACTGGGAGGAATTGACCTCCAGGCCAATTGGCTGTGAGGACCCACTGTGTCTATAATGGAAGAACTGCTGCGCTGGAGACACGCTTATGGTGCAGGACTTGTTTCAGTGGGGCTTTGTTGCTCACTGAGTCTGCCTCTTGAATGTGTCTCTTATGGATGTGAGGAGTTGAAATCTGGTGTCTCACTCTGACCACTAACTAGGTACACTGGCTTCTGGATCTCCAATGGGGTGCAGGTCAGCTACTGTATGAGGCCACCCAGCAGGCGCTACAGCGAGAACTACAGTTTTCTCCTCTTTGCTTGGGGTTTGGAGGTTTTGGAGCTGTCTGACCCGGGCTGCAAGTTTGCTAGGTTAAGCTGCGATAGGGCACACCATTCATATGCTAAAGCCGCTGCTTGGAGCTTGGGTGGGTTTGTAGGTTGTGCGGGGCGGGGTCTCAGGGTGTCACTAGGCTAGGGCGTGGCAAACAGCGATGGCTGCCAGAAGTCGGCTCTGCGTCTCCCACCGTGTCCCTGCGTCCCGCGCCCCAGCACAGTAAACAATTATTCCTGCGCACAGCCCTGCAAGCAAGCCTCCCTCACTTTCCAACCCCACGGCAGACAGTCCAGCTTCTCCCCGTAGGAGTTTGTGTCCCCCGCGTCTCCCAGAAACTGGAGTTCGGAGTAATCGGGAGCTTATCTCCCTTCGGGTTGAAAACAGCAGCGCTCCCTATTCGCGCATCTCCGTAACTCAGCTTTTCAGCGCTTGTGCACATCTCAATGCTGTTTGCTCTTTCCTTCTAGTTGTAGAACTTCCACTCAGCCAGCTTTCCTGTGGTTCTGGGTGATAGACGTTTTGTCTTTTAGTTGTAGTTTTGAAATTGTTGTGCGAGGCAGCAGTTTAGGTGTTTACCTACGCCGCCATCTTGGATCCTCTCTCTTGCTTGGACCTTTAGTCAGACACATCAATTATAACAAGACATCTTTGAGACAACTGGGAAATTTGAATCTCGACTAGTAAATGAAACTATTAATTGTGTTGGATCTGATGATGGCATAGTGGCTGTGTTTAAAAAAAAAAAGTCCTTATCTTTAAAGATTCAGACAAGTATTTATGAACAAAATAAAATTGTAACATTTTGCTCATTATTGATGCTGGATGATAGAAACACAAGGAAAGCCCTCTATACTATTTCTTCTAATTTTGTATATGTTTGAAAATTTCATTAATACAAAGTTTTATTTCATTTTTAAGTGATGGATAGGGTGGCAAACAGAATGTGTAAGGGATGATGTAAGACCAAATAGGTAGATCAGGGAAGCCTTCACTAAGAAGGTGACAATGGAGCAAAGACTTGAGGCGGTGGGAAGAGATCTAAGTGAATCTCTGAGTAAGAACATCTCAAGCAGAAATGGGAGCTACTATAGAGCCCTGAGGTGGGGTGTGCCTGGTAGGGCTGTCCCAGGAAGGAGGACTCAATGGCTAGAAAGGAATGGTCAATGGGTACAATAGCAGGAGGTGGCATCAGAGAGTTAACAGGGGTGAATGGGGAGGAGAGGATATGCATGCAGGGCCAAACCCAACAGAAAATCCGTACCCCAAATATACAAAGAATACCTGCAAACCAATCAGAAAAATATAGGCAACCCAATAGAAAAGTGGGGGGGGGGGGGATGGGGGGGAATGAGGAGAGAACGTGAAAAGGCACTTCACAGAAAAGGAAGTGGCCAATGAGCATATGCACATGTGTTCTACTTCATTAGGCCTCAGGGGGATGTCCATTAGAGCCACAATGCTGCACCACTGCACACCCACAGGAAGATCACAGTAAAAAGCAGGCAATGCTGGTCATTGGAGAGGAAACAGAACTCTCACATACTGCTGGTCGGTATGTGAACTGGCACAGTGTCTACTAAAACCAAAAATATGCATACCTTTGGTAGGGAGTGGCTATAGGGTTAAGCCTGGGACTGACCTGCTGGCAAAGCCACAAACAAGTCCCAGCTTAGAGGGCACAGCCCTCTTAGCATAATTAAGTTTGACCTTATGACGCCCCCTAGATCTTATCTGGGTAGCTAATGGGCTGTGGGAGGTGCAGCAAGTGCTGCCAAAACAAGTGAAACTCACAAGAACATCGTAACTATGGTGACCACTACCTTGTTTACCTCTGACTATAAAATAAAGGCTCAGCTTGCTGTCTGGATATCTCTCTCTGTGGCCTTAGCCAGGCACAGGAGATCCACCTAGACCCAGCTTATTCCCTTTGTCTGTCTTTTCTTCCATCCTTTGCCGCCCTCCCTCAGGCTCACCGAACCCTTGGCTGGGCTGGTCTGGCACACCTTTTAAGCAATCAATTCCATTTCTACCTATATATCCAACAGAAAACCAAGGACATGGTTCTCTGGAACAAGACTATCCAGAGCAGCACTATTCTTAACATCCAAAAACTGAGAACTACTCAAATGCCCAGTAACAGCAAAATGGATCAACAATGGGCTACTACACAGCATTTAGAAAAACAAAGTAAACAATACAGTGAATCTCACAGAAACAGTGAGCAAAGGAAGCAGACATCGAGGACTCAATACTGTGTGAGCCCATACATGTGAAGTTCAAAAACAAGCAAAACTAGCCCTGGCTGGTGTGGCTCAGTTGGCTGGAGCATCATCCCATATACCGAAAAGTGTGGGTTTGATACTCAAATGGGAGAGAAAATAAGCAAGTAAATATATAAAATATATAGTATTTTGAATGATGGTCAGGGCACGTTCCCAGGTTGCAGGTTTGATCCCGGGTTTGGAGGCAGCAGATCATGTTTCTCTTTTTCCCTTCTCTAAAAAGAACCAAATAAACAAAACTAACTTATGCTGCTAGAAGATAGAACAGTGGTTATCCTTGTGGAGAAGGGACTGGAAAGGGGGACTGTGGGGACTTGGGGAGTTGGCCATGTCCTGGTTCCCGATCTGGATGCTAGTTAAGTAAAGGAGTTCAGTTTGTGAGCAGCCACTGATGATTTGGGCACTTTTCTGTATCTCTATTATACTTCAATAAAACGTTTCTTAAAAAAACAAACCATGTAGCCGAAACCGGTTTGGCTTAGTGGATAGAGCGTCGGCCTGCGGACTGAAGGGTCCCGGGTTCGATTCCGGTCAAGGGCATGTACCTGGGTTGCGGGCACATCCCCAGTGGGAGGTGTGCAGGAGGCAGCTGATCGATGTTTCTCTCTCATCGATGTTTCTAGCTCTCTATCCCTCTCCCTTCCTCTCTGTAAAATATCAATAAAATATATTTAATAAAAAAAAAAAAAAAAAAAAAAAAAAAAAAAAACAAACCATGTAGAGCGCCCTAGCTGGTTTGGCTCAGTGGAGTGTCAGCCTATGCATGGAAGGGTCCTGGGTTTGATTCCGGTCAAGGGCTCGATCCCCAGTAGGGGCATGCGGGAGGCAGCCAATTGATGATTCTCTCTCATCATTGATGTTTCTATCTCATCATTGATGTTTCTATCTCTCTCTCCTTCTCCCTTCCTCTCTGAAATCAATCCTATATAATAAAGACCTAATATGCTAATTAGACCGGACATTGGAACAACCTTCCAGAATGACCTTCCAGAAAGACCAGTGGATGGGGGGTGGGGCCGCAAAGCAGCAGGGGCTGTGAGGACTGAGCCCCATGCACAAATTTCGTGCATCGGGCCTCTAGTAGAAATATATTTAAAAAACAAACATGTAGAGCAGTAATTCCCAACCTTCTTTGGCCATGCCCCACCTAAGCATCTCTAAAATCCTGATGCCCCACCCTGTGACATATAATTCTTATTATTCAAAAAGTGAACTCTTATTCCCATGGAGGGAGCCTAGAAGGCCATTAACTTGGTCTAAACAAGCTTCCAAAGAACATGGCATCCATGAAAGAGAAAAGTAAAAAAACGAAAGGACAGTTGAAGGACTGAGGAAGAAATCACTAAGAAATTGTTTAAAAACAGTAATAATATGAAGTGATATGAACAAATAGCAAATAAAGTTTCAAAACATATCATAGAGAACTGAAATGCAGAAATATGTCACAATATATATTTATATACTGTATATGAGGCCCCTAGAACCATAAGAAATGCAAAAAATTCACTGTTAGTAACTCATTCTTGAATTGCCCCCCTTAAAAAATCAAACTGCCCCCCTGTGGGGCGTGTGCCCCATGTTGGGAACCACTGGTGTAGAGGAATCTTGCTTCCCTCCTCTGAGGTACCAGTGACAGGTCCAACCCCAGACACCCCCACCCCCATCCCGTGCTGAATGAGAGGGACACAGAGCATGGATTGTTGGCTTAGAAAACAACTCACAGCTGCACCCTTCACATTTCAAAATACTG
Organism: Plecotus auritus; assembly: GCF_963455305.1. Classification (NCBI taxonomy): domain Eukaryota; kingdom Metazoa; phylum Chordata; class Mammalia; order Chiroptera; family Vespertilionidae; genus Plecotus; species Plecotus auritus. The sequence continues at coordinate 25,765,631 of NC_137783.1, read as the reverse complement.
AAACGGACACAGGGAGTTCTCTGGCTGGTGGGAGGAAGGAATCTACGAAGAACTGGGTGAAACTGCTATGGATGTTCATAATGTACCTTATGAGGCATTTGGAGACCAATCACCCAATCACTTAAGCTTTTTTTTTTTTTTAAGGAATTGAATATTTTAAGTATAAACATTATAAGCTCTTTAAAAGCCAAAAGTGACAGATTGGAGAAACCAAGATGGCGGCATAGGTAAACACCTAAACTGCTGCCTCACACAACAATTTCAAAACTACAACTAAAAGACAGAACGGACACCATCCAGAACCACAGGAAAGCAAGCTGAGTGAAAATTCTACAACTAGAAGGAAGGAGAAAAGCTCACAGAGAATTGGAGGTACGGCAAAGGGGCTTTGTGCGCGCAGAGAGGAAGGGCGGCTGAGAGCTTGGCTGACTTCCTCTGGCGGAAGGGGGAAGGAAGCCTCGGACCGCGAGCTGGGAAAGGCAGAAGTCTGAAGGCGCACACGGGCCAGTGCGCACAAAGGCTGCGGAGGTAGCCATAGGCTTTCCCTAGTGAAAGGGAGTCAGAGGACCCTGACTGAGCCCCAGTTCTGACTGCAGTGAACCCCAGTTCCAGGCGAGCCCCTGGGGACCCACGCTCTTGTAGGGGGAGTCTGGACTCTCGGGCGGAGACTCGGGAGCCGGGGAAGGTGGAGGACTGAAAGTGCGCACACGCGCCGTGCCGGTGCACACAAAGGCTGCGGGGGTTGCCACAGGCTTTCCCTAGTGGAGGGGAGTCAGAGGATTCTGACTGCACCGAGCCCCAGTTCTGACTGCAGTGAACCCCAGTTCCAGGCGAGCCCCTGGGGACCCACGCTCTTGTGGGGGGAGTCTGGACTCTCAGGCGGAGACTCGAGCTGGGGAAGGCGGAGGACTGAAAGCGCACATGCGCGCAGGGGCGGGGCTGACAGGAAGCCAAGACTGAGACTCCACCCCATCCAAGCTGAGCACAGAGGCTATCCTATAAGGCTGTCTCCAGCACCGGGCTTCTCCCAGCATAGACACAGCTGATCCTTACAGCCAACTGGCCCGGAGGTCAATTCTTCCCAGTGATACCAACAACAATAAAGACTTAATTACAACAAGGCTGTACACACAGTCCACAAAGGGGTGCACCAAGAGTGTCCACCTCAGGTTAACTGGGGAAGCAGACCCACTGGGCCATATTGGAAACCTAGCACAAATATCTACCTTACCAACTCAGGGATTCAGTGAAAATGCGGGGTCAAAGAATCAGATCACAAACGAAAGAAATGGAGGAAAACAAACGACTGGATATAGAATTCAAAACCACCGTTATAAGACTTTTTAAGAATATCCTAGAAAAGGCCGATAAATATAACGAGACCCTCGAAGATATGAAAAAGGACCAACTAGAAATTAAACATACACTGACTGAAATAAAAAATATTATACAGAGACCCAGAAACAGAATAGAGGAACACAAGAATCAAGTCAAAGAATTGAAATACAAAGAAGCAAAAAACACTCAACCGAAAAAGCAAAAAGCAAAAAAAAAAATCCAAAAAGTTGAAGATAATGTAAGACGACTCTGGGACAACTTCAAGCGTACCAACATCAGAATTATGGGGGTGCCAGAAGAAGAGAGAGAGCAAGATACTGAAAACCTATTTGAAGAAATAATGACCGAAAACTTCCCCCACCTGGTGAAAGAAATAGACTTACAAGTCCAGGAAGCCCACAGAACCCCAAACAAAAGGAATCCAAAGAGGACCACACCAAGACACATCATAATTAAAATGCCAAGAGCAAAAGACAAAGAGAGAATATTAAAAGCAGCAAGAGAAAAACAGTTAATTACCTATAAGGGAGCACCCATACGACTGTCAGCTGACTTCTCAACAGAAACTATGCAGGCCAGACGGGACTGGCAAGAAATTTTCAATGTGATGAATAGCAAGAACCTACAACCAAGATTACTCTACCCAGCAAAGCTATCATTCAGAATTGAAGGGCAGATAAAGAGCTTCACAGATAAGAAAAAGCTGAAGGAGTTCATCACCACCAAACCAGTACTATATGAAATGCTGAAAGGTATTCTTAAAGAAGAGGAAGAAGAAAAAAGTAAAGAGAAAAAATTATGAACAACAAATACATATCTATCAACAAGCCAACCTAAAAATCAAGTGAATTAAAAACCTGAGGAGCAGAATAATCTGGTGAATATAATAGAATCAGGGGCATAGAAAGGGAGTGGGCTGATAATTCTCAGGGGGAAAGGGGTATGGGGGGGTTCATGAAGAGAATGGACAAAAATCATACACCTATGGATGAGGACAGTGGGGGGGAGGTAAGGGCAGAAGGTGGGGTGGGAAATGGGTGGAGGGGAGCTATGGGGTAAAAAAGGAGAAATAATTGTAATAATCTGAATAAAGATTTATTTAAAAAAAAAAATAATAAAAAAAAAATAAAAGCCAAAAGTGACAGCTTTACGAACTAGAAGCAAAAAGTAACTAAAGCAGCCCACAGGCTTTAATTCCTAACAAGATAAATGATGGCCATAACCCTTATAAACAACCAGTTCTCGAGGCCCCAAACTAAGAAAATGACTGTGGGTTATCTCCAACCTGTGGATGGTTTCTTCCTATGACCTCCTCAGGAAATACTGTTTTGAAATTCCAAGTATCCAATGACTGAACTTTGAACTGATCTTCTGTGGAGGTGATCTGGTCTAAGCTTCTCACCAGCTTTGCCCACTGTGACTCCGGGCACGGCAGTGCCCCCAATGTGCTGCAGGGCCCTCGGCCACCTCTGCTGGGCAGAGGCTCATATTGGCAACGGTCTCAAGAGCATTGGCAAGTACGATTCGGCTATGGTGAAGTTAGCCCAGAGCAGTGGTCGGCAAACTGTGGCTCGCGAGCCACATGCGGCTCTTTGGCCCCTTGAGTGTGGCTCTTCCACAAAATACCACAGCCTGGGCAAGTCTATTTTGAAGAAGTGGCGTTAGAAGTTTAAGTTTAAAAAATTTGGCTCTCAAAAGAAACTTCAGTCGTTGTACTGTTGATATTTGGCTCTGTTGACTAATGAGTTTGCCGACCACTGGCCCAGAGCATCCTGGCTGGGAAAGGGACAGCCGTGAGGATGTTGGTGAGACTCAAACGAATGCCCCAGCCTCTGGAGACCACCGCAGAGGGGGAATCACGCAGGCTGGGTCGCCTCGGCACAGTGTCATATCTGAAGTGACAGAGGAGATTTCCGTGGAGGAGGGGCCTAGCTGGCCTGGCTATGACTCCTGGCCGTGGGAACGGAGAGAGGCTGAAGACAAGTCCCCCAGTTGGCGTCTGCTGTGCACACTGTCACCGGAAGTGCACTGTCCAGAGACTGGCCTGCAGGAAACCTGCTCCTGATGCTGGTGTGAGCAGCAGACTTGGGCTTCAGCAGCAAGTTCACCCTTTACAACAAGCTGATACCTTCGGGGCGGCCCCGTGCTGCTGCCCCAGGGGAGTTCAACACGAAGGGGACGTCCTTCCTCCCGCCTCTGCCTCTGGAAGTCCACCCTCACCGTCCCGCTGCTCACAGAGCTGGTGCACAGCACACGCCCGAGGCCCCAGTCTGTGCTGTGCTCACGAGAGGGCCCACTAGGCCTTCGTGACCTTTCCAAGGAGACACCATGCGCCGATCATATCTTTCCCCGCATTTGCCAGCTCAGTTCTGAGTTCCTTGAGCAGCCCCCGAGTTCTGTGAAATCCTCTCCCATGAAGTCCTCCCTCGCTGGGCTGGACGATAGACCAGCAATGATCCTGAATACCAGGGCCTTTGAATCCCAAATTGCCTCTGTGCTTAATCAGAATGTAGGAATCTTGCTCTTTCCCACCTTTGTCCAATTAGATAGCCTTGCGTGCCATCGACCCTCGAGATGAAACTAGGCCTGTGTTGCTATAAATACTGTTGTCCATTGCTATTGGGTTTGTTGTTTCTATTCTGCTATCTGGGTGTCTGGCCCTGACGGGGTCTGTGTGCTCTGACCTGGTGTATGCACTGGAGAATCACAGGCTGTGTCAGGAGGCTGACGGGAGGGCCTGGCTTTTCTAGCTCCGTTCTGTTGAAAATAGTCACCAGATAACCAGGTGATATGTCGGACAATGCTTTTTGGCTTGGATAATGTTCATCAAGGAAGGATCCAGGCTCCCCCTGCCTGTCGTCTCTGCCATCCTTATATTGGCTTCGTCCCCACATTTGTTATCTCAGGGGCAGGGATGGTCCTTCCACCACCGAGTTTTGTCTCCCCAAGAAGATGGGAGCAGAAGGAAGGGGGGCAAGGGAGAAAAATATCTCTTGTACTCGCTTTGTTATTTTATTCTGGAAGGGAAGCCCTCCCCTCTGGTTTCTACCTCCATCTTGCTGACCACCTCCAGCTACAAGGGGACAGGGATCAAGCCTGTAGCTCTCACAGTGTCTGAGAGAGAGCCTGGCAAAGATGGGAGCAAGAAAGTTGAGAGCTGCCAATCAAGTACTTCAGACTTAAAAATAAATCTAAGTTATGTTATTACATCTGCATATTTCCTAAAATATCTGTGAGCACATCTTAAGCTAATTTACTCATGCTGATGTTGATTTCTTTTTGCAAGTGATTTTATTTCAGAAATTTCCACTCCATAATATATGAATAATAATAATACCGTCCTTTTTTTAAAAAAAAGTTTTCAGTCTTTTTTTTTAAATAAATCTTTATTGTTCAGATTATTACAGGTGTTCCTCTTTTTTCCCCCCATAGCTCCCCTCCACCTGATTCCCCACCCCACCCCATGCCCTTACCCCCCGCCACTGTCTTCATCCATAGGTGTAAGCTTTTTGTCCAATCTCTTCCCGCACCCCTCACACCCCCTCCCCCCTGAGAACTGTCAGTCCATTCCCTTTCTATGTCCCTGATTCTATTATATTTACCAGTCCATTCTGTTCTTCAGATTTTTTATTCACTTGATTTTTAGATTCACTTGTTGGTAGGTATGCATTTGATGTCACTTTGTTGTTCATAATTTTTATTTTTACCTTTTTCTTCTTCTTCCTCTTCTTAAAGAACACCCTTCAGCATTTCATGTAATCCTGGTTTGGTGGTGATGAACTCCTTTAGCTTTTTCTTGTCTGTGAAGCTCTTTATCTGACCTTCAACTCTGAATGATAGCTTTGCTGGGTAGAGTAATCTTGGTTGTAGGTTCTTGCTGTTCATCACTTTGAATATTTCTTGCCACTCCCTTCTGGCCTGCATAGTTTCTGCTGAGAAATCAGCTGACAGTCATATGGGTGCTCCCTTGTAGGTAACTAACCGTTTTTCTCTTGCTGCTTTCAAGATTCTCTCGTCTTTTGCCCTTGGCATTTTAATTATGATGTGTCTTGGTGTGGTCCTCTTTGGATTCCTCTTGTATGGGGTTCTGTGTGCTTCCTGAACTTGTAAGTCTATTTCTTTCACCAGGTAGGGAAGTTTTCTGTCATTATTTCTTCTAATAGGTTTTCAATATTTTGCTCTCTGTCTTCTTCTGGCACCCCAAAAATTCGGATGTTGGTACGCTTAAAGTTGTCCCAGAGGCTCCTTACACTGTCTTCATATTTTTGAATTTTTTCTTTTTGTTTTTCTGGTTGGGTGTTTTTTGTTTCCTCATATTTCAGATCTTTGGTTTGATTCTTGGGGTATGTTGATCTACAGTTGAGTTTCTGTATATTCTTTATTTCAGACAGTGTATGCTTAATTTCTGACTGGTCCTTTTCCATTTTTTTGGCATTCTCATTAAGATCGTTAAAGGTCTCACTAAGTTCCTCAGTGGTTTTTAGAAGATTCTTGAGTAACCTTATAAATGTGGTTCTGAACTCTATGTTGTCCAGTAGTTTGCTTTCCTCCATTTCTCTCATTCGTGACATGTTTCTTTGTCTCCGCGTTTTGCTGCTTCCCTGTGTTGATGGAGTGGCTTTGTGTGGTAGGTGACCTATAGGGGCCAGTAGCTCAGCCTCTCCAATCACCTGAGGTGGACGCCTTTGGTACACTCCTTTGTGGGCTGAGTGCAAAGTCTTGGTGTAGTTAAGCCTTGATTGCTGTTGGTACACTGGGAGGAATTGACCTCCAGGCCAATTGGCTGTGAGGACCCACTGTGTCTATAATGGAAGAACTGCTGCGCTGGAGACACGCTTATGGTGCAGGACTTGTTTCAGTGGGGCTTTGTTGCTCACTGAGTCTGCCTCTTGAATGTGTCACTTATGGATGTGAGGAGTTGAAATCTGGTGTCTCACACTGACCACTAGGTACACTGGCTTCTGGATCTCCAATGGGGTGCAGGTCAGCTACTGTCTGAGGCCACCCAGCAGGCGCTACAGCGAGAACTACAGTTTTCTCCTCTTTGCTTGGGGTTTGGAGGTTTTGGAGCTGTCTGACCCAGGCTGCAAGTTTGCTAGGTTAAGCTGCGATAGGGCAGGCCATTCATATGCTAAAGCCGTTGCTTGGAGCTTGGGTGAGTTTGTAGGTTGTGCGGGGCGGGGTCTCAGGGCATCACTAGGGTAGGGCGTGGCAAACAGCGATGGCTGCCAGAAGTCGGCTGTGCGTCTCCCACCGTGTACCTGCGTCCCGCGCCCCAGCACAGTAAACAATTATTCCTGCACGCAGCCCTGCAAGCAAGCCACCCTCACTTTCCAACCCCACGGCAGACAGTCCAGCTTCTCCCCAGAAACTGGAGTTCGGAGTAATCGGGAGCTTATCTCCCTTCGGGTTGAAAACAGCAGCACTCCCTATTCGCGAGTCTCCGTACCTCAGCTTTTCCGTGCTTGTGCACCCCTCAATGCTGTTTGCTCTTTCCTTCTAGTTGTAGAACTTCCACTCAGCCAGCTTTCCCGTGGTTCTGGGTGATAGACGTTCTGTCTTTTAGTTGTAGTTTTGAAATTGTTGTGCGAGGCAGCAGTTTAGGTGTTTACCTACGCCGCCATCTTGGATCCTCCAAGTTTTCAGTCTTGATATCAGTTTATATGGTCTATTTTATCAAAGTGAGCTAGGAAAAGAATTGAAAATATTTCTAAATGCTAGATCAATTAATTGGGTCAATAAAACATATCATCCATATGCTATCTTTTAAGTTAGTTACTAGAATTTTCCCCAGTGGTGGCAAGAATATCTTTGGCTGGCAAGCAGCAATACCGAAGATCATTTTCCCTATCTTCACACATGCTTGCCCTGCTTGGTACATTACATAAACTGGAGTGGCAGCAGCTGTGAAGTCACAGAATGGGTTTTGTGCGGAGCCTTTTCGGGGAGAAGTGCTTTGTCTCCATCTGGTGGACAATGTTCTGAAATGAAAGCTCACATTTATGGAAGCTTAGCTTCCTTGACCATGCAACAGGTCTCAGCAAAGCCTAAAGTTGCTTAATGAGTTCCCTGTTTGGGGAAACGAGGGACTTTTTTTTGTGTGTGAAACACTGAGACAGATATTGGCTCAAAGATGCTAGTCACCCACAATAAATGAAAGGCTTTGAAGAATCTAATTAGCCAGTAAAACTTGAGTCTAGTGCCCACTCTGGTCCGTGTGAGACTTTGCCGAAGCAGATACACTGGCAGACTATGCTTCACAAAATACATGGAAGCGGGGACAATGCCCGTTGAGATCAAGCTGCAAACACAGCAACTACAGCTGCAGTGATGGTTGTAAACAGTTCCATTAGCTACAGTGCTTTCATCTTGCTCCAAGTAGGGGTGGGAGAGCAAGATTGGGGAAGCCAGGCAGACCAGAGGTGAAGTACAATTCGATAGGTAGGTTAGGGAACCAGGACATTACATTCATTGGTTCCTTGTCCTGGCAGAATTTAATGTGGAGATTAAAGGAGACTCAGGTCAGTAAGAATGTTCAGTGTATTGGACTGTAACTTTACAAAAACTGGTACAATTGCCCTAACTGGTTTGGCTTAGCGGATATAGCATCGGCCTGCGGACTGAAGGGTCCCAGGTTCGATTCCGGTCAAGGGCATGTACCTTGGTTGCAGGCATATCCCCAGTGGGGGGTGTCCAAGAGGCAGCTGATCAATGTTTCTTTCTCATTGATGTTTCTAACTCTGTATCCCTCTCCCTTCCTCTCTGTGAAAAATCAATAAATTATGTTTTAATAAAAAAAAAATTGGTACAATTGAACCAAGTGATGAACAAACCTCCTGAAGCCATAGGGACCAAACAAAATAGACTCCAGATGCCTACCAATAATATTCTCAATTTCTTAGAAGTTGCTTCCTTGGTTTTAACGTTCTTCATTTCTCTCTCTCTTTTTTAATTTCTCTTGAATGCTACTGAAGATCAAGAACATAATCAAAAGGGAAATCAGTAGCACATCCTCTTCCCATTTTTAGATATACTATACTTGCTTCTCTTGCGCTTTTAAATAGTATTTATTATCATCAAGTTTTTATAAGTACTTGCTAAATGAGTTCTATCATATACAGGTGTAGCCTTTTTTATTTTTATTTGTTTTTAAATATATTTTATTGATTTTTTTACAGAGAGGAAGGAAGAGTGATAGATAGAAACATCGATGAGAGAGAAACATCGATCAGCTGCCTCCTGCACACCTCCCACTGGGGATGTGCCCGCAACCAAGCTACATGCCCTTGACTGGAATCGAACCTGGGACCCTTCAGTCCGCCGGCTGACGCTCTATCCACTGAGCCAAACCGGTTTTGGCAGGTGTAGCCTTCTATAATAAAAAAATAAAAATTTGCCGAAACCGGTTTGGCTCAGTCGATAGAGTGTCGGCCTGCGGACTGAAAGGTCCCGGGTTCGATTCCGGTCAAGGGCATGTACCTTGGTTGCGGGCACATCTCCAGTAGGAGGCATGCAGGAGGCAGCTGATCGATGTTTCTCTCTCATCGATGTTTCTAGCTCTCTATCCCTCTCCCTTCCTCTCTGTGAAATATCAATAAAAAATATATTTAAAAAAAAATAAAAAATAAAAATTTAAATTTGTAAAACACAGATTAGAAAGTGATTATTCAATGCAGCATTATTTACAATAAACAGTCCAAGTCCCTGGATGAGTGGATTAAAAAGCTATGGTACATTTACACAATGAAATACTGCTCGGCCATAAAGAAGCAGCAAATCTTACCTTTTGCAACAGTATGGATGGACCAGGAGATCATTATGGTTAAGTGAAATGCTCACTTATACAGGGAATCTAATCAACAAAATAATTTAACACACACCAAAAAAAGAAACAGAAGCATAGATACATAGAACAGACTGACAGCTGTCAATGGGGTTGGGGGTGGGGGCTCCGAGTTGGGTGAAAAACTGTGAAGGGATTAAGGAGAGAAAAAAAAAAAAAATATATATATATATGGCACATGACACATAGCCATGGACAACAGTATGGTGCTAGCCAGAGGGAAAGGGGGTGAGGGATGTGGAAGTGGGCAAAGGAGGAATGAATGGGATGACTTAACAGGGTGGTTAGCACACGATGCAGATGACATTTTATAAAGTTTTACTTTATCCTTTCCAATCTTTACTGCACTGACTAGGACCTCAAATACAAGTTTGAACAGAAGTAGTGAGAGCATACATCCTCATCTTGGTGCAGATTTTAGGGGGAAAGTGTTCAATATCTTATCACTCAATATGATGTTGCCAGTAAGTATTTTGTAAATTCCCTTTATTAGGTTGAGGAAGTTCCCTTCTATTCCTTGTCTGCTGAAAGCTTTTATTAAGAACTTTGTAAAATGTCTTTACTGTACCTATTGAAATGATCGTGTGTGTGTTTTTTCTCACTAATTCCGTTACAATAAAAAGCACTAATTGAGTTTCAAGTATTATACCAACCTTGCATTCCTGGGGAAAAACCACTTTGTCCTCATGTACCACGGTAGGTATCAACATAGGTGTAACTCCATCTACTGAAAAAATTCCGCATTATTAACCGGTACAACTAGTACCCACCTGTACCATGAAAAATGAAAGCACATGCCCACAGAATCACTCGTACATGAGGGTTCACTGTAGCTGGACATAACCCAAATACGTATTGACGGGAAACAGTAAAATCACACGTGGAACACTGCTCAGCAATAAAAAGAAGCTGGAGACATGACCGAATCTCAGAGACATTAGATTTAGCAAAAGAAGCCAGGCACAGAAGGATATACACTGTATGATTCTATTTAGATAATGTTCTAGAACAGACTAAATAAACTATAGAGATTTAAAAAAATCAGAATTGCTGCTGGAGAGGACAAGAAGTGGAGGGAAAACTTAACTAGAAAGGGCTACAAAGTAACTTTCTAGGATGACGTTAAAATGTATACCTTGTTTGGGGTGGTGGGTTTACTGGTATGTGTAACTCCATCAATCAAAAAAATCCTCATTATTAACCGGTATAGGTGGTAAAACCAGGTGAAACCATTACAGATCGCTATCGACAACAAATAATCAATTTGAACCACGCTTTGATCGTAAAACTACCAGAATGGGCCAGAAGACACGGCAAAGTAATTTTGCTTCATGATGACGCACAATTACACACTTCAAAACCAGTTAAAGACACGTTAAAGGATATTGCCTGGGAAATATTCACCCACCCACCGTATTCACCAGATCTCGCTCCTTCAGATTACCACTTGTTCCGATCGATGGCACACGCACTTTCTGAGCAGCACTTCAAAACGTACGAAGAAGCGGAAAATTGGGTCTCTGAATGGTTTGCCTCAAAACAAGGTAAGTTTTATTGGGACGGTATCCACAAATTACCTGAAAGATGGGGGAAATGTGTAGCTTGCGGTGGACATTACTTTGAATAAAGTACTTTTGATGTTTCTCTTGAAATTAATCGTGTTTTCTTTGATTGCAAAATCTGCATTATTAACCAGTACACCTGGTAGAAGCTCATAATACACCACACCTTCCTGATCCCACCAAACGCAGAGCATTGTCTTCTTTCCGAAACGATTTGGCCTTACAATCGATGTTGATGGTTGACCTGGATCAACCCATGATTTTGTGGGTTTGGGATTCTCAGAATAAATCCACTTTTCATCGCCAGTCACAATTCGATGCAAAAAATATTTTCTTCCATGCCGCTGAAGCAACATTTTACTGATGACTTTTCAGTTTTCCATTTGTCTTTCATTCAGTTGATGTGGCACCCATTTCCCTTCCTTTAAAATCTTTCTCATTGCTTGTAAATGATCAGAAATTGTTTACTGAGCAATGTTTAATCTTTCTGCAAGTTGTTTTTAGTTTGACACGCATCTTCATCCAATAATGCTTGTAATTGTTGGTCTTCAAACTTTTTCGGTTGCCCTGGACGTTCTTTGTCTTTCACATAGAAATCATCACTTTTAAAGCGTTTAAACCAGCGTTCACAAGTATCTTGAGATGGAACATGTTCACCATAAGCTTCCTGAAGTATACGATAACTTTCAGCAGCACTTTTCTTCAAAATAATGAATTAAAACTTCCCGCAAATGCTTTTTTGGCATGAAATTCGACATTTTTAAGTGTAAAAATACCTATGATGTTAACACCTTCAGAAAACTTGGCATATGAAGTTTTGAAGCTTGTTGTCAATACAACAAAACAGCATACATATCAAATTGCATTTATATCAACATATGTGTAACTCCATCTATTGAAAAAAATCCACTTTATTAACTGGTACACAGGGTCCTCTTCTGTTTTCTACAATGTTATGTAAGACTGGTATAATTCCATCTTTACACATTTCACAGAACTTACCGGTGAAGCCATCTGGGTTTGGAATGTTCTTTGTGGGAAGGGTAATAAATCAATTTTTTAAATACCTATTCAAACATTCTTTTCATGTCTGCTTTGGTAATTTGTGTCTTTCAAGAAATGTACCTATTTCATCCAAGTTGTAAAATTTACTGGTGTATGGTGCCTAAACCAAGATAAAGGGGTCAAAGACCAGCCCTTCCTTTGGGTGAGTCCAAATTCCTTACTACACATGGACCTTGTTATTAGGAGATACTTGATGATGAACTTAGAGGTAAGGAGTCATGAGGTCATTGTACTGCTTTACAACTCTGTAGATTAAAATTCAAAATAAAAAAGTTAAACAATATATTCCTATTCCATAACCCAGCAATTAAGGAAACAATCAGATCACACACATACTGTGCACCAGGAGTTTATCATGGAACAAAGTTTGAAAATACCCTAAACATCCCACAAAACACAAAGAAGATTCGATAAACAAACTACAGTGTAGTATGACACCAAACACCCAAAACCAACAAAATCACTTTTTTTTTCCCCCAGAGCATCCATGTGGAAAATTCTCATTACAGGTAGATTACTGAAGGAATAAGTTGCCACACCAAATATATGATCCCATTCTATGTGCACAGGGAAAAGACTGCAAAGAAACTCAATGCAAATGTGGTGTCTCTGAGTGCTGGGGTCAGACTTGACTCTTCACGCTCCTTCGCTGAATTTCTTGAAGGGTTCCAGATACTCTCACCACTCCGGAGGCAACAGGGAGAGCTCGCATTGACTTAGAGGTTAGCAGACCAGGAGGGTCTGGATTAACCCAACAGGGAGGTGGTGATGACTGGCCACGGGGTAGCTCAGCAGAGTGGAAACCGTGAACTGGAGGAGAGGCGCCAGACTCTGAGATCCGGCCTCGCTCCCTCTTAAACAGGCCAAGGTTGAGAAAGTAAGATGGCCTATGTGAGAAAGGTCAAGTTTCAGACAAACGTAAAAGCACCGGCCTTTCTACTTCCTTCCAAAAGTGCATTAATGGACTTGGTAGCTATTATTACAGGAAACGAGGTGCAGAGTTCAAAGATCTGAGTGGAGGCTTCAATCTGTGCCTCCAGCCTGATCCTGGACACATGGCTTAGCTGCCCTGAGCCTATTTTCACCTCTGATCATTTTAATCCTAGTCCTCCCACAGCAAGATTTCTGTGGAAGATGTCTGTGAAGGTGGTCTGTAACCTACCAAGTGCTTTACATTTATTTTTTTATTTTTATTTTAAAAGTATATTTTATTGATTTTTTACAGAGAGGAAGGGAGAGGGATAGAAAGTTAGAAACATCGATGAGAGAGAAACATCGATCAGCTGCCTCCTGCACACCCCCTACTGGGATGTGCCTGCAACCAAGGTACATGCCCTTGACTGGAATCAAACCTGGGACCTTTCAGTCCACAGGCCGACACTCTATCCACTGAGCCAAACCGGTTAGTTAGGGCAAGTGCTTTACATTTATAATGTTAAGGTTAATGCAGGCTATGAGCTGTCCAAAATGCTGTAACATCTTTGAAGAGTGGGGCCTGGATGAGAAAAGTAGCAACGCAGTAGTACCAATAAGCTCTGCCACAAGAAACAATGGAGTGTACAATGTTCAAGTTGACCAGGACAATAAATGAACTTCATTTGATAGGCAGCACGGAATAGGAATCTAGGAGTCAGCTGGGCAAGGGCCCTGGCAGGGAAGGATTCCGAGGGCAGGAACCACCCTTACAAAAGGGAGATCGGAAAAACCTAAGTAGTTCAAGAAACTGTACTAAAGAATTTGCGAAGGGGACAGAGGGTTCTCACGGGACTGCGGCACCACCAAACACAGTGCCATGGGGGCTGCACCATTGTCTGCGGCTTGGAACTTCGGGACAAGCAGATTCCCTTCTGAAGTGCGGGTCTGAGCCCGCTGACAATCACATGAGCAGAAAGATTATCTTGATAGGGAGTCAGAGGCCAGGGGCTCCACAGGTGTCTGCCTAGCCTGCCGCTGGAGATGTGGTAAGAAGATGCAAAGACCAGCTGTCGAGGAGAGGAGAGACATTTTTGTTTTCTAACCTTTTATTTTCTTCCCTGTAATGCCGGGGACAAATCTTTCTGGGTTTGGACTCTGGCAGTACTCACAGCAAGGAGGTCAGCTTCTCACGTGGAGATTCTTGTTCACAAAAACCATCTACTCTTTTAAGAATGTGAAACTGACCCATTTATTTGACTAAATCATGCTACCAGGTACACTTAAAACAAAAAATTCATTGCTTTCTGCAGTAGGAACAATGGAAGCAGGAAACATTGTCAAATCAGGATGTTGAGAGGTAGGTTGAGAACTGGCCACAGAAACAGTAAAAATAATACAAATGCAAACTGCAGAGGTTAAATCCAGGCGATTTATTGTAAACAGGATTACCCTAGCACTCCACCACACTGGCTGTGTCACATGCTCTCTCTTCCAGATCAACTAGCTCAGAAGACTCTTCTAAAATGTCGCAGGTAACTAATAACTTAGTTTGTTTCACAAATCTTTACTAAGCACTGAGTAAATAGTATCGGGATACAGAACCTGGGTTGTCTGATATTGTTCCTGGACTGCAGCTTGGACCCACCTAGATGAATCCATTAGTGTGCCTGAGTGATCCAATGGTAGCTCTCGATCCAATCTGGAAACCAGCCGATGCTGGAGCACACCCAATAATAACCCCACGTCCCTGCAAGACCACATGCCATTTCTTTCAGATTTCTTCATGTGACTTGCTCATAGAAATAACTTGAATTTCACCCTTTTTTTTTTTGTTTTAACAAGAGCTTAAAGTTACTCAGTTATTCACCCTTATAGTGGTGGACTTGAACACTCACGACTGATTTTAGATTCCTCTTGTATATACTGCAGTTCGATGAAAAGCTGCATAGTCTACAAATGCATAAAACCAGAAGGAAGTGATGACTCACACACCTTCTGACGGACCAAGATTGGCTTCACACAAGGAAGCCCGTGAAGGTAGGGATAGAAAGACAGTTACAGCACCACGTTTATGTGACGGAAATGGAGCCCCGCTTTCCAAAGCAGCCTCCGCAGCAGTGATTATATCACTCTTGCCCCAAATTTAGATTACTTGGAAAATGGAAAATGTGAAAACTGAAGACGTGAAAAGACATGATTCTACAGCAAGAAACCCTGCCCGATGGGCTCATGTGGAGGTAACAGGTCACTGGAAAATGCCACTCCTTACTCTGCCTGAGTTAGTGGGCAACAGGGCCACTACTGGTACAGGTGCCTGTGTGTGGAAGGCAGTCACAATTTCTCTTGAAGTTTTAATAACAGCAAATATTTCAAAACAGCTGTTAAAGCTATAGTAACAATTTCACTTAAAATAGTATCTCATGAGAAAAATATTTTTTAAAAGTCCACTGCAGTCATCATTTGTGTGTTCATATGTTTATATTTATATATTAAAAAGTAACTTAATGCTTATGGGAATATTAGACCAGCAGTAAAAATGGATTTTAGGCTCCTATGGAGATCATGCTAGTAGAGAATCCAAGAATTTATGTTTTTATACCTCCAAAAAGGTGGCTTTGTTCTTGTTGCCTTTTCAATTCACAATGGGGCAAATATTTTGGTTCATATATTCACTGCCACTCATGGTAGTAAAAAGTGACACGAGCTGATGTTGGAAAAGCATGTCACACACTCAGTGGGATATGAAGTTCACCCTATTTGTACTTGTTAAATACAGTAACATGTTGATGGGGAAAAGTAAAACTGATGGAACACCACAAACCAATGACGAACAACAAGAATGTCGATATAGTTCAATCAGAAAGAAACAAATCACAGTAATCCTGAGAAATTCAATTTGGGACAAAATTGATGTAAGGTGAGTCTGTATTTCTAGCACTATAAAGTAGGGTGTTCTAGGGTTTTCCAGCATTTGACTAGTTTGAATAAAAAACATGTTCAAATTTTATAAAAAGATTAAAACCATGCCTTATATTCAGCAATTTCACTAATAAAAGAAAATTGCATTGCTTTGTTCATTATCTGCCAGATGTAATGTTCTCCATTGATTTACATGAAACCATCAGGTAGAAAGCAAGTTTGAGGATCACTTTTTAAAAAGGTATTACCTTTCTTTCTACCTGTTTTGAAGCCTTTGCTGTCAACCTAGGAGGCTTTTAGAAAAAAGGTAACATTTTCTTTTAATAAGTAACTATTTTACAGAACAGGGAAAGTAGGTTCTAAAGGAATATCATTCATCATTTTAAGTATTGTTATATAAGGGAATTTCTCTTAGTAATGAAAAAATTTTAAATATTTAAGAGGCATGTATTTTAAAAATACTCTACATCTATAAGATCTTGTAATTTAATTACTCTGGATTTTTAATGTTTCTACATAATGACATCTGACACCATCTCTTTTTTCGTGTGTGTTGCTAACAGTGAACCAGAAACTCTTCAAGTGGCCAAGACTGTTTCCTAGCCTGGAAGACCCGGGAATGCGTCCACCTGCACTCTGCCACCGTGGGATCTTCAGAGCTTTGCAGCCATGAAGTTGATATGTGGCTTCACAAGGGGGAACAGTGGCAGGCCACGCTTGAACTCGGTCATGTTCTGAATCACTTCAGGCTGCAAAGGAAATAAGTTGTCTCTTAGTGCCTTTAGCCTAAAAAGCAGACTAAACAGGACATACACATTTTTCTTTTCTTTTCATACACTAGGTTCTACCCCATATATTATGATCGCTGACCTTTCCTCCTGGATCAGCAGGTCAGAGGTTCTATGCAAACCTACGGAATGCCCCTGTGAGATTCTGGGCCAGAAGGAAGACCCCTGGCTTTCTTGGGGCTGGCACACCAGGGGCTCAGTGCCAAGGCTTCAGCAGAGTGCCAGCAGCACGTGTGCCCACCCAGCAAGAGCCTGGCTATATGGCCAGTTTTCCTCTTCCTGCAATTAAATGCCAGCCCTTCCAGATGGTTAAAATACGCAGGCACTGTGGAAGGGACTGGGGTCAAAGTGGCTGGACACGGCTCGTTGCAAAGTAACACAACTGTTTAAGCTAGAGGCAAAGGCAGACAAGAGCAGAGGCCTGGCCGTTAAGAGATACCTAAAGCAGAGGCTCGAACAGTCGGTGACCTGAAGCCGCTAGGTCTTACATGTCCTAACGAGCAAGCTCCTTCTAGGTAGTAAGTCCTCTAACAGCGCAACCTAACAAAACATTCACATTTCTTACCTGTGGCAAAGCTGGTGCTTGTGACAAATTTATATCATTTTGACACGGGAACTCTCCAACCACAGGACCTGTAAGAAAACGAAGGGTTTAGTGCTTTGCACTAACTGAGACAAGCACACAAGAGCAACTTTAAAAATAAAATCGTAACCAAACTCAGCTCATTACACAGCTGTACCGGGCCTGGTTCGTGTACTTCTCATATCCTCTCAGGCTGCCTGCTCCCTGAGCCCTGCCTGCTGTCCTGCCTCCTACCTGGAGTCCCCGTGATGGCTCATGATGTTACCATGGTTATTAAAGTAGCAATTTTAGTGCCCAGGTCTGACCTCACTGGACCCTGAAGCTCTGGGTCCAAAACAACCAAGAAGACAGCAGGACTTACTGGTTGTGGGGCAAACTTGGCCAGTCAGAAGCAGGAGACAGGCAGGGCTGAGCAGACCCCCCCCCCATCCCCATCCCCCCACATACAGTGCTCCATACAACTTCCTCGGGATGTCCCACCAGCCACTAGCTGTGTTTTCTCACAGCACTGTGGCCAGCTTGGCACTGTGCCACCTGGTCGGCTCTCTCCTCTGCTGCCTCATTCCTCCTTCCCCCTATTTTGGCTTTGCTAGAGCAGACCCTGTCTCCCGCCAACTCCCCTCTGCACTTCTTTACTTCCTGGTGCTCCGTAAGGATGTGGCTATGGCAAGAGACAGCTACAGGTGCCTAAAAACATACATGTTTTTAAAAAGTCAATATTCAATACTTACAAGAATCCATTTCTCTGGCAAGAACATGGACGGACACCTTATGTCTCCTCGGGGCATCCACTGCCAACATTTCCTAGGCAGAGAGAATAGCCGAGTCACCTTTCGTCCCACGAAGAGACAAAAAGATGCTCTCTTACATCAAGGAAGAGTCCACTTCCTTTCCTTCCTCCACACTTGCAGTCCTTTATTTAAACTCTACAAACCTTAGGCAAGAATTATTCTTCACTCCATCTCACAAATGCGTCCAAGGAGATTAGGTGATGCGATCAAACCCCTATGCCTAATAAGTACCTCAGCTGGGATTTAAAACGGAGCCTTGCACTCACTGGGGTATGATACTGAGACAATGGCCTACGCTTAGTCAAGGGACGGCCACAAAGTGTGCTCCTCTAAGAACCTTCTCCGATTCTGCAGCTACCAAAAGAGAAGGAAACTAACATTTGTTGAGAGTTCTGCTTTGTACCAAGCACTCTCCTGTGTCAGGTCATTTGAGTCTCTATAAGCTAAGACACGACCTTTAAAACTCTAGTAGAAGGACTTGCTGGTGTCACAGCTCATAAGGGATGATGTCGGAAGGGAAGTCTCCTTGCTCTCCATCCCATTGCTTTGGAGGCTTCCCCTTGATCATGGCCATGAGCACCTGCAATGGGCGGCTGGCAGACAGATCCCGTGGGGAGTGTAGTGTCTCTTCACCTTTTCCTTAGTGCTGGATCTTTATCCGTGTTTTCCGAAGGGAAAACACAAGTTGTGATAAAGCTTCCCCTGATGCCTCAGGCTGAAGTAATGTTTTGTATCCCCAGAGGAAGAGACCATCAGCGAAGCCAAATCAACCCCACAGTTACTTATGGAGCTGTAAGATAAGCCTGGCCCTGTGCAGCTGCCATGGAGGCCCTGCCGATGCTACACAGCTTCTCCAGCTGGTGAGCAGCCAGGTTCTCCCACACGTGTGCTCTGGCCTCCCAGTTCTTTCAGAATTCAGGCCAGGTCTGCCGCAGGAACATGGATGAGAGCATCTGACTGGAGTGAAAAGTTTGCTGCCGAAGATCTATTCTTGATCACTTTTCACCCAAACCTTCACAGTCTTATTGGCCTACAGAAGTTGACAGCAGAATGCCGTCTTTGGTTTCAGACTGTCCTCAACTTCCAGACCAACTGGGGAAAATCCCCATTTCTCTAAAGGCCCACCAACCAACCAACCAACCAACCAACCAACCAATGTGAGAGGGACACATCGACTAGTTGCCTCTCACATGGGCCCTGACCAGGACTGGGGATTAACCTACAACTGAGGTAAGTGCCCTTGACTGGAATCGAACCCAGGACCCTTCAGTCCATGGGCCATCACTCCATCCACTGAGCCAAACCAGCTAGGGCTAGATTTTATTTTTAAAAGCAGTTTCAAGTTCACAGCAAAATTTTGGAAGGTACAGAGATTTCCTATACACCCATTGCCCACACACATGCATAGACTGCTCCCTTATCAAAATATATTTATATTTTAAGACTATTACTGCAAAAGAGCAGGAGTAGTTTAGATGAGACTCTATCTTCCTTCACACAAGGCGAAGGGAGCTGTGAAGTAAAGACAATAATTTGCCCAGCCATTTCCACAGCCAAAAAGCTCAAATCTCATTGCTAAAACAAGTGCATTCAAAATACTGGCTTTTAACGTCAAATTTTCAAACTAAAATTGTATTGTCTCCCTTTTTGTATTGCTAAGGTGTTACTGGCTTGTAGTTTTGCAGGGGATTTGGGGGCAGGAAGTGTAAGTGACTTGTAGACAGTGCAAGGTCACCCTTTCCTCTAGGAGACTCTTGGCACCTCCAGGTCAGGACACAGCCTTTTCCTCATTCCCCCACAGCACCAACACTGGAAACCCCACTACAGGAGAAAAACGTGATTAGCCTTCACTGTACAAGTAATTTCACAAAACCATTCTAATGAGAACTGCATGTACTGACTCTTGTATTGTCAGTTACTGTATATCCCTGAAAACGATATTGTAAATAGACGATTTCCCTCCCAAAAGAGATGTTAGCACAGGGCAGGACTGAGTTCCTGACCAAACAACTGGCACCTAACAAATCAGATATGAGCCAGGAGAAATGGCTAGAGCACTACCTAGGATATAATTGTAAGGCACCATAGTAATTACAGAGTATAATTTTGCTCTTTATCCTGGAAAACAGACATAAAAGTATTTTACAGAGAGGTCACAATATATTACAAAAAATATATATGTAACACATGAAGTGCAACTCCATTGCAGTAAAAAATTTTAATTTCTGCACTTAGCATGCTTATTACACATTATATAACCACTTAACAAAATGTTTGCTACTCTTCTTAGAATTTTGTTACAAGTGGGGGAAATTTAGATGGTGCTAACCTTTTAAAGCTGTACTGGGAAAACTTTAATAGTGGTGTTTCTCTTTTCTTTTGATAAACTTTCTCTATAAGCACAGGCATTCAAAACTCCAAAGACCCCAGAGCACTGTTCAAAGGCAGAGTGAGTGATCATTTATCTAAAGCAGCAGCCACAGTGGCACCTAAAAGGGTGAAGACAATTTGTGGTTGTCAGAGTATTTGCTCTTGCTTTCCACCAAACAAGCTCAGGAATGTTCTTTGTGGGCTTAGGGGGGGAACAGAGAGAAGAAACAAAAGGGTGTGAAGAGATGAATCCTGAAGCCAGAATGTGCCATCAGTCCCTGGTCCCTGGGTTCGATATGAATTGTCTCTTTTTTCTAACAGTAGTATGTCCAAATTACCCCCATCCATAAAAATTCCTTCACACATCCTGCCCAAATGGGTTAAAAGCAGCAACAAGCACATAACAGCACATACAATATTTCCTTATCAGTCAAAATCTAAATATAGAAACTGAATTTACCTTGTAGAATTTGATGATATCTTCCTTGGTAAGTGTCTTTAAATATGCAACTTCTGTATTGTCTGAAAAAGTAATCATACAGTAATTTACTATAATCCCATGATAAGTAGCCCAGAATACTATATGAAATGACAATATACTTCACTTCAACACTCCTGAGTATCCACATTTTTAAGTGATCATCTGCTCCTACAAGTGGTAAGGGAATAAATTTCAAGTAAAATGTTAAGAGGATATCCTGGCTTTCTACATTTGAGCTGCTGGGTCTTGGGCTAGTCATTCCACTTTTCTGGGCCTCAGTTTCCTCATCTGGAAATTGGGACTAATAACTATTAACAGGGCTGTAGTGAGAACTAATAAAAATGATAACGAACAATATCACATAGCTAGGGCACATGGCAAATGCTCAGTAAAATGTCAGTACTATATTAATAGTGAGTACAACAGCTTGAAATATTACAGGTAAGGAAACAGAGGCCCAAAAAGGTACGCTGGTCAAGATCTCCAGCTTATTGGTATCAGAATGAGAACACAACCCAACTCTCCTGACTTTCAGTGTAGCTTAGCGCACCCCACTGTTATTTCCGCTCTAGAAGAGAGGTGGAAGGAAGCTGGTAAGCAGAGGCTCTGGGGAGCATAGCTTTCCCAAATCTAAAAGCACTGACACATTTTTGGAGATCCCTAAAGGCTAATGTTTGAACCCCTGTGCCTCCGGGGCAGCATGGCCTCAAGAGAGTTGAATCTGCAAATTTTTCTTTTATTCAGTGTTATGGGATATAGATCCCTACATATTCATGCTCAGAGCCTCAGGGCAGAGTGATTGAGCACAAAAAGTGAAATAAGATTTATTATTAGTGAGTTAGTATGAGATACAGGTAGATCCAGCTCTAGCTTCAGAGAAGAAAAAAAATAAAGTTTTCAATAGGAAAGTTATGTTAAACTAGAGGCCTGGTGCACAAAATTCGTGCACGGGTAGGGTCCCTAGGCCTGGCCAGTGATCAAGGCAGAACTGTGGGGTGATGGGCGGGGTGGTCAGGGGGCCCCCGCTGGCACCTGCCTTGGCTGGCCTGGGGCCTGTGGGCAGTTCCTGCATTGAGCGTCTGCCCCTTGGTGGTCAGTGCGCATCATAGCGACCAGTGTTTCCACTGGTCATTCTGCCATTTGTTCGATTTGCATATTAGGCTTTTATTATATAGGAGAAGAATGGTATTTTAGAAGTGTTGTGCCCCCACCCCCTCCCAAATCAGTACTAGACCATCACCTACAAAACGAATGGCCTCAATGTCCTTAAAAGTTACGTGTACATGCCATGAATGCTGGGGCCCTCATTTTGCCTTACCTCTGTCAAAATTGTATTGCTGGGAGATGATTTCCCCCCAGTATTTAGCACACTCTGCAGACAGTTTCTTTGGTTTGTCTAGTCGGCGAATTGCTAACGCCTGAATGTGTTTTTGGAAGGCCTCATCTGTCATGTCCTCTATGGACTTTTCCATGGTGACTAAGAAAGCTTCCACTCTGCTTTCTAGGTAGTGAGGAGGCTTTTCCGACTGGATGATGAATCGTAAGCCCTGTATGCCATTGGCTCGACGTGGACCACTGAAGACGATATAGCCTGAAACATAAACACCAGCCAGTCAGGACCTTGGCATTTGAGACTCAGACTTTTTTTAAAAAATATATTTCTTTATTGATTTCAGAGAGGAAGGGAGAAGGAGAGAGAGATAGAAACATCAATGATGAGAGAGAATCATTGATCAGCTGCCTCCTGCACAACCCCAACTGGGGATTGAGCTCGCAACCCAGTCATGTGCCCTTGGCCAGAAATCAAACCTGGGACCATTCAGTCCGCAGGCTGATGCTCTATCCACTGAGCCACGCCGGCTAGGGCGAGACTCAGACTTTTAATCTTTCAAAAATTATGCTGTCAGAGCAAATAAAATCCACTTTAGGGTTTTATATTATTAACCTCTAAAGAAATATGAGTAATTAAAGTACCTTCAGGACAAAACAGAAGAGCTCTCTAAAGAATAGTCAAAAAGGTAGCGATAATGCTTTCTTCTTAATACAAAAATAAAACAAAAAAGAACCCTATTCATCATTCAGCTCAACATCCCACAACTCCTAGTTTTCTGCTAGTTACTCCCCTTCAATCTGTATTAAAGTTATTCCGTCCCTGTCCACTGTCCTGGCACTGTTTCCTTTCACATCCAAGTTTCTGATGTGAACTTGCTTCTACCATTGAGTTTTCTGTTAGATAACCCACTCCTAGACCAACCCCACGCAGACTGGAAATCTCTAGAGAATGAGCCCATGCACTACTACCTCCCCTCAACATCTTTTCTAAACTAAACTCGTGGTGTGCCTCCTTCAGCTGCTCGGCCCTGGATCACACTTCTGAAACGCTCTTCAGTACAGCCTTCAGCATTTAAACCATACTGTACTATAATTCTTATTATCCCTTTACAGGTCTGCCTTCCTGATTAGATTGTGAGCTCCTTGAAGGGAAAGTCCAGCCATAACAGCTATGGCCATGGTCCAGCATCTGCCATGATGGTTGTTGAAAAAAAGATTAGTACTTGGAGAGACTCCCCCAAATCCTTTTTCACTGGTTCTTCCCAGTATTACTGGAGCTTCTTTTTCCCCCTCTCATTAATCAACCTGCTAGGATCTCCAAGACTTTAAATAGTGCTTAAATCTCTGCCTGAAACATTCCCTTAACAAACACTTACTGAGTATCTTCTATGTGTCCCAGGATGAATAAGAGAAAAAACCTGCACCCTCAGAGAACCCAGTTAGTGAGCCTAAGCTTCTCTGGATGGCCTGCTTCCCACCCTGCCACCCGTAACAGCCTGCCCTTAGCATCCTCTCTCCTCCACCCACATTTCCTCTTTATTGACATGTATGTAATGTAAACACAGTGTCATCTCCTTAAGAACTGCTTTTGTGTCTATAAGCTATTAATTGCTTATCTTTTAGAAGTAGATCCCCCATAAACAGGTTTCACAAGTCTTTCTGAATAGAGCACGCCTGAAGCAACATAGAATTTTTCCTGAGGACAAAGGTTGCTCCTCAAGGTCTAGGACACCCGCCGCCGCACGCATCTCACCCAGCTGCTCCTTGGTGCGCAGGGTGTTGAAGCAGGGCTCGGAGATGATCTGACAGAAGAGCTCCAGGAACATGTTCTCTGAGGTGCTCTGCATGTCTGTCTGGTAGTAGATCTCGATGCCACAGTTATTGTGAACTTCATTCCTCTGCTGGTACACAAACCACCCTTCTGGAAGAGAACAACACATTCACACACTTATTTAGGGCTCAGGAAGGCTAGTGTTTTGTTTGGCTTTGAAAAGTTGTTCAATTTGATGTGTTTTTTGGCAATTCCAAACTGCAATTAATTTATTAGAATGTGAAATTCAACTCTGGGAACTCTATTACAGTGATTTGTATGTGGTGGGCCCCCATTAACTATGCACTGAATTTAAAGGGCAAAGAACTTATAAAAGACTAAGTATTTTATGACTAAGTATTAATGCTAAATAAGATCCATAGTTAATAAAATGAACAATGTAGTGTATGTACTAGATTAGAACTAGCTAATACATGTAAAAACCTCAATAGAAATAACACCTATGTTTTAATAACCATACAAAAAAAGTTAATTACTAGTTGCGCCTTTATTATCTTGAGTTTCTACTTAACTTTTATTCCCACACCCACACTAAAGGTCACTTCCTAGATTTACACCAATGTGTCTAATGCCTAACATCTCACTTTAGAGAGGAGAAAACTGAGACCCTGAGAAGGGGGCAACTTGTCCAAGGACACAAAGTCCAATGATGGACAGCTAGGACTAAAACTCAAGTACACCGATCAACATTTCATCAAAATTATGAAGATAATTATGCTTTATGATCTGATAACTTTATTTCAAGAGCAATAAATTTGAAGAAGCAAATATACAGTGCTTAGTATTTAGTACTGTATGACTCAAAATTTAAGATTTCTCAGACACAGTAGTAATGACAGGGTTGCTCACTCTTCTAGAAGCTAATTTAGACATCAGCAGTAAAGGGCGGCAGAGCAGCCTGGACTTGCATTTCACCTATTTCCCTTTTCTGACCAGGCCCAACTTGGACTAACAAACTTATCCTGCAGCATTAAGTTTCCTCTTATCAGAAGAGGAAGGAGAACACAGGCTGTAATCCACCTTCCCACACACACTTCCAACCTTTTCATACTCATCCCCAAATGTCTCCTTCTTCACAATGCCTGAATTTTTTCTTTTTAAACTGTTAGTATTGTCCCATGGAGAGTTAGTGAAGGACTACTTAAGATATTCATTACTGCCCTAACTGGTTTGGCTCAGTGGATAGAGGGTTGGCCTGGGGACTGAAGGGTCCCAGGTTCGATTCCGGTCAAGGGCATGTGCCTTGGTTGTGGGCACATCCCCAGTGGGAGGTGTGCAGGAGGCAGCTGATCGATGTTTCTCTCATCTATGTTTCTAACTCTCTATCCCTCTCCCTTCCTCTCTGTAAAAAACCAATAAAATATATATTTTTTAAAAAAAGATATTCATTACTGATCAGCTGGCTAAATTAGAATGTCTCCTAACACCTAGCATTTTGAGAATGGGATATGAACTGAGTTATGTGTGAGAATGGGGAAATCTGTGAGGGCATTTGAGAGACAAAAGAGATAGGTCCTAGGAGAAGCTAGAGAAGGCAGGAGGTGTAATACAGAGGTGTGAAAAGTAGATTTCCCTTTGAAATTTTTTTTCTAGGCCTGCATCACTTTGCAATGACTGAGGAACAAGGTAGCATTAGTCTGAGATGAACCATTACCAGGTCTGTGAGGACTGGTCATGCGGAACTGCAGAGCTGTGCTCAAGGTATCTTTGCACATTCAACCATGACATCCTGAGGCAATACTATGTTCAAGCTGCTTTCGTAGCTGCTCAAATGAGGCAGATACAGACCCTGGTCTTAAGATATGTATAAGTAGCCCTAACTGGTTTGGCTCAGTGGATAGAGCGTCGACCTGCGGACTGAAAGGTCCCAGTTCGATTCTGGTTAAGGGCATGTACCTTGGTTGCGGGCACATCCCCAGTAGGAGGTGTGCAGAAGGCAGCTGAATCGGTGTCTCTCTCATCGATGTTTCTAATTCTCTATCCCTCTCCCTTCCTCTCTGTAAAAAATCAATAAAATATATATTTTTTTTAAAAAAAGAAAGAAATGTATAAGCTAACAAAGGACACAGAGATGCACTTCAATCCCAACGTAAGAGAAGGCTGAGCAGCTTCAATAAGGAAAGGTTCAGAATGCCTGTGCTGGGAGGTCGAGGAAGTGATCACTCTAGCTGGGAGCTTTAGAAAAAGTTTGGTGGACTAGGGGGCTTATAACATGTGTTTGGAAGGATGAATAGGGTGTAGACGTTCTATGAGGAAAAGGAGGGGTGGGTGAGGGAGAGAGCAACATTTCAGGAGGATAAAATAGCTGGGGAAAAAGGCACAGACCATACATGCATGGGGTACAGCCAATAATCGAGTCTGGCTTAAAAAAAAAACAATGCTTTTCATTCCTAGTCTAAATTACGTCCCACTAGACAATTTTGAACAATACTGAAAATAATGCTTAATGAGTTTTTATATCAACAGAAACCATTATTAATGCAAAAGTAATTTGACACTGGAACTCTGATATATTAATTATTATCCGTTATGTTAAAATTCCTCATAAAATATCCATGAAATAATACATGTTGTTATTTGCACCTATAGCTTTCCTAAAACTATTTCTGCCAAAGACACCTATGGGCTTCCTATTAGATATTACAATTCTAGTTTTTATAAGTTTTATTTCATCATTCATGATCAACATTTCTTTAGCTTTGTGATATGTTTACTTCCTAACTCCTCTGTACTCAATTACCCATCAATTCCACCATTCTCTTCAAAATAATGGCCTACCTCCAATTTCACCTCTTTGGCCCACTTACTGAGAATTTCCTGACAGAATTACCTATCATTAATCATACCTCTATAAATAGTAGAGGATCCTGTAGTTATTTACCATAAAACAATACATTATCATCCAAATGAATTTGGTCTACCTGTAATTACCCACAATATTATGTCAAAGTTATAACATTTTAACTTACTGTCAGGGAGCTGAACTTCTCTGTACCGAACCAGCTGACTTGGAAGGAGAGGTTTTGTATGAGCATGTTCAATAAGAGTGTCCTCAACCATCTGCATAATTCCTAATGCAGCCTGTGGAAAATACAGGTCACAGTAGTTACAAGAACACAAATGTATCTTGTCTGTGAAAATAAATACAGTATATTGAATAATAGCCCATGCAATATGAAAATATGCCTGTGAAATAAACCAGCCTAGTTTACCATAAAAAATGGGTTTTTAAATGTTAAATACATTTGATCGTACTCAAATGGGTGAAAATTGAATTTGTCAATTTGCAATAGTCACTATGGTAGTAGTGAAGAGAAATAGAGATCCAGACCATCCTGACGCTGGGAAAGGCATTGCTAAAGCTGGAGAGGTACTGGTGATGGAAAGCTAGTCATCCCGAGTGAATGACAGCTGGGGTTACAGCAAAGCAAAGGAGCTGAGCATAAGGTTTTATTTTTTAATAAAACCAACCTTGCTAAGAACCCTGTGTCTGCCACTGGGCATACTATTTTGGAGACAGTATACAGCAGAGTGGTAGAGAGAGTAGGCTCTTAAGACAGACTGCCACAGGAATTCCGGAATGCTATCCATGTGCTAAACTTGGCCTTTACTATTTAATTTAATCCTAAAATTATAATTTTACAAATAGGAAAACTGAGCACAGACAGGTCAAGATCTTTTCAGAAGATTGCATATCTAATATGTGACACAGTTAGGATTCGAATCCAGGCTTCGAATTCCACACCATGTGCTCCTAGTCACTACACCAGGGGTGGGGAACCTTTTTCTGCTAAGGGCTATATGGATATTTCTAACATCCTTCGCGGACCATAGAAAATTATCAACTTAAAAATTATCCTGCTATACTTGGTCAAACATTTAATTAACTCATCCCTATGCCTTGGCAGGGCCAGATCAAATGATTTTGCGGGCCTTATGTGGCCCACAGGCCAGACGTTCCCCACTCCTGCTGTCTTACACAGAATGAGGATAATTTTCCCCACTTCCTTCTGTAATTGCACAAGGCAGGCAACAGCAGACGCACAGCCATGACAGTAGGTCCACAGTTAACCACAATCTTCTATCATTCTGCTCCCCCATGCCTCTTCCTTCCTCCATAGAGCAGAGAGGGCTGAGTGAACACTGATGTGCTATTACAATCACACTGTGGTGGTGAACAGCTTTAGACAGACTAGGGTAAAGAATCTCTTGCACTGATTGCTAAAACTTTAGCCACCCACCTGCTTTGTTATGTTTCCATGGAGAAGGGCTTCAATGTGCAGCCGTGACAGGAGCTGAGGTATAAAGGCCTTAAGGCGAGGAAGGGTGACATCTGTAAAGGTGTAAGAAATACACTCTACTTATGAGGTGTTTTGTTTTTTTTAAAAAGTCAACTTGAGACTTATACAAGAGTTCAGAATTCAAAAATAGTAGAGAGTGTTCCTGTATGCCCTTCACCCAGTTTTTCCTAATGTTAACATTTTTCATAACCACAGTACAATGTCAAAACTAAGAAATTAACACTAGCACAATACTATTAACTAAAATACAGACTTTATTTGGATTTCAATTCTTCCACTAATTTCTCTTTTCTGTTCTAGGATCTAACCTGCAATCCCATCTCGCATTTAGTTGTCATGTGTCCTTATTTCCTCCCACCTGTGACAGTTCCTTGGTCTTTCCTTGTCTTTAATGATCTTAATACTTCTGAAGAGCATTGTTCAGTTATTTTATAGATGACCTTTATCTGGGTTTGGCTAATGTTTTCTCATGATTAAACTGAGCTTATGTCTTACTAGGAAGAATACCACAGAGGTACCATGCCTTTCTCAGAGCATCACACTGGGGTCCATGATGCTGTACACTGTAGTACTGGTGAAGTTAACACTGATCACTTGGTTGGGGTGGTGTCTGCCAGATGTCATTGCTGTGAGTGCACTATTTTATTCTTTTGGTTATAACTGAGTAACTCATGTAGGCTCCACAAGCAATTATGAAAAGCCATCTGCTCATCAACGCTTACTTTTCCCATTGTAATAAAAAAATTATTTGGGGAAAATACTTTGAAACTATACAAATATCCTGTTTTTCCTAAACTTTTACCTAATTTTAGCATCCATTGGTGTATATTGCCTGTATCAATTATTATTATGGCATTCTAATAGCGAGTTTTCTACTCCCCACTTTCCTTCTACATGTACTGACTTAGTTCTTCAATAAGGAAGAGTTATTCCTTTTCCATTAGGACCATATTAGTAATTGCTACAATGGATACTAAAATTAGTGACTGAAATGTAAAGAGAGACATGGAAAAGGAATTAACAAGTGCTTACTATTGGCTGGCATCTTATAGATGTTATAAACTGTAAAGTGTGTGCTATTATACCCATTTTAAAGATGAGAAAACTGAAGTTTAGAAAATACACGTTTCCTGACCAAAATCATCAAGCTAGTAAGTTGCAGAGCTGGCATCTGATCCTTGGTCTAACTCCAAAGTGCAGACTCATCCTTCTCCATTGCACTGCTGAAGGACCCTTCACCCCCTTAGCACTCTCTGCAGGCCTACTCTCTTTGCCTCTACTGAAATGATCTGATTACATTCATGCTTTGCCACTAGACTGGAGCTCCCCGATCAAAGAAACCCAATATAAATGATCTTTTTATTTTTAATCTCAAGCAACCTGGTGCATCGCAGGTAGTCTGTAAATACTGTTGGACCACACTGAACTCTGAGGTTCTTGCTATCCCATCACCTGAATAGCTGACCGACTTAAAGAGTCAGAAGGGAGCCAGCCTCTCACATGAGCTGTCTACAGATTAAGCCACAATGGCATTACTGGATTCTTGTATAAATATATATATATAACAGAACAGAATGGTTACTCATTAAGGAATTTCAACTAAAAAAGTACTGACTTTCTCTTTATAAAATATAATTTAGGAAGGTTTCACATGTTTATGAGATACTAGTATTTTAGAGCTTATCCTGGTTAAGATTCACACAACATCTGACCCAGAAACTAAAAAACTGCTCTTTGATAATTCTGAATGCAGGTTCAGTTCCTTGAAAAATGTATTTAAAATCAATTATGTGGTTATTGTGTATTTTTTTAAAGGATCTCATTGTTTTGTGTGGTTTTTTTAATATATTTTTATTGATTTCTGAGAGGAAGGGAGAGGGAGACAGAAACATCAATGATGAGAGAGAATCACCTACCAGCTGACCCCTGCACACTCCCCACGGGGATTGATACCACAACCCAGGCATGTGCCCCCAACCGGAATCGAACCTGGGACCCTTCAGTTTGCAGGCTGCGCTCTATCCACTAAGCCAAACCAGCTAGGGCTGGTTGTTGTTTTTTAAAAAGGCAAAATTCTTGCTATTAACTGGATATAACTACTTTGCAAAAAAAAAAAAAAAAAAAGGCCTATTAACTATCCAGATAAAAAATGTACCTGTTTCAACAATAAAAGATATATAAATATAAAAATACCCAGCTGGTGTGGCTCAGTGCTTGAGCATCGACTTATGAACCAGGTCAGGGCACATGCCTGGGTTGTGGGCTCGATCACAGAGTGGGGTGTGCAGGAGACAGTTGATCAATGATACTCTCTAATCACTGATGTTTCTGTCGCTTTCTCCCTCTCCCTTCCTCTTGGAAATCAATAAATATATTTTAAAAATATAATGTATCTGTTCTAGTTAATGAATTTTATAATCTATACACCTACCCAATGCCTGAGGCAACCAATAAAATGATTTTTCAATACTCTGTGCTCCTAATTTGTCACTGAGGACATCGAAAGCCCAGTGTTACATAAGAAGTAAGGACTTTCATTAAAAATTCAACAGCATTCTTTTTCCTTATGGCTGAGCATGCAGGAAGAAAGATTAATTGGTAAAGTAACACCAAGAAATGAAAAGGATAAAATAATAAAGGGTGATGTTAGTCTTCATTCTTCTCAATGAAGGGCCCCTAAAAGTAATTTCATTTCATTTACTAGGCATTCATTAGACACACATAGAGCATATAACATTATATGAGATACTAAATAAAGAGGATAAAAGGAAGGCATAATTACTACCCTCAAAGAATTTACAACTTTCAAGCAAACCTATGAAAACTAGACTTAAAATTTTAGAAAAAAACACACAAAAGATGACCCTTCAGTCTCAAATACAGTTCCTAGTTTTTAACTGAACTAAACTGATCAACAGATGCCTGAATACTCCCTACAGGGTAAGACTTTCAAACCTAGTAGCCCTTTTCTCCTTTTCTGAAAACAGCATTAACAAGGTAAGTGCTTTGGTCAAAATATCTTGTCATCTGCAGAAATCTATGAACAGTTCTAATTAACTGCTGTTGGTCCAGGTTGAAAACAGCAAATGTGGGTAAACTGCCTGAATACCAAAGCCACTTCAGAGGTCACTACTGTTTTCATAAAAAAGTATGCAAATCTGGGTTTAGGAGCACTCTAAGTTATTAGAAAGCATAAACACAAGATGTCAGGATAAAATAGTTATTTTAGGAAAAAATTAAGGAAGTATTAGGCTATAAATAGAAACAGAGTCTCACCATCCAGGGCTTCTTTTAATTCATCTTTTGTCCAGGCCACCTCGGTCATCAGGAGGCGGAGGTAGTACATGGCATGCTGGTGAGGCTGTTCAGCTCGGAAATTGTTAAGAGATCGCATATACTAGTGAACGAAGACATGGGTTCATTAATTTTATAAGTACTTTAAAAATCACTTCGTGGACAAAAAAAACAACAAATTATAAAAATAGGTTCAGAAAACTTACTGCCTCTTTGATAATTTCAAATCTTTTTTCATCAATCTCAAAGGTAGCCATTTTCTCAATAATCTTCTTTAGCAAAATTGGCTGCTTGTCATTGTAACCTTTCACCGAGAGCTAGAGAGAGAGTTTAGGGTGTTAAAAGTCTAAAAATATCATAAAATATCTTCAGCTTGATTTGTAAACATTCAGAAAATCCCCAAACCAAGTGCTTTAAAATAAAAGTGAAACAAGAAACTCAATTAATTTAACTTCCCATAATATAGTTTAACACTTAAGAAGATAACATTAATTATCAGTATTTACTAATAACTAAAAGCATGATTTTGCTTTTCTTAAAACCAACAGTAGGAAAACTCATCTCATGCCCAACTGTGGCAGCACACACCATTTAATCAAAATTCAAGTTCTCATAAAGTCTAAATTAATTATAGAATGTATTTTAAGTTTAATCTTCAAAAAATGTCTAAGGAATGGTTGGCTTAAGGGTTTTATAGGTGTGGTGAGAAAAATCATAGAGGAGTGTTATCTACAAGCTATTGGATCTGTCCCCATCTTGTTTATATTTAAATATTTTTAAAAACCTATTTGGAGAAATCAGGCAGTCCCCAATTTTTTTTTTAAAATATATTTTATTCATTTTTTACAGAGCGGAAGGGAGAGGGATAGAAAGCCAGAAACATCGATGAGAGAGAAACATCAATCAGCAATCAGCTGCCTCCTTCACCCCACCCACTGGGGACGTGCCCGCAACAAGGTACATGCCCTTGACCGGAATCGAACCTGGGACCCTTGAGTCCGCAGGCCGACGCTCTATCCACTGAGCCAAAGCGGTCAGGGCCCCAATTTTTTATTATGTGGCATTTTGGCACTTTTCTCAATCAGTATGATCCAATAAAGATCCATATGTCTCACCACCTGCTTGCTGGATGAGTTCTGCTGATGTGTCAAAAGCTAATAGCAAAACAGATGTGTAGTGAGGATACACTGGATTTTTGCCTTGGGACAAGTTAAGCATAACATTTTGAAAAGTGGGGGGGTGCCTATTATCATATTTCCTATTTTTATATTTGCACAAGGTGGCACCTACTGCAGTAGAGGTTATATGAAAAATGATAGGCAAGAACCTCAGCAGAAGTGAAGGTGTGTGGCCATGGAAAGCAATCAAATGCTGTGGGAACTAGACTGACAATTAGCCGAAAGCCCATTTTGTCACAAACAACAAATTTTTTATATGAATGGTAATGTGCTACTAAAACTCAATAGTCAAAAGTAAACAATGGATTATTACTTTTCTATTTGGAGTTTATTTTGATCTCTGACCTTCAAATTTCCCTGGACTCTGAGAATGGTTACATTGTATACATAATTATACATTAAACAAAAGTTACCAGAAAATTTGTGTGAAGAAAAAAAGTTGCTGCAAAATAAATAAAAATTTAAAACCCTAAAATCTTTTGTATAAGAACTTATAAAGAGAAGTACACAGCACATGCTCTCATTTTAGTTGTTACTAAAACATATATTTTTAAGAAAAGTGAAGATGAATGTGTGCCATAAAGGGATGTTAATTTGGAAATGAGATATAAGTTTGGAAATATATCACAAACAGTGTCAAGAAAGGATCTAGTTATTTCTTAGAGTGCATTTAACAATGATTATTTTGAAACACACTTAAAAATAGTTAATGAAGCATGCTACAAAAAAAGTGAAATGAAAATGCCACAAGTATCTAAACACAGGGATTTTTACTATTGTCAGCAGAAATAAAGGATGCTTATATATAAAATTCAAGCACCACAACAATAGCTATGGACATCTTGCACTTACAGATGTTAATATACTCAAACACATAAAAAGAACAACATGGCTTTCAGAATTAATGTTAAGCATTTGAAGCAGAGGAACATGCAAGTGAATGTAGCACACATACATGTTCACAAGATGCACTAAACTCTACTAAATCATTCATTAGTGTAGCTAAGACTAATCTGAGTTCTTCAATCATTAAAAGGGTGCAAGGAAAAAACCACCAATCTTCTTGTTTAAAAATGCAGAAGTTAATAGTTTTCTCACGCTCAACACAATGCTTAAATGCTGTGGTGCCTTTTCTTTGGTTTTCATTTTACTTACAAGTATTGCATTCATTCCTGATGCAATGCCATAGCTCAAACCTGAGAGGCGTGCTGCATATGTATACTCTTTTAAATCATCCTTCAATAACCTGATAAACAGGTATGTCATGTTGCAATGGAGAGGATCAGCATAAATGTAGCGACTAACAAAAAGAAAAACAAAAGAAATGCTTTGATACCTCAAGCAGTGACATGGTAATGAAGAAACATGACCGAAGAGTATGGATATGCAGCCTCATGATCTGAATGGCTAGGGAAATAGTATAGGCCAACCTTATGTTTTACAATGGCAGCAAGACGTCATTCTCTGTTGTCAAAGACCAAGACTTCAGATACAGAATGGGTAAGATCTAAACCTAAATCAGGGTCCAATTTTGTTTGAGGAGAAAAATATGACAATCTGATGAAAGATGTTAAAAGAAAAAAAATAAAGAAATCAAGGAATATTGGCATAATATGAATGGTAAATTGCTGAATACTTAAAATAAGAGCTAACTTAAAAATTAAGTGAGAAAATATGATTAGCCATAAAGATAAAAAAAAAAGAAATTAAACTCATACCCTCAATCAAAAATGCTTCCATCAAATCAATGCAAAAAAATGTTGATGAGTGGAAGGCTCTAAGACGTGGGTACTTACATACATCCCATAGATGGTATTTTGGAGGTCATAGCTCAAGCCTGCTAGCTCTGCTGCATATGCATACTCGTTGAGTGAGTCTTTGAGGAGCTCAAGGTACAAATAGGCCATGTTACAGTGCAAGGGGTCCACATAAGCAAATGGGCTGGAAGAAAATGTTGACAGTAAAATAGCTGATTTATTACTTCCCAATGTTGACATGTGGCCTTTCGAGATGGATCAAGAAACTGAATACCGATTCATATACTTTCCTGAAGATAGGGTTTGAATTCTTGAGTCTGTCTCTTCTTCTCATGAGGAAAAACACAAAGTCTAAAAAAGAAGTCTGAAACATGCCATGTGTGCTGGTGGAGGCGAAGAGGGAGAGGAACTGCTTACCCCAGATGGTGTGACAGAACTGACAAGTTAGAAGGAGCTGAACCAGCCAAAAACTACACTCAGGCTAATAGGAGGCATGGTTGAAAGATCTGATTCAGCACTGGCATGTCCCTTTCTCCTTCTAAAAGCAAGCCATACCCTGGTGGACAGGACTAGAAGATTGAGAAGCTTGTGTGCTACAATTATAGGAACCTAAAATAGAAAAACTGTGCTCTGGCTGGTGTGGCTCAGAGTGTCATCCCATGCACCAAGAGATCACAGTTCAATTCCCAGTCAGGGCATATGCCCCGGGTTCTGGGCTCAATCCCTAGGAGGGCGCATGCAAGTGGCAACAGGTCGATGTTTTTTTCTCTCTCCCTCTCCCTTTAAAATCAATAAAAACATCTTCTTTAAAAAAAGAGAGAAAAATTGAGATCTGTGAAAATGTTTGCTTATCTCTGAGTTTCCCACAAGCCAATAAAGCTAGAATAAAATAATTATTTCTACCATATAACTGCAGCCAGAACTAGAAGAAAAAAACTAAAATAGAAAAATATATAAATAAGAGCAACAAAAGAAATAATTATAGAGCACGTGAGCTAAGTAGAACTACAGAGATCACCTATTTTAAAACTTCATTTCCCAATTAAGAAACACCATTTTCTTCATGTCACCTGGGCTGGTAAGCAGTAGAGTTAGGATTCAAATTTAAGTCAAATGACTTATGCATTTGACTGTATGACACTGCTTACCTTTAAGAGAAGCAACAGATTCCTTCATTGAACACATTTATTACATGCTTACTATAATGCTAGGCTCTTCGCTAGCTACTGGGAAGAAAGAAGGAAGAAATCAGGCAAAGTCCCTGACCTCAGAGTTCATAGTCCAGTTGAAGGAGACAAATAATAAACTTAAATATGATACACATCAGGTGGTGATGATGCTATGGAGGAAAATTAAACAGGGGGAGGGGAACAGGAGTGATGGATGGTGGAGGTGGGACAAGAAGATTGCTAAGATAGTTATAAGGTGCCATCTTGGCCCAGACCTGAAGCAAGCAAAGGAGCAAGCCATGGGAATATCTGGGTAAAGTGGAGAACTTTCAGGCTGAGAAAACAGCTGGTGCAAAGGGCCTGAGGCAGGTGCCCGCTTGGCTTATTTGGCAACAAACTGAAAGTTTCACTTTCTCTCTAGCACAGTACCAAATATAACTAATGCACTGATAGCAGAGCCAACATTTTTATCAAAAACTGATAATGAAGCAAAAACAGGGGTACAATGCTTAGCCACTTAGAGAATTAAAATCCAAGGAAAAACTCTAGTTCTACAAACATCCTCCATCTGAAAAATCTAAGTAAATGCCATGTCACTGAATTTTTTAAAGTGTTATTCATGACCAATTTTAGGCAGAAACTTAAGGCACAATTCACAAAAGCCAAGTCATCCAAACAAAAGAGAGTCCATGAAAGGGCTCAGCCCCACAGGCACCTATGCACCTTTCTTAGGTGGAAGTGAAAAGCTAGAAAAAGTCAAGTCTGGGAGCTCAAAGCCCTATGGCAAGCTCAGAATGCCATTCCAGCAAGTATCCTAAAGGCTGTGTCCATAGCAGCTGTGTTGGTGAACTGGAGAGGGTCCTAAACGAACTTTTAAAAGAGAACATGAAAATAAAATACAAAAAAAAAAAAAAAAAGAACATGATTCAACTGAAATGCTTAAATTCTGATTCATTTCTCAATTTGAAAAACATTATTTTGTAATCAGATGCTATATGCTAAAATATGGATCATAGTTTTAAAACCTATAACTAAGTATGCATAATATAATCTTATTTCTGAAAAGATTAAAAAGATATATACACACAGAAAATTCCTACCAAAATGTACAAGAAACCTAATAGTGTGTACTTCTAGGGAGACCAGAACACAGAGAGGACTGATAGGAAGCAGAAATTTTTAATTCTAAGAATTGCTGTATAGTTTAGAATATGCAAAAAAAAATATCAAATGGTCTCTCAAAAGGTATTCTGAAGCCAAATGGGAAAGTACAGGCATACATCATTTTTATCGCGCTTCACAGATGTTGAGTTTTTTACAAAAAGGCAAGATGCTCCTCCACCAGCAAAAAGACTACAACTTGTTCTGTTATGATACTTGTTTTATTGCGATGGTCTGGAACCCAACCCACAATATCTCCAACCCAGGAAGAGAGAAAGCAGTATCTGAGGGTTCCAGACAATTAATGGGATGGATGAGACTCCAGATCATTTAGTAACTATTATCTCTTCTTCCGGGAAAGTTCCAGGAATACAAAACCAAATCCATCCCAAATTACTTAATCTTTCTTTAATGAGACTTCTGGGTGAGTCTATAAGTCTCTCCAGATTCCCAAGTCCTAAAGGTTAGGAAGGTCCTGCTAATAACTAATACAGATAATTTCCGTTAAAGGGTGCACCCATCAATGGAAAGGAAGAGTTAACAACCTTGGCTCTTCCACTGTGCCACAGCAGCAGCCTTCTCTTGTCTAGGCTAAGTAACCCTAATTCCTTTTATTTTTAGACATAGGTCATCAAGCAACCAAAGAAAACTTTTAGAAAGTAATTGTTGATTTTCAGAAGAAGCTTTATAGCTAGATTCATCTTACATACCTGAAAAATTCAAAGTTGAGACAAGCCTTCGGCAAGAAAAACTTATCATCTTGTTTGAACCAGAGTTTGCTCATAGCTGTATCCTGTGATGGAGAAAAAATTGGTTATGGAAATATGGGCACATTTGGCAAAAATGTTCAATCAAATCACCCTTCAAGAAAGGAGGACAAAGGCAATTAACAGTTGAGAGTTCTGTTCTGCAGAGGCTGCTGTCGCCTGGCCTTGAAGTGTACTCAGAGGGTCAGCAGGAGGGAAGTGAAAAGAAAGGACTGGCGATTCCAGCAGCAGAGAGAAATCACCCTTTTATCTCCCTCGTTTAACAAGATGAGGACACAGCGGAGGAAGAGTCAGATTGGAGAAGCCAATAATTACTGCCCTGTCCCTGTCTTTCTGGACCCCGGGAGACAGAAGGAGTTCTAAGGAGTGTGGGGCAGCCAGCCTCCAAGGTGGGCCAACGGACCCCTGCCTACTGAACCAGAGTTGTCAGTCTGACCAACAGAATATAACAGAAGTGATGGTATAACATCTCTGAGATTAGAAATGGCTTCCATCCTGATCACTCACTTTCCCTCTAGGACAGCCTTGGGCAAACTACGGCCCACGGGCTGGATCCGGCTGTTCTATCCAGTTCTCTTGCTCTCCCCTCCGCTCCTTTACTTTGAATTTATAATAGTTCACACAAACACTCCATCCATGCTTTTGTTCCGGCCCTCCGGTCCAGTTTAAGAACCCATTGTGGCCCTCGAGTCAAAAAGTTTGCCCACCCCTGCTCTAGGATCACTCACTTTGGGCGAAACCAGGTGCTGTATCAAGCAACTTTATGGAGACTCCCATGTGGTGAAGAACAAAGATCTGCCAAAAACCCACTCAACTTCAGCTCTGGTTGAATCCTGCAGCTCCAGCTGAGTCTTCAGGTGGCTGAAGCCCCAGACAACAGCTTGACTATGACCTAGTGAGAGACCTGGAGCCAGAACTACCCAATTAAGCCACTTCCAGATTCCTGACCCCCAGAAACTGGGAGACATAAGTATTTATGATTTTAAGCTGCTAAACTTGAGTAATTTGTTACCCAGCAATGAATAACACGACCAGGGATGAACAAATAAGCCACTATTTTGACTGTCTACTTCATTCATGCTATATTAAAAATAGCCTTAGATGTTCACTTGAAACTCTGACAAGAGATATAAATGGTTTAATGTTCTCCTTAGTTTGCTCTGAAAAGGCCTATTTAAGAAAAAACAATTAAAGCTTGAGAGGTAAACAAGTTTTGCCTTTCAATAACCTAACCTATAACTCATTAAAATGTAATTTTTAAAGAAAAATAGTTGTCTTAATAATAATGTAATTGCTTCAGCTAAATTAAATTTCATATTCCTAAACACTAATTCTTATCTCACTGAGTTAATGGAATGTTAGGTCAGTTTAAGAAAATAAAAAGAGAGAAAGAAAAGAAAGATTTATGTCTAGGGTGGTAAGTTTACAAAAAGTTAGTTTTACAGTTTAGAAAAGAAAATGTGCTGTAATAATTTGATCCTTTTTCTATACAATTTTTACTCAAGGTGTGAATGAACATGAACATTCTGAAAACAAAAAGAAAACCCACGGCTCAAACACCCATCCCACTTGGCTCCATGAACTTCATATACCACTCAGTCAAAAAGAGAGCTGCTTTCAAAGGCAGGATCTTCCAGGCTTAGAGATTCTTCCTGGCCTCTAACCTTCATGATGCAGGTCAATCTACTTCCTCATTGGATCTTCAGTGAATATGAAAAAGAAGCCACTATTTTTCAATAGCCTGTGGTTAAGTCCAGACTTAACATTTTTTTTCTGTAAAGACAATTCCCCAGATTCGATGTTGTTTAATAGTTTTGTTTGTTTGCTTTAACGTTTCTGGCCTTTTAATGTTTCTTGTATTATTTTCTCTGTAACTTTTCTGTCACCTCTTTGGATGTGAGCCCTCAAAACCAACATAGTACCAAATGCAAGAAATCATCTCTCTAGGCCCTCCTATGGAACAGGTCTGTCCCCTGAATTTAAAATCATTAAGTCAAACATGTTACCTTAATAAGAGAAGGGTATGGTGTTGCTTCTTTTTCTAATGATAAAATCTCAAAATTCGTAGGAATAAATTCATTCTTCGTTGGAAGTTTAAATTTCCCATTCAAGTCAGCATTTTGCCATTTCTGAATGAATAATGAAAGACACAAGCATTTAAAACAGTCATTCTACTTATTAATATCCAGGCAAATATTAAGGGAATAAATGTCAGACAGCATTCTTTTCCATCATAAAGAAGCTACTCCCAAGATCTACTGATGATTTTTTATGAAATTTGAGTTGGATTCTCTGGTACTAATCAAGGTTTTATACTTCTCTATCTTTCCTCTTTACACATTTCCAAAATGACCAAATAAGGGTAAGGAATTACCTGCGATTGAGGAACACAGAGAGGCTAATTCAGGGGTGGGGAACCTTTTTTCTGTCGAAGGCCATTTGGATATATTTTTTTATATATATATATTTTATTGATTTTTTACAGAGAGGAAGGAAGAGGGATAGATAGTCAGAAACATCGATGAGAGAGAAACATCGATCAGCTGCCTCTTGCACACCTCCTACTGGGGATGTGCCCGCAACCAAGTTACATGCCCTTGACCAGAATCGAACACGGGACCTTTCAGTCCACAGGCTGACGCTCTATCCACTGAGCCAAACCGGTTTTGGCTGGCCATTTGGATATTTATAATGTAATTCTCAAGCCATACAAAATTATCAGCTTAAAAATTAGCCTGCTACATTTGGTCAAACATTTAATTAGCTCACTCCTAATGCCTTGGCAGGGCCAGACCGAATGATTTCACAAGTCTTATACGGCCCTGGGGCTGGACGTTCCCCACCCCTGGGCTAATTGGTCTACATAAAGACCACGTTTGTTTCAGCTTTTTAAAGAATGAAAAATAATCTGTAGAGGGTATTCCCAACTGCTAGGTAACAGGCTACTAATATAAGAGTTAAAATTTCAGCTACACTAAGCTACTTGCATGTGTAGCCTGAAAGCTAAGGCTAAACGGCGGGGCTTGTTCACTTCAGTCCCTCTTAAAACCAGGCCCACACCTCTCCCAGAGGACCAAGTGAACTTTCAAGTGAAGCACTAATTCAAGCCCAAGGTTAAGGACACAGTTGAGACTTAAGTCTGGATTGTGGACAGGGCTGACACAACCTGTAGCTTGGATCTGTTACATGGGCTAGGGCCAAAAGCTAAGTGGGACAGAGCACAGGCCACTGATCGCTGAACTCTAATTTATAAGACTTTCCATATTTAAAAAGAAAGAAAAGGCCAATAATCTGGGTTCGACAACTTGGTCTCCAGATGACGTGGCACAGCCTGGCCGCTTTTGCAATTCTATTTTGGTCCCTGCATTTGTGTCTTTTGGCACTGGGATAGTGGGGATGCTGGCTGTATTATTTATAAGTAGCAACTTCAGTCTCCAGAAGGCTGAATGATAGGAACTAGTAAACACTTAGCAAGCAATTTCACCATTGAAATTTGTATGTTTTAAAAAAATTCCTATTCAGGGAAGATTGTCATGGTCAGAATTTGGTAAACAGGGGTTCTCTCTTGTTTTAGGATAGTTCAGACCCAGCATTATTTCATAGGATATCCGCTTTCCTCACAAGTTAGCAAGATGGGGCTCCAGTGATCTCCTTCTGTGCTGTGAATATGTCAGAAGTTACCCGTAACGATTTTCTTTCTTAAACTATTTCTCTTTTTTCTGTATCGTCATTACACAGGTACATTTAAGAAATGTCCAATACTGCCCTAACCGGTTTGGCTCAGTGGATAGAGCGTCGGCCTGGGGACCCAAGGGTCCCAGGTTCGATTCTGGTCAAGGGCATGTACCATGGTTGTGGGCACATCCCCAGTAGGGAGTGTGCAGGAGGCAGCTAACAGATGTTTCTCTCTCATCGATGTTTCTAACTCTCTATCCCTCTCCCTTCCTCTATGTAAAAAAAATCAATAAAATATATTTAAAAAAAAAGAAAAAAGAAAGAAAAGAAATGTCCAATACTTGAGTTTAACTAGAATCTAATCAGAGCAAGGCTTTCTGATGTCATCCCATGAATAAAGGACACAATCTCAAAGCTA
Organism: Plecotus auritus; assembly: GCF_963455305.1. Taxonomy (NCBI): domain Eukaryota; kingdom Metazoa; phylum Chordata; class Mammalia; order Chiroptera; family Vespertilionidae; genus Plecotus; species Plecotus auritus. The sequence goes on along the minus strand of NC_137783.1, from coordinate 25,724,093 downwards.
CACAGCCAATGAGAACTAAAAAAGAAAAAGTATTAGAGAAGTAGATGGGACTCACAAACAGAATCGTGACTACTGATGAATGGGGTAACATACTACCTAAACATACATGTTTCAAAACCCATTTTAATTCCCCTCTGCTGACACGAAGAGCAGTGATGCACTGTGGGCATACAGTACAGCACCTCCTCAAGTGAAGACAAGATGAAGCCCAGACACTGCTCCCGCCTGTGTTCCCAGCAGGAGCGTGAGCTCTCTGGAGCCCTTGCATCTGTCTTCCAAGCTCCCTACTCCTATCTCGCTCTGTCTGTCTTGGTATGTTTGCTTTTCTGTGAACTTTGGACTCCAATGATCTTTGACTGCATGAGGGAGCCACAGTGCAATTTCTTCAAGCAAAATCTAAGATGCAGCCCTCCATCTCCGTGCTCACTCCTCTCAGGATGGTGCAGACAGCACTGGGCCATCGCTGGGCTGTGAGTCGGGTGATCTGGGGAGCTCATGTTCCTCTGTGTCCCTCACACATCAGACCTATTCACAGATGCGTTAGCCATACCTTAATGACTTCATCTGGTATAGCTTCTTGTTTGTAGTGGGTTCCATACCATTCTTCTGTGCGATCAGTTTTTCCTTCAAAAGATTTGGAAACTATTGCAACCCTAGAAGATAGATGGAAAAAAACATATAAACTCATGTTGTATACATAAACTTATAGAACTTGACTCATGAAAATGTAAATAATATCGAAGAATGTATTGGGCCTTTAAGTCCCAGAAAATCCAATAAGGCTTACTTTGCTGAAATAGGCAATGTATAGAGGACAGAAGTTTCTGATCAGTCTCTGTATCCTTTGGTTATAGCCCATAATTTTTAGTGGAAAAAGTATTTGCTGGAAAGGTTTTTGTGGGTATGCTATTGACTAAAACTTTAAAGGAGTAGTGGCTTGCGGGGGGAGGGATGGGAGATATCTGTAATACTATCAACAACAACAACAACAAAAAGAGCAGGGGCTAGGTAAAAAATGAAACAAGGTCAGTTGAAAAATAGTCCTTAAAAAAGCAAAACAAATTACTTCTTCCCAGGAACAGCTCAGGCCTGGAGTTAACAAAAAGAGCTAACTAAACCTATTGGCTCATCCAGAGATCCAAAGATCCCCAAATCCCAAAATCCTCTTTTATTATTACTTGCTAAATTTGTGCTCTATGTTTTTTTCCCTGCCAGAGACTACCATCCAATATGTCTACTGCATATACATTAGCCTTCCTGCTGCTAAGGGAGCAGGGGATAAGACCAAGAAGCAACTATCTTCTGGCTTATTAAAAGCTTTCTTTGGCTCTAGCCAGTTTGGCTTAATGGATAGAGCGTTGGCCTGCAGACCAAAGGGTCCTGGGTTCGATTCCAGTCAAGGACACATACCTTAGTTGCAGGGTCCTCCCCGACCCGGAGGCAGCTAATCGATGTGTTTCTCTCACATTGATACTTCTTTCTGTCTTTCCCTCTCTCTTCCACTCTCTCTAAAGACCAATGGAAAAATATCCTCGGGTGAAGATTTTAAAAAAAATTATATATAATAAATAAATAAAAGTTTTCTTTGATAAGATAGCAGAAACAGCCTAGAAGTCAGAAGGGGGCGGGGGCGTGGAGCTCAGGGAGGGAAGTTAAGAGGTAAAATGATGTCAAGAGGTAAGTGAACAAAAGATTACAAGGAGAGAAGCAAAAGAAACTCCGTATCAGTGGAGCTACTGGTCCTAGAGGATTATCAGGGGGCATTTCTGATCCTGCTATCCTTTAATTATCAAAGTTGGGATCACTACACTCCTACCAGAAAACTCAACCCTATGATGGGACCAATCCTACTCTGAATCTTGTGGATACAGGAGTTCTAGGCCAATAGCTTGGATGGCTTGCCATGAAGTCAGCCTGTTTTTGGTTCTACTTCTCCCTTATGTCCCAATTCAAATAACTACATTGATGTCTCTTCCTGCTTGTTCTCACTTGACCTCCCAGAGGTTTGGTTCTAGCCTCTGAAAGTTGGCCACAGAGCTGAAAGCCCAGTACTTGCAATCAAAGCTCCCCTCTAGTCTGGCTGGCGTGGCTCAGGGATTGAGCATCGACCTATGAACCAGGAGGTCACAGTTCGATTCCTGGTTGCGGGCTCAATCCCCAGTGTGGGGCGTGCAGAAGGCAACTGATGAATGAATGGTTTTCTCTCATCATTGATGCTTCTATCTCTTTCTCCTTCTCCCTTCCTCTCTGAAATCAATTTTTTAAAAAAAGGAACCTTAACAATTGTCTGGTAAGTTCTGTTATTAAGTTTAAAGCTCTTTCTCCTTATGCTGATAGGCTTTGTTCTTAGAAGGTCTATAATAAAATTCAGCAGGACTTAGGTTAATTTTTTAAAGAATTTATAGCTAAATCAAGGAAAACACATATATTTAAACTGTTTTACTTGCCTTAAGTGATTTAGTATGTGTTCTGAGTATTGTTCTTCACTATATTTTAATCATGTCAGTAAATGCATAAATCACCCTATGAGCAGAAGTTTTTATCTCTATGAAGTCTAATTTATCAATGTTTTTTCTTTAATGGTTACTGCTTATGTTCTAAAAATATCACTGCCTATTTCAAGGTTTTAAATATATTGTCCTTTGTTTTCTTCTAGAAGTTTTATAGGTTAGCTTTTATACTTAGGTCTATAATCTTTCAAATTAATTTTTGTGAATGGTATAAAGTAAAGGTCAAGTTTCATCTTTTTTCATATGGATGACGGATAATGGAAAAGCACCATTTGTTGAAAAGCCTCTCCTTTCCCAATTTAATTATGTTGGTGCATTTGTCAAAAAATCACTTGACTTTAAAAAGATATAGGTGAAAGTCAATTTTAAGACAGAAATATCATGTGGTAGCTCATAATCCCTTTAGGGCTGACCTCCTCTAACAGTAATACCTCTGCTACTGTAGGAGCTCTTCCAACTTTTCATCTCCTGGTTAACCACTGGTTGGTCAGAGAATTCCGAGATTGTAATCCTCACTTCCATTTTTTTTTTTAAAAAAGAGCGTGTCCTCATTTGTTTATAAAACCAGATAGGTGAGCTGATACTTGGGGCATTTGAGTTAGGATAAAGCCAGGTTAAGATGATCAATTATTACATTTTATTCATGATAGAATCTTCATGTTTTAGAGATACTGTCTCAAAATATTTAGAGTGAAGGGAGGATAAGTGAAGAGGATAAAGATAAAAAGGCCATGTACTGACTGCTGAAGTTAGATATCGGTATACTACACTATTCTCTCTACTTTGTAATCATGCTTCCCAAAATGTCTTAAAGCATTTTAGTCACAATTTCACATTTTCATATTCTGATCGTTACTGAAAATGTAGTATGTAACAGTAAAATCTGCAGAGTAACTCACCGGACATTTTCTGGTCTGAGTTTATCAAGAACCATCTCTATTAAATCAGGTCTAAATTCTTCCAGTAAATATTCAGCTGTGAGCACTTCTTCTAGGGGATAATACTTTAAAACAAACAAAGTACAAGACTAAATAAGAAGCAATCAGATATCTAACACAGGAAATACATTATTTTATACTCCTCTCTTCCCCTCCATTAAATTTTACTCCACTAGAAAAATTTCTCAATCTTTTCTCTTTCCTACCACACTTTAAGCAGTTTCATATTGTGGCATGATTTTATGGTTAATGCACAAATACACATATTATAGAAACAAAATCACAATTTTTTTCCAGGGAAAAATGTGATATTTCTGCCTAAAAACTGAGTATTGGTTAAGGAAGAAAACTTGATGGTTAAATGCTGACATCTACAGGATTCTTAGTATAAAGTAAATACATTTTTATGAACAAAATTTCTGCTCAAATTTTTTGAAAGAAATCAGACAAACATTTATAGAGTTGTTGTGGGGGGAAATGGCTTATATTTCTGGCTAGTGAAGAAAAATAAGGTAGAAGATGCTTTTTTCAGTAAGAGCAACTTCCAATATACTGACACAGGTTGATTGATCCATTCATTCGACAAGTATTTAATGAACACCTACTCTGTTCTAGGCGCTTCTGTGGATACAAGAGTAGACAAGACAGATGATACCCCTGTTCTGAAAGGAGCTTATATTTTAACTGGGAAGGAGGCAGACAATAAATAAATATTGTCATTATATTTATAAGTGCTATGAGGAAAATTATAAAAGGGTAGGGGCATGATTGGGAGGTCAGATAAGGTCTCTCTGAGGAGACCCAAAGGATAAGAACACTGACAGCCCGGCTGGCGTGGCTCAGTGGTTGAGTGTCGACCTATGAACCAGGAGGTCACGGTTCAATTCCTGGCCAGGGCACATGCCTGAGTTGTGGGCTCGATCCCCAGTTGGGGGCATGCAGGAGACAGCCAATCAATGATTCTCTCTCATCATTGATGTTTCCATCTCTCCTTCTCCCTTCCTCTCTGAAATCAATAAAAATAGATTTAAAAAGAAAATAAATAAAATATATTTTTTAAAAAAGACAAAAAATAAAAACATTATCAGTACAGCTTCATTAAAAAAAAAAAAAAAAAAAAAAAGAACAACACTGACATGCAAAGATCAGAGTGTTCCAGGTAGAGAAAACACCAAATGTAAGATGGAAGAATGAACTTAATGCTTGAAGATTAGGCAAACAGTATCACTGGAGTGGAATGGGAATGGGAAAGGTAGGTTGGGGGAGGAGGGTATGAAGTATGGTCAGAGATATAGGCTGGGGCCCAGATCACCTTGAAGGCTAAGGTAAAACTGTGGATTTTATTTCAACTCTTGATGAGAAACCACTGAAGAACTTGACCCAGAGGAGTGAAACAATCTATTTGGTTTTCAAAAGATCACTGAAGCTGGAAAAATAAACTATAGTGAGAACAAGGAAGAAACCAGGGACCTAGATAAGAGACTATAATAGTCCAGGCAAGAAACGATGGTAGCTCAGACTAGGGTAGTAGCAATGGAGATGGAGAAAAGTGAATAAAATGATTTATAGCTTTCATATAATTAGCAATGGACATACTGTAGAATTGAAAAATATTGAAAGCCAATAAGTAAAATGCCTACATAATGAAAAATATTACAGATGACAATTTTTAGGATGATCAAAATTAAGATTTCAGCATGTCATGACATAAAAGTTGGCGAGACTGCCACAACGTCTAAAATTTCATACTGCAGCTTCAATTTTTATAATTTGTATAGTATTGAAAGTAATATACACAGGGTCACTGAAACAGTCTACACACCAATATATATAGTAAAACGATAGCAAACTTACATGCAATATTCCTGCGATCTTAGAGGTATAGCCCCGTGGCCTCTCTTTATCTTTAAACCTAAAAGCAACAGCATTCAAGTCCTAAAATGGAAAGTTAACCAAATTAGAGATAAGTCAACTATTATTTTAAAATAGCTTTTTGTGTGTATATTTGGTTTGCACTATAGATTTTCTACTCTATACTTAACTTCATTATACTTACTGAAAAAATGACTATGCTTGATTTAGAAATGTATAGGACATGAATGAAAATAGCAAATAATTAGGAAAACTGTGGGGAAGAACCTTGTGAAATCCAATAGTTAGTTGCATAGATGATAATTTTATTGACCCATTCAGAGAAATGCACCCAGATTAGAACTACTGTCAGAAATTTCACAGAGATTATACCTTGAAACTTTTACTTAGGTAAAAAAGATGTCTCATCCTAAGTTACATTTCAGAATTTTGATAAGTCTTACGGTAAATATAAAGTGCAAATTTTTAAAAGCCCTTTAAAAAGAATCATTTAAAATTTTGGAAGAGAGATCAATTTTGTTTTCTTTTTATTTAAAACGAAAAAGAAAAGGGGGGAAAGAGAAAGATAGCCAAGCTTTTCCACCATATATACAGTGAAATCACGTTTAACACCATAGTCATATATAAGACAATTCACTACTTCTTTGAAGTTTGCTACAGACTTTTATTACCAGATCTGAAAATAACAGAGCTCATGCAGCTTCAGACACAGTAAAGTAAGCCCTGATACAAGCTCAAGAAACTGCTGGCATTCTTCTGAGGGACAGAAAAGCAAACCGATTTCTTCCCTTTTCCTTCCTGAAAAAGGTTAAATGATGCCTTAACCCTTAATTGTGCCCCAGGCAGCCAATCAAATTAAGCCTTAACTAAAGCTTCTATGCATTGCAAACTTTTACTTAAATTAGGAAAAAAACCCTTCAAAAGTTTCACTGGGCCTTAAATTTAAATTAATTCACACACATATATATATGTTTTCTGAGAATTTTCCTTAAGAAGAATTTTGGTGAAACAAAGGTACCTTGCACTCTTGGAAAACCCATTCTTGAGGTCCTTCTGCACGTAACTTCTGAATGTATTGAAACATGTGCAAAATTATGTCTTCAACATGTACTGGAAAAAAGGGGCACACTTAAAAACCATTCAGTCCTCAAATCCTTTAAAGCAGTGAGCTCGCTCCTAGAGTAAGCAGAAGAGGGTCCTCTACGAAATGGAGTTCTCACCTCCCTGAGACAGGTTTTAGGGTCCCACAAACAAAGCCCTCTAGGCTCTGGGATATGTAATAGAATGGGCTTTAGGGTAGTAAATGAGCAAATGAAAAGCCAAGTACACATTTTACAAGTGCAACATAATGATCAGATGTTAAGGCAGGAGAACCATCCGTGAAACGAAGGGCACACTGCACGTGAAAAGTACAATGGAGGAAGTGTTTATAACTTCACAACATAAAACAGATCACAGGTAAGGAAATTAAAAAATAAATCATACGAAGTCAGTTTTCATTCAAAGACAAAAAAAGTCAATACTTACATAATCCTTCTTCAGTTAAGTCCACATTAATGATAAAAAACATAAAACCTCGAGCTCCTTCCTTCTGCCCGCCAACAAGAGTATTTACCCAGCCTATAACAAACAACGGAAATAACATGATTGCATGTGTGGCCTCTTTTAGGACAAGGAATCTTTTTAAAAATTCACAAAAGGATTAGAATGGGCCTCTTGCAGAAAAGACTGGGTAGGGGTGGGGGTGGAGGTGATTAGAAAAAAGATCAGAAAAGCAGTTTCATATAGTGCAGAAGACTCAAGGGATTTTGGGGGGCTTGGAAGCTTTCTTCAGGACTCCCCAAGCCAGTTCCCAAATCAAGAGTAGACTACTGTGTAAGAGTATGTAAAAGTGAAGCCCAAGTTGAGAGGGCCTTGGAAATCCTTTACAGACTAGATCTTGGTACACCCTCTGGTTTGAAGGGTAAGAGCAGGCAAACAAATAATGGGTACTGACACTTTACAGAGATAGTAAAAAATATCCAATGTAAGTTTATACTTTTTGACCTCTTTTTAAATTTAAAACATGCACCACAACATCTTATGAAATACCTAACCTTTATTGCTCAATGCTAAAGGATAAAACAAATTATTGGGGGGTGGGGGGGTCACCCAAAGCAAAAAACTAAGTACACTTAACAACCACTACCTCTCTCCCCCATAAACCCAAAACAGTCTCTCATCCAAAAATGTTTTTTCACAGGGAAATATTTAGGAGGAAATGAGAGCCAGAGCAAAAAGATATGGTGGAATATTACGCTCAGAAGCTGGAGCCCAAAAGACTTACCCTTTGATTTAAGTTCTGATAACAGACTTCCAGGACCTTCATGCCCAATAAGATGACCAAGATAATGACCAGGATTTGATTTATAGTATTTCTGAAGGTCAGGTATGGGAAATGTCACATAAAGATTTCTAATATCCTTAATAGGTACGATTTTGTACATTTGCTGGGGGGGGAAAAATCGCAAAAGATTAGCTACATATAACTCTCACTGAATAAAATACAGGGTGTCCCCCCCGCCCCATGGGTGTCCCCAAAAAATATATGCACACTTTAACAGCTGATAGCTCAATTTTGAAAATGAAATGTATTTTAATAAACACTGCCTTTATGATTATTCAAAGTGTGTGTATATATTTTTGGGAGGAAACCCTATATTTATAAACTATGAAGAATACTGATTTTCATAGAAGAATTCAAAATTCAAGAGAGAATCAACTGCCAAAGAAGATCACACTGAGCATAAAGAAATAATGACCTGGCCTCTTTCTTAGTGAAATGTCATTACATCTGGTATAAAGGCCACATTTTATCCCCTGGACCATGCAGCTAAATACTTCTGGATGCTTGCCCTCTGGCACTGGATCATAGCTTTTACAGTCTGCTAAGGTTACAGCTACCAAAACTACCTTTAGCATGCAAAGATTAGATTAAATTGGTATCTTTTTGATGAAACATGTCCCTAATAAATATGAAACTGATTTGATTATCCAGATAAATAGTAAAAACTATATAAATAATAAAACCTTCAAAAATTTCCATCTATTATTTGGTAAACTAGGTATATATAAGTCCATAAATTTAAAAAAACAAAACAAAACCAGATATACATGTACTTACTTTAAGATGTTCTTCTTGGAAAGGGTGTTCAGGGAATTCTGGCAATGGGACATTTTTGTTCTCTACTTCAGAAAATAACCTTACCACCAGATCAGTCAAGTCGTCTAATGATTCTACAGGAAAACATATAAGAAAAACAGAACTTAATCTAATCATAACATATGACAAGAGTATTTAAGACCTTAGGATCTCATATACATACATAAAATCACATCAAACACCTAAAACTTACACAATGTTGTATGTCAGTTATATCTCAATGCAGCTGGGAGGAGGGGAGGTGTGGAACCTTAGGATCCCTGATAAACCTCAGACTATTAAAGGAAAACCTAAATGTGTGTGTTTTTTTTTAATTGCTTCAGGTAAAATTGAAGCAGTTAAGTCTTAGAAATTCCTATATAACTTCTAAAGCTGTTAAACTATACTGTATTGACAATGACATACTTCATGTCTACCTCTTTATAGTCTAAAAACTGTTATGCTGGCCTAGATGGTGTTGCTAAATGGTTAGAGCATCAACCCAAGCATCAGAGCATTGCAGGTTTGATCCCTGGCCCAGGTCAGGGCTCCTGTGCGCAGCAACCAGTCTATGTGTCTCTCTCACGTTGATCTCTCTCTCGCCCTCTCTCTCTCTCTCCCTTTCTGCCCCCTTCCCCCCGACTCCTTCCTTTCCACTCGCAATATTAAAAAAAATCCTTGGGTGAGGATTAAAGAATTAATAATCCTACCTAATAAAAGAGTAATATGCAAATTGACCACACCTCCACCACACACACAAGCCATGCCCACCAGCCAATGAAGAGCAAGTATGCAAATTAACCCAACCAAGTTGGCTGCGGCCACGGAGAGAGCAGGAGGCTTGGGTTTCCCTGGCAATGGAGGAAGCCAAGCTTCCCGCACACCCTGGCCAGCCCTGGACTCAACTCAAGGCTACAAAGTTTCAATTATAGAAGATAAATAAATCCCAACAAAAATGGTGGCAGCCATTTAGCTGGAGAGAGCAGGTTGAGTTGCCCCTGGCGATGGAGGAAGCCAAGCTTCCTCAGCCCTGGCCTGCCTTGGCCTCCACTCAAGGTTACAAAGTTTCAATTATAGAAGATAAATAAATCCCAACAAAAATGGCTGCAGCCACAGAGCAAACAAGAGGCTTGGCTTGTAAAGTTTCAATTATAGAAGATAAATAAATCCCAGATACCAGGGCCTCTGCTTGGGTCGCCAGGGGGGCGTGGCTGGCCTGCAAACCACCACAGGCCCTTTGCCCAGGCGACCCCACACCCCAAGGGAACCCCCACACTGATCCGGGACACCCTTCAGGGCAAACCAGCTGGCCCCCACCCATGCACCAGGCTTCTATCCTATCTAATAAAAGAGTAATATGCAGATTGACCATCACTCCAACACACAAGATGGCTGCCCCATGTGGTTAAAGATCCTGCCCCCATGTGGACACAAGATGGCCACCATAAGATGGCCAGCAGGAAAGGGCAGTTGGGAGGGACCAGGCCTGCAAGGGAGGGCAGTTGTGGGCGATCAAGCCTACTGGGGAGGGCAGTTAGGGGTGACCCGGCCAGCAGAGGAGGGAAGTTGGGGGTGACTGGGCCTGAAGGGAAGGGCAATTGGAGAGGACCCAGGCCTGCAGGGGAGAGCAGTTAGGGGTGACCAGGCCTGCAGGGGAAGGCAGTTAGGGGCAAACAGACTGGCAGGGGAGCAGTTAGGCATCAATCAGGTTGGCAGGGGAGGGGTTAGGGGGTGATCAGGCTGGCAGGCAGAAGCGGTTAGGGGCAATCAGGAAGGCAAGCAGGCGAGCAGTTGGGAGCCAGCAGTCCTATATTGTGAGAGGGATGTCCGACTGCCCGTTTAGGCCCGATCCTGGTAGGACATCCCTTGAGGGGTCCCAGATTGGAGAGGGTTCAGGCTGGGCTGAGGGACACACACCCCCGTGCAAGAATTTCGTGCACCAGGCCTCTAGTGAATAAATAAAAAGCTGTTACACAAATGTTATACTGCAATAAATTTAGAAACAATAATAATCAGTTGCATTTGGAAACTATTTTATCTATGATTTCTCTACTAAACCATCAGCTGACAAATTGTGACAGCCACCTTATAAATAGTCTACACTCATTGCTAAAGGTCAAATATTTGAGTTTACAAGTGATTGATTTTGTGCAGAAATAGTATAAAATGGTGAAAAGAATTCTGGTTAAGGGAATCAGGGGACCTGGTTACCAAGCAACTATGTCAACGGACTACTTGGACAGGCCAGTTAACCACTCCAGGTTCTGTAACACTAGAAAGTTGGGTGGGATGATCACAAGTCTCTTCCAAGGTCTAACATTAAATAATACTTTATTATAATATTCCAAATTCACTCAAAGACTTTTAATCATTGATAGAATTATGTGGCCACTTCCATGAAGTTCTTCTATGTTATTACCTACCTATATTTTTAATAGAGTTATACTTGTAAAATTTTATAAAATTATAAGATGTTCACTACAACACTGTTTATAACAACAACAAAAACTGGAAATGACCTAACATCTACCAATGTGTGGATGTTATGAAATGTCTGAACAGTAGAATTTAATGCAGCCGTTAATAAGGGAAAGATCTATATATGAAAATGTCTCAATGCTCTATTACAGACATACATATATGTAAGTATATTAACAAAATTCTACTTTTGGAAGTATAATAAGAAATGACTTAAGGTGACTTTTTTTTTAATTAAGATGACTATCTTTAAAGAGAAGGTATATAGGATGGAATGAGGAAGAAGAATTTGATTTCTCTTTTATATCTTTCAGTGTTAGATGAAAATTTTTCCATGTATAGATATTACTATTATTCTAAAAAGGAAAAAGTGAAAAAGGTTATATAAAGAGAAGGTATGGTGGTTATAGGATGGAATGAGGAAGAAGAATTTGATTTCTCTTTTATATCTTTCAGTGTTAGATGAAAATTTTTCCATGTATAGATATTACTATTATTCTAAAAAGGAAAAAGTGAAAAAGGTTATATTTTTATGAATAAGATAACCACTCACCTTGATTCTGTCTCCTCAAAAATAGGTTACTTATAAATGGCATAAACATTCATCACTTGTTACTGTCAGGAAGCATTTGGATCAAATAAGAAATGTCCCTTGCTGTTCTATGACCCATTTTGAACTTGTCCATGAACTCTCTAGAGAGTTCTTAATCACTATTTGGGAACTGCTCTCATATAGTCTGAAATTCTCTTCCAGGCCTATAAATGTGGGCATTTGCACTTTATTACAAAATATATGTTATTTTTACTTTGATTTGACATGTTTGAAGGGCCCCAAAATGTCCAGAGCCAAATAAAAGGCAGATCAGTAGCTGCTTGTTATATGACAAGTGGATTCGGGAATGGAGCAGTATATATGGAGCAAGAGATGTCAGTGACAGCTCTGACATAAAGAGACACAGATGGGACATGGGACATGAAGCAAAGTGGGCAGTCAACAAAGGTTTGTGGACCTGGTGTGCTGATGATGGCAAAGCTCTTTATTTTTTTATTTTTTTTTAAATATATTTTATTGATTTTTTTACAGAGAGAAAGGGAGAGGGAGAGAGAGTTAGAAACATCGATGAGAGAGAAACATTGATCAGCTGCCTCCTGCACACCCCCTACTGGGGATGTGCCCGCAACCAAGGTACATGCCCTTGACCAGAATCGAACCTGGGACCCTTCAGTCCGCAGGCCGACACTCTATCCACTGAGCCAAACTGGTTAGGGCGGCAAAGCTCTTTAGAGCAGGGTTCTACCAGTTGTGCCTTTCCGTACTTCTAGCCTAAAAGCATAAATTCACAATACGGCTTTTTAAAGACAAGGAGCTGTACAATACTGCACAGTCCGTCTGACCACTAAGCTGTGAGCTGCCAGAGATCAGGGAAGTGAGTCTCATTCATCTTTACATCACTAGGACTTGGCATCCCAGTGTGTGTACTTGCTAGGTACCTATTTGTCAAGTGTCCAGCTAATTAGTGCTACCACAACTAGAGGGATGGCCCTGTGGGAGAACAGAGAAAAATGCTTTTGTCCCTTTATGACAAAAATCTTCCACATGGTAACTCTTCTTCTCCCCTCCTCCAAGAGATCCTGCTTCCTCTTAACACCGCTCTACTGTAAGGACACCTCTCCCAGGCCCCTCATCAAGTCTACTGAGCTTAGCCCAGGAGGTCAGTCACACTGGGAGAGTGATGTGTACTCGATCGGGGAACTGAAACATCTCGTTTCTTTTAGATACTATCCTGTCATCTCCACTAAACTAGGAACACAGAGCAGCACTCATGTCTGATTCATCTGCTCTCATTAACCTGCCTAATAAGTGCTTATTAAAATCATGTTTTATTTCAATAGGACACAGACAAAAATACAGCTGAAGCTATTCCCAGGACTAGGCTCTAAATACCAATGATATTGAACACGCTTGACCTACCTACATTTAGAAAACACATAAGATTATAAAGTATACTTTTTTAAGTTAGCCCTCACTCCTTAGACCCATTTTATATCCCAGTTCCTATTGCTTATTTTCTTTCCTTTTTTTAAACTTGTGGACATTTTAATGAACTTCCCATGTAGCTTTAAGCTACCAGGACACAGGCCCCACCAACACCCTTCTTCTCCCAGCTCTTCTACTCAAGAACTTGGTCTTTACAATGACAGGCTGCTTAGGGAGCTTTTCCATCCCTAGAACTTTGTAGTAGCCTGATCGCACCACATTAATGAAGGAGCAGCTCCAGTCTTTCTTTTGGCAGCATTTACCCATGTCTGCTCACTGACCAGGGTCCACAGTTTATCAAGGTTGACAGTTGGGCAGAAGCTCTGGTCCCTCTTTAAGTGATAATGCCTCATACCAACTTTCCCAAAGTAACCTGGGTGATATTTGTCAAAGTTGATCCTGTGATGATGCAAGCCACCAGCATTACCTCAGCCCCCTGGGTGCTTCTGTGCTTGCTGGTCTGATCACCCCTAACCACCTCTGCTTGCCGGCCTGATTGACCCTAACTGCCCTCCCCTGCCGGCCTGATAGCCCCTAACTGCTCTCCCCTACTGGCCTGATCGCCCTTAACTGCCTCTGATCCCGCCACCAGTGGCTTTGTCTAGAAGGACGTCCAGAAGATGTCTGGTCTAATTAGCATATTACCCTTTATTACTATAGATATATAAATCAAACCTTTCTTGTTTACATTCCAAAGTTTTCGCAGTTTATCATCATCTTTTAATATTGTTTCTAGTTTTTGAGTTGTTATCAGGTCAAATCTTTCAATCTTTTATACTTCCTTTATTTTATATGCCTAGAGCACCTATGATTAATTTACATTTTCTTCAGTTCTCTATTAAAAATCGCCTAAGCTTTTTTTCTACAAGGAGATCATTTTCAAAAACCTATGAGCAGATAAAAGGTAATATTGTATATCCTTCTTCCAAATACTTTAAAAAAGCCAAAATGGAAAATTTTTATTATCCAATTCAGTGAAAAAAGTTTAAGAATTCTTACCTCGACCTAAAACACAAATAGCCATTAAGTTGGATGAATAATAAGTAGAATGGAATTTCAGTAGCTCTTGTCTTACATCAATGCCTTCTTGGTTTGGTCTAGTCTCTAGAGTATATTTGTTACCTGAAAGGGAGAAAAAAACACTTTTCAGAAAACACAAACTACTAGTACGTGGACTTAAAATTTTGTAATTATTGCAACATTGCTGTAAGTTAAACTTAAAAAACAGAGTTCAAGCTGACACACACAGTGATTAGTCAAATATGTTTGAATGTAAGCTGGATAAACAAAACAGTATAGTGCAAACCAGTGACATTTAAACTATAGAGAATTTTCCCTCAGGAACTTAAAGTGCTTTATAAAAATTATACTTCTTAAAACCCCTATGAGATAGTAGGTAATATGAGCACTTATAAGATAAAATTAGATCCACATGGCCTTCATTCACACTTACTTTAATTCCCTACATGCTACACAATTAATTTAGCATAGCCACTAAGGGATCTTTTTGGAACTTGCCAAGTTACTTGTGGAAATAAACGTACTATTCTTGGCTGCAGCACTAAATCTGTGATGTAAATTTTCATGAATTTGATCTAGACTGGTAAAAATAAGATGCAGTGCTATTTTTATACGTCTCAAGCGATAATACCACTATGAGATCTCTTATGAAATCAAATAACTAATCAAATTAGGATGAAATATGCATGTCAAAGAAAATACTCAAACTAAGTACTACCTTTCTAATAAGGGTATTTAGAGACTGAGATGGAATTTCAACAATTGGTGACTCTAAAAATGGCACCTTGACTAGAACTATCTTAAGATCCTACTTAGAATAATAAATTTTATTATTGCTCCTGCTTAAATGGGCTCCTGTCTTTCATCTGCAGACATGAAACTATGGCAGAACACAGTCTTGATGGAATTATCCTCTTTGGGTTAATAATGGTTGATGAACTGACATTGGGAGTCCCTTTTTTACTAAATTGGATATCCAGAGAGCCACCAGATGGCGATCTTAGGTCTCTTTAGACCTAGAGAGCTGCATAGTATTTGGAGCCAAGATTCATGCCTCAGGATGCTTGAATTAACAGATCCAGTGGAGTGTGTGTGCAAGTGCTCATTAACCTTTTTCAAGTCACAAAGCAATCCAATGTACTCATCTTCACAAGCAGTAGTCTGCTAGTCAAGTTTCCAGGTTCTTAACTAGTCTTCTCAGTTTCTCACCAAAGATCCACTTCAATTCCAGATCAGCTCTACATGGGATCCTGGGACATCCCCTCACTCTACCTAGAGGATTCAGATATTCTTAAAAGTACCCAGTCTCAATTCTTCAGGAAAAAAAGAAGCTTTTTGCCTGGTAATGGCTTGAAGCTCTCTCATTTTATGGCGAAACTTGAGAATTGATGATGTTTCCCTTTTCCACTAAGTGAAGATTCTAAAAGCCTCTGTTCCAATGGACTAGGCTTAGAGCTTCCTTAGTCATTTACGTTGACAAGCTCAAATTCCTACAATATTTGGACAAAGATCAACACATTGGGACATACAAATTTAGAGAAATTAAGTTTTATTTCAACAGGCTATAAATTTCATATTAGAAATTAGATTTTTAAAAATCTGAATGTGATCTGATTTGCCTATTCACAGTCTAGTTAATATTCTGGTTAAAAAAAAAAATATCTCAGATCAAAGTTGAAGAAGACCAAGATCATGGCCTCCATCTAGAACTTAAATTCTTTCAGGTTAGGAGGGCAAGGGGGAAATGAGAGATATTTGTAATACTATCAACAATTAAAAAATATTTTTAAATAATTCTTTCAGGTTAACCAGCTCTAGCTCATCCTTGCTTTGATTTTAACTTACCTGGATATCTTACCATTCTAATCTTTACTCTTTACCTTTAGTTCCACTTTAAAATACAGAGATAAAAGCAGGAGCATACACCAAACACACTAAGACATGGATCAATGGCAAAATACTGACAACGTCATATTAAATGAGCCAAAGGACCACAACGGAATACAATACAGCGAAGAGAATGAATAATCCACTCTTTATATGCAATAGTATAGATGAACTTCACAACTTTAAGGCTGAATAAGGAGCCAGACACAAAAGGGTATATACCCTGTACAATTTCATTTATACAAACAAAAACTAATCTGGGTTATGAAAGGCAGAACAGAGGTTACCCTGGGGAGTGGGGAGTGACTACAAAGGAACACGAAGAGGGCTGGTGAGGTGCTGGTAATGTTCTGCTTTTGATTGGGTGCTGATTCGTGTGCTCTGGTTTTGAAAATTAAATAAGTTATACTTAAAAAATAGCAGTATATTCATTCAACTGATTCTTCAACTAGCAGCAAAAGTAAAACAGCAACAATTTATCAAAACCACACATACTCCTCTGTAAATTTACTATACTTCAACAAAAAGTTAAATGAAAAATAAGGTGCCACTGTCAACAGTAATCTTGCTCACCTAAGGTAAAAATCGAATGATACTGGATCTCTGGCTAAACGGAAACAATCGCATTTGTTCTGAAAAGAAGCTTTAGCTACAAACAGATACCATTTTACAAATCTACATTCTCATTTGTTTGCTGTCTTCCTACTATGTGATGACAAAAAGGAACCAGTGGTCCACCTGGAAACACATCCCAGAATAGCAGTTCTGAATCCTTAGAAGCTCCTGATTTAGAAAAAGGAGAAGGTTCTCCACTTTGACCCTCTTGGGTCAGGATAGTCAGTTCTCAATTCACTGACAGAGAACATGGATACCAGGTACAAATGGGCCAGAGCCAGGCTTGCTATTAGAATAATTCCTTTAAGAGTTTTCTAAAAACAGGAAGGCTAGCTAGTGGAAGTTCTCAAGAAATAGTTAGATATAGAAATGAAAGAAAAAGCAGGACATAATGCACAGAATTCCCTAAGTAGTCCTTAACTTACTGAGTGGACTCTATTGCTGTCAGCACCAGGATCCGTACCCAGGTAGGAAGGTGCAGAGGAACACTGGCTTTAGTGTTGGCAGAGCTATCATCTAATCTAGGGTAAACTATCTTCCAGTAGTACTACCTTGAACAAGTTATTTAACTTCTCTTACTCTCAATCTCTTATCCTGACACTGTTAGGCTTACACCAAATTAGAGGGGGAAAAACCTGTAAAAAAGTATAACACGCTTTGGCCAGTTTGGCTCAGTGGATAGAGCGTCGGTCTGCGGACTGAAGGGTCCTGGGTTCAATTCCAGTCAAGGGCACATGCCCAGGTTGTGGGCTCAATCCTCAGTGGGGGGCATGCAGGAGGCAGCCAATCAATGATTGTCTCTCCTCATGGATGTTTCTCTCTCCCTCCCTCTTCTTTCCTCTCTAAAATCAATAAAAAAAATATTTTTTTAAAAGTATAAAACAGCCGAGACCGGTTTGGCTCAGTGGATAGAGCGTCAGCCTGCGGACTGAAAGGTCCCGGGTTCGATTCCGGTCAAGGGCATGTACCTTGGTTGCGGGCACATCCTCAGTGGGAGGTGTGCAGGAGGCAGCTGATCGATGTTTCTCTCTCATCGATGTTTCTAGCTCTCTATCCCTCTCCTTTCCTCTCTGTGAAATATCAATAAAATATATATTTTTTTTTAAAAAAAGTATAAAACAGTATTCAACATCCAATAAATAGAATGGAAAGTTTGATGACACCAAGGGCTATTTAGGGACATGAAGTAATGAAAACTCAGACACTGCATGAGGGAGTGCACCTTAAATCAACCTCTATAGGAAACAATTAGATAATATCTGTTAAATCTGAAAATGTACATGTCCTACTACATAGTAATTCCACTCCTAGTACCCTAGGGAACTCTGTGTACAAGGAAACATGTACAAGGAATGCTCACCACAGCAGCACTGTTCCATTAACAGGAAACTGATAATACTGGTACATATGTTCAATGAATTATTCGAATAGTAGCAAAAATAAGACTGAAAAACTTATCAAAGCCACACTCTCTGTGGGAGACAGACTGCTGTAGAAGACACACAAGGCCTCTGCCCTCATAGTGCTAAGTCTGGATGGAGGTTAGAGGTGGGGATGCCAGGGTGTAGAAAAAAATTAATGTCTTGATTTTATAATGTATTCTTTATTCAGTTTTTTACTAAAAGTGTTTAAATATTTATTCAGTACTAAAGTATTTAAAGTAAAAAAGAAAAAGTCTCCCTTTTCCTCTTGCCATTCCCACTTAACAAATGTAATTGTTATAATAGACTGCTATGATTTTAAAAATACTACTTTGGGGATTATAAAATTACATATAACTAATAGATTGCTTTGTGCACTTCCAATTTTATGTTTATTATGTAAGTTAACTTGGGGGACTTTTAAAAAAGACTATAAAGAAAGCTTTCTTTCAGTTTGGATACCACACTATTATATCCAGCGGCAGTCAGGGAATTAGCATACCTTTACACACTTCGAAGTTGTTTTAAAAATTGCAGTTAGAAGCAGTGATTCTGTGTTCTTCAGATTTATATACTTGACAATATCAGTATCATTGCTAAGATAAATTCTGAGGTCCCTGAAATGTCTGTGTAATGCCAATTTGTTTGAAAAGTGGCTTTAGGCCGAAACCGGTTTGGCTCAGTGGATAGAGCGTCGGCCTGCGGACTGAAGGGTCCCGAGTTCGATTCTGGTCAAGGGCATGTACCTTGGTTGCGGGCACATCCCCAGTAGGGAGTGTGCAGGAGGCAGCTGATCGATGTTTCTCTCTCATTAATGTTTCTAGCTCTCTATCCCTCTCCCTTCCTCTCTGTAAAATATCAATAAAATATATTAAAAAAAAAAAAAAGAAAAGTGGCTTTAGTAGAGAACATCAGCATACATGGAATATTAGAAGGGAATGTGAGTTAAAAAATTTTTTTTTCAAAATTCTTACACCCAAGTAATTGTTACCCTTTGGCGGATTAGATGCTTATACCAACAATGCTGCCATTGTGCAGAACGAGTTGGGGCTCCTCTTTGGGAGTTGCCTCTTTTTAAATAGCCTCACTGGTGACAAATCACAATCAGCATAATCAGGAAGCAGCCACAAATCTTCCAGAAATAAATCCAATGAGGAGGGTGAGTAATATTATTTCACAAGCAAAGAAAAAAATGTCCTAAAGGAAAGTTTCAGGAGTGATTGGCAAAGAGAAACATTGAATGGCCATGTTTCAAGCAGGAGACTTGGGTTTCCCCAGCAATAGAGGAAGCCAAGCTTTCCGCACACCCTGGCAGGCCCAGGCCTCCAATCAAGGCTACCATTTACAAATAGTGATGAATGGGGCTTTGTAAATTGTAAATCTCAGTAAAACTATTTTATATTTTCACTAGAGGCCCGTTGCTGCAAAGTTTCAATTCTAGAAGATAAATAAATCCCAGATACCAGGGCCTTCACTTGGGTCACTGGGGGGTGTGGCCAGCCTGCAAACCACCACAGGCCCGTCGAGCTGGAGAGAGCAGGAGGCTTGGGTTGCCCCTGGCAATGGAGGAAGCCAAGCTTCCTGGCCTGCCTTGGCCTCCGCTCAAGGCTACAAAGTTTCAATTTTAGAAGATAAATAAATCCCAACAAAAATGTCTGCGGCCATGGAGCGAGCAGGAAGCTTGGGTTTCCCTGGCGATGGAGGAAGCCAAGCTTTCTGCCCGCCCTGGCCTGCCCTGGCCTCCACTAAAGGCTACGACTTGGGTCGCTGGGGGGTGTGGCCAGCCTGCAAACCACCACAGGCCCGTCGCCCAGGCCACCCCATGACCCAAGGGAACCTCCACCCTGATCCGGGACACCCTTCAGGGCAAACCAGCTGGCCCCCACCCATGCACCAGGCCTCTATCCTATCTAATAAGAGTAATATGCAAATTGACCATCACTCCAACACACAAGATGGCTGTCCCCATGTGGTCAAAGATGGATGCCACAAGATGGCCAGCAGGGGAGGGCAGTTGGGAGGGACCAGGCCTGCAAGGGAGGGCAGTTGGGGCGATCAAGCCTGCAGGCGAAGGCAATTAGGGGCAATCAGGCTGGCAGGGGAGCAGTTAGGCATCAATCAGGCTGGCAGGGGAGTGGTTAGGGGGTGATCAGGCTGGCAGGCAGAAGTGGTTAGGGGCAATCAGGAAGGCAGGCAGGTGAGCAGTTGGGAGCCAGCAGTCCTGGATTGTGAGAGGGATGTTCGACTGCCCGTTTAGGCCCGATCCTGGTAGGACATCCCTGAAGCTGCCTGTTGGGATATTGATTTTAAGCTGCTTATTAAGACTTAGAAAGAACCTTTGGCCTTTTCCATCTAAACCTCTTGCCTAAGAGGTTTAGATGGAAAGGCCTACTCCAGGAAGGGAATTTCAGGATATTCATTTTAGCCTAATTTGAATTAAGTATGGTAAACAGGAGGACTTCAAGCAGGGGCTGTTCACTAGAAATCCTGTCCCCCATTGTTTCTGAGTTGCCTAGCAAGAATTTGCCTGCTGTGTGTTCCCTTCTCCTTTAACTATCTGTAAATTGCCCACTCTCACTTCTTAAATCTAAGACCCCATTCCCCCTACCTTTCTCCTTTATCCAAAATGTCATATATACCCAATGTTGCCTCACTCTTTTTGAAATTTTCATGCTTACGTGCATTTCCCATGCGTATGTATTAAAATTTTATTTTCTCCTGTTAATGTCTTTTAATTTATTAGCCCAGCTAGAAGAACTTAAAAAGGTAGGAGGAAAAGTATTAATTTTGTAGGTCCCATTAGAAAGTAGACTTTAGAATAAAAAGATCCATTACCTTCTCCCTTTGAAATTCTGGTTAGTATCTATTCACAGTTCTAACTGCTCTGCTCCTTCAACATTTAGACCCCTAATTGAATGGGATGGCCAGAGAAATCCTCTACAGGGCAAATAATTGATCAGGTCAATGTTACTACAAGTTTGAGAGTATCATCCAGAATATTACGTATAAATTCCAATGCCAAGACTCCTGTATGACATTCTTCTTTTGGAACTACTAAGTAAAATTCTAGTCACCTGTTAAGTGGATTATAACTCCTTCGTTCTTATTGTTTCTAATCTCTAAATTCAATTCTACACCTTGCTACCCAACAAACTCACTTCATATTTGGTCACTATTCTCAATAACCTATCACTTTCTCATGAAGCCCATATACCTCAGCTTCGGCTTTATCTTTGGTCATTAGTCACAACATAGGTGCCTACACTGGGACCAGGCAGATACTTAAGGGCAGGGGCAAGAAACAAAAGTAAGTAACAATGATATAACAACCACTTCTCAGCTCCAGACTGTTCGTTTATAAGAAACAGTGTAGGTAAAAATGAGTTCTGAAATCTTCTGTCTTGAACTGTAAAATACAATACTATGCAAAGAGGCCATGGGTTTAAATGAGGTCAAGGAGAATTAATGCATGAAAGCTGTTGACAAACCTGTCCCAAATTTGCTGAAGGGGTGTTTGGGATTCCCCGTAGCTTTCTCCAACTGAAAGAGTCTCCAAGCATCGTTCATCACATTCTTCTCATGTTCTGAATCAACTGCATTCACCTCTCTGTCTTTGCAACTTTCATCAAATAAGGGGCACAGAAAAAACTGCGCAAACCTAAGGGTGTGAAACATAATTTAAAAGCTGTTATTTTTTAAAAGTAAAAAATGCTTGAAACATAACAGATAGGAAATATTAATTCTACAGAATCAGGAAAAAAAAACTACCATTGCTACTAAGAAAAAAGGAATATAAAGTATGTTCTAAGTAACCTAAGAAAAATATAATATTGGACATATGTAAATTCAAAAGTCAATCTACCAGAGAGATGTTAAATAATTAACGAAGATATAAAAAGATGAAAACCTCCGATTCTGACACCAATTCCCATGTCTTTTTTCCACACCACCAAACAATTCTCCAACACCAGCTGGGTTTCCACAATTCAGCTCAATTACGACACTATCTACCTAAAAATCAGATGCTGCCCCCTATAAGACTGCCCCCTCCAGACACTAGTCACTAGTCTGGGTTGTCATCTTAGCTTCTGACCAACCCTCTGAACAATCAATCGGAGGATTCCACAACTTCCTCCTCGGGTTCTATTAATTTAGCAGAGCAGCTCACAGGGCCCAGAGAAACATTTTACTTTCTAGCTTACTGGTTTATTATAAAAGGATATAATTCAGGAATAGTCAGAAAAAAGAGGTACACAGGGCAAGGTATGTGGGAAGCAGTGAGGAGTTTCCATGCCCTCTGAACACACCTCTCACCAAATCTCCATGTGGTCAAAACTAGGAGTTCTCCAAATTCCATCCTTTGGGATTTTTAGGGAGGCTTCATTGATTAAATCATTGACCATTAGTGACTGAACTTAATCTCCAGCCCCATTCCCTTCCTTAGAGGTCTAGGGATGAGACTATAAGTTTCAAATCTCTAATCATGTGGCTCCCATCCTCAGGTTACCTAGGGGCTTCCCCCAAATCCTCATTAACATAACAACCTTTATGGTTCTGACCACTTAGGAAATTGCAAGGGTTTTTTAAGAGTTTTATGAGTCAGGACCAGAATAGAAGACCAAATATATATTTCTTATTATAAATCACAATGTTGCCCTAGCTGGTTTGGCTCAGTGGATAGAGCGTCTGCCTGGGGACTGAAGGGTCCTGGGTCTGATTCCGGTCAAGGGCACATGCCATGGTTGTGGGCTCAATCCCCAGTAGGGGGCGTGCAGGAGGCAGACAATCAATGGTTCTCTCTCATCATTGATGTTTCTATCTTTCCCTCTCCCTTCCTCTCTGAAAATCAATAAAAATATATTTTAAAATAAATCATAATGTCACAACACCAAAAAGTCAAGGCAGACTTATGGAGAGAGCAGCAATCTATTTAAGATTTGCAATTTGGCATATCTATGAAAATCCTTGTTATAAATGGCTAATTCTCCAAAAAAAGGAAAAGGCAGGTGACAGTTCTTAGGCAAGGAAACCTTAAACTTACAGTTTTAGGTGCAATTTCACTAAGACTCAGACATTTTAGGACAAACTAAGTGACCTACTTTTAAAAGGCTCTATTTGAATTTTTCTTCTCATGGAGAAAAATAAACAAACCTACTTTAATTAGTGAAAAAAATGGAGTGAAAAACCTATGACATAGTAGTTTGACTAAGTTATAACTATGGGCTTCTAGGAAATTGTGAGTATTTTAAAATTTTAATAAGCAGTGATTCCACAAATACCATGGCATGTAACTCTAACAAAAGTAACTAATATGCTTTCCTTCAGACTATTCTTTAATAGTAGTACCAAAGCTTAACTAAGATACCTTTAGTTAATAAATTAACTCTCCTATATCAGGTTGCAATCATGATTTCATACAGTAATTCTTCTAAAGAAACGTTAGCCTCCATCTTTTAAAAACAAGATCCAGAATTCAAATGAAACAGAGTAGAAGGTCTGTCTGAATGAAACTACTATTCAGTGGACCTAAGAGACTCCTGAGTCTGTAACATTTGAGCAACTGCACCTCCCACAGTCCAGCTGTCAAGGAGGCTGTTATTATTTGATATTTATTTTAAGTACATAAACATAATACTATGACAAGCACTTTACACACACCAATCCAAAGAGAAATCCATCTAACTATAATCTGTAATCAAAGATATATTGAAACAGAGCTATTTCTGGACATGCAACCTCTTCTACCTACGTCAATATGTTCAGGCTGGAAAACGTGCCTAATAGTTACACAGTGTAACTAGATAGGCCTACATAAAGGGTCATTATTATGAACAGTATAAGCCACTTTTTAAAAAGATGCTCTTATACAAGTGTTTTTTTTTTTTCACTCTGAGCCAAGTAACAGAGATCCTCCATCATACAGAGATCTATTACATGAACATCTGCAGTAGCATTTGTAAAGCAGAAAATGAGCCCAGGGAACTTATTGTTAATCTTCTGGGAATACATATGATTATACCTCAAAGCTGCTGCCTAAAGATTGAAACGTAAGCTAAAATAAGTAAGAAACAGGCTACTTTGAGCTAGCCATGTATCCTGTTAATATTCTTTGCTCTAAGGAATAAATTCAAACTATTAGGTTGCTTAAAAAATAGAATGACTATTATTAAGATAAGCAAGCAAATAAAGTTGACAATTACTAAAACTGCAAGGTCAAACTCAGTACAGATTCACTAAAAAGCTTCAGATTATACTTGATAATACAGAAAACTATAAAAATTCACCAAGAGCCCTGACCAGTTTGGCTCAGTGGATAGAGCGTCGGCCTGTGGACTGAAGGGTCCCAGGTTCGATTCAGGTCAGGGGCATGTACCTTGGTTGCGGGTAGATCCCCAATAGGGGGTGCACAGGAGGCAGCTGATTGATGTTTCTCTCTCATTGATGTTTCTAGCTCTCTATCCCTCTCCCTTCCTCTCTGTAAAAAATCAATAAAATATATTAACAAACAAAATTCACCAAGAAAACAATTATACTTTGAATAATGAATCAAATCAATAATATAACAAAAATTTTAAATTGTTAGCTATATAGAAAATTGACCAAGAAATTAAATTGGCCTAAGGGAGATTGTTATAGAAAATACTTTCACAAAAAGTACCCAGGGTTGAAACTGCAGGTCAAAGCATTCTATATCTGCTAAGTATTCTTGAGAATAGAGGAACTAAAGGAAATAAGAGTATTTAAGTTCTAGCATTCTGGAACAGAAATATGTTCTGTTACAGTTTATTCTTTATCACCTGCTTCATATGTAATACCAGTTAGAATGGGAAAGACTGGTGAGAATTTTATAAGTCAATAAAGCATTTTGTAGGCCTGAAGACTGGTTTAAAGTCAGACCATTATTTTTCTTCTACCACAAAGTAAATATATGAGATCACATTATTATTTTTCTTTTTCACAAAACCCAGGGGTGAGGGTAATACTGATTAAAATACCTCTTGTTAAGCTATAAAGCTGTGAAGGCATCTCTGTAAAAATAATAATTATTACTATTACTACTATTAAAGTCGTAAGTGCACAAAGTTGGATAATGTACAGAGTATTCAGCATTACCTGTCTAGGGCACCTTCTAGGTGTTCATGGGAAACATCAAAATAATAATTGGTATGCTCTCCACTAGTAAAAGCATTTGAACTTCCTGCATGCTCACTGAGAAACTGGCTGTATTCATTTTCTTTAGGATATTTCTTTGTTCCCAAAAATAGCATATGTTCACAAAAATGACTTAAGCCAGCAATATTTGGAGGATCTGACAATGAACCTGAAAAGAGTAGAGAAAACATATATATAATAAATCATTTTTTATGTTGAAAGAAATCAAATACAGATAAGTCACAGATGATTTGAAATTTCTGTTAGCATGACAACTCCAATCATACAAACAGAAAAAGCTAAGCATAGGCTGCTCTCTAGCCCCATCTTTTGACATTAATTAGTTGGTGACCTTGGGCAGATTTTAACCTCTCTGGACATTAGTTTCCTCACACATCAAACTGGAGGGAAAGAGGTGAATTCACTGTTGTTTTTATTTTGCAGGAGACAGTATAGCAGAATGCTAAGGGCACTGGTTTGGGGGTTAGCAGCTCTATTAGCTATGAAACTTTGAGCACAATATTTTATCCATCTTGCCTCAGTCACTTTTCTATATACACACCTAACTTAAGAGAGTTGTGTGAATAACAATTAGATGATATTTGCAAAGCACATTGTATTGTGTTCAGCAATTATTATTTGTTCAACATATGATGGTTATTACTTTTTTCCCTCAATTTTAAAATGTCACTGAGTTAAACAAAAATTTTTCAGAAAGAAAACATGCCTCACTAAATGTACTTATAGATAAGAAGCAAGCTGAGTAAAGCAGCATTAAATGTGGGAGAAATGTACACACAAGAATCTAGGAAATGTACTTCCTTGTGTACCCAAAGTGTACAAAAGTGAAAGAATTAGAACTGTTACAGTACAAGATGGGAATGAATTTCCTTGCTGCTAGGTCACCTCAGCTGAGAACCTAACAAAATGCTCTTGGTAAATGTAAAATTATTTGACTTAGACAGTTGTACATTATCAATAGCTGTACAGGGCTACTGTACAAAATAAGGTACATGAAACTGGCAACTGTTAGGTCTTTATTTGCACAAATATGGAAAGTTCTAATAAATGTCAACATCAGGTCAATGAAACTGAACAAAGCCTAATTCACAATTTTAAATTGTACCTATGTGTACATCAAGTGCTGCTGATGACTTATCCGTGGTGGGATCACTGATGAGAAGTACTTTGATGCCATTGGCCAGCTCCAGCCCCCGGTATTCTCGCTTGTCTTCAGGAGATTTGATAATGTGATTTCCTAGTCTCTTGATTGCTGGATTACTCATTTTGCTGTAGGTCTTTTTGTGGAAACTTAAAAGAAAAAAATTAATTGTTAGATTGTGGCTGCCCTTTTTTTTTTTAAAGAACAAAGAGTAACATTAAGCAAAACCATTTATTGCATCATCAGATTAAAACACATCTGGAGGAAATTTTTTACAGCCTACCTACAAGGTATAATCATTCCACTCCTTCCTCTTACCCATCATTCTTTCAGAGAAATGTTAATATTGTTTTTGTAGAGCCATATTTAGGACAGCACACGGATGGGGATTTGAGAGAGGATGGGTTGGGCCATGAGTGGGCCCATGTGCTGACCTAGAATACAGTTTTCAATTACCAATAACTGCTTTCCCACATATTTCAGAGGCATCTGCTAGAGTAAGTGAGCTGAGAGTTGTAAGAATTATTATAAGGTCATCCAAAACATTGCTCAACCTGATGACATTCAAAGATAGGGCAGATCTAGAACTCATCAGTCTGGTATGCACATGCCCAGAACATAGGGAACAACCTTCAATGAGGAAAAACCCTGTGAAGTCCTAGTACAAAATAAGAGATCTGGGCTGTCCTATGAGTCTTGGCAGCAAAAGTAGGGACATAAAAATAAACAAGGTTGGAAGGACCCCAAGTAATTTTTGTAGTCCAGTGCAAAGGTGAATGCCAGAGCAGGAACAAGTCCAGTCATCTTAGCAAAGATGTTAAATTGTCTTACAAAGGACTTACTTCCCTTCCTCTGATAGTCCTTTTCTTCTCTAAGAAAGCTCGAGTTATGCTGATGGAAAGGGGCTCTTGACTGCTATGCAGGGATTATTAGTGCAGCAAAGGGATTGTTCCAGAGTATGGGGTATGTATGTTTTGAGACTAAGAGTGGATGCTATTCTTGTCTATGTTGCTTAAGATAGTGGTCAGCAAACTCATTAGTCAACAGAGCGGCAAACCGTGGCTCGCGAGCCGCAGTTTGCCGACCACTGGCTTAAGAGACAAAAACTGAGCCTGTTGTTATTAGTAGGTGAATATACTAATCAAGTAAAGCCAAAAACATATCTTAAACTATAGAGAAAAAATGACCCTGCGCTACCACATTTGCTTCTCACCTGGAAGACAAAAGAAGTGGATTTGACTGCTCCTTAAAGACTGACATCCAGATTTAAGAGCAAATCAGAGGGGACACAAATAGACATACAATTTTATGGGATAAAAACTTTATTTTTTGTGTTAAAATCTTTGGAGATTAATGGAATGAAAAACCCAGTTTGCTTTTATCAGAAAAGCTTCCTCTCTAAAATAATCTGTAACTAGTCTTCTGAGTAAGAAATTATCAACCAAAGAGGTTTGTTTGCTCCTATTAAGACCGTCCCTGATATCTTTAGAAAAGAATATTTGGAATATTAAAGATCAGTAGCATAGGTCATACTAAATGTATCAATACCAGTTTTTAAAAACCACATAGTACTTTACAGAGACATTGCTAATAGTTTTACCCTATTTATAGTAAAAATGTCTAATTTATTTTATTTAATTAATTTATTTATTAATTGATTGATTTCAGAGAGGAAGGGAGAAGGAGAGATAGAAACATCAATGGTGAGAGAGAATCATTAATCCGCTGTCTCCTGCACACCCCCTACTGGGGATCAAGCCCACAACCTGGTCATGTGCCCTTGACTGGAATTGAACCCGGACCCTTCAGTCCACAGGTCAATGCTCTATCCACTGAGCCAAACCAGCTAGGGCAGTAAAAATTTCTTGAAAAACAAAATATAATGCTAACATTTTTGGGATATAAGGCCACTGTTGGAAAATTCAAAAGCAATGTGGAAGTGAAAAGGTATTATTAACAACTTCTTTCTACTTCATTAGCCACAAACCACTTTAAGATCAATGTCAAAGTCAGATGAGAATCCGAGTGCAGCCCTAACCGGTTTGGCTCAGTGGATACAACGTCGGCCTGCGGACTGAAGAGTCCCAGGTCCGATTCTTGTCAAGGGCATGTACCTTGGTTGCGGGCACATCCCCAGTAGGGAGTGTGCAGGAGGCAGCTGATCGATGTTTCTCTCTCATTAATGTTTCTAGCTCTCTATCCTTCTCCCTTCCTCTCTGTAAAAAAAAATCAATAAAATATATATTTTTTTTAAAGAAAGAAAATCCGAGTGCAAAGTCTTAAAAAAAAATGGTGTTTTGTGGTTAAAAAAAATCTCAGCGTAACAGATAATGGTCTATCTAAGCCTCCAAAGACAGGCGCAATAATAATTCTGGTTAAAGAATTTCCCCAGGGGCAATGTGGACTACAGCAAATGCCTTCAGTTAATAGCTGGTTTTGAAAACCTTGAGTTCAATATAAATTACTATTTTGAAAAATGAGTTCCAACCTAGCAGCAACATTAGGATTAAATAAGCCATGAGGAAGCCTCCATTAAGCTCCACAGCCAGAAGGGCAGCATTAAAAGAAAACATTAAGAAAGCTCAGTGTGTGCCGAAACCGGTTTGGCTCAGTGGATAGAGCGTCAGCCTGTGGACTCAAGGGTCCCGGGTTCGATTCCGGTCAAGGGCATGTACCTTGGTTGCGGGCACATCCCCAGTGGGGGGTGTGCAGGAGGCGGCTGATCGATGTTTCTAACTCTCTATCTCTCTCCCTTCCTCTCTGTAAAAAATCAATAAAATATATTTAAAAAAAAAAAAAAAAAAAAAGCTCAGTGTGCACCACAGATGCCTAGGTTCCTCCCTGCAAAGCTCTACTAGAGGAAGGGATGGGACTGGGATTTTACTGATGAATTCCACTAAGTGGGAGCAAAAACTAAAGGCTATTTTGGTTCCATTGCCATTGTTTACACCCAAAGCTCTCTACTGTGCTTACCCAGCCAGTTTCATTTAGCCCAGTGGTCGGCAAACTCATTAGTCAACAGAGCCAAATATCAATAGTACAACGATTGAAATTTCTTTTGAGAGCCAAATTTTTTAAACTTAAACTTCTTTTAACGCCACTTCTTCAAAATAGACTCGCCCAGGCCGTGGTATTTTGTGGAAGAGCCACACTCAAGGGGCCAAAGAGCCGCATGTGGCTCGAAAGCCGCAGTTTGCCAACCACGGATTTAGGGGAACCAAAATTTACAAGCAACTAAAATGTAATAATGCTTATGCTGATGATGGCGGAGCTCTGAAACTTCTACCCAATCCACAACTGTAGTGAGATCAAATACAGATCATTTAGGGAGAACAAACTGTCTTATTCTATGGGAGGTGAAAAATTCATTATAATTAAGATAACCACCCTCAACTATAGGCTACATTCTGTACTTTTTTCAGGGTTCAATTTCTCTTGTCCAGATCTTCATTTTCTCAAAAGAAAAAAATATAATCAGAGGCATTATATAACTCATTTGGGCATTGAAGCTATGATTGGTTAATATCCGTGGTATGGCTAAGAATAAAGAGAGAGATTTATTCTATAAGTCAAACATAAAAATTAGTCCAACTACTTTTAGACATTTGTATATGAGATCAAGGACAACTATAAATTTCCAAGCTGACAATGTTCCTGAATCAAATATGACTTCTTGAAGCAAAAGCCAAGAGTTAATAGCAGCATTTTCAAACAAGATCCTTCCCAGCAATCCATATTCAATAGCACAGGCTGGCTTTACCTAAAGCATGTCTACCAACACATCCTACAACAATTTGATTCTCACCTTCTGTTCACTCTTCTGATGATGATGAACTCATCAACAGCTTGCCTGTCTCTGTATTTATACTCATGAGATCACGTGTCTATCCATCAGCTTATTAGCATACAGCATTCAAAAATAATGTTATTTATTACAAATGTTCTCCAATTTGCACCCAACAAAGAGTGAACAAGCAAATATTCTGACTTTTAGATGACAAGCTAGTGCTAAATCAAATGCTTTCCCAAACATTTATTTGATATTTTTAACCTGTCAAAGTCAAAATCTTAGAATAACTTTCAATTTCAGGGACTTTATCACACACTGGAAACTTCATCAAAGGCACAGAATTGTCAATGTTAAGCATTCTCATGAACTTGGAGAGATATTTAGTAATTACAGCATATTTTGTAATTTTGTTTAGAATTTACAACACAGAAGGTTAGTATTTAAAAGCTGGAAGAGCCATTAGATGTTACCTAATTCTCTGCAGTTCATGGACTAGCAGGACTCTTCCCGGGAGCCTGTTAAATATGTAAAATATCAGAAACCACCAGAGACCTGCTGAGCCAGAATCTGTATTTTAACAAGATCCCCAAATGGGCTAGTCCCCTATCTTACTTATAAGAAAACTAAAGCTCAGGAACCTGAAATCACTTGCCCAAGATTATATAGCCAAAGTTACAACTAGAACTCAGTTATTAACTGTGCCCACTCCAGCACCTCGAAAT
This sequence comes from Plecotus auritus, assembly GCF_963455305.1. NCBI lineage: Eukaryota > Metazoa > Chordata > Mammalia > Chiroptera > Vespertilionidae > Plecotus > Plecotus auritus. Next base: position 25,693,307 of record NC_137783.1, on the reverse strand, counting down.
CCAAATAAACATTTAAGGAGGCCTATGAAGATCCAGACACTACACCATGCATGCTGGCTACAAAGACGAGTATGCCAGAGCCTTGGCTCTGAAGAAACCCAGTCTAGCGACAGATATGAAAACAAGTCAACTTTTAACTGTGTGGCACAGTTGTCCAGGGCACTATGGGAGTAATGGAAGGGGGACACCTAACTCTCTATGAGGGGAGAAAGGAAAGAGAGTAGGTGAATAGAAGCATGCCAAATAAGAGGGAGTTACCAGAGGAAAGGACTCGTGCTGAGAAAAAAACATGAGGCATAGAGAGGAAATACAAGAGCTTGGTGTTAATAGAACTACAACCAGAACTTTCACTGAGAGATCTGGACATATTAAGGCCTAAATTGCAGGTTTGCAAAACCAAATTCCCAAATAAGTCATTTCCAAATTCTCATATCAAGAAGAAATTTTTTCTGCAAATAATCTTTTATTCAGATGACCTTTTACAATCCTTTTTTCTCATAACTCTTTAAGTGTTGCACAGTACATTGAATAGATTGAGAAACTTTGTTGCCTTTGTTAGATTTGATCCATTTCTAATTTCTAAATGAATGACCTATAAACCCAAACAGGTGAATGATCATGCTAACAGTCAATTATGTATCAAAACCGCCCTTCTGTGGAATCCATCCACCCACTGCCAAACCACAGGCGGAAGCTGAGCTTACCCTATGGCACTCCTGAACGAGGAGGAGGTATCCCAGGAGAAAATGCCTGAAATCAGAATCATACCATAAACATTTCTTCCCCACAGAAAGCAGAGATAAGTCTGAATATGAAGGTAGTGGTAGCACTAGAATGCTTCACTGTAAGACTACATATTCCCAAATACTATTTACATTACTTGACCTAAAAAAATAACATGTCTCAGGGAATCATATTCAGTTACAGAGATCAGTACCCCTTATCTCATACACAAGCTAGATTATAAAGGTGGGTATAAACTAAAATCCTGTCAATTAAATTGTTTTCTCATGATGAATGCTTTGTCTTTGTTTCAGGCAAAATGTCAGGTGTTCTAACTGTGCACCTTTCTGGAAAGGTGTTTACAAAGAAAAAACAAACAAACTCTTAAATGAATAAGGAATCCTGTAGCAGTATCATTTTAGAGATATATGCTTTTGCAAATTTTGTTCTAATTTTTGTGCATATATACAACTAGAGGTCCCTAGGCCTGGCCGGCAATGAGGGCTTATCAGGGCCTTCCTTCCCCCAGCTGCCAGCCGGGGCCTTCCTTCGTTCCGCGCCGGGGCCTTCCTTCGTTCCGCGCCGCGCCCTGGTAGTCAGCGCATGTCATAGCAAGCGGTCGAACTCCTGGTCAGTCGAACTCCCGAAGGGACAATTTGCAAATTAGCCTTTTATTATACAGGACTAGAGGCCTGGTGCACAAGATTCATGCACTCAGGGGGGGTACCTCAGTCTAGCCTGCGCCCTCTCGCAGTCCAAAGCTCTATCCTCTAGCCCTCGGGGGATGTCTGACTGATGACTTAGGCCAGTGGTTGGCAAACTGCGGCTTGCAAGCTACATGCGGCTCTTTGGCCCCTTGAGTGTGGCTCTTCCACAAAATACCACGGCCTGGGCGAGTCTATTTTGAAGAACTGGCGTTAGAAGTTTAAGTTTAAAAAATTTGGCTCTCAAAAGAAATTTCAATCGTTGTACTGTTGATATTTGGCTCTGTTGACTAATGAGTGTGCCGACCACTGGCTTAGGCCCACTCCCCACGGGGAGGCTCCCACCACCACCACTGCACTCGCCAGCCATGAGTCCGGCTTCTGGCTGAGCGCACTGAACACCAGGGGGCAGCTCGTGTTTTGAGCATTTGCCCCCTGGTGGTCAGTGCACATCATAGCAACTGGCTGTTCGGCCGTTCGGTCAATTTTCGTATTAGCCTTTTATTATATAGAATGGCTGTTTATTCTAAAAGTGACAAGCTTATGTAGAGGAGGAAGATATTTTACTCTACCCTTCTAGGTTCTTTTGGGTGGTCTAATAATTAAGTCAACATGAGACAGAGTAACAAGAGAAATTAACTAAATTTAATTACATGTGTATGTATGTATGTGAACCCCACATATATGAGAGAGTCAGTGATCCCACATACATAAGAGGTTCACAGACAGAAAGGTATAAATGGTACATATGATAATCCAAGCTAGGGATGAGGTATAATGTGCCTTGGGGCTTCAGAGGGGAAGAAGGTCATTTGCAGAATAAGAGCAGATGTTCAGTTATTATAAGTTTGTCCTATAAATCACAAAGTTTTAGGGTTTTGTTTTTTTTTAGAGAAAGTGGAAGGGAGGGAGGGAGGAAGGAAGGAGGAGAGAGAAAAGGGGGGAGAAGCGAAATTGGCCTGCTCCCAGAACCCCAGATGCACTTTTTCCAGGACTGGCTTCTCTCAATAAACTTTTTCTCCATTAACCATTTTTGTCCATGAACCCATTCTTCAGACTAAAACCCCACATTTTGGTTTCAGGTTGACGCTCTAACACTGAGCCACCATGGCCAGGCTATCAAAGGTTTCTTATAGGTGTATTTGGTAACCTAGGGTGTTTCACAAACTTCCTCCACAGATAGGCTTCAGGCTGTTAGAAAATGTGAGAAAGATGCCACTGTACTAATCCTAACAATCACTCCATTTTTAAAGTGTCATATGCTTTATAAACTGCTAATTTAATCTTCTCATTCTCCTTAACCCCAGACGAGGAAACGAAAGCTCAAGAATTAAGTGATTTGCCCAAGGGCATTCACATACCTGATCTGTGGCAAAGCTGGAGGGACCTATAACGAAAGAGGAGCATAGGAAGGAGAGGAGCAGAAGGTGGTACTTGAGGAAATCATAAATGGCTTCCTTTCTCAGCTCCCAGTTACCACCCCCACAGCCCTTCCTTGACCCCATTCTCCTAACAATCCCAAATAACAAAGACACAGAAATAAAATTTTAAATAGGTCAAAATAAATGATGCAAGAAACGTTTTTTGTTTTCCTCTTCTACTTCCCATGTAAAACAGAGGTAAGTAGTGGAAGGAGGCTGGAAGAATGCTTCCAATCTGCCAAAGGAGTCCCTGGGCTGAGAACCATATTTTCTCACTATACTTTGCTAAGAAAAAGAAAAATAAAAATGTATAGCAGGATTAAATGTATAGCAGGTTTGAAGAGAGAAGAGAGTATAGAATTGTCTCATGCATAAAAGGGAATATGAAAATAATTACTACAGTAGATATAGTAGGGTTATGGGTAATTTATTTTTTAGATACATCCTTTAAGCCATAGGAACAGAAAAAAAGAAAAACCATGTAATTGTTAGGGTCGCCGAAGGAGGAACGCCCAAGGCCAAAAGGGGTGAAGAATTATAAATTTGTTAGATCATCTGAATACCAGATGGGCTGAGCCCCAAAGACTGGGAGTCAGAGGTTTTTAAAGGACTCTAGGTGGGCTTTTTCTGGGCGGAGAATTCTCTGTGCAGGTCCAGATTCTGGGAAACTCCGGAGGGGAGAGATAATGGTCTTAGCAAGTGGAATGTGGTCTAAGCAAGTGGAATGTCCATTGTGAAGTGGCCTAAAGGTCAGTTCCCAGAGGAGGGGTATCAATTCAATTATTTGATCAGATCTAACAGTAATCATCTTGGTAGATGCAGAAAAATACTTAACTAAATTCAATAATCATTCATGTCCTTAAAAAAAAAAGTCAGCAAACTAAAAATAAAAGGGAGAATATCCCTTCATCCCCACAAACAGGATGCTACTACAATCTCTTCTAGTCAACACTGTACTGGCCAGTTCAATAATGCAAGAAAAAGAAAACACATATAGATGTGACAGAAAGGGGAGGAAGACTAACATAATTCATGGCTGGCATGACTGTGTATGTAAAAAAATCACAACACTCTACTGACAACTTCCATTTCTGGGTAGGATATAATAGGTCATGGCAACCTGATTCAGTTTCAATAACTACAAAAGTAACAATAAATTACAAAAATCACATTTTTAAAGATATTGGAGAGTTGTACAAGCAATAAGGATCAGAGGGACTGGAATTCCAGAAAGGGTTGAGCTGGGAGATGAGCTGATGATCATCATCTGTTTTCTTCTCTGGAGGTATTGGGCAATTCTGGGTGTGGCTTGAAGATTATGCTTGGCCCAAGCAAAAGAACTCAGGGGAAGAGAAACAAGTGAAGCTTAAGTAGGCACAAGGTGTTGAGGTAGGCCAGAACAAATGGAATAGAGAAACTGAGCAGATAGCTGAAAAAACTGACAGAGCAATTTACAGCAGATACAGAAAGTCACCTCCCTAGAAATAACATCTAGGCCTCAGATATTTAAGCTCCAGACCAGAAAAGCAGCAAAACCAGGTGGACTGATGACACCGGCTGCGATGACTGATGACCCTGACTGACACTGACCAATTAGTGAAGACCACGACCCTGTAGGAGCAGACCTAGAAAACATGAATATTCTGTTGAAACCCTCCCCTAAGATTCCTGTGTGTGAGAAAGAGATAAAGCCTCAAGACAGTATTCTCCTATTGAGGATCAGCCCCAGCCATTCCATTTCTCCTCTTCTTCCCCCCTCCTCCCCCCCGCGCCCCCGCCCATAGGCATGCATCTCCTACGTTCTAAGGCAAGCATGTCAAACTCAAAGGCTAACACGGGCCAAATAAACAAGGTTTAAGTTTATGTGGGCCGCAAAAAAAAACAAAAGCTTCAATTTTCATAGAAAAGTAGGTTTATTTCGATAGAGACATGCTGAATACAAAGGGCTGAAATAATGAGTAATCGTTAACATAAAATAATAGAACATTTTAATAAAAATTAATATTTTTTCTTGAACATTAACTTACCAAACACTGAATAACTGCACAAATGAATAAGCGTAACGCAAATAAACCTATTTTTCTTGTTCTCTGAAAGCAAAATATTTCCTATTGCGCACACCAAACAAGTCAGTACAGTAAGACAAATGACGTGGCAATCGGCTGCTAAAATATTCGCTGCTAATATTAGTGGAGAGAAATAGTGCACCTGCACGTAAGGCGCGTAAGAGAAATATGAATGCAACACGATTATAGTAATAGTCATTAGCGAATGTTGTAGTTCGTTATTGATAATTATGTATAACAGGATATTGTAAAAATTAAGCTACGAAATTTTTATTAAAACGTTTCTTACATACCGTTATATTGGCTGGGCGACAAAAATATTCATTGTGGGCCACATATGGCCTGTGGGCTTCGAGTTTGACATGCTTGCTCTAAGGGACTCCAGAGGACTTGCAACCTGAGGAGCAACAGGCAGCTCATCACAGGCTAGTCCTCTGAATATGTCCCCAAGGGCCCCTTTCCTCTGACTTCCCAGAGAACTAGGGCAGCCCAGCCTAGGCTTCCCTGTTGCTTTATACCAGTGGTCGGCAAACTGCGGCTCGCGAGCCACGGTTTGCCGCTCTGTTGATTAATGAGTTTGCCGACCACTGCTTTATACTAAGCCCTTTCTTTCTTGTTTTACTGTCCCCAGCTTTAATAAACATTCTCTCATAGTCACCTGGACTCGTGAAATTTTTCCTGCATGAAGTCAAGAACCCACACTACCTGCCAGCCCTACGCAGACCCCTTTCCAGTAACAGTGTGACAGATTAAAGCCCCAAGATGCCCCAAATTCACAGCTTATTTTTGCCACAGGAGTTTAACTGAGATACCACTACATTCCTACCAGAATGCTAAAATGAAAAAGTTGGAAAATAGCAGGTAATAGAGAAGTTTTGGGGCAACCCAAACTCTCATACACTGCCGGTGGGAATGCAAATTAATACAATCATTATTTAAAAACTGGCAGTACATACTTATATAAAGTATATATAAAACTGACAATATGACCTAATAATTCATGTATTAGATATACACCCAAAATAAATGCATTTATATGTTCATAGTAATTCTATTCATAATAGCTAAAACTAGAAATGATCAAATGTCCATCAACAGTAAAAAGATAAACTGTGACATATTCACACAACGGAATAGTATACAACAATGAAAATGAATAATCTAGAATAAAGCACAAAAATAAGGATGAATCTCACTAAAAAGGTTGAAAGACCCTGGATGCAAAAGAATAAATACTGTATCCTCCTATATATATAAAGTACAAGGACAAGCTATGCCTTTATGTTAGGATAGTGGTTAGCTTGGAGGGTAAGAGGTAGTGATTAGAAGGAAGAATGAGGGAGGCTTCTGGGTACTGGTCTGGCTATACAGACATGTTCGGTTTGTGTAAATTCATCAAGCTGAACACTTACAATATATATTTTAATTAAAAGTTTTTAAAACATCATAAAGCAGTACAATAAAAGGGGGAGGGAGATATGAATTACTCAAGGCTATAAATATCAATCACCAAAAGTCATCCTAGAAACAATACCACTTGGATAATGAAAATAGCTATCCATATCAAACAGGTGCTAAACAGAGACGGCTCACTAAGAAATAATAGTCCAATTAACATCATAATTATCTAAACCTTCTCAGGTGTGTCCGAGACAATTCTATTGATGTCATTCTGGCCACAAGAAATAGGAAGCCAAGTACAGCATGAGTCAACTAAGTCAATAATAAAGTATGTTAAATATTTTAATCAAGTCTTTACTCATTATGTTAAGATTTGAAAACTAATTTTAGTAATTACTTACTTTAAACTTGTTAAGATTTAAAAGTAAAACGACATTTCCAGCAACCAATTAAAAGTAACAGAGCAGCCCTAACTGGTTTGGCTCAGTGGATAGAGCGTCAGCCTGCAGACTGAAAGGTCCCAGGTTTGATTCCAGTCAAGGGCATGTACATTGGTTGCGGGCACATCCCCAGTAAGGGGTGTGCAGGAGGCAGCTGATCGATGTTTCTCTCTCATCGATGTTTTTAACTCTCTCTCCTCTCCCTTCCTCTCTGTAAAAAATCAATAAAAATACATTTTTTAAAAAAGTGACAGAGCAATAAATGTAATCAAAATAAAGCAAAATGATTAAACTTTGTTATTTTTTGTAATCCTCACCTGAAGATATTTTTTCCATTGATTTTTAAAGAGAGTGAAAAGGTAGGAAGAGGGGAGAGAGGAAGAGAGAGAGAAACACTGATGTAAGAGACACATCAACTGGTTGCCTCCCGCAAGAGGCCGGACTGGAGCCAGATATTAAACCTGCGACGGAAGCACAATGTTCTAACCACTGAGCAACAGGCCACAGTGATTAAACTTTAAATAAATTCTCCCCTCAACAATTTTTCAACATTTATATCAAACAACAATTAAGCCAGGATGTGAACTGGATACATTCTTTATTTTAAAACGAAACAAAATGAATAATATATATAGAAAACATTTCTTTAAACTTAGAATTAATTTTACCTATGCTCATAGATGCTCCATGATCCCAGAGCAGCAGGACAGCTCAAAGATCCCTGTCACGGTCTCCAAAGATTAATTTAAATCACAGGGCAGGAAGAGTTACCAACCTGTAACTAATTCTCTCAAGACAGCCCTCCAAGGAAGGCAAACCACAAACACCCATATTCTGTATTCTGTGTGTATCTCTATTTGAGGTTCAGTTCTATCCGTTTGTACACTCGGGTTCTGACAGGAGGAGAATCGTGCTCTCTTCAGCTAATGCTGGTTCAGGAAGCTTGACCTGCACTCTGCCTTAATATTATTCTCCATGCCAGTACTGATCCATTGACCACTTCCAGCCAGTGTTCAAGTAATTATAAACCTTCACCTTTACCAAATGACCACTTTGCTGCCTAGATCCTGGATACTATTGGACTCTTCTGGTCAAAATGGGCTTGTGAGCTCATTTAACTTTGCCAGTAAGAGTCACATGAAGTGTTCATATGGGTCCATTAAATTGACAGAGGCACCTAAAATTGCATTACACTTGGGCAGCACTTACGGCATTTCTCCTATAAAATAGTTATATAGGTATAAGTAAACTTCACCAAGATAAGTCTCTGGTACAAAGTAGGGAACCATAAATGGTAACCTTATATTATAATCATAATTATGGTCCTAGGGAGGTGAGATGCAAATAGATAACCTCAATAACCACCATGTTATTACTAACATTCTTAACATAGACTCATGCATATTCCAGTTGCATATTGTCATCTCCAGAGGTCAAAAACATTGACTAGACAGGCTAGTAATAGGATAGTACTTTATAAGACTCAGAAAACCAGGTAAATAATTATCCCTTTGTAACTGCTATAGGTAAGCCACAATTTATAACCTGTGTTTCTCAATAGGTGTCAATTTTGCTCTCCAAAGGGACATGTGGCAATGCGTCCCAACTGAACTGTCAAAACTGAAGTACGCAACTGGCAACTAGTGAGCGGAGAACAGGTATGCTACTCAGCATCCTACATTGCACAGAACAGTCCCTACCACGAAGAATTATCCAGCCCAAAATGTCAATAGTGTCAAGAATGAAAGACCCTAGTTTATAGTTCTGACTTTATTATCCAAAAACTAATGGATGAGAATCACTACAACCAATTCGATCCACATAAAACCATGAGATAGCTCCATCAAAGCACGCAAAGCTATCTGCTTTAAACTCCCATCTCTTTATTTATTTTTAAAGATCTAAACAACAACAACAAAAAAGGCTTAAATGTAAAGAGGGGTAAATCTGATAATGAAGAAGAGAGATGTGCAGAAACCCTGTCCTTGAGTGAGTAATCTAGTGCACTAGTAAAATCTGCCTCAGAGAGGAGCACTGGGACAGACCCTTACTGAACCCGTAGTCAGTATCTTGCACAGCACAAACTCTTTAAGGGCATTATACCTTCAATGCACCCCTCACACAGACCCTTTGATTCTCATTTTTCCTGCATGGGAAATTAAACCTCATAAAAGTTATTTGGTTGGGCCACACAGGCATTAAATAAGAGAACTGGGATTCAAATCCAGGTCTTCAGACATCAAAGCAACATGCTCTTAACCACTCCACCAAATTAATAAGTTTATTTTATGTACAGAGACTATATCTTTGGAAGGATACTCACAGAAATGTTGAGTATGGTTACTATGGATAATGGATACTAGGTGATCTTTATTCTTTGAACTTTTCAGAATAGTACAGAACGAATCTTTGGAAAGATAAAACTTAAAGGACTTTAATGCACAAGGCTCTGCTTACTAAGTTTATAAGCCCAAAGTGAACTTTTATTACTTTGAAATTGCATCTGTGCCTTGTGTCCAGAAATAAATACATAACACTTTCTTCTCCTCTTCGTAGCAACGATAGCATTGTTATTGTTTTAGTCCACATTTACTAAATACTTAACTACATGATGAAGACAGACACATTACATGCATTTCCTCATTTAAAACTCACTACAAACCTGTGAGGTAGACACCATTATTGTCCCCATTTTGCTGATGAGAAAACAGGATTGAAGAGGGAAGTAATGAGTACTGGGACACACAGAAGTAAATGGTAGAATCCAGGCATTGTGGCTCCAGAATCCCTATAGCAATGCAAACCAAAGAATAGTAATGGAACACCTTCTCATCCAGCCCCTAAAGGATCTGTATCAGAATAGACTGTTCCACAATACTGTAACCAATCCATAAAAGCCATGTGCATATATTCAAGACTATTAGGTAAAGGAGTGAACCCACCTCCTGCTGTCTCAGCAAGCAAAAACTAGGTTTAATGGTGGGAGATACAAGAACAACTGATGCTTATGTAGCTAGCCAATGAACAATTAGAACACTTCACTGGTTAGTGTCAGAAACACCACACCTCGCTGGCTGGTGTGGCTCTCAGTTGATTGGAGCATTGTCCGTGAACATGAAGGTTACAGGTTTGATTCCTGGTCAGGGCACATACCTAGGTTACTGGTTCAATCCCTGGTCAGAACAGGATGCGACCAACCGATGTCTCTCTTACATCTATGTTTCTTTCTCTTTCTTGTTCTCTCTCTCTTCCCCCTCTCCTTCTCCTTCCCCACCTAAAATCAATTACAAAAAAAAACAAAAACCACAACAACACAAAAAAAACCCCACAAGAACATCATTATTCATAATAGCCAAAAGTGGAAGCAATCCAAGTAAGTGTCCAGTGATGGATGAATGGATAAACAAAATGTTATTATGTAAACATATTGTGGAATACTATACAGCCTTTAAAAGGAACAAAATTCTGACACATGCTACAACAGGGATAAAAATCAAAGACATTATGCTAAGTGAAATAAGGAATCACAAAAGGCTAAAGACTGATTCCACTTTCTGGTAGAAGAGTATTTTGAGCTGAGGAAAAACAGTGCAAATAATCTGAGCAAGAGTGAGTCAGTCAATAAGACTAGTGGGCTTTAGAGTGATTATTTTGGAAACAAGATCAGAGAGGTGGTGAGAGGCCAGATCCCATAGAACCTTCTTGGCCATTATAAGGAATCTGTCTTTAAATCTGAGCAAGATGGAGTAAAACAACAAATTGATACATCTCTCTCTCCTTTTCTCTCTCAAATCAATCAATCAATAAAAATTTTTAGAAAAAAAAATAGCCCTAGCCAGTTTGGCTCAGTGGATAGAGCATCAGCCTGCGGACTGAAGGGTCCGGGGTTCGATTCCGGTCAAGGGCACATGCCCGGGTTTCAGGTTCGATCCCCAGTGGGGGGTGTGCAAGAGGCAGCTGATCAATGATTATCTCTCATCATTGATGTTTCTCTCTCTCTCCCCTTCTCCCTTCCTCTTTGAAATCAATAAAAATATATTTAAAAAATAAATTAATTAAATAAAATAAAAATAAATCTGAGCAAAATGGGGATCAACTTCAAGGTTTTAAGTATTCCCTAGCAAGGATCTATAACTTCAAAGGATCATAGATTTCAAAAAGATCATGCTGCCAGTGGTAACAAGAACAGGCTACATGTACAGAGGCAAGTGCAGAAGCAAAAAAACTGAGAGGCCACCCTGATTAGAGTCCGGGTGGTGACGGTGAGAAGTGGTCTGGATCTGGATGTATATGCTGACTGGATGAGAGATATGAGAACAAGAAAGGAGTTAAGGATGACTCCAAATTATTAGCCTAAACAAACAGAAGAACAGATGTTATTATCTGGGATGGGAAGGAGACTGTGGGAGGAGCACATTTTGAGGGAGAAGATCTGGATATAGGTTTTAGACATGATGAGTTCAAGATTTATATTGGACATCAAAGGGAAAAGGTTGAGTAGGAAGTTTATTACTTAAGAATGAAATTCAGGGAAGAGGTTCTGGTTAGAGATATACGTTTGAGAATTGTCGTAACATAGATCAGGCCGGTTTCATAAAACTTCTATGATGATAGACATGTTCTATATGTGCACTGCCCCATATGGGAACCACCAGCCACATGAGACTGGAAATGTGGCTAGGGTGACAGAGAAACTGAATTGTTAACTGTAGTTAATTTACATTTAAAAAAGCACATGTGGCTCATGGCTACATATTTAACATAGTATTTAAAGCAATGTGATTGGATGAGAACCCTAATGAGTGAGTTTTGGCAGAGAAGATGTCCAAAGATTGGGCACTGGGGCACACCAACGACATGGTTATTTATGATAGGAAGAAGAAAAATGAAACAACCCAAGTCTCTAGCAACAACAGAATAGAAAAATAATTAGTGGCATATTCAAGTAAGACTGTCAATCACCAGTAAATGCATACATCTATGTGAACGAATCTCAAAAACAATGTTAAATGAAAAAAGTAACTTAAAGAGCCAAAACCGGTTTGGCTCAGTGGACAGAGCGTCAGCCTGCGGACTGAGGGATCCCAGGTTCGATTCCGGTCAAGGGCATGTAACTTGGTTGCGGGCACATCCCCAGTGGGAGGTGTGCAGGAGGCAGCTGATAGATGTTTCTCTCTCATCGATGTTTCTGACTATCTATCCCTCTTTCTTCCTCTCTGTAAAAAATCAATAAAATATATTTAAAAAAAAAAAAGTAACTTAAAGAAAATTATAAATGTCAAAAGCAGACAAAACTAAGCAATATACTGTTTAAGAATATATTCAGATTGATAAAGCTATAAAGAAAATCAAGGGACTTATTATCCAAATGCAGGATAATATGACCTCTCCAGAGGAGAAGGTTGCAAATTGGGAAGTGAGTACAGAGGGCTTCAAAGTTACTGGAAATATTGTATTTCCTAACTAGATGGTGGGAACACAAGTGTTCATTTTGTTATTCTCCTTTGTTCTATATACTCTGGCATGTATAATATTAAGTAACTAAAATAAATAAATATATATATGTATATGAGGCAGTATATGGTTAAATTTCAAGTAGAAATTTCAAAATCTCTTTAAATCATTAAGTTCAGAAAAAAGGAAAGATAACTCTGGGTTGTATAAGGTCTATATAGGACAGATTTAGTCATATAAAGAAAAGAGGGAAGGGCATTCTAGAATTGGGAATAAACAGGTCATGTATAAGAGACAATAAATTAGTGGGTCTACTGGAAAAGAAGAAAGTTAGGTTGAAAAGTTAGGCTAGGGCCAGCTCCTGAGATGCTTAAATACTGGGTCAAGGAGTTTGGACTTGATCTAGAAATAGTGCAGAACCATTGATGGTGTCTAAGTAAGACAATGGCACAGGGAAAGTGGTACATTAGTCGGATTAATCTGATGATAAGGATTAAATAGTAGGAAGACAGAAGGCTGGAAAAATCAGTTATTAAACTTGTAGATGTGAGATATCAGAGAAAATGATGGTGATCTGAACTAGGATGGTGATGGAGGATCCAAGTTTACCCCAAGAAACTAGGATGAAAGGCTCAAGAGAGTTTGGTCTTGAAAATAGGTGGAGGGAAAAAGAGAGATTCAAAAATTACACCAATTTCCAAGCTAAACTAAAAAAATGATAACATCAACATATGCAAAATTAGGGAAATCAATAGGAAGCTGGTTTTGAAGGAGGACTGTTCATTCAATAAAGACATCAGGCAGAGTGGGATAGCTTCCCCTCAGGGAGCAGCTTATGAGCCCCCCCCCCTTTTTTTTTTTAACAATTACATACTTTTAGTAGGCAAAGAAAAACTATATAGTTGAGGAGGGGAGAATAAAAGTTTTTAAAGCTTTCAACTCTATAAGAATTTTGTAAGTCCTACTTTTAAACGAAGAGTAGTGTGATATAAGCGCTGTTGCTTTCCAAAATAAATTGAAATAACAAAACACAAAAGTGGAAATGCTTAATAAAAAGTCAGAGATAAAGGAATGGAACTACTCACTATTGAACTGAAAGCTCTTAAGAGGACAAAATTTATCACTTTTTAAAAGTATTTTAAAAGCCTGAATCTTAATAGCTAGTTAAGTCCCACCTGGCACACCACTGTTTCCTAAGCCTGGAGAATAGAGAAATGCAAAGGAGAGCTGCCTGCAAAATGAGATGACTGATGCCCAAGTGTTTTAAGTGGTTGCCAGGGACTGGGCTATTACCTCCAGGTTCCCCAATAATTCAGATCATTTCACAAAGCCCAAATATATCCAATTTGATTGAACAGAAGACAATGAGGCTGCTTTTCAAAATGAACTGACTTTATACAAATGCTTTTAAGATCATCTCTTTCACCCTAACCGGTTTGGCTCAGTGGATAGAGCCGGGGGCCTGTGGACTGAAGGGTTTGATCCTATCAAGGGCACATGCCTGGGTTTCGGGCTTCCCCAGTAGGGGGCGTGCAGGAGGCAGCCTATCAATGATTCATCATTGATGTTTCTCTCCCTCTTCTTTCTTCTCTGAAATCAATAAAAATATTTTTATAAAGACTATTATGTTTTTAAAAAAAAATGAGATCTTTCTCAAGCAGTAACAGGAAATGAATGCCAGAACAGAGCTCAGGCTCTGGGACCAAACAGACATGAGTTAAATCCCAGCTCTTCCAATAAACAGCTGTGGAACCATCTCTGCTAGTACATTCTTTCCACCATGGAGGGTTGATTACTACCTTCCTTAAGATATGAGTATGTGGTAGCTTCAGATGTTAGTACTTTCCTTCTTAAAGGTACACCCAGATCCTTTTAATTGGACCTGTATTTTTCTTAATAGCCTCGGCCACTAATTTTTAGCGTGGAGCATTCTAGATGGTTCATCTCATTCGTTATGCTTTGAATCTCCTGAATCTTCCTCTTTGAAAACTATTGTATGGTGAAGCTCTTGGCTGTTCAACCCAGGCTCTGGGCTTCACCAGTGAAAGCGAAGAGCTGTGTGAGAAAACCACAGAGAAAAATCGAATTGTAGGTACGCCATACAAACCTTTCAGTTGTATAAAACTTAAAATCAATGCTTTCTTTGAAATCACAAATTCTGCACACTGGAGGCAATATGAAGCTCAACACAGCCTACTAGCAACAAATTAAGAACAAAAATTGTTCTGACTTGAAGGAGGCCCAGGGATGTACCTTGTCTATGCTTATTACCCCCAATTCTCTGAACTCAGGGATCTTTTAGCATGTTGTAGCGGATCCTGCAGGGAAATAGAGGAGGAAAAACAAGTTCCACAGATCCTTTATTTACATGAAGCCTTCTTAGTACCATTACTGCCATCCTAGATCAGGCAGTGAAGACTAAGTCCCAACCGGTTTCTCTGCCTGAGATCTCTCCACTCCCTTACATCCTGCACACAGCCACCAAACTAATTTCCTAAACCACCAGTTTCATTACATCACTCCCTACCTCAAAAACACTTAATGGCTCCCTACCTCCTATTCACTGGAAGAAAGCCCAACTAAAATGCAAAGCCCAGGCTAGCATTATCCTAATTTTTATAACACAGGACTTGTTTCCTCCTAATTCCCCCACGGATATTCTCTAAGGCTGCAACCAAACTAATCTGCTCACGGTCCCCCCAAAGAAACAGACTAGTCTGCACACCTGGGCTGGATTACAACCACCCCTGCCTGTCCTCCACCCGCTTCTGCCTTTCCCCCCAAAGGTCAGCACAGACCCCCTCCTCTCTCTCTGCCCCGAACTGTGCTCCTAAAGCACACACGGCCCATACTGTACACCTTCTCACTCTCTTAAACATCCTTTTTAGCTGGCAATTCTCTCGTTGTAATGCAATCCGCTCCAACCAAGACAAAGTTCCTTGGAGGTGGATCACTAGTGCTTACGCGGAGGGTCTATCACAGTGCCCCGCACTTGATAGCTTCTAGATATTAAAACTAGAGGAAGGGTTCGGATGAGGTAGGTTCAAATGATGTAGGGCAAGACAATACTGCTCATCTTTCCCAGTTCCTCTTAATTCACAATAAAGGGTATTCAGCGTTCGCTACAAGGCTGACAATATCTAGTATACACAGAGCAACGAGGTGCAGCGAGCACGCCACCGGAGGGCAAAAAACCTGCGTCCCAATCTTGGTTTTTGCCACAATCTCTGCAATTGTGGGGGAAATCACACAATTTTTCTGGGTTTCGGTTGGCTCAGGAGCAAAACAAGGGAGCTGCTGGGATGGATCCCAAGGTATTCTTTCCCAAATTCCCCGGGAAACACAGCACTCGTCTACCCGCTAAAGCGGAGGCACGCAAACTTTTAAGGTTCCCAATGCAGGCATGTCCATGGAGTAGTGAAAACTAAGTCCCCATAAGAGAAAGCGGGGCTGAGAGGAAAGCGGTCTCCCTGAACCCCAAGGCAAGGAATAGTCCGCTTGATTCCCGGCCCCTCACAGGCAGGCTCCCCGGAGAGTGGCCGGCGCGGATCCCAGGAGCGGGCCCGGGTGACTCCGTCCGCGCCCGTGCCGGCGCCCCGCGCCCCCACACTTATGACACTAGCCGCGTGTCCCGGGTCACGGCCCCCATCCGCCCTCACCGGCCCGAGGGACGCCGTCCTCTCTCAGCAAGGCCCCTCGCTCCCGCCGGGCGAGCCGCCCTTCTGGGCCCTGGAGCGGCCTCAACGCGACCGTCTGGGGCCCAGGCCGGCGGGACGGGCGGCGTGAGGGGCGGCGGCGGCGGTGGCGGCGGCTTTAAGTGCTGAATCACCACTTTGCAACCCGAGCTCCAAACCACTGTGACCCGCGGGCCCCGAGGGCCCGAACGCTGTGCCCCACTTACCCACAGAGGCGCTCGGGGGTCGACAGGCGGGCGCCGAGGGCCGAGCGGAAGGTGCTGGACGAAGCGGGGTGCAGCAGCCACGCTAGCAGGTACCGCATACCCCGGCGCAGCCGCCGGGATCACAGCGAACGACCGCTTCCTTCCAGCGCTGAGCGCCGGCCTGTCCCACTGCGCATGCTCAGTCCGCGCGCCGCGCCGCCTCCCGGGAGCCCCCGAGTGGCCGCCGCTCCGGGTTTTGCCTGGCGCCCGACTGGGCGGGGCGGCGGGACGGCGGGCGTCCCAGGTCTGAGTGTGCGGGCGGGATGGAGTCCGGCGGGGAGCTGCGGGAGCCCAGCAACCAGGCTTTACCAAGTGGGGAGGGTCCCGGCTGAGTCACACCAGCACGTGTGAGGGCAGCGAAGTGTGTCTGGCTGTGCGTAGGGAGAGGCGGGGGGACTGGGGGCTCACAGGTACCCTGTGAGCACTAGGGGCCGTGTCGGTGGAGGCAATCCCATTGGCTGTCACCCCGCCGCGCAGGTGTTGGAACAAGGTCAGCCAACCAGGCTGCCTCATAGAAAACAAGTCCACGGCTCTGAAAGGCCCGCGGGCTCCCTCTAGAGCGCGGCAGGGATGTGGACCACGGACTGGATGGAAATTGAAGGGGGTTGTGGGGAGTTAGACTATTGGGGTCCACCGGTGGGAGGCCGGGACCCAGAGGGAAGTATCAACCCTGGGGAAGCTAGCTGCCCTTCAAGGAGCAAGGTGGATATGGGACAGGCCATGGCAAAACAAGGCTTTTGTGGACTTTTATATCCGGAGTAGAAATTACTCCTATTTAAAAAACAACAACCCGCATATACGTGTAGTACTACAACTATGGTCAGTGTACTTTTGTCATTATTTGTAAGACGAGACTTTTTGCCCTGATGGCTTTATGGTATTTTGCATTCAAGAGCAACCTAATTAATAATTGTTATGGCCCAGTCCGTGTGGCTCAGTGGTTGAGCCTTGATCCAAGAACCAAGAGGTCACTGGTTCAATTCCCAGTCAGGGCATATGCCCGGGTTTCGGGCTTGATCCCTGTGCCATTTAAGCTGGGACTTGTTTGCGGCTTTGCCAGCAGGTGGGTCCGAGGCTTAACCCTATAACCGCTCCCTACATCTCGCCCTTCTTTTAATTTTAAGCTACTAGTAATGGAAGTAAAACTTAAACATCAAGAACAAAGTTCTGACTATCAAAATGTTAACAATGCCAATGCAAAACCCAAAAACAATGCCAATGTAAAACCCAGACATGGTTATTAATAAAAACAATGCCAATGCAACACTACAATAATAGAGAAATCAAACTACAGTAACATTTTTCTACTAAATGAAAGTTTCTTTTGCCAATTTACTCAAGAGTCCTCGGACTTGGCTGCACAAGAGTTTGCAGAAGACTGGCAGCTAACCAATGCTAGCATGGCCAGAAACATGATTGAGGGAGTAGCTTCCACTTCTTGCTTTTCTGCCATCTGCTGGGCCTCAGTTGTTAACTTCTTCAGCTGACCCCATGTTGGCATCTCGGTCTTTTGTATAGCCTTTGTTATCTTCCTTTTCCACTTTGCTGTCATCGGGGCAACTCTCAGTCTTTTGAACGATGGGACAAGGAGCTTCTCTGGGTCCATTGTGCTGACGTACGTAACGCTTTGGCACCCAAATTGGCTGCGCTGCTCCTTCTGGAAAGATACAAACACAACCTCTTCCCTACATCATTACTGGATCTGGTCCAAACCATTGTCCAATTTGTGCATCCTTCCATCGGACTAACCCCGCGGAGACTATTGTACAGGAGGCCCGATGCCTTTCAGCTGCTGTACGACCCTCTGCATCGCAATTCAAAAAATTTAAAGTATAAAGAACATGACTGAGTTTTGTTTTTTTTTTAATATAGTTTATTGATTTTTTTACAGGGAGGAAGGGAGAGGGACAGAGAGCTAGAAACATCAATGAGAGAGAAACATCGATCAGCTGCCTCCTGCACACTCCCTATTGGGGATGTGCCTGGAACCAAGGTACATGCCCTTGACCAGAATCGAACCTGGGACCCTTCAGTCTGCAGGTCGACGCTCTATCCACTGAGCCAAACCAGCCAGGGCATGACTGAGTTTGTTTTGAGGTGACACATAACATCCATCTCCCCCTTTCTGTCTCAGTAATTGCATCCTAGGAGTACAATTTGCTCTTTCCACTATTGCTTGACCTTGAGGGTTGTAAGGGATACCAGTTTTATGACAAATTTGATATTGCTGACAAAAATGTTGAAAGCAGAACTAGTGTATGCAGGTCCATTGTCTGTCTTTAGCTCTAAGGGAGGACCTAGTACCACAAAGGCAGCTAGGCAATGATTAATTACATGCTTGGCACTCTCTCCCGTTTGGGGAGTCGCAAAGATAAAGCAGGAGCAGGTATCTACATTAACATGTACCCATCTATGCTTACCAAATTCCGGTATGTGGGTGACATCCATTTGCCAAATTTGATTAGGTTTAAGACCCCCTAGGATTAACCCCCAACAATTGTACAGGGCAATGAATTACACACTGAGAGCACTGCTTAACAATTTGACGAGCTTGCTCCCTAGAAATACGGAATTGTTTGCTAAGGCAGCAGCATTTTGATGATGCAAAGCATGGGAGGACTGGGCAAGAGAAAATGGGGTAGCCTCTTGCATTACAGCAAGGAGGTGATCAATAGCATCATTGCCTATAGCTAATGGACCAGGGAGACCTGAATGAGATTGGATATGACCAATAAAGCAGGGAAATTGTTGTTCTCTAGTGACTTTTTGAAGGTTGAAAAATAAATGAAAGAGTTCCTCTGAATTAGTGTGTCCTTTAGTAGCCGTTTCAATTAGTTTGGCCATACTTACCACATAGGCACTATCACTATATAGGTTAATGGGCTCCGTAGCAAAATCTGTCAAGGCATAGATAAGAGCTTGTATTTCTACCTGTTGTGCTGAAATATTTGCACCTCTGCTGCAGTAGTATCCAGCTTTTTCAGAACTGGATCCATCTGTAAAAATGGTTAATGCCTGAGGTATAGGTTGTGACTTCACTATCTTTGGGAAGGTAAAGGTAGTAACTGAGAGAAATTGTAAAACCTTATTTGCTGGATAATGGTTACCAACCTGTCCGAAGAAATTAGCAAGTGCAACTTGCCAATTTGTTCATCGTTGCCAGAGCCAGTCTTGCTGTATAGCTGTAAATGGCATTACAATAAGGTCAGGGTCTTGGCCCGCTAATTGGCCTGTTCGAAGGCGGGCTCGAGCTAGTAGTTGGGAAACCGAATCATGGAAAGGAGTTAATACCTTAGTTGGAGAATGAGCCAAATATAGCCATTCAACAACTCCAGGAGCTTGCCAAATGACCCCAGTGGGTGTATGTGTCGTAGGGAAAATTAAAACCTGTGTAAGGGAAGGGAGTAATCAATTCTAGTAAGTTGTGCTGAACTTAAGGCATCCTCAACTTTTTGTAAGGCTGTCTTGGCTTCCTCTGTCAAGCAGCGTGGGGATGACGGAGATGAATCTCCTCTTGGTATATGAAATAAAGGGCTTAAGTCAGCAGTGGTTAATTTTAAAGCAGGTCGAACCCAGTTAATATCTCCTAATAATTTTTGGAAGTCATTTAATGTGAGTAAAGTGTCAGTCCGAATTTGAATTTTCTGAGGTTTTATTGTTTTTCCCTCAATAATGCTGCCAAGATAAGAAAAAGGAAATGTCCTTTGAACTTTTTCGGGTGCTATGCATAATCCAGCACAATGCAGGGAATCCTGCAAATCTATATAGATATTATTTAGATGCGTTTCATTTTTATGAGCTAAGAGAATGTCATCCATATAATGAATAATATAAGCCTTGGGATATTTTTTCCTTATAGGACGTATGGCTGCAGCCACAAAATCCTGACATAAGGTAGAACTATTGGCCATGCCCTGAGGCAATACTTTAGCATATTTCCACCCCCATCATCCCAAACCCACCAGCGCTGTTCCCTTGCTTCCTCCAATCCTCTGCTCATATTTGGGAGGAAGCGCATTGACCAGAGGGCTCTCTCCCACAGGAGCTGTATGTAGCCCCAGGGACTGGAGGAGGAGGCGGAGGCGCTGATGGTGGAATGGTGGAGTCGGAAGCCTTTGGCAACCTTCCCCCATCTGTCTTGATTCCTCTGCCACATTCCTCCACTCCCCTTCTGGAGTGGGCTCTAGGCAGTCCCGAATCAGGGACCACAGACTGAAAATAGAGGCAGGCATTTCCTCTGGACCTTCAGCTATATAATGATCACAAAGTTGTTTTCCTACCTTCTCCCATGCCTCTATATTTACCTTTTCTTCCTCAGAAAACCATGGGCAGGTTTTACTCACAAAATCCAAAACATCGAAAAGCTGTTCATACCTCACAGAACAGCCCCTTGCTTGGAGCATAGCCTTAAGCATGGATACGCATACATTCTTTCCCTGTGATACTGAATTTCCCATGTTTTACACCTAGCTAGTACTAAACCCCTTCCTTACTTACTGCGTGTGCACGCCTTGGGGCCTCCTTTCACCTGACAATTGCAGTTCCCTCACACTCAGGTCCGCACTGAGTGCCACTTGGGCCTAACTCAGCCCCGCGTTAGGCACCACTTGGCCAAGCCAGCACAGCCAAGGGTTTGGCGAGGCTGAGGGAGGGCTGGTGAAGGATGAAGAAAAGACAGACAAAGAGAATAAGCTGGGTCTAGGTCAGGGGTGGGCAAACTTTTTGACTCGAGGGCCACAATGGGTTCTTAAACTGGACCGGAGGGCCGGAACAAAAGCATGGATGGAGTGTTTGTGTGAACTAATATAAATTCAAAGTAAAGGAGCGGAGGGGAGAGCAAGAGAACCGGATAGAACAGCCGGATCCGGCCCACGGGCCGTAGTTTGCCCACGGCTGGTCTAGGTGGATCTTCTGTGTGTGACTGAGACCACAGAACAGACCCAGACTGCAAGCTGATGCTTTATTTTATAGTCAGAGGTAAACAAGGTAATTTACAATGTTCTTGTAAGTTTCACTTGTTTTGGCAGCACTTGCTGCACCTCCCACAGCCCATTAGCTACCCAGGAAAGATCTAGGGAGCAGTCACAAGGTCAAGCTTAATTATGCTAAGAGGGCTGTGCCCTCCAAGCTGGGACTTGTTTGTGGCTTTGCCAGCAGGTCAGTCGGAGGCTTAACCCTATAACTGCTCCCTACAGATCCCCACAAGGCAGCTGATCCGTGATGTTTCTCTCTCTCTATTCCTATCCCTTCCTCTCTCTCTAAAAATCAATAAAAACATATTATTTAAAAAATAATAATTGTTATGAATCTGACTTTGTATTGCATTATTTTATGGGGTCTTTAAGGAAGAGTGTGATTAGGGATGGTGACTCCCTTGCTTATGTGGTTTAGGTTTCTGATGTGGTAGACGGAAGACTGCAGCCAAAAGCTGCTCTGAATCCTATTATTGCTACAAATGGGAATTAGGAGAAGGGTTCTTTAATCAAGTGGATGCCTCATTAGGTAGAGGTGATCTTTTTTACAATAGGGTTTCAGCTAAAGACAAATCTTGGGTGGATGAAAACTGAGGTACTGGAGATAAGGAAAGGCTCCTAGTGAAGTGCAAGGTAAATCATCCTAGCCCCAACCCACCTGTATTAGTTTCTTGTGGCTGCCATAACAAATTACCACAAACATGGTGGCTTAACAGAAATTTATTGTCTCACAGTCTAGAGGCCAGAAGCCCCAAAGCAAGATGTCAGGGCCACAGTCCCTACAGGACTTTTCAGCTTCTGGTAGATGCCAGCTTCCTTGACGTATGGCCACATCAATTTCTGCCTCCATCTTGACATTGCCTTCTCTTCTGCATGTCTTTTTTTCTTCTGTCTTTTACAAGGACATTTGTCATTGGATTTAGGCACATCCAGGTAATCCAGAATGATCTCATCTCATCCTAAACTCAATTACATCTGCAAAGGCCTGTTTTCCAAATAATGTAACACAAGTTCCTGGGATTAGGAGGTGAACATATCTTTTGGTGGGCCACCACTCAACCCACTAACTACCCCACCTTTCCAGCCTCTATCCCCACCCTCTAATCCAATTTACGCAGCTATCACAGCTAATTGATTGTTATAACAATCCTAACTTGTCAGTGCTCTAGCAATTTTTAAGACCTATTGAAATGGCATTGCTTTGCCCCACCTGCATGGTTCAGTGGTTGAGCCTCGACCTATGAACCAGAGGTCACAGAGGTCACGGTTTGATTCCCAGGCAGGTATATGCCCAGGTTGTGGGCTGCGTGGGAGGTAGCTAATCCATGATTCTCTCTCATCATTGATGTTTCTATCTCTCTCTCCCACTCCTTTCCTCTCTCTGAAATCAATAAAAATAAAATTAAATAAATGGCCTTGCCCTAGCTGGTTTGGCTCAGTGGATAGAGCGTTGGCCTGCATACTGAAAGGTCCCAGGTTCAATTCCTGTCAAGGGCACATGCCCGGATTGTGGGCTTGATCCCCAGTAGGGGGCCTGCAGGAGAAGCAATCAATGATTCTCATCATTGATGTTTCTATCTCTCCCTCTCCCTTCCTCCCTGAAATCAATCCTATCTAATAAAAGAGTAAAATTGACCGTACCTCTGCTACACCCACAAGCCACGCCCACCAACCAATCAGGAGCGAGTATGCAAATTAACCCAACCAAGATGGATGCAGCCATGGAGAAAGCAGGAGGCTTGGGTTTCCCCGGCAATGGAGGAAGCCAAGCTTTCCGCACACCCTGGCCAGCCCTGGACTCCACTCAAGGCTACAAAGTTTCAATTATAGAAGATAAATAAATCTCAACAAAAATGGTGGCAGCCAACTGAGCTGGAGAGCAGGAGGCTTGAGTTGCCCCTGGTGATGGAGGAAGCCAAGCTTCTGCAGCCCTGGCCTGCCTTAGCCTCTGCTCAAGGATACAAAGTTTCAATTATAGAAGATAAATAAATCCCAGATACCAGGGCCTCCGCTTGGGTTGCCAGGGGCATGGCCATCCTGCAAACCACCACAGGCCCCTCACCCAGGCTGCCCCATGCCCCAAGGGAACCCCCACCCTGATCCGGGGCACCCTTCAGGGCAAACCAGCTGGCCCCACCCGTGCACCAGGCCTCTATCCTATCTAATAAAAGAGTAATATGCAAATTGACCATCACTCCAACACTCAAGATGGCTGCCCCCATGTGGTCAAAGATGGCTGCCCCCATGTGGACACAAGATGGCCAGCAGGGGAGGGCAGTTAGGGGTGACCAGGCCTGCAGGGGAGGGCAGTTGGGGGCGATCAAGCCTGCAGGGGAGCAGTTAGGCATCAATCAGGCTGGCAGGGGAGTGGTTAGGGGGTGATCAGACTGGCAGGCAGAAGCGGTTAGGGGCAATCAGGAAGGCAGGCAGGCGAGCAGTCGGGAGCCAGCAGTCCTGGATTGTGAGAGGGATGTCTGACTGCCCGTTTAGGCCCAATCCTACCTGGATTGGACATCCCTTGAGGGGTCCCAGATTGGAGAGGGTGCAGGCTGGGCTGAGGGACACACACCCCCATGCACGAATTTCATGCACCGGGCCTCTAGTAAAAATATATATTTTTATAAATAAAATAAAATTTTTTTACAAAACTTTTCCTTATTTCCATTTCTCACATACCCCAGTGTAAGTAACCACTCTCTGATCAGAGCTACCAGTGTAGTTTGCCACTCAAAAGGCACTTATTTGGATTTTAACCTGTCATACTTATAAGAAGCAGTAGATTATGTATGATGTCTTAGTCATTTTTTTAAATATGTTTTTTGTTTGTTTTTGTTAATCCTCAACCTGGGATATTTTCCATTGATTTTTTTAGAGACAGTGGAAGAGAGAGGGAAAGACAGAGAGAAACTTCAATTGGTTGGCTCCTGCACGTCCCTGACCAGGGCCCAAGCCCGGGAGGAGCCTGCAACCAAGGTATGTGCCCTTAACCAGAATTGAACTCTGGATCCTTTGGTCCGCTGGCCAGACACTCTATCCACTGAGCCAAACTGGCTAGGGCTTAAATATGTTTTTTATTGATTTTAGAGAGAAAGGAAGGGAGAGGGAGAGAGAAACATCAATCTGGCTGTCTCCTGCACACCTCCTGCTGGGGATCAAGCCTGAAACCCCGGCCTGTGCCGGGATCAAGAATCAAACTGGAGACCTCTCTAATCAAACTTCTCGGTGCATAGGACAATGCTCAACCAAACCACACTGGCCAGGGCATTAGTCATTTTTGTATATCACCTGGCAGCAAGCACAGTGCTTAGTTAAATTAATGCTTGTCAAATATATGTTTGCTAAATCTGATTACTCTTGAAAATGTAACTACCATTTATAGAAAATACAGAGGACAATAATTAAATCACATTTTAAGGATACAAGCAGCAAAATTAGAATGTTTCAGAAACTATAGGACAAATGACCCTATTTCTTTAACAAATAAATTGCAAAATAAAAAATAAAGACTGCCAGGCTGGTGTGGCTCAGTTGTTTGAGTCTGTTCCATGGACCAAGAGATCACTGGTTCCATTCCTGGTCAGGGCACATGCCTGGGTTGCAGGCTCAATCCCCAGTACAGGGTGTGCAGGAGGCAATCAATGTCTCATCAATGTTTCTCTCTATTCCTCTCCCTCTCCCTTCCTCTCTCTCTAAAAAGTAAAAAAAAAAGCATATTCTTAAATATATATATATATACACTTTAAAAAGAAGAAAGAAAGGAGAAGCCTACAGATTAAAGGGGACTTAGAATTGATAAGCTATGACAAGATGTTTATAAAATTTTATATGAAAAAGCTCAGGAAAACCCAAGCCAATCTGGAAGAAAAATCTAGAACACTTACACTACCAAATATTATTATTATTAAGCTATAGTAACTGAGATAATATTATCATGGCCTGAGAGCAGACAAATAGGACAAATAGGCCGTGTTAAACTGGTAGTATCTATTAAAGCTGCATATAAGCATACACTATGACCCAGCAATTCCATTTCTTTTTTTTTTTTTTTAAATATATTTTATTGATTTTTTTACAGAGAGGAAGGGAGAGGGATAGAGAGTTAGAAACATCGATGAGAGAGAAACATCGATCAGCTGCCTCCTGCACACCCCCTACTGGGGATGTACCCGCAACCAAGTTACATGCCCATGACTAGAATCGAACCCGAGACCTTTCAGTCCACAGTCTGACGCTCTATCCACTGAGCCAAACTGGTCAGAGCAGCAATTCCATTTCTACCTATATACCCAACAGAACTAGAATGCAAAACAACAAAAGATACATATTAGCCAAATGAAATGTTTGGTTCTTGTTTGAATACTGATTTGAACAAACGCATTGTGGAAAAGAAACATGAGACAATCAGAAAAATATAAGCACTGACTAGGTATTTATGATATTTTATGTTAATTTTGGGGGCATGTTTGTGGCTTTTTTAAGAGTCCTTTGAGATATATGCTGAAATAATATGATGCCTAGGATTTGGTTCAGAATAATTCAGTGGATGATCAGGGAAGAAGGGGAAGTATAGATAAAACAGTATTGGCCATGAACTGGTAATTATTGAAACTGGGTAATAGATGCCTGGGGGATTTATTATTCTAGTCTCTTTGCTTTAGTATATGTTTGAAAATTTCCATGATAAAAAGTTTCATAATGTTTGTTTTAAGTACAGCACTATGGTAATGAAATACCTAAAAGCAACATGAATTTTTAAGAATGTTTATAGATAAGTGATTTATTAATTATAAATTATTTAAAGTTTTCCTAAATAATTCATACTTGCTAGTCCTTAAAAGTCAGTTTGAGGTACTTTATGAACAGTACTTGAAATATTGATATAAAAACTCATAATATTTTCCACCTTTAAGACTATTCTTGATTTGTCCATTTAACAAATACGGACCCAGGCCTTGCTTTAGTCAGGAGTGGGGAAACGTTTTTCTGCCAAGTGCCATTTGGATCATTTGAGGGCCACACAAAATTATCAACTTAAAAATTAGCCTGCTATATTTGATCAAGTATTTAATTAACTCATCCCTAATGCCTTGGCCAGACCAAATGATTTCGCAGGCCTTACACAGCCCATGGGCTGGACATTCCCTGATCCCTGCTTTACTAGTAGATGTTGAGGCTACATCAGAGAAAAGAGCAATCAACTTTGTATTGTATTAAAATAATATTAGGTTAACCAGAGTGGGTTTTCTTGCTGCCCAGCTTCATCAAGGGACTTTCCCTCCATCATCACTGCTGCTCCTCTGGGTAGGGGGAGGTGGCAAAGGTCTCACCATTTGTATTAAGGGGGTTTATGTATGTCTGGGGCTGTTGACAACAGGAGTATATGCATTGGACAGTTTAGGTGGAAAGAGCATAGGGTTGAATATTTGAACTACATGGGCAGTTTTTAAAAAATATATATTTTTATTGATTTCAAAGAGGAAGGGAGAGGGAGAGAAAGGTAGAAACGTCAATGATAAAAGAGAATTATTGATTGGCTGCCTCCTGCATGCCCCACTCAGGGGATCAAGCCCACAACCTGGAATATGTCCTGACCAGGAATCAAAGGTTAGACCTCCTGGTCTATAGGTTGATGCTCAACCACTGAGCCATGCTGGCCAGGCTACATAGGCAGTTATTAATGGAGAGCCCGTTTCTTTGGCCCTTCTTCTGGGCTAACTCCCCACCAGATCCTCTCCTGGAATTCCTCTCCCTCAATTTTTTTTTTTTCCCCCAAAGGGCCTCTGATCTCCATCAGCTTCCTCCTCCTACATCACTTTCTCTTCACCCAATGCCCCAGCCAGGAGTTTCTCAACTAGAGTTCAAAAACTGTAGAGGGCACCCTAGCTGGTTTGGCTCAATGGGTAGAGTGTCGGCCTGTAGACTGAAGGGTCTTGGGTTAGATTCCAGCTAAGGGCACATGGCTACAGGCTCAATCCCCAGTTGGGGGCATGCAGGAGGCAGCCGATCAATGATTCTCTCTCATCGTTGATGTTTCTATCTCTCTCTCCCTTCCTCTCTCTCTCTCTAAAAAAAAAAAAAAAAAAAAAAAAAAAATCAATAAAAACATTTTTTAAAAAAATTGTGGAGGGCCAGTCATCTGCTTCTCCTCCTGTTGATACCTTGCTTTAGGCTCTTCTCAGAGCCTTCTCTTAAGGTTTTGGTTTGAAAGGTACAGATGCTGAATATTTTTTCTCTTTGCATTCCTACTATAAGAACACCAATTCTTGCCCGGCCAGCATAGCTCAGTGGTTGAGCATCGACCTAAGCCAGCCTTGGGCAAACTACGGCCCGCGGGCCGGATCTGGCTGTTCTATCTGGTTCTCTTGCTCTCCCCTCCGCTCCTTTACTTTGAATTTATATTAGTTCACACAAACACTCCATCCATGCTTTTGTTCCGGCCCTCCGGTCCAGTTTAAGAATCCATTGTGGCCCTCGAGTCAAAAAGTTTGCCCAACCCTGGTCCTAGGCGGTCACAGTTCAATTCCCAGGCAGGGGAATATGCCCAAGTTGCAGGCTCCATCCCCAATGTGAGGCGTACAGGAAGCAGCCAATCAATGATTCTCTCTCATCATCGATGTTTCTATCTCTCCCACTTCCTTCCTCTCTGAAATTAATAATATATATATATATATATGTATATATATACATATATATATATGTATATATATATATATGCACACTGAGTGGCCAGATTATTATGATCTCTGAATGCATAATAATCTGGCCACTCAGTGTATATCCTGTATAATAAAAGGCTAATATGCACATTGTCCCCTAGACCAGGAGTTTGACCAGCAGGCAGGCTGGCCAACTGCCCATGTGCCCTCCCCCTGGCCAGGCTGGCCGGACCCCACCCATGCACAAATTCATGCACCAGGCTTCTAATATATATATATATTAGAATATATATATATATATATATATATATATATATATATACACACACATATATATATGTGTGTGTGTGTGTATATATATATATGTGTGTATATATATATATATATATACACACACACACATACACACACACACACATATCACATACACACACACACTGAGTGGCCAGATTATTATGCGTTCAGAGACCATAGTAATCTGGCCACTCAGTGTATATATAATATATTTAAAAAGAACCCCAATTCTCCTGGACACCTTTGGTCTCTAGGAAAGGTCCTGAAGTGTGGCAAAGAAAGAAAAACATGGAGAGTAAAATTTCAAATCTCCTTTTGCTATGTGGAGAAATAAATAAGTGGGGTTTTGTGAGAGGCTTTGGGGAGCTACTTCAGATTGAGTGGTTGGGGAAAGTCTCTCTGAGGAAGTGACATTTGAATTGTGACTTGAAAGGTAAGAGTTAGAGCATCCATCACAAAGGCTTAGGACAGGAGAGATTTTGGCATGTTCCGGGATCTGACAAAAGGCCAGAGAACAACTTCTTTGCTTTTCTCTCACAACTAATATTTGCTACAGAGACTCTACTATTAACACAGTAAAAACAATAACCAAAATTTGGATTTGAGAAAACTATACTTAAGCATTTGGGTGGGGCTTTTTTTTACAGGTTTATGAATAGTTCATGAACTGTATTTTTCCTCAGTTTATAAGAACATGCAGACAGCTGAAACCGGTTTGGCTCAGTGGATAGAGCGTCGGCCTGCGGACTAAAGGGTCCCGGGTTCGATTCTGGTCAAGGGCATGTACCTTGGTTGCGGGCACATCCCCAGTGGGAGGTGTGCAGGAGGCAGCTGATCGATGGTTCTCTCTCATCGTCGTTTCTAGCTCTCTATCCCTCTCCCTTCCTCTCTGTAAAATATCAATAGAACATGCAGACATACTTACTGTTTGTTGTCTTTGGCATTCATACGCACAGACAGACAGAAACAGAAGCCAACATGATTCTGGCAACTATGAAAATAAATAGCTAAAGTTGAGTACACCTCAACTGTCCACTGAAGAATTGCATAGATATTGTATAAGAGCATTAAAAGATCATACAAACAAAACTGTTTATGAAGAAAAATGCTTAAATTATGTTAAATAAAAATTCAGGATGTACAACTACAAATTTAATAATGATTTCAATTATTACAAAAATAACATAGCCCTGGCGGGGTAGCTCAGTTGATTAGAGCATCTTCCTGATAGGCCAAGGTTTCGGGTTCTACCCCGTCAGGGCACATACAAGAATAAACCAGCCCTGGCCAGTTTGCTTAGTGGATAGAGCATCAGACTGCGGACTGAAAGGTCATGGGTTGATTCCGATCAAGGGCACATGCCCAGGTTGCGGGCTCCATCCCCAGTAGGGGGCTTGCAGGAGGCAGCCAATCTATGATTCTCTCTCATCATTGATGTTCTGTATCTCTCTCCCTCTCCCTCTCTGAAATGAATAAGGAAATATATTAAAAAGAGAAAGGTCCTTCCCTTTGCTGAGTGAATGCAGTGTGGAGAAAAGAGCACAAGAGTAGTTAGTTGTTCAGGAAAGAGATAAAAGAGATTTGAACTAGAGTTGGTGGGCAGATGTAATGAAACTAACAGAACTGTACTGGACATGGAGGACAAAGGTTTGGTTAGCGCCATTCGTCTAGATAAGAAAGATGAGGGTGGAGATAGGAGGATAAAGAATTCCGATTTGAATAGTTCCATTTTTGAGATGCGGGTGGGCCTTCTAAGAGGAGATATCAGTAGACATCTGACTATGCAGAATCTCCATTGACCAGCGATCGAGGCTTAAATGTAGATGAATCTTGGGAGAATACGGGGCCTGAGAGCTTTCCACTCCATCTGGCCGTTAACTTAAGAAACTAAAATAATATCTCGGTTTCTGTGTGCTAAGGGTAGCCAAGAAGCGCAGCTTCCAGGGCCGGCTAAGGCGAAGGCCCATAATTCAGTATTTCCTTGACTGGGACGCACACCTAAAGGGGCTGAATCACAGCCTGCGTGTGCCAAGGCGCCCCTAGTACGCATGCGGAAAGCCAGAGGTCACTGAGCGTGGGCCGACCCACCGAGCGCTGCCTGCTGGGATTTGTAGGCTGACTACGGCCGACGTTTGCGCAACCTCCTTTAGACGCCCACTGGATGCTGCTCCAGGCGCTTGGAGGAAAGCACGCCCTGAGTCTGCATCAGTCCCTGCAAAATCGATGTCAGAAAGCGCAAATCCGATCATCCTTTCGTGCTTGTAATCATTTAGCAATGGCAATGACTTCTCATCAGTTAAAGGATAAATTCAGAGTCCTAAAAATGATATTCAAAAATGACTTTCATCAGGAGTTGGTACCCGTGGTAGCCTTATCTCTTAATTATTCTTCCTAATTATTCTTCAAGACTATACTGGACGCTGCCTCCGACAAGGGGCTCACTTTGGATCTCTCTTCGGTGCTTCTGTAGCACCCTCTTGCAATTCTTTTTTTAAAATGTATTTTTTCATTGGTTTCAGAGAGGAAGGAAGAGGGAGAGTTAGATAGAAATATCAATAATGAGAATCACTGATCAGCTGCCTCCTTGCACGCCCGCCACCCCTGGGGATCGAGCCCGCAACCGGGCATGTGCCCCCACGGGGAATCGAACCATGACCTCCCGGTTCACAGGTTGACGCTCAACCACTGAGCCACGGCTGCCGGGTCAATTCTTTAATAATTATTATAATCATGGCCAGTCTTCCTGAATACTTACTACCTGTTCTAATCTATGCTATGCTACCCGTGTTAGCTCATTAATCCTCACACAGCTCTCTGAAACGGTTGCTATTATTTTTATTTTGCAGATGAAGAAATTTTGGTTTAGAGATGTTATGTAATTTGAACAAGGTCGCGTTGAAGTATTTTGTTTACTCCCGTGAGTCTCTCATTGGACTACGAGTTCCAGCCCTGCACGGACGTACCAGCTTTTTACTTTCCCGTGGGCCACGCCCCGAGGGCGGGGCTCTGGTGACGATTCGCGTCCCATGGTGCATTGCGCGCCCGCTCTGCAATTGGCCGGGCGGCTGGGCTCTTTTTTCAAATTGAGGCGCCTAGTCGTTGCTCGGCTTCCTGGGCATCTGGCGGAGGCTAGATCGCTGATTTGACGGTCCCGGCTGGTGCGGGACTACCTCGGGGCCAGTCAGAGCCCGTAGAGGAGAGCGGAGACGCCGAACTGCTTCCGTCGATTCCCCCGCGCCAAGCCAGCACCCGGCTGGGGAGGTGGGCATCCCAGTCCGCGCCAGTACCAGGCCTTGTTTTCTCGGCGGGTCCCGTCATGGCGACCCAGCCGAATTCCTCCACGAAGAAGAAAGAGGAGAAGGGGAAGAACATCCAGGTGGTGGTGAGATGCAGGTAGGGCGAGCCTGGTGGGAATCGGGACGCCGGGCTTTGCTGTTGGGCTCCCTCCTGCGCGGTCGGAGAAGAGGGATTTTTTTTTTTTTTTTAATTTCTGATGGGACCTAACCTTTCTGTTTCATAGTCCCCCGCATTCTGTTGAAAAAATGACACTTGTCGCGGTGAGGAATAAATTAGTGTCTTTTTCAGAAGAAAGGATATGTGGGGGAGCAGAAAAATTTCCCTTGCACCTTCTAAATCCTCCTAGCTAGGCTAATAAATTAACATGAGACAGGTTAGCAGGAGAGAATGTTCAAAGTTTCTTATGGAAGTACATGCAGGGATGCCATAAGAGTGTGAGATTCCAAGATGCATTGGGCATTTACGGTTTAATATGCCACTTGGGACAAAGGAGACCCTTAGGGCGTAGGGGTCTGGGATTTGAAAGGGAAAGAGGCAATATACTGGTAGAGGAAAAAGCAAAGTCTTCCTAGACCACCCTGAAACAGGTACACAGAATGAAGATCAACAAACAGGCTTTGCTCTATTTCTGTCTGCTACATTTAATTGTATATCATGGTACTAAGGCGAATGCTCTTTTCCTTTAAGCAGGTTTTTGTATCTGAACTCTTTTAGGCAGGTAAGGGGGAGGGTTTTCCCCGCGAGTCATTAATAACCAGCCTCAAATCAAAATCCCAAAAGGCATATTTTGGGATTGCAAAACTTTGGTCCCCTCCCGATATTTGTGTCGGAAGTTATAGTTTAACTGCTATATTCAGAAGGAGAATTTGATCGCTGTTTTTAGTGTTAAGTGCGTCTTTTTTAAAAAGTGATGTCGACAAAGATTTAAGGGTGACTTTTATACGCCACTCCTGCATAGCCATTTTGCAGATGTTTTAGTACTTAGATTGGGATTACCATCCTCCTTGTCGCCTCAAAAAACGCAATCAATCACTTGTTTATTCTAGATGCAATATTTTTCTAATCCCTACTAAACATCAGTGTATTTAAAATTTAAAAATTAAGTTACAGAGTGAGTTTATGTTTTTAAAAGGGCAAGGAGACTACGTAAGCCAGGATAGCCATCGGCTTGTGCTGCCAGTTGGTCTCCCCTAGAACAACGAAGGAGACAGCCTTCTCAGGATGGTGGATGGAGGAGTTCAACTCTCTCCTGATTTATTTCCAAGTAACTTACCAGTTTTAAGATTAGATGGTACAGGAAAAACATACTTGTACAAACTGTTGCTTAATTAGAGATTGATTTATTCAGCTTTTTAGAAGCTCTCCACAGTTTACCGGTGAATGTGTGTTTTGCATATTTCTTTGTTTGCTGTTGTTTTAACACCTTCAGCAAATTTTCTGTAAATCCACAAGTATTCTAAAATTAAATGTTATTTTTAAAATGTGTCAATGGACTTCCCTAGGTTATTGTTTAGTCTGTTTTGGTGACTTAATTGTAGATATCAAAGGCTTATAGCTAGCTTCTAATCTAGGTGCCGGAGAGGAAATTTAGTGGTAACCTTATGTCGAATTTCCAGTTGCATTCTAGGGCTTCTGTTAATAGTTGCTTATGTTTTGAAGGTTTTTTAAAAAAATCAGCAGCCTGTTTTACAAATGAAAAATTTTAGATTATTTTGATCCCTTAATAAAGCCAGGCAATATTACATTGCTGTGTGGTTTTATTTTCTTTATTTTTTGTTGCAAAATATGTCAAGCCTATAAAAAGTTGTAAAGAATACTGTACTAGACATCTGTATATCTATCACCCAGATTAGAAACAAAAATAGTCATTACGGCTGGAGCATCACTGTATTCATCCCTCTCCCCAACCTTCTTCCTCTACTCCAAGAGTTAAACATTTCCCTGAACTTCATGTTTATTATCCCCATACATTTATTTTACTTTATCACTAATGAAAAGTGCTTAGGTTGTATAGTATAAAGGATGTTTTTTCAGATTAGCCTGGCTTTTTTGTTTTTGTTTTGTTTCAAGTAGCCTTTCTAGTACAAATATGTCCTCTATCTTTAGGAAAATAACAATTTAAGCCCCAGCCCGTTTGGCTCAGTGAATAGAACCTCGCCCTGTGGACTGAGTGGTTCCAGGTTTGATTCCGGTCAAGGGCACATGCCCAGGTTGCAGGATGGATTCCAGTAGGGGGCGTGCAGGAAGCAACCAGTCAGTGATTCTCTCTCATCATTGATGTTTCTATCTCTCTCTCCCTCTCCCTTTCTGAAATCAATAAAAATATATTTAAAAAAAACCCCACAATTTAAGAGGCCCTCAGGATAGTCAAACCTTTTCTGTAAAGGTCCCAGGTAATAAATATTTTAGGTTTTTCAGGACACATATCGTCTCTGTCATATGTTCTTTTTTTTTTTTTCCAGTTTTGAATTTTTAATTCACACAGTTTATTGTACCCTGGGAGGCCAGCAAGATTTCAGGAGAGGAGAGATGACTTCATTACTTGATTACATTGAATACAACCGGAGGATGTTCTTTACTTGTACAATAACTATATTAAAAGAAGTTTTTATTCTACCTATAAATAGCTCAAGATAAAGGTATAACTTCTAGAGTTGAGGAACTGATAGTATGGAGAAAATTTTAATAAGGAAATAGCTTTGATACAAAGACACACACATACCCAAAACACCCTCTCCTCCTTGTATACTCTACAAGTTGGCAGAAACCCTGTTAAGAACATAATATAAAGATTTTAGTATTTAAGTTATTTTTGGCATTTTAATCTAAAGTGCTTAGGCAATTTAGGTCTTAACATATCTGAATTATTCATATATTTTAAAGCAGGCGTCCTCAAACTACAGCCCGCGGGCCACATGCGGCCCGCCGAGGACATTTATCCCGCCCGCCGGGTGCCACTGCCTGTCCTGCTTAGCAGCCGACTCGTCCTGGGCCCGCAGTGCACATAGGAATTTGTTCATAGTTTTTTTTTTTAAAACTATAGTCCGGCCCTCCAACGGTCTGAGGGACAGTGAACTGGCCCCCTGTTTAAAAAGTTTGAGGACCCCTGTTTTAAAGTATATCATTGTATTTTTTAATAGGCCCAGACCATCTTTCCTTAAACAGTAACCCAATATGACACCAGTTACCAAATGGGAAACAAAATTGTGATTCTGTATTAAATCCATAAAGGATATTTGAGAGAAAGGACAACTTGGAAAATAAAAAGACTTCAGAGTTCATTATTCCAAGTTAAGAACATTTTAGTTATTAGCAGTGGTTACAAATAAGCTGAAGGTAAATCTCTTCGAGTTGCTGCTTATAATTTGCTTTGTTGAGAGAAGACTGTTCCACTAGTCCAGTGGTTCTCAACCTTTCTAATGACCCTTTAATACAGTTCCTCATGTTGTGGTGACGCCCAACCATAAAATTATTTTCGTCACGACCCACAGGTTGAGAACCGCTGCTGTAGAGCCTAAGACCATCGGAAAACACAGATATTTACATTACGATTCATAACAGTAGCAAAATTAGTTATGAAGTAGCAACGAAAATAATTTTATGGTTGGGGGTCACCACAACATGAGGAACTGTATTAAAGGGTTGCGGCATTAGAAAGGTTGAGAACCACTGCACTAGTCCACTATACTATGGTGCAGGGTTGTTGCTTTTTTTATCCTTGAAAAGGTTTTCTGTAGTTGGTATTATGTCAGCCAGGCCACTCCTGCCATACTCCTCGCAGTAGGACATGAGGTCCATGGTGCTGCTGAAACCTTGATTCTTTCACTGGAGGCTTCTAATCATAACTGTTGCACAGTTCTTGCCTGGCTATATTGTGGGTGTTTGCTGTTGTTTTGCTGGACATCTTTTACCTGAAGTCAGGAAGACTGTGTAGCCCAATGTTTGAGGTTTTAAGTAGAGGAATGAATCTGCCAGCGTACTGCTGCTGCTGCCACTACTGTTGAACACCCAGTATCTGATTTTTTTAAAAAAATATGTTTTTATTGATTTCAGAGAAAAAGGGAGAGGGAGAGAGAGCTAGAAACATCAATGATGAGAGAGATTCATTGATTGGCTGCCTCCTGCATACCACACACTGGATCGAGTACGCAACCTGGGCATGTGCCCAGACCGGGAATCGAACCGTGACTTCCTGGTTCATAGGTGCATGCTCAACCACTGAGCCATACCGGCCGTGCTGGAAAGATTTTTAAAAAGATTTTTTTATTGATTTTTAGAGAGAGGAAGGAAGAGGGGGAGAAACATCGATGTGAGTGGAATATTCATCCACTGCTCTGCTGCATGCCCCCTACCTGGAATCGAACCAGCAACCTTTGGTTGCATCGGATGATGCCCAACCAACTGAGCCACACTGTCTAGGGCTGGAAACTTTTTACACCAAAATAGTTACATGGCTGGCTCTCTCACTTTATATATTTTGCATAAATATCACCTTTATCAGAGAAGCCTTCCCTGACCACTCTAAAATAACAGCAGCAAATACTTATTTTCCTCATGCATCATTTCCTATCCCCTGGTCTGCTTTATTTTCATTTCAAATTTGTCAACATCTAATATATTGACTTGTCATCTCTTCCTGACCCCCAACACACACACTTGGGTAAAAGCTCCCTGAGAATAGGAACTTTGGATGTTTTGTTCCCCCGCCCCTGCCCTAAAACTTGGTTATGATCACTGCTATATCCCAAGCACCTAGAAAAGTCTCTATCACATAATAAACACTTGCTGAATGTTTATGGGATGAATGAATAAATTTAACACTTTTCCACAAGATGACTTTTTCTCCCCTCTTTTAAAAAATTTTTTCAATTACAGTTGACATTTAATATTATACTAGTTTTAGGTATACAGCTTAGTAGTTAGACATTTATATGACTTATGAAGTATCCCCCCATAAATCTAGTACCCATACATACTTATAACAATACTAGAGGCCCGTTGCAGGAAGATTCCTGCAATAGGGCTTCCTGTGGTGGTCTGCTTCCCTCCCTTCTCCGCCGGCCTGCCTGCTTCCCTCCCTTCTCCCCCGCCCCACTTGCTTGCTTCTCCGCAGCTTCGCTCCCTTCTGCAACCCTTGGCTTCCTTCTACTCTGTCTTTAGTCTTCACTCTACTCCTGGATATGCAAATTAACCGCCATCTTGGTTGGGTTAATTTGCATACTTGCGCCTGATTGGCTTGTGGGCGTGACTTGTGGGTGTAGCGGAGGTACAGTCACTTTGCATATTACTCTTTTATTAGATAGGATTATTGACTAGAGGCCTGGTGCATGAAATTCATGCATGAGTAGGGTCCCTAGCCCTGGCGGATCAGGGCCTTCCAGCTGCCAGCTGGAGCCTTCCTTCCAGCTGCTGGCAGGGGCCTTTCTTCGTTTCATGCCGCCCCCCTGGTGGTCAGTGCACATCATAGCGAGTGATTGAACTCCCAGTTGAACTCTCAAAGGGACACTTTGCATATTAGCCTTTTATATATATAGATATATATAGATTATATTACCTATGCTGAACTCTCCATCCTCGTGACTATTTTATAACTGCCTATTTGTACTTGTTTATTTATTTTTGTTTGTTTGAATTCTCACCTGAGGGGTATTTTCATTGATTTTTAGAGAGAAGAAGGGAGAGTGAGAGAAACATCTATCAGTTGCCTCTCGTTCTTGCTCCAACTGGGCATTGAATCTGCATCTTAGTTATGTGCCTTAGTTATGTGACTGGGAGTCAAACCCGAAACCTTTTGGTGTACAGGACAACAGTCCAACCAACCAAGCTACCTGGCCAGAGTGACTGTTTGAATTTTAATAGAACTCTAGTGAGGCCAAGGAATTGATGGGTTTATTAATGCCATCAGCAGAAACCCTGCAGTTTCTCATCAGAATAGGAAAATAGTGGCTTGGTAGTACTCTTTTTTGTAATACAATGAGTCCCTAAAGCTCCTCTGGGAGTTTTGATAACTTTTAGGAATGTGTGATCTATGTGAATTTTTACTACTCTGTCCTGACAGCCTGAATGGTATTCATTTGGTAACTTAATCACATGCAAGAGATTTGTTTAAGGTTGCTAAGAATAGTAGACTAATTGGAAAAGCTTTAAGCACATGAGAATTCACTCTACTTTATATTCTTTGGCCTCTCAGTATGAGTTGGTTTTGACTTAGTTTTGTTGAACTTCTAATAATGCATGCTGTGGATTACATGTGCATTGTTTAGACTTCAGTACATTTGGCAAATGACAGCATTACCAGATATTACCTGGGAGTTGCTAAGTTAAATTTCCTAGGATCACACATTTGGTCTTCTGACCAGTCAAAAATATGCTAGGGAGCCCTAGCCAGTTTGGCTTAATGGTGGATAGAGCATCGGCCCACAGACTGAAGGATCCCAGGTTCGATACAGGTCAAGGGCACTTACCTCAGTTGCAGGCTCGATCCCTGTCCGGGTCAGGGTGTGTGCAGGAGACAACCAATTGATGTGTTTCTCTCTGTCTCTCCCTTCCACTTTCTCTAAAAATCAACAGAAAAATATCCTAGGTTGAGGATTAACAACAACAAAAAATATGCTAGGGAGTGGGGCATGCCAGAGTACATTGTGGTATCCTTCTTAAAATAAAGCAACTTGGCTTGTCTGTGATGAGGGGAAAGATAATTTCTTATTTGGCATGTCTTTCCATAATATGTGATACTCATTGGGAAAAATGAACTCAGATCAAGAGTACATTTCTCCCTTTGGCCCAGATGTGTGTTAAGTACTATATATAAATATCTTATGGATGCTACTGTGGGTGTTTTTTGTTTGTTTTTAGCTTTCCCTTCATTCCTCTTTGGGTGACATTTATTAAGCAATGTAATTTTAACAGATATTTGAGTGCCTACTGGTTGCTAAGCATAGTAGCAAACTCTGGGGAAACAGTAAACAAAGAATTTCTTTCCCCACACTGCTGGTCGGTTGGTACTATAATGGTTGGCGGTATTACGAGGCCCACTTTTCAAATGAGGAAACAGAGGCAAAGTGCTACATTGCCCAAGCAGACTGGCTCCGAGTCCTCACTGGACTGAAATGCCTAAGGAGGAATTTAGCTTAGAAGATTACTTCCTCAGGAAGTCTTTACCATCACCCATGCCTCCTCCATCCTGCCCTGTCCCAATCAGGACCACATTAAATCTTTGTTCTATGTTCCTAACAGTGCCTTTTGCATACCCTTTCTAAACATCACCTCTTTTATAATCTTTTGTTTTATGTCACTGTTCTCCACTAGACCTCACTGTGAGGACAAACTGAGTTTTACCACATATAAAGCACTTGCAACAGTGAGTGCCTGACACATAGGAAGGACTCTATGCATTAGTCATTTTTTTGTACCTATTTTTTATTTTGTTCAGTTACCCGTTGGCAGGTTTGTATTTTGAACACAAATTTGGCATGTTTCTACTACATCATAGCCTAACTTGATCAGATGCTAAGAATAGTGGAAATAGAATTCTGAAAAATAAGTGTGACATTTTTTACAATTTAATTCTGTTAGCATCTACACTAAGAAACTGTCAGAATTGTAATGTTTTACATAGCTTTGAAAATTTAAAAAACTAATTTTATTTCTGGGAATTGAAACCCTTAAAATTCTGTTTGCTTTAGCAGTATCACTTTGCCCCCATTTAGTCCCTATCACCAGTAGTGCAGTCAAAATGTCACATTGTTCTTGTCTAAGGTATTAATGAAAATCTTATCAGTAACATGATAACTAAAAGCTCTTAAATAACATTATGTATTTCTTTTTATAGACCATTTAATTTGGCAGAGCGGAAAGCTAGCGCCCATTCTGTAGTAGAATGTGATCATGTACGAAAAGAAGTCAGTGTACGAACTGGAGGATTGGCTGACAAGAGCTCAAGGAAAACATACACTTTTGATATGGTACTTCTTAAGATGCTGCTACTTCTCTGTTATTCACTAATGTAAAGTTATCCTAGTATACATATTTCCTCTAGGTTCTAGTGTACAAGGACAAATTTCAGTTGACTTATTATTGTCACTGGTTTCTAGTGAGCTGAATGAGTTAATATATTAAAAATAAAATTATTAAAGTGGTTAATTACTAATTTTTTAATTGAAGAAACGCTTTGATTTTTTAAAAAACTTCATTTTTATTGTTGACACTATTACAGATGTTCCCCCGTACCCCCCTTGCCTACCTTCAGCTTGATTTTTTTCCTTTATAGGTTTTTGGTGCATCTACTAAACAAATAGATGTTTATCGAAGTATTGTTTGTCCAATTCTGGATGAAGTTATTATGGGCTATAATTGCACTATCTTTGCGTGAGTGAAACATTATTTTTCAAATTGTTGAAAAGGTTTAGATGTATATGTTTGGTTTTTATTTAACATTTTTGTTAATCTTGACAGATATGGCCAAACTGGCACTGGAAAAACCTTTACAATGGAAGGGGAAAGGTCACCTAATGAAGAGTATACTTGGGAGGAGGTATTTGTTGCTTATAACAGACTCTGTCTCTAAAGTAGCTGAAATATAACTGAATAAAACTTTGTTTAAGGACTTTGTCTTCAAATAGAGAAAGAGTACCCATGTTAAGTGGGAATTTAGGATTAACTACTACTCTAGTAAAATTAAAGTATATGGTATGGCTTCTGTTTAAGAAACATATTGTCTCATTGGGAGAGACTAGGCCAGTGGTCGGAAACCGCGGCTCGCGAGCCACATGTGGCTCTTTGGCCCCTTGAGTGTGGCTCTTCCACAAAATACCACGGTCTGGTCGAGTCTATTTTGAAGAAGTGGCGTTAGAAGAAGTTTAAGTTTAAAAAATTTGGCTCTCAAAAGAAATTTCAATCGTTGTACTGTTGATATTTGGCTCTGTTGACTAATGAGTTTGCCGACCACTGGACTAGGACAATACATATAGTACAGTTAAGTGCTAAGAGAGGAGGCAGAATAGTTGGAGCAGAATATTGTGGAAAAGTGAAATGTGAGTGTGGCTTGAAGGGGAAGACCTTGCAACGAGGTAATGAATCTCATAAAGTTAAAATAGCAAGGGCAGTATGGTACTTTATTAATGATCACCTTATGTGTTCAAGAAATTAAGATTACTGCATTGTTGAATATAGTAGAGAACAAATAGTACATTTCACAATGATTTTCACCAAATGTTTCAATTGATTTAATGACTAAGTCAGTTTTCAAATTATTAACATTTAGGTAGGTCCTTTTTTCCTAGAGGTTAGTTGAGGCATTAACTTAATATATACATGGAATTGTAACTGTAGGTGATATGGAATAGGCTTAAGGCACAATTTCAAAATTTAGGGATTCTTAACAATTGTGTTAAGGATACTTAAACATTTGAGAAACAATCCTGTTATATGTCAGAATTAGGGAATATACTTTTAATGGGCCCTTTTTTCTGATTAAAATGGTAATGTAATATATTTATGAGAAAAGTTGGAAAAGATTATTGAACTTGGCTTTATAAGCAGCTCAGTTCAGTTGGTTTTTTTGTAATGCTCAGGCATAAAGTATCTGGGAGGCATGGCAGATTAGTGAAAGGTATGAAGAATAATTACTCTTAAATAGACTGTAAATGACTTGGCTTTTCTAACATTAGGTTAGCTTTTTTTTTTTTTAACAGTTTTAATTCCACAGTAAATTCCATTCTTTATTTTAGTCCTTATTAATATTATAATTTCAGGATCCTTTGGCTGGTATAATTCCACGTACTCTTCATCAGATCTTTGAGAAACTTACTGCTAATGGTACTGAATTTTCAGTCAAAGTGTCTCTGTTGGAAATCTATAATGAAGAACTTTTTGATCTCCTTAATCCATCTTCTGATGTTTCTGAGAGACTACAGATGTTTGATGATCCACGTAACAAGGTAACTCAGTCTTTGAGAATGAAATATCTGCAAATTTTAATGTGTGATGCTTTGAGAAGTGTGTGTGTGTTAACAAATCTAATGGGTGCTTTTTAAAAATATTCTGTCAGAGAGGAGTGATAATCAAAGGTTTAGAAGAAATTACAGTACACAACAAGGATGAAGTTTATCAAATTTTGGAGAAGGGAGCAGCAAAAAGGACAACTGCAGCAACATTAATGAATGCATACTCTAGGTAAGAAAGCCATTGTCTTCCTCATGCTCCATTTTCTTTTTAGGAAAAATTACAAACTTGGGGGAAGTCAAATTGGGGTGGGTCAAAGTATGTGAATCACATACCTAGATTTTATGTTAGATTGCATGCCTTAGTAATTGGTTTGAGATTTATAGGGAAGCACCAATATTGGAAGAATGCTGAAAGGAGAAGAAAGACAAGTTGAACTAGAGCGGAAGCATTAAACTATTTTAAAGTAGATTTTTTTAAGCTGCTAAATGAAATTGTACATGGGAGCCCTGATTAAAATATTTCTGCTATAGTTGAATTTGGGATGGAATTCTCAGAGGCTTATATCTTCAGCCTTAAGAAGGTTTACTCTGAGCACATTTCTGAAGCCACTATGTATATTTAGAACATAGTTTGAAAAACCTTGGTTTGAGGAAGGATTAGAAGAAAGTCAAATGACTATTTTATTTTTTTCAACTTTATTTAGGCGTGATTAACAAATTTGTATATATTTAGGTTATACAACATAATTTTTTTTTCAAACGGCTTCTTGTTAATGTAGGAAGATGGATGATCACTAACTGACTTTCAAGGGGACAAAAGGCCATATTTGATAGCGCCCTCTATAGGATAAATCCCAAATTCTACAAATGCAGTTTACCAAGTTAGAAGTGAGTTTTTTCCTGTTGGTTTTTGAAGGAAACATCAGACTGTAATTGGAAGAGTTGTGGGTTGGGAATTAGGTATTTGTGTTTAGTTCCAGTTCTGTAGTTAAATATGTGACTTTGGGTAAATAAGTGAACTTATCTGAATATCTGTTTCCTTGAGCTACAAAATGACTAGATCTCTTATTTCTTTGCTCCCTTATTGAATATTTCTACAGTTATAACTGCAATTTTATAAGCAATTATAATTGCAACTTTATAAAAATATGTATGCATTTAAAGAAAAAAAACATGAAAGTAATTAAAATCCTAATTTTACATTTTCCTATAATAGCTTTCCATTTTTAAAACATAAGCTATAAATCAATCATAAAATGAAATTTCCATTCTGATTGGCTTGTAACTTAATTTTATATAGAATTTGGAGGAATGAATTTATGACTAAGTAAAATTTCCTTTCTCAGAAAATTTTTGTCTAAAACATAAAATTCTTATTATTTTGTTCCCTGGCTGGTGTGGTTCAGTTGGTTGAACATCATCCCATGTGATTCCTGGTCAGAGCACATACCTGGGTTGCAGGTTTGGTCCCTGGATGGGGCATGTGCAGGAGACTGCTGATCTATGTTTCTCTCCCTCTTCTTTCCTCTCTCTAAAAACAAAAAAAAATCAATAAAACCATATTTCAAAATTTGTATTATTTTATAAATTTG
The DNA here is from genome assembly GCF_963455305.1 of Plecotus auritus. NCBI lineage: Eukaryota > Metazoa > Chordata > Mammalia > Chiroptera > Vespertilionidae > Plecotus > Plecotus auritus. The sequence goes on along the minus strand of NC_137783.1, from coordinate 25,650,402 downwards.
TATAATTTGGGCCTCCTTTTTAAAAAATATGTAGATTGGAGTAAAGATCTCTTTTTATGAATGTATATGATAAAAAGAAGACAATTAAAATTTCCAAAAGAGAGTTGATGTATGTGCTTAATTGCAATAATTACACAATGTTAGATTAGGAATGGATAAATAATGGTAGAAAAACATGAAATGTATATTATGATTTAGATTTACAGTTTTTGTTTATACTAGAGGCCTGGTATACGAATTCGTGCATGGGTGTGTGTGTGTGTGTGTGTGTGTGTGTGTGTGTGTGTGTTCCTCAGCCCAGCCTGCACCCTCTTGCAATCCAAGACTGCTGGCTCCTAACCACATGCCTGCCTGATTACCCCTAACCACTCTGCCTGCCTGATCACCCCTAACCGCCTCTGCCTCGGCCCCCCGCCATGGCGGCTTCATCCACAATGATGTCCAGAAGGTCGTTCGGCTGTCTGGTCTAATTAGCATATTACGCTTTTATTATTATAGATTGTGCCTATCCCCTTTTCGGTAATTTTAAATAATTTAAGTTTTGTAAAAATGGTATTTACTGTAAAAATTTTTCAAGTAACAAGAAAAGTCCAAATAAGAAAATTACCGTATTTCCCACCATCAGTGACATTAACAAACAATGATGTTTCCAAATGTCATTGATACAGAAAGGAAAGATGTCTTTGGGTGCCTTATATAGTCATTAGTTACATAACAGCATTTGGTTATTGGTAGACTGCGTATGTGACAGTGGTCCCATAGTGATCTGAAAAATTCCTGTCATGTAGTGACATCATAACTGTCAACAGTGTAGAATTAAAGCATTACTTACATATTTCTGGTAATTCTGGTATAAACAAACCTGTGCTTCCAGTCGTATAAAAGTATAGCACATTCAATTACGGTAGAGACTATACCATTTAGATTTGTGTAAGTACACTCTGTGATGTTTGCATAACAATGAATTGCCTAATGACGCATTTCTCAGAACTTATTCCTGTTATTAAGCTGTGCACGACTGTATAATTTTTGTATCCCTCAGATAAAAGCCAAATGTCAATATATAGCATAAGATATACTTTGGAACACTTTATAATCTAACAGTGATTATCTTGTAGTGTTTTGGTAGTCACTGCTACTTACTATTTCTGCTGTTCAGGGAAAGGAATTACCTTTCTGATAACATTCTCAAAGCAGAGCAATGAACTTTTATAGCAGTTGACACTGGGGGAGTAATCTGATGGCTTGCCTGGGGCTGTTTGAATTTATGGTAATGATATATGTCAGATGGTTCTTATGAATAGGAAGATTGATTGCAAGCCTTCCCCTCTGACACATCAGGCAACTGTCCCCAACCCTACCTAACATCCAGCTTTCAGAGGTGCCTGGGGATTCTAGTTCCTGAGTCTTTTAAGATGTTTTCAAGTAGCTTCTTATTGTATTCTACAGGCAGTAGGTACAAGAAAGCAAAAACCTCCTGTGAGATACTATCTTTCTTTTTTTTAAAAAAATATATTTTATTGATTTTTTACAGAGAAGAAGGGAGAGGGATAGAGAGTTAGAAACATCGATGAGAGAGAAACATCAATCAGCTGTCTCTTGCACACTTCCTACTGGGTATGTGCCCGCAACCAAAGTATATGCCCTTGACTGGAATCGAACCTGGGACCCTTGAGTCAGCAGGCTGACGCTCTATCCACTGAGCCAAACTGGTTAGGGCTATCTTTCTTTTTTTATTTATTGGTTTTGAGACAGAGAGAGAAAGAGGGGAGGAGAGAGAGAGAGAGAGAGAGAGAGAGAGAGAGAGAGAGAGAGAGAGAGAAAGAGGGGAGGAGAGAGAGAGAGAGAGAGAGAGAGAGAGAGAGAGAGAGAGAGAAATATTGAGTTGTTCCACTTATTTATACACTCATTGGTTGATCCTTGTATGTGCCCTGACAGGGATTGAACCTGCAACCTTGCCACATCCAGATGATGCTCAACCAACTGAGCTACTCTGCCAGGGCAGATACTATCTTTCTTTACTTTTGTGGATTTAGATCTTTCTTTGCTGTTTTTAATATTTTATAGAAAGCAAATAATATTTTGTATTATAATGACTGGGTAACTTGATCTTTTCTAGTCGTTCCCACTCAGTTTTCTCTGTTACAATACATATGAAAGAAACTACAATTGATGGAGAGGAGCTTGTTAAAATTGGAAAGTTGAACTTGGTAAGCATCTACCTTAATACCACTGTTTCATTCTTGTGTTTTTATTCCAGCTTTATTGACAAATAAAATTACGTATTTAAAGTGGACAGTGTGATGATTTGATATACATATTCTTTGTAAAATGATTACCACAATCAAATTAACACATTCATTACCTCACATTATCATCATTATTATTATTATTATCATCATCATTATTTTGGTGACAAAACTTAGGATCTACTCCCAGCAAATTTCAGTATAGTATTATTAACTGTACTAGTGTATATCAGAACTTACCTTAACACTGAAGGTCTTTACCCTTTGACCAGCATCTTCTCCCTATCTTCCTGACCTCTCTGTTCCTGATAACCATTATTCTACTCTCCGTTTTTATGAGTTGGACTTTCTCCCCCTCCTCGCTGATTCCACATATAAGTGAGGTCATACAGTATTTGTCTTTTTGTCTTTCTCTGTCTGTTTTTTTTCAATTAGCATAATGTCCTCTAAGTTCCTCCATGTTGTTGTAAGTGGTAGAATTTTCTTTCTCATGGCTGAATAATATTTAATCGTGTGTATATACCACATCTTTATCTATTCATCCATTGACAGACACTTAGATTGTTTCCACATCTAGGCTATTCTGAATAATGCAATGGACATGAGAGTGCAGATATCTCTTTGAGATACTGATTTCATTACCTTAAGATATTTACCCAGAAGTGGGATTGGTAGTTCTCTTCTATTACTTTATTCTTGATCCCTTCAGAGAGCGGCCTGAAATTTTATACTTCTAGACAATATTTTTATAGTCACTGGGTTATTAGCTTTGTAGTGGGTTGTTATTATTATAGAAAACTTACTTTGCTGGTTATTTAATATATTATGTATAATATGAGAATGAACATCTTTGAGTCCAAATCTAATAGAATGACAACCTATTTTTTTTTTTTAATTCAAGGTTGATCTTGCAGGAAGTGAAAACATTGGCCGTTCTGGAGCAGTGGATAAGAGAGCTCGGGAAGCTGGAAATATCAACCAATCCCTGTTGACTTTGGGAAGAGTTATTACTGCTCTTGTAGAAAGAACACCTCATGTTCCTTACCGAGAATCTAAACTAACCAGAATCCTCCAGGATTCTCTTGGGGGACGTACAAGAACATCTATAATTGCTACAATTTCTCCTGCATCTCTTAATCTTGAGGTAAGCTCTTTGAACAGTATCTGCCAGTGTAGTAGCTGTAATTCTTATTTAGCTATCACATTATTTTATTTTATTTATTCTTTTTTTAAATGTTTTTATTGATTTTTTTTTTTTTTTTAAGAGAGTGAGGAAGGAAGAGGGAGAGAGAGATAGAAACATCTATGAGAGAGAAACATCGACTGGCTGCCTCCTGCATGCCCCGTATTGGGGATTGAACCTGCAACCCAGGCATGTGCTCTGGCCAGGGATCAAAACAGTGACCGCTTGGTGCATGGGTCAATGCTCAATCACTGAGCCACATCAGCCAGGCTCTTTATTTATTTATTTATTTATTATTTTTTAATTTTCTTAGAGAGAAACATCAATCGGCTGCCTCCCATACACACCCTTACTGGGTATTGAACCTGCAACCTAGGTATGTGCCCTGACCAGGAATTGAAACTGCAACCTTTTTGGTGCACGGGATGATGCTCCAATTAAACGAGCCACCTGGCCAGGGTGCTGTCTCGTTTTAAAAGTTCATCCATTGGCTGAATTAATTCTGTACTATAATAAAAAGACTCTGGACATTGCATATGGACACATTTAGGAGGACACCACTGAAAAAAATGTCTTTCTCCTTCCTGGCAGAGTTTTTAATCTTAAAAAGCCAGTTGCTTATTAGCTTTTTCCACACAGTCTTCAAAGAAAATTGCTGTGGTCATTAGCAGTATATGGTTACATGGGATATAGAGATTTAATTGAGGACTTAGAAGTTAAGTGAATGTTAGTGTTTAGACTGCTTAGAGAGCAGTGAAGGTGGGGTTGGGTGTGTTGGAATAGGTGGGAAAACCAAAAGAAGCAACAAAAATGGCAGAATTGACTCTTACTTTATTGTAATAATCATCTATTTTGAATGGAATTAGAAAAACTTTATAAGGTCTCTAACTCTCCTGTACTTAAAAAAATATTTTTATTGAGATATGATTCACATACCATAAAATTCACCCATTATTACTATGTTCACAGAGCTGTGCAATCATTACCAAAATCTAAGTTTAAAATATTTCATCACCCCAGTCTGCCCCAACTCCCAGCCTTTCGTTACTACTAATCTACTTTTCTTAATCTATAGATTTGCCTATCTGAATATTTCATATACATGGAATCATACAATAAGTGTTCTTTTGTGACCGGCTTCTTTCACTTACCATAATGTTTTCATTGTTCATATTGTAGCATGTATCAATACTTCATTTCTTTTGGTGGATGAGTAATATTCCATTACATGGTTATAGGACATTTTGTTTATTCATCAGTTGATTGAATTTAAAAAATTACTAGATCAAGTTATTATAAAGTTAAATACCCTAAACATTGAGGAGAAAGAAAAAAGATAGGGATGTTTTGAAAAATCTTTTTTTTAAAAGTTGGGTATAATAGTCTTAGTGGTAGATTTTCAGATTACCTATAACCATAAATTATTACTTATGAGTTATTTTATAGTACATATTAGGTAACAGAACTACATTCTCATAGTATCTTTAGTAATTGGCCTTTTCATCACAGGAAACTCTGAGTACATTGGAATATGCTCATAGAGCAAAGAACATACTGAATAAGCCTGAAGTTAACCAGAAACTAACCAAAAAAGCCCTTATTAAGGTAATTGTGCATTTTTTTGTGGAGTAATGTAATCTTGTTTGACAAATGTGAAAATAAGAAATTGCAATAATTATTAAAAGATTTGTTAAATTGCCTGTGGTAGGGCTTTTCATTTAATAATCTAAACTAAATACCTTGTATGTTAAAATATTTTTTCTAATGCTAACATGTTGACTTTTCCAGCTCTATTAAATCAGCAAAATTTAAAAATATTTACATTTAAAAAGTTTATTTATTTGTTTACAACTTAAGGGTAACATGTATAGTTACTATACATTAGGGTATAATTACATTTATGGCCAAGAGCAGTATTTTGTTGTGTAAATGTACCACAGCTTTTCTTTATCCACTCATCTACTGATGGGCACTTGGGCTGCTTCCAAATCTTGACTATTGTAAGTAACACTGCAAAGAACATAAGGTTGCAAATATTCTTTCAATTTAGTGTTTTGGGTTTCTTCAGATAAATTTCCAGAAGTGGAATCACTGGGTCATAAGGCAGTTTCATTTTTAATTTTTTGAGGGAACCCCATATGGCTTTCCACAGTGACTGCACCAATCTGCATTCCCACCAACAGTGCATGAAGGGCTCCCTTTTCCCCCCATCCTCACCATTATTTGTTTATTGATATTGATGATAGCCATTCTGACACATGTGAGGTGATATCTCATATCGACCATCTGTATATCCTCTTTGGAGAAGTGTGTATTTGGGTCCTTTTCATTTTATTTTTTTACTTTAAAATTTTTTTTTATTTCAGAGAGGGAGAGAGAGGGACAGATAGAAATATCAATGATGAGAGATAATCACTGATCTGCTGCCTCCTGTACACCCCCTACTGTGGGGATTGAGCCCACACCTGGGCAGGTGCCCTGACCAGGAATCTAAGTGTGATCTTTGGTTCATAGGTTGATACTAACCCACTGAGCCACACCAGCTGGACTAGGCCCATTTTCTAATTGGATTGTTTGAGTTTTTTATGGTTGTGGTTTGAAAGTTCTTCATATGTTCTAGATACTAGTCCATATCACAAACACGGTTTGTAATTATTTTCTAGTTTGTAGTTGTCTTCTCATCTTCATAAGGACTTTTGTAGAGCAAATGTTTTTGAATTCAGTGTGATTAATTTTTTCCTTTTATGGATTGTGCTTTTGGTGTCAGTTGTAAGAACTCTATGCCTAGCTCTAGATCCTGACGTTTTTTTCTTTTGAAATTTTTGTATCTCTACATTTCACATTTAAGTCCATAATTCATTTTGAATCGTCTTTTGATTAAGGTGTAAAACTTGGGTCAAGCTGCATATTTTTTATCTATTGGGTAGAGGGCCTTTTGGATTGCTTTAGCATCCTTTGTTGAAAAGGCTGTATTTTCTCATTTGAATTGATTTTGTACCTTTGTGAAAAATCAGTTGGGTATGTTTTTGTGGGTACATCTCTGGGCTGTATTCTATTCCATTGATTTATACGTCCCTCCACCAATATTACACATTGTAGCTGTGTAATAACTCTTGGAATCATGTAAACAGTTTAAAAATAAGTTTATGAAAGAAAACCTTTTTCTTTGTAAAGTATCTCAAAATTATCAGGCTCTGAGAAAAACTACATTGACTTTACATTTATTATTTTAAAAATATTAGGCTCTTTTACAAGTATTTATTTTATTTAGACACTTGAATTTTTGAACCCTAGTTATGTTAAATCTAAAAATATTTAATAGTAATTCTTTAATATGATAAAATATTCAGCCATTGTTTAAAATGTCAACTGTTTCAGTGTATATACTTTTAAAGTAGTTTGTTTTAAGGTCCAAGTAAGGCTTCCCTTTGTAATTTTTGGATTTATCTTTGGTTTCAATACATTGATTCTCCTTTCACCTTTTACTGCCCCTATAATTTATTTGTGGAAGTACCTGTATTTTTTGTCCTTGTAGTATCTTTTGACATGTTCTGTTCTTTGTATTTTTCTGCATATCTGGATCGTGAGGTTTCATAGATTCCAGTTTAATCTTATTTATGTATTTTTGGCAAAACTGTTTCTTAGGTGGTGGTATGTTCTCCTACCAGGAAGCACATAGTCTGCTTTTTTAAGGAATTGATGATATTCAATGAGTTGATCCATTAGTTCTTTAAGGGTTGTAAAATGGTAATTTTCTAATTCAATTTTTCTTAACTAATTGCTGGACTACCTCTATAATGAGGAACTTGCCCTCAGCTACCCTAGGGCAGTGGTCGGCAAACTCATTAGTCAACAGAGCCAAATATCAACAGTACAACGATAGAAATTTCTTTTGAGAGCCAAATTTTTTAAACTTAAACTTCTTCTAACGCCACTTCGTCAAAATAGACTCGCCAGGCCGTGGTATTTTGTGGAAGAGCCACAGTCAAGGGACCAAAGAGCCACATGTGGCTCGCGAGACGCAGTTTGCCAACCACTGCTCTAGGGTATACTTCTTATAGAAAGGCAGGAAAAATGCTTGATTCATTTCCTTTATTTGACAGTTTTGAGAATAATGCATTGATTTTTCTAGCTTGCTTTTTTTCTTTTCACCTGAGGATATGTTTTTTAATTGAAAAAAAAATTTTTTTTTAAGAGAAAGAGGGAGACAGGAGAGGGAGGGAGGGAAGAGGGAAGAGAGAGAGAGAAAGAGAGAGATTAGTTGCCTCTTGGACAGGGAATTGAACCCAAAACCTTTTGGTGTATGGGACAATGCTCCAACCAACTTAGCCACCTGGCCAGGGTGGTTTTCTAGCTTTCTTAATGTCATTATAAACTCATGGACTTAAAATTTTTGTGTTAATCCATTGTAGCTATTATCCGTTATCTCCATTTTGAAACCGAGAACCTCTACCCAAAGGGGAAGAAATGTGTGTATATAAAATTTGATGATAAAATTGTTTCTCCTTTGACCTATGGTAACTTCTCCAAGTGATTTCTTGAGCCCTTTTCATTATCTTAAGATTTTTTAGCGTCGTTTTTCTTTTGTTTGACAAAATGTTCTAGGTTCATCTTGAATGTTTCTTGCCCCAACTCTAGAGTCAGATAGTTCTCTAAAAAATCCTGATGTGTGTTTTTTTTAGTGTGAAATGCCACTTGAAGACCAACCTGGGTACTGGAGGTTGTGTGGTGTTTTTTTCAGAAACCCATATTGTTATAATGAATAAATTTAAAGGCTCTTTGAAAGCTGTTGAAAGACTATTCTGTACAGGTTAATATTGAATGAAAAGTATGGCTATTATTTTTTATCATACATTTTTATGATTTAAAAAAGATAAAGGGCTAACTTTTTATATTTTTTATATCATCCCCAAACCAAATTTTAAAAAAGGTTGTTCTATATTGACACCTTCAATATTCTTCTTGTGTAGGAATATACAGAAGAGATAGAGCGTCTGAAACGAGATCTTACTGCAGCCCGTGAAAAAAATGGGGTGTACATTTCTGAAGAGAATTTTAGGTAAGCCATTAGCTATGGAAATTAATTTCCAAGAATAAGTATTTTCTGATAACAGGCTGTTGGAAGTAAAATTTACTTATTTGACAGTAAATAAAATCTTTATTTGTTCTTTTTACAATGCTTGTTTTTCTTTTGATATTAACAAGTACTTATGAAACAGTTTAACAAGATTGTATATTAACTTTTTTTCCCCATTTATTTAGAGACAGTGGAAGGGAGGAGAGAGAGACACCTGGGGTAGGGCACGAACCTGAAATCCAGGCACATGCCCTTAACTGGGAATCCGACCTGTGTGAAGGCCTGCGCTCTACCACTGAGCCACACCGGCCAGGGCTATTTTTTATTTTTTAAATAATTACAGATTCACATGAAATTATAAGAAGAGTACAAAGAGGTCCCATGTATTTTTCCATCCAGTTTCCGCAATTGATTACCTCTTAAGTAACTTTACTACATTATCAAAACTAGGAAATTGATATTGGTACAGTGTATGTGTATAAATCTATCATTTTTTCAAGTTTGTATATTTGTGTAGTTCAGAACTATCATCTCAAAGATCTCCCTTTTGCTGACCCTTTATATTCATATCCACGTTCTTCTCTGCTGATCCCTAACCTCCGGCAACCACTAATCTGTTCACTTTTTTTAAAGCCCTGGAGTAGTTTGTTCAAAGTAAAGTTAATCAGAAGACTGTTAGCACATACCTTGGTTGTAGGTTTGATCCTACACCCAAGGTAGGTTCGACCTTGATGGTTGGGGCACATGTAGGAGGCAGCCAATCTCTCTCTTTCTCTTTCTCTCTTCCACCTCCCCGACTCTCTCTTAAAAAAAAAAATCAATGGAAAAATATCCTTGGGTGAGGATGAACAACAATAAAAAAGACTGTTAGAACTAATTCTCCTTTTGTACCTCAGTTCTAACTTTTCCTTTAATGAACAATATCTCCAGGTAATAATTTGAGGAAATTTGTACTCACAAAAGAATCTGTGCCATTTAGCACAATGTGGAATAGAAAATTGTTGGTAGTTATGAAGGAACAGGAAGATAAAGAATACAAAAGACAGCATTCACTTCTGAAACTTGCTAATGCTCAAGAAATCAGAGACCCATTAAAGTAGACCAGAATTATCTGGTCCAAAATGATGTCAGTAGTGCTGAGGCTGAGGATCTGCTCTAGAGAATAATCCTTTGCTCTCCTGAGGATTTCTGTGGTGGTTTGATAGTGACATGTGTGTTGTGGTATATTTGGGTATAGTAGGCAGTGAGAGGTGTAATTGCTCTGTCATACTTTAATTCTGTTCTCCAGTTTTGTGTCCTGTTTATGCTCCATATTCCTGATTTCAGACACTTAGGTTGTATTCCCCCCCTATCTCTTTTTTATGTGAGTTGTATTCCTCTGTTAGCTTCATTGCTTCTCAAATTTTATATACACACATTTCTTCCCCTATGGGTAGGGATTCTCGGTTTCAAAATGGAGATAACAGGAAAACAATTATTAAACAAGGACAAAGAATATATTCATTTTTTGCAATTTGTGTGTATTGCTTATTGGCACCTAGGCATCATTTTCATGATAGTGACAAATGGCAAAGCTGATGTGTAACTGCCACAATTGTGTTAGAATAAATTGTTTAGGAATTAGGAAAAAAATGCTAATTGTTAAATTCATATTAAACTTTATTTCAGAGCCATGAATGGAAAACTAACTGTTCAAGAAGACCAGATTGTAGAATTGATTGAAAAAATTGGTGCCCTTGAGGAGGAGCTAAGTAGGGTAAGCATTCCAAACAATATTGGATATTATGTAAAAAGCAAATATTTAAAGAAAATTTCAGAATGTGAGGGATCTATATTTTTTAAGATTTTTTTCAGTATATGGGGCTGACCCATATACTGAAAATAAATTGTATCATAATTTTGTCACAATTGTAATGAAGAAACATAAATGTTAAGAGAGAATCATTGATCGGCTGCCTCCTGCATGTCTCCTACTGGGGATCGAGCCCACAACCCAGGCATGTGCCTTTGACTGGACATGTGCTCTCTCTCTCCCTCTCCCTTCCTCTCTGAAATCAATAAAAATATATATTAAAAAAATAGTGAATGCTGAGACTTTTTCATTAATGTGTTTATCAGATGAGGGAATGGGATGTTGGGAGAAAACAGATGTTAAATAACTTAGATATAAAGACCTGATCCTTTTGTGCCCGCCTCACATTGGCAGTGTTGGATAAATCCCGAAGAATTAATACCACCACACTAGACCTGTTTTATTTGTTTTTATTTTTTTTTAATATATTTTTATTGATTTTTTACAGAGAGGAAGGAAGAGTGATAGATAGTCAGAAACATCGATGAGAGAGAAACATCGATCAGCTGCCTCCTGCACACCTCCTACTGGGGATGTGCCCACAACCAAGTTACATGCCCTTGACCGGAATCGAACCTGGGACCTTTTAGTCCGCAGGCTGACGCTCTATCCACTGAGCCAAACCGGTTTTGGCTTTATTTGTTTTTAATTAACTTACAGGAAGAAACCAGATGCCATATAAAATGTACTAACCTACCTGGTAACTTACAACTTGTTACAATTTTGCATAGAAATAATTTGGTTCTTCTAATATTATATTATGAACCAGCTAGGTGTCTCACCAATCAGTTCAGCACTTTTAATTCTTTAAAAAATGTTTAATGTATTATATTTAGGTTACAGAATTATTCATGGATAATAAAAATGAACTTGATCAGTGTAAATCTGACCTGCAAAATAAGACACAGGAACTTAAAACCACTCAAAAACATTTACAAGAAACTAAATTACAGCTTGTTAAAGAAGAGTATGTGTCGTCAGTTTTGGAAAGCACTGAGAAGAAACTTCATGATACTGCCAGCAAGGTTTGTCCTTTGTTTTGATTGTATTTGCATTGAAGGAATTAGCGAATGGGTAGAAGTAAATTTGCTGTCTGTAGCATTAATTGTGAAATTCTATTATTCACCCCAAATTCACATTTCTGTTAATTTTAAAAAATGTTATTTTATTTCATCTAAATTTTCTTCATTGGAGATGCTAGATTAAGGAAAAAGCTTCCAGAAGTTTTGAAAATAGAACATGATTTTAATATTCCTTATGGACATTTAAAATAACGATGTAATACTTTTTTCCTATGGTCATGATTGGAGTTAATCAGTAATCAAGATTTTAGGACCTTCTAATGATGGAAGTTGTTGAAAGTTTTTAATTTTTTATTAGGTATATTTTTGAGGAAATAAGAACACATAATATGCAAAAAACTTGTAGGGCAGTCTAATTACTATAATTGGCAAAATCAGTTTTCCTTGTCTAGATGGCTAGGAAGGGGAAATAAACATTCTTAGGTAAATTAGCGTGAGTTTAAAAATTTCTTCTGATGCAATATATAAAACTTTCAAGTTCTCAATGCGAGCACTCCTTATGTAGCACAGATACTTTTGTAGACGGCTTTTGTCAGATCCATCTTATCAACATTTATTTTTTAAAAATAATATATAGTTGCTTGACACAGTTGAAGAAACTACAAAAGATGTATCTGGTCTCCATTCCAAACTGGATCGTAAGAAGGCAGTTGATGAGCACAATGCAGAAGCTCAGGATATTTTTGGCAAAAATCTGAATAGCTTGTTTAATAATATGAAAGAATTAATAAGGGATGGCAGCTCAAAACAAAAGACCATGCTGGAAGTTCACAAGACCTTGTTTGGTAAGTTCAAGCATTTCTAATGATTCTAATCGCTGTGTGTTTAGTGGGAGACTAATTTCAAAACGGATAGTTTAAAATAAAAAAATTCAGGTGACAGTGTCACTAGTTCTTCCAGTGCACACACTATGTTCAGACTAGAAATTAATACTTCCATTGCCTTCAAATGAAAACAAATCTTACTTGGGTTGTTTTTTCCTGTTTTCTATAAAATAACATGTTTATTAAACAATAACTAAATGTATAAACTTTTAGAAGTAAAAGTCCTTTTAACCTTGACCCTGTCTCATTCTCTATAGACACTGCTTTTAAATTTCTTGAGTTTCTCGAAATTTTCTGTACATAAACATTTTGCATCTTTTTTCTTTTGAGAATATACATCTTGAAAGTTTGCTGTATTATCAGAATATGTATATGTATCATTTTAACCCAAACCATTGTTGTTATCTTCATAGGGTTGGGAAGGGGGGATGGGCACAAACCTCCTAAGTATTAGTTTATTTATTATGGAAGTATTATCCTCATTATAGAAAATTTGGGAGATGCAGAAATGTAAAAATTGTTTAAATCACCTAGAGCAGCCGTGGGCAAACTACGGCCCCGGCCCGTTCGGCTGTTCTATCCAGCCCGTGGAGCTGAAAGAGCGGAGGGTTCTCTTGCTCTCCCCTCCGCTCCTTCACCAGCAGCAGCGTTAACATGGCAACGTCGGGAAACACAGCCGCAGCTCCTTCTTCTGAGTGGGCGGATTTATATCCACCCATTCAGTAGAAGGAACAACCTCTCAATCTTCTAGAGGCTCCTTGTAATGCCCGTGGACGCGTCCCCCGACATCACCCTGGGAATGTGTAGACACGTTATCGTGGTGATGTAGGGAGACACGCCCCTGGAGAACACAGTATCAGAGCATTAGCTAAAAAGGAGACCAACAACACTGTTCCCACTGAAGTTGATGTTTTAAAGACCAAAAACCTTTCAACCCAGTCTACATTGCCATCTACATCTACGTCCCGGGCATAATTTAGAAGTTGCACTAAAGAAAATGTTTAATTTACTGTTTACACATTTTGTTCTTTTCTATTTGTTTTAGTTTTAAATTATTTTATTATATTTAAGTTTAATTTGAAAGGCTTTTGTACCTTTCCTTTGTTAGGCAATTTTATTTTGCCTTTGCCATCTTCAATATAAGGTATGTTATTGTGCTATGATTCCTCCATTTTTTGAAGTTTCAAATTATAGTAATTAGTGTTCACATTCTTCTTGTTAAAATGTTTGAAATGAATAAAACTATTGAAATAAAAAAAAAAAAAGACCGCACCCTTTTATGTAATGATGTTTACTTTGAATTTATATTAGTTCACACAAACACTCCATCCATGCTTTTGTTCCGGCCCTCCGGTCCAGTTTAAGAACCCATTGTGGCCCTCGAGTCAAAAAGTTTGCCCACCCCTGACCTAGAGTCTAGTCATTTTAAGCCAAGTGCTATAAAATTTGTTTATTGATTTCTAGTTTCTCTTTTCTTCTATAACCTCTTTTACTTACTGCAATACTGTATATTACTTTTAGTTAGAGATTAATTTTAGAGATTAATTTTAGTTCTTTGTTTACTATGAGTTATAGTTATGGGTCTGATACACTACAGATTTGTCAACTGTTTACAGAATACTGTAGAACAAATATAATTTATATTTAAAATGTTTCCTTGCTTATGTAGTGAGACAATTATGTTAAGCTTATTTGTTATGACAAATTTCCACAACAGAGATATAATTTTGCCAATCTCTTCAGGGTGGTTCAAACTGTATTTAAATATGTTAATGCTAAAGTCCACATCTTTTTTTTTTTTGGTTACAGGTAACCTGTTGTCTTCCAGTGTTTTTGCATTAGACACCATTACTACAACAGCACTTGGATCTCTCTCATCTGTTCCAGAAAATGTGTCTAAACATGTTTCTCAGATTTCTAATATGATATTAGAAGAACAGTCATTAGCAGAAGAAAGTAAAACTGTACTTCAGACATTGCTTGTTAGTAAATATTATAAAGTATTTTTGAAGGATTATGTTTGCTAAGTCCTCTAAAAACTATGTTAACTATTCTTTCATCTTAGCTTTACTTGACACAGTGATAAACATATCACTTTAAGAGAATAGGTTTATATTTTAAAGACAGATCTCTCCACTGTTTTTCTTTCCCAGAAAGAATACTTTCCAAATGCATGTAATTACCTTTGAGACTTTTTTCACTTATATCTTGCAACATTACCCCTTCTAATAACTCAAAAGGGTAGGTTTAGCTACAGATGAATTCAAGGGACCCATAACCTGCCACCTGGCTCAGAAATAGTAAATTATTTTTCTGCTGGGTCCTGGAATCATCCTGCTGATATTACATGGACTCAATCAGAAGGAGATATTATGTGGTTAATTTTAAAACTACATTAATATAGAAATATGTGCAAGAAAAATAACTTAGAAGATAGAATTCTAGAGACACATAAAATAATTTGTGAGGTCAGATTAGTATGATCAAGCCCTCCTAGGCTATAATTGTAAGGTTGTTTTTCATAGTTCTATAGAAGTCATTCATCTAACTATACTTAACTAGAGGCCCAATGCACGAAGATTCATTCAAGAATGGGCCTCCCTTCCCCTGGCTGCCGGCACCGCCTTCGCTCAGGCTGGATCCGCCTTTCTGCCTTTGCTCTGGCCCGGAGCCGCCTTTCTGCCTGCCCAGAGGCCCGGAGTGGCTGGGGCAGTGCAGAATGCCTGCATTGTCGCCATGGCAACGATGCAAGCATCCCGCCCCTGGCCACTCAGCGTATGCAAATTAACCTGTCACCTTTGTTGGATTAATCTGCATACTCACTCCTGATTGGTTGGTGGGCATCATGAAGGCATGGTCAATTTGCATCTTTCTCTTTTATTAGTGTAGATGACTCCTCCATACCTGATTTGTATTATACGCTTTTATTTTGTAGTTGTATGATTTATTTAGGAAGTTCTTGGCCATATCACTTACTTTGTTTTCTTTGTGTAGGCTCTCTGCCTCTCTTTTTGAGTTAAATAATATTTGTTGAACATGATCCAAGTAGATGCTACAAATGTTAGTTGACACTACCTAGATTCAGTTCTTGTATGACA
Source organism: Plecotus auritus (assembly GCF_963455305.1). Classification (NCBI taxonomy): domain Eukaryota; kingdom Metazoa; phylum Chordata; class Mammalia; order Chiroptera; family Vespertilionidae; genus Plecotus; species Plecotus auritus. Next base: position 25,635,037 of record NC_137783.1, on the reverse strand, counting down.
TTTTTTAAAAAATATATTTTATTGATATTTTACAGAGAGGAAGGAAGAGGGATAGAGAGCTAGAAACATCGATGAGAGAGAAACATTGATCAGCTGCCTCCTGCACACCTCCCACTGGGGATGTGCCCGCAACCAAGGTATATGCCCTTGACCGGAATCAAACCCGGGACCCTTCAGTCCGCAGGCCGACGCTCAATCCACTGAGCCAAACCAGTTTCGGCAGAAATATCGATAAGCTGCCTCTTGCACACCCCCTACTGGGGATGTGCCCTTATATGGCATTTTTGATAGATTTCTTTAATCACCAAAGCTTGACAAAGTTAAAAGATACTGTTAATACTTAGTTACTTTTAAATATATATATATATATATATATATATATATATATATATATACACACTAAGTGGCCAGATTATTATGATCTCTGAATGCATAATAACCTGGCCACTCAGTGTGTGTGTGTGTGTGTGTGTGTGTGTGTGTGTATTAGAGGCCCAGTGCATGAATTCGTGCATGGGTGGGTTCCGGCCAGCCTGGCCAAAGGGAGGGGACATGAGCGGTTGGCCGGCCGGCCTTCCTGCTGGTTAAACTCCTGGTCGAGGGGACAATTTGCATATTAGCCTTTTATTATATAGGATCTACACTGAGTGGCCAGATTATTATGCGTTCAGAGATCATAATAATCTGGCCACTCAGTGTATATATTCTTTTATTGATTTCAGAGAGGAAGGGAGAGGGAGATAGAAACATCAGTGATGAGAGAGAATCATTGATCAGCTGCCTCCTGCACGCCCCCTACTGGGGATTGATCCCGGAACCCAGGCATGTGCCCTGACTGGGAATCAAACTGTGACGTCCTGGTTCATAGGCCAAAGCTCAACCACCGAGCCACACTGGCTGGGCAATATTTAATTTTTAGAAATTGATTCATTTACGAAGCGATCATCTGTATTTATAATTCTTCTACCATGTTATAAAACAAGTCATAAGCATTGCTTGAGTCAGAGATGACTGCTGCTCGCACAGAATAAGTTGAAATTAGAATGATAGTTCTTTCCCAAGGAATACCAGTAGCTTTTTAAGTATCTATATAATAAAGGCCTAAGCAACCGTTAATGGCGGAATGACCAGAACGACCCATCGCTATGATGCGCACTGACCACCAGGGGGCAGACGCTGAATGCAGGAGCTGCCCCCTGGTAGTCAGTACACTCCCACGGGGGGGGGGGGGGGGGGGGGGGCGTTCAGCCAGAAGCCGGGCTCATGGCTGGTGAGCACAGAGGTGGTGGTGGGAGCCTCTCCCGCCTCCATGGCAGTGCTAAGGAGCAGCGAGCCAAGCAGTAAGGAGCAGCAAGCAGGTGGGTGGTAAGAAGCGAGGGGTCCCGGACTGTGAGAGGGATGTCCAACTGCCAGCTTAGGCCCACTCCCCACAGGTGGACATCCCCTGAGGGGTCCTGGACTGTGAGAGGGCGCAGGCCGTGCTGAGGGAACGCGCCCCCCTGCCCCAGGGCATGAATTTCATGCACAGGGCCTCTAGTTTATTAATAATTTATTTTATTTTTTTTATTGATTTCAGAGAGGAAGGAAGAGTGAAGGAGAGATAGAAATATCAATGAGAGAGAATCATTGATCGGCTGCCTCCTACATACTCCCCACTGGGGATCGAGCCCATAACCTGGGTATATGCTCTGATGGAATTGAACTGTGAACTCCTGGTTCATAGGTTGATGCTCAATCACTGAGCCATGCTGGCTGGGCCTAATAATTTCTGTTACAATTTCTCACCCATGTCCTAGTGAAAGGAGCTTAGGTCAGAATATTTTTTTCCTTTTTATAAAACTCTCAATGTACACTACATTTTCAACTTCCCAAATGCCTTGACAAGAACAAGAATCTGACAAGTTCTTCTGATATAGTGGGATATAAATCACGAGGTCTTCAAAGTTAAATACCTCCAGCCCAAAGCCTACTTTTTTTTTTTTTTTTGCCCTTTTAGTTCTTAATTTTTTTTCTTTATTGATTTGAAAGCTATTTGATTTCAGGCTTCATGACTAAGAACCTAAATTACTTTAAATTTATTTTGTTAAACTGTACTTGTAATACTGAAATTTTATCAAATGACTATCATTTCTCCCTCTTCTGAATTCTTCTGAGTTTTGTTGCATAGACTGTTAGGAATCTGTTGTATGGTAAGTTGTCATTTTCTTAATTACTATAGGCAGGATTAAGTGACTTATGCAGAATATAAGCTCTGGGAACAAATAGGCTCTAAAGAATAGAAAATGGACACTTGTGATTTTAATATGTGTGTGTTTAGTTAACAAAGTATTTAAGACATTTAACCAGATTTATGGAAGTGAAAATATTTTTCTTTTTAAGACTTGTTTGTTTTTATTTTTAAAACCAGAATGTACTTAAGACTGACCTTCTAAGTTCACTGGAAACAATTTTATCCCCCACTGTGTTGGCTGTACTGAAAATCAATAGTCAACTAAAGCATATTTTCAAAACTTCACTGACAGTGGCTAATAAGGTAATAAATGTTATCTCCGAATCAAATTGTTGTTTAAAAGAAAAAAAAACTATCTGAAACCACATCTGGAGATTTACATGTAAAATCCCATGGGTTCTGAGAAGGAATCTAGAGGAGGGAGGAGTTAAGATACTCTCTGCCATTGATATAGTCAGCAGAATGATGGCTAAGAAAAATTAGAGGGAATGATAAAGATAAATGTTTAAGTTGGCAAAGTAACATATAGCATGCTATCATATGGTGGGTGAGGAAGATAATGCATCTACACATGTATGCATATATTCTTAGTTATACATAAAATGTCTGGATGTATTTAAAGATGGTAGCAATCATCTCAGGTGGGAATGGAACTGGGGTTCTAGAAGCTGGAGAGAAAAAGGGACTTTCCTTACTGTTTTCTACCTTTTCTATTTTGTATGTATTTAAAAAATAACTTTTTTTAATTTAAGAAAGTAATTAATTATCTTTCTTCAAAGATAGAAGATCAGAAAAAGGAAATGGATGGCTTTCTCAGTACACTGTGTGACAATCTACATGAATTACAAGAAAATACAATTTCTTCCTTGGCTGAATCACAGAAGCTATGTGAAAATTTAACGGAAGAACTAAAGACAATAAAGAAAACCCATTCACAGGTATTTTATTTAGGTGATGTGGGGAGTGTAAAAAAAAATTTTATGATCTTTAACTTGATAATCCCTGTTACACAATCTGAATGCTTTATAACTATTTTAGAAACCTGAAAATACCAAAGCCACTATTGCTTATAACGGTAATTAATATAAAATAATTGAGAATACTTTTATTGATCAGTTAATATTTGAGAGTTTGCTACATGTAAGCATTTTGAATGAGCCTGCATGTCTACATTATAACGTGATAAATTATTTTTTTGTGTGGTAACATGTATAGTTACTTTCATAAACTATGCCCTGCTTTCCTCTTACAATTTCTGTCCCTTCGATGTCAGACATTTAAATTGTAATAAATTAATACAGTTCTTAATTTTTATTAATTGATTATAAATGTAATTCATGATTTATCTTCCTCCATGTAAACTATTCCTCAGTGTAATGAATATCTAAACTTTTATTAAGTGAAGTTATTACTACATGACAGAACTCTTTGGTCAGCCGAAACCGGTTTGGCTCAGTGGATAGAGCGTCGGCCTGCGGACTGAAGGGTCCCGGGTTCGATTCCGGTCGGGGGCATGTACCTTGGTTGCGGGCACATCCCCAGTGGGAGTGTGCAGGAGGCAGCTGATCGATGTTTCTCTCTCATCGATGTTTCTAGCTCTCTATCCCTCTCCCTTCCTCTCTGTAAAATATCAATAAAATATATTTAAAAAAAAAAAAGAACTCTTTGGTCAGTAAAACTGTTGACATAATGTAGTGGGTAGTGAAGGATTCCTTTTAAAGGGGAAAGTGAGGGAGAGGGAATTCATATCCATATCACCAAAAATGAGAAGAATAACATATCCAAGATTTTTAGGTAAGAAATAAAGTAACTTTAAAATGAAACTTACCAGAGAAAGGATTACTATCAGAAATTAGTAAAAATAATAGTTAACATTTATTGAGCAACTTATGTGTTTAATTTCTCCCACCAATATAAATACAGGATTTATTACTAGTCCAGTTTTCTTTTTCTTTTTTTTTTTTTTTTTAATATATTTTATTGATATTTTACAGAGAGGAAGGGAGAGGGACAGAGAGTTAGAAACATCGATGAGAGAGAAACATCGATCAGCTGCCTCCTGCACAACCCCCACTGGGGATTTGCCTGCAACCCAGGTACATGCCCTTGACCGGAATCGAACCTGGGACCTTCCAGTCCGCAGGCCAACGCTCTATCCACTGAGTCAAACCGGTTTCGGCAAGTCCAGTTTTCTAATAAGGAAACAAAGAGCCCTCACAAGCATGAAGCAGTATTTTTTTATATATATATATTTTTATTGATTTCAGAGAGGAAGAGAGAGATAGAAACATCCATGATGAGAGAGAATCATGGATCGGCTGCCTCCTGCAAGTCCCTCACTGGGGATGGAGCCAACAACCCAGGCATGTGCCCTTGACCAGAACTGAACCTGGGATCTTTCAGTTCACAGGCCGATGCTCTATCCATTGAGCCAAACCGGCAAGGGCAGTGGTCGGCAAACTGAGGCTCGCGAGCCTCATGCGGCTCTTTGGCCCCTTGACTGTGGCTCTTCCACAAAATACCATGGCCTGGGCAAGTCTATTTTGAAGAAGTGGCGTTAGAAGAAGTTTAAGTTTAAAAAATTTGGCTCTCAAAAGAAATGTCAATCGTTGTACTGCTGATATTTGGCTCTGTTGACTAATGAGTTTGCCGACCACTGGGCTAGGGCATGAAGCAGTATTTAGATCATCCTACAGTGGTGCTGGTGGTGATTATATTGCCTGAAAGGCATTTATTTTTTAGGGGATCTTCTATATATTTCTTGAATATATTCCTGCAATTTGAAATTGCAGCAATTTCTTATACCCTCTGCATAGGGAATTTATCTTAAACTTGCCTAGAATTTTTTAGGTATATATTCTAAGGTAGATCAACTCTTTATAAATTAACTGTTTTGAAATGTTTAAAATTAGTAATCAAATGTTTAAAAACAAACCAAATACCTATGATCTGAAAAGTATTTTAGCATGGATGGTTTGATTTCCCTGTTTAAGGAAGCAAGTTTACTAAGTGAGCACTAACAAAACAATTATGTAAAATTCTGAACACCTATTTACATATAGGTAAATCTGATAGTATCTGCATTTCCCTCTACTCTGAGACTAGTAAAAATACTGAAAGTCTTTATTCATAATCATAGTGTTAGATATGTTTTATCAGCTGATGTCTTATTCAAAGATGGACTGAACAGTGAATAAGGCTGGGTGCCTTTTCAACTCTTCCTTGGTTTTTACTACAAGTCATTAGCATATTGTAAGCCTATAAGAGCTTGTTTTGAAAGATGCCAAGTATGAGCAAAGGTAATACCCTATATTGACATTTTATTAATGTCATCTGCAAAATGTTTCTGTAATGATTCTGTAAAATGTTTCAGCTATAGTAATTGATAACAAAATCTAATAATTTTGGACTGCTTGACTGATGAGATTATCATCATTACTTTTTCCTTCCAGTATTGTCATCAATTAAGAAGCAACTGTATGTATCTGTCAAAGTGTTCTAAAAACATAATGTATTTGGTTGTTAAGAGGTATATAGTTGCTAATTTTTTTTAATCCCTATGAAATCCTTTTAATATCAACCTCCACTGCTTCCCTCTGTGGGAAAGAGGTAAAGATCTCTTCTAAGAAATTTATATAAATCTCATCTATGAAAAAATACTTCATGTCAGGGTAGAAAAGTTCAAGTGTCATAATTTCAATCTTTACCCCTCCCCACACCTTTCTTACAGGAACTTTGCCAGTTAATCAATCTTTGGGGAGAGAGATTCTGTGCTTTGGAGGAAAAGTGTGAAAACATCCAGAAACCACTTCATAATGTCCAAAAAAATACAGAGCAGTAAGTTGTTTTAAAAAGCTATTTAACTTTTCTCTGCTTGAAATTATTTTCAGAATAAAAAGCTTTAAATAGTACAAAAACCACCAACCCAGTTTCTCATTTAACATTTTATTATGTTTGCTTTATCATTCTCATTCCTCTCATTATTTCCCCCCTCTAAAATATATGTATCTCTCTCTCTCTCTCTACATATATATATATATATATATATCTTTTCTGAACTAGCTGAGAATGTATTATAGATGTAATTGCACACTTTCCAATACTTCAATGTGTATTTCCTAAAAACAAGGATACTCTCTTATATAATCATAGTGTAATTATTTTAAATCAGAAAATTAATATTGATAACTGCTATTACCTAATATGCACACCTAATTCAAATTTTGTCAATTGTCTCACTAATGTTCTTTATAGGAAAAGGAAAAAATTTTCCCCCTGGTCCAGGGTTTAATCCAGGATCATGCATTGCATTTGTCATGTCTCGAGTGTCCTTTAATCTGGAGCAGTTTAGTTTTTGTCTTTCATGACCTTCCTTTATTCAGGACTAGAATATTTATGTCCCTCAGTTGGGGGACCCCTTTACTCTCTTTAACCTCTCCCTCCTACCCCTCCTCCTTTCTGTTAACCACCATACTGTTGCCTGTGTCTGTGAGGTTGTTTGTTTGTTTTCCTTTGTTGCTTTCTACAAGTTTTTAAATTGTGTATGTGACTCAACGTTATATTTCTATTGAACAGAGCTGCTGTAGAATTCTGGCTAGCACCTATCTTACTACCGAACGCCTATCATCTGTTTTTCAGTCCTGTTGTTGGTACATGTTCCATTCTGAACTCTTCTTTCTTGAATCTGAATCTAGAAAGTGTTTCCCAACTTTGTTTTCCTAGTGTCTAGACTTAGGATTTCTGGCTTATTCCATAGCTTTGAAGGAAATACTAGGAGTAGGATTGAAATAGGAAGGGAAGGGAACCATGGTATACTTTCTTAAAGGCCTAAGCAAGTCATTTTTCCTATCTTCCTGGCATTGTGTGCATGTAAAAGAATTAATCAGGCATAGGGCCCAGGAATCTAGGTGAGATTTATGTATACTGAAGTTTGAGACCTCCTGCTTTCGGCATTTACTGTCATGGTATGCAATCACTTCTGAATAAGTTTCATCTTCCTACTAGTTTGTGATTCCTTGAGGGGATAGATTTGTGTTGACAGTCTCCAAGTTTACCACTTAAACACTTTTTTTTCGATCAATTCCACTTAATCTGTGGTTGAACTTTGGTTTTTAACACACATGCTTACTCACTTGGTTTACTCACATGGTGTACCATCTAGTGGTAATAGACAGTAACTTTCATTCTTCAGTTTAATTCTGTGGTGCTATAGCCACGGGTGGGGAACATCTAACCCAAGGGCCATATTAGGCCCTCAAAATCATTTGGTCTGGCCCTGCCAAGGCATTAGGGGTGAGTTAATTAAACATTTGATCAAATATAGCAGGCTAATTTTTAAGGTGATAATTTTGTATGGCTTTCGAATTATGTTATAAATACCCAAATGGCCCTTGGCAGAAAAAAGATTCCCCACCCCTGTGCTATACGGTGACTTTGAAGGCTATTAAAGGGAACCTGACTTAGAGGAGGAAGCCACATGAATTTTAAATGTATGTTTTAACTGACGTTAGTTTTATGTCAGGGTTATGTTTGTGCTATGTGTATAGTTTATCACACACCAATATTATTTTTTAACTTAAAAAAGCAATTTTCATTGATTTGAGAGAGGAAGGGAGAGGGAGAGAGAGATAGAAACATCAATGATAAGAGAGAATCATTGACCAGCTGCCTCTTGCACACCCCCAACTGGGGATTGAGCCAGAAACTCGGGCATGTGCCCTGACCAGGAATCGAACCATGACCTCCTGGTTCATAGGTCGACGCTCAACCATGTAGCCACATTGGATGGGCTTAAATTTTTTTATTCTTTATTTTTTAATATTTATTAATTAAATTGACATTGGTCAACATTGAACATATAGGTTTTAGGTGTGGTTTTCTAAGATTTGTATATTGCACCGTGTTCCCACCACCTCAAATCAAATCTTTTCTTGTCACCTTGTATTAGTACCCCCTTTCTATCATTTCTTTTAATTATTGGAAAGCTTTATAGTTAACTTTTATTTTATAAATTTTATAATTTTTATGATTTATGTCATAAGGCAAAATTGTAAAAGAATACAATGACTGAACCATTTAGGGATTAGACTAGAGGCTGTAGATGCCCTCAAATAACATAATCCAGTAGGAGAAATAAAACATGTGGACAGATTTCATTTTGATAATTATATAGTTAGTACTCTAAGAGGTAGAAGTAAAGCATCATATCTGGAGGAGAGCCGAGAAAGGCCTTATGAGAAAAGATATTTTCAAAGGTCATCTAATGGCAGATGTGATATCAGTCTGCTGTGAAAAGACACTGGCCAAAGCATTCCTTCTCCCCGTGTGGAAGACTAGTAGGAACAAGGGCTCTGGAGCCAGACTGCTGGGTTTAAATATGCCGTTTGTGAGCTGTGTGATCTTGGGCAAGTTGTGTATCCTTTGAGTCTAAGTTTTCCATTTTAACAATGTTGGTCTCTTTTCCTATAGGAAATCTAAGGATATAATCAGCAAAACGTCTTCTCACAGTACAAAGTTTTGTGCTGATTTTGATGGCTTATCACAGGAACTCAGACATTTTAACCAAGAAGGTACACAATTGGTTGAAGAGTGTGCAAAACACTGTGATAAACTCAATAGCAACCTTGAAATAACATCTCAAGACATTGAACAGAGATGTAAGGCTCTGAACACAAGCGCACTTTGTTTTTCTGAACAGTGGCTATCTGGTTTAAATAAAAGGGAAGAGGAAATTCAGAACTTATTGGAGGTAATAACTTTGTAACTGGAACCTACTTTGGGGAAAATAGTGATAAATTAAATATTCTTGGCTACAGATTGGTTTAAAAACAAAAGACATTTAAAAATATAATAGATGACAACATTTTAAAGTATATTATAGTTGGTATAACTTACACAGGGTCTTGTTTCATGTTTTTGTCTCCTAGATCTCCAAATTATTTAATGTTTGTCTGATCTGTATCCTTGTTTTTTGACTTGTTAGTTCCTTCAGATAAGGGCATTCTGTCTTTTGATGTATAATACCTTCCACTTTTATATGCCTTTTACTTTTCTTCAGTACATTCAAATCTGTTACTGCTTAAAGTATTTAGGATGTTGTTCTGGTTGCCCAGAGGATACTGGACAAGATTTGTAGGTTTGTTTGAACTTAACACTTGCATGAACCCTTTGTTGGCTTGGTTTTTCATTCTGTGCAATAACAGGATTTCACTAATAATCTTAGGAATTAGTAAAAGAATTTAAGTATTTTCAGCTACATAAGTTATTTTCACTAAAAGGAACCAGGGCCGTGGGAATGCAGACTGGTGCAGCCACTGTGGAGAACAGTATGGAGTTTCCTCAAAAAACTGAAAATGGAACTCCCATTTGACACAGTAATCCCACTCCTAGGAATATATCCTAAGAAACTAGAAACACCAATCAGAAAGGATATATGCACCCCTATGTTCATAGCAGCACAATTTACAATAGCTAAGATCTGGAAACAGCCTAGGTGCCCGTCAGCAGATGACTGGATCAGAAAACTATGGTACATCTACACAATGGAATACTATGCTGCCATAAAAAAGAAGGAATTATTACCATTTGTAGGCACCTGGATGAAATTAGAGAACATTATGCTAAGTGAAATAAGCCAGTCAATGAAAGAAAATACCACATGATCTCACTCATTTGTGGATAATAAAAAACATTATAAACTGATGAACAAAAAGATAGATACAGAGGCAGTAAAGCATCAAACAGACTGTCAAATTACAGCGGGAAGATTAGGGAGAGGTGGGGGAAATAAGAGATCAACTGAAAGACTTATATGCATGCATATAAGAGTAACCAACTGATGCAAAACATTGGGGGGTGAGGGCATGTATGGGAGTGGGGTGGGGGGGCAATGGAAAGATATGTACACATATAATACCTTAATAAAAATATATATAAAAGGAAAATAAAAAAAAGGAACCAGGGCTAATGAAGAAATAGCTGTTTTTAGGTTTGAAGCAGGAAATGAATCAGATGAGCCTAGAGATCTTGTCATACCACAACAATAAGGAAGCTGTTAAAGACTAGTGGGGTTATGTCAAAAAGACTTAGGAGCTACCTAATGAAACTCCTCTGTTTAAAGATGGTGTAATTTGAGCATAAAAAGAGTTTGCTACAATATATTAAAATATATCAAATACATTAAAACTTATGAATTCATAGGTCTTTGGAGCATGCTAAGGAAGCAATGCATTATTCTGAAAACTGGTTATAAAGGGAAACAATTGAGTATCCATCTGTCTCTCTCGAAAGAATTCTGTCTTGGTTTAGCAGGGTAATGGATGAAGAAAATGTTTTGGTGACTACACCCAAACCCACTGATTAATCATAACATAAGAAATACAACCAGGTATTATGTGCTTTCAGTACTACCTATGAAATATTCTTGCTAAAAAATTAAACCTAATTTAGATCAAGCCTTTGGATCTAACTAGTTTGTAGAAAATACAGAGGACAGACAAACATGAAAATATTGCATAGAGATGCAATTGACCAAATCCAGAATTTGAGGTATTCAATAGAGCAAAGACCTGGTTTCTTCAACAACAAAAGTTATTTTACAAGGAGAAAAGTATGAGGAAGGATAAACCTGTATCAAAAGATTATGAAGACTAGAGGGCTTAAGTCCTAGTTTGTCTGGGTTGGTCCTCTTTTATACATCTTTTGTACTACAGAAATTATCAAGAATGGCCCTTTCATTCTGCAAAATATTTCTGTTTGGATGATAAATTATATAGGACCTACTTAAGACATATTAACCAATTCTAATGATAAATTCTGATTCAAATAAACAAGTTGTGAAAAATACTTGAGACAACTGGTTAATTTGAACAGTGATTAGACATTTGATGTAAAGAAATCAGTGTTAAATTTTTTGATGTGAGAATGGCCTTGAAAAGCTCTTCACTTTACAGATATATGCTGAAGTAAATGGATGAAATGATACAGGATCTGCTTCAAAAATAATCCTGAGGGGAAAAGGAGTAAATGGTCAATCTTGTTTGATTAAAACCCCATTTGTTGATCAATGTTGAGGTTGGGTAGTGAATACAGAGGTGTTAATTCTCTATTTTTGCATGTGTTTCTAAAAATTTTTATAGAAAATTTCAAGGTAAGGGGGAAAGATGTATTGAATAAAACACTGACACCTTTTATTTTAATAATAAAAGCTCATTTGCATTATTTACAGGTTGTAAACCAAAGTTGTGAGGTTTCAAGTTCAGAGATTACTGAAAAATTAAGTGGACATAAAGAAGTTAATGAGAACCACCGTAACAGTTTTCTTGGTCAGATAAATATTGATGAAGAAAAATTAATGGCACAAAGCCTAGAACTTAATGAAACCATAAAAATTGGTTTGACTAAGCTCAATTGCTTTCTGCAACAGGATCTGAAGCTGGATATCCCAACAGGTATTTTAAGAGGGAAATAGAATTGGTAAAATTTTTGAAATTGAATTCAACCTTATACAGTGCCAGATGTTCAGGAAAACTAGATCCTGCCACAGCCTGATAGGAATTTACCATCACATGTAATCAACTCAAATATGGAAATATTAGAACCCTAAAATAGCTTTAAGCATTAGATATAATGATATAGGTAAAATACTCCTAAAAATTTGGGCATCATAATTCAGCAAAATTTTACTAAAATTTGGGGAACTGGCTTTGTCTTAAGAGAGAACATTTTAAAAATAAACAAAATGTTGGCTCAGTGGATAGAGCGTCGCCTGCGGACGGAAGGGTCCCGGGTTCAATTCCAGTCAAGGGCATATATCCTGGTTGCGGGCACATCCCCAGTAGGGGGTGTGCAGGAGGCAGCTGGTCGATGTTTCTTTCTCATCGATGTTTCTGGCTCTCTATCCCTCTCCCTTCCTTTCTGTAAAAAATCAATAAAATATATTTAAAAAAATAAAAATAAACAAAATGAACCATTTATCTAGAACTGTAATTTATTGAATTACATTCCTCTATTTTTTTGTTCATATGAAAATTAGAGCCTGGCCGGTGTTGCTCAGTGGTTTGAGTGTTGACCCATGCACCAAGAGGGCACCAGTTCACTTCCCAGTCAGGGCGCATGCCTGGGTCTCCGGTGAGAGGGGTGCAGGAGGCAGCTGATCAATGTTGATGTTTCTCATTGATGTTTCTGTCTCTCTCCTTGTTCCGTCCTCTCTCTCTAAAAGTCAATAAAAGCTTTTTTTTTTTTAAAGAGGAATGTAATTAAGTCTATTTTAATGCAAAGCTTACCACATTGTGCATTTCCTTTTTCTTTTCTCTTTATATTTCATTATTTTTTAAAATTTATTTTAGAGAATGAGAGAGGAAGAGAGCGAGAAACATTTATTAGTTGTTCCACTTATTTATGCATTCATTGGTGGAATCTTGTATGTGCCCAGACCAAGGATTGAACCTGCAACCTTGGCATACCGAGATGATGCTCTAACCACCTGACCTATTGGGCCAAGGCTGCATTTGTTATATGTACCTCTCAGTTTGTCATGGACTGTTAGATTGGCATTTATGGATCACCATTTTGGGAGGTCAGAGGTTGCAAATGTCAGTGTAAGCTATACTGATTCAGGGAAGCCAGTATGGAAGAAAGTTTAACAAGCTATTTAGCACAGGATGAGTAATTGAGTTATTCATTGGATTGTGGTAATGGTTGCCCACCCTGGAAATTTACTAAAAATTCAGTAAATTTTATGTTAAATAAATCATACTTAAAAGATTTTTTATAGCAGTTATAACAGGATTTGATGCTTAAGTATTTATTCTCCAAGAGTCCTATAATATTTTTTCAATAAAATTAGGAATATAAATGTTAAGCAAACAAAGTAAATGCTCATGTAAATTGTGAAAGTATGAGTTCATTATAAAGAAATTTAACTGGTTAATATTTAGCTCCCACCAAATTTACAGTGAAATGATTATCCCTATCAAAGTGATCATGTTGGGAAAACTACTCTTATTCCAAAAAATGCTGCCATTTCTCAGAACATTCTGACTACTTTATTTATTTATTTAAATATATTTTATTGATTTTTTACAGAGAGGAAGGGAGAGGGATAGAGTTAGAAACATCGATGAGAGAGAAACATTGATCAGCTGCCTCCTGCACACCTCCCACTGGAGATGTTCCCGCAACCAAGGTACATGCCCTTGACCGAAATCAAACCTGGTACCCTTCAGTCCGCAGGCCAACGCTTTATCCACTGAGCCAAACCGTTTAGGGCCTGACTCCTTTTAATTCCTATAACACATCTTTTGTATAGCCTCAGAGATGTAAAAACTTTATGTTTTGGGGTAGGTTGAATCTTGAAAACAAATTGTGTCTATTTAAGATCAGTTGTCAAGTTAGGAAATATTATTAGTTGTAAGCAATATATGCCTAACAGGTGACAAGACTAGTATAATTTCTAATTTAAAAAAATCTTATTTATATCCCACACTTCAATTTTTCCCACTTAAATGTTGTCTACTAAAGGTACAACACCACAGAGGAAAAATTATTTATATCCATCAACACTGGTGAGAGCTGAACCACGTGAACTGCTTCTTGATCAGTTGGAAAGGAAACAGCCTGAGCTGTTAATGATGCTAAGCTGTTCAGAAAACAATCCAGAAGACACCAGTCAGGTAAAATTTAAAGAATCATAATTTTAGAACTCCTATAGACTCTTGATGTCATTGATTTCACGTGAAGAATTTTATTCTTTTCCTTTCAATCCTACCTTATATCTCATTCATAATAGTTGTCTGACCATTAAACATGTTTCTTTTAATCTGGACTTTTTTTATAATTAGACGAACGGGTAATAATATCTACTTTTAAAAAAATATATATATATATATATATATTTTATTGAGTTTTTACAGAGAGGAAGGGAGAGGGATAGAGAGTTAGAAACATCAATGAGAGAGAAACATTGATCAGCTGCCTCCTGTGAACCTCCTTCTGGGGATGTGCCCACAACCAAGGTACATGCCCTTGACCAGAATCGAACCTGGGACCTTTCAGTCCACAGGCCGATGCTCTATCCACTGAGCCAAACCGGTTAGGGCAATAATATCTACTTTTTATGTTGTGCTTATGTGCCAGATATGGTTCTAAGCACTGTACAAATATATTTACTGAGTTAATGATTCTCTCAATAACCCTGAGGGGTGGGTGCTAGTATGGTTCCCATTTTGTAGGCGAGGAAACTAAGAATTATATAGTCCCAAGTCACAAGGATGGAGTTGCAGTTAGAACCTAGACAAGCTCCACAATCTGTGCTCTGAAATATACTAATTATAGGATACTTGGGAAATCAAAAAGGGACAAAGAAGAAAATAAAAAAGAAACTATAATCCCATTATTCTGAGAATACCACTTTTAACGTTTTCTTTAGGTACTTCTCTATATGAAAGCATTAGGGATTATTTTCATTATTTTGTGGACTTTCTACTAATTTTGTTGAGGGTTAACTTATACAATGGATAGTGTGTTGTTTTGTTTGTTTTTTAATCCTTGCCCAAAGAGTGAGGATATTTTTTCCATTGATTTTTTTTTAAGAGTGGAAGTGAAGCGGGGGGCGGGGCACAGGGGGTAGGGAGGAAACATTGATTGGTTGCCTCCCTCTAGAGCCTCAACTGGGACCGGGAATTGAACTTGCAACCAAGGTATGTGCCCTTGACAGGAAATCGAATCTGTGACCTTTCAGTCTGTGGGCCGACGCTCTAACCACTGAGAGCAAGCTAGAGCTATTGTGTTATTTTCAAAGAAGAAAACTGCCTTGACTTTTCGGAAGATTTTTAAGCCCTTGGACTTAATCACCTACCCAGCTTCTTATTTTAGGACTCAGATGAAGAAAAGGCAGTTCTGGAGCACACTATTGAAGAACCTGTAAATCAAGAGCCATCTGTAGATGCTAGTGTGGATTGTTCCTCAAGTACTGGGGTTCCGTTTTTCCAGGTACCTGATTATATCCTATCAGATAACCCTTCCACATCTGGTATAAGTCAGTCATTTGCTATTCAACATAAAGGCATTACTCTTGGTAGGTCGAACAGCAATATATTTTCAGCCATTTGAAATGGCTTGTTAATTTCTCTGATTTAAATTATTTACACAAATTAGATCATTATACCAGGGGTTTTCTGTAGGATAAATAAAGGCTAAATTTGACTTACTCTCCATCTTCAGTTGGTAATCTTCAACTGTCCCTTTCTGCTTCTTACATACTCAGAATGGATACTGAGAGCGGTCGTTTCCCTTCCCTCCACCTTTGACCTGGAAGTCTTAGAGCCTTTCTCTGCCCATAATCAGGCTTTGAGAGCTATGAGGTTTAACAGACTGAGAGACAAAAGGCCTCTCGAGTTACATTAGTGACTTCTTCTGCTGAGGCTTTGGCCATGTTAACAATTCCCCCATGTTTCCTGAGCTCCTTGTGGGCCTTGACCTTGTGCAGTTAAATCCTGTAATGTCTCTTATCCCCTTTTTATTTATTTTTATTATTTTTAATCCTCACCTGAGGATATTTTCCCATTGATTTTTAGAGAAAGTGGAAGAGAGTGGGAAAGACAAAGAGAAATATTGATGTGAGAGAAATACTTTGATTGGTTGCCTCTTGCACATGCCCTGACCAGGGCTGGGCCAGGGAGGAACCTATAAGCTAACCGAGGTATGTGCCCTTGACCGGAATCGAACCCTGCAGAACCCTGGTCTGCAGGCCGACGCTCTATCCACTGAGCCAAACCGGCTAGGTCTTTTACCCCCTTTAAGCCCTTTTGGGAATATGGCACTATAAACTGCCTAGCACCT
Organism: Plecotus auritus; assembly: GCF_963455305.1. Classification (NCBI taxonomy): domain Eukaryota; kingdom Metazoa; phylum Chordata; class Mammalia; order Chiroptera; family Vespertilionidae; genus Plecotus; species Plecotus auritus. The sequence continues at coordinate 25,618,968 of NC_137783.1, read as the reverse complement.
TTCACCTGTTTTGAAGACATGAGCCTAGACAGTCTGTGAAGTAAGGACTCCCTTACATAGGACATGCATGGCTCCGTTTTACAGTTGAAGTGCTGCTTCTGACATTGTATATACTTATACCTGTTTCTGACAGACTTGCAGGTCTTTCCACCAATGTCTGAAGATTCCATCCCTAATTTAAAAAAAATATATATATATATTTATTGATTTCAGAGAGGAAAGGAGAGGAAGAGAGAGATAGAAACATAAATGATAAGAGAGAATCATTGATTGGCTGCCTTCTGCATGCCCCCCACAGGGGATCGAGCCCACAACCTGGCATGTGCCCTGACTAGGAATCAAATCCTGACCTCCTGGTTCATGGGTCGACGCTCAACCACTGATCTATGCCAGCCGGGCTCCATCCCTAAGTTAAGCTGTTAAAACTTCTAGCTCAGATTCTATTAAATTCCTCTCTGTCAGCCTTAAGGCAATTTCATTCCCAAATTCTTTCTTTTGCTTTATTCTTTACTATATTTCTTTCCATTTTTCAACCCTCTCTTCTATCTTACAAAGTTAAGAAAAGGGGGAGAGTTAAAAGAAGTTAATTACTGTTTGGAAATCCATTCATTATTACTGTTTAACCAGGCTTAGTGGTTCAGCTATGGCAAGGAAGTCCCTACAGTACTGGGAAAATTTGGAATTGGATTTTAGACCTTTAGCTGAAGGCCGGAAATTATTTTCCCCGATAGCATTCTTTTGGGGTGGAGGTGAGTTTTCTGGGTTTAAAACTCTAAAATAGTTTACGATTTGTCTCAGCATTGATAACTAGATCTACAATGATTATCAGCCATCTCTTAAAGCAAGTATGAAGATTTCAATGAAATACACATTTCCAAATGAAATAAGTTTAAATAAAAGATAAAATAAAGTTTAAAAAAAACTCTTAAGGTAGCCCATATATCAGATTCTCTGCTAAAAGTAGTATTGCCTCTTTTTGCATGATAGCAAATCTTTGTTCCCCAGGATTTCTTCACAGCAGCACTATTGACATTTTGAGCTGGATAGTCCTTTGTTGTGGTGGCTGGTCCTCTGTGCTGTGTATTTTATAATGTTTAGCAGTATTTCTGGCTTCTACCCATTAGGAGCCAGTAGCGTTCCCTAGTTTAACAACCAAAAATGCCTTCAGGCATTATGAACTGTCTCCTAGGGTCGGGGAGAAGGAGCAAAATTGCTCCCTCTTGAGAATCACTATTCTATAGTAAAATCTGATTATGCTTTGGAATATCATATGGAAAATTAATATTTCTTTCTACTCCTTCCATTGGTGGTAAAATGAAGCAGGCATTCATTTCTACTTGCCAGACTGATTGATTGTTAGTTCAAATTTGTGCTGAGTCTATTTGGAAGTTCTCTCCATACTTAATTTCTTTGCTATAACCCATAGAACTTTGAAAATAAGAGTATAGCTAATAGGTATCAAATGTTACTTTATATTGACTTAATTTATCCCCTTAAATCTACAGCATAAAAAATCATATGGAAAAGACAAAGAAAACAGAGGCATTAATCCAGTGGAGAGGTCTAAAGTAGAAGAAACTACTGAACAGTCTGTTACAAAAAGCAGATTACCTCTACGAGCCCAGATAAATCTTTAGTTAACTCGAGGGTTTTAAATTTTATTTTTAATAAAAATGAAAAATAAAACCCGTAACTCCAGAACCTTGAGCCTTGTGTATAGATTAAAAACAAATAGAAAATATCAAGGCAATATTGTAAATTTAGTTGAATTTAATATGTGTTCCCATTTTTTCTGTCATTCCTCTGTAGTTCACTGTGTATTAAGTTGGGTTTCATTTGGGATTTGCATTGAGTAAACATGTATTTCTAGCTTTGAATATAAAATTGTCCTTTTATAACAAATGAAAAATATTTTTGTCTATTACTAAATAGCAAATATATAGGAGCTGCACTATTCTTCTAGGCTTGAATGGTAACATCACCAGTGCTTGGTCTTGGGAAGGACCATCTCCTTTCTTTTATTTTACTTTATTTTTTACTTTGATTGAATTATGTCTATATTTGCTTGCCTCCTTCCTTAGACTTTGCCACTCTGCCTTCTTAAGTTCACTTTCTCCCATTTTATTTGTCAATAAACCATTTGTAGAGCTCCAGATTGGTATCCATTTATTATGAGATAGCCAGAATTTTACCTTGCTATCTTTAATACTTTTTTATGGTTATCTCTGAAATCACTGTCAACAATAAACATAACTGAAGAAGGTCCTTTCAATATTTTTAATTTGTTCCCCCCTAGACATGCAAGCATTTAATTCCTTTATGAGGCCTAACACATGAGCCTCCAGAGAGTTCATAAAAATCCAGCTTCTTTAGAATATAGATTGCTGTTATGGGAGAACTACCTAAATCTCTGATTAATGGCTGAGTTACCCCATTTTAATGCCTGTGTCTTACACAGAAAGTCACAGTGGTTTAAGGGCTTTTTGAAGCTATTAATTATGACTATAATTTGTATTCTTTTGTTTACCTGATAAAACTGTTGTTCTTTGTATATAATAAAATATGCATATGTGTATTTTTTTCTATTGAAATCTTAATCTTTAGAAGAGCTTTGATAATTTTGATCTGGCAACCAAATTTCTGGAAGTTGAGATATTTCAACATGAAGAACCAGAACACTTAGAAGGAATTAATTAGTCCTTCCTTATCCACAGTTTTGCTTCTGTGGTTTCATTCAGTTACCCACGGTCTGAAAATATTAAATGGAAAATTTAAGAAATAAACAATTCATAACTTTTTAAATTGCGCACCTTTCTGAGTAGCATGGTGAAATCTTGCGCCGCCCTATTCCATCCCACTTGGGGTGTAAACCGTCTTTGTCCAGCATATCCAGTAGTGTCCACGATCAGATTGCTGCCATGTAGCAGTGCTTGTTTTCAAGTAACCCTTATTTTACTTAATGTCCTCAAGGTGTAAGAGTACTGATGTTGGCAATTTGCATATGCTAAAGAGAAGCTGTAAAGTGCATCCTTCAAATGAAAAGTTGAAAGTTCTCAACATAATAAATATATTCTGAGGTTGCTAAGATCTATGGTTACAAATTTTCTATCTATGAAATTGTAAAGAAGGAAAGAGAAATTTGTGCTAGTTTTGCTGTACCTCCAAAACTGCAAAAGTTATGGCCACAGACAGTGCTTGATAACAGCTTAGTTAAGATGGAGAAGGCATTAAATTTGTGGATGGAAGACATGAACAGCAAATGTGTCAGAAAACATTGAGCCTGTATGAACTCTTTAAGAGATCTTCTGAAATGAATAACACCAAGCTATTTACTGCAAACCAGGGATGGTTACATATTTAGGAATAGGTTTTGGACTGAAAGATGAAAAAATGACTCGAGAGGCTGTGTCTGCTGATGAAGCTGCTACCGAATTTTTGGCATAGTTGAAGTTGATTAGATTCTGTTTCAGGGCATCACTTCGTGGGGAGGGGGTGGAATGTTTCCCCTGCAGGTAAGGGGGGACTACTTTATGCACAATGAATTTTGTGCCCAGGTTAAGTATAAATTTAGAGAGGTTTGACTTTGATAGCTAAATAAAACCAAATCCTATAGGAAAATTAGAAAATGGGCTATTTCGAGGAATAAATTTATCTTGCAGAGGTGTTATCTTTATAAAAATGATATTTCGCTACAAAAGCGGATGTCAGCATAAGCTTTGGATAATATCTAGTAAAATAAATTGCTCTCAGTAAATCCACGATTAATAAATTTGGTTTTCTCCATTAACTTGCTTGCCCCGTTATTTCTTATTTGGCAATGGGTATATTTTCAGAGTTATGCAAATTGTATTAAAAATTCTAAGATAAACTTCTGTACAGAAACTACAAAGGAAGAAGGGCCTTGGTAAAACCCCATGCTTTAGTTCCTTCCACCCCCAAGGGCTACCCCGTGGTGTAAGAGTAATGAGAAATAGATTGGTTCTCACAGGGCCTGAAGTCCAGCTAAGTCTTCTCATTCCCTGACTATTTTAAAGTTATCTAGGAATGCTGATGCAACTAGTTTAATTACCTGACAGAAACAAAAATAAATATCTGGAGAATTTAAACATTCAGAGCCTTAAATTAGCTCTACAAAGTTACATGTGCCATGTCAAAAATGACCACTGGCAAAAATAGAGTAGATAGCTTCAAGGACCCCTTCCACCTTAGAGGTAAAAAAAAAACATTCAGAAACAACTTTGTCAGAATTCTGGGAACATTTACGGCAACCAAAAAATGCTGAGTCAAGAAAAAGGCAAGCTTTTTAGTGCTTTACATGCCCTTGTTCCATCCCTTCCCCGTCTGTGGACTGAAGGGTCCTGGGTTCGATTCTGGTCAAGGGCACGTGCCAGGGGGGTCTTGAAGATAAGACAGCAGCCCATGTTTTCGGAGTGAAACCTTGGTTCCTGGTTTCAAGCAAGCAGATATGATCATCTAAAATAATTGTTCTAACCCAGTGGTCGGCAAACTCATTAGTCAACAGAGCCAAATATCAACAGTACAACGATTGAAATTTCTTTTGAGAGCCAAATTTTTTAAACTTAAACTTCTTCTAATGCCACTTCTTCAAAACAGACTCGCCCAGGCCGTGGTATTTTGTGGAAGAGTCACACTCAAGGGGCCAAAAGCCGCATGTGGCTTGCGAGCCGCAGTTTCCCGACCACGGTTCTAACCTATCTGCCGCCTCCTGTAGGAGTGAAGCAAGGCACTTTCCTTTGTTTCATCTAACTCAGAACTTTGGGGAGGAAGTGGCAGGCATTTCTTTAAAACATTGTAAGGCAGCCAAAACCGGTTTGGCTCAGTGGATAGAGCGTCGGCCTGCGGACTCAAGGGTCCCAGGTTCGATTCCGGTCAAGGGCATGTACCTTGGTTGCGGGCACATCCCCAGTAGGGGGCGTGCAAGAGGCAGCTGATCGATGTTTCTCTCTCATTGATGTTTCTAACTCTCTATCCCTCCTCTCCCTTCCGCTCTGTAAAAAATCAATAAAATATATTTAAAAAAAAAAAAAAAAAAACATTGTAAGGCAAATGAACAACCTGCTGCCTCCTGGGGCAAAGGATTACAGTTGACATAAAGAAGTGCCAACATCTTGAGGAAAACATAGGAGAGAATTTATTAAAAGAAAGTAGGCCATTCAAAAACCATTGTATACTGGGGGATTGGAAAGCCCTTTATGTTCAGGCCAAGTTGCATGCATGAGAAAGACCCTAAGCTTTTACTGCTGCCTGATACTTAGGATCAGTACAAGCAGTAAGTGATAACTACGGCAGAATAAAATGGCCTGCCTAGGCATTTGAAGGTGTGCTCCAACACAGTCAATAGGCAAAGACTGGGAGGATCTTTTTTTTTAAGATTTTTGTTTTAGTAATTTTTTAAGAAAATATTTTTTATTGATTTCAGAGAGGAAGGGAGAGGAAGAGAGATAGAAACATCAATGATGAGAATCATTGATTGGCTGCCTCCTGCACGCTCCCTACTGGGGATCGAGCCCACAACCCAGGCAAGTGCCCTCGACCAGAATCGAACCCAGGACCCTTCAGTCCACAGGCTGATGCTCTATCCACTGAGCCAAACCAGCCAGGGCTTGTTTTAGTAATTTTTTAGGCTACTGGCATTTAAGAAAATCTCTGTCAACACACTAGCTGAACACAAGCAAAAGGAAGAGACTTCAGAGACTACATAAGTCAAAGAGTTGAGACTTCATATACACACAAAAAAAATAGTTGGCAAAAGTCACTAAACAAATTGCTACAGCTCACAGTAAGCAACAAAAACCCTAGGCATGAAAAAACCGATTTCCAGAGTTACCACATTATAATATTCAAAATGTTTCATTTTCAACCAAAAACTAAGAAGCATGCAAAGAAACAAAGTATGGCCCATTCAAAGAAGAAACTACATAAACGATCCCTACAGAAGCACTAACATTGGACTTTAAGTCAACTGACTCAAATATGCTCATAGATTTAAAGGAATCCAGGAGAACAAATAGAGGATATCAATAAATAAATTTTTAAAAACCATACAAGCTTTGACCAGTGTGGCTTGGGCATCATCCTGTGCACAGAAAGTTTGCTGGTTCAATTTCCGGTCTGGACACATACCCAGGTTGAAGGCCAGGTCCCTGGTAGGGGGTGTGCAGGAGGCAGCCCATTGATCTCACATCAGTGTTTCTCTCCCTCTTCCTTCTCTCTCTAGAAAATCATTAAGAAATCTTTTTTAAAAACACCATGCAAATTAATTTGGAGCTGAAAGGTCTAACTGAAATAAAAGAAGTTACTAGAGGGTTCCAATAGATGTGAGCCAATAAACTTGAAGCTAGGTAAATTGAAAATGTCCAGTTGTAGTAGCAGAAAGGAAAGTCTGAAGGAAAACCAAGTAGAGTCCAAGAGATCTATGGAGCACAATGAAGCATACCGACATGTGCAAACAGGGGATTACCAAAGGAGAGGAGAGAAAGGGGCAAAAAGAATACTTGAAGAAATAATGGCTGCAAACTTCTCAAATTTCTTAAACCACTTGAATCTACACATCTAAGCAGCTCAACAAACCAAACTGAATAGAATAAACTCAGAGACCCACACAAGACATGATAATCAGACTGTCAGAAGCTGAAGACAGAATCTTGTAAACAGCAACAGGGTAATTTTCAGGATAATGCAAATCAAAACCACAATGAGATACCATTTTACATCCACCAGGATAGCCAGAGTGAAAAAATAAAGTGTTGAAGTTTACAACAGGAATCCTTGTACAATGTTGGGAATGTAAAATGGATCAGCCACTGTGGAAAAGCTTGGGGGTTCCTAAAAAAGTGAAACAATCACCACATGACCCAACAATTCCACTCCTATGTGTCTACCCAAGAGAAAGGAAAAAATTCCTCCACACAAATATTTGTACACAAATGTTCATAGCAGCACTATCACAATAGTCCAATGGTATTAACAGCCTTAGCATTCATCAGCGTATGAATGGATAAACAAAAGGTGGTAAATACAATGGATTATTACTCAGCCATAAAAATGAAGTATGGATACAAGCTACTATGTGGATGAACATTGAAAATAAAATGCTAGCCCTAACCAGTTTGGCTCAGTGGATAGAGCATCAGCCTGCGGACTGAAGGGTCCCAGGTTCGATTCCAGTCAAAGGCATGTACCTTGGTTGCGGGCACATCCCCAGTAGGGGGTGTGAAGGAGGCAGCTGGTTGATGTTTCTCTCTCATTGATGTTTCTAACTCTCTATCCCTCTCCCTTCCTCTCTATAAAAAATCAATAAAATATATATATAAAAAAAATAAAATGCTAAGATTAAAGGAGAGGCAAAAGTTTATATATTGCATGCTTCCGTTTAAATGGAATATCCAGAATAGGCAAATTCATAGAATCAGGTTGGTATTTGCCAAAGCTGGTTGAAGGGGGGAAAGGAGCCGACTGCTTAATGAGTATGGTGTTTTCTTTGGGGATGTTGGAAATGTGTTGGCACTAGATAGATGGGGTGGTTGTACAACATTGTGAATAAATGAAATGCCACTGAATGGAGTACTTTAAAAGGATTCATTAAAATTTTTTAAATTGAGGTATAGTGGACATATACCATGTAAGTATCAAGTGTACAGCATATGATTCAATATTTCTATACATGGCACAATGACCAACAAAATAGCCTTAAAATTATTCATTTTTCTACTACGTGATTTGACCTAAAAATAGAAGGTATTCACAATAAAAAGGGATTCATATCATCTATTGGAGAAGAAGTAATTGAATCATAGAGGCATCAATATTGTAGGTAGAATTAGTTAGTAAAGAGAAAATAGTTCTTAAATGCTACAATTTAAAGATACCCTAAAAATAAAACAAAATAAAAATATAAAAAAGAGGAAAAAATAAAAACGTATACATCATGTGCCCATAAAACACAGCTGTTTACACTTCTTTAAAAAATAACCTAGTAGAGAGAAACCAAGATGGTGGCATAGGTGAACACCTAAACTGCTGCCTCGCACAACAATTTCAAAACTACAGCTAAAAGAACGGACATCATCCAGAACCACAGGAAAGCTGGCTGAGTGGAAATTCTACAACTAGAAGGAAAGAGAGGGGCACACGGAGACTCAGAGGAGCTGCAAAAGACTGAGGTACGGAGACATGCGCGCGGAGAGGACGGGCAGCTGAGTCCCTGGCTAGCTTTTTCTAGCGGGAGAGAGACGGAAGCTCCCGACTGCACTGAACCCCAGTTCCGACTGCACTGAACCCCAGTTCTGGGCAAGACCTTGGGGGGGGGTCCCAGACTCATACGGGGGAGTCTGGACTGTCAGGAAAAGAAAGGAGCGCAGGGAAACTCAGGGGAGCCGAGAAAGGCAGAGGTCTGGAGGCGCGCGCACGAGTGCGCGCAGAGAGGACTGACTGCTGAGTATGCCACTGGCTTTCTCTAGCCGGGGGAAGACGGAAGCTCCCGACTGCGCTGAACTCCAGTTCCGGGCGAGAATCTAGGAATCCATATTCATTGGGGGAGAAACTGGACTGTCTGGCAGCAGGCGAAACTCGAGGGCGGCTTTCTCTCAGAGGTGCTTCCAGCAATTACCGAGGGACACTGAGACCCAGGGGCCTCATGGGGCAGGGCTGATGGGAAGCCAAGACTGTCTGCTCAGCCCTGAGACTCTGCCCCATCTAAGCTGAGCACAGAGGCTTTTGCAATTTTGCAAGTCTTGTCTCATAAGGCTGCCTCCAGCACAGAAGTTCTCCCAGTGTAGACACAGCTGATCCTCACAGCCAATTGGCCTGGAGGTCAGTTCCTCCCAGTGATACCAACAACAATCAAGACTTAACTACAACAAGGCTGTACACACAGTTCACAAAGGGGTGCACCAAGAGTGTCCACCTCAGGTTAACTGGGGAGGCTGAGCCACTGGGCCCTATAGGAAACCTAGCACACAAAGCTACTCTACCAACTCAGGGAAGCAGCCAAAATGCAGAGACAAAGAGACAGATCACAAATGAAAGAAATGGAGGAAAGCAAACGACTGGATATAGAGTTCAAAACCACGGTTATAAGGTTTTTCAAGAATTTCCTAGAAAAGGCCAATAAATTTAGCAAGACCCTCGAGGATATGAAAAAGGACCAACTAGAAATTAAACATACACTGACTGAAATAAAAAATATTATACAGAGACCTAACAGCAGACTAGAGGAACACAAGAATCAAGTCAAAGATTTGAAATACAAAGAAGCAAAAAACACCCAACCGGAAAAGAAAAAAGAATCCAAAAATTTGAAGACAGTGTAAGGAGCCTCTGGGACAACTTCAAGTGTACCAACATCAGAATTATGGGGGTGCCAGAAGAAGAGAGAGAGCAAGATACTGAAAACCTATTTGAAGAAATAATGACTGAAAACTTCCCCCCACCTGGTGAAAGAAATAGAAGTCCAGGAAGCGCAGAGAACCCCAAACAAAAGGAATCCAAAGAGGACCACACCAAGACACATCATCATTAAAATGCCAAGAGCAAAAGACAAAGAGAGAATCTTAAAAGCAGCAAGAGAAAAACAGTTAATTACCTACAGGGAGCACCCATACGACTGTCAGCTGATTTCTCAACAGAAACTATGCAGGCCAGACGGGAGTGGCAAGAAATATTCAAAGTGATGAATAGCAAGAACCTACAACCAAGATTACTCTACCCAGCAAAGCTATCATTCAGAATTGAAGGTCAGATAAAGAGCTTCACAGATAAGAAAAAGCTAAAGGAGTTTATCACCACCAAACCAGTATTATATGAAATGCTGAAAGGTATTCTTAAAGAAGAGAAGAAGAAGAAAAAGGTAAAGAAAAATTATGAACAACAAATACATATCTATCAACAAGTGAATCTAAAAATCAAGTGAATAAAAAAATCTGATGAACAGAATAAACTGGTGAATGTAATAGAATCATGGGCATAGAAAGGGAGTGGACTGACAATTCTCGGGGGGAAGAGGGTGTGGGGGGTGTGGGAAGAGACTGGACAAAGGTTGTACACCTTTGGATGAGGACAGTGCGGGGAGGTAAAGTAGGGGGTGGGGTGGGAACCGGGTGGAGGAGAGCATGGGAGGGGGGAAGAGGAACAATTGTAATAATCTGAACAATAAAGATTTATTAAATTAAAAAAAAAAGTCAAAGAAAAAAATAACCTAGTAGCTCTTCTCATCAGCAGCCTGAGATGATCTCTGAAAATGGTGTGCTCTTCACTTGATCCAGAAAATCCCACAAAATCATGCAAATCAAGAGGTTCAAATCTGCCCTAACTTATTTGGCTCAGTGGATAGAGCGTCGGCCTGCAGACTCAAGGGTCCCAGGTTCGATTCCGGTAAAGGGCATGTACCTTGGTTGCAGGCACATATCCAGTGGGGAGTGTGCAGGAGGCAGCTGATGGATGTTTCCCTCTCATTGATGTTTCTAACTCTATATCCCTCTCCCTTCCTCTCTGTAAAAAATCAATAAAATATATTTTTTTTTAAAAAAAAAAGAGGTTCAAATCTTTGTGTTTGCTTTAAGGACACTTGTGAAACTGCAAAAGCCATCAGTGGTGTGCATATCAAAAAAGCCACCAAGTATCTGAAAGATGTGACTTGATAGAAGCATTGTGTGCCATCCTGTTGTTACAATAGTGGAGTTGGTAGGTATGCCCAGGCCAAACAGTGGGGCTGAACTCAGGGTTGGTGGCCCAAAAAGAGTGCTGAATTTTTGCTGCACTTGCTTAAAAATGCAAAGAGTAATGGTGAGCTTAGGGGTTTAGCTGTAGATTCTCTGGTCATTGAGCACATCCAGGAGAATAAAGGTTAAATGGTTAAATGAAAGCTCCCAAGATGTGGCACCGAAGTTACGGAGCTCATGGGCAGATTAACCCATACATGAGCTCTCCCTGCCACACTAAGATGATTCCTACTTAAAGGAGGAGATTGTTCCTAAACCAGACGAGGAGGCTATGTGGAAGAAAACTATATCCCAGAAGAAACTGAAGACACAAAACCTTATGGCCCAGGAGTAAATTCAGCATAAGATAAATGTTAATAAATGTAAAAAGAGCAAACCCTGACTGGGTAGCTCAGTTGGTTGGAGCATTGTCCTGTTGCACCAAGGTTGCAGGTTTGCTCCCTGGTCAGGGTACCAGGGCATATACAAGAAACAAGCAATGAATGCATATTTAAGTGAAAGAACAAATCGAAGCTGATCTGATAAGAAAAAAAAAAATAGGCACAAAGAAAAAAAATAGGTATAAGTTTATTCATTCACACCAGACGGCTATTGTTGTATTGGCTGTTGCCATTGTTTTTATTTGACAATCTTAGGGCAAAGAGGTCAGGTATTGTATGTCTTAAAAATTCTTGTGACACACCAGTGCGCAGTGGCACACTGGCTGAAAATCGCTGTGTTAGACCATAAAACAAGTCTCAATCAATTGAAAAGGACTGAAGTTATACAAAGTTTGTTTCCCAGCTACAATGGAATAAAATGAGAAATCAATAACAGAAGGACATTTGAGAAATTCACAAACATGAGCAAAATAGACAAACACTACTAAATAACCAATGATCAAAGAAGTCACAAGAGAAGTTAGAAAATACTTTGAGGAGAATGAAAACAAATACACAACATACCAAAACATATGGGATGTCGATAAACAGTACTTAGGAAATTTACAGTGGTCTATGCCTCCATTTATTCCCAACTTCCTGAGCTCTAGGCAACCACTAATCTACTTTCTGTCTCTATAGATTTGCCTATTCTCAACATTTCATATCAATTCAATCATCAAATATATGGTCTATTGTGTCTGTCTTCTTTCACTCAGCATAATATTTTCAAAGTTTATCCATACTGTAGCATGTCTTAGTACTTTATTCCTTGTTTTCTTTCATTATTTTTAAAATATATTTTATTGATTTTTTTACAGAGAGGAAGGGAGAGGGAATAGAGAGTCAGAAACATCGATGAGAGGGAAACATCCATCAGCTCCCTCCTGCAACACCCGCTACTGGGGATGTGCCTGCAACCAAGATACATGCTCTTGACCGGAATCGAACCTGGGACCCTTCAGTCCACAGGCCGACGCTCTATCCACTGAGCCAAACCGATTAGGACCCTTGTTTTCCTTTAAAAAAAAAAAAACTTTTTAAAAATTGATTTTTAGAGAGAGAGGGAGGGAGAGAGAGAGAAACAGTGATGTGAAAACAAAACAATGATTGGCTGCCTCCTGCACGCCCCCTACCTGGGCATGTGCCCTGATTGGGAATCAAGCCAGCAACCTTTCCGTGCATAGGACGACGTCCAATCTACCGAGTCACACCAGCCAGGGTGTGTTCTTTCATATGTACATATATATATATATATATGTATATGTATATGTATATGCATATGCATATGTATATGTATATGTGTATGTGTATGTGTATATATGTGTATATGTGTGTGTGTGTATATATATATATATGGCAAATATGCTAAGTGTCCATCCGGGTAATGACATTACATAGTAACGCCCGGCTTCCTCTCCCTAGTGACTAGCCTCTTGCAGTTTCTTCAGCCCAGGAACACAACTTGCTTTATAGCCAGGTGGGAACATTTCACACTGTAACCAAATGTCTGTAAAGTGTTTTCCCTTGCCTCATCTCATTTGATCCTTACAGAAGTCCTGGAGTAGGTAGATAGGAGACTCGGTGGAATCCTATTTTCTTTTCATTAGCTGGAAGATGGAGATTTCGAAGGTTTAGAAACTTGACCCAACTGAAAAGAAGAAATGGTGGACCTTGAAAATGACTTCAGGTTTTCTCACTGCGCAGAATATAGTCAAATACTGCTGCAGTTAAATATTTTACCCTTTGTTCTCTTGCGTGATCTATAATAATAATCTGCTTCGTGTTGATATTTATTGCTGTGTTGCTGACGAGAAGTTGGGGTGCTTCACTGGGCTGGAAAAAGTTTAGGTAAGTCAGAAAGCAGATCTAATTAAGCAAGTTTATTCTATATCTATAAAAGGCTAAGTGGACTCTCACATGCACAATACATACAAAGTTCTTGCTGGCACCAATTGCACACGTGTGTTTCGATCTGTCATTGTCAATCATCAATTTGGTTGACATTTCTATTGTAGAGAAAGGGTGAATAGCGATATTAAAACATTTCTTCTAATTAATTTTTTTAAACATATTTTATTGATATTTTACAGAGAGGAAGGGAGAGGGATAGAGAGCTAGAAACATCGATGAGAGAGAAACATCGATCAGCTGCCTCCTGCACACCTCCCACAGGGGATGTGCCCGCAACCAAGGTACATGCCCTTGACCGGAATCGAACCCGGGACCCCTCAGTCCACAAGCCGACGCTCTAGCCACTGAGCCAAACCGGTTTCGGCTAATTAATTTTCTTTCAATGTGCATGAATTCGTGCACCAGGCCACTAGTTATCAAATAATATTCCATTGCTTGCATATACCACATTTTACCTATCCATTCATCAGTTGATGGACATTTGGGTTGTTTCCACTTTTTGGTTTTTATGAATAATTCTGCTATGAACATCTGTGTGCAAGTTTTTGTGTGGACATATATTTTCATTTCCTGGGTATATACCCAGGAGAGGAATTGCTGGGTCATGTGGAAATTTGATGTTTAACCTCTTCAGGAACTGCCAGATGGTTTTCCAAAGTAGCACCTTCATTTTATATTGCCATCACAATGTATGAGGGTTCTAAATTTCCATATCCGTACCAACATTTGTCAGTTTCTGCTTTTTAAAAAAAATGATTATAGCTATCTTAGTGGGTATGAAGTGGTACCTTGTTGTGGTTTTGATTTGCATTTCTCTGATGACTAATGATGTTGAACATCTTTTTCATATGCTTATTATTCCCTTGTGTATCTTCTTTGGAGAAACATCTATTCAGATCTTTTGCCAGTTAAAAAAATTAGGTTCTTTGTCTTTTTATTACGGAGTTCAACACTTTTTAAGTTGAGCAAATAACTACCATAAGCCCCACCTAAAGTTCCATGGTCAGTCAAATTCACCCGCATTATGATACGATGCAAGGTACACTGTAGTACGTAAGATGTGGACATCACCGAAGTGACATCATAGTGACTATTGTCCAGAGCTCTGATCTCATTCATGACATGAACGAGACATTTTCCTTTGGTCATATTAGCATTTTGTTAAGATAGTAGAGCCCTAAACCCCCCACTAATAAGTTACATTTTGTCAAATTTTAAATAAAATGTAATACAATACTTTGATATGTGATTAAATAAATGATTTAAGTCATTTCAATAGCTGAATATAATAAAAATTTTAGTGTAAGTAAAAATAGAACCAACTGTTATAGTTTAATCCATTGATGCTTTTTCCTCTGTGTATATTTCATTGTTGAAAATAAGTTGCAAAAAATTTACCTAAGTTCCTAGCAGATAAATTAGAGGTGAGAACCACCTTCTCTTCTTACAAAGTTTGGTCTCTTGCAGAATAGCAGTGGCTAAAATAAATAGTGCCAAATTTTTGGAGTGAGTCTTGTTTAATTCAGAATATAATTAAAATCTCATGTAGCTTTATTGGTTTTAGTATCCAGCAGAGAAAAAATATTGAAACTCCAAGAGATTTTGAATTAAATAGCTACAACAGTTTTGTTTTATTAGTTCTGACTGTGTGAAAAAAATTATAAGGACAACTTTGGAAAAATCTTGTTCTTTTAGAGCCCCAAATGACTTTTAAAACAATAAAACAAACTATAAAACCTACACAAGTGATATTAAAAATTATGTAGTTCAATAAATGTGACATTCACAAATGTGGTTGTAATTTTTTTTTAACTATAGCAAAATGAACATGGATCTGACGATTGGATTCAGAAGAGGTAGTGTTATATAGCTTAAGAGAATTAAGTGCTTCAATTTGCTAGTGAGGATTATGTAGCTGAGATGGAATGTTATACCAATGCCTTTTAAGATCTCCATTCACATCACAGGGTCTGTGGCTAAAGAAAAGAAAGGGATGATACTTCCTTTTCCTAATTACTGATTATTTCCCTGGCATTTCCTATTTGTTTTTTAAGCTTTGTAGAGTTATATCTTTTTGGTGGCTGAGTCATACACAAAACTAATTATAAATCCATACCATATTTGAAGATGGAGAATGAAGGCTGACTAGTACAGGCATTAAATGAATTGTTGCGATAATCACAATTACTCGATAGGTAGAAGGGGCAGAAAAACAAAGACGAGGGAGAAACATTTTGTGAGAGAATAATAATCACAGTTATCTGAGTTCAAATCATTGAAAGCCCAAACATAATTTTAAAAAAATACTTTTTAACTGATCTCAGAGAGGAAGGGAGAGGAAGACAGAGACAGAAACATCAATGATGAGCGAGGATGTTGAGAAAAGGGAATCCTGGTACATTGCTGGTGGGAATGCAGACTGGTGCAGCCACTGTGGAAAACAGTATGGAGTTTCTTCAAAAAATTAAAAATGGAACTCCCATTTGACCCAATGATCCACCTTTTAGAACTATATCCTAAGAAACCAGAAACACCAATCAGAAAGAATATATGCACCTCTATGTTCATAGCAGTGCAATTTACAATGGCTAAGATTTGGAAACAGTCCAAGTGCCCACCAGCAGATAAGTGGATAAAAAATATGTGGTACATCTATACAATGGAATACTATGCAGCTGTAAAAAAGAAAGAAGTCTTACCATTTGCAACAGCATGGATGGACCTAGAGAGCACTATGCTAAGTGAAATAAGCCAGTCAGAGAAAGATAAGTATCACACGAACTCCCTCATATGTAGAATCTAATGAACAAAATAAACTGATGAACAAAGTAGATCCAGAGACATAGAAACATGGAACAGACTGATGAATTTCAGAGGGAAGGCGGGGGTTGGGGGGTGAGTGGGGAGTGATTAACCAGAGAACTTATATGCATACTAGAGGCCTGGTGCACAAATTCATGAATGGGTGTGGTCTGGCTGGCCCGCCCCAATTGGGGCCAATCCGGCCTGCCAGAGAGAGGGGATTCGGGAGGTTGGCTGGCCCCACCCCTGACCAAGGGTGGGGCTGGCTGGGGGGAGGGGCCATAGGCAGTTGGCTGTCCCAGCCCCCTGATCCAACTCCCAAACGCCCGGTCGAACAGGCAATTTGCATATTAGACTGTAATTATATAGGCTAGGCATAGCCCATAGGCACAGACAATAGAGTGGTGAAGGCCTGGGAGGGCTGGGTGTGGAGTGCAGGGGATCAATGGGAAAAACAAACAAACATCTATAATACTTTCAACAGTTAAAAAAAAGAAGAAAAAGAAACATCAATTATGAGAAAGAATCATTGATCAATTGCCTCCTTTGGGGGGAGCCCACAACCCAGGCATTTGCCCTGACCTGGAATTGAACAGAGAGCTCCTGGTTCCTAGGTCCAAGCTCAACCACTGAGGCACAACTACCAGGCCTAACCATAACTTTTGAAGGCTCCTTTGAGCTTCAGATAAGAACTGTCTTTTCTTTGTCCCCCAATTTTGTGCCTGTCCTTGGTCCACAGAAGTGCACATGGTACTTTTACAATCTCCCAGCACCTGCCTGAATTCTCTATCAGGCCATGTGATGAGAGTTATGACTGGTGGAGAGGGCACAATATCAGACCAGACCCCGGGGGCACCAGGGATCCACAAACAGCCTTCCACAAATGGTTCCCAGGGACAAGACACCACCTGAACTTGTATGCAGACTCAATAAATAATTCAAATACTTTTTACCTTAAGAAAGTGAAAGTTTTAAGTTTTTAACATTATTTCCCTCTTTATATACACATATCTGAGTGCATATATGTGTGTATATTAAACTATTTGAAAGTTGCAGATATTATAACACTTCACCCCTAAATAGTATGCTTGCACCTCCCAAGAATAAAAACATTTACCCACAGTACTAATAACACTACTAACACAGTGAATATTAATTTTTGTTGTTGTTAATCCTCACCCAAGTGTATTTTTTCCACTGATATTTTTTTAGAGAGAGTGGAAGGGAGGGGGAGAGACAGAGAGAGAAACATCAATGTGAGAGAGACACATCGACTGGTTGCCTCCTGAACATGACCAGGGGGCGAAGGATTGAGCCTGCAATCGAGGTATGTGCCCTTGACCTGAATTGAACCCGCAACCCTTCAATCCAAGGGCTGATGCCCTAACCACTGAGCCAAAACAGCTAGGGTGTGAATATTAATAATGTCATCTAATATAGAATTCATATACAGTGTTTGCCTATAGTCTCCCAAAATGCCTTTTGTAGAGGTTTTCCTTTTTAATCCAGAAGCCAATCAATTGGGGTAATACTATGAAACCTTGTAAAAATCCTCATCCTCAACAATGTTTCACTGAATGGTTTTGGTGATTAATGATGACTCTTTCTTGAATAAATTATTATGTTTTCTGATTCCCCCCCCCCCAATCTTCCTGCGTTTGTTAGCTGGCACCCTTTCAGCGCTACCACCCACCATCTCTTTCTCTGAGTATCACTACAGATACTTAGACACCATGAACTGTTATAGTCAATGTGTTATAATCCAGAAAGTGTTTTGATGCTTCAGTCACCCCAAATTTAGACAATGCTGACCCTTCAAGGTGGTTCCTGGTTTCTCTCTAGTTTCTGGCAGGAGATGCTCCAGTGCACCGGGTACTTTCCTGCCCCAGACTTAGAATCAGCCACTTCTTCCAGGACCTACTTTGCTCTGAATAGATCACACATCCACATCCTTCAATTCTCCAAATATTCATGAAGTATACAGTACAGTCTCCCTCCAACTCCACCTCTCTCTTCATAGACAATAATATTAGTTTTTTTGTATATCCTCCCAGAGAGTTTATATAATAAAGCAAAGGCACAGATAACTATTCATACCCTCTCCCAATATTTTAACTCCAATGATAGCGTATTACACTCACTGTATTTGTCTATACTTGTAGCTCTTATCTGTCTTCAGATTCTGAAAGATGTCTATGATCCCAACAAAAAGATTAGGAACCTTTAGGCTAAGTCTTTTTAAAAATATATATATTTTTATTGCCTTCAGAGAGAAAGAGAGCGGGAGAGAGAGAATTATCAATGATGAGGGGAAATCATCAATAGGCTGCCTCCCAAATGCCCCCCATTGGGGATTGAGCCAGCAACTCTGGGAATGGTTAGCAATTCTGGTTCACAGGTCGACACTTAATTACTGAGCCACACTGGCCGGGCTAGGCCAAGTCTTAAATTTTCAGATGAGAAAAGCTCAGGAAGGGTGACTTGACTAGTTGCATTGGCAACTATTTGTCCTTCTCTAGACTCTTGGATAACTACTCATTCTTCAAACATCAGTTCATGCCTCCTTCCCCAACTAGCTGATGTCCCCTGATTATAAGGTTTCAGATCATGAGGCACTTCTATTTCATGGCACATACATAAGTCACTATATTAAAACTCGTTTCCTGCCTCGTTGAGGACAAGAACCACATCTGTCTTGTTCACTGCTGGCACACAGTAGTTTCTCAACAAAAATGTGCGGAGTGAAACTCGACCTTGGTGCATCTGGCTTCCAGTCCGCGCTTCTTCCTTCTGCAGTCTCGCCGCGGTTGGAGAAATAATTCCAAGACGTAAATAATAAAAAAAATCTCAACAGAAAAAGCTGGGAAGTCTTTTAATTTCTACGATTAATGGAGGACCTCAGCTGAAACTGCTCACCGCGAGGTGTGACGACCGCAGGAGGGCGTCAATCAAGAAAATGCCCCCTTGCCCCGCAGGCGAGTGGAGCTGCACAGAGCCGAGGCCACACCGGGTAGCGGCACAGCTTCAATAGAAAACACGTGCAAAACGGAAAAGTGGGGCTGCGCGCAGCTGGATCCCCTAGGACCGAGGGAGAGGGGACATGGAGCAGTCCCCACTGGGTCGGAGAAGACTGCACAGGTTTTGCCTGGAGCCCTATCACCCAGGCTTTCCCTGATTCCTGCCGGAAGAGGCTTCTGCCAGCGTCCCCAGGGAAGTGGCTGAGTCCGGGGACCCACAAAATGAAACGGGCTGGGGCGGCCAGGAGCCCGGAGCACCTGAAGTCTAGTCGTCCTTACTCCACTGGGACGCACCTAAGGGCCGTGGATCCCTCTCCTTGGAGCTGCCCCAGAACCCCAGGGCACTCTCTCCCAAGAGCCAGAGACGCGCCGGGCAACAGCTAGTGCCACCGTTACTCCAAGGAGGGCGCCGACCAGGGAGGGTTCTCTCAGGCCTGAGAAGGCGCGGCCCTGGCAGTGGCCTCTACGCTCGCCAGAATCGAGTCCAGTTACCCCTAGCCTGGGGCCGGGCGCCGCCACCCTGGGCTCCGGCCTGGATCGGTGCCCCTGAGTTTCCGCAGAGATGCCTCCCGGCTGTGCTAGGACTGCTTGAGTCCGCGTTCCCTGCAGCTGTTCCCTCCTGTCTCCCCGACGAACGCGGCCCCAGTCTTCCTTCGAGGGCGTCCGGGCCAGGGTGCCGGGAGCCCAGAGCGACGGCTGCGGCTAGGCACAGGGGCGCAGGGTCCTGGGAGCCTGGGAGCCAGCGCGTCCCGGGGGCGGGGAGCTCGGCCGGCGGGGGCGGGCCAAGGGTGGGGGCGGGAGGCGGCTCCCGGGGCTCCGTGCCATTGGCCGCAGGGCCCGGCGGCAGGAAGGGGCCAGAGAGCGCGGCCCCACCCCGCGGCCAGCGGAGCCTATCGCCGGGAGCGCGGAGCGCGGATAAATGTAGCGCCGCGGCGCGGGCCGGCAGCTCTCCGAGGGGCCGGAGCGCAGCGGAGCCATGCAGTACCCGCACCCCGGTCCGGCCGCGGCGGGCGCCGTGGGGGTGCCGCTGTACGCGCCCACGCCGCTGCTGCAGCCCGCTCACCCCACGCCTTTCTACATCGAGGACATCCTGGGCCGCGGGCCCGCCGCGCCCACCCCCACCCCCACGCTGCCGTCCCCCAACTCCTCCTTCACCAGCCTCGTGTCCTCCTACCGGACCCCGGTGTACGAGCCCACGCCGATCCACCCCGCCTTCTCGCACCACTCCGCTGCCGCGCTGGCCGCCGCCTACGGACCCGGCGGTTTCGGGGGTCCTCTGTACCCCTTTCCGCGGACGGTGAACGACTACACACACGCTCTGCTCCGCCACGACCCCCTGGGTAAGGCGGCCGGGGTCATGGCGGGGCCGAGCCGAGGCGGCGGCGAGGAAGGCGCCACCCGGCAGGTGGCAGCGCCCAGGAGGCGGCGGGGGCGGAGGGGAGGCAATAGAAAGTTGTGGCAAAAGCGATTGAAAAGCGGCTCTCGGGCGCGCGCGGGGCCAGGAGACGCGGGCACCGGCGGCGCGCGGCGTGAGTGACCGCACCATGACTCAGATTGGTTTTCCTGAACCTTGCAGGCGTCGGGGCGCGCCGGCCGGGGTGAGACCTCGGGCGCTGCCGCCGGGGCTGGCAGCCGAAGGCAGTTCTGGGGCGCGCGCGCCACCCTGGGATGGGTCCCCTGCGCTGGAGGGACGGGGAAGGGAGTGCCAAGGCGCCCCGGCCGGCCCCTGCGGGGCTGGGATAGTTGCCGGGCCCGGGTAGTTACGGGGCTGGACCTGGTTCAACAAGCTTGTGCAGTGAAAGAGCCTGACCCTTTCCGTTCATACAGGAAATCTTGAGTTCTCGATAGGAGTAAATCTGGTTTCAGAAGCTGTTAAGTGTTTTCCTGGCTGCGTGAAGCAGACCCTTCCCCCGGAGCAGTGCGCGCTGCTGATTATGTTATCGACATCCTCAATACAGACAAATTCAGGAAACACTCGACTTCTGATAGCCGGGATCCGTTTTTCTGATATTGTTCATTTCCTCTGTGTGGGATGTGACTTTATGGCAGCTAAAATAACCAGTTGCTTCCTTTTTTTTGAGGCTGTTTTGCACCAGTCTGAAGCCTGACGTAAGCAAAATCTCGAAAAACACACAAGATACACACACAAAAAAACAATACCAACTTTCAGAGCGTTTAGGCGCAGGCCTACAGACCCACGGACGGACGGACTGTCGGACACGTCTTTGGAGTACGAAGGGCAGTGCGGACACGTTGGGCATATAGAATTTGCGGGGCTCGTCCCCGTTGCGCGGCTTAAGGCATAGAAGGCACCCTTGCTCCGCGCTCCCGGTGGTCCTTGGCGCCTCTGGCACCCGAAGCCCCCGAGTGAGTAAGGAGCCGAGGCTTCTCGCCTGGGGCCACCAGGGTTTTAAATCTCTTTGATTTTGGCAGCTTCTGAAGAGACCCTGGAGACAACTAACATTTTAATCAATTAACATTTTAATATCTTTAGAATGGAACGGCCTCTAGTTCAGTTCTCCATCTTCTCATTGTTGTTAGAGAGATGGGTGGAGGATTATATTTTAGTTCTCTTTTTTAAAAAGTTGTTATATCATATTTTTTATTCCAGCCTCGAGGGTTTAGTGCTGAGGCCCCAGCGTGGCTCTGTTAGCCTGCTGTGGCGGGAGGGGGGGCGGTCTCAGCCGGGCCGGGGTTGGGGGCGAACGTTTCACCGAGCGCGCCCTGGGTTTCCTTGGGTTACTGCTGGGACTGCGCAGGAGGAAGCAAAGGGTTTTCGAGTTAGACCAACAGGAAACACATTGACGGAAATGTTGCCATAGCCCACGGGGTGGCTTTAACTGGCCGCCCCCGCGGGCCGGGTGTGAAATCAAAGGAGGCCGCGGCGCTCTGGATCCAAGATTGGGAGCCCCACGCGTGTCCGAAGGCCGGCGCCGCGCTCAAGGGCTTCCCACGCAGCTTAGCGCGTGGTTCCGTGGTTAGACTCCCGCCGTGGGTTTCGGTTACAACTGCCTATGTGAATGTAACGGCCCCGCTCCTCCCCAACAGACACTCAGAGTATTTGGAAAGTGCAGTTCACCAAGGGAGAGGACCTAGAGGTGCAAACAGTTGTAGATTAAATTGGAGAGCGACTGGTTAAAGAGGGTCTTCGTATTTTAAGCTCAACCTATAATGGGTGTTCTTTTGGTGATCAAAAGATTTGGCTGTTGGTATCTAGCTATGGGTGTGAAGGTTGTGTGTATGTGTCTGTGATTGTTCAAGGTGGTCTCTGTGTATTGCAGGGTAGGTGTGTGACTGGCTGTTTCTGTGTCTCTGGGTATGCATGTGTATTGGTGGCCCTGAATTGGGTCCATGTGTCGGTGAGTGTATATGGACGTGTCTGGTTGGGTGTCCTCCTGAATCTCCTTACCCCCTTGGTCACTCCGCAGGGCCAGGTAGTTCTAGGGTCACCAGGCTGCTCCAGGGCCATCACTCATCAGCCCTCTTTCTGCCCACAGGCAAACCTTTGCTCTGGAGCCCTTTCTTGCAGAGGCCTCTGCATAAAAGGAAAGGCGGCCAGGTGAGGTTCTCCAACGACCAGACTATCGAGCTGGAGAAGAAGTTTGAGACCCAGAAATACCTCTCCCCGCCTGAGAGGAAGCGTCTGGCCAAGATGTTGCAGCTTAGCGAGAGACAGGTGAGCGCGCCGGGTGCCCCGGGCAGGCTCTCCTGGAGCGGGCGTCGCGGGGCATAGGAGAGACGTGGAGCCACGGTGCGCTCCTGCTCCTGGAGCCTTGCTATCCAATTTCTGGTGCTGTGGTCTGCTGTGGAGCCGGAATCTGCCTCCTCCCCACCGCGTCCCTTGGGATTCTGGGCTGGTGACAAGTTTTCTTTCTCTTTTTCCTGTAGGTCAAAACCTGGTTTCAGAATCGACGCGCTAAATGGCGAAGACTAAAGCAGGTATGGACATGGTTCTGTTTCTATGGAAATAAATATTTTTATCAGGTTATCTCAATGCGAGGCCTGTTATAGGTTGTATGCAAAAGTCATTTGAGAGACTATTTAACCTCTTCACCTTGATTAAAAAGGCAAATAGTCTTGCTGAAATTCAGGATGAGTTGCTCAGGTGGCAGTAATGCTAAAAGCACCTAATGCAGTTCCTATGTCAATTATGCTTGGGTTTTCACACACTGGCTAGTAAAACTCCTGGCTAATTGTTTTATAAACCCCATATGTTGTTTATCTAATTAACGCAGGAAAGATAAAGTAATTGACAGTAAATGACTTAAGCAGTTATCTTTGGGAGAAAATTGTTTCTTTTATTTACACAGCCATAATAAAACCAGTCAGAGCTCAAGGGTAAATATAAGGAAATAAACACCTTTAAGTCTTGTTTACACTGTTTTTAAAGAAGAATTAAATATCAAAGAGTTTAAAAATTATTTCCCATCTAATGCCAGCTCTTAAAATGAATATAAAAACATGTAAGAGAATATCCAAGCCTGTTTGGAAAGTAGCTTAAACTTTCTAACAGTCTTTCTTCCTATGACCTTGTTACGCAATATGTGATAAAAAAGTAAAGGCTAATTCAGTTTTTAAAGGCTATTAACTTAAGGCTAAAGATTTGTTTATGAAGTCCTAATCAGGATGACTTCTCCCAAAGTAATCTGCAATTGATGAATTGTTCATTTGCCAATGTATGTGTAGTTTATAGTAAATGAAATATTTTTGAAACAATGGCACAAGTTGGGAAATCGAAAGTGTGCATTTTTAAATATAGTAATTATAAAACTTTTTAATTAAAAACAAGATAGCATTACAAAGAACATTTTGAAGCAGGAAATAAAATTCATTTCATTATTCTAATGTGATTTAAAGATTTTCAGGTTTTCCCTCAATTTCTGACCTTGTGCATATATTTGTTACATAGATCCAAGCCTGGTGAATCTATTATTCTATAGACTTGCTTTAAAAAAACACACTTTATAATATTTCTATATAGTGTTTATGTCTATTTTAGACAAACAGGATTAAAAATTTACTAGCTCATTTAGTTCTTGGTCAAAAGTGGGACTGCAGTTTACTAGGGACTTTTAAACTAGAGATACCTATGTAATATGGGGATATTTTCAAGAAATTTCCCTCAGATTTTAAGTTATAGTTGTTTCTCTTCTCAATTGGCAACATTCTTCCAGTTCTACATTTATTTATTTGTCATGATTTTGTAACCTGTTACACATATTTATGTTTATAAGCATTCTCCAGAAAATGGATGAAAAGGATTCAATCTAATAATTTGAAACTTTTTCCTTAATCACTATTTAGCATTCATTAAAAAAAAAAAATGTCTAGCCCTAGCCAGTTTGCCTCAGTGTTTAGAGCATTGGTCCACTGACTGACGGGTCTCAGGTTTGATTCCTGGTCAAGGGCATGTACCTCGGTTGCAGGTTCGATCCCCACTCTGGTTGGGGCGTGTACGGGAGGCAACCAGTTGATCTATATCTCTCACATCGATATTTCTCTCTCTCTCTCCCCCTCCTCCCTTATACTTTCTCTCCAAAGATCAATGGAAAAAAATATCCTCAGATGAGGATTAAAAAAAATGTCTAGAAGGCCCTGTTAATTGGCAAAGTTTAACTATTTGAAGAATGATGATACTGTGTATCTGCAGTGGTCTGATTTCTCCCTCCCACCCCCCTAAACTTTTAAGAATCTTCAGATCATTAAGATTTGGGCTGGAATTAGTGTTCATTTGACATAATACCTTTACAGTTATATTTGTGATTGGTTGTTCTTATTTGGCAAGAGTATTATCTTTCTCTGATATGAAAAGAAGTTTTTCCAAAGTGAGAAAAAGAGTATGCATTATATATGTAGAGACTATAGCTAAGAGCAATTGATAAACTAAAAATTAAAAAGATGGTAGAGGGTGAAAAGCATTTTGATTTATGTCTCACCTCTTCCATATCTCATGATCTACCAATCTCCATTTTCATCCTCTTCATTCAGGAGAACCCTCAAAGCAATAAAAAAGAGGAACTGGAAAGTTTGGACGATCCCTGCAATCAGAGGCAAGACTTGCCCAGTGAACAGAATAAAGGTGCTTTGGATAGCTCTCAGTGTTCGCCTTCCCCTGCCTCCCAGGAAGACCTTGAGTCAGAGATTTCAGAGGAGGATTCTGATCAGGAAGTGGACATTGAGGGCGATAAAGGCTATTTTAATGCTGGATGATGATCACTGACATCGGCACATTCAGAAAACTGGACTTGGGAATAATATTTGCAACAGGAAATCTCTATAGACAACTGGAAAACTATATGGGAGAGGAAATCAGTTTGCTGGTATTCTGGAAACAGAAAATATTTGGTGCACTGGCTAAATAACAAACTCACATTGAAACCTTAATTTTGACTTAAGCAATTTATATATTGATTTTAGATTGTATGATAAGGGGACTTTTCACTGGTTAAATATACCCCCTTTTAAAAAAGTAATTTTTTTCTATTTATAAAAAGTAATTTTGAACATTTTGGTTGAATTTTTAAGTTATAACTTTAAAGATTTTAATGGGATCTTCTTGAATAACTTTTCTATAGTCTGTATCTTCATCCCACTTAATGAAAAAGCAAAGGGTACCCCAAATTCAGAGGTATGCCTTGGAAAGGGGGCCCACATTTCAGGCAGCCTTGGAATATTTTAAAGGGAAACATGCTTTACTTTTTATATTACGTTCCTATACCGCTGCCTTAAATCCAAAAGCAGCTCAGAGCTCATCTCCAGGATGTGTGTGCCTTTTGTTAAAGAGATATAGTTGATGATCTTAAATGCTTGTTTTGCACTATCACTTAGTACCTGTTTGACTAAGGTGTTAAGGATAGTGGTACTGTCCAATTCAGGCAGAAAAACTGACTCCTTGGTGACTGAAATTACTAGTAAGCACAGGAACTAGAAATAGCAGGTTAATTAAATGTAAGTAGATTGTAGATATTGTGTTTTACATCAAACAGTGTTTATAATGTGTATATGTATATATATAATTGTTCCCTGTAAAAAACATGGCCAAAATATTTTTTTGTGTGTGTGTGTTTTTTAATGAGTAACCTGCCTATAAAATAAATCTGTCGGTGAGACGACTGTCTTCGTCAGACCACTCATTCTTCGATTAGAACAAATCCGCACTTCGGTGCTGGGCGCCCACCCCACCCGCCAGCGCTGGAGCCTCAGGTGGCGATCGCGCTGGGGCTCCAGCAGCCGGAGCACCTGGAGCGCGGTGCTGGGCCTTGGCGGGCGCGTGGGCACTTGGAAGGTGGGTTTGGGCCTTTTCCCAGGTGTTTGCAAGTGATGGGCGTGTGTGGTGCGGGGCCTTGGCGGGCGCGTGGGCACCTGGAAGGTGGGTTTGGGCCTTTTCCCAGGTATTTGCAAGTGATGGGCGTGTGTGGTGCGGGGCCTTGGCGGGCGCGTGGGCACCTGGAAGGTGGGTTTGGGCCTTTTCCCAGGTGTTTGCAATTGATAGGTGTGTGTGCGCGCGCGCGCGCGTCTGGGGCTGCGGGGGAGGCTTCCACAGGTCGGAGCCGGGGCGCCCCAGGCGGCGGCGGCTCCGCGGAAGCGCAGGGCCGCTCGAGTCCCATCGATTCGCCTCGGCCCCGCCGCCTGGCCCGTCCGCTGTCCTTGACCGACGTGAGTCAACACTGCGTCATCCCCTGGCTGCCAAGCGGGGCTGGGGGGTCCGCTTAGGGGAATGGGGACCCTGGCCGGGAGGAGCGGGAGGTAGTTCCGCTAGGACAGCCGTTCTCATGCTTCCGGGAACTTCAGAATCGTCTGCGGAGCTTGCTGGAACTCCACGCCGGGCCGGCGTTTCTGATTTGTTGGAGTGACAGGGAAGTTGCATTTCTAACAAGTGCTCAGGTGAGGTCAGAGTTGCCGGTGGGGGACCAAGCTTTGAGGACCCCTGTTCTTAGTGGGTCGGAATTCCTCCCTCACTCCCCACCCCCCACCCCTCCTTCACCTGCTTAGAGAGGGGAAGAGGGAAGCAGGGCCTATCCAAGGTCGTGGGAGCACGAATTGGACGGTTGAGGGGAGGGAGCAGGGTCAAGGAAGGGATGCTGTGAGATAGGGAGAATGAAAGTGCTGAGAGTGGGGGTGAGGATGAAAGAAAAGGTGGGCTGGGGTTTCCCATTGGCCTAGATATTGCTATTCTGCATCTGGCTGCGTGCCTGATGGTCCAGGAAAATGAGGAGAGAGACCTGTAAGAGGAGAAGCCCAGAAATCTCTTCTAACCTATGCCTCCATGGAGGCCTCCAGATGTTGTGCAGCAGGGTGCCTCTTGGCAGAGGTTCTGTGAAGGTGGCTGACCAGGGCTGTGGCTCCCCAGATGTGGGCCCTCAGGTGAGGACAGAGTGAAAAAAGTCACTGCTCTTAGGGGGTTGTTGCATCCTGTCTCCTTGGAATGGCCTGGAATTGCCTGTGAATTTAGATTAGTATTGCCACCTTAGGCAGGGCGGTGTGCATAGGCCTGGAAGCTTATAGATTTGAGTTGAAGTTTTAGTTCTTGGCCTCATTCTCTAGCTGTAGGATGAACATGGCCTGGTTGATCTATACATCCCCTTACAGCCCCCAAATTCCCAACTCAGTTCAAGGTCTTTATCTTTATTGCTTCTCCTGTTCTCGGTGTCTCCTCTGTGTTGGAACCCAAAGGAGACATCCAGTGGGAAGGTCTCCTTTCCCATCAGCTGCAGACTCCACACTCCCTGACCCTGCCTGACAGGTTACATCAGGGTTTCAAAGGTCGTGATCAATCTCCTTTGAAAACGGGACTGTCTGTATCAGAGTCTGAGAGAATGGGAGGCTTGTGGGCCTAATATTGAATTAAAGCAATCCTGAAATCAGTGTGTGTGTTTCACTCCTGGAGATAACCTCTGGTTAATGTTTATTCTTGAGAATAACTGTATCATGACTATCAAGCTGAGAAATACAGGCTTATGTGTTGATGGACACCAGGAAAGTTGAGGGGTGAAATCTTGTTTTAAAGTAGAGGATTCCTGAAACCAGGCAGTATTCCAATTTAAAGCTATTCCCATCTCTCTTCAAGTTGCTCATATTCTGAATCTAAACATGTCCTTAAGAATCAAGAGAGTGTTAACTGAAGAAGGACAGTGTTCTTAGGACATAGGTTGGCATTAACTGTTCTCTAAAGTGCCCTGTTGCAGATTGCCAGTGAATATTTACAAATTCTTCCTACAATCCAGGCATTTTTCATTTGTTTGTCTTTTGGCTATTTCATGTTGAAGCGGCATGTATGACCTTTACAGCACAACTCCTGTCTTGTTTTTAACTCTTTTTATCAGGAGATTCAACTCGAAAACGGTTATCATTTAGCAGAAAGACAAACAGAAAAGCACATTTTTGTAAGCAAAACGTTAATGATTGGAAGAATTGCCCTAATTTCACCATGGCAGTGTGTGATTAATCCCCTGGGTCATGTACTTACATTTTAAGTTATTCAGTTCGTTGGTCTTTGATATTCAGAACCCTTTCTAACTTAATAGGATATTGATTTTGTTGGATGATGTACTTTGACTCTTTAAACACCATCATTTTGAGGGATGACTAGCCTGTTGTGTAGTATTTTATTTAGAGAACTATTGCATAAGATTTCTTTTTTCTTAGTTTTTATGGTTTTCTCAGGGTGAAAGCTGATAAGACATCTTGTGGGAAAAGAGGAAACCATCCCTGATAGTGAAAGTACCTATTCTCTTTCGACATTTCTGACCACCCTATGTGTGTGTGTGTTTGTGTGTGTGTGTGGTTTCATTGCTGTGAATATTCAAATTAATTAATGGGGGCAGGGCAGGGATTCAAGAAAATGTATATTTGGACTTGGGGGGGAAATGCATTTTGTTGGGGACAGACAGCACTTACCCAAATTCCCATTCCAGTTTACTGCCTTGTGGAAGATGACACAAACTCAAAAGCTCACCTTTTCATTTTACTTTAAAACCTAATAATGATCCTTGAAATCTGTGGTTGGAGGTGACATATATGTGACTACTGACAACAGGGGACAGAGTGGAGAAAACCAAGCAATCACGCAGGATGCTTCTAAATGACTAGGAGTTCGGTATCTTGTAGTAAAAATAATGTTAACATTCACTTTTCATCCCTTTGACTTTCATGCTATTCCAGCTGGACTCTGTACTTTTCTAATCTAATTTTATCCCTTGGTGCTTTTTTTTTTTTTTTTTTTGTATTGCTGTTGAGTTCAGATGAGAAGCACTTTGGAAATCCCTCCCATTCACCAAAATATGGAGATCCAGGGTCTGTGGAACAGCAGCTATCCCTTCAGATGGGGCTGTGGGGAACCCTCTCAGGAATTGCACCTTTGTGGATAAGAGCAGGGCTGGAAGTAAGGCAAATGAGTCCCCTGCAACCCCCTTGCTGGTTGGGGGCTTTGGGAAACGTAATTCTCATTCTCAATTCTTCAGTTCCTTAGAGAGGTGGGTGGCTCAGCTGAGAGGAGGTATCAATATCTGGCACACAGTAGGTTCCAAGTGTTAGCCAGAAAAGCTAGAAAGCCCCCCCTGATTCCCTTCTTTTGAGGCAGCCTTTGATTCCCAGTTGCAGGCGGGAAACCTCCTCAGTCAGATGTACACAAATCTCCGCAGACAATAGAGAGGGCTTGGGGAGGAGACCTTGGAGCTGGCAAAGGCATTTCCTGTCTGCAGAGGATCTTGACTTTGGAATATCCGGCGGTCACCATGAAGTGAACCCTATCCTGTGTAGCTACTTAAAAAAAGAAAAGAAAAGAAAAAAGCCAATTGCCAATTTCAAGTGATTTTCCAGATGAAAGCCAATAAAGACAACTTCTCACTTAGAAACATTTTTTTAAAGCCTGTTTTCTAACCAGTAGAGTCTTTTCTAATTTGGAAGGGAAGTTTGGTAGCATTCAAAATTTTAAGTATTAAAAAAATCACGTCACTTTCTAGAGACTACTACAAGATAACCCCATTCCCCCATTGGTAGATACTTGCTGGAGGAGAAATGCCAATCCAGTTAGCCTCCATGATTCTTTTTTTTTTTTTTTTTTTTATGATTAAGGTATTGCATATGTGTCCTTATTCCACGATTCTTGTTTATATTTTTATTTTATAGTTGAATTATGCCCTTCATTCTTCCTCATTTTTCCACTTCAATATATTCATTCCCCTTCTCCTCCCCTCTCCCCATCTCAGGATTCCTCTTCCTCATTCAGTTTATTTACCCATTAAGAATAGAAAATGGCCAAAACCGGTTTGGCTCAGTGGATAGAGCGTCGGCCTGCGGACTGAAGGGTCCCGGGTTCGATTCCGGTCAAGGGCATGTACCTTGGCTGCGGGCACATCCCCAGTGGGGGGTATGCAGGAGGCAGCTGATCGATGTTTCTCTCTCATCGATGTTTCTAGCTTTCTATCCCTCTCCCTTCCTCTCTGTAAAAATATCAATAAAATATATATATTTAAAAAAAAAAAAAAAGAATAGAAAATGGCCTTGGCTGGTGTTGCTCAGTTCTTTGGGCATCATACTGTGCATTAAAAGGTCACCAGTTCAATTCCTGGTCAGGGCACATGCCCAGGTTCAATCCCCAGCAGGGAGCATGCAGGAGGCAGCCAGTCGATGTTTCACTCTCTCCCTCTCCTTTCCTCTCTCTCTAAAAATCAATAAAAATAAAATAATATAAAATGACTAGTTTTAACTTTTCAGACAGCACAATTAAGGCTAAGATTTTCTTCAAGTACGTAGAAATTTTTAGCTTTCAGGTGGAAATTCTAAGTTTGAGGGAGATGTTGGAGTCCTGATAACCTGTCCCCAGACCTCCAAGGCAGTTCTTTTTTTTAATAATTTTTTTTAAATATATTTTATTGATTTTTTACAGAGAGGAAGGAAGAGTGATAGATAGTCAGAAACATCGATGAGAGAGAAACATCGACCAGCTGCCTCCTGCACACCTCCCACTGGGGATGTGCCCGCAACCAAGTTACATGCCCTTGACCGGAATCGAACCTGGGACCTTTCAGTCCGCAGGCCGACGCTCTATCCACTGAGCCAAACCGGTTTTGGCTCCAAGGCAGTTCTTTAGTTTAGCATCTCTCCCTCTCCCACTCCCCCTGTTTTTGGACTAGGATAAGCAATAATAGTGACAATAACAATAGAAGAGTAATAATACTTGTCCGCCTAGGGGTCAAGCCCCTAGTAGCACTGGAGTGAGTGTATGGAGCTGATGAAGAGGCTGCAGTAAGGTCGGGGTGCAGAATGCCATGGCAGAGCCTCCTAGAGGCTCCTTATGAAGAGAAAGGAAGTGGACTCTGTTCCAGGGAGAGGCCTGCTCGGGAGAGAGGGCGGGGAATAAATATAACTAGAATCTTCAGAGGTTTTGCGGTCCAGAATTTGGAGAAAGGATTATGGCCTGCTATTCTCCCCCTTTATTCACACAAATCTCTTTGCTTGTGGGATTACAGTTTCTTCTATCTGAAATTTTATTTCCCCAGCTGGCCTCCTTGCTGGCTCCCTCACTTCCCCCAGGCTTGGCCTTCCCTAGCCATCCTATTTAAAATCACAGCCCTCTCTCTTCCCTATTTCCCTTCCACAATGTACTTTTCTCTATTCCCCTTATTACAATTGGATATAATATTTTTCCTTATTTATCTCTCCTCATTGAAACATTAATGCCATGAGGGTAGGGATTTTTGTCTGTTTTGTCTACTACTATATATACCCAGCCTGACACATAATAGGTACTCCATAAGTATGCGTTAAATAAATGAATGAACCTATATCGAGCACTTACTGTGTATTAAATGTTCACATACATTAAATCATTTAATTCTCATGAAAATCTTATGAGGTAGATACTGTCATTGGCCCCGTTTTCCAGATAAGGAACCTGTCACTGAGAAGTTAAGCCTAAGACCTCAATGATTATACTAGTCAATGTCGTAAAGTGAACTTCCGGATTTGATCTGTTGTACCCTTGAGAAGGTAGCAAGCCAGGTCTAGTTCTAGCTATAAGAAGAGAGTTGAGGGCTTTTGTTCATTTTTTGTCCTTTTTTTTTTTTTGGCCTAAATTCAAGTCTAGCATTAAATCTGGAAGGGATTATAGTACAGTATCGGGGATATGCAATTTCTGTGTGTGTAGCACTTTATTCTCCTACCCTAGGAAACTAATAAACTGACTGGGGTACCATTTCCAGTTTTCTGGGGGAAATGAGCATTATAAAATATGCTTTATGTCTTTCAAAGTGTTAAAAAAAAGTCTGCCTCTGGCCCATGTTATTTGGTGTTTCTATTATATAAACTGTTTAGTATATTTCTTCTTCGACTGACCCATTGATGCATGTTCCATGGGGCCTATGAACACCCGGCAGTGCAACGGCTGACTCTGGTGTTCCTGGCATCCAGCACTGCGTTTGGCGTGCCGTGAACCTTTAATAAATACTGTGCTCAGAATGAAAGTGAAAACCTGTGCCCTCCCCAAGAGAGAGGAGAGACATTTCCCCCTCTCCCCGAGCCTTGCACTGTCATTCCATCTCCTAGTTTGTGGCCACGAGAAATGGAGCTTCCCTGGGTGGCTCTAGGATCACAGCAGAAAGTACAGTAGGGGTAGCCAGGGCAGGACAGGGACTCTTAGCTGGGCTTGGGCATAGGTTCGGAGAGGTCGACTTAAGCCTACACACCCAAAGATATCCCTCCCCTTCTTTGTACCGACATGAATTTTAAGAGGAAGTGCTTCTGTGGCTTTATATTGGCCGTCTTTCCCTTAAGATTTGGCAATTTCATTCCATTTCCAATTCACACTTCTCAATTTCAGTCAAGAGCTTTATTTAAAATACACCTTGTTTACTGAGAAACGACACCGTTCAGGGTAGCCTGTTATTACGACTATTTTTATCAGCATCACCTGTCTAGCAAATAGAAGCAGGAAACCCAATTATTTTTAAATGATTTCTGGAAGTATTTCATGAATTGCAAAGAAGCAAATGTGGATGGCACATGAAATGTGTTTGCTTCACATCCTGGTTCAAGATTTTAGCTTTCTTTAGTGGCTCGTGGAATCTGCATTACGGCAGACTTTCCATTAATTGTAAGTTAGACCAGATTAATTCGATGAATGTTTAAAAAATGGCTCCTGAGTGCAGGTCCAGACGTCCAGAGGAAGTGGTTTCTTAGACACCCGCCTCCCATATGTTGACTTGATGGTATGTAGGTGGATGGGAGTGAGATGGCCCTGATGATGGATGGAGCTGTTGAAGGGAATATTTTTAGCTTCACCAAGCAATTGTATGATCTTATTAAGGTTTTTAAAATCCCTCAAATACCATTCTGCCTGAAGCAGATACCCCTTGTTTAGATGGTATTTCAGGCATTAAGAAAAGCACAATGCTGATGGTAACGAGGGAACTTAAGCCTGCAATTTCTGGGATATATTGTTGTGAATCTTAGCCATTATTCAGTATTCATCTTGTCTGAAAATGGGACACTACAACAGATTTACATTTGTATAGTGTTTTACTTTTCAATATTTTCAAAGTATTGTGGTTACAAAATATGTATTTTTTAACAAGTGGAATTGTTTTTTAAATGCCAATTTAATTTTTAAGGAAATTTCTTTTTAAAGTATAACTTGCATTCAAAAGAGTTCACAAATGATAGGTGTGTGACTCACAAAACAACTACACCATGTAACTGGAATTTGTATGATGACATAGAACTATGGACCTCTAGTAGCCCCCTGATCCCCACTCTGGGTCACTGTCCCTTTGCCTCCCCAAGGGAAACCACTATCCTGACTCCAAATAGTGCAGATTCATTTGCTATTTTTGAACTTTATATAAATAGAATCATACAGTATGCCCTCTTTTGTCTCTGCTTTTTTTTTCTTTTCCTTTAATCCTCACCTGGGGATATGCCTTCGCTGATTTTAGAGAGAGAGGAAGGAAGAGAGAGAGAGAAACATTGATTGGCTGCCAGAACTGCTTCTCTCTCTCTCTCTCTCTCTCTCTCTCTCTCTCATCTATCTAGGCTATCTATCTAAAATCATGTTAATTTTGTTTTCTTATAAAAGTCACACATTTTTAGTGTGAAATATTTGCAAATTAAAGAAAGTGTGTAAAAAAAAAAAGAAAGTGTAGAAGAAAACAACAATCACTCACAATCTCACCATTCTGGGATTAAAGTCTATGGAAGCTTTAGGGCATCTCCTTTAGCTGTTTTTTTTGCACATGTTTATACAGGGTGGGGCAAACAGATTTACAGTTGTTTGCATGGAAAATAATACAATAATTAATAAATAATAACACAAGAATAAACTTTATATTTTGTGTTCTCACAACTGTAAACTTACTTTTGCCCTTCTCCATATGAATAATAATTTTAAATTTTGACATTTTTTTTAAATCTTAAAATTTTTTTTGAATGGTTAAGAATGTAAATAGTGCAAAAGTAATATAATAATAAGTAAGTGTCCCTCCCATTTGTCTCTCCCTGCCTCTGGCCATCCAGTTTACCATCAGAGGCAATCTCTTAGTGATTTCCTTGGTGGTGTTCCAGTGGTGGTCTATGCACATACAAGCACATCTGTAAGTATCACCTCCTCCTTTGCCCCAATACAAATCATAATGTGCTGTACATTCTTTTCTATAACCTGCTTTTCTCACTTGGCAATAAATCTTGAAGACTGCTCCATTTCAGTTTAAATAGAGCTTTTCTTTTCTTTCAGGGTGGGGGTAGGGGGACGAGCTGGATTGTATTTTATATTATGCCTGAATCCTATCTGATTTGATGTACATTTAAAAAATATTTTTATTGATTTCAGAGAGGAAGAGAGAGGAGAGAGATAGAACATCAATGATGAGAGAGAATCATTGATCGGCTACCTCCTGCATGCCCCACACTGGGAATCAAGCCCACATATGCTGAGACCCAACTGTGACCTCCTGGTTCATACGTCGACACTCATCCAGCCAGGCCATATTTCAGTTTTTAAAAAATGTGCTTATAGCTTTGATGAGAAAAATTTTGAGTAGTCAAATGAAACAAATCTTCTTGATGATTTATTTCTCTTAAGCTTAAAAAGTCTTTCCTCATTCAGAGAGCAAATGGACATCCACCTGCATTAAAAAAAAACCCACACACAAAAAACTCTCCCTAAGACTCTCCCTTCTTCCTTCCATGCTTTTATCTTCTGCCCTTTATCTCTACATTTAACTCTTAATGTACCTGGAATTTATTTTGCCCTGCAGTGAGAGATGAGGAGCAAAACAAAAAATTTCCCTCAAATATCTAACCAAGAGTCCCATTCATTCAATTTCTTCCTTTTTGGCTCTTTTTCTATATTAAATGTCTAAAATGTGGGTGTGTGGACTAATTTCAATGTTTTTATAATTTGGAGTCTGTATTTCATATGTCTGTGAGTTTAAGGACAAGAATTTGCTTTGTGCAGCAGAAGGATGAGAGCTACTGCTCAACCTTTGCATGTAATCAGCTTTCTCCTTCTTGCAAGGTGTGGGCTAGCTTTTGAATAGGCAACAGCTAGCATCAGATTCTACCATGTCCGAGTCTTCTTGTTCATTACTTTTGCACCATAGATGAAGGGACTGTCAGAACATATAAAACACTGAACTTAATCACCATACTGTTGTCTGTGTCTATGAGTTTTTTTATTTTAAGGTGGGATAAATGGTGACGGGAAAAATCTTGACTTTGGATAGTAAACACACAATACAATATACAGGTGATGTATTATAGAATTGTACACATGAAGCTTATATTATTTTATTAACCAACTAGAGGCCTGGTGCATGAAAATTCATGCACTGGAGGGGGGTGTCCCTCAGCCCGGCCTGCCCCCTCTCACAGTCCAGGAGCCCTCAGGGGCGGGAGGCAACCCGACAATCAGGGGAAGGCGATGCCCCCATCACACCTCTGCTGCTGCCACTGCCGGCAGTGCAAGTCTCAGCTGGCCCTAGTTACCTGTGCTTCCAGCGGCCCTGGGCAGCTGGGCAGCTGCCATCTGAGGCTTGCCTGTGCCTCGGGCCAGCCCTGGGAGGATGGGGGGTTGGGGGGACTAGGGGACTCTGGAGGCAGGCATGTGGAGCGGCTGGGCCTGGCCTTGCCGTGTGCCTGCCGCCCCCACGGGGCTGAGAGGACTGGGTGCCACCATTTTGTGGCTGTGGGCACCGCCATCTTTGAGGGCGGGGCAGTCAATTAGCATATTCCCTCCTTATTGGCTGTCTTTGAGACAGCATGAGGGTCAATTAGCATATTCCCTCTTTATTAGATAGGATGTCACACTAATAAACTTTAAAAGTATAACATTGAACTTAAGAAGCACAGAATTCAGGAAGCATCATATGTCTCACTGTTTAAGGAGCAGGTGCCCTGCCCTCCAGTCCATTCATATTTTAAATTATACTATTTCAGGGCTGTATTAGCCAAAACTTTAGATTAAAAAAACAGCAAACACTTACTGGAGGTTTACATATTTTTTATTTTTTCAAGTCTTTATTAATGTTGTCAGTAAAGTTAAATATTTTCTAGATATAATTCATAATTATTTAAAAATATATTTCTTTATTGATTTTAGAGAGGAAGGGAGAGGGAGAGAGAGATAGAAACATCAATGATGAGAGAGAATCATTGATCAGCTGCCTCCTGCATGCACCCCCCTGAGGATCAAGCCCACAACCCGGGCATGTGTCCTTGGCCAGAATCAAACCCAGGACCCCTCAATCCGCAGGCTGATGCTCTATCCACTGAGCCAAACCAGCTAGGGCTAACTCATAATTATTAATGAAATTTTAATTTATTGAAGTGAAATTCACATAACATAAAGTTAATCATTTTAAAGTGAACAAATTCAGGCTGCTCTCCCCAGTCTGCGAGACAGCCCAGCTGGGTCCTTCTCCTCCTCCTCCTTCTCTAATCCTGTTTTTTCTACCCTCCTTCGTAATGAATCTCACTCGTTAGTGCGGAATAAACTTCCTCTTTTAACAATAAATAAATAAATAAATAAATAAATAAATAAATAAATAAAATAAAGTAAACAACTCAGTGGCATTGAGTCCATTCACAATGTTGTGCAACCACTGCCTTTATTCTGTTCCAAAACATTTCCCCCACTCCAAAATAGAATCCTGTACTTATTAAGCAGGCATTCCCCATCCTCTCTCTTCCTTCCACCTTCTGGCAATCACCAATCTGCTTTCTGTCTCTATGGGTTTACCTAGTCTGGATACTTGACATAAATGAAATAGTACAATATATGGTCTTTTTTTGTGTAGCTTCTAAAACATTAGCATAATGTTTTTGAGGTTTATTCATATTGTAGCATGTGTCAATACATCATTCCTTTTTGGAGCTGACCAGTATTGCATTGTATGTATACACAATTTGTGTATCCACCTGTCAGGTGATAAATATTGGGTTGTTTCCACCTTTTTGTAGACAGATATCCAATTTTCTCTACAGTACTTGTTGAAGAC
Source organism: Plecotus auritus (assembly GCF_963455305.1). Classification (NCBI taxonomy): domain Eukaryota; kingdom Metazoa; phylum Chordata; class Mammalia; order Chiroptera; family Vespertilionidae; genus Plecotus; species Plecotus auritus. The sequence goes on along the minus strand of NC_137783.1, from coordinate 25,581,586 downwards.
ATTTTTCTTTCCCCATTGCATAGTCTTGCACCCCTGTCAAAGATCAAATGCCTATAGGGTTCTGGACTCTCAATTCTATCCCATTGGTCTCTATGTCTATCTTTATGCTAGTACCACAGTGTTTTGGTTACTGTAGCTTTGTAGTCAGCTTTGAAATTCAGATAATGTGAGTCTTCCAACTTTTTCCTTCTTCTTTTTTTTTTTTTTTTAAATATATATTTTATTGATTTTTTACAGAGAGGAAGGGAGAGAGATAGAGAGTCAGAAACATCGATGAGAGAGAAACATTGATCAGCTGCCTCCTGCATACCTCCCACTGGGGATGTGCCCACAACCAAGGTACGTGCCCTTGACCGGAATCGAACCTGGGACCCTTCAGTCCGCAGGCCGACGCTCTATCCACTGAGCCAAACCGGTTTTGGCTTTTCCTTCTTTTTTCAAGATTGTTTTGGTTGAGGGCTTATTACATTCCAGATACTACTATAAACCTTAACACACATTATCTAGAATAATAAAAGCGTAATATGCTAATTAGACCAGATGTCCTTTTGGACGTCCTTCTGGACAACTTTCCGAATGAAGCCAGGGCTGCGAGGGAAGCCCGGGTCCTGGGTGCCAGAGGGAAGCCGGTGCCGGCAGCCGGGGGAAGGAAGCCTACTCTTGCACAGATTTTGTGCATCGGGCCTCTAGTGTCATATAATTCATGTGGCAACTCTATACTATAGATATTAATATCCACGTTTTACAGGTTAGGTCAGTGGTCGGCAAACTCATTAGTCAACAGAACCAAATATCAACAGTACAATGATTGAAATTTTTTTTGAGAGCAAATTTTTTTAAACTTAAATTTCTTCTAATGCCACTTCTTCAAAATAGACTCGCCCAGGCCGTGGTATTTTGTGGAAGAGCCACACTCAAGGGGCCAAAGAGCCGCATGTGGTTCGCGAGCCGCAGTTTGCCAACCACGGGTTAGGTGATTTGGCTAAGGCTACAAATCTGGTAATATATCTAAGATTAAAACTAAAGTTATCTAACTCTTGAAACTACTTTCTTAAGAATTATAATTACTGCCTCTGTCAAAGATTAGAGACCACTGGAGCTTATTAGCATTGCTTTCTTTAGGTAAAAGGTTAGAAATCTGTTTGTACTAGTGAACATTTCTCAATTGGTAACCCATGATCAGGTTGACCTCATAATAGATATACTGAAACCCACTTTTTCCTTTTATATTTAGTACTTAATTTTTCTAAGGTTTGTGACTGCTCAGACAGTTTTGCATCTTCCTCTGCCTTCCTCTTTTTGTGATCTTATTTTTTCAGATAGATGTCTTGAGGTTATTTTCTATTTTGAGAAAATCACACAAATCGGATTTATTATCACAACAGCTCAAAAGTGGTTTCTGTTGAAGCCCTCTACATTGCTAAGACTGTAATCTCCTGTCAGTTTCCTTTGCTGGACAGGAAATGACTTGAGTATGGCTAATGCTCAATAATGTGTTTTGAACTAAATTATTGTAGAAAGAATTCTTAACCTTCTTAAGTGTATCAGTGCACATATACAAATGAAGATTTTGCTGTCATAAGTGTGCATGATATTGAAAGCAAACACACAATACATATTATATTGGCAAGTTGTTTCTCTATCTTTGATTAGTTTCTATCAATCTATCATCTATCTAGTTATTTATAATTTACATTCAGTAAAAGGAACTCATGCATAGAGTTCTATAACTACTACCACACTCAGGATGGAGAACAATTCCATCACCCCCAAAATTCCCTCCTCCTCCTGCTGTCCCTTTGTAGTCAACCCCTTTCTTTACCCCAGTCCCTGGCAACCACTAATTTGTTCTCTGTCCCTATAGTTTTGCCTTTACTAGAATCCTATCTAATAAAAGAGTAATATGCAAATTGACCATCACTCCAACACACAAGATGGCTACCCCCATGTGGTCAAAGATGGCTGCCCCCATGTGGACACAAGATGGCCAGCACAAGATGGCCAGCAGGGGAGGGCAGTTGGGAGGGATCAGGCCAGCAGGGGAGGGCAGTTGGGGAGGACCAGGCCTGCAAGGGAGGGCAGTTGGTGGCGATCAAGCCTGCAGGGGAGGGCAGTTAGGGGTGACCAGGCTGGCAGAGGAGGGAAGTTGGGGGCAACCGGGCCTGCAAGGAAGGGCAGTTGGGGGGGACCAGGCCTGCAGGGGAGGGCAGTTAGGGGTGACCAGACCTGCAGAGGAGGGCAGTTAGGGGCAATCAGGCTGGCAGGGGAGCAGTTAGGCATCAATCAGGCTGGCAAGGAAGTGGTTAGGGAGTGATCAGGCTGTCAGGAAGAAGCAGTTAGGGGCAATCAGGAAGGCAGGCAGGCGAGCATTTGGGAGCCAGCAGTCCTGGATTGTGAGAGGGATGTTTAGGCCTGGTAGGATTGGGCCTAAACAGGCAGTCGGACATCCCTTGAGGGGTCCCATATTGGAGAGGGTGCAGGCTGGGCTGAGGGACACCCCCCTCCCCGTGCATGAATTTCATGCACCGGGCCTCTAGTGTCATATAAATAGAATCATATAGTACACAGCCTTTTAAGTGTGGCTTCTTTCACTTAGCAGAATGCATTTGAGATTCATCCATGTTCTTACAGTTAGTAATAGTTAATTCTTCCTATTGATGAGTCATATACCATAGTATAAATGTGCCACCGTTTGTTTATCCCTTCACCACTTGACACACATTTGAATTGTTTCCAGTTTTTGGTGATTACATATAAAGCTGCTGTTAGCAGTTCATCTAAAGGTTTTGTGTGCATGTAAGTTTTCATTTCTCTTGGGTAGATGTTTAGGAATGGGATTCCTGAGTTACATGATAAATGCAGGTTTAACTTAATGAGAAACTGCCAACTATTTTTCAGTTTCTTAGAACTGCGTAACAAATTACCACAAACTTGATGGCTTAAGCAACAGAAGTCTGTTCTCTCAAAGTTCTGGAGGCTAGGAGTCCGAAATCAAGGCGTTGGCAGGGCCCATGCTCCCTCTGAAGGCTCCAGGGCAGAGTCCTTTGCCTCTTCCTAGCTTTGATGGCTCCTGGAAGTCCTTGGCACTCCTTGGCTTGCAGCTGCAACCCTCCAATCCCTGTCTCAGTCTTCAGTGGTCTTCTCTCAAGTGCTTCTCTGTGTTCTCTCTTCTTCTTTTCACGGTATTAGTCATTGGATTTAGGACCCACCCTAATCAGTTATGACCTCCTCTAGTTAATTAGATCTGCAAAAACATTGGTTCCAAATAAGGTCACATTCTGAGGTTCAGAGCGATAATGCATTTTGGGAGGACACTTTTCAATCCACCGCAGTGGCTGTACCAAGTTGCATTCCCACTTGCAGTCTCAGAGAAGGTGGCAATCTGAAAATCAGGAAGAGAGCTGTCACCAGGACCTGACTGTGCTAGAACCAGGATCTCAGAGTTCTCGCCTCCAGAATTGGAACAAAATACATTTCTGTTGTTAAAGCCACCCAGTCGATAATATTGTTATGCCAATCCTAGCAGGTTAATGCTCAACTGCTCTTTATCATTTTCCAACAACTGCTGCAATCAAAGCAACAGCTACTCTTTTTTGTTTTCCATGTGCCAGGCACTGTGCCAAGTGTTGTATAGGAATCTGATTTTCCCAACAATTCTCTGGGGAAGATACTATTCCTCTCACCCTTGTTTTATATAGGGAAACTAAAGCTCAGTTACTTGGGATAACATGCCCATGGTCACATAGCTATTACTAGTACTAGTAGATGATGGACCCTGGATCCCAAGCCAGGTCTGTCTGACTTCATTGCTCACCCTTAGAACCATTATGGTATCCTGTTATTTCTCCCCAGTCTGTCAACAAGCCAGTCTGCCCTTATCTGACCCTGTTATTGACATGGGAAAATTCATGGGGGTGGTGATTTTTCAGCATTTCAGCCCTTTCCCCACTGACAGACAACCTCTGCCACCCTCCTGCTTTTTATCCCTAAGAAACTGGTGGGAGATCTTGGGCCCAACAGTGTTTTCTGTCCCTCACCCAGCATCAGTAGGCCTCTTTTTTTGTTTTGTTTTGTTTTGTTTTGTTTTGTTAATCCTCACCAGAGGATATTTTTTCCATTGATTTTTTTTTTTTTTTAGAGGGAGTGGAAGGGAGAAGGAGAGACAGAGAAAAGAAACATCGATATGAGAGAGATGCATCAATTGGTTGCCTCCCACATGCACCCTGACTAGGCAGGGGATTGATCCGGCAACTGAGGTACATGCCCTTGGCTGGACTCAAACCTGTAACCCTTCAGTCCGGACTGATGCTCTCTCTACCACTGAGTCAAATCTGCTAGGGCTAGTAGGCCTCTGTTTTGTATTAGAGATGAATCCTGGGCACAAATGTGTCTCTTCCCCGCCCCCCCCCCCCCCCCCCCCGAGGGCCAGACGACCACTATCTTGTCCTCATGCAGGACTTGGCGTATGAATGGGTACTCCTGTTCCATCCTCAGACCTTGGCAGGTGCTGCAGGACTGTACCACAAAGAGAAGGATCGCTCAGGTCTACTGTCCTGCTTCCAGTCTTTCTCATGTCACCAAGTGGAGGCCAAGAGAAAGAGATGATAAGCAGGTAGGGATTTCTCTTGTGTCTCAAGCAGGTAGGGATTCTAAACTGTCATGCTAGCTCACACTCATCCTTTAAGAATTTTTCTTCTTACCCACTTTGGTGGTGTTACCTGTTCTGCCCATTCCTTGCCACAAGAGAAACAATTGCTGTATCTTGTCTTTTCAGAAGGGCTTGCCATTCTGTGCAATTTAGTTCCCTTGGTTGCTTTGTTGCTCAATTCTCTGATGGGCTCAAAAAAAAATTTTTGTAGATTATCTATTGTTTTCTTGTTAGTGTGCAAGCAACATTCCCTTGAGACCTTCTACATCTCAGGTGGAAGTAGAACTTTCCAGTTCTAAGCTTAGAAAACTAGTTTGCAAAGTAATAGTTAGAAAAATACCAGCTTCACAGAGTGTAGGATATGGGGGAAAAAAGCTTCTGGGGTCAAATAAGTTTGGGAAATTTAGCATATCTTTTATTGTCTTTTGGATATGTACATTGCACATCAACATCTTAAAGGCTCTGAGTAGTCCTGCAAAATAAAGACATACATTTAACTTTGTTTAATAAAGTATCCTTAAAATTTGGTCATAAAACACGTTGCTTGTTTAACACTCATTATTTCCCTGAGAATTGCTATTCTGTGCACACAGCTTGGAAAATACAGGCCTAGATATTGATGCTTTATTCTCTGGAAACCTGGAATCAAAACAGAATTCAGAGATCCCTCAAGATAGTGCCAGAATCTGGAGGATATTTCTGGAACCAAAAGCCATTCTGATGATTGGGTAGGGGTACTGGGTGGTACTGAGGCACCCAGTGATGGCCTCAGTCAGTAGTTAGTATCTAATCTTGCAGGCTATGACTTCACAGAGGATACCTGAATGAATGAAACATGAAGTCAAAATAAAATGTCTGACAGTTTATAGATCATTCCACTGGTTCTCCTCTCTGACACACCCCACCTCACTCTAAAACCAATCCTAAATCTCTTCCTGGCACTATGTTTATACAATTGGCTCAGATGGCTGGTGGGCACCATCCCTGCTGTGCTTGAGGCACACCCTGAATATGGAGCTACTATCCTATATAATAAAAGGCTAATATGCAAATCAACTGAACGGCGGAACGACCAGTTGCTATGATGTGCACTGACCACCAGGGGGCAGACACTCAATGCAGGAGCTGCCCCCTGGTAGTCAGTGCGCTCCCACAGGGGGAGGGTGCCACTCAGTCAGAAGCCCTGAGCCAGGCTCACAGCTGGCGAGCACAGAGGTGGTGGCGGGAGCCTCTCCTGCCTCCCCGTGCACGAATTTCATGCACCGGGCCTCTAGTGTCATATAAATAGAATCATATAGTACACAGCCTTTTAAGTGTGGCTTTTTTCACTTAGCAGAATGCATTTGAGATTCATCCATGTTCTTACAGTTAGTAATAGTTAATTCTCTTGGTAGTTGGACATCCCCCGAGGGCTTCCGGACTGTGAGATGGCACAGGCCAGGCTGAGGGACCCCCCCCCATCCCCGCCCCAAGTGCACAAATTTCGTGTACTGGGTCTCTAGTTGTATAATAGATCTGGATGTGAACCTATTTTGTGAGCCCTCATTCTAGTTTGAAATGAATTGTCAGCCTCAACTTTTAGTTCTTTAACTTCTGGGCCCTGTGCTGTGGATTGAGAGGGGCTCTTGGTCCCTGCCCTCCACCTTGTCATTTTTTGAAATGGCCTAGATAACTCCTTGTATCCCTTTTGTTTCTTCTCTTGGAACACCACCTCTCTCCCTTTGAAGAACTATTTTCCAGTCCATATTTAGGTGGATCTGCCAGTGGGTAACTGCTGGCAAGGACCAAAGCTGGAATTAGGGCCTAAGAGTCTGACTCTAAAACCTACTTCCATAAAAATTACGCTAGACTGTTTCCTAGTTCTGAATGGCATTGCTTTTCACTTATATAGCACTTGCTTCCTGTTACTCTAAGCCGTGGAGCACAGTAAGTCCTCACTTAACGTTGTTGAGTGGTTCTTGGAAACTCGACTAAGTGAAACAACATACTGCATAGTGAAACCTAGTTTACCATAGGCTGATGCATATAAACAAGAGTTATTTCCAATGGCATATTCTGGTCACAAAAACTTCACTAAACTTCTAAATAAAGACCCAAACAGCCCGGCTGGTGTGGCTCAGTGATTGAGGGTCAACCTATGAATCAGGAGGTCACAGTTCGATTCTCGATCAGGGCACATGCCTGGGTTGCAGGCTCAATCACCAGTAGCGGGTGTGCAGGAGGCAGCTGATAATGATTCTCTCCCATCATTGAGGTTTCTTTCTCTCTCTCCCTTCCCTTCCTCTCTGAAATTAACAAAAATATATTTTAAAAAAGAACCTCTGTTCTAAAAAAAAAAAAAAAAAAGAGACCCAAACACTTCTAATATTAAACACTGAAGTAAATGTGAGCTATACAGACAATTAAGAAAGATGAATAAAAACAAGTTATCATTATTTTCCAACCCCCTTAGTCCAGTTCAGGGTCACACTGACAGAGCCTGTCCCAGCAGCTCAGGGTGCAAGGTGGGAACCGACCCTGGACAGGACTCAGGGCGCATGCACACCAACACCCACACTCACTCAGATTGGGACAATGTGGACACACCAATTCACCTCACACGCATGTCTTTGGGATGTGGGAGGAAACTGGAGACCCCGGAGAAAAGCCATGCGGATGCGGGGAGAACGTGCACACACCACACAGACCGTGGCTCCTGTCGGAAATTGATTTTTTTCTCATTAATTTTATAATGAAATGATGTTGAACAAAATGATGTTATTTGAGGACCTGCTGTATCTTATATTACAGAGTTTCTCCCCAGCCATTTGGATAACCACGTATCTGAGTCAAGATTTAAGATTATAAAAATAAATAAATAAAAGCTCTCATCTCATACTGAAGAAAATTTCCATCTTGTGAGTTTTGGTGGTGGCACAAATTAGGTTCTGTTTGAAAAATATTTGTTTTTACTCTAAGGTATTTAGTCCATTTTATTCCTTATCTACTTCAGCTACAACTGTGGCCACAAATGACGATGAAGGAAGTTAAAAGCTTTATTCCCCAGAAAGATCCTAGCTTAATTACCCTAGAAATATGAATCAAGAAGTGTCATGATTTAATTGTTCATTGCACAAAATTATATGATTCCCCTATTTCTTCCATATCTTCTCTTTCAGTCTAAAAAAGGTATTTAACTAAGCAATTAGGGATATTAACTATTCACAGCCTAGGCGAGTGTGGGCAAATAACCCTGCAATAACACACTGGCAGCCTCGGAAATGGCTGGCTATGAATAAGCACATAGCACTTAATCTGGTCCTTCTTATGTGTTTGCCGATACATTTGCAATTTCATGCACAGTTTTAAATGTTAAGCATTAATCTGAAATGGGCACTGAAGCATCAATAAAGTCTACATTTGGCCCCTGTTAATGAAAATGCTAGATATAGATTTAATGCAAAACTAAACATTTGACTCAATATGTTCTACTCCAGTAAATTAGCCAGTGTTTGTCATCTTTTTAAAAAACCGGGAGTTTAATGCCTCATTTCACATGGTTTTGTTAGGGACAGATAGAAAGCTGATAAACAATCCATTTGTTCTATTGCAGTAGCTCCTAGCCACACCACTGAAGTTAGGCCTCACTGCTCATTTCCTTTACAAACTCTGTTGTGAGTTGAAGTGGCCTGTTTTTGAATATTTGACTCAAGTCAAGCCTTGACAAGAGCGCTTTCTCAGAGCCACTCTTGTCAACACAGACTAGGCTTTGTTGGACAGTGGCCCCAGCACAATGGGTTCTGAAGTGACTCAGTGAACCCAGTAGGGAACAGAACATCAGTGGGCCCCCCCTGTGACTTGTTCTAGATTTTCACATGCATCATTCATACAACAACAAACACAGCCCTGAGAGGTCCACGTAACGACCTCCACTTGATCAGATGAGGAGACCAGGGCTCACAGATAAAGCTGCACAGCTAGCAAGTGATGGCGCCTGCGGGTGAGCCCACTCATTATACCACACTCACTGCCTGCCTGCTAGGAAGTAACTCCCCCCCCCACACCCCCAGTCTCTACCAGGACTGTATGATTTGTCATTCAAGAGATTACATCTGCCACCTCCTCCAGGAAGTCATTGCTGGTTGACTATCCTTATGTGTTGTTATCACTCTTTATCTGTGCCTCCAATGTAGCCCTTAGGACATTCTGCTTTTTATTATGTTAATTAAATACCTGTCTGACTCCGTGTGAGAGGAAGGGCTATTTCTTAAATCACTTTTGTAAACACTATAGGACCTTCCCTGTCAAAGGCACAAAAATATTTGTTGATGTCTTTATAAAATAGATGGGTCTCGGTATCTCAAATCCTATTTCCAGAATTATGAGGAACACTACGGTGAAGGGGCAGTCTCCCTGGATTTGAATCCCAGCTGCATGACCTCAGGCCAGCTTCTCTGAGATTCAGATTCCTTACTGTATAAAGTGGGGATGATAATAGTACCCACCTCAAAAGGTGTTGCAGAAGTTCAATAAGAGAAGGTATGTATAGTGCTTGGAATAGTGCCTGTACATACAGAAAATGCTCAGTGAACATTGACTATTATTTTCCTGAAAACTGGAGATTTTATGGCTTCAGCAAGAAACTATGTAGCACTTGATTTTTCTACAATTTTAAAATCTAAAAGAAAGGGGGATTGCTCTGCTTGGTGTTGTTGCTAAATGGTTAGAACATTGGCCTGCTAACTGAAGGGTCGCAGGTTTGATTCCTGGTCAAGGGCATATACCTGGTTGTGGGTTTGATCCCCAGCCTTGGTTGAGGGCGTGTGCAGGAGGCGACCAATCAATGATCTCTCACATCAATGTTTTCCTCCCTCCCTACCCCCTCTCTCTCCCCTCCCTTCCTCCTTCCCTCCCTCTCTCCCTCCCTTGCATTCTCTCTAAAATCAATGGGAAAAATATCCTGGAGTGAGGATTAACAAAAATGTAAATAATAAATAAATAAATAAATAAATAAATAAATAAATAAATAAATGGGGTATGGGATTGAGTAATAGCTGAACTGACAAAGCTGAAGAACCACTTAAGGATAATCAATTAGATAAGATTATGGAAAGACAACTGAGTAAGAAGACTCAGATTTTGTCAAGGCCTGGATTCATCATGTGCTTGGACACACAGTGTCCTCTTCAATTCCAGTCCTGGATGTGGGCACGAGATTTATGTAAGGAAAAAGTGTAGGCAATATGTGTAATGCTTTCTAAGAATAGATTTCCAAATGATTGTGTACTCACTGACACAGGTGTCATATTTTCCAAACTTACCTAATCAATATGTACCAGGGACAGACATAGAGAGAGGTTCACAGAGTACAGAGAGCTAATTTGGTAAACCCAGGGGGCCCTTGTTCTGGATAGCTAACTATTCTACTTACCGATTCAACACTATTTTTTAAAAAATTGACTTTTAGTGAGAGAGAGGAAGGGAGAGGAAGAGAGAAACATTGATTAGCTGCCTCCTGCATGCCCCCTACTGGGGATGGAGCCAGCACCTGGGGCATGTGTTCTGACCGGGAATTGAACTTGCAATCTTTTGGTGCACAGGACAACGCCCAACCAACTGAGCCATACTGGCCAGGGCATGTTCAACACTATTTGACTCACAGTAAGCCTCTCAACATCTCTCTGAGTTTAAGTCTTCTCATATATAACTACCAGAGGGCCAGTGCACGAATTTGTGCACTGGGGGCGGGGGTGCTCCCTCAGCCCGGCCTATGCCCTCTCGCGGTCCGGGACCCCTTGGAGGATGTCCACCTGCCGGCGTGGGCCTAAGCCAGCAGGCAGACATCCCCCGAGGGGTCCTTAGTGCTGCCGTGGAGGCGGGAGAGGCTCCCGCCACTGCTGCTGTGCTTGCTAGCCATGAGTCTGGCTTCTGGCTGAGCAGTGCTCCCTCTGTGGGAGTTAACTGACCACCAGGGGGCAGCTCCTGCATTGAGCATCTGTCCCCTGGTGGTCAGTGCACGTCATAGTGACCGGTTGTTCTGCCGTTCGGTCAATTTGCATATTAGCCTTTTATTATATAGGATGGGTCAAAATACAAATACCCCTCCTCTGTTTCACTCTCTAAGCCTCAGTTTCCTACCCATCCAATGATCAGGCTGGCCAACCTTCTGTGGCTCTGCCTTCCCTGGGTGCTATGAATTCAATTTATTGACCAAGCTGTTGGGAACTTCCTAACCCCAGGCTCTGCAGGATTCCAACTGACTAGGAGAGTTAATGGACACACAGGGAAGGACCGTCTCTCTCCCTGCAGGGGGCAGCTGCTTGCAGGGGTTTCTCCTGAGTTACTCCTGAGAAAGGAGAGGGCAGGGCAACTGATGATGAGGATGCCTTCCCCCTCTTTCCTGGCCTCCTGGCTCAGCTTGCACATAACAGCTCTCCCTCTGCAGCAGGCAAGTGGCAGAAGGACCCAGATGACTGATCTTTGTTAAGCCACCAGGCACCTGACAGGACCCTTGCCCCGACATAGCACCCTTGCTCTCAGGGCCCTACATAGCAATCCACTGCAAAGGGAAGAGAAGGGCAGGAGGTCTTGCGGCCTAGACTCTTTGGCTCCAGCCAGCCAGAAAAGTCAACAGCCTTCAACAGAGGTTCCCAAGCCCATTGTACACCAGGAGCACTCAGAGAGCTTGTTTTAAGACAGGTGTGTGGGCTATCGACTACAACACTCCGATTCAGTAGGTGAACAATGGGCCTGAGCATGTTGTTTTTTGTTTTTAAATATATTTTATTGATTTCAGCGAGGAAGGGAGAGGGAGAGAGATAGAAACATCAATGATGAGAGAGAACCACTGATTGGCTGCCTCCTGCACCCCCCCACTGGGGATTGAGCCCGCAACCCGGGCATGTTCCCCAACCGGGAATCGAGCCATGACCTCCTGGTTCATAGGTTGATGCTCAAACATTGAGCCACACTGGCCAGGCATGAGCATCTTGTTTTCAATGCATTCCCCAGGGGGTTCTGTGCACAGCAGGGTTTGGGAATCCCATTGGTTTAGGTCGTGGGGAATTAGAAGAGATTAGAGGAGACTAATTGGCAAAGCACATCAGGTTCACCCACATTCCTCGGGAGGTTGCAATATGTGGTGTCCCAGCTCTTTTTAGCTGTGCCCATGGGTGAGTCTTAACATCTGAAAGCCTCAGTTACCTCATCCCTAAAATGGGACTAATGGTGGCGACCTTGGAGTCCTCATGTGAAGGTTAAATAGACAATGCCCACAGAGCACTTGGCAGAGGGCTTGGCACAGAGTGAGCAGTTAATGAATGTCATTGTTATTATTGTCACTGTTAAGACTTGTAAAGAGATGTGAAGGCTCCCTGACAAGTGTGTCAGGGACTAGCCCTCTTCCAGAGTCTTTCTCAGAGGAGGCCAGTAGATCTTATTCTGACTCAGAAAAAGAAATTTTTAAAAAGAGAAAGAGTAGCTAGATTTTGGGTTGGGCCTGGGAATTCTAAAAAGGGAGAAGGAGGTGCAGGCAGCAGCTAGAGACCTGTGGGCCGCTGGTGGAATGGAAAGGCCACTGAGAGGCAGTCAGGAGACATGGGTCTAGAGTGGCTCTGCGTGTGCCAGACTGTGGGTAGGTCACTTGACCACTCCTGGCCTTCTTTTCTCCCCCATTTGTAGAGAGGGGTTGCCCTGGATGACATCATTGAAGCTCTGTTCACTGGACAATTTTCCCTGAGGCCCCTAAGGAATCCCACTTCCAACACATTTTACAAAGACGGCTAAAAAATGTTAATATTTATTCAGTCTGGGCGATGAATACATAAATGGCTGTTAGAATATTTCTTCAATTTCCTGTACTTTTGAAATCTTTAACAGCAACAACAAGCTGGTGCCAGCTGATCGGTTCATGCTAATCCTAGCTGGCATGACCCGGATCAGAATGGGGAAGCAGGCAAAATAGCCTTTAGTAGCCTTCCGGCTGGGTGACTGCACCCCCTCTTCCCTTTGCGATCCCCCTGACTGCCGGGTTCTTCAGCCATCCACGCCTTCTCCAGGGTTGCCCATCTCACCGTGAGACTGGTTGGATCTGAGGTGTGAACCGCTGATAGTGGCTTAATTTCAATTCCTGCTTCTGCTCATAAACCAAAAGGCATGCGTGTCAGACTCAGGCCTGTGAGGGGAGAGGCTGGTGAGGACATTTTACTGGAGGATGAAGGTGGCTCACTGCCCCTGAAACTGCCCCAGGGACAGGGCTGCTCCCTCGTTGCAGGGAGAAGGTCAGTCCTGTCTCCTTGTCATGATATTGTGTCCTGCACAGAGCAGCTTGGATTGATGTCAAAACAACCACTCCCTTCAGGCATCTGTGTGTGTGTCTGTTGCCTGTCAATCAGTTGGATGAAAAAAAAAAGATGAGATGCCTTTCTGAAAACAAAATAGTTTATTGAGAGAGATTTTTCTATCATTTAACCAGTTTCTTTCTATCAACTCACAAGCTAAAAATCATCTTTAAAGGGAACTTGAAATTATGATCATAAGTGGGAAACTAGTATTACTTGCTGTAAATGGAAAGCAACTATAAAAATAAATACAGTGGAAAATGAAACGATGTTTCTAAGTTCTAGCTGAATTCCCTAGTAAGAATCTCAGCCTAAAACTTGTTTCTCTTTGTTTAAAAAAAGGAAGTAGCAATTTTAAAGCACATTAGGGCTAAATTCAGATCTCCCTCCTTCCCCAGATTTAAATTCTAATGACCAATCTTGAACTGAAAAGCTAATAGTAACCTGTTCTTTCAGCGAACACTTATGAATGCCTACAACAATCTTTTATACCACAGGTAAATACATCCCACACTTGGGAGCTCTGGACGCTTGCAGATGGTCTTCTAATCAGACTACCTGATTCTATCCTGGCCTCAACTCCGACGCCCAAGCCACCGCCTCCCTTGTTAGCTTTGAGTGTCTTATCTCTCCCAGGGCTATTCTACAATTCTCTTGGGCCTTTATATCTTGCATCACCCATTACTTCTTCAAGTCTGCACAGAGGTAAATTTTGCCCAGGGAGTAGTTTTCCTAACCCCTACCTCCAAATAATTCCAAGGAAGGCCGGCAGTGTAGACTCTTGCAGCCTCCATTTCCTCATCTGGGAATGGAGGAAGTACAATCATACTGGTCTCACAGACTGTTGCAAGGATTCAATGATCCAATGAAGAGAATGTGCCTTGCACAATGGCCATAACAATGGCTATAGAAGCAGTAGCAATAATGTTAGCCATTAAGACATGAAGTCTGACCCCAGTGCCACCTACTCTCAAACACTCAGCTCTTAAGCCACCCCCTTAACCCTTGTGACATGCATTTACTGGCTCTTACAAATGCCAACAAGCGATTGGTTCACTTAAATTCTTGGTCAGTGGTGGTTGATTGTCTGGAATGCCATTTGTGTTTGCGTGGTACATCTCAGACCTGAATTAGCCCCCAAAGTCAAGTAGCTCAGAAAAGGAGTGTGAGTGGAGGGCACGACCTAGTGTTCCCACCTGAGAGGCTCATAGCTTCCTGGGGAGACCTTTGTTTTTCCCCCATAGTGCAGTGGTCGGCAAACTCATTAGTCAACAGAGCCAAATATCAACAGTACAACGATTGAAATTTCCTTTGAGAGCCGAAAACTGACTTCTGCGCATGGGCCACGGAGTTTCAATCGCACTGTACGTGCACGCCCGCACATGGTATTTTGTGGAAGAGCCACACTCAAGGGGCCAAAGAGCTGCATGTGGCTCGCGAGCCGCAGTTTGTGGACCACTGCCATAGTGGATACGAATAGAGGGGCAGCTTCTAAGAAGGGATATGGCCTTTAGCCCTCAAGGGGCTTTGGAGTGGCCCTGTCATCCTGAGCAGTAGGCAATGCATTCATGGTGAGTTCAGAGTCTCTGTGTGAGTCTTTCTTTGCCTTCCACACTAGATTCTTGGAAGCCAGGCTCATCTTTTATAAAAGGAAGCCAGGCAGAGTCATACAGTAAAGGGAGGTAAACATTCTTTTCTACTAATTTATCAATTTAACACAGCATGGTGGTGTTGGGTTGCAAGGTCAATAGCCAGCAGTCACATTCCTCAGTTGTTTGATTGGCGAAATGCATGAACAAACAGCCAGTGAAACTCTTTCTGATTAATCATGTTGATAAGTTTTTTTGTAGGGCACTACCAGCTCTTTTAATTGAACCTGCTTGGACAGCAGCCCATTCTGGTGAAGTGTCTTGACTTATCTAAAGAGGCATTGATGAGAAGGCTACTGGGCCTGGAACTTTATTGTGAGAGCACATAATCATTAACGCATGTGGCTACTGCTTTCCTGCATTTTGGTTCCTTTCTTGAAATGAAGGAAGTGTTTTTAGGGTGTGGGCATAAGGTAACTGAGGATGATCCCCAGGACCATGAAAGAAAAGAAAGATGCTGTTATTAGCTGTATCTGAAAACACTGCCTTATTGTCAGGAATAAAAGTATTTGAAAATACTATTAATAACTTCCGTGGACACTCAGCTCTTACGGGCAAAGGAAGACAAGTATGCATTTCTCTCAAAATGTGAAAATTCAGAACAGGGCTCTTAATTTTGCCACTCTTGGCATTTGAGTTGGACAATTCTTTGCTGTGGGGAGTGGTCCTATGCATTGTAGGATGCTCAGCCTCTACCTGGTAGATGCTAATAGTCCGTCCCCCGCCCCCCATCCTTTTGTGGCAACCAAAAAGGTCTTCAGTTGAGAGCATTCTTCTAGAAGTAAAGTTCTAAAATCTCAAATAACTGATTATGACGCTCTGCTGATCCCATTCCATCGTATTATTGAAGACAAATCAAAGCATTTAATTCTTCCAGGGGGCTCTTCTCTCCGGGACCGTTCTTCATCTGGTCTTTCTGCACTGAGACCTTCAGTCTGTGTGTCTCCTCCTCCTGCTCCTCCTTCGCTTCTTCCTCTTCCTCCTCCTCCTCCATACACAGAACCCTGTTCTAAGCTGATATTCAATAGCAGCTGGCTAATTAACCAGGGAAATATTTATTTAAGCAGGGAATTCTTTCTCCCTTAGGCCCACCCTGCGGGGCCTTCAGAGGCAGCCCATACAAAAATCCCCCAAATTATCCAGAGATAAAATGAAGATTCTTTAATTCAAAATAGACATCCAGTGACAGCCATTTAATTGGGGGGAGAGACAGCAGGAAGAAGTGGCAGAATTACCGAAATTAAAAATTTAATTTAATAGCTCACATCTATTCAACGCTTACTAGGTGCCACACACACTGTCTGATTTAATCCAGGTGTTATCCCCATTTCACAGATGAGGAAATAGAGGTTTGGTGAAGAGCTTTGTTTTCAATCCCCAGAGCTGAAGTGGCAGCCTGTGGCTTTCTACGCAGGCAGCATGACTCTGGGCTGGCACTTGGCCCCTGTTTAAACAGCTGCGGTCCTGAAGGGTGGACGGTCACTGAGTGGGGACCAAGCGGAGGGGCGGCTTTTCAGGAGCTGCGAGAACAAGTGGGCTGAATTCTAGAGGCCCCAGCGTTCCGTGTCTGGGCCTATGCAAATCTTCAAGTGAATGTGGTCCCATTTCTTTGTTTCCATCTGTCTTAGTGAAACTGCCTCTGCTTAGCGGTGTGGAGTATTGCTTTCCCAGTTTAGAAAGTTAATTTATAAAGGCAGCTGAAGTGAAGAATATGGTTCAAGAGGGTGCCCCAGCTAGCAGGTGTTGGGGGAACAGGGTCGGGGCAGTGATCGTAGGGTGGAGAATTGAAAAATAAATTGAAACTTTGACCTTTGAAGAATGTGGGAGGGGGAAAAGGTATGAACATAGGGCAAAGCCTGGGCAACACCTATCCCTGAAAAAATACAGCCTATTTCTGCTCATTTTGTATTTCTGATACAAAAGCACAAAGAGGTAGTTCCTAGGCTCTTGGTGGCAAAATGGTATGCAAACGTTGAAAAACATTTCCCTATGCTCTGCTATACCATAAAAGTAAACATGTTTACTGGGGAAAATGTAGAAACAAGAAAGAATAAAAATGTAACTGACAATCCTATCACATAACAAAATCCACTGTTTACGTATTATGAACCATACTCTTGAGAGGCACAAAGAAAGACTTCAAGTTAATTGTAATCAAATGATTGGTGCCTGGGCGGGGGAGAGGGGGCTGGGGACAGGGAGAAGAGGCCCTAGTGAAGGCAACATTAACAAAATCAACCCCCTTTTATCAGCTGCATCTGACTGCTGTAAGAAGCCTCATACACTTTGCAGGGAGCAGAATGTCACTTCCTAAAGATGGGGCATCGATGAGGCCCCCACTTCACTACTGACCATAGGCATCATCTCTGCTTTGCTGTAAGCGCCCTCCCCAGCCTGGACCAAGGCTTCTTGAGAGGGCCTTCAAAACCGCTGCACCCCCTAGAGAGCCCTTCAGGAGCTAGTCACCTGTGCACCTGAACATGCTCTCCCGGCACTCTGTCCTGCGTGGTGCTCCCAGAGCCATTGCCTTAAAAGTCTCTCAAGCCCCAGCGTTCTCTCTGGAAACCGCCCTGCTGGGCCTTCAGGAGGCTGTACCCCTGGAAGGCGCGGGCAGACAAAGTCCGGCAGTCCCTGGGGGGCTTTGATTTGGGCTGAGATCTGAGATTCTGCTCTATTGCTCCACAACCCAGTGTTGTGTGTGTATGCACCCGTAACACACATCCATGGGTGTGCTCATGATGTGTGATCTAGATAGTTTTTCCTTTGAGGATGTGTTTTTAATAGACATTATTATTATTATTAAAAATTTTATTATTATTATTTTTTGTTAATCCTTACCAGAGGGTATTTTCTTCATTGCTTTTCAGAGAGAGTGGAAGAGAGGGAATGAGAGGGAGAGAGAGAGAGAGCAACATCTATGTGAGAGAGACACATTGACTGGTTGCCTCCCACACTCGTCTCAACTGGAGCAAGGAGCAAACTTGCAACCTAGGTATGTGCCCTTGACTGGGAATCGAACCTGCAATGCTTCGGTGCGAGGGCCGATGATCTAACCACTGACTCACACAAGCCAGGGCTAGACATTATTATTTTAAGAAACAATTTATTTATTGATTTTTAGAAAGAGAGAGGAAGGGGGGAGAGAGAGGGAGAGAGAGATGAGGAAGGGAGAGAGAGAAGAAGGGAGGGAGAAACTGATTTGTTATCCCACTTATTTATGCATTCATTGGCTGTTTCTTGTATGAGCCCTGACGGGGGATTGAACCCACAACCTTGGCATATTGGGATGACACTCTAATCAACTGAGCTACCCAGCCAGGATAATAGACATAATTTTTAAAAGCAATTTTAGGTTCACAGCAAAACTGAATAGAAGGTACAAAGATTTTCCATATACCCACTTCCCCCCCTCACACACCCATGACCTCTCCCATTATCAACATCCCAGGAGAGTGGTACATTCATTACAACTGATGAACCTACATTAGCACATCATTATCACCCAAAGCCCCTAAGGTTTTGATGGCAGTAAGAATGCAAGTATTGGTTCAACACAGGAAAAATGCATGGGGGTTAAAAGCACAAGCTTTATAGTATGCATTAAGAAACTGCCTGCCAGCCTGTACCTGGAAATAACAGGAAGAATTGGTGATCCTTCTGAGTGGTTCAATTCTTAGACTTGATTCCTAGAGTTAAGTTGATATTTCATCACAATGATGAAGAAAATAATAACAACTACATAGCCCTCTATGAATAAACCCAGAATTTTTCCATTTGGAACACCTCATCCCTGATGGACACTTAAGTTGTTTCCATATCTTGGCTATCACGGACAATGCTGCAGTAAGCATGGGAGTGCATGTATCTCTTCCATATCCTGTTTTCATTTACTTTGGATACATACCTAGAAGTGGAATTGCTGGATCACATGATAGTTCTTTTAAATTTTTGAGGAGCCTACATTCTGCTTTCCATAGTGGCCCAACCAACTTACATTCCCAGGAACAGTGCACAAAACTTCTCTTTTCTCCACATCCATGTCAACACCTATCTCCTGTCTTCTTGATTATAACCATTCTAACAGGTGTGAGGTGCTACCTCATTGTGGTTTTAATTTGCATTTTCCTGATGATTAGTGAGGTTGAGCTTTTTTTTTTTTTTTATGTACTTGTTGGCCATTTGGATTTTTTGGGAAAAAATATCTATTTAGTTCGTTTGCTCATTTTTTAAAAAATATATTTTATTGATTTTTTACAGAGAGGAAGGGAGAGGGATAGAGAGTTAGAAACATCGATGAGAGAGAAACATCGATCAGCTGCCTCCTGCACACCCCCCACAGGGGATGTGCCCGCAACCAAGGTACATGCCCTTGACCGGAATCGAACCTGGGACCCTTCAGTCCGCAGGCTGACACTCTATCCACTGAGCCAAACCAGTCAGGGCTGCTCATTTTTTAATGAGGTTGCTATTGTTTTGTTATTGAGTTGTATGGGTTCTATATGTATTTTGGATTATAACCCCTTATCTGAGTTTATCATGTATAATAGTATTAATAAATTTAATTTAGTGAGCACACCTGTGTGCAGGACATTGTACTGAGAATTTCTCCCACTTTTTTTTAAAATTTTATTGATTTTTTACAGAGAGGAAGGGAGAGGGATAGAGAGCTAGAAACATTGATGAGAGAGAAACATCGATCAGCTGCCCCCTGCACACCCTCTACTGGGGATGTGCCCGCAAGCAAGGTACATGCCCTTGACCGGAATCGAACCCAGGACCCTTCAGTCTGCAGGCCGACCTCTATCCACTGAGCCAAACCGATCAGGGCTCTCCTACATTGTTTTATTTAATTCTCTTCATAGTCCTATAAAGTAGGTATTATTATATCAGATTTTTACATAGGGACATTGACATTTATTTGACTTACCCAAGATTATATAACAAAGAAGTGGTAAAAGTGGGGCTTGAACCTGCTCTATTTGTTTCTAGAACCTACATGTATAACCACTATCTTATGTTTTGGGAGGAGGAGTCTGTTTAGTTTTGAGGTCTCCATCCTGACATGGGCATCCATTGTACACATTGCAGACTTCCATAAAATACTTCCAGTCTCAAAAAAAAAAAAAAAATACTTACAATCTCCTCTAAGTTGGAGTGTTTCTCAGCTTTCCTTTTGTTAATACTGATTACCCTCATGTATAACCGACAATCAGGAATCCTTCTTGGGTAGTGTGGCCAACTGACCATTCTTTCTTAGTATAACCGCAATTCACACTTCTGTCACAAGCCCCAAACCAACCACGGTCTTTTATCTCTGCCAACCTCATTGCTCAGCTGAACAGCTGGTATAAGAATATACAAAAGCTGACATATGTAATACTTTCAACAATAAAGAATTATTAAAAAATAATATACAAAAACTCATAAGAATGTTTGTGTTTGACAACCTTCTCACAGTTGTTCATAAGAGAGGACTAAGAAAATTGTATATAATGGAATTTAGGGGCATCAAAGATACTTCAGTTTAACAGGATGAAGAATGTAATTCTGTAGGAAGATGGAGCAAGAGGTGATGTAGTGAGAGATGGTTTTCTTGGTCCTAAGATCACGAGTATGATCAGGAGTTGATTTTAATTATTTTTTGCTTTGGATTCAAGTGAGATAATTGGTTTGGAATTCTTGGTCAGCATGGTATTATATTTCACCTTTGAATCTAAGGATCCATAGTTTTTTTAAAAGACAAAATCACCAGTAATAATAACTCATATTTGTTTTGCCTTTACCCTTGACTGTCTTAGGCACCTTTTAGATCTTCTTTCATTTAATTCTCACAATCATCCTGTGAAGGCGGTACTATCATTACTGCATTTTACAGATGACAAGAAGGAGGCCCAGGAAGGGTCAATAACTTGTTCAAGGTTACAGAGCCAGAAAGTTGCAAAGCCTGGATTCAAAACCAAACAGACTTCCTGCAGGCAGGGCTCTTAACCACTGTTTGATGTTCCCTCTAAATTCTTGCGGGGAAATTAAGAATGCATATGCAATCCATTTTGTGTATAGAGTTTGTTAGGCAGCAAATGCTTAGAATGCTTCTTGCTTACTTTTTATTTCTAACTAGAGGCCCAACACACGAAATTCGTGCAAGAGTAGGCCTTCCTTCCCCTGGCTGCCGGCACCAGCTTCCCTCTGGCACCTGGGACCCAGGCTTCCCTCGCAGCCAGGGCTTCGTCCTGAAGGTCGTCCGGAAGGATGTCCGGTCTAATTAGCATATTATACTTTTATTATTATAGACTAGAGGCCTGGTGCATGACATTCATGCACTGGGGGGGGGGGGGCGGTCCCTCAGCCCAGCCTGTGCCCTCTCGCAGTCCAGGACCCCTCGGGGGGATGTCTGCCTGAGGGCTTAGTGCTGCTGTGGAGGCGGAAGAGGCTCCTGCCACAGCCGCTGCTCTCGCCAGCTGTGAGCCCGGCTTCTGGCTGAGCACAGCTCCTGCGTTGAGCAACTGCCCCCTGGTGGTCAGTGTGCATTATAGTGTCCGGTCGTTCAGCCGTTCGGTTGATTTGCATATTAGGGTTTTATTATGTGGGATAATAGGTTTCCCTCCAGAATGCTCTTGGCTTGTGTCCCACCTCTTCACTCCTCTTCTAGGAAGATTGAATAAATTACCTTAGTGGAAGAGAAAAGAGACCTGCATGGCCTTTCTTCTTTCTCTCATTCCCTCCTACAGAGATGGCGCATTTTCATCTGTTCCTCCAGCGGTAGGGCTGCCAAGTGGGTGGGGGTGGGCAGGCCTTTGGTGGTCCAGTGATTCAGAGTATGTAAGTCTGCTTATATATGGGGTTTGGCATGGAGGCTCCTTGCTCCATCTAAGCCACAATCTCCAAGTCAGCTTCATAAAGGGGATATTTGGCCCCCTATTTGATTATTGGTCTTCTTTCTCAGTTGATCTAGAACTCAGATGGAGAATAGGGTGTTATGCATCCTCACTGCCCCCTCTTCCAAGTGCTATTGAGGGAAATAAATATAGACACTAATATCACATGAATTAAAGATTCTTGGTCTAACATCCAATAAATCCATCCCCTTCCAAGAGAACCAGTTCATCAATTAAGCTAAAGAATGGAAACCTCGCAGGTACCTTGCTTACATGCTTTCATTTAGCTCCTGTAACATTCAGGTGCGGTGGGATTTATTATCCTGGTGTTATTCATAAGGAAACTGTATTTACTCACTCAATAGATACTGGGTGTGGCCCACAGTCCAGGCTTTGCTCCAGGAGGCTCAGCAAGATAATGCGAATTGCTCAAGATTGCATAGCTGGTCAGCGGAAGAACTAGAAAGTGAATGCAGGTCTGGCCAATGCCACAGATTAGGCATTCTCGGAGAGAAGGAAGAATGGGAACAAATACAAAAGTGATAATAAACACGTACTGATCCCTGATTTTATACCAATGTGAAACTTTACACCATTCAGTGCTTTGTGCATTACCTCATTAAATCCTTGCATCACCCTTATAAAGCAGGTAGCATTTCTTCATTACACACACAAAGAGCCTGAAGTTCAATAATGCTAAATTATTTTCCAAGGCCACAGAGTAAGTGGCAGAGTTCCAGTTGTAATCCAGGTTCTTCTCATGCCAAACCTTTAGCTCCTGAGAAGTACTGCCTTTGTTTTTCTGGAGTTTACAAAGGTAATTGAGAGCTATAGCCTCTGATATGACATCAGAGTACCTTGAAACCATTAATTAACAAGTGTAGATAAACCTTGTGGGTGTGCATGCTTGTGCTGATGTGTGGCGGGGGAGGCCAGAGGAAGAGGTATAGGTGAGAAAGGAGCGGCAGGCAGAGTGATCAGCATTGGGTAGGTTCCCCCAAGCTTCATGGAGAAAAATTTTCAGCGAAGTTTCAGCTGATACATGATTGACAATGGTGAAGAAAAATAATATGGCAAGTTTGAGAAGCGGAGATAATTTTTGAAGGGCATGTTTTTGCACATGGTAAGTCAGTTGTAAAAAATAAACAAAAGCCCACCCCTCTGAAAGTGAGAACTGCCGTGGCAAGGTGATGGGCTCCATTGAGGATTTTGTTTGGGTGATCAGTGCATTCAAGACTCTGAAGACCCTGCATCTCCCATGGCTTTCTGTTAATCAACCGATGACAATGGGGAGTCATTTAATTTTTCTGGACCTTAATATTCTTATCTCTAAAATGAGGAAGTAGAATATGTGCCCTCCAGAGTTCCTTCTAGCAATAATATTTTTTCTCCTCCCCTGCAGGGCAAGGAAGACTACCAGTCTTTCCCAGAATGTCTGGCACATAGATGATGGTCAATAAATTTTTGTTGAACTGAACTAATTAAAGACAATTATACTAATTGTAAAACAGATCCCTCCACATAGTAGGCATGTCCCGTTTGCTATAGTTTTGTTACTTATGTTTTATACTTCATCTGTCCTTGCCTCTGAGCTATCAAACTTGTCATTTCCTTATTGAGGAAACTTCTCCCCACAAACCACTCTGCTTCCCTCATTCTAAACTGCGTCTAGAATGGGATCAATTACTGTGTGAATCCCTTGCATTCTTAATTATTCTTACATTGTCACCTGATTATCTAGTTCTTAGTTCTGCGGAATTGGCTACATGCTTATTCTACATTTTTCATGCAATGGATGTGTGGAAAGTATCACTTGCTTCTTTGGTAGCTAAACAAATACGTGTATGAGAATGTGAATAAAACCACATGGTTGAAAGAGTGTCACTGAATGGCAGCGTGCTTTAATTGCAGGCTCAAATTTTGAGGTTGATATTTAAAATTAAGTAAATACAAGTAATAAGAATACCATTTCAAGGAGGAAAGATTCTCCCAATATCTGTTTTAAGCAGATATATTTAGTACTAGAGGCCTGGTGCACGAAATTCGTGCACGGAGGGGGGGTTGTCCCTCAGCCCAGCCTGCACCCTCTCCAATCTGGGACATCCCTCTCACAATCCAGGACTGCTGGCTCCCAACTGCTCGCCTGCCTGCCAGCCTGATCACCCTGCCTAACCACTCCCCTGCCAGCCTGATTGATGCCTAACTGCTCCCCTGCCAGCCTGATTGCCCCTAACTGCCCTCCCCTGCAGGCCTGGTCACCCCTAACTGTCCTTCCCTGCAGGCCTGGTCCCCCCCCCCCCAACTGCTCTCCCCTGCAGGCCTGGGTCCCCCCCAACTGCCCTTCCCTGCAGGCCCGGTCACCCCCAACTTCCCTCCTCTGCCGGCCTGGTCACCCCTAACTGCCCTCCCCTGCAGGCTTGATCGCCCCCAACTGCTCTCCCTTGTAGGCCTGGTCCCTCCCAACTGCCCTCCCCTGCTGGCCTGATCGCCCACAACTGCCCTCCTTTGCAGACCTGTTCCCTCCCATCTGCCCTTCCCTGCTGGCCATCTTGTGGTGGTCATCTTGTGTCCACATGGGGGCAGGATCTTTGATCACATGGGGGCAGCCATCTTGTGTGTTGGAGTGATGGTCAATTTGCATATTACTCTTTTATTAGATAGGATGAAGGCCTGGTGCACGGGTGGGGGCTGGCTGGTTTGCCCTGAAGGGTGTCCCAGATCAGGGTGGGGGTTCCCTTGGGGCGTGGGGTGGCCTGAGCGAGGGGCCTGTGGTGGTTTGCAAGCCGGCCACGCCTCCCGGCGACCCAAGTGGAGGCCCTGGTATCTGGGATTTATTTATCTTCTACAATTGAAACTTTGTAGTCTGGAGCGGAGCCAAGCCTTCTGCTCCCTCTGTGGCAGCAGCCATTTCTGTTGGGATTTATTTATCTTCTATAATTGAAACTTTGTAGCCTGGAGTGGAGGCCTGGGCCAGCCAGGGCAGGCGGAAAGCTTGGCTTCCTCCATCGCCGGGGAAACCTAAGCCTCCCTCCTGCTCTCTCCGTGGCTGCAGCCATCTTGGTTGGGTTAATTTGCATACTCATTCCTGATTGGCCGATGGGTGTGGCTTGTGGGTGTAACAGAGTGATGGTTAATTTGCATATTAGATAGGATTATGTAGATAAAACAACCATGTATTTGATGGAATTTTTCACTTTTCATCCACATGGCTTCTCACTGTGTAAGCAAAGCCTGAATCTGTCTGCTCAAAATTCGAACTTGAAATATATCACTTCCACCCAGGCTTCTGAGATTGAGTCAGAACCCTGGAATCCAGTTGATCTGGTTGTTTGGACAGTATTGTGGCAGACACTCCTGGTTGGCCTCCTGACCTCCAACCTCCTGTTATTTCTCACTAACAGAGCTCCATTTGTTTGGAGGGCAGCCGTGTGCCCATTTAAAAGCATGCACCTTTCTAGCTTCCCTGGAAGCGAGAATGGCCACAACCCAGATCTGACCAAAGAGATATAGATGTTTCCCGTGTGGGGCTTCCAGGAAAACCATTGTTTTCTTGATAAAAAAAAAAAAAAAAAGATGAGTCCAATTGGCACATGCATTCTGCCCTTTACTCTTTTCCTTCTCTCTGCCTGGAGTATGGATACCATGTTGGAGAGGCAGCAGCCCAGCTTTTCAATTCTGAGGAAGAAAGTAAGGCACTAAGCGTGGCAGAGAAAGAAGTTAGAAGGAGCCTGGGATCTTGTTGACTACCTTGAACAGCTGCCTCAGCCCTACCTCAACATTCTGTCTTGAGAGAAAAAACACACCTCCGTTTGGTTAAGCTCTATGGTCAGTTACTTTCAGCCAAGTGAAATCCTGATACAAATGTAATATAAAGAAAAATATGAAAATATTAGGCTTCAAGAAAAACTTTACTTATCCTGAAGAAATTGGCAATCAAATGCACCCAGGCCATAAATATATTTTGCTGAACTTTGGTCTATCCATATCTTGTCAGTGATTGCTTGAATCTTTTCCCTCCCCTTTTCTCTTCTTTCTGCCCTGTCTCCCTCCCTATCTCTCTCCCTCCTTTCCTTCTCCCTTCCTTCCCAAC
Organism: Plecotus auritus; assembly: GCF_963455305.1. Taxonomy (NCBI): domain Eukaryota; kingdom Metazoa; phylum Chordata; class Mammalia; order Chiroptera; family Vespertilionidae; genus Plecotus; species Plecotus auritus. The sequence continues at coordinate 25,556,006 of NC_137783.1, read as the reverse complement.
TTCCTTCCTTCCTCCCTTTTTCCTTATTTGTTTTGCTTCTTCCTTCCCTTTCACTAGTAAAACAGATTTTGTTGAGCAGCTCCTATGCTATATATGTGCTGGAGATAAAATGGTGAGCAAAACAGGAATGATTTCTGCCCTCAAATAACCATGCAAGTATATAATTATAAAACAATACAAATACAATGAAAAGAAATATAGTGAAGAATGTGAACATAAAAATGAAAAAAAGCAAATAAACAGATCTGGTCTAGGGAGGTTTGTCTGAGGAGCTGAGTTCTGAGCTGAGACTAGAAGGATGAACAGGACTTTTTAAAAGTATATATTTTTATTGATTTCAGAGAGGAAGGGAGAGGGAGAGAGAGATAGAAATATCAATGAAGAGAGAGAATCATTGATCGACTATCTCCTGCACACCCCACACTAGAGACTGAGCCCACAACCCGGGCATGTGCCCTGACCGGGAATCAAACCATGACATCCTGATTCATAGATGGACGCTCTACCACTGAACCAAGACAGCTGGCCAAGATGAACAGGAATCTATTAGGCAAAGGGGGTAGATGGAGCGAGAAGAAGAAACAGCATGTGTAAAGGCCCCAAAGCTGTAGAGAGCATGGCACTTTTGAGGAACTGAAAGTAGTCACCTGTGACTAAAATACTGAGAATAAAGACTAGCACAAAATTAGGCTGGAGAGATAAATGGGCCAGATGCTGTAGAGACCTGTAGTCAGTTTATATTAAGGGGTTGGGTCTTCATCCTAAAAGTCCTTGAAGATCCTACATCTTAATTAATGACCTGGCCATATTTGAGTTTAAAAACCCAAATGCTATTCTATCCTGGGGTCTCCCTGCCTCCAGCATCTGTCTTCTCCAATGAACCCTAAATGGGAAACCAGAGAAGTCTTCTTCAATCACTGTTCTATCATGTCACCCTCTCCTCCACATACACACAAACTTTAGCTAGTTCTAAAAATGTAAAATATGCATGTGGCCAACTCAGCTGTAGCTAAGAACTAGGAAATCAGAAGACTATCCTATCTAATAAAGAGGGAATATGCTAATTAACCATCACTCCATCACAAAGATGGCTGCACCCACAGCTGAGGCCAAGTTCCCATAAGGAGCCTTAACGAGCAATCAGCAGGGACCTGAGGCTACGCCCTCCCCCACCTGGCAGGGCTTGACAGGGGACCTCAGGGTGCGCTTCCCGTCTTGGTGCTGGCCTAGGGGACCTCAGACTGCTCCCCCCGCCCCAGCGCCAGGCCGGGGGACCTCAGGCCAAGCCCCCCACCAGGCGGGGCTTGACAGGGGATCTCAGGCTGTGACCCCTGCCCTGGCATCAGGCTGGGGGACCTCAGGCCACGCCCCCCACCTGGCAGGGCTTGACAGGGGACCTCAAGGTGCGCTTCCCATCCTGATGCTGGGCTAGGGGACCTCAGGCTGCTCCCCCCGCCCCAGCACTGGGCCAGGGGGCCTGAGGCTGCACCCCCCTGCCTGGCGGACTTGACAGGGAACTTCAGGCCGTGCTCCCCACCCAGCGGGGCTTGACAGGGGACCTCAAGGTGCACCCCCAGTGCTGGGTCGGGGGAATTCAGGCCATGCCCCCCACCCAGTGGGGCTTGACGGGGACCTAAGGCTGCACCCCCCTGCCGGTGGGGCTTGATAGGTGACCTGAGGCTGTACCCCCCTCCTGGTGCCAGGCTCGGGGACCTGAGGCTACGTCCCCCTGCATGGTGGGGCTTGATGGGAGACTTCAGGCTATGCCCCCCACCCAGTGGGGCTTGACAGGGGATCTCAGGCTGTGTCCCCCACCTGGCGGGGCTTGATGGGGGACCTCAAGGCATGACCCCTGCCCCTGTCTGGGCTGGGGGACCTCAGGCCACGCCCCCCGTCCTGGTGCCGGGCCAGGGGACCTGAGGCTACGTCCCCTGACCAGCAGGGCTTGACAAAGGTGGGACTGGCCAGGTCTGGATCTTGCCCAAATGTTGGGGGGGGGGGGGCGGCCAGGTCTGGGTCTCACGCGATTTTTGAGGCGCATGTGGGTGGGCGGGGACTTGACTCTGGGTCCCGTGGTGTGCCCCAGACTCTGACAGGAGGAAGGTTTTCATATACATTTTACTAATTTTCTTTCATCTCTGACACTTCTATTATAGAGACAGGGCAAACAGCAATATTAAATTGTTTCCTCTAAATAATCCCCTTTCAATGTGCATGAATTTCGTGCACTGGGCCACTAGTGTAAGAATAATTAAGAATGAAAGGGATTCATAGACTGCATAGGAGGTATGAGGCTTGAGTTGATGTGGGGAGCCTAGTTGGAATACCAGATAGAATGCAAGGTGAGAGATGATGATAGTCTGGATTCGGGGGGCGGGGGTAGTGGAGATGGAAGCAAATTGTGGAGTTTGAATAAGATTTAGAAGGTAAAATCAGCAAATCCTGGTGACGGATTAGACACAGAGGTTGATGGGTGAGAGGGTGCAAGCAAAACTACTAGAATTGGATGGCTGTTTGGCAGAGGTGGGGTCAGATGCGATTGTGATGGTAGCATTTACCAAAAAAGGAAACTTAGAGGAGGCCAAAGGTTTGAATGAATCAAAATAATACCTATTTTTTTTGTCACTATGTGCTGTGAGATAAAAAAGGTTGAAAATCACTGCTCTAAGCCAATCCTTTCCCACTGAATTCTGGAGGGATGGGTCTAATTACCCAGTGGACATATTTGGAGATTCACAGGTCTTGTTAAATTTATAGTGTCTCAAATTAAATTTATCTTTTCCTCAAAACTGCTCATTCTCCTGAGTTTCCTATCTCAGAGACGGGCTCCGGCATCCATCTAGCCCTCTAACCCACCCTGGAAATTACACTGGGGCTTTCTCTAGTTTACTGTCTCCTAACCCCTTTCAATCACCAAGGCCTGTCAATTCTACTTCTTCCATAGCCATTGCATAGCTTGTTTCTCTCCTCCCCCATCCCCACCACATACCATTTCCTTGGCTTAGTTTACATCTCTTTTAACTTGAATTACTATGATTAATAATGACAATAACCTTTCTGCTGTCACAATGGGCAAGTTTATAAAACCTGGGAAGGTGGTCCTGGTCCAGGCTGGACACTACTCCAGACACAAACGGTTATCATGAAGAACATTGATGATAGCACCTCAGACCCCCACTACAGCTATGCTCTGGTGCCTGGAATTGACAGCCACCATGGGCAAGAAAAAAATTGCCAAGAGGTCAAAGGTCAAGTCTTTTGTGAAAGTCTACAACTACAGTCACCTCATTCCCACAAAGTGCTCTGTGGATATCTCCTTGGACAAAACTATAATCAACAAAGACATCTTCAAAGACCCTGCTCTGAAAGGTAAGGCCTGATGAGAGGCCACAAGAACAAATGGTTTCTCCAGAAGCTATGTTTTTAGATCTTTTTTGTTTTGTTTCAGTCATTAAAAATCCAAAATAAATAAATAATAATGACAATAACAAGCATTTATTGTGCTTACTGTGTGCCAGGCCCTTCCATAAGATCCTTCCTAGTCTTATTGCTCTAATCCATCCTGATTCCAGAATAACCTTTTTTTTAAAATAAATCTTTATTGTTCTGATTATTACAATTGTTCCTCTTTTTTCCCCCCATAGCTCCCCTCCACCCGGTTCCCACCCCACCCTTTGCCCTTACTCCCCCCCTCTCCCGCACTGTCCTCATCCATAGGTATATGATTTTTGTCCAGTCTCTTCCCACACCCCCCACACCCCTTTCCCCCTGAGAATTGTCAGTCCACTCCCTTTCTATGCCCCTGATTCTATTATATTCACTAGTTTATTCTGTTCATCAGATTTTTAATTCACTTGAATTTTAGATTCACTTATTGGTAGGTATGTATTAGTTGTTCATAATTTTTATCTTTACCTTTTTCTTCTTTTTCCTCTTCTTAAAGAATACCTTTCAGCATTTCATATAATACTGGTTTGGCGGTGATGAACTCCTTTAGCTTTTTCTTATCTGTGAAGCTCTTTATCTGACCTTCAATTCTGAATGATAAGCTTTGCTGGGTAGAGTAATCTTGGTTGTAGATTCTTGCTATTCATCACTCTGAATATTTCTTGCCACTCCCGTCTGGCCTGCATAGTTTCTGTTGAGAAATCAGCTGACAGTCATATGGGTGCTCCCTTGTAGGTAACAAACTGTTTTTCTCTTGCTGCTTTTAATATTCTCTCTTTGTCTTTTGCTCTTGGCATTTTAATGATGATGTGTCTTGGTGTGGTCCTCTTTGGATTCCTTTTGTTTGGGGTTCTCTGCACTTCCTGGACTTGTAAGTCTATTTCTTTCACCAGGTGGGGGAAGTTTTCAGTCATTATTTCTTCAAATAGGTTTTCAGTATCTTGCTCTCTCTCTTCTTCTGCACCCCCATAATTCTGATGTTGGTATGCTTGAAGTTGTCCCAGATGCTCCTTACACTATCTTCATATTTTTGGATTCTTTTTGCTTTTCCGGTTGGGTGTTTTTTGCTTCTTTGTATTTCAAATCTTTGACTTGATTCTTGCAATCCTCTAGTCTGCTGTTGGATCTCTATATATTATTTCTTATTTCAGTCAGTGTATGCTTAATTTCTAGTTGGTCCTTTTTCATATCCTCAAGGGTCTTGCTAAATTTATCGGCCTTTTCTAGGAAATTCTTGAAAACCTTATAACCGTGGTTTTGAACTCTATATCCAGTCATTTGCTTTCCTCCATTTCTTTCATTTGTGACCTCTTTCTTTGTCTCCGCATTTCGGCCGCTTCCCTGAGTTGATAGAGTGGCCTGTGTGCTAGGTGTCCTATAGGGCCCAGTGGCTCAGCCTCCCCAGTTACCTGAGGTGGACACTCTTGGTGCACCCCTTTGTGGACTGTGTGCACAGTCTTGTTGTAGTTAAGCCTTCATTGTTGTTGGTATCACTGGGAGGATTTGATCTCCAGACCAATTGGCTGTGAGGATCAGCTGTGTCTACGCTGGGAGAACTTCTGTGCTGGAGACACCCTTAGGAGACAAGACTTGCAAAAGCCTCTGTGCTCAGCTTGGATGGGGCGGAGTCTCAGGGGGGAGCAGACAGCAATGGCTTCCCATCAGCCCTGCCCTAAGAGGCCCCTGGATCTCAGTGTCCTGCGGTAATCACTGGAAGCACCTCTGAGAGAAAGCCGCCCTTGAGTTTCGCCCACTGCCACAGTCCAGTTTCTCCCCGAATGAGTCTGGGTCCCCAGAGTCTCGCCCAGAACTAAAGTTCAGAGCTGTCGGGAGCTTTTATCTCCCTCCCGCTTGAGAAAGCCAGCCACGTACTCAGTTGCCCGCCCTCTCTGCATGTACGCCTCCATACCTCTGCCTTCTGCAGCTCCTCTGATTCTCAGTGTGCTTTTCTCTTTCCTTCTAGTTGTAGAATTTCCACTCAGCCAGTCTTCCTGTGGTTCTGGATTATGTCTGTTTTGTCTTTTAGTTGTAGTTTTGAAATTTTTGTGCAAGGCAGCAGTTTAGGTGTTTACCTATGCCGCCATCTTGGTTTCTCTAAGAATAACCTTGATAAATACAAATGTAGCAGGTATAAGTATTTAGTCCCTAAAATTCATATGATCAAGAATAATATATTTTTTCCTCTATAATTCAACATAATGATTATTTTAAGCTTTCATTTCATTTAATGGTAGAAAACATAATCTCAGATAATTCTTAGTAAATAATTCCTACACTGTGCTTTTTCATTTATAATTTCTTAATATAATTCTTAGTACTACTATTGCTGCTGCTGCTGCTACTACTACCACTGCTGCTGCTATTGAAACCACCATCATCATCATTTTTCTTGGCAGCATAGTATTTCAATATATGAATGCATCACATATTTTAGCCAGTTCCCTATTTTTGAAACTTTAGATCATTTGCAGTCTTTTGCTATTACAAAATCTTTGTGATACATCTTTGTATAACTGTTCCAGTATAACTGTTGGGTAAATCCCTGAAATGGAAATCCCAGATCAAAGAGTATGTATATTTTAAATTTTGATAGCTATTGCTAAGTTGCCCTCCAAAGAACCTGTACTCCCATAAATATGAAAATGCCTGTTTCCTGTCATCAGCACCAACAGCGGGTTTTATAAAACTCTTAAGAATTTGCTGTATTTTATCTTAAATGTATTTTTACACCCCCCCCCCCACACTGAGTTTAACATGAACATCTTTTCATTTAAATAAGTACTTATTATTCCAGATGTACCTTTGGGAGGTTTATTTCTAGTTACAAACCTATAATACCACACTATGATCAGACAGAATATTTTTAAAAATAAAATTAAGGTGTTTCTGACAGAATTCTTAGGTGGATTCTCAGCCTTAGAATGAACAAGAAGCCAAGTGTCAAAGCCAAAAAAATATAATGCAAACCATAAATGCAAGATATATATGTAATTTTACATTTTCTAACAGCCACATTAAAAAAGTGAAAAGAAACAGATAAATTTAATTCAGTAATATATTTTAACCCAATAGTGTTGAAATAGTATTTTTTCAATATATAATCAGTATAAAATTATTAATGAGACATTTTACATTCTCTTTTTGTTCTAAGTCTTTTAAATCCAGTGTGTATGTTACACTCACAGCACAACTCAGTTTGACTTGCCACATTTCAAGTCCTCAATTGCCACATGTGGTTAATAGCTACTGTATTGAACAGCACAGATTAGTAGGTGTAAAGAAACTTCCCAGTGCGTAGAAGCTACAACTAACACCCCAATAGCTTAAAATTGCAATTGACAGCCTGCCCAGTTTTTGGAGGCCAAGTTCAATGACTCTTAGAGAGAAGGTACTCAAAGTTTATTTTTCCAATTGAATTATTTTTATTTTTTCAATTGAATGTACTTGCTTTATGTAGATATGGTCAAAATACCTCATTGTAGCAATGAATTATTTTGTTAGTCATGAGACAAAAAAACAATTCATACATTTTACTTTGTTTCTCAGAAATGAGAGATGTTTTAAGAATGTGTTTTTATAAGATTTGCCAAAATTTTTCATCGCACAATAGCTTTTCCCTCCCTCTTCCTTTTGGACAATTGTTGAGTGAATGAAGCTTTTAAGATAGGTAAGAACAGATGTGTTGACTCAGTTTGAGAAGGTAAAAACAATTGTACTTGAAGAGAAGCCCTCAGAGAAATGACAGTCTCCCAGGGGTGTTTGAGATCCAGTTTTAGGAAATCATGAGCTTTCAGTGGACTTTGGGATTGGATCAGGAGTCAGCAAAGCTTGGGCAAACTCTGACAGTCCTCCACGCATCACAATGCAGTATTAGGAAGAAACTCCCTAACTTGGCATTTTAAAAGAGGATTTACATTTTAATTATTTGCTCAAAACTTGCCCCGACAATTGGCCCTTTAGGTAATTGTTAATCCCATTTACTTCTCTTTAACTTTAATACTCCAAAATCTACTAAATTATGGAAGGAAAGAGAAGTGTTCTGTGAAGTTATGTAAGTGCTTTATAATATGATGTGAGGAATTCCTTCCATTATAATGATATTAGTATTCAACTCAAACCTGGAGGCACTAACACATTAGAAACGGACTTGGAGAATGCTAACTGGAACAGCCCATATGCCACCTAATTCCACCCAATTCATTCCCCTTACAAATTAAAAAAAAAAAAAAAATAGACTCAGAGAGGCAGAGACACTTGCTTAAACCATAGCTATTCAGAGGTCTGGATTTCAGGCTTTCTGACACCTGGACCAATAGTATGAATCACAGCATTATAATTTACTGAGCACTTGCTAAGTGCTAGGCTCTGGGCTAAGTGCTTTTCATAAATGTCAACAGTTCACAAAACCCTTGCAATATAAAGTATTTCAAATTTAAGGCAAAAAAAAGTCATCACTCTTCTCTGACAATTTTTTTCTTGAAGCTTCTATTTGTTTTCTTAAACAGAAGTTGCTGACGCACAAGCCATTCTCCATCTCTAGAGTCAGGTCTGCAAAGGATGCCTAGGTGTACGCCACTGGCTGTGTTTGGATAGTTAAATAAGCAATGACTTATTCACAACTGAAGCCCGATATATTTCTATGAAGGCTGCAGAGAGGTTTGAAAAGCATCACTTTTTTTCCTCTTTTCCTTCCTTAGTTGGTTCACTAATGATTTCTTCCCTCCCTTCTTTCCTTCCTTCCTTCCTTCCTTCCTTCCTTCCTTCCTTCCTTCCTTCCTTCCTTCCATCCTTCCTATTCTAGAAAGTCAGGTGTTAAAGCCATTTTCTTCTGAGATTCCATACTCATTTTTATTTGTCTTGGACATGTAGAATGTTGGAAATGCAAGGGCCTTAGGCATCATCTGAAGAGACATGGAGGCAGAGAGAGGCTGAGGATTTTATCTGCGGTCAGCTAAATGAAACCACACCCAGGTCAGAAGGCTACCACATAGCAGGAGTGCAATCAACCCCCAGTGCAAAGCCATCAGAATAGCAAAGGCACTGGCTGACTGGTTCTGGAGCTGCCAACCTTTTTTTTTAATAACTTAATTCAATCTCAAACCAGCAAGTTCTCCAGCTTCACTTGAAGGAGGTCAGGATCCATTACCAGGAGCCTCAGGATGAAAAGCAAATTTATAATCATATTCTGCACTTCAAAATCCCTGGAGTTGAGGGTCAGATAGCCAGTGGGGCTTATACAGAATAGGTTGTCAGAGACACAAGAGGTCAGGACCTGGAAATACGTACAAGAGGAGGAATCAAATTTTATTAACCTGGGCCTTAAAACTCTTTGAAGCCACTTAATTGTGGAATAAGACCAAGACTAATAAGACTTAAAGAGGGAAAACTGGAAACTGGTTTTGTACTTTGGACGCCAAGGTTTCCAGACCCACCATCCTCAGTGACAGGCTGGTGAGCTTCTGAACACCTGGACATAGATTTTTCCATTTGAGTGACTGCGGCAAAGGAACCTCCAAAGTCCATTTCTGGGCCTTAGTTTCTTCTCTTATAAAACAAAAGAATTGGTCCATATCTATATGTAAGAACCATGCGATTATAATCATACTAGAGGCCCGGTGCATGAAATTCGTGCACGGGGTGGGGGGGTGTGCTGTCCCTCAGCCCGGTCTGCACCCTCTCCAATCTGGGACCCCTCGAAGGATGTCCTACTGCTGGTTTACAGGGATCGGGCCTAAACTGGAAGTCGGACATCCCTCTCACAATCGGGGACTGCTGGCTCCTAACTGCTCACCTGCCTGCCTGCCTTCCTGCCTGATTGCCTCTAACCACTCTGCCTGCTGGCCTGCTCGCCCCCAAATGCCCCCTGTGCCAGTGTGCTCGCCCCCAACTGCCTCCCCTGCCGGCCTGCTCACCCCTAACTGCCCCCCTGCTGGCCTGCTCGCCCCCACCTTCCCTCCCCACTGGCCTGCTCCCCCCCAACTGCCCCCCTGCAGGCTTGCTCACTCCAAACTGCCCCCCCCCCGCTGTCCTGATTACCTCTAACTGACCCCCACTGATGGCCTGCTCGCCCCCAACTGGCCCCCCTGCTGGTCTGCTTACCCCCAACGGCCCCGCCCCCCACCAGCCTGATCATCCACAACTGCTGTCCCATCCTGACCTGATCACCCACAACTGCCCTCTCCTCTTGGCCTCTAACCACCTCTACCTCGGCTCCGCCACCATGGCTTTGTCCAGAAGAACATCTGGAAGGTCTCCTGGAAGGTCTCCCATTCTAATTAGCATATTACCCTTTTATTAGTATAGATGAAAATAATAAAATGACATGTGATTCAATTGCTTGTTAATTTGTCATCACCCTGTACCTTCTTAAAGCATGCCAGTTTGTGGCTTGGCTGACCTGACTGAACTTAGGGGAATACCTTGTGCTCCAAATTACTTGTAAGAATTTTATCTCAGCCCTAACCAGTTTGGCTCAGTGGATAGAGCGTCAGCCTGTGGACTGGGGGGTCCTGGGTTTGATTCCGGTCAGGGGCATGTACCTTGGTTGTGGGCACATCCCCAGTGGGGGGTGTGCAGGAGGCAGCTGATCGATGTCTCTCTCTCATCGATGTTTCTAACTCTCTATCCCTCTCCCTTCCTCTCTGTAAAAAAATCAATAAAATATATTAAAAAAAAAAGAATTTTATCTCAGATTAAAAAAAATTTATCTTTATTGTTGAAAGTTATACAGATATACCCTTTTTTCCCCATTGACTTCTTCTAGTCTACTCCCTTCCCCCCTACCCCGGGCCTTCACCACACTATTATCTATGTCCATGGGTTATGCATATATTATCTCACAATTTTCCCCAAAGAATGTTAGGGCTGCTGCATTCTCTTTGAGATCCTTGACCAGCAAACCATCTGGAAGCAAAGCACTATTAGAAATCAGCAGTGTTTGTGGAATGTTTCCCAGTGTGCTCAGCATAAATCCAAACTCAAGGCCTCGCCTGATCTGGCTCCTCTGTACTTTCTAGGCTTATATCACACACTCCTCCTCCTCCTCCTTCTTCTCCTCCTCCTCTTCTTCTCCTTCTCCTTCTCCTTCTCCTCCTCCTCCTCCTCTTCTTCTCCTTCTCCTTCTCCTTCTTCTTCTTCTTCTTCTAAAAATATATTTTTATTGGTTTCAGAGAGGGAGAGAGAGATGGAAACATTGATGATGAGGGAGAATCATTGGTTGGCTGTCTCCTGTACACCCCACACTGGGGATTGAGCCCATTATCTGGCCATATGGCCTAACAGGGAATCAAACCATGACCTCCTGGTTCATAGGTTGATGCTCAACCACTGAGGCACGCCGGCTGGGCCCTCTCTCTTCTGATTTAATTTATTCTGGCCACACAGGCCTTGGGTTAGTTCCTTGAAGGCACTGAGCTCTTCCCCAACTTGGGACCTTGATCTAGGGCCTTCTAGGCTGTTTTCTCTGCTGGAGCTCCCTGCCTTCACTCTTGGTCTGCTTGGATGACCCTGGCCTAAATATCACATCATCAGGGACATCTTCCCTGACCACTCCATCTAAACTGAAATCAGCCACCCTGTGCTTCTCACAGCACCCAATATAATTTGTGATTTACATATATTTGCATGTTTACTTCAATGTTTGCCCTCCTGAACTAGACTGGAAAGAGAAAGTAGGGGCTATCTTTTTCTTTGTTCACTATTGTACTTCCTAGCACATAGCAGGCACTCAATACATATGCGCTAAATTAGTGAATGAATGAATGCATTCACAGGAAATTCCCAGCACATTCAGCTCTTATTGGTTGTTTAATTATGACACAATTTATGAGAACACTTAGTGAAATTGTCACTCTGACTCTGTTTTGATTGTGGAAATCCCTATTGGTCCTTCTGTAAATTGGCAACTATTCTGATGTGTGTTTATTTAGAATTAATGGACCTCTTTAATGACTCAGTGGGAACACCATTGAGCCAGTTAATGCAACCTCTGTTCTCTCAATCTGAGTTGTTGGTAAACTGCAGGGAAGTTCTCCTGGCCAAGAAGATACCTGAGATTTTGAGTTTGAGCTAAAATATCCTTAAGAGAGAAAAATCAAGTGAATCTCAAGTGACTGATTTTGTCCATGAATAAAAGTCAGGATTAAGTCCTGTGTAGAATTACTACACTACACAGCCAGCTGACTGCTGACTGCAATCAGATTTGCTTAGCTGTTGTTGGGACCACATGAAAACGGGGTTATTTATTAAGAACGGAATAGTTCCTTTTAATTCTGTAGCAGTCATGTCTCTCTCTCTCTCTCTTTTTTTTTTCTTCTTCCAGTCCATGGAAAGTGTTATCTCAGGCAGCTTTGTGCAGGAAGTTGGGTTTATCACTTCCTCACAGTCGCAGTTTGTCTAGGACTTAACTACATGCTATCAGATTACATCAAAATGCAGGCCTTTGTGTGTTTAACTCATCAAAGGAGTGGACCCTCAGGACTTCATATCACTTCACTGCATATGCAGCCATGTAGCAAAACAAAGCCTATCTAAACAGGACAGAACTATTTCTGTTGTGCGGCAGCTCCGCTAGCTCGAGCTTGCAGAAATGGTCCGGTTTCAGGTGTCTGCAGTGTTTCACTTCTTGTTTTTATATTTATCTCTTTTTAGAATTGCAGTCATTTGCCTAGTTGTGTGCAAGGAAGGAAGACCCCAAATATTACCTACAAGGGAGTAGACAAGACGGCTCCAATCCACAGTGTCAGTTGGAGGCAGCACTCACCTTCCTCTCATACTCTTGATTTTTCACTTGAGAATTCCAGTTGCTGCTGTCACCGTCTGGCCCTTGGAGCTGGCCATGCAGGGGCTCCTTCCTCTGTTCCCTGGTTGCGTGTCCTGGGGCAAGTGACTTCACCTCTCTGAGCTTCACTTTCCCCATCTGATAATGGAGAAAATAATGACACCTGCCCCATAGCCTTATGATAGGGAATAAATGGTCTGAATGAAATAATATGTGAAAAGTGCTTATGAAACACACTGTGCTCACCATAGGAGGGACAGCAGTACTGCAAGCCACACTCTGCAGAGTGGCATGACCAGCTGGCAGGGTCCCAGCCTGGCTGAAGTTTCTCAGGCTGCACTTCCACCTCTGGGGCCTCGTGGCTATTTTCTTCTCCCTGGAGTTCCCTCTTCTGGTGGTGGGCTGGCAGCCAGATGGTGCCTCTCTCTATTGGCAGCCACAGGAAGCCAATGCAACTGTGAAGTAATACTTCTGCCCCAGGGCTGGCTCCGCCCTGTTGACCAAGGTTTGTTTTTTCTTCTTTCAATCAGCTCAGCCAACTCCTTTTAATGCGTTGCCTAAAAAGGACTTATCACCCAGCTCTACGGCCCAGGGAAATGGCTGACTGCCCCAAAGGCTTCGGAACAGCAACAGCTTTCGGGGGATAGAAGTGGCGAAGGAACTTCCGCCCAGCTCAATGCTTCAGAAGTTTGGGGGTATCATCTTGCAGCAACTGTCCCATATGATGCTCATTTACCAAAATCAGATGTCAGAGGAAGAGGGATGGGGCTTGATTCTGTAAAATCCCTTTGAGCCAATGGAATATAATGAGGCACTCCTTTAAAAAATTATTTGCATTAAGTCAGTATGCAAATTTTCACAGGACTATGACCGGAAAGAAATTAAGTTACACCTAAAAAACTGTATGCTTTAAGAAGGTACATGTTGTTTCTTTTTCTTTTAAAAAAACTGAAACAATTTTAAATAGGAAATGGAAACAAGCCTAGTGCTTTATTGCTTCTTTATACTCGGGTTATTCACGGATGGTTCCCTATCTTCATTGCTTCCTCCTTTCTAGCCTCTGAGGTGGCTGATGTCCTGAGAGTCACTTTGCCTCAGCTGTTCAGAGAGTCGCTTCAGAGCCACCAGCCACCCTCCAGTCAGTGCCACCTGGCTTTGAGTTGGTGTTGGAGTTTCCGATCCAGTGAAGTTTGCCTCTCTGCCCGGCCCCTGGGGTTGAGTTCTTTGGCTATCTCTTTAGCTTTTGTCCCTGGATGCTGTGTCTCAGAACTCCCCTTAATGGCCACAGGGTCAGTCTCACCTCACCTTCAAGCCCTACTCAGGAGACATGTTCCCAAGCAAGATCAGCATCTTGGGCTCCATGTTATCTGGGAAGAGTTAAGACATTTGGCTATAATCCTCTTAGGAGAGTTGTGAATACTAAGGGAAGACCAGCTCTTTCTGTAGATTGATAAGATTAAAAATCAATTCCTTTTTTCTAATTGTGCACACACATACTCCTAAACATTGAAGGCCCTTATATCAACCTCCTTGAGATTATTCTTTGTTATAGAGTATTCTAGAGTTATATCAGTGCATATAAAAGTATCTTACATAAAAAACAAAAGAGAATATAATGTATATTATTTTTTTAATACATTTTTATTGATTTCAGAGAGGAAGGGAGAGGGAGAGATAGGAACATCAACGATGAGAGAGAATCATTTATTGGCTGCCTCCTGCAAGTCCCCCACTGGGGATCGAGTCTGCAACCCAGGCATGTGCCCTTGACTAGAATTGGACTTGGAACCTTTCAGTCCGCAGGCCGACACTCTGTCCACTGAGCCAAACCAGCTAGGACAATGTATATTCTTCTGAAACTTACATGTTATCTTTAACACTATATCTTAGGTAGATTCAAAGGTCAGTAGGCACAAATTTACCCCATTATTTTGTATGACTGTAGCTATTCCACAGTAGAGCGGACTATAATTTATTTACTCAATTCCTTACTGGTGGACCTTGGACTATTTTAGATTTTTTTTTGTTTGTTTTTTGGCTTAACAAACAGTGTAGTACTGAACATCTTTCTGTAAATAGCTTTGTGATCATGTGAGTATTTGTTTAGAATTTTTGGGTTAAAGGGTATGCACATTTAACATTTTAATAAACATTACTAAATTGCATACCAGTGTACCAGTCTGCAATCTATACAAACACTGAGAAGTCCTGTTTCCTTAAATACTTATCAACTGTAGTATTACCAAATTTTATAAATCTAATGGGCAATAGGAATCTTATTCATTTGTGTTTCTCTTATTACTAGTGAAGTTGAATATCTTTTAAGATGGTTTTTGGCTCTCTGTATTTCCTCCTATGTGAGTTTTCTGTTTGTATCCTTTATTCGGTTTTCTGTCCCGTCATCTTTTTTTTATTGGCCTGTGCATCAGTTGGAATGTTTGGGGCTATAATTACAGATTGCTTAGTAATATGTGGCTTACATCTATTATTTACTATATTCTATAACACAACCTGGAGGCAGGGCATTCCAGCGTTGGGCAGTGGCTTAGGAATCTTGGCACAGTCTCTTTTTTCTGCTGTGTTGTTCTCAACTTGTCCTCTTGGGGTTTCATGATGGCTGCCATAGTCCTAGTCATCACATTCTAGACAACTGTCTTCAAAGCCCCCGCAAAGCTCCCCTATCCCAAATCTTCAAGCTTCCCTTTTGATCGTAGAGAAAAACTCCTCCTGGCAGCTCAGCTACAGGCATCTCCCCACAACCCAGGTCCCATTGGCCAGGATGGGGTCACATGTCCCTTTCCAGGCTGAGCTGCCCACATTGCTGCCATTTTTTTTTCTTTATCAATGATGAGAGAGAATCACTGATTGGCTGCCTCCCACCTACCCTCCACTGGGGCTTGAGCCCGAAACCTGGGCATGTGCCTTGACCGGAACCCATTCTGGGACCGTTTAGTCCACAGGCCAATGTTCTATCCACTAAGCCAAACCACCTAGGGAGGGCTGTCATTTTTAATGAGATTTTCCCTATTATTTTCCATGTTGTCTCCTGAATTCACTGAAGCAGGGAAATGCAACTTGATTATAATGCAACAATTTGAATTTAGGGTTAAATGCTATACCTGAAATATCAGACTGTCCTTGGCTCTCAATAACATATCTTTAAAGGCTCAATGTGTGACTTAAGCATGGGCAGTCCAGCCCCTTAATATCTGACCACACTTACTAAGTCGTAATATTTAGTCATTAATACCCAATACAATAATTTTTAGATTTCCTTCATGGAAGTGTAGGTATAAGATACCTTAAAAATCAGTGGAACTTTGTTTTTAGCAGATTATGATGAAAAAACACAATCTGTCATAGCTGTACAGAAGGCTTACCAGAAGATCAGGATAGAAATTGACCCAGGGAGGGTCCACTCTCAAGCACAGCAATAAACCTGGATTTTTATTGATTGTTCCCTTTTGACTTTTTTTCGTTTCCCTTTGCATTTCCTGTCTCTAGCACCACGTCAGTTTTCTTGAATCCTTTTTTTTTTTTTTTAAATTGGAAAACAGCATGAGTAAGTGGAAGGAATGTGGACTTTAGAGTATAAATAGACCTGAGTTTCAACATCACTTCTGCCTCTTACTAGTTGTGGGTCCTTGGGTAAGTTACTTACCCTTTCTGAGCTTCGTTTTTTTCTTCTAAAGATTGCCTTTAAAAATATAAATAACATTCACTAGGCATCTAGCATAGTATATGGCAGATACTCAGTACACATTACCCATAATTATTACCTTTTTGCCTCTGACTTTCTTACACCCATACTCTTTCTGTAATCACTTGTCATTCATTATTGGGCATGAATGAATCTATACATTTATGATCCTTGAAAGAAGTAGTTTACCTCTTATTTCCCCTTAATATTAGGTCAACAGTGTGATGAATCTGCCCAAAAATATAGCTTGTGCCATCTTAGCCTGAATTACAAGGGAATGAACATAAGTTGAGTGTGTCCTGAATCATAGTATTAGAACCTGAATGGATGTTAGAGGCCCACTGCTTCAACTCTTTATTTACAAATGAACTAACTGATGTAGCAAAGATAAATAATTTGCCCCAAACCCATAAGAAAGTATATGTAGATATTGAGATTTTCTCATTTCAGGAAAATAATTTTTTGAGGCAAAATTCATATAACATAAATGAACCACTTAAAAATGTACAATTCAGTGGCAGTTATGTGCATCCATGACCTTTATTTAGTCCCAAAACATTTTTACCACCTTGTATTCATTAAGTAGTCACTCCCCACGCTCCCTCATACCTGGTGATCCCTAATCTGCTTTCTGTCTTTATGGAGTTGTCTATTATAGATATTTCATACAAATGGAATCACACACTATATGATCTCATCTCACTATCATAATGTTTTCAAACATTATAGACAGTATAATGAAGAAAATAGAAAATGTTCTGTAATCCCACCTGCCATTGAAGACGACTATTAACAACCGATAGTTGCGGTTCCCTGTCTTCCACATAAATAAGTTTATGCTATTCACATCTTTTACTCGAATTTGTTTTTTCACTTAACACTATGATTGAAACAGCTTCCTGGATCGACACATACAGATCTCTTCATTCTCTTTTATTGATTGTATGGTGTTTCATTACATGATTTTAGTCTAGGTTGCTTAACAAATCTGCTGATGAACATCCTTCTTCCCCTCACCCCACTCCACCCAATTCCTTGCTAAGTAAAATAGTTTATATCCTAACCTGCTGAATGTGAATTATTTTGAAATCCCAGTATTGAAAACAGACAGGAATGGCTTCTGTTTCCCTGGGATCAGCTTGGATGCACTGGGGAATTCATGCATAAGTAAGAAGTAGATAAGCTTTGAGATTGATTGTAATTTCAGATTCTTTGATTCTTGGGATTAATGCTAAAATCATGGTAGTGATAGGGACATAGAGGCAAATGTCTAGGTCTGGGAGTTAGAAGGCCTGGGTTTCTCCTTCATTTTGCTAAGGACTAGCTCTGAGCCTTTGAAAAGTTACTTACCTCTTCAGACTTCAGTTTCCTCATCTGTGAAATGAGGTGAATGGGCTAGTTAATCACTAATATGATGACTTCAATTAGTTAGTCATTAATATAGTGATTTCAACTGAGGTCACTCACTGCCCAGGTTACAATGATTTCCCTTCTGTGGGAATAGCTCTGCTTCATTAGGGTAGGCCCCCAGTAACCATATGTGAGATGACCCTCCTATCTCAGCTATATCTGAATTATTGTCACAAGCCAATCCAATTAAAACAATTCTTTAAGATTTTTGAATACGAACCACAGAAAGTATGGGCAGTTCCTCTCTTGTGGTTAGGAGATGTGAGAAGTGAAACTTGGTAGCCATTGGTAACCATATTATCAGCGTATTGAGGTTCTAATATATAGAGGGCAAGGGCAGGACTCCTGTGCTATGGGTTAATGGTGGAGTAATCACATAAAAAAGGAGCGACCTCTAAGTACCATGTGGTATCCTAGATTGTATTCCAGAACAGAAAAAGGACAGTGGAAAAACTGGTAATCCATGTACTTAGTAAAGTCTGTAGTTAGGTAATAGTATATGACAATGTTAATTTTTTACTGTTAACAAAGATGTCATGGCTGTGTACATGATATGAACCCTGAGGACTAAGAAGGGTTCCTGGTGGGTAACTGGGTTAAGAAACACACACACACACACACACACACACACACACACACACACACACACACTCCCCACAGAGCCTAGAGGCCGTTTCTGCACAGGGGCCTCTCACCAAACTGCACTTCCCCGAGAAGCCTCTGTGCTAACCTGCCTGTGCTGAACCGCCTACCTCTGCACTGTGTTTCTGCCATCTGAGCTAGCCCTTATAGAGGTTTCCCCAGCCAATCAGAGCTGTGCAGCTCTGACCAATAGAGCAGCTCTATTCTGACCAAATCAGGACAGTGACTTTTGGGCCAGTCAAACTTTAGGGATTTGGCCTCCTCATTTGCATGAGGAGGAGTCAATCAGGGACCATGGGCAGGGACTTCTATTCATATAAGCCAGCTTCCATCTGGCTTGGGGAGTGCCCTTTCCACCAAGACCAAAGAATACGTTTCCCTGTTCCAGAGCCATGCTGTTTTCACAGCTGCGTTGTAGCACTATTGAGCTGTTCCACAGCAGTGATGTTTTCACAGCCATGCTGTCTCACTGTTTGCACTGAATAAAGTTTCCTTCTTCCCCCACCCCAAATTGGGGATTCCAATTGATGTTGAATAAGCGCCACTGACCATCAGTTGACAATGATAACATTAAGGGAAGCTGGGTGAGAATTCCTTAAACTATCTTTGCAATATCAACATTGTATGCTTCCAGATATGCTTCAATGAGATGGGCACAACATTTAAAAAAATATATACCCGCCTTTAACCATGAGGAATTTCACTATGAGGAAATATTGAGAGACATTCTATTAATGACTAGATGATGTCCTTCAAAAATGTCAAAGTTGTAATGGACAAAGAAAGACAGGACATCTCTCAGATTTGGGAAGCTTAGGAGACATGAAAACTAAATGCAATGTATGATCCTGGATTCCACCGTAGACCCCCAAAAAAGACCATTAGTGAGGTAATTGGAACCATTTGAATAAGAACTATAAATTTGCTAGTAGTATTGTATCAATATTAATTTTCTGGTTTTAATAACTGTTCTGTGGCCATAAAATATGTTAAGATTTGGAGAAGCTATAGGAATTCTTTTTACTATTTTTGCAACTTTTAAAAAAGTCTGAAATGATTTTAAAATATAAAATTAAAACACATACTAAAAGGTGACATCACCAAAATGGTGTAGGCAGCTCCAAACACTTACCCCTCTACAGAAACATTAAAAAAATAAATAATTGTCAAAACAAACTTTGTCAGAACTCTGAAAAACAGTTAAATATTCAGAACAACCAAGGAAATGCTGAATCAAGAAAAGGGCAACTTAGAAAAGGCAGGACCTTTTTGTGCTATTTTTACTTGCCCTTGACTCGCCCCCTCCTTGGCAGAATATTGAAGACAGCAGCCTGCATTCCCAGTGTGGGACCCTGGCCCTCATTCCAGAGGGAGTAGAGCAGACTTTATTCATAAATCATTGTGTTTGTTCTAACCTGTCTAGAGGTTACCTGAAGGACTAACGCAAGGTATGTCTCTGTTTCACCTACTCTAAACTTATTCAGGGCAGAAAAGTGGTGAATATTGCTTGAAATATTATAAGGTGAACAAAACAACAGCAACAGCAACAACTCTGCAGCTGCCTGGGCAAAAGATTATAGTTGAGACATACACCAGACTGCCCAAACCCTGGATGGAAAAGCTGGGAGAGACTTTCTTTGAGAAATTAGGCCATTCAAAAAAGCCCATGTATACAGAAGATTTTAAAAAGCCACACTCATGCCCAAGACAGAACATATCCTCAGAAAAGATATTTCTCTCTCACACCTATATTTCTCTCTCTTTTTCTCTTTCTCTCTCTCCCACTCCCTTCCCCTCTCTCTAAAATCAATAAAAACATGTCCTTGGGCGAGGATTTAAAAAAAATTAAAATATTCTTGGGGGCAGGAGAAACTGGGTGAGGGAATAGATGGACCATAATTGGCCATCGGTTTATAATTGAAACTGGGTGACTTGAAGCATGAAAGCTCATTGGACAGACTTATATATAACAATTCAATCAATGACCTTTCACCATCGTGGCTCTTGAGAAGTTATCCAATTTTTGGGCAAAGTCATTATACCCTTTCTTGTGGTATAATGACTTTTCATTCTAACGCACTCTAAATAAATACACCTTCAGAAGTGCTATTCAACATTATGGTTTAGGCCAAGACACGCCCATTTACTCAGTAACACTTTCTAGAATATCAGATGGGACAAATTTGAATTGCCTGCCTTGTTTGGATGAACCCAAACCAGTTTGCTTTGCAAGAGAGAGATGAAGATGTAGTGCTATCAACAACTCTTCAGTCTGTTTCATACATATACTCTTTTCACATTTAACCTTTTTTTCTTCCACAGGTGGCTTTCTATGCCATAGCCTATTTTTAAGTGCAGGTTGAGTGTAAGATGATTCCAAGAAGTGCATTACTCCTATCTTTCTTCCTCTTTGGGTAAGTACACTAAGCTCTCATTATCTTACATGTTATGTATGAATGGTGTTTATTTACATTACAATTGTCTATTACTTACTGTTATAGGCTGAATTCTGAGTTGTGTCCCCTCAAACTCAATGTTGCGTCCTAACCCTCAGTACATTGGAAGTGACTGTATTTGGAGAGAGGACCTGTAAGGGGTAATTAAGTTAAAATTAGGTCATTAGGAAGGTCCCTAATTCAATGATACTGGTGCCATTAGAAGAAGAAGAAATTTGGACATAGACCAGTAAAGTTGGATGCCTATAAATAATAATCTAAAGCTTCAGGCATTGGACATCTCTGACACATGAATCAAGATTACTCCACAATTAGATGATTTGGTTGGTCCTGCATCTCATGACCCATCCGTACAGGTCTATTTCCTATTCAGGGGCTTTGGCTTGCAGATAAAGCAATGAAGCAAAGTGGTTCAGAGCATTTTCTAGGAGTTAGACCTGAGTTTGAATCCTGGCTCCACTATATATTATGTGAGTGACTGATCTTAAATAAATGATCTTTTCTATGTCCCAGTTTCTTCATCTATAAAATGAGGTAATGACACCTGTCTTTTATAGTTGTTAGCAGGAGTAAATGAGATCATATATGTAATAAATATATGCATTTAGCACAGTGCTTGACCATTATTATTTTGCTGTCTTGAAAAGATGTGGCAATTCAGAATGACTGAATCTTTGGTCTGTGTCCATCTGATATATAGCCTAGGCTGAACTGTCATTTGTGTTATCACTTTGTGTGTTACCACTTCTCTTAAGGTGACTGAAGTCATCAGGCATCCTTCCCTTTTTTGCAATTTTAAGCCTCATGTGAATGAACCTCAGGAAATGAACAGATTTCAACATACTTAGGGAAGTAGGAAGGTTCAAATCAGAAGAAAATCTACCTATCATAGAAATTCAACAGAGGTAAAGATTCATTCATTTATTCAACAAATAAAAAATATTTATTGTGTGCCCAGTATATGCCAAGCACTATTCTATATGTTGGGGATATAGTGGTGGACAAAACTGACCAAATGCTAGCCTTGGAATGAAAGTTACATTTATGTGGGGCATTGACACTATGCGTTTAGTAGGTGACATTTACTGAATACACAAGTGGTTAGAAAAATATATACTAAGTTTCCTGTGATTAAACCAGTGATCAAATTGCTCATGAGGATATAAAATATCATAGGAGAGGTACAATTAATGAGGCATGAGTAAATAAATATGAATGATTGAAAGGATAGTGAAACTCAGGAAAAGAGTGTGGTTTCTAGGTATAAAGGTTCAGGTTACACTGGTTCATGGATACACATTTTACATCATCTTTTTATTCAGTGTTCTAATT
Source organism: Plecotus auritus (assembly GCF_963455305.1). Lineage (NCBI taxonomy): Eukaryota > Metazoa > Chordata > Mammalia > Chiroptera > Vespertilionidae > Plecotus > Plecotus auritus. Next base: position 25,534,240 of record NC_137783.1, on the reverse strand, counting down.
CCCATTGTGATTCATTTTATGTTTAGACGACAGCCAGGTAACACCTTTTCCCTTTCCTATCAAGCATATTTAATATTCTCATTATGAAAGATATTATTCAAACTTTAGGCCTTCTTATTATTTATTGGAATAATACATGAGAAAATATGAATCAGTAAGGGAATGGTGTAACTTACTACTTTTCACACAAAAAAAGGAGGAAATAAGTATCTAGGAATAAAAATGTACAGAAAATGTGTAATCTTCTCAAAATTTTATCAAAGTAGACCTAAATAAAATAAGAGATATGTCATACTCATAAATGGGAGGAATTAGTATAATAAAGATATTAATTCTTTCTAATTTAATCTATAAATTTAATGTAATTCTAGTAAAAATTCCAGCAGGGCTTTTCATAGATCTTGAGGAGTTCAAAAATTTATATGAAAGAACAAATATCCAAGATTCACCAAGACAGTATTAAAGAATAACATAGAGGGACTTGTCTCATTAGATGTGAAGACTTGTTATAAAGCTATAGAAATTAAGATGATATTATGTTTGCCCAGAGACTGACAAATGGAATAGGATTGAGAACCCAGAAATAGACCCATGCACATAAAAAATGTGATATAGGATAAAAGAGACAGTATAATCAGTGGGGAAAGAATGGACCAGTCAATAGATGTAGCTGAACCAACTATTTATTCATACAGAAAATTTTCTTTTACTTCAACCACATATCATAAACAAAAATAAATTCCATGTGGATTAAAGACCTGGATGTGAAAAAAAGCACCAACAATAAAGAAAAAATTATTTTTCTTTTTTAAAAAAAGTTTTTGTTCATTTCAGAGAAAGGAAGGGAGAGGGAGAGAGAGAGAAACATCAGTGATGAGTGAGAATCATCCGTCAGCTGTCTCCTGCATGCCCCCCCACTGGGGGTTGAGCCTGCAACTCAGGCATGTGCCTTGCCTGGGAATTGAACCTGTGGCCTCTTGGTTCCTGGGTCAATGCTCAACCGCTGAGCCACACCAGCTGGGCAATAAAGAAAAAAGTGGACAAATCTGACTATATTAAAATGTAAAACTTGTTTGTCAAAAGAATACTATAAAGTGAAAAAAGGTGCACATTGGACAAAGATATTTGCAGCACAATAAATGCTAAGTGATTGATAGTGAAAATATTTGTAGAACTCCTATAAACGAGTAGGAAAAATACAAATGACCCAGTAGAAAATTGACAAAGAATCTATACAGGCAGAAGAGGAAATACAAATAGCTATTAAACAAATCCGAAGATGCTAAATTTCACCTGTAATCAGGAAATCAAATGAAATCAACAAGTAGTTTTTCACATATATAAAACTGGCAAAACTTTAAAAACTCTACAAATCCAGATATTGATTAAAGTATGCTGTGGTCTGAATGTTTGCATCCCCATAAAATTCATCACAGGTGATGGTATTAGGAGGTGAGACCTTTAGGACATGCTTAAGTTATGAGTGGAATTACAATTGACTCTTGAACCACACAGAGGTTAGGGGTGCCAGTCCCGCACACAGCCGAAAATCTACATATAACTTTTGACTCTACAGTTGGCCCTTCGCATCTGCAGATTCAACAACTGTGATGGAAAATAGTATTTCCCATCCACAATTGGGAATCCACTGTTGGGAATGCAGAGATACTGTTTTCCATGCGTGCTTGGTTGAATCCCTGGATGTGAAACTTGTGGATTCAAAGGGCCAACTGTATTTATTGAAAAAATCTGAGGTAAGTGGACCAGAGCAGTTCAAACCTGTGTTCAAGGTTCAACTGGAGTGTCTTATAAAAGAGGCTCCGAAGTGATCCCTCACCCCGTCCCCCTTGTGAGGATACAGTGAGAAGTCTGCAACCTGGAAGAGGCCTCTTACCACAACCCAGCCATGCTGGTACCCTGATCTCGGACTTCCAGCCTCCAAAACGGTGAGAAATAAATTCCTGTTTTTATATGCCACCCAGTCTGTAGTTATTTTGTTTAGCAGCCCAGACAGGTGCATAGCAATGAACTTTTTCAGTACTTTGATGAGAGGGAAACTCGATGAAATCACTGTGGAGAGAAATATTAGTGTTGCTCTTTCCTTGCACCTCATACCTGCCAGCAGTTTTTAGGAAAATGGAGAATGCCTATGGTAAGTTTTGTTCTTCAATATTCCTGAGTTTTCTCTCCTTCCAGGAGTACAGGAAGACTCCCCCCCAATTCCTTGAAATGGCCATGCCATTTGCTTTAACCAATGAAATGTGAGTGTAAGTAATGTGCGTCACTCCTGGGCACCTCTAGCGGCTGGTGTGCTTGGTCTATGCTGTCATTTTCCTACTGCTATCATCTTGGGAATGCGTGTATGGAGATGTCATAGACTGAAGCAGGCTAGAAACAAGGGCTAGCAGGTGGAGGCCAGCTGCCCTGGAGAGTCACCTACACCCACAATGGACTAAAAGAAGCCTTTTAAACTACCGACATTCTATGGTTGTTTGTACTGCAGCAAAAACTAGTTTTCCTGCCTGACAAATGCCTACCCGATGACCTAATGCTACTTCCAAGTATATATTTTAGAGAAGTTCTAGCAAATGTGCACAAAGAAATGTTAGATATTAATAGTAAACAATTAGAAAGTACCTAAATGTCCATCTAACAAAAAGAAATAAATGAATGAATTGTATATTCTTAACATTTTTTCGGGGGAGGTTGCACCTTATTCCCTAAGGGTTGGAACAGCAACTTGCTTCTAACCAATGGAATACAGCACATTAAAAAAAAAAACACCCCAAAACAAAACTGAAGGGAATGGAAGGCAAGGAGCTGACAGAAATAACTGTAAGAAACAGTATTTTGACTGAAATACTGTCAGGCTAATGACAAATGATCTGTATGCAAACACTGAGCTGTAGTTGGCAAATTTGTTTCTCAGGGATATGGGTTAGGAACTTTGAGACTACTTTGTTGTCATACTACGGTTGATAAATACACTTGTCCTTAAGAAGTGAAAAAAATTGGTAAAATCCGAATAAATTCTGTTTTTTTAGTTAATAGAATTATGTCAAGATTAATTTCTTAGTTTTCATAAATGTTCTTTAGTTATTTAAAATATGTTCAGAAAATTGAATACTGTATTACAGTTAGAATTATTCACTTACATAGATAAATCTCAAAAAAAGATGAGCAAAACAAAACAAAACAAAAAACCCTAAGATGCGTAAGTATTCTTATAGCTTAATCCCATTTATATAAAGTTTGAAAATATGCAAGAAGATCTGGTTATGAATATTGAATGTACATAGTGAAAGTAGATAAACATACAGGCAATGGCAGAAGTTAACTTCAGGTTGGTGCTTCCTCTGTAGAAAGAGATGCTTTAAAGGATGAATGGTTGATATATATTAGTCTTTGACAAGTGTGTAAATTTCATAGTAATATTTTGTTCATTCTAAATCTTGTTCAGTTACATAGGTTCAGATTGCATAGTTTTTTCATTTCCTTTTAAAGGAGTGTATCACTCATACAACTTGGGTTTCAGCTGAATCTACTTTTTAAAAAATCCCTTCAGTTAGATCTCTGCTTAAACTTTGTCCCCTCAGAGAAGCCCTGCTTCATTTAAAATAGTACCCCAATACTCCATTACTATTTATTCCCTTACCTGACATATTTTTCCTCATAGCATTTCTCATATCTGACAGGTTATTACAGATTTGTTTACTATATTGTCTGCAAGGACTTTGTTTACTGCTATATCCCTGATACCTAGCACACAGCTGAGCATATGAGAGACACTCTATAAATATATATATATATTGATGAGGGGGGCTCAATGGGGAAAACCGGGGAGAATGTGTAATACTTTCAACAATAAAGATAAATTTATATATGTATAAATTTATATATATATATATATATATATATATTGATGAGGGAAAGACTGAATGAATGAATATTCAGGGAGGCAAGAGGAAAAGTACATATCTGGTCTTTGTTTCTGCTTCACATGGCTCTTAGTCCAACAAGATGGGAATATTCCAGACCAATGTTACTCCAGCTGGGAGAGGGCCTTCCAAGGGAAGTTCTGAGGGAGCTGGGATAAGACCTGCCAAGGTGGGGTGCCTTTTAGTTTAACTTCTTCCCTAATGACCTCTCCACAACCTTGGCAGCGCCCTCCTTTTTTCCCTTGTTGAAGACTCTTCCTCAGTGGGTTTAAATACCACTGGACCTAGGACTGACCTCTTAAAGTTTTCCTCAGTCCCTTAATTAATGAGAATCTTTGCCTTTCCAACCAAGAACAATGTCACCGAACTCCTGTTTCCTGACCTTTCAGAAAACTCAAGGATGTGGGACAAAAGTCACACTATAATTAGCCAGATCGATTCTGCTCAGCTGCTGTTGCGCTGTACAACCTGTCTTCTTAGCCTGACGAGCGTTTTCTTAATAAAATCAATATCATGTACTCTCTTCTCTTGTGAGGTTTGAACACTGGTTGTATTAATTTTCCCCCCAGTATTTCCTTGGGCACTAAGGTTAAAATTACTGGTATTTTTTATTTCTCTTTTATTATATAGTCACCACGTGAATCTTTTAAAATCTTTAGTATGAATTTGAAAACCAAGTGTGGTATAATAAGTATGACATTTTATTTATCTAATGTCATTCTTTCTAAAAAAAATAAACTTTTAGAGCATTTTAGTTTCACAACAAAATTTAAAGTGCAGAGATTTCTCTTATACCTCCTGCTCCCACAGTCATAGCCTCCTCAGTTGCTCATTTCTTTTTAGTGTGGAATACTTTTTCATTGTCTGCATTACTGTTATGAAGTTATTCATTCAATTATGAAGGAAATTTTGGTTGCTTCCAAGTTTGGGCAATTATGAAAAAAGTTGCCACAAACATTTGTGCACAGGTTTTTGTGTAGACATATGTTTTCAACTTGGACAAACATCAAGGAACACAATTGCTGGATCATATGGTAAAAATATGTTGAATTTTGTAAGAAACTGCCAAACTGTCCTCCCAAGTAGCTATACCATTTTATATTCCCAGAAGCAATGAATGAGAGTCCCTGTTGCTCTACCTTCTCACTGGCATTTGGTATTGTTTTAAAGTTTGACCATTTGGATAGGTGTGTAGTGGTATCACAGTGTTCATTTAATTTGTAAATGAGTTTGAAGTAGAGGAGTACTATTAAAGATGATCCAAAACTCCTGATAAAAAATGAACATGTGGCCGAAACTGGTTTGGCTCAGTGGATAGAGCGTCGGCCTGCGGACTGAAAGGTCCCGGGTTCGATTCCGGTCAAGGGCATGTACCTTGGTTGCGGACACATCCTCAGTGGGAGGTGTGCAGGAGGCAGCTGATCGATGTTTCTCTCTCATCGATGTTTCTAGCTCTCTATCCCTCTCCCTTCCTCTCTGTGAAATATAAAATATCAATAAAATATATTAAAAAAAAAATGAACATGTGCCCAGCTGTTGTGGATCAGTGGTCAACCCATGAAGGAGGAGGTCATGGTTTGATTCCTGATCAGGGCACATGCCGGGGTGGCAGGCTCAATCCCCAGTAGGGGGCATGCAGGAGGCAGCCGATCAATGATTCTCTCTCAACATTGATGTTTCTGTCTTTCCTCTCCCTTCCTCTTTCAGAAATCAATAAAAGAAATGAACATGTATACTACACGCTCAACTTTGATAGTTTCATCACTTCTGCACCCCTAAATCTCTAACTTCAAAAATTTTTCAAAATCATCTTTCTTATGAGTTGGGGCACACTTGTGTGTATATATATATATATACACCAATATATATATGACAATCTTCCCACCTCTTCCCAAAGTCACTAGATTCAGTATCACATTGGAATGTTTTGAGACCAGGTTAGAAGATGCTGCCATTGCTTTGTGTTTTCCCAGAAAAAAACACATCATTCCTAAACTTGGAAGTCATTTACTCTGGGGAAAAACATAAAAAAGTCAGCCCCCCATCTCAAAAACCCTACTCCCATCCGGCATCTGTTAAAATCTTCTCTACATCTATGAGTCTGCTTCTATTCTACCCGTTCATCCATTTTGTTTTTGTGATTCAATTGTTGATAGATATGTATTTATTGCCATTTTATTATTCATATTTTTTATCTTTCTTATTTTCTTCTCCTTCATAAAGAAGATTCTTTAACATTTCATGCAATGCTGGTTTGGTGGTGATAATCTCCTTTAGCCTTTTCTTGTCTGAGAAGCTCTTTATATGTCCTTCGATTCTAAATGATAGCTTTGCTGGGTAGAGTAATCTTGGTTGTAGGCCCTTTGCTATTCATCACTTTGAATATTTCTTGCCACTCCCTTCTGGCCTGCAAAGTTTCTGTTGAGAAATCAGCTGCCAGTCTTATGGGAACTCCCATAAGAGGTAATTAACTGCTTTTCTCTTGCTGCTTTTAAGATTCTTGGTCTTTAACCTTTTGCATTTTAATTATGATGTCTTTGTGAGAGTTTCTTTGGGTTCATCTTGTTTGGGACTCTCTATGCTTCCTGGACTTGTATGTCTATTTCCGTCACCAAGTTAGGGAAGTTGTCTGTCATTATTTTATTTAATTTTTTTTAATTTTTTTAAAAAATATATTTTATTGATATTTTACAGAGAGGAAGGGAGAGGGATAGAGAGCTAGAAACATCGATGAGAGAGAAACATCGATCAGCTGCCTCCTGCACACCTCCCACCAGGGATGTGCCCGCAACCAATGTACATGTCCTTGACCGGAATCGAACCTGGGACCCTTGAGTCCGCAGGCCGATGCTCTATCCACTGAGCCAAACCGGTTTCGGCTGTCATTATTTTTTTAAAATAGATTTTAAATTTCTTGCTCTCTTTCTTCCACTTCTGGCACCCCTATGATGCAAATGTTGGTATGCTTGAAGTTGTCCCAAAAGCTCTTTACACTAGCCTCATTTTTTCTTCTTCTTCTTTTTTTCTGTTCTAATTGGATGTTTTTTGCTTCCATATATTCCAAATCACTGATATGATTTGGCTTCATGTACTCTACTATTGATTCCCTGTAAATTATTCTTCATTTCAGTTAATGCATCCTTCATTTCTGACTGGTTCTTTTTTTGGTTTCCATGTCATTTTTTTATGCTGTTGAAATACCAAGTTCATTGAGCATCCTTATAATCAGTGTTTTGAACTCTGCATCTAATAGATTGTTTGTTTCCTTTTTTTTTTTTTTTTTTAGTTATCTTTCTTGAGTTGTGTTCTGTTCTTTCATTTGGGACATATTTCTTTTTCTCCTCATTTTGGCAGCCACCCTGTGTTTGTTTCTATGTATTAGTTGGAGCTGCTATGTCTCCCAAGCTTGGTAGAGTGGCCTTATGTAGTAGATGTTCTGTAGGGTGTAGTGGTACAGCCTCCCTGATCACCCAAGCTGGGCACTCTAGGTGTGATCCCCTCTCCCCTGTACAGGTTGTGTTGTGTACTCCTTTCTGTTATTGAGCCTTGATTGTTGTTGTAATGTCAATGGGAGAGATTTACCCCCATGCTGATTTACCCCCATGCTGATTGGCTGCAAGGACTGGATCTGACCACCAACAACCACGGAGGATCAGCTGTGCAGGGGCCCACCCCACAGAGCAGGACTTACTTCAGTGGGGCTCTGGTACCTGCTGAGTTTGCCACTTGAGTGTGTTGCTTGTGGAGGTGGTTGAGTGGTGCTTCTCTTCCTGGCACTGGAACCCCTGGCTGGGGAGCCTGATATGGGGCTGGGACCCCTTGCATCTTAAGGGGGACCTCCCCAGTCAAGGTATTCCTCCCAATTTTTCCCCACCACTTGTGGGTGTGGGACAGGTCCATGCCACGTCTCTACCCCTCCTACCAGTCTTGATGAAGAAGCTCCTTCTTAAATCCTTAGTTGTAGGACTTCTATTCAGCTAGATTTCAGGTGATTCTGAATGATGGTAGTCCTATAGTTTAGTTGTAATTTTGATGTGGTTGTGGGAGGATGTGAGAATTGTATTACCTACCCTGTCATCTTGCTAGGAGCCTGGTATACTTTTTTTCTTCATCCATTTACCTTAAATATGTTTGTGTCTTTATATTTAAAGTGGGTTTCTTGTAGACAACATAAAGTTGGGTCTTGTTTTTTGTCTACTCTGACAATCTCTTTCCTTTCATTGGTCTCTTTATATTAATGATGTTTAAAATTATTATTGATATAGTTGGATTACTTTATTTGCTAGTTTTCTATTGATTGCCCTTGTTCTTTGTTCTAAATTCCAAGAACCAGATAAAACCCAGCCACGGCATGATGTTCCACTATCTAATGTTATTTTTAAAAATATATTTTTATTGATTTCAGAGAGGAAGGGAGAGGGAGAAAAAAATAGAAACATCAGTGATGAGAGAGAATCATTGATCAGCTGCTTCCTGCACACCCCCAACCTGGGCATGTGCCCTGACTGGGAATTGAAACATGACCTCCTGGTTCATAGATCAATGCTCAATACCAGCCAGGCTATCTAATGTTATTTTAAATGTTACAATATTGTTTATATTTACAGTTTATTGAGTATGTGCAGGTGCTGTGCCAAGAATGTTGCATTTATTATCTTAGTCCATTTAATAATTCTATGATAAGAGTTATAATAAGTAGCACTTACTATATACCTGTTAAACTCATCACAAACATTATTATATACATTATCTTATTTAATGCTCTCAACAACCCTATGTTAAAGATAATGTTGTTATCCCGCCCTAACTGGTTTGGCTCAGTGGATAGAGCATCGGCCTGCAGACTCAAGGATCCCAGGTTCAATTCCGGACAAGGGCATGTACCTTGGTTGTGGGCACATATCCAGTAGGGAGTGTGCAAGAGGCAGCTGATGGATGTTTCTCTCTCATCGATGTTTCTAACTCTCTATTCTTCTCCCTTCCTCTCTGTAAAAAATCAATAAAATATATATTTTAAAAAAATGTTGTTATCCCCACTTTACAGATGATGGATCTGAGGCTTAGTAAGAGCATGTAATGTATCAACTATAGTCTTGTTTTCCTGTTAATTTTCCAAAACAACCCCTAGTGTCCCCACACTGCCTTTGACAAACATCTTCCTTTAGTGCCTAAGGCTAAGCCCTGTCACTGCTTACTTGTCTCAATAAATGATAACACAGGTATATCCTTTCTTTAAGTTTGCTTGTTCTTTTCTAGACTGTGAAGGCTTCTCTTACTCCTATTAAAATTATTTTTAAAAAATGTTTTATGTGAGAGGAAACCAAGATGGTGGCATAGGTAAACACCTAAACTGCTGCCTCGCACAACAATATCAAAACTACAACTAAAAGACAAAATGGACACCATCCAGAACCACAGGAAAGCTGGCTGAGTGGAAATTCTACAACTAGAAGAAAAGAGGAAAGCACATTGAGACTCAGAGGAGCTGTAAAAGGCTGAGGTACGGAGGCTCACACGCGGAGAGGTCGGGCGGCTGAGCGCACGGCTGGCTTTCTAAAGTGGGAGGGAGAAGGAAACTCCCGACTGCACTGAATTCCAGTCCTGGGTGAGACACTGGGAAACAAGACTCATTCAGGGGGAATCTGGACTGTCAGGAAAAAGAAAGCACACTGAGACTTGGGAGCTGCGGAAGGCAGAGGTCCAGAGGCACGCGCGCGCACAGAGAGGACTGACTGCTGAATGCACAGGAGGCTGAGTGCGGCTGGCTTTCTAAAGCAGGAGAGAGACAGAAGCTCCTGACTGCATTGAACTCCAGTTCCGAGCAAGTTTCTGAGAATCCTGACTCATTCGGGGAGAAACTGGACTGTCTGACAGCGGGCGAAACTCGAGGGCGGCTTTCTCTCAGAGGTGCCTGCAGCGATAACCGAGGGACACTGAGACCCCGAGGCCTCATAGGGCAGGGCTGACTGGAAACCAAGGCTGTCTGCTCCACCATGAAACTCCGCCCCATCCAAGCTGAGCACAGAGGCTTTTGCAATTTTGCAAGTCTTGTCTTATAGGAGTGTCTCCAGCACAGAAGTTCTCCCAGCGTACACACAGCTGATCCTCACAGCCAATTGGCCAGGAGGTCAATTCCTCCCAGTGATACCAACAACAATCAAGACTTAACTACAGCCGAAACCTGTTTGGCTCAGTGGATAGAGCGTCGGCCTGCGGACTGAAGGGTCCCAGGTTCGATTCCGGTCAAGGGCATGTACCTTGGTTGCGGGCACATCCCCAGTGGGAGGTGTGCACGAGGCAGCTGATCGATGTTTCTCTCTCATCGATGTTTCTAGCTCTCTATCCCTCTCCCTTCCTCTCTGTAAAATATCAATAAAATATATTTAAAAAAAATAAAAACACACAGAGTTAAAAAAAACAAAAAACTTAACTACAACAAGGCTGAGCACACAGCCCACAAAGGGGTGCACCAAGAGTGTCCACCTCAGGTTAACTGGGGAGGCTGAGGCACTGGGCCCTAGAGGACACCTACCACACAAAGCTACTCTACCAACTCAGGGAAGCAGCAAAAATGTGGAGACAAAGAAACAGGTCACAAATGAAAGAAATGGAGGAAAACAAACAACTGGATATAGAATTCAAAACCACGGTTATAAGGTTTTTCAAGAATTTCCTAGAAAAGGCTGATAAATTTAACGAGACCCTCGAGGATATGAAAAAGGACCAACTAGAAATTAAACATACACTGACTGAAATAAAAAATATTATACAGAGACCTAACAGCAGACTAGAGAACCGCAAGAATCAAGTAAAGATTTGAAATACAAAGAAGCAAAAAACACTCTGCTGGAAAAGCAAAAAGAAAAAAGAATTCAAAAATTTGAAGATAGTGTAAGGAGCCTCTGAGACAACCTCAAGCATACCAACATCTGAATTATGGGGGTGCCAGAAGAAGAGAGAGAGCAAGATACTGAAAACTTATTTGAAGAAATAATGACAGAAAACTTCCCCCACCTGGTGAAAGAAATAGACTTACAAGTCCAGGAAGCCCATAGAACCCCAAACAAAAGGAATCCAAAGAGGACCACACCAAGATACATCATAATTAAAATGCCAAGAGCAAAAGACAAAGAGAGAATATTAAAAGCAGCAAGAGAAAAACAGTTAATTACCTACAAGGGAGCACCCATACAATTGTCAGCTGATTTCTCAACAGAAACTATGCAGGCCAGACGGGGTGGCAAGAAATATTCAAAGTGATGAATAGCAAGAACCTACAACCAAGATTACTCTACCCAGCAAAGCTATCATTCAGAATTGAAGGGCAGATAAAGAGCTTCACAGATAAGAAAAAGCTAAAGGAGTTCATCACTGCCAAACCAGTATTATATGAAATGCTGAAAGGTATTCTTTAAGAAGAGGAAGAAGAAGAAAAAGGTAAAGATAAAAATTATGAACAACTAATACATGTCTATCAACAAGTGAATCTAAAAATCAAGTGAATTAAAAATCTGATGAACAAAATAAACTGGTGAATATAATAGAATCAGGGGCATAGAAAGGGAGTGGACTGACAATTCTCGGGGGGAAAGAAGTGTGGGGGGTGTGGGAAGAGACTGGACAAAAATCATATACCTATGGATGAGGACAGTGGGGAGGAGGTAAGGGCAGAGGGTTGGGTGGGAACCGGGTAGAGGGGAGCTATGGGGGGAAAAAAGAGGAACAATTGTAATAATCGGAACAATGAAGATTAATTAAATTAAAAAATGTTTTATGTATCTGTGTAAGTAGCAGTTAGCATAAAAGCTAAGGTATAGTGTATAAAAAGTCTTCCTGGCGTTGCTCTCTCTCCACTTCCCCTCCCCATTATAGTACGATGCTATTGGTTAGTCTACAGCCTGGCTTTGGTAGTAGAGGCCTAGGTAACCAACCCCCCCTTTGACCTCACCACGCCTGCACCTCTGCAGTGCTGGAGCCCTCTGTGGGAAAGGTCAGGACATTCGCTCCTCTCCTCATGCTCTCACACTTCTTATAATAACTGTCTTTTCCTGTTTCAGCTCACGGATAAGCTTTCTCGTGCTCATCTGCTCGTGTTCAATGCAAGAGCAAGCCACATTGTCTTTGCTGCAGGAAGCCACAGACACCTGCAGATTTGCCCCTGTAATCTGGCCCTTGTTCTCCAAATGTGGTCAGAATCCCTGGGTAGCTTGTTTAAATGAGCATTCCCTGTTATAACTTTCATGGATTTTGATTCATAGGAATAGGGGTAATAAGGAATCTGTGTTTTAATACCCCTTCTCCCGCAGAGTTCTTACTTTAAATATGTTCTTATTGATTTTTAGAGAAAGGGGAAGGGAGAGAGATAAAAACATTGATTGGCTGCCTCCTGCATCAAGCCCGCAACCTGGGCATGTGCCCTGATCAGAATAGAACTAGCAACCTTCTGGTTCATAGGTCGATACTCAACTGCTGAGCCACACTGGCTGGACCAGAGATCTTACTTTAAATTCCAAGAACCAGATAATCCCCAGCCATGGCATGATGTTCATCTGCAACGATTACAAGGTGTTCAAGTTCTGTAAATCCAAGTGTCATTAAAGACTTTTAAAAAAGTGCCATCCTCACAAGGTCAGGTGGACTAACGCATTCCATAAAGCAGCTGGTAAAGAGCTTACAGTGGAAACTTCACCTGAATTTGAGGAATGTAGAAATGAACCTGTCAAAGACCAGCGAGAGCTGTGGAATGAAACGATTGATGCAATGAAAAGAGTCCAAGAGATCAAACAGAAACATCAAGCTAAATTTATAATGAACAGGTTGAAGAAAATGAAGAACTACAGAAAGCTCAGGACATCAAAGAAGTCAAGCAAAACATTTACCTTACCCAGGTCCCTTTGGCATGCAGAGGCAAGCGGCTGGAAGACAAAATGGTACAAAACTACAAGAGGATGTGAACATGGAAGTTGTTTCTGACAATATCACTGTTTCACCATTTCTATGAGTGCATTGGGAAATCTCCTTTAGAGTCTTAGAACATCTATTGATTTATTTTTTACATACGGTAACTCGAAAAGGTGATGAAAAATACATCTCGGAGAGAAACCAAGATGGCGGCATAGGTAAACACCTAAACTGCTGCCTCGCACAACAATTTCAAAACTACAACTAAAAGACAGAACGGACACCATCCAGAACCACAGGAAAGCTGGCTGAGTGAAAATTCTACAACTAGAAGGAAATAGAAAAGCTCACATAGAATTGGAGGTACGGCAAAGGGTCTTTGTGCGCGCAGAGAGGAAGGGCGGCTGAGAGCCTGGCTGACTTTCTCTGGCGGAAGGGGGAAAGAAGCCCCCGACCGCACTGAACCCCAGTTCTGACTGCACTGAACCCCAGTTCTGGGCGAGCCCCTGGGGACCCACGCTCTTACGGGGGGAGTCTGGACTCTCGGGCGGAGACTCGGGAGCCGGGGAAGGCGGATGACTGAAAGCGCGCGCGTGCCAGTGCGCACAAAGGCTGCGGAGGTTGCCACAGGCTTTCCCTAGTGGAAGGGAGCCAGAGGCTCCTGAATGCACTGAGCCCCAGTTCTGACTGCAGTGAACCCCAGTTCCAGGCGAGCCCCTGGGGACCCACGCTCTTGTGGGGGGAATCTGGACTCTCGGGCGGAGACTCGGGAGCCGGGAAGGCAGAGGTCTGAAGGCACGCACGTGCGCGCAAGGGCAAGGCTGACGGGAAGCCAAGACTGAGACTCCACCCCATCCAAGCTGAGCACAGAGGCTATTGCAATTTGGCAAGTCTAATCCTATAAGGCTGTCTCCAGCACCGAACTTCTCCCAGCATAGACACAGCTGATCCTTACAGCCAACTGGCCTGGAGGTCAATTCTTCCCAGTGATACCAACAACAATAAAGACTTAATTACAACAAGGCTGTACACACAGTCCACAAAGGGGTGCGCCAAGAGTGTCCACCTCAGGTTAACTGGGGAGGCAGACCCACTGGGCCATATTGGAAACCTAGCACACAAAGCTACCTTACCAACTCAGGGAAGCAATGAAAATGCGGCGTCAAAGAATCAGATCACAAACGAAAGAAATGGAGGAAAACAAATGACTGGATATAGAATTCAAAACCACGGTTATAAGGCTTTTTAAGAATATCCTAGAAAAGGCCGATAAATATAATGAGACCCTCGAAGATATGAAAAAGGACCAACTAGAAATTAAACATACACTGACTGAAATAAAAACTATTATACAGAGACCCAAAAACAGACAAGAGGAACACAAAAATCAAGTCAAAGAATTGAATTACAAAGAAGCAAAAAACACTCAACCGAAAAAGCAAAAAGCAAAAAAAAAAATCCAAAAAGTTGAAGATAATGTAAGAAGACTCTGGGACAACTTCAAGCGTACCAACATCAGAATTATGGGAGTGCCAGAAGAAGAGAGAGAGCAAGATACTGAAAACCTATTTGAAGAAATAATGACCGAAAACTTCCCCCACCTGGTGAAAGAAATAGACTTACAAGTCCAGGAAGCCCACAGAACCCCAAACAAAAGGAATCCAAAGAGGACCACACCAAGACACATCATAATTAAAATGCCAAGAGCAAAAGACAAAGAGAGAATATTAAAAGCAGCAAGAGAAAAACAGTTAGTTACCTACAAGGGAGCACCCATACGACTGTCAGCTGACTTTTCAACAGAAACTATGCAGGCCAGACGGGAGTGGCAAGAAAGTTTCAATGTGATGAATAGCAAGAACCTACAACCAAGATTACTCTACCCAGCAAAGCTATCATTCAGAATTGATGGGCAGATAAAGAGTTTCACAGACAAGAAAAAGCTAAAGGAGTTCATCACCACCAAACCAGTATTATATGAAATGCTGAAAGGTATTCTTAAAGAAGAGGAAGAAGAAAAAAGTAAAGATAAAAATTATGAACAACAAATACATATCTATCAACAAGTGAACCTAAAAATCAAGTGAATTAAAAACCTGAGGGACAGAATAATCTGGTGAATATAATAGAATCAGGGGCATAGAAAGGGAGTGGACTGATAATTCTCAGGGGGAAAGGGGTATGGGGGGTTCATGAAGAGACTGGACAAAAATCATATACCTATGGATGAGGACAGTGGGGGGGAGGTAAGGGCAGAAGGTGGGGTGGGAAATGGGTGGAGGGGAGCTATGGGGGGAAAAAGGAGAAATAATTGTAATAATCTGAATAAAGATTTATTTAAAAAAAAAAGAAAAATACATCTCTTCCACATTGCCATCTGCAAAACATCAGATATTATGGATGCTAGATTGCATGTCAATATTAAACCTTTACTGATAGATGTACTTACGTAGATCATGAGAACTCTGAAAATACAAAGTGAATTGTGGACATAAAATAATCATGCCACTTGGATAATGGCATCAGGCAGCACTTATGTAGTAACTCATGACAAACACAAATGGCTAGTGATATATAAAATTTTTTTTTGCAGAAAAAAAAATCCCAAGAACCATTCATTGGTGCATGCCTATCTGGTGTAGGAGAGTGTGAGGATAAAGCGTAATGAAAGCACACCCTCACTCCTGGTTGCCCTTGACTCCTCCTTTGGAATTCTCATTTCCCTCTCTACCCCAGTTCCATGGGTCTTTGCATAACTGGCTGCTACCGTGATGCCTGGCTTTAGGGCTCTCCCAGCCCCTTGGCCTACATATTCACTTTATCCCAGTGTAGCTGTGATGTTTATCATTTTTTTCTAGCCCTTGCTTCACTGCTAATAATTAGCTCACACCAAGTTCTGACCCCACTGGTTGGGAGGAACCCAATAGCACATGATGCTTATGCTCCTGTCAATGCACATTGGGGGGACCTGACTTTAAATCTCAACTCCACTCAGTAACATGGTTATGTGACTGAGTCAGATACCACATCTCTTTGGGCCTCCACTTTCTTATTTGTAAAATAGAATGAGGATATTTGCTACACTTATGTCAAAGAGTGAATGAGTGGAAAGAATGGGCTAATGATGCATCCAAAGGGGAAGGTTTTGATATTGCTGTTGTGCTATAAAAGAAAATATTCAAATTAGTTGGAATGATCTTTTAGAAAATTATTATTTTTTTAATATATATATATTTATATTTTATTGATTTTTTACAGAGAGGAAGGGAGAAGGATAGAGAGTTAGAAACATCTATGAGAGAGAAACATCGATCAGCTGCCTCCTGCACACCTCCTACTGGGGATGTGTCTGCAACCAAGGTACATGCCCTTGACTGGAATCGAACCTGGGACCTTTCAGTCCGAAGGCCGACGCTCTATCCACTGAGCCAAACCAGGTAGGGCTTAGAACATTCTTTTATGTTGAGAGAACCTAACCCCCACGGGGGGTCTATCAGTAGTGGGGAGCATAGAGAAGTTTGCCTTTTTACAAAACTTTTAAAAGGGCTCCTATTGAAGCTGACAACCTACCATGAAGCCAAGATCAAAGCTGTTCTCTTTTAAATGAAAAAAGAAAAGATAACTTGTTATGTTTGTCTTTCTTCACGTGGGGTGCCTTCTCAGGGCTTGCTACTTTGAGAGTGGAAACCAATGCCTTTAAGATAAAAGCCAACATTCTTGCTTGTGAAATTGAAAGGATCCTCCAAATTATTTGTTAGTGTTTGGGAGAAAACTGTTCTTGGGGAACTGGAGGCCTTCACAGCTGCCAGGTGAGGCCTTTGAGGCTGCTCAGGCTACTTCTGAGAAGGCCCCATTTCTTACATTGAGCACTTAGCATCTGGGCCGCTGGGAACCAGAAAGTGGTGCCCAGCAAGGCTCTGTCAGGCCTGGAATTCTCTCCTCGCAGACCCAGCTGCTGAGGGTGCCCTCTGGAGGTTTATTCACTTTTGAAATATCTGGCCCCTGCTTTTAACAGAATTAGTAGCTGTGCACAGTTGGAGTCTAGCATGTGGTGGGTGCAAACCGGAGCCTGCAATTCCACGCTTTCATTGTACAGCAGGACTTTGAAGCAGGCCTTTCCCAGGCTGGTGGCCTGCATGGGAAATGCCTTGTAGATACGGCTCACAATAGGGAAATCCTCTCCTGTAGACTGTGATTGGGGCAGAAAACCGCAATAAAGGGCTGAGCTGTGACCTATTTTAAAAGAGAGATTAACACTTATTGTAAAAGTGCTAATCACTGATTGAATTAATCAAGGGCCAAACTACAAGGTGTTAACAAGAAAGATTAGTGACTTTGGGTGTGAATATTCAAAACCAGGGATTGTGAAATCTGGGACCAGAGGTTTTCCTGGGTACACAACAGAAAAAGAACAAATAGAAGGCAAGGTAATGAACTGCTCCTTTTACCTAGCAGTTTTCTCTTGAGCAGGCTGAGGAATCATTGTGACAAACGTTAAGTGTCAAATGCATGGAACAGTGCTTGGCTTATAAGAAGGACTTTAACTATTGTTTCTCTTTTTGTCTAATAGGTTAGGACTGTCAACTGAGGACTAGTGGGAAACTTTTGTTTTCTTTAGAGAAAGAAAAATGTCTGGCTCAATTACTTAAAAACAAAACAAAACTGAAGCCTAATTTGCCTGCAGGAAATTGAACAGATCTTAAATGTGTAGTTTAAGCTCAACTACTTTAACGTTATCATACAAGTAGTTGAGTTTAAAGGACTGGGGGAAATGCTTCAATGCTACGATATATGCTAAAATTATGTTCACCTACGTTCTGGAAAGTGATCTGTACTCCAAGAATCAAACAGCCAAGAAAATGGAACTTGAAAGTGAAATGAGAACATATAAGGAAATGGTTGATTCAACTAAACAGCTGTGTCCAAATCACTAAAACTAAATTAAATGGTTTCCTAGGAAGTCTGTATTTGCAGGGAACACAATGGGAGGGCAAAGGGGAGGAGGTGGGCACCTGGGGGAGGTTGCTTGGGGAATGAGGAGCTTTGGGAAAGAATATGATGAAAAGGCTTGAACAAATCCAGAAGGAAAAAAGAAACTGAAATAGATAATATATTAAGCAGAGTTAACTTGAAAAAAATCATTAAAAAAAAAAATCTGTGCCGAGCAATCAATAGTTGAATGAGTGCCTTTTTAGTACTGAATTGAGGAAGGAGGAGGAAGGCACTAACATTTATTGGGACTTACTGGGGTCATTGAATGGCTGGGAAGAGTAAAAGGATAACTTGGTTTAGGCCTCCAGCCCAAAGACGACTTCACATTTAAACAGTTCCAGACTAAGGACCTTAATTAAATAGGCGATCCGTCCCCTTAAAAAATTATCTTTATTATTGAAAGTATTACAGATATTCCCTACCCCCCATTGACCCCCTCCACCCCCCCAACCCCACCCCTCAGGCTTCACCACAGTTGTCTGTGTCCATGGGTTATGCATATATACATATAAGTTCTTTGACTAATCTTTTCCCCCCCTCAGACCCCCCCCCCTACACACACACACAACTTCCCTCTGAGATTCATCAGTCTGTTGCATGCTTCCATGTCACTGGATTTATTTTGTTCATCAGTTTATTTTATTCATTAGATTCCACATGTAATAGGTGATCCCTTTTAATCCTCACTATAATCCTACAAGGTGGGTGATATTACAGATAGAGAAACTGAAGCTCAGTATGAAGTCCTGGAGATATCTACTCAGAATAATTTTTTACTATAAATCAAATGAATCCAAAGTTGTTCAAGCAATTATGTAAATTTCCTTATATAGAAAAAAAATGTGTTTACTGTTAATTAAGTAGAGTATTCAGGTAATTGGCATGTTTAAAATTTTCATCACCTAGACCAGCACTGCCCAATAGAAATGTAATATGAGACACATAATATGATTTAAAATCTTCTAGTCATCACATTTTTAAAAGCAAAAGGAAAAATTTAAATAATATATTTTATTTAATATATAATTTCAACATGTAAGTAGTATACAAAATTATTAATGAGCTATTTTACTTTTTTTAAATTAAGTCTTTGAATTCTGCTGTTAGACTTACAGACTATTTCAGTTTGGATTAGCCACCTTTCAAGTGTTCAGTAGCCACATGGAGCAACCTTATTGGACAACAGACATATCAGACTATGTGAAGTACAAGTACACTGGTTCTAGCTTTTGGAGATAAATGACCCAGGAGGCCACAAGTATGAGAGGCCCATCAGAATGTGAATGGGTGAATGGTGAATACCTCCTTGTTTGCTTTCCCGGAGGAAAGCCATAATTTGATTATTTATTTACTTATTAACTTATTTATTTAGTCCCCAGCACTGATACATATAAAGCAAAAATCATGTTTATCCAATGGCCTCTGACTGGTCCTAATCCCCCAGTGGAGCAGCTATTGTTAGCAGTGTCATGCTTCTAGATATATTTGTATGCGTTTACATACATGCATACATTCAGAGATTTTTAAAAAAAATATATTTTATTGATTTTCCACAGAGAGGAAGGGAGAGGGAAAGAGAATTAGAAACATCGATGAGAGAGAAACATTGAACAGCTGTCTCCTGCACACTCCCTACTGGATATGTGCCCGCAACCAAGGTACATGCCCTTGACTGGAATCGAACCTGGGACCCTTGAGTCCCCAGGCCGATGCTCTAGCCACTGAGTCATACTGGTTAGGGCAATTCAGAGATATTTTATTGACATGATTGTTTTAAAAAAATTGGTGAAATAGCACATGTGTTGTTTCCCAATTTGCTTTTCTCATTTAGCAAAATGGCTTTGAGAACTCTTCATGTTGGTAGATTTATCAACCCCCTTCTTTTAAACTGTTGCATCGTAGTCTGTAATTTATTTAACCATTTCCTCAGCAATGGGTAGGCTCTTCCTAATTTACTAGTGTTGTTATTAGAACAACAATGGATATAGTAGCCTCTCTTTGATGGTGAAAGTAGCATCATTTTCAGAGAGGAGGATGACAAATCTGTGGAGATTGAGAAATTAAACAAATTGTTCAAATTGTATGATTGAGGGCCACTGCCAATGCCTCTCTGACTTCCCCAAGCCCTCTCTTAAAGCTACACCATTTCCCTCAGATGTTCAAAATAAGCTATTCCAAGTATTTCTTTGCTAGAGGATACCTCAATTTTTTAGGGTTTTGGAACTGCGATAGAGAATGAATAGAAACAAAATAATGAAAGCCCAGAATAGGTAAAGTCTCCAGTCAGAACAACAGTGTGATTCCAGTTTAGAAAATTCACTGGGATTCTTCACATCCTTGACCTCTGTCCTCCAGGTCCTCAAAGCCCTCACATTGCTTCTTGCTGCTCTCCGATGTCCTGACCCAGGCCTGCTTCTCCGCTCTTCCCCGCTAGTGCCCCATGTTCCAACATTCTTCATCACTGTAATCCTCCCGAGGGATTAAATTAATTAATTTGTATTTAATCCATACACATTAATGACAATTACCAAGTGTCCTCTAACCTTCATAAGGAGACCCATACTTTAAAAGATGTGTTAAACTGATGGTTTTTCTATCTATTTATCCATCTATTCATTCATTCAACAAACATTTAATGACTGTCTACCGAGTACAAAGCACTGGTTTAGGCCCTGGAGATGCAAAGATGAAATAAGGACCTCCGTATACTGTCAGTGGGGGCAGTAATCTTCGGGGTGGCCTGGGAGGAGAGTGTTATAAAAGGGAGCCATTTCAAGGTTCTACCCAACACAGTATTTAAAGATAGTAGAGAGATAAAAGTCCTTGTAAAGGTGTTCTGAAATGGACCATACCCTCTTCCACCCCACACCGTCCCTAGAGTTTTTTTCCCCTCTCTCTCCTTTTGGTCCCCAGGTCCTGGCTATGGAAGTTCCTTTGCTTATCTCTCCACAGCACAGCTGCCTCTCATTCCAGGAAAGGAACAAATCTGGCACCTCTGAGCAGTCCAAGAGCCCATGGTGCAAAGGCATCCTGTGATGAACTATTAAATCTCATTTGTGAGGCAGATTTCCATGCCAAGCATATACTGCTTAAGTACGAGATTAGTAACTTCTTCCCCACTGAAGTTCTTAATAAAATCATTAACATACTATGTTTAATAGTAAATTACTCATTGTAGATTTATACTAACCTAAAATATGTTTAAAATAGGTTTTTGCTTCCTCCACTCTCCCATGTTGACCAGATAGGCCTGGCATAGACCCAAAAAGGATTTTAAATTAGTGAGGCCGTGTAAAAAGAGCTTACCTTGTGCAAAAGGTACCCCCTCTTCCATGAAACAAAAAGGCCTGAATGACCACAAATCATTTAAAGTGAAGATTAAACATTTTAACAAGAACAGTGCCCTAATTCAGCAAATTTTATTTAGGTCCAAATGCAGTGCTATTGGCAATGAAGAGCAATTCGAGAAGCCATAACCCAAGACAATTATTGTGAGGGCCTTTAGAGTTTCCTATAAATTTCCCCTGGTGACCTCAGAGCCAACGCTCGACCATATAGTCAAATATTTGTATTAGGTGTTCCTGTGTTTAACACACTAATTAAAAAGATGGAATTCTTTGATTCTATCTCAAATCATTTACTTCTAATCTCTTTCTGGAAAAGCCTGCTGGATAAATGGAACTAAGAGTACGCTTTCTAAAAAGAGGCTTGAGCATGTTGCAATAAATCCAGGGGCCAAGGACATTAATGTACCTGAAGTGCTCTTAATGACCTATGGTAGCGACCAACCTTTATTTTGAAGGTTATAAATCCTTTGAGAAATGACTATAATGGGGAAAAGCTTTACCAAAGGAAACTTGAGTTCAAACATAGCTAAATGCACTGGCCAGAAGGGCAGGTTTAAGGACAGGTGAGGAAGCCATGACACTTTGAGGCATTAACTCAAAAAACTTGTCTTTGGTGAGCTTACAAGACTGGCCCTGAAATTTACCCAGAGGAACCAAAGTACCATTTGGAATTCTCTCCATTGACCCTATAATAATGTACTTCTCTTCCCTTCTTTCCCATGTCCAGTTAGGGATGGGAAGGACTTATAAAGAGATATCATCCAAAGTATGGGAGGACCACTTGCATCAGAATCACCTTGAGGGAATTACCATGAATGAACACTCCTAGGCCCAACCTCATTCCTACTGAGCCAGAAAGCTTTGTGATGATGGTGGTGGTGGTAGTGGTGGCAGGAGTGTGTGTGTGTGTGTGGGAGGGGTGGGGGTGGGTGGGTGGTGGTGGGAAGGCTTGGATTCTGATTTTTTTTGTTTAAAATTTTTAAATATTTATCAATGTATTTTAAAATAACAAGAATAAAAGCATTACATGCTAACATACATATCTCAGGAAAAATAATTATATTTTCCAAAACAACAAATACTTTTGTGAGAAGAGTGGTATTATTTTATATTTTTTCAAACCTCTTTAATATCTAGCTTTAGTTAAGAATGGATGAATTCTCTTTTCTACATTGAATCTGTTGAGATATGTTGTTTTGGTTGAAGACTGGCCTCATATATATTTTTATTGATTGCAGAGAGGAAGAGAGAGGGAGAGATAGAAACATCAATGACGAGAGAGAATCATTGATCGACCACCTCCTGCATGTCCCCCACTGGGGATCGAGCCTGCAAACCAAGCATGTGCCCTTGACCTGGGACCCTTCAGTCCACAGGCTGATGCTCTATCTCAGTGGTTCTCCACCTTTCTAATGCCGCGACCCTTTAATACAGTTCCTCATGTTGTGGTGACCCCCAACCATAAAATTATTTTTGTTGCTACTTCATAACTGTAATTTTGCTACTGTTATGAATCATAATGTAAATATCTGTGTTTTACGATGGTCTTAGGCGACCCTGCTAGCGGTTCTCAACCTGTAGGCCATGACCCACAGGTTGAGAACCGCTGCTGTAGAGTCTAAGACCATCAGAAAACACAGATATTTACATTATGATTCATAACAGTAGCAAAATTACAGTTATGAAGTAGCAACAAAAATAATTTTATGGTTGGGGGTCACCACAACATGAGGAACTGTATTAAAGGGTCGTGGCATTAGAAAGGTTGAGAACCACTGCTCTATCCACTGAGCCAAACTGGCTAGGGCTATAACCTTTAATCTTGTGATTAGATTTTTTTAAAAAATATATTTTATTGATTTTTACAGAGAGGAAGGGAGAGGGATAGAGAGTTAGAAACATCGATGAGAGAGAAACATCAATCAGCTGCCTCCTGCACACCCCCTACTGGGGATGTGCCCACAACCAAGGTACATGCCCTTGACCGGAATCGAACCTGGGACCCTTCAGTCCGCAGGCAGACGCTCTATCCACTGAGCAACCGGTTAGGGCGTGATTAGATTTTTAAAACCTACTTCTTTTAAAAGTTTTATCATTAATTTAGCTTGTCACTATTCTTTTTTATTCTTGTGGTTTTAGTTTGTTCCATTTTTAAAGTTTATTTATGTTAAGTTTGCTTAAGTTTTAAGTTTTTTCAAAGTTCATTCTTAAAAGTTTTTATTTAATTTTTTCAGTGTTAACTTGTTTTACCCTTTAATAGTCAATATGTCATAATTTTCTTCTTTTGATTTTTGGATTTCTGATTTTATTGCTTATGCCTATGTTTTATTTTCTATCTAAACATCTGAATTGATTTGTATTCACTGCTCTTCATCTGTTTGTTTTAATGTGGAAGTATGGCCACATGTGTGACGCCAAGGTATCCTGGCATCCATTACCTAATGTGCTTCTCTGACTAGGGGTACCTTGATTAGAGGTGAGGGGCTGGGAGAAGGGGAGGAGTCTGTAGTTTCTTTAGTAGGTCAAAGGAGCTGGAGCTAAAGGATGAATATGGTGCGTTTTCTTGAAGGATCCATTTTACTCAAAGTTCTGGGAGGGGAAAAAAAATTCAGATCCTTGGAGAGAAATTATCAATATGTACACTTGAAAAGTGCTGTCAACTTTAAAAAATTCATCCCAAGCTCTAGCTGGTTTGCCTCAATGGATAGAGCATCTGCCTGCAGACTGAAAGGTCCCAGGTTTGATTCCCATCAAGGGCACATGCCTGGGTTGCAGGCTCTATCCCCAGTAGGGGGTGTGCAGGAGGCAGCCGGTCAATGATTATCTCTCATCATTGATGTTTCTATCTCTCTCTCTCCCTCACCCTTCCTCTCTGAAATATATTTAAAAAATAATTCATCCCAAGCTTTAAAAATTGATAGACTCCATGTAGCAACATCTCAATTGTAAACCAGTGAGAAGTGTCCAGATGATATTTGTGTCAAATATGTTAACCCAAAGGCTTCTACCTTTTCTTTCCCCTTTTTAATACCGCCTTTAAAATTAAAAAGGCCCTCTCTCATTCAGGTTTGCCTTTGACAATCCCTTCAGTTTCCTCCTGATTTGCTAATTTTCTGTCTTTCCATCACAGTTGTCCCATGAAGCATCAGTTTCTCCTCCTGGGCCCAGCTCATAGACAAAAGTATGGTTCTTAAAACACTGAACTTTCATTCCTTCTCTCTCTTTCTCTGCCATCAAGGTGCGTGCATTTGAATCTCCTTCACCATGTCTTCCCACAAGACTTTCAGGATCAAGAGGTTCCTAGCCAAGAAACAAAAGCAGAATAGGCTCATTCCCCAGTGGTTTCAGATGAAAACTGGTAATGAAATCAGGTACAACCTGAAGGGGAGACATTGGAGAAGAACCAAACTGGGTCTATGAGGAATCACACATGAGAGATGGATTGCATATTTCTGCGGTATCCAGGTTTCCTGCATCTTTCAATGATTGAAAAGATCACTATTGTCTGGACAGTTGGGCATTTTAATTGGGAAATTATTGGACTCATGCTTTTGCTCTGTTGATTTTCTGTCTGCAGTAGTAGGCTGGCTCAGTAATAAATGTGTGAGACCTTTAAGAAAAACAACACTGAACTTTCCTTCTGCAATATGTCCTTCTCAGTGTGGCAAGGAATTGCGTTTTTCCCATGTGTTTCTCAGCCACAGCACAGTACTGATGCACTATAGGTGTTCAATGAATGTTAAATGAACCATTGAACGAATGAATGGATGCATGGATGAATGCATGCATGCAAGGATAGATGGCCAGCACTTAAAGATCACCCTTGACTTCTTGACTGCCAAATGTAATGACCTATTCTCAGTTCTCATTATTGCAAACCTTTCTGCAACATAACCTTCTCAACTTTCTCCTCTGCCTCTTATCTATTTCTTAAATATATTTTCTCCTTTGGCTTTCAAAATATAATGCTATTCTGGCACAATCACAACACCACCAAATACTTAATTCTACATCGTTTACTGGTTCCTATTTCTTATCCTGGCTTTAACTGTGCACATCCCAAGGCTCAGACACTGGATTTTCTGCCTGGTTCTACCTGAATAGTTGTCACAGCTTCACCCCTCACCACCATGCTGATAACCCCTAAATCTATATCTCTAGCCCTGACCTGTCACCTGAGCTCTGGCCTGTTATCTCTGTCTGCTTACTGTTGGAGACTTCTGCTTGGATTTCCCACTACCATGTATCCCAAACCAACCTCTTCAGATTATATCTTCCCTATGGGAAAAATGTATGTGTGTATGCGGAGGGTATATTTTACTTGCTTTGGTACCACTGCAAACAGTAATAATAAAATAATAATAATAGTGACCATATTCTTATTACCTATTATTTGTCAGGTTATTTAATCCTCATAACAACCCTGTAAGGTCAGACTTATCTGCCTTTGCATAGGTAAAAAACAGGCTTAGAGAAGTTAATCTGTCCCAAATCACAAAGCTAGTTATGTGAGATTCAAATTCAAGATTGAATCCCAAAGCTCAAGTTCCTTCTGCTATGTCACACAACTATAACATTTGAAAATTAATAGCTAAATTCCTTGAAAGGTGGGAACATCAGTGATTTCCATGAGTCCTTGGATTTTGGCATGATCTACACATCCCTCCATTCACAATGTTTGCCAAATAACAGATGGTGATTAAACATAGAGGGCAGATCTGGGTTCAATCTCAGTGCCTTTGGACTCAGACAGACCTGGGTTCAATCTCAGTGCCATTGTTTAGATGAGAGGGCAGTGTAGTTAACCTTTCTAAGGCTCAGTTTACTCATCTGTGAAATGAGGACATTAACACCTATCTTCCAGGAATATTGGGAAGAATAAAGGAAAGAATATACATCTAGAATCAATTGGAATATCCATCAAGTGATGAATGAATAAACAAAATGTTATATCCTATATAATAAAAGCCTAATATGCCAAGTGTCCAGTTGTCCAGTTGTCTGTTCAACCAATCAAAGCATAATCTGCTAATGATATGCTAAGACCGCTCAACTGCTTGCTATGACGTGCACTGACCACCAGGGGGCAGATGGTCCTACCAGTAGATTAGCTTGCCGCTGGGGTCCTGCCGATCCGAACTGAGCGAGACGGGTCAGACATGCCCTGGAGCCGTCCTGCTGTCCCTCCCCAGCTGGCCAACCTACCACATCCCTCCCCAGCCCCGATCATGCACTGGTGGGGTCCCTCGGCCTGGCCTGCACTCTCTCGCAATCCGGGACCCCTTGGGGGATGTCGGAGAGCTGGTTTCGGCCTGATCCCGCAGGCCAGGCTGAGGGACCCTGTGCCGTGCCAGCACAGCCAAGGGTTTGGCGAGGCTGAGGGAGGGCTGGTGAAGGATGAAGAAAAGACAGACAAAGAGAATAAGCTGGGTCTAGGTCAGGGGTGGGCAAACTTTTTGACTCGAGGGCCACAATGGGTTCTTAAACTGGACCGGAGGGCCGGAACAAAAGCATGGATGGAGTGTTTGTGTGAACTAATATAAATTCAAAGTAAAGGAGCGGAGGGGAGAGCAAGAGAACCCTCCACTCTTTCGGCTCCGCGGGCCGGATAGAACAGCCAAACAGGCCGGATCCGGCCCGTGGGCCGTAGTTTGCCCATGGCTGGTCTAGGTGGATCTTCTGTGCTTGAATGAGACCACAGAACAGATCTAGACTGTAAGCTGATGCTTTATTTTATTGTCAGAGGTAAACAAGATAATTTACAATGTTCTTGTAAGTTTCACTTGTTTTGGCAGCACTTGCTGCACCTCCCACAGCCCATTAGCTACCCAGGAAAGATCTAGGAGCAGTCACAAGATCAAGCTTAATTATGCTAAAAGGGCTGTGCCCTCTAAGCTGGGACTTGTTTGTGGCTTTGCCAGCAGGTCAGTCCGAGGCTTAACCCTATAACCGCTCCCTACAGGACCCCACTGGTGCATGAATTCGTGCACTGGGCCTCTAGTATTCACATAATGGAATACAGTTGACCCTTGATAGGGGGTTAGGGGTGTGGACACTCAGAAGTTTCAAAATTTTCATATATCTCCTAGCCAGCTCTCTGCATACTTAAGATTCCCAAACACTGACTGAAAATACCATTTGGCAACTAAAAGCAATGGTGTTCTGATGCACTCTACAACATGGATGAAACTTGAAATCATTATGCTAAGTGAAAGATAAAAGACCACATGTTGTGTGATTCCATGTATATGAAATATCCAGAATAGGCAAATCTGTAGACACAGAAAGTTGAATAGTGGTTGCCTGGGGCTGGAGGTGAGGTGGGAGAAGTAACAGTGTGAGGGCAATTGCAGTGACTGCTAATAGGTACAGCATTTCTTTGTGGAGGAGTGAGAATATTCTAAAACTGATTGTGCACAACTCTGTGGATGCATTAAAAAAAACCATTGAATCAAAGACTTTAAATGGGTAAATTATTTGGTATGTGAATGATATCTCATCAAATATGTTTTTTTTTTTTTTTCTGCAAAAAGCTTTATTGTTTAATTTGGTCCAATGCACGGGAGAGGGCTTCAGGGTGGTTAAAGAATGGCTAGCAGTTTGGGGGAGAGGCTCAGGTAAAAGCCAGACACCAGGGGGATGCAGAGGGACCCCTCAAAGGCCTCAGGGCTCTAAAGGCTCCCGGTCGTGCTGGAGGGTGAGCCTTTCGAAAACACACTCGCCCACCAGCCTGGAGCCGGCCAGCTGCGGAGGTGAGCCAGGTGAGCCCATCTTCTTGCTGAGTTTCACCTCCTCGCCCCGGAAGTGGTTCTCCCGGAAATAAGTCACAGAGCTGAGAGGCTGCGTGGGTAGAACCAGGGCCTGCAGCTCCCAAAGGGCCTGGTCAGGTTCCTCTCCAAGGCCAGGGCGGCCTCCATGGCGTCCTGAGTTTTACCCACTCCTCTTGGGGAGGTTCAGCACGTTCTGGAGAGAATTGCAACTTTAAGAGCCCCTCAGCGCCCTCGCGCTTCTTCTCCGCCCATTCCTGCCCTGGAAGGCCACATCATTGTGTTCGAAAAAGAAGCCCAGAGAGAGGTAGGTGGGAGCCTGCAGATGCAGGCCAGGCGGTTGACGGCAGCCTCCCCCTCGTGGAATAATGCTGACGGGTTTGGGAGCTCATGGTTGCTCGGCAATAGGAGTTAAGGTAGAAAAAAAACCCGGTGTTGGCTGATCCCAGAGGTGGTTCTGAAGGTGGTGACTGGATAAGATGCTGGAAGGTGGTCGGAGGCAGGAAGAAGGGGTGTCTGGGGTCTGTTCCATCCAAACACTGTTAAAGCAAGAGACAGATCCAGGACCGCCAAGGGCACTGCCCAAAGATTTTTTTTTTTTTAATGTATGTCAAAGGTTTAGCACATAATTGGTACTCAATAACTTCTCACTGTTCTGACTTTTTCCTCTTTGCCTGGTTTGACTCCAGCAATTGATTGTGAACATTTGCTCCTACTTGTAATGCCCTGGCTTTTCATTAACTTAACTACAGGCTCTCTTTTCGCCCTGGTTAAACACCTGGTGGACTGACTTTGTCTCCTTTACAGGCACTTTAGGATTCGGGGGCAGTCCGCCTGCTGTTCCTTATTGCTGGACTTCTGTGGTGGCTTGGGCTCTCCTGAATGTGCCCTCCTTCACAATCACCTTCCTGGTCTACCTTTCAGACCTCCCCCCTCTCCTCCTTAATCAGCAAACACTTGATAAGTAACAACCTTATGCAGAGCACTACTAGGCATTGTGGGTGGTGCCAAGGGCTCTTTGTGGTTGGGGAAATAGCACACAGATATAAAAACACAACTGAGATGACAACACATGTCTGTTAAGTATCAATTGTGTAATTCTCACATAGGTGCTACGGAAGTTTAAAGAAGTGGGAGATCATCGGTCAGGGAAGTCTTAAAAAAGCAGTTGGTTTTTAACTGGGTAGGCTTCATATTGGAAGAGAGAATGGGGTATCTACCCTTTTACTCAAAGGCATAGATATGTGTCTTTCTTCTTCCCTTTCTCTCCATGCCCAATAAATTTATCAGGCACACATTATAGGCTAGAGTGACTAGACCCTGGGGTTAGAAAAAGAGTAAGATTGCATCCTGCCCTCTAGGAGCTTAGTGGTGTGGGGAAGCTGGACTCACAAAGAAATGACAAATCCATGAATATAGAAGAGCAAATAAGATACTTTTCTGAGTTTGTAAAGACATCACAGGAAAACTGACCTTTGGACGTTTAGAGTGAAAGAGGTGAGGAAGCAGGGTACCGCAAAAGCAAAGGCCAGGGTCATGAAGGCTGGGATCAAAGGCTGGGAGCTGAGGCTGTTAAGGTGTGTTGGGGCTTCATTGTGAAGGCTTTGTGTTTTGCGTTAAGGCAATCAAAGGGTGGACCACCCTTTCCACTTGTCTTAGGCAAAACCATCTAATCTCAGTTCTATCTTTCTGCTGTCTCTTGAACATTAGCCTCGTTCCAATACTTTCTGATGCATGGGCTCTTTCTTACTTGTATTAAACTCTGAATGCTGTCAAGCCATCATCTCTTGAAGCCGTTCCATATAGGTCCTCAGGGAAGGTCTCCCTGTAACTTCACACGTCTTAATGGAGGGTAGGGAGGGAAGCTTGATAGCAACCCCTGGCAGAGAGCACCAAATTCAGAATCAAAATCATGTTGATCCCGCAGATTTTTACCTGTGGGCAAATGCAACATGTCTGTTGCATGCCTTTCCAGATTTTATTTTGATTAAAGCATTTTAAAATGTTGGCTCAAACCACCCAACAAATAAATCTTTATAATGTTCCCCAATGAAATTAGTACACTCTTTATGAAAATTTTCTTTCTATATCCTGAAAGATTTAAGACATCTTTCTAAAAAAGTACATCTCTTTGTAGATAACTGAGGATTAGTAGAAATGTATATAACACACTCAAATGTACTTGAGAAGTATTTTTAAACGGAGCACTGTACAGATATTATTTCTACTACCTACAAAGCAAAAATGAGATTGTAGTTTCCAAACTAAATAAAAGGGTGTTTGTTGACTGAATTCATGCTCATTTATCATGTTTTCCTGTATGTATTAATATCTTTAACTGGCCAGTCAATCATACAAAAATTAAATCCTCGGTAAATCTTATCAGTACCACAAAAATAATGGCATTTCTGTTTACAAGGTGTTCAGAGCCTTTGATAATGACTGCAGACAGTCAATAAACACTGAGACATTTACATGGTCAGTAGGAGCCTAACTAAACTATCTAATCTTTCAAAAGTCAGTCAACACAATGAACTCTAAACCTAATCCTCTCAAATACTGAAGAGACAGTTTAGTGCTTTAAATACTACTCAACCCCAAACCTCACACTAAAAAGAACCATTAAGGCTTTCTCTTAACCTCATAGAAGAGTGACATTCTGATTCCAGTTCCATTTTCTGATGGCAAATCTTTAGTTTATAATCTAAGTTCAACATCTGTGATTATGAACGGTGACATGTATTTTAAGTATTGTAGGACTTGACTAAAATGGGAAAGAGGAGTAGTATTTGACACTTATTTTAAACCTTTAAAATGCTTTCTCTCTCTCTCCCTTTTTTTTTTTTTTTTTAGATTTCAAGAAAGGAAAACACATTACTTGCTGGTTTTGTTTGCTATCACCAAGTAAACTCACATTAACTCAGAACTCCTGGATATTTGGTGCTATATTTATTGCTGCTGTCTTTTTAAAAAGATGCTTAAAGAAAAAAAAAAGTTCTATTAATTACCCATTTTCTCTCTTCTAGGCCTGTGTTACCCAATGAAGATAAAGGTTTGAAAATTCTACGTAAAATCCTGATAAGAGGTTTGCATAAGGGAAGTTGAGAATTCCTGACTATCCAGTCATCAATTTGGATACTAAAAGAAACTTTGGGTTTTCAGTGCCAGAGAGAGAGAAGTAGAAAGAAGAATTTCAGGATGACTTGTATAAATACCGTTCCGAATAGATTAAAAAATGTTTTTAGTGATTTTTAGAGAGAGAGAAAGGGAGAGGAGAGAGAGAGAGAAATGTCGATGGAGAGGAACAGTAACATCAATTGGTTGCCTCCCATACCCCCTACTGGGGATCGAGCCCACAACCCAGGTATGTGCCCTGACCAGGAATTGAACTGGTGACCTCTTGGTGGACGCTCAACCACTGAGCCACACCAGCTGGGCTTGATGATGTTTTTGTGTTGTTAGTCAATCATATGATGATACTTGGGAGTGCATTTGTTAGTTACTGCCTGGAAAAAGTGAGCCCTGGCATTCCACTCAGAAAGAGTGGTTTTCCTGAGGTGTTTAATTGTGCACTATATTTTTTTCTTTTCTTGTACACCATTCTGCGTGTTCCTGTTTAAAGAGTCTGATCAGAGAGGTTCTGATTTATTGCTCTATTCCACACCTGGGACAAGAGTGGGACTGAGAACGAGTACTATTGCTGCTGGTGGAACAGCTTTGATGAGCCACTTGCAAAACAGATGTGGCCTTGCCTCGGAAATTGTCTAACACAATAGAGTGCCTGAGGTCTGATGTTCAATTCTCTTCAGGCTGGAGAAACAAGAGATTGTTTGGCTGACCTGGCATTCTGCCATGTCAGAGAGCCCACTGGAATCTCAACTTTGTTATTTGCAGGAAATGGCTGGAAGTCTATGAAAATCTGGAATCCAGGAACAGGACTGAATCATGCCACATTATGAGGTCACTCTCTCTCTGTATCAGGTCAGTGATTGAGAGGGAGGAGGCTGGCTTGTTTACTTTGGGGTGGGTGAGTGGGGGAACTCACATGGGCAAGCCCCTATTCTAGCATCTTTGGTCACCATCAAGGCTTAGATTTAAGAATTTCAGGCTTTTTTGTTAGTGGACATACAAATACTCTGTGAACTTGTGGATGAAAAAAAGGGGGTAGATTTCTATGGAAAGTAACCTCACAGGGGGATCTATCTGATCATGAATTCCTAACTGGGCAGGTCATGGTAGGTAGTCATGTCACAGGAATATAACTTCTTTACTAAAAGCCTTATCTTTGCCTTAAGCAAGCCTTGTCCATTGTTTTTGTGACTCTGGGTTAATACACCTTCAAACTGCTCTGCTTTCAAACCCCTCATTCTAAAGCATGCAAGAGAGCACACAATCTTAATTATCCTGTAATCCAATCATTGTCTGGCTTTCTCCCACCTTCATGTAATCCAGGGGTCCTCAAACTACGGCCCGCTGGGTGCCGCTGCCTGTCTTGCTTAGCTGCCGACTCGTCCCGGGCCCGCAGTGCGCATAGGAATTTGTTCATAGTTTTTTTTTAAACTATAGTTCGGCCCTCCAACCGTCTGAGGGACAGTGAACTGGCTCCCTGTTTAAAAAGTTTTAGGACCCCTGATGTCATCTTTCTTAAATTCCCTTCCTAATTTCAAATACATAAAAGAAACTGCAAACTGTTGTTTTTGGTAGTATTTATCTCAGTCTGTTGAGGTCTTGCTGCCAGGTGTATCCTCTGTTTGGCTCAAACACATTTTTGTAAAAATTCTCTACAGTTTGGACACTCTTATGTCGACAACTCCAATAATCCTTTAACTCCATTGAAACCTAAAATCCATTGATTTCAAGTATATTTTCGTTGCCCCTCACTCCTTTCACGTCCTCACTTCCTTACTCAGTTTACATCTGTGGTCAAACGTTTTAATAACGCTATTGAATATACTCATACCTCCCTTGTGCCTCTCTCATTTTGTTGACTGACTTGGCTACACTATAACCTTTGTTAAACTCAACTTTCCCCTACATCATTTACATGGTTGAACTAAGCTGAAAAAAAAAAGCATACTACCAAGCTGACTAGTCTTGTTTTACATTTCTGATTACTCATCTCTAGTGGAACCTTCAAGCTGCCCAGCAATCATACTGTATTTCCCTAGGCCATGCATTGTTCACGCTACTGGAAGACTGTGCTCCCTATATACTGAGAAAATGGGAGCCATCAGAAGAAAACTTCCGCAAGCTCCCGCAACCACATCTACCCACCTACCAGCATCTGGGCTCATAGACTCTGCCTTCCCTCCTGTTCTTCTAGGTGAACTCTCCACACTCTTTACAAAGGCGAACATCTCCACCTGCCCAATCAGTCAAGTGTAGTGCTGCAGGTACCCCTGCTCTCTCTATTACGTCATGAATTTCCCCCTCTCTTTCCCAGTACCATATAAGCATTCTCCCATCATAAAAAACAACAACATAATCTCCCCAAACCCA
This sequence comes from Plecotus auritus, assembly GCF_963455305.1. NCBI lineage: Eukaryota > Metazoa > Chordata > Mammalia > Chiroptera > Vespertilionidae > Plecotus > Plecotus auritus. Next base: position 25,500,796 of record NC_137783.1, on the reverse strand, counting down.
GATCTCTTTTGATCCCTCTTCTCCTTGCAATTTACCCTTCCCCATGTTTCTCTCCTTTCCTTTATAGCAACATTCCTCAAAAAAGTTGTATCTTTTTGCTGTCTCCAGTTCTCTCAGTTCTTCTTCCTTAACTACCACTATCCACTGAAACTACTCTTATAAGGCAACCACAGCAAATCCAGTGGTTGATTTTCAGTCCTCATCTTACTTGACCTATCAGTAGCATCTGAAACAGTCACTCTCTTCTGTTATAAATATTTCCCTTACCTGGTTCCCACGAACCCCTGATTTTTCATCCACCTCATTGCTTCTCATTCTTCTTGCTTGGTTCTTTTAGTTTCCTTGATCTCTCTCTGTTGGAGTGCTCTAGGATTCATTCAGTCCTAGGATCTCTTCTCTTTTCCATTTATATTTACTACCTCAATCTCACCCAATCTCAGGGCTTTAAATGTTATATATTACTTCTAAATTTATATCTCCAGTCTGTGCCAGTTCCCTGTGTTCCAGACCATACACCCAGCTTCCAAGGTAATGTCTCCACTTGGATATCTAAACAAATATCTGAGAATTTGATTGCCCACTTTCATCCAGAAAAATTCCCATAATGTTGCCCTTCTCAGTTGGTGGCAACTTCATTCTTTCAATTGCTCAAACAAACAAACAAACAAACAAATCTTGGCATCACCCTAACTCTTTAACACCTCACATTCTAATTCATTAATAAATCTTTCAAAATATATTAAAAATATGACTACTTCTCATCATCTCCATTATTACCACCCCGATCCAAACTACCTTGTAGCTGATCCCACTTCTGCCATATTTGGTAAATATCAAAGCTGAGATTCAAACCCAGTTTTTCCATTTTGAAGATCTTGGTCTTTTGTCTGGGCTCTGCTGTCTCTCTGCCTCTTTACCTCCGTGGCTACAAAGGTAGGAACCTCCCCTATATCCTTTCCCATTCTTTTCATTCTTCCTTAGTAATGGAATCTTACTACATTCAAAATGACACTGTGACCAAATAAAGACTATCCTTCTCAGCTTCATGTACAGATAGATTGGCCATGTGACTAAGTCCTGACCAATGAGATAAAAGCAGATGTTGCTTGGTGGAACTTCCAGAATAATTACTAAGTAAGGGAAACACACAGCTGGTCCATACCCTTTTTGCTGCCTGAATTGAGGACTTGGTGGCTGGAGCTCCAGCAGTGTTTTTGTTTCCGGAGATGACCTTGAGTATGTATGGAAGCCACTCGCTAAAAAGCAGACATATAGAAGCAGTCTTGGTGTCTCATGACTTTATGGAGTTGCTATATCAGCCCTAGACTGTGTTGGTCCATATCTGGACTCTTTCACATGGACAAACAAAGGCCACTGTAGTCTCTTCTCTGTGACTTAAAGCTTAACATAATTCCTGTTAATTTATCTTGTTACATATTTCTTCTGGATCTTTTACAGAACCTACAACAATTTTGACATTACAAAATCTATGATAAGAAGAAGATAATAATAAGATTGTCCATTGTGTCAGAATTTTACTTATGTAATGTTTATGACTTATAAAAGAAAACAATTTATAGTCTTTATCTTTCCTGTTACTGAGGTATCTTAAATCTCCAAATCACAAGTCTACCTTAAGGCTATGAATTGTAGGCATATTTAAGCAGAGAAGCCGTTGAATCTTACAAATGTGGAAAGTTGGTTGGGAGGTGGTTCTGTGTGGACTCCCTCTTGAAACTCAGGCCATAGGATCCAGATATCATTTATCTCTAAGATGCATTTTGATTGATGGAGAGAGCATGTCCTTCAAGCGCTATCTTTCACTAATGTCTGGACAAGTTATTATTATTTTTATCTGTAGAACAGATACTAAAAATAGCTATTCCATAGGGCTATTTGAGATAATAAAATGTATGTGAAAGGGCCTAGTTCATAGTAATCATTCAATAAATATTTGTTCATTCGTCTTGATAATATATTACATTTTATAAATGCTTTAGGATTTTAAAAATGTGTTCACATTCTATACAGTTACTGTCAAAATACCAAGCACCTATTAACACTTCATCTAAGAGCTTTTGGATGGTTGTATTTTAATTACTTTAGGATGTGACCAACTTTTGTGGAGTTGAGTTGGTTGGCTTCACTATTCCCCTGCAACATTTCCTTTGCACTTGTTGATTTCCATGGCTACATGATAATTGCTTCCTGAGTAACAAAGGAACACATGTGTTTAGAAGTAAAAAGGAAGCATACAGATCACCTATTGAACCATAACCCTGTAAAACCTGATATAAATGGAAACTTTTCTTTTTATCATCGTGTGTTTGAAGTGAAGGAATTCACATTAGTCATTCGCTCAGTTTTTAGTCTATGATAGATGTCCTTGTAAGGGGACAGATTGCGTCAGGTCTTGTGAACTTAATATACCCCAAAATGTTTTGTGAGATAGAGTGTTTTTACAACATCAAAATTTCTGAGTGATGGCCAATCTAGAAAAGTGATTGTAGGTAATGGGAAATTTGAAGGTAAAGAATGAGTGGAGGAAGAAATAATTCACCACTCTAAAACACACTGGCTCCTTTTTACTACACTGATTAATTGATTATTTTAGCAAACATTTATTGAGGAGGTCTATATAAGACATCTTGTACTAAGTGCTCTGAAAACTCTGAAGGTGAATCAGGGCCAGAGGTGGTCTTCAAAGAATTCATAGCTTAGTATTGGAAATAAAATATATATGTCCTCTACCTAAATTATGTCCTATGTGAAGTAAAATTCAGGACCTAAGGTGGCTTTGAGAAGGGAGATGTCTGTGTTGAGACATTTTAAAAAATACATAGAATTAGTTTACCAGGTAGACAAAAGGAACAGCATCTACAAAGGCCCAGAGGTAACCAGGCTCAGAATTAATGGATCAGAGATAGGCAGAGATTGATCTGGAGAATAAGAGCAGATTAAGAATGTCTATGTTGGGCATAGCATTATTAGTAAGTGGGTGTTTGGTATTGAGACAGGCTTAAAGTGGGGAGAGAATGCTATAGACTGAATGTTGGAATACCCTCAAACCTAATCCCCAGTGTGATTGTATTTGGAGGTGGGGCCTTTGAGAGGTGATTAGGTCCTGAGGGTGGAGTCCTCATGAATGAAATTAGTGTCCTTATAAAAAGAGACCCCAGAAAGTTCCATTGCCCCTTCTACCATGTGAGGACACAGTGAGAAGATGGCCATTACTGGACCAGGATGCAGACTCTTACCAGACAGTGAATCTGCTGATGCTTTGATCCTGGACTTCCCATTCTGTGAGAAATAAATGTTTGCTATTAAGCACCCAGTGTATGGCAATCCGTAAGAGCAGCCCAAATGGACTAAGACAGAGAAGAAAGTTAATGAATTCAGTTTTGGATATGTTGAATGTCAGTGGGACAGGATATTCTGGGAGAGATGTTATTGTAGATTGTTAAAAATAAAGTTTGGAGCTTAGGAGAGAAATGCAATTAAAGATCTAGATTTGGGACCCATCAACACACAAGTGGAGGATGAACTCATAAGAGTCTAGCACAAGAAGAAAAAATTGAGGACAGTTTCCTGGGAAACAACTACATTAAAGGGACATATTAGAAAAGAAACCTGGGAAGGAGGCTGAGAAGGAGAAGTCAGGGAGATCTGATGAAAAACCACAAGAAAACTTCAGCTTCCACCTTCCCCCACAGTAGAGTCCTTTTTTAATGATGGTTGGGGAATGTCAAAGCAGAAAAAAACCATACCCACTAAAGGTGCATTTAATCAGATCCTTTTTTTTTTTTTTTTCCTTTTGAGGTTCTTTCCTAGGGATTTGAGATTCTTTTTCTAATATTCTTTTCTTCTCACCCAAAAATGAACTCCAGGAGTGTACAGCCTGGAGAATGGAAGGTTCTAGGACTCATGTAAAAAGCGATGGTCCTGGGTTATGAAGCTCCATTGAGCCAGGAAGGCAGTATCACACAGTAGTTATGAGCTCTAGCATTAGACTGATCTGCATTCAAAGCCTGGCCCTCAAATCTAGAGGTGAATTCTCCCAGCAGGCCTGTGCCATCTTGGGTGTGGACTGCAGGTACCTCGTTCTCAGATCCCACCCACTCTTGGGATAAAAGAGAAATTTCTCCTCTGACCTGTGGACTTTTCAAGGGCTTGGTACATACGAAGCTCTTACATATATTGATTTCTTTTAAAAGATGGATGAGTAAATTAACAAAACATAAAAATCAGTACACATGAAATAACTTTATAATAAGTATGTGAGCACCATAGTCTCATAATATTTTTATGGGTCACTGACATTTTCAAAACTCTGACCATTGAGCATGAGAGACACATCTATATGTGTCCATTTGAAAAGAAACAGAAGAACAATCTTACCATAACAAAATTATAAAGCAGTTGATTTTTTAAAACATTATCCTCAGTGGTTCATAACCTGTTCCTTATTAAACAAGGACATAAATGAATCTATAGTGCCTTTTATTTCTTGGCACTGTTCTGAAGACCTTATTTGCATTAATTAGTTTAATATCCCCAACAAATCTATGAGATAGAAGCTTGTCTATTATGTAGATTAGAAAACTCCAGGCACAGAAAAGTGCCCAGGGTCACATCCTATCTAATAAAAGAGTAATATGCAAATTGACCGTCACTCCAAGACACAAGATGGCCTGCAGGGGAGGGCAGTTGTGGGCAGTTAGGGGTGACCAGGCCTGCAGGGAGGACAGTTAGGGGTGACCAGACTGGCAGGGGAGGGCAGTTGGGGGCAATCGGGCTGTCAGGGGAGCAGTTAGGCGTCAATCAGGCTGGCAGGGGAGTGGTTAGGGGGTGATCAGGCTGGCAGGCAGAAGCGGTTAGGGGCAATCAGGCAGAGGCAGGCGAGCATTTGGGAGCCAGCAGTCCTGGATTGTGAGAGGGATGTCCGACTGCCCGTTTAGCTTGATCTCGGTGGGATCGGGCCTAAATGGGCGGTTGGACATCTCCAGATTGGAGAGGGTGCAGGCTAGGCTGAGGAACACCCCCCCAACCTGCCATGCACAAATTTCGTGCACTGGGCTTCTAGTAGCTAATAAGTAGCAGAGATAGGATTTGAACCTAGGCAGTCCAAATCCAGGGTCTGCATGCAACTGCTACATTACTCAGAAGGACACTTTAGCTTTGGTACCTGACTGTTTATCTGGGACCACTATTGTTTATCACTAGTACAGAAGGAAAGCTACAATGGGCATGCAAAGTGAGGCTTTCTCACCAGGGCTTCAGTTGGTGCAGGGACGATGGGGGCTTAAGGGGTAGGGTGGAGTGCCAGTAGGTGATGAGAAATATATTTGTGTTAAATCAAGACAACAAGCATGATAATTATTTATACTAACTGCAATCATCATCACACAATGATCTTATTTCACAGTTTACCTCCTTCAGTACCATTGGCAGGTAACTTCAGCCCCTTGTGACAAACCCTGATTCCTAAGCTAAGAGAGAGAGGCTCAGTGCTTGTGGATAGGACAGGGCCCAAAGTGTGTGTGGGAGGGAGTCTCCAGGGAACACACTGACCCTGGCTTTCCTCTGAGATCCTGAAGAAGCATTTTCTCAGGGGCCCTTGTGTGAAGGGCCTAATCTTTTAGTTGGTCTCCAGGAGCTCACACTGATGGTCCCTTCCTTATCTGAGGGATAACTGAGAGAAATCTCGGGAGGAGTTGGGCAGAAGAGGCTCCAAACCATCAAGTAGAAACATTTCTGCTGCCTTGTTGGGAATTGACTACAAAATGAATATTTGGAATCACTCTAATGAATGTATTCAACATACTACAGCACATATCTTTTAAGAAAACAATTGGGGACAAAATATTTTTTAATATTTTGCTCAATGAGGACATTTTACAACTTCTTAAATATATTTAATATCACTTACAGAAGAAAAATACATAAAAATAAATCAGATTAGGCTTTGTCTTTTGATTAATGTCTTTTTTAACCGAACAGGAAAATACTCATTAACAAAAGTTTTGAGAACAATAAACTAACTGGAGGCTATTAATATGAAAATATTGTCAATTGTTCCTCCAGGGTAAATCTCCCTGGACAGCCCACTTCCTGAAAAATGACTCAGCAAAAGCTCCCAAGAAGAGTTCTATGTGTTTAATACAATTGTTCAGGCCAGTGCTTATTTCTTATCTATAAAGTCCTCTTTGATTGATGATTCATCTTTCTTTTCAATTATGGGCTTTGAATGCAAACTATTTCTTAATGTAAACAAATGGCTTGGGTATTTAAAGCAAAACATTTCCGTTTGTTTAGTACTATTTCCTATTTGATGCCTGAAACCATATTTTGGAGGGAATTGTTTGGTTTCAAAAGAGGCAAAAGAGAATGATTGTTTAGGAATGTGTGCCAAGGAGGGGTGCACTTGCTGTGGGCAGCCTGCCAGACTCAAATGGGGCACCCGGTAGCCTATCTTTTTATAGCATGGCCCCCAAAAGTTAGTGTCCTGCATTCTAATGGTAAAGATGCTGGTTTTCCTGTGAGAGTAAAGGATGTCTTTGGCTTCTTGATAATAGGCCTTGTAGCATATCTTGAAATTCTCAGTTGTGCTGAAGAGATCTGAACTAGATGAACAGAGGATAAATTACACACAGAACAGTTGCCAAACATTCTAGGAAAAAAAAAAAAAGAGCAAGATATTTGGTGATTTCTAATGACATTTTACAATTGCCAATATAAAAGATAAAATGAAAACCTAGACGAGCATGAGCCACTTTCAATAAAATAAGTGGCAAAAGCTGACCACTAGGTAGCACCATAATCTAGCTCTCTGACAATAGGGTTGACTTGATTCTGTATCGGCCAGGATGAAAATGTTTAAGATTTACACCTGGGAAAAGATCAACAAGGGCGCCCTAAAATTTTTCAGTCAAAGGACCCTAATATAACAAACAGAAGAGGTATAAGATTCAAGTATTTACTTGGTGAAGGTATTTCTGCTATAGCAATTATGTTCGAGAACTCAGAAAAACAGACAGTGTAGGTGGTTGGAGAGATTTTATCCTGTCTTCTCTTAGTGAATCCACAGATTTGCACAAAGATAAATAATCACAAAACAACTAATCCAGAATTTTCTTGTCGAATTGGGAAAATGCCAATTTTATTAAGCGTCAACAGCACTGATATTTGTTTCAGAGGGTCATTATTTCCATCATTCCTATGTAAGTCTTTCATTCATTCAGCAATCATTCATATACACCCACTGTCACCTAACATTATGCTGGTTGCTTTGAGTCTAGAGAGGCATAAGGCAGATTCGTTGCTCATTGTCCAGGGAGGTAGATAAATGTATAACAGAAACAATAATATCAAGGGATAGATCTTCGCTAAAGGTGTGTTCAAAAGAGTTATGGGAGCTAGAAGCAAATCACCCCCGACAAGGAGGTGGCATTTGAACATGGCCTTAAAAGATGAGTATTTATAAGAGCTAACTCCTACTTATGCTCTTCATGTGCTGAACACTCTCTAGAGTGCTGTGCCTAATAAATGCTTAAAAGTCATGTAATCTTCACAACGACCACATGAGGTAGGTGATGCTATTATTACCCCCATGTTACAGATAAGAAAACAAGTTTGGGGAAGGCATGTATAGGGTTCAGAGATGTATAGCCTGTTCTGGGGAATAGAGCTCTGGTAACAGTAATGATGTTATGATATTCACAAAAACACCATATCCTCTATGACTTTATAAACAGAAAAATGTGATGAGTTATATCAGAAATTTAGAACAGATTTTTATAAACCATTTTCTTAATCACTTAAAACTTTTCTTAATGACTCAAAGAACAGTAGGAATATAGTTTATTGAGGAAACACAGATCCATTGAAAGACCAAAATGCTTTCTACAATAAAGTATTACATCCTAAATTTTGAAGATGGTAAGAAAAAAATATAGAATGGCCCTGTTGGATCACAGTTTTGAATAACATAGATATTTTTTAAAAACGAACTTTCAACCATATCGTTGTGCGGCTCCTGAAAATAATAATGCTATAATTTTAAAATTTAACTGAATATCCATATCTAATGTTGAAATACTACTACTAATATAACTAAAACAACTTTTAACTATTTTATTTTAGATAGCCTTTGCAAGTCAAACTCTGTGATATCACGATTAAATATTTATTGGTTGTCCATTCCTTACAAAGCACTGCACTGCTGTGTCAAGATTATTTATTGAACAAATATTTATTGAGCACTTAACTTGTGCCAGCCATTATGCTAGTAGCTGTGGGTATAGTAACAGTAGCAGCAAAACAACAGTAAGGGCCCAATCTCTGCTACCTCTGCATCTCCATACTTGTCTCCAGTGGCAACCCTTGTTCACCACCCCAGTCACACTCACTTCCCTGGCCATGGCCTCTTTCTACTTTAGGGGTCCCTTTTCCCACCTGCTGTGCATATGAATTAGCCATGGGTGCCCTCACCATCCTAGAATTTCCAAATATCCATTCTTCAATTCTCAGTCCCAGTGCTCTTCCTACACTGATGTTTTGTTCTCTTCTGAGCCTTTCTTGTATTTTTTTTTTAACTGTGTTAACCATTTTTAAGTGTGCAGTTCAGCGGTGTTAGGTATATTTACATGGTTGTGAAATAAATCTCCAGAACTTTTTCATCTTGTAAATTAAAACTCTATACTCCGGGCAGGTAGAAGAGGTATGTATAGGGGGATAAATAGTGATGGAAGGAGACTTGACTTGGGGTGGTGAACACAGATGATGTACTATAGAATTGTACACCTGAAACCTATATAAATTTATTAATCAAGGTCCCAATAAATTCAAGAATAAAGGAAAAAACCCTATAAAACTCTGTACCCATTAAACAACTCCCTGTTCTGCTCTACCCTCAACCCCTGACAACCAACATTCTACTTTTTGTTTCCATGAATTTGACTACTTTAGATACTTCATATAAGTGGAATCATACTGTGTGTGTGTGAGTGTGTGTGTGTGTGTGAGTGTGTGTGTGACTGATTTATTTCCCTTAATATATTGTCCTTAAGCTTCACCCATGTTGGAACGTGAGACAGGATGTCCTTTCTTTTAAAAGCTGAATAATATTCCACTGCATGTTTGTGCTACATGTTGTTTACCCATTCATCATTCAATACATAGTTGGGATGCCTTCCTGGCAATTTTACTCCTTCTTTTCTAGTACTATTTTTTCTCTCTCTCATATTAAAATTATTCAGGTATTTGTTTTTCTGCTTTCTCATTTTGATGTTTCTTTTTTATTCATCCATCCATCCAACAAATATTTATTGTGTGTTCCCTATTTGCCAGGCACAGTTCTGGGCCCTGGAGATACATCAGTGAACAAACCAGAAAAAATTTCTTGTCCTCATTAACCTTGCATCCTAAGAGGATAGACAAATAATACACAAGGTAAATAAGTGAACAGTATGCTGAAGGTGATAAGTATTAAGGGATAAAAATAAAGGAGTGGGGTGGGGATACAAAATTCCAGATCAGATTTTAAATATTGGATTTTGTTTCCAGTGAAGGCGTCACTGAGGTGATGACTTTTTTTTTAGTTGCTATTGCAGTAATATATTTTTAAAGTTTTTATTATAATTCATTAGCATTTGCATCTTTAAATATAATGTTTAGGTTTTACTTTATTTGAGGTGGTAACTTTTGATTAAAGTCCTGAAGGAAGTGATGGAGTGAGCCAAGTGGATATCAGAACAAGAGTATTTCCGAAAGAGGGGCGAGCAAGAGGTGGAGCATGCCTGGCATGCTTTTTAGAAAATTCCTGGATATTTGATGTGTTTTGATGCTGTGATATATGGTATTGATTTTGGATTTCATTTCCTAATTGTTACTAATATATAGATGTATATTTAATTTTTTTCATCTGGAGACCTTGCTAAATTCAATCATTAATTCTGTTTGTTGATCCAAAAATACTTTTCTCTTACTGATCTTCATATGTTTTATTTCTTTATCTTGCCTTATTGCCTTGGCTAGGCCTTCCAGGTCAAATTTAAATAGAGTTAGTGATGTTTTCCTGAGCTGAGGAGGCCAATGACATTTTTTTCAACTAGTGAGATGTTAGCATGTTTGTTTGTTTTTATTTTTTTTTGGGGGGGGGGCAGATTTCCTTTATTATGTTAGGAAATTCTCTTCTATTCCTAGGTTACTGATTTTTTTTTTTAGTGACACGTCGAGACATATAGAAATATGAGAGCTACCTATAAATGTGAGAGAATTACTCCCACAGGAAGGTATGAGGTAGTGGTAGGCGGGTGAAACTCAGACTATACCAGGGCTCTGACCATAAGAGAACACCAAGTTATAATTGTCAGGTTGGGCCTCCTCCTTTCGGTACCCTCCTCCTACCTTCTGGCCACCCCTGCCTTGCCCCCAGGCTCTATGTTTTCTAGAGACCTCAGACAGCAGAGGGGGCACCTGTGCCAGGGAAACACAAGCACATAATGCTTCTACTAGTGGTTCCAGTACAGAGGGAGGAGGCTGGGATTCTAGTCTTGGTGAGGGAGGAAGGTAAAAGACTGACCGAGTTTTATTCGATTAATAAACTTAAAAAGGAAGCTGGGGAGTATTTGAAATCTTGCTCCCCGGCATATGTCATCAGTTTGGCTCAAAGAAACTATAACACTTAAAAACGCAGACATTGGTTTCTAATTCTAGAGGGACTAAGATTCCTAGCGGAGTAGTAAGACATAGACTCAGCTACGCAGAAGGAAAAAAGAGGCCCAGAAAGGGGCCCCAGGAACAGGGCCTTATCAGTACCACACATAGCCTGATTCTGTGTCCCAAAGATCAGCTTAGGGCAGGAATTCCCAGCCTTGGCCCTATTTGCACTTTGGGCTGGATAATCGCCGGGGGTTGTGCTGTGCATTGTAGGTCATTCAGCAGCATCTCCCGCCTCTGCCCACTAGATGTCAGTACCACTCACCTCCAGTTGTAGCAATAAAAAATGTCCCCCAGACGTTGCCCTGGGGTTGGGGAGGGACAAGAACCACTGGCCTAGGGCCACTTGACCATCTGACAGCGGTCAGGTTTGATCTAGGAAGCAGCCAATCATTTTGAGCTGCAGCTGGGAGGAACAGAGGGGACATTCTAATCACACACACCATTCACTTTTATGGGCATCTTGGAATATGGCTGTTTAAAAAATTTTCCATTTCCTCCTTTTCTTTTCCTTATTTGGTGAATTTGTTGTCAGCATTACGGGATAGGGAAGGTTGTTTTTCTTAAATGTTACTTTCGGGAGGAGATCATCTCCTGTTCGTTCAATCTGTGTGGACTTCCGGCAGGAAATAGCACTCCAGGAAAGTTTTGAATAAAAGGAAGATGCTGGTTAGGCAGTGGAAACAGGAAGTTGTTGCCTGTGTCTTCTGAGGCTTAGAAGAAAGTAGGAGGCAGGGAGAAAATTCACTTAATAGAAGTGGGAGGAGCAGAGAGTGAAGCATAGGAGTAGAGGAGGGGTGGGGAGAGCTGAGGAACAGATGAGGCTCTCAGGCCAACAGCTTGGAGAGCCTTGAATCTCCTGGTGGGACTACTGTCCCGGAAAAGGATGAAGGGCTGCATCGTAAGAACAGGGTTCTGTAGGAACAAGGAGTCAAAGCTGTTGTGATCTGCTTATTATACTACTTTGTAGTATAGTGTTATATTATTCTAAACATACTCTATTTGAATTAATGCAAATTTCTCACTATATATTACAAGCATATGTCTACTTTACACAATCCCCTTGAATAAGCAGAGAGAAAAAGAGAAAGTAAATGTGGCAAATTTTTTAACAACTGGTGAATCAGATTTTTAACAACTGGTATATGGCCGTGCATTGTATTCATCTTGTAACTCTTCTGTAAGTTTGAAAATTAAAAAAATAAAAATTTGGGGTATGTATGGAGAAGAATCAGTTGTTGCTTTTTAACTATGTGATATGTAAGGTTGGGTCATCACTATTACATGTTCAGGGGTATGTGGCATTACCTATGAATTTGTCCTCTATGATGTAGCATATGAGACCAAAGCTCTCTTCTGAGCAGAGTAATTTGTCATCTTGCATTTATGTATTCTCAGATTCTGATAAACTCAATCTGGAATTGTCAGATTTTTGCCTAATTTGGACCAACATTTTCTCACAAGTCAGAGGTAGCTCTTAACTTGTAGCTTTCACAATCATTCACTCATTTGTTGAATAAGCATTTATTGAGTACCCACTGTATATAGGGCAATGTGTTAAGTGTTATGAGGAATACAAGTAGGATTCCAATAGACATTCTGTTCTTAAATAATCTGATAACTTGATGTAAATTAAAAGCTTTGCACATACATGACTTTAATACAAGATACAGGCATCCTCAAACTATGGCCCGCGGGCCACATGCGGCCCACCGAGGACATTTATCCGGCCCGCCGGGTGCCGCTGCCTATCCTGCTTAGCAGCCAACTCGTCCTGGGCCCGCAGTGCGCATAGGAATTTGTTCATAGTTGTTTTTTTTTAAAAACTATAGTCCGGCCCTCCAACGGTCTGAGGGACAGTGAACTGGCCCCCTGTTTAAAAAGTTTGAGGACCCCTGATAGAAAATCACTGTTTTGTGTCAAGTCTTAAGGGAGGGCATCATCACTTCGTCTTGGGGGAAATGGTGTTAGGCATACTTCTGTTGTGTTTCTTCCACGCTGCACTGGAGGAGTGCTGGAGCTAAGAACTGAGCCTATTGGTGGGGTTGACGTGCAGGGTGCTGCATTGGTATGCTATTGCTGCATCATTCAGTGGCTGAAAACAATAATCACTTATTGTTGCTCCTGTGTCTGTAGATCATTTGGGGCATGGCTGATCCAGCCTGGGCGTGGTGGGCAGCTCTGCTTTAGGCTGCAGCTGGATTGGATATGTGCTTCCCCCTGCAGTTTTGTGGTCAGCAGGGATGACTGCTTCCTTCCTAGCTATGAATCTAGCTAGGGCATGATTTCTTAGGTGATGGTAGAGGTGCAAGAGAGCAAACAGAAATATGCGAGGCCTTACAAAGCCTAAGCTTGGAGCTCACAGTCTGTCACTTGAGCTCATATATCAGTGGGCAGTAGAAGTCACATGGCTAAGACCAAAGTCAGGGGGCACAGAAGCAGGATGTGCCTCAGCGAGGCACTAGCAAGGGTCTGATACAGGGAGAAGTGAATTTATGACATATGCCTTCTATGCCTTATATGAATGCTACATTTTTAAGAGAAAGAACTTCATTTTTTTAGAGCAATATTTAAAAATCTTATAAAAACTGTAAAAAAAAAACACCAGGTTTATATGGAAGAATATCACTACTCACCTCTTTAAATGCCCACCTGACGTTAAACTCAGAGCTGAGGAAGATCTAGGGCAAATGGCAATGGGAAATATGTGCCCATCTAATTTTTTAGGTGTACTTAGAGCTGGCTGCAGGCCACACTTTCCCTTGATATTCTGGGCCTCTACTTCCTGCACTTTTTCTTCCTCTTAGGGGCAACCAGTCTCCTTTTATATCCTGGCATCTTCTCCCTCTCCATCGAAACCTAGTCTGCAGAAAGGATCTGGCAAACTCATTCACAGTGAGGCATAAGTTACTAAAATCTAACCGCTTACAGGAGCATTTGCATTTGGACAGGGGACAAAGAAGGGAAGGTTCTATAATGCAGAAACATTAAGCAGTGAGTTGGATGGAGAAGCGAAGGAGAGGGGGTAACCAAGGAAGTAGCCCAGTTATCTCAAAATCCTATCCTATTGGAATGCTACATTTTTCCTGGACAAGCCTCATGCTTGGGTTTGTGGGCAATGGTATAGTTGCAGGAATAACTGGGAGCATGGCTTTAATTATATAAGTAGCATAAGTGATCCTATACAATAAAAGGCTAATATGCAAATTGACCAATGGTGGAATGACCAGTTGCCATGACGTGCACTGACCACGAGGGGGCAGATGCTCAATGCAGGAGCTGCCCCCTGGTGGTCATTGCGCTCCCACAGGGGGAGCGCTGCTCAGCCAGAAGCCGGGCTCACGGCTGGCAAGTGCAGCGGCGGTGGCGGGAGCCTCTTCCGCCTCCACAGAGGTGCTAAGGATGTCTGACTGCTGGCTTAGGCTCACCGAGGGCTCCCGGACTGTGAGAAGGTGCAGGCCAGGATGAGTGACCGCCCCCACCCCCCTAAGTGCACATATTTTATGCACTGGGCCTCTAGCATTAAAATATGTGTCCTAACGAGTCCACTGCATTTAATAACTTTATAGTAAATGGTTTTAATTCCTACCAAGTGTGTAGTTACTATCTTTGAAAAACAAGTGAGTAAATATAGCAAGCATCAGGCAGGAACTTTCTGAACTGTGTCAAGGTTAATAATAAGTAAAATGTTATAAGTAGAGAAAGGACAGCAACAGCTGTGCAACATTCTTGGAAGCAGGGATTTTGATAGCATGAAGTCAGACAGTGAGCTCAGTTTTGCAGCTACTCTGGCTGAACAGAGAACCCTTATGATAATTACAAGGAAAACTACCTTTCTTTTATAAATTACAACTGTATTGCACTTGAAATCTGATGTCTGCAACTGGAAAATCAGGGGCATGTGGAGCAATGTTGGAAGAAGACTCAGATCAAACCTACGAGAACGTCCTGGCTGAGATTCAGTCCTTTGAGCTACCCATTGAAGCTACTTTAAGGTAGGGCTCCTATATAATTTATTGTTTCTTCCTTAGTGGCAATAAGGTAGTCTTATTCACTTCTTTTTACACTTTTCTCTATAACAGAATAAAAATAGTTTTAAGAAATAGTTACAATTCTGTGTACACCTAATCTCAAAGTTTCCTTATCCTTAGAGAAATTACAATAAATAAGTAATCCACTTTTTTTGGCATTATGTTTGTTTCCTGATTCATCACAACAAGTTTAAAAAATAGAAGTGACTTTCAAGTGATTTAAAAGGGCCTCATGCCATCTCCAAATAGATATTCCATCTCATTTATATGAAGTTTCCATTGTTTTCTCTAAAATACTTCTTAGTGAAAAGTATTTAATGGAAAAAAATGAAAAAAAATTAGACATATTAATAAAACCAATTTATGTTTGGTGGATGTGAGTTGTAGAAAAAAAATGCAGACTATTGTTTCTGATCAAGTATCTGGTGACTTCTCAGATATGTATTTTTTAATTTACACTTAAGACTTAAAAATAGCTTCATTGGTAATATGGGGATTAATTTGCAGAGTTCAAGAACAGGATTGAAATAATAGAGAATGTTTCTTTGTGCTAGAAGGGCACCTTTTAACATTTAATTCTTTCCGACTGTCTGCCTATATCTGACAATCAGTGTGGGAATGGGATGGCAGTCACTGAATGTGATAGTGACAGTCAATAAATATTTGTTGACTAATATTTGTAGATTAAGTGAAAAGATGTTTTTTTCGGCAGGTGTTGTCTCTTCATTCTCAGAAAGGTCCCAGGGCCAGGAGCTTTGAAATTCACTAGTTTAAATCAACATATTTCTACCAAGTATTCAAATTTGATTTTGCATTAAGTATATTTTGATTCTCTTCCAAAGGCCTAGGGGTAGTGTTGTAGGCATGGGAAACTTTGATATATATTGGTTGTTTCTTGGATTATCAATATGTAAGTCAGTTGCAAAATCCTTACAACTTCATTATAATTAGTCTTTATACCTTCATTTTTTTTTTTTTTTGAGCATCATGTGGAGAAGGGCAAGTAATTTTAATATCCTGATTCAACAGTAGAAGAAACCAGAGCTTTTTACTAATGGGAAACTCAATTTTTTTTTTCCACATGGAACATACTTTATACTATACCAGCACCTTCTAAAACGTGTGCATTTGCCTGATGGCTAGGTCAGAAGTCTAAAGAGAAACAAGAGCAGGGGGTGAAGGGAGCCTGGGCGTGTGTTAGTTACTTTGGCCTCTGCTGCCACGGCTGCTTCAGAGCCTTGGCCTCAACCCCTGACCCTCTTCATCTCTCCCCTGGTCTCACACTCTGGCCAGTATCTACAGACTTCTTCCATCCCTGGAACCATCAGCCAGTCTTTCTCTGGCATTGGACCCGACATCCTATAAGGTTCTTGGATCTGCTCTATCCTCTGTTCTTAGGGCAAATATCCCCAATCTTTACCTGGTTTTCCTAGAGAAAAAATCAGTGTAGATTTGCAGTCGCAGCACTGTCCCAGCATCACCCTCAAAGGTGGAGACATATTTTCCCCAGGTGCCACCCTGTCACCACCACCAGTGGACCTGGAGGGCCCACTGTTAGCTTCGTGTTTAGGTTATTAAATGAGTGGAGAACGCTTTTCCAAAGCCTACTGTGAAAACATCTCAATGCTATTTTGGAGGATAGACACAGAGCTCCTAACAAGCCTTTATCTGGGACACTGTTAGCCAAAATCGGTTTTCTGAAACTGTTGCTAAAATTATTAATTAGATGAAGACTTCTTAGGTTGGCATTCAGTGCCTTTCTACACACACCTATGCATGGCATCAGTAGTCCAATGTCAATTATTCTGTTCCACGGGTCTTATGGAACACATGAGCTTATGTGGCCAAATAGGAGGGTTGGAAAATAAAGACAGGCCTTCCATTTTGGCCAAACTGGAGTGTTGCCTGTTTGACATACGCTCTGAGATTTTCTTCCTCCAGGTGCTCACTGGTTCCCTTCCTTTATTATTCTTCGCTCTTCCTCCTGCCTGCCAAAATCCAGCCCATCTTGCAAGGCACAGCTCAAATGTCTTTCTTCTATGAAGCCTCTCCTGATTCCCCCACCTGATGTGAACATTCCATCCTTTGAAGCCCCAAAGAATCCAGGGCATTTTGACTCACTTGGCTCTGTGTGTGTGTGTGTGTGTGTGTGTGTGTGTGTGTGTGTGTGTGTGTGTGTGATTTTGTATTATAACCATTATCAGAGAAGAGATTCCTGAGGGGAACACCTAGGTCTTATATCTTGGGATCCTCTGCAGAAGCATCTACTGTGCCTGGCACATAGTAGCTAGGCAGAGAGAATGGGTTTGGCAGGAGTGGATTGGCTGGCCCTTGTCACGAGGCCCTGGAATGGACAGTGAGGGTGGGGTTAGGACACTGAGAGGAAGGGTTTGGGAATACAGGAGAGAAACTGTCTCCGGGAAAGCCCTGCACCTTGGAATTGAGGTTGAGAGAACATCCAATAGTTCTGTTTGTTTTTCTGTCACAGAAGAAAGGCATTGCTTCACCAAACATTTTCTATTGTAAAATCCTAAACTCCATTAGTTTCCTCTTCCTGCACCCCTTGTTTTTTAGGTAGGAAATCTGTTCAGATGAGGGTCAGGTGGGGTCTGCTTTTCTAACAAGGAAGCTCAGAGAGCTCAGTGTCATGTCAGGATGGCCCAACAGCCCTTTTTTTCACAGTGTGTGCACGCCTTCCTGGCACACTCACCTGCACAGATCACCTGGGAGAAGGGGTCTCCTTCACCTGAGGAGTCATGAGGGGTTGCTGAGACCAGGAGTCATGTTGTTGGGGATAGTCAATGGCCCACAGTCTCTTTCACCCTGTCCAGGCTGCATTCCCCCTAACTCTTCACACTTGGCTACTCCCGAGTAAGCTTCTCCCAGCCCGTCTCCTGCCTGACTCCCCCAGTGGGTTCTTGGAGGCAAACATTCTCAGGGAAAGCTCCTTTGGCCTTCTTTTTGTTTTGGTGGAAAAGTGAAGAATCAGATGATGCTGAAGTCCTGTGTTTGTTTTCATTCTATGGTTGAAATGGGACCACTGCCCATAATATTATGTTTCAAGGATAGTTTTAGGGGTGATCTGAGGCACCAGGATTTTTCCATGGTTTATTTGTGATGCTAATATAATACCCATTAAAGACATTGCAGGCAGCTATAGCAATTGAATTGAGGAAAAACATTCCAGGGTGGACAGTGGAATTGGATATTAGCCATGCAGATGGTGAATGAATTTAAAAGGGAGAAATATAAAGAAAGGCCTCCTACTAGTGCTTGCATTGTACTAGCATGGCTTTGCTTTGGTCATTCAAAATCTTGTGCTGTCAGATTGTGGGTAGGCTGAAACTCACTAGCAGGTGAGGTCTGGGGTTAGTTTTGCTGCCCTCATCCTTTTGCCCTGGGCATCACTGTTTTCATAGCGTTACCACGGTATGCTAATTTCCATGGGATTTTCTCATTTTCTTTAGGTTTTCTAATTTTTCACTCCAGTTCCTCCATTTGGCCTAGATACATTTAGTTCCTTATCAGGCCCTCCCTTTATGGGGCTGTCCCTGGTAAGCTTCATGGCTGTTTGGAACTACACTAAAGAAAACTGTTAGTACCAGTTTCATTTAACATTACCAACGTCTTTGAGTAAGGATGGTCAATAGGTCTCACCTAGCACATCAGTTCCAGTGCATTGGTAGTGGTTGTCTGAATCCCATGCTGAGAGTGATTCTGATAAACTAGTCATGGCAGCTATGGTATTAGGATAGGGCAGTAGCAGTGTTCATAATATTTATCAGATTTACCCTAGAACTTCCTGCTGCCAGGCCTCACCCATTTGACCTGCTCTCCAGTGAATCCAGACTCCAACCTGGACGTAGCCATTATGCCTCTTGGGGTCCTGCAGGGGTATTGTTAGCTTCTTAGTTACATGTTCCAAAACTACAGCAAATCTAAACCAATTTGGGTTCAAAAGTTGCAGTGTGTGTCTTGTTGCTCTAGCTGGGCCCAAGATAAGCAAATCATGGACACATTGAAGGGCATGTGAAGTTAGTAGGAGGTAGAGAAAGGGGACATATCCGAAGAAAGCCCTGCAGATGGTGGGGAAAATAGGAGGAAAAGGGAATTGTACAGATGACGTACCAGAAGACATTTCTGAAATTGTTTTATGATAACATGATTGTTTTACACTTGTATTCACAGACTCTCTCGGGCACTTTTCCAAAAGCTGACCATGAAGTTTTACCAGTTTAAGGGCAAACAGGACATTGTTATTTCTTTGACTTCAATGTTTTCAGGAATGAAGATAACATACCTTTAGGAAATGACAGAAAACATTTATTTAAAGAAGAAAAAAGCAACTCACAACCTAAACTGTATACACAATAAAATTTTAGGATGACATACTAAAAAATATGATTGGTCAAATTCAACTGTAGATGTTCTAAAATGCTCTTGCTCTTTATATCTTCAAACATGTAAGATTTCTATTAAATCATATTTCATTAAGTATATTGGTTAAGATCAAAGGCCTAGGTTTTATTAAGTTGTTTGATTTGGTCCTTAGTTTCTGAAACTCTGAAATGGGGGTTATAATAAAACTTATCTCAAATGGTTAATGTATATGAAATGCTTAGCACAGCGCCTGCCTAATATATTGTAAATGCTTAATGAATATTAGCTCTCGTTATTATGCCTAATTTACATCTGGGAAATACATTCCAGTATACTTTAATAAATATGTACTTTAGAATATTGATGCAAACAAGCAGTCACAGCATTAAGCCAAGTGCAGCTGCATAGGTTCCACAGAGATGAGCCAGCCCTGTCTGAGCTTAGCACAGAGCCTGCCACAAAGCAATGATTCAAGGAAATAGTTGTTGAATAAACAGATCCGGGGCTAATTATATTTGAACTCCTCTGAGATTGGCTCATATTTAAGAAAAACTGAATTTATTTGGCTTCAATTTCACATTTCCTTTTATTGTTCTCCACCGTGGGATCCAGATCTTTATGGGACAACAGATTCCTGGACATAGTTTTACAGCAGGAGTCCTCCCAGGCCTGCCCTGGACTCCGCTGATACTCTCTTGCACTTGCAGAGTGTGGCCACTTGGTGTCACTGCACCAACAAGGCAGAAGCTAGGAGTGCTGCTGTCAAGACATCCCCAAAGAGTGGCTAAAAGGCCGCAAAAAGGGGTTAGCTTATTAGCGTCCATGTATAAAGACTGCCTGTGCTTTACATTTTGGCACAGTTTTACAATTATATAATGAGGACCCTGAAACCATTTAGGAAACACCTGAATGATATTAGCAGTATTGAGAAGCTGAAGATCAGGAAGTCAGCTACAGGGTTTCCAGGAATGGGGAAGGGAATCTTTCTGTCGAGTTGCACCCTACCTCATGAAACATGCGCTTGCAACATTCAGCTTAATGTCAGAAGTATCTGCATGTAGATCATTCATTTAACAGCTATTAGCTGGGCTGGGCAGTAAACAATACAGACGCTGTTTTTGTGCCTGGATGTGGAGACAGACCCGTGATTTATTTACCACCACATGTGCCTCAAAGGACAAGCACTACCTCCAAGGACAACAAAGAGGTGCTTGACTTAAAAGCAAGATCTGGGAGGTTCACTAAAGTGGATCAGGAACCAAGAGTCTAACCCCGTGGTCGGCAAACTGCGGCTCGCGAGCCACATGCGGCTCTTTGGCCCCTTGAGTGTGGCTCTTCCACAAAATACCACGGCCTGGCCAAGTCTATTTTGAAGAAGTGGCGTTAGAAGAAGTTTAAGTTTAAAAAATTTGGCTCTCAAAAGAAATTTCAATCGTTGTACTGTTGATATTTGGCTCTGTTGACTAATGAGTTTACCGACCACTGGTCTAACCCAAAGACATGGACCCATTTCCTCCTCCACAATAGAAAACAAATTTCAGGCAGTTTCTACCAGTTGAGCATGCAGAAAAAAATGAGGTTCAGGTTCAGAAAACCCTGACACAAAGTTAGGATATTTTGTTAATGATTAAAAAAAAGAACATTTATGTGTTGGTTTTCTTTTTATTTTATCAAGAGGAAGCTAAATTCTGGGCTTCCTGGTTTAATAATAAATGCCCGATAATCCTAGTTTTCAATGCTAATGTTGATTGAGCTCTGGGCTAAACATTACACATATATTACCTCCTTGAATCACTACACAGCTTGGTGAACTAAGAACTATTATTGTCCCTAATTCATATTTGAAGAAACTGAGGCTTACACGAGTTAAGTAACTTTCCAAAGGCCCAACATCTAGTAAAAGATGAGTTGGAATTCCAACCCAAGCAGTTAAATGCCAGACCAGGGCAGCTGCCTTCTACAGCCGCCTCCTCAGGGAAGGGCTTTCCCAAGGTTGGTTATTAGTCTGAAGACAAGCGACTTCATGACTACGAGTTAATTGACAGGTGAAAGCTTTAATTCACTGGTTAGTTTCATACTGACACAGAATGCAGCTCTTGCCCTGCCAGTCTTCCTGGTGTGTCTTTCCCCTGCCAGAGGCCTGAGGAGAGATTTGGGGTGGATCTCTGGAAGTCAGCATCCACTGCCTGAAAAAGAACTCAACATGCAGGTGCAATCTGCCCGTGTGTGCCCTACCACTGTCCACCCTCCTCAGACCAGACTAAGTCATCTATCCCTCGGGGAAAACAACTTCGGAACATTCTTCGTGGCTGACTTTTTAACTAAAGAGAAAAACAGGAACTGGCTAATAGGTCCATCTTCTCCAACCCACTGCTGTGTGGCTTTGGACAAGTGACTTAATTTCTGTAAGTCTCAGTTACTTCAGATTGAATTGGAGATAGTAAAAGTACCAACCCCACAGGATTGAAATTAGGTTTTAGTAAAACTAGTACTAACTTAATTACCAATTAAAGTACTAATTCAATTAGCAAAGACTAAATTAGATAATATAAAGGTCTGAAGGCTTAGCAAATAGTGCTCAATAAATAGCTAATATGGCTTTTATTTTGGCCTATAGCTGAAATTCTTAATTTTAGAGCCTTTAGAAATGTATCACTTTAGAACAGGCTTTTTTGGGGGGACACATTTGTATATCTATGTCCATGGTTAAAATTTACATAGTTATTTAGGTTATTCAGCCTTAATCTTAGAAAAAATCTTCAGGTACTAACGAAACTGTCAGAAGTCACAAAGGGAACCAGCAAAAGCTGTTTCAGAAGGAGAAGTGGTATATGGACTTCCTCCCTTCTTGAATTGCAGGGAAAATACTGCTGTTTATGGTGAGGCAATCTCTATGGGTAGGTGTTGAAACAGGCTAGGAGTGAGGAGTGCATGAGCAGGGCCGGCTTCCCATGACAGGGGCATCTGGAGCTGGATGGATGGTGGCAGGATTGGTGAAGAAAAGGGGGAGTGGTCTGGGTAATGAATGCTCAGGAAAGGAATGCCCCGTCAGGAGACAGGTGCCAAATAAGAAGCTGCCCCGTGCCATATGCCCCACTCCTCTTACCTTGCTTTCCTCTTCAGAGCAATGAACTTTGGCCATGCACATTGACTTAGCTAGGATAGCCTGCCATTTCCTGCAGAGGCAACTGGCTTTCTATTCTCTTTATAGCAAGGTACAAAATTTGTCTTCATTTCTTGTGTTTCAGTTTCAATTTTCAAAAAGTTTATATTGTTCTCTCAAGAGCTGAACCTGCAATTCAGATGTGATAACACCAGGTGCCCCAGTAATTGGAAAGGCAATCAGCTAAGAAAAAAATTTGGTGTTTACTAAATAAAAATCAATGGCAGGATGTGTCAAAACACTGGGATAGGGGGATTTGGCTTGACCCAAGGGTAAAATTTTAAATAAGCTGAGGAATGGATGAAGTTGATATCTTCTGACAAAAGTCTTTAAATATTGTTTCTTGCATTGAAGCTCTTTATAAAAGTGGGCATCAGGGCCCTGGCCGGTTTGGCTCAGTGGATAGAGCGTCGGCCTGCGGACTGAAAGGTCCCAGGTTCGATTCTGGTCAAGGGCATGTACCTTGGTTACGGGCACATCCCCCGTGGGGGGTGTGCAGGAGGCAGCTAATCGATGTTACTCTCTCATCGATGTTTCTGACTCTCTATCCCTCTCCCTTCCTCTGTAAAAAATCAATAAAATATATTAAAAAAAAGTGGGCATCAGGGAATTTGAGGCAATATTTTCTATTAGTGCTACAGATTTCTATTAAGGTAAATGAATACAGCCACATTATATGATATTATATTTAATGTCAATGTGTAAAGAGCAAGTTTGAGGAAATTAACTTTTTACAATTTGATATTGCCCTACTTTCTAATTGTTACCAATTACAGGTTAGTCAGACTCTTGCCTTATGCTCAGGCCTATTTGGAATGCTCCTTTCCAACCCATCCTGACCTCTTTCCAATGGCTTCAGAGCTTCAGTATTGTCTGGTTTCAAAACCCTTCCAGCTTTCTCTTAGCTATGTGCAGAACTCTATGAGGAACTATAGGGAATTGCAAAATTTAAAAAAAAAAAAGTCTTCCTGAACTTAAGGACCTTAACATGGTGTGACTGTTGGTGAACTTGGGAAGAGATTTTTTGTGTGTGTCTGCATATTCTTGCAGCTCAAAAAAAGTGGGATTTCTCAGAGATGATCTGAATTCTTCTGTGCCATCAAGACCATGGAAACAGGCTTGCGATGGGGTTTCTGGTACAATGAGCAGATGGAAATAGTAGAGCCTCCTTGGTCTTCCAAGCCTACAAGTGCTGAGTCAGTGGTATTTTGGTTCCCTGGGGGCCAAGTGTACAAAAACGATATCCCCAAATGTATGAAAAGGAATCAATCAAAACAAGTGCAAACTATTAAAACAGTTGTTGGTGGAATGGATAAATGTGCTACATTGAATCTAGTGTCATTTACAGATGGGGAGACTGAAATGTAAAGAGATTAGGTTCTTGCCCAAGGTCACCCCGCTGTGAAGTGAGGTGAAGGTGCAAGGAATTACCTTGAGGATGCCTGTCTTCAGAGCTCATGCTTTTAACTATTATGCAATACCAGTATACCACCTCCCAGGATTTTTGTCGGGAGGAGGATGAGATAGGCTTCTAGTAAAAGCTCACTGAAGAGCCAAAACCGGTTTGGCTCAGTGGATAGAGCATCGGCCTGCGGACTGAAGGGTCCCAGGTTCGATTCCGGTCAAGGGCATGTAACTTGGTTGCGGGCACATCCCCAGTAGGAGGTGTGCAGGAGGCAGCTGATTGATGTTTCTCTCTCATCGATGTTTCTGACTATCTATCCTTCTTCCTTCCTCTCTGTAAAAAATCAATAAAATATATTTAAAAAGAAAAAAAAAAAGCTCACTGAAGGGGGTGAGTTACACAGCTGGATAGTAAAGGGCTTCGAGGACACAAAGGGAAGTTCAGAGCCCTGGATTAATGGAGGCCAGAAAATAGTTGTCCTTCAGGGCTAGGTTTGCACTCTTCCCGATTAAGCTTCCTCAGTCTCTGCTTTAGTCACGACAAACTGGTTTACTAAGCGTCCCATAAACATCATTAAACAGGACTCTTCGACGCCAGTACCTTCGTGCAAGCCACCCGCCTCTCTTTTCTTCTGTCTCTGATGACCTCTCCTGTCAAAAACTTCCACTGTCCTCATCCCAGCTACAGCGACGTGGGGGCACTCGGATTCAAGGACTTTCGCATGAAATCAAGCATTGCCCCTGGGCCTCTCTTGCATCTTTGCTACCAAGTGTCACAGTTCTTCGTCATTTAATTTTTCTGGCGCTTATAGTTTACTTCCAAGTTGGGTGGCCTCTGCGAACTTCCTGTGGGCAGGGACGTAAATCCACCCAGAGCGGTCGTCATGGTCTCCCTGGGAGTTTTCCGGTTCATTCCTAAAATAAATATTATGCCCAACACAATTTTGCTTTTCATGAGGGCACGTTTTCCTTTTTCTGACTCTCCACCACCCAGGGTCCATCAGGTCTCCTGGTTAAACTTTCCCGTAGCTTTTACTGCAGGTTGAGGGTGATTATTTGCCGTAGCAGAGGGTCTGGCACACAGAGAACAAGGATATATGTTAAATATGTTAAAGGCGGGGTAGTCACAGACCGCAACTGGGGCAAGTGGCGGGGCTGAGCGCGAGGGGACCCGTCTCCCATCCTCGCCGTCCACGCAGCACCTTGGCCTTGGGAACGTGCCAGTGCGCGGATCCCAGGCTGGGCGGCGCGCACGCGCGCCCCCGCGCCCGTCCCGCCCCTTGCGCTCGGGCCGCGCGCCGTCCGCCCGGGAGCGCGCCTCGCCGGCTGCCCAGCTTCCAGCCAAGATGGCGGAAAGCAGCGAGGGTATAGGCAACGTCCCGGAGCATGAGCGGATCTTGCAGGAGATCGAGAGCACCGACACCGCCTGCGTGGGGCCCACTCTCCGGTAAAGCTCTCATCCCCGCGGGACCCCGAATGGCCCCCGCCGGCCTCTCCTCAGGAGCGGGGCGGATAGCCCGACAGGTGGTGCGCGCGGAGGCGGAGGTCTGGGACCCTGGCCCGGCTGGGGCGGGGCCGAACTGGCGGCTGCACCTGTAGGCACGGCAGGCCTCTGCCGCGGGAGCTGTGACCTCGCAGGCGGTGGGTGTGGCTGCCGCGGTGTCGTCCTGCGTTTGCCTCCCTGTCTTGGGCCTGCCCGGCTGCGGGCGGGCCAGGAGCGAAGGTTAACCTCTGCTGGCGGGCATGACTGATGTGCGGAGGCGCGCGCTGGTGGGAACCCTGGCGGGCCCGGCTGCCGCGGGCGTGGGAGAATTGAAATTGAGCGGGAGTCGCCGGCACCCTCATCCCGGAGTGGGCGAGGAGGGAGCGTGGGCTAGAAAGGAGGAGCTGGTGCTTAGGAACGCGCTGCTGTGACCGTGGGTTCACCCAGCCAAGCTTTTACTTATTTACAGAAGTTCCATTAATTTTGCATTAAATTTTCCGTTTATTTTACAAAAGGATACCTTTTAAAAATAGTACCAGGTAGGGAATATTCCGGACTGACTACCTGCTGCCCTAATAGTAGAATATTAGCCGGACACTGTACTGATCTATTCGATGAGCTTAGTAGGCACTCTCTTCAAGAATAAGTGCCTTTTAAATATAAGGCTTCATCTTTTGTAGTGATGACAGTGAAATTATGATTCACTTAGGGAACTTAGGGCTGATTGTGCTTTATCATTATAGTTTTCTTCAGGATACACTTCCTAGAAATGGAGTAGTGGACCTATGATTTGTGGACCTGTGGATGTAATATAAAGTGAAACCAGTTCAAGTCACAGTGCAGATCCACCTTGCCCTGAGAGAGTCCGGAGACTTGGGTTTTGCCCTAATCCTATCGCAAAGTGTGCAGTCACGGGCAAGAATCATTTAACCTTTCTGGACCTCAGTTTCCTTATTCATAGACTGGGTAGGGGTGGAGGTTCAGATGCCCAGAAAGGCCAGGACATCAAGGACTTGTTTATTCCCTGCTGTATCCCCAACACCAAGCATATATGGCAGGCACCCGGTACATTTTGTTCTCATGATGTTTTTTCCTGTGATATGATAAGCATGATTAGTGCATTTTCTTAATTTTCCAACTTAATTCTTTTCATAAAACTACATTTGGTAATGAAAGAAGAAGTCATAAATTAAAAGGAAGCTTTGTTTTCTTTATTGCCTGGTGAAACTGAAAGAATACATTATGTGGTATGGTTATCAGAACAGTCCATTTTTGAAAACAGTTTTGGTTATGAAGGAAATACTTCATCTTGGGGAAATGTGCTAGGCAGTATCCGTGAAAAAAGATGAAATTAGAAGAAAATTTTGAAATATATTGAGAAACTTTTGTGTCACAAATAGAATATTTATATTTGTATGTTATTCTGTCCTGTTTTGCTGGACAATTGTGTCACCTGCTCACTTTGTTGAAGCCTACGCTCTTTTCTTTGACTAACTCCAGTGACTCATACTTATTCTATTTATACACTTGTCATCTCTCATTTATAAGCTCTCTCCTCACACATAAAAGCCACTGCTACCAGTTCTTTTTCTTGAACAGCATTTAAGCTACTACTGTTTTCTCCTAGGTTTTTCTGAGTAAAGTACTAATATTAAATTATAACAAATCTTTTATTATAGTAAAATTGAAATGTTTTAAAAGTAAAATAGTGTAATGAAGCACCATGAACCCATCATCTTGCTCCAGCTCAAGTGGCCAGTCTCCTGTTTTTTAAAATATATTTTTATTGATTTTTAGAGAGAGATAAAGGAATAAGGATAAGGAGATAGAAACATCAATGAGAGGAAATCATCGATCGGCTGCCTCCTGCATGGCTCCCACTGGGATCAAGCCTGCCACCCTGGCCATGTACCATGACTGGGGATCGAACCAGCCACCTCTCGGTTCCTGGGTCGATGCTCAATCGCTGAGCCACACCAGCCAGGTTTGTGGCCAATCTCCTTTGAACTTCTCCCCTATCCATTCTCCCTTACTCTGGCTTATTTTGAAGCAAATCCTAGACACCAGTTAATTCATAAATATTTCAGCATTAAGATAAATTTTTGTTGTTATTTCCCAGTTATCTTCTATCTGGCCTATAAGCTTATGTTGTTCTTATTTTTCTCTGTGGTAGACTTTTTTAGCCTGACCTTTTCTTTATTCATTGTTTTTTATCAGATCTGGCTTTGTGGGGGAAGCCAGATGATTAAATGTGAAGCATGTATACACTCTTCACAGTGCCTTGCATATAATATGATTATTTGACCACAATGGAATTAAATTAGAAGTCAATCATAGAAAACTCTGGAAAATCCTTAAATATTTGGACACCGAATAACAATCTAAATAACCCATGGGTGAAAGAAGAAATCAGAAGAGAAATTAGAAAGTATTTGGAATTGAATAAAATGAAAATGCAACATATTGGAATTTGTGTGATACAACTAAAGCAATACTTAGAGAGAAATTTAAGCACTAAACAGCTGTCCTAGAAAAAGAAGAGCAAATGAAATCCAAAAAAGCCAAAGAAAGGAGATGATAAACATTAGAGTGGAAATTAATGAAACAGGAAATAGAAAAAAACATTTGAGAAAATCATTGAAACCAAAACCTGGATCTTTTAGATCAGTAAAACTGATGAAACTTTAGGGAAGACAATGTGAAGATACCAGTGATGAAGAATTACAAATTCCCAATAGGAATGTCAGGAATGAGAGAGATTACATCACTACAGGTTCTACAGATATTAAAAAAGATAATAAAGGAATATTATGAACAACTACATTTGATAACTTGGAAGAAATTCCTTGATAGATGCAAACCATCAAAGTTCACTTAAGCCCTGGCTGGTGTGGCTCAGTTGGTTGAGCATGTCCCATGCATTGAAAGGTTGCTGGTTTGATTCCCACTCAGGGCACATGTCCAGGTTGTGGGTTCACTCCCTGGTCAGGGTGTGTATGAGAGGCAACCGACCGATATTCTATCACATCGATGTTTCTGTTTCTCTCTTTCTCCCTCTCCCTTCCTCTCTCTCTAAAAGTCAATAAAAACATTTAAAAAACAAAGCTCACTTAATAAATAACCGAATAGACCTATATCAATGAAATAAGTTGAATTTGCTGTATAAAACCTTCCCCAAAAGCCATCTGGGCCCAAATGTCTTTACTGGTGAATTTTACAACATTTAAGGAAAAATTGAATCCAATTCTATTAAAATACTTCCAGAAAAATTGAAGAGGAGGCACTATTTCTCAATTCATTTTGAGGTCAACATTAATCTGATACCAAAACTAAAGAGAGACAGTTCTAGAAAAGGAAACTATAGACCAATATAAACACAGATGAAAATACTCCGAACAAAATTTTAGCAAGTTAAATCCAGCAGTATATAGAAAGAATAATACATTGTGATCATATGGGATTTATTTCAAGAAAGCATGTTGGCTTAACATTTGAAAAACCAATCCATGTAATTCACCATATCAAAGCTAAAAATGAAAATTTGTAGAAGCAGAGAAAGCATCTAGAAATCTAACATTCATTTCTGATAAAACCTATCAGAAACTAGGGTTGGAAATTCTCAGCCTGAAAAAGGGCATCTATGAAAAACTTATAACTAACATTGTACTTAATGGTGGAGGACTGGACTAAAGCAAGGATGTTCATTTGCATCACTTCCATTCAGCACTGTGCTGTAGGTTGTTGCCAGTATAAGACAAAAAGTTGATTAGACAATGTGATCATTTATAGAGAAAATCATATACAATCTAGAAAAGCATGAAATTAAGTGAATTTAGCAAGTATGTAGGATACAATATTAATGTGCAAAAACCAGCTGTATTTCTATATGTTAGCAAGGAACAATGAAATTGAAATTCAAAATTGATACAATAAAAATATGAAATACTTATAAGGTAAATATGACAAAAGATGTGAAAGACTTGTACATGAAAACTATAAAATGTTGCTGGTAGACACTAAAGAGGACCTAAATACATAAATGCACACATATGCTGTATTCATGGATCAGAAGACTCAATATTGTTAAGATTTCAATTTTCTCCAAATTGGTCTTTAGATTCAAGGAAATTGCAATAAAAATCCCAGGAGAATTTTTTTGTATGTGTGTATACTAATTGACAAGCTGATTCAAAAGTTCACAGGGAAATGCGAAGGATCTAGAATAGCCTAAGTAACATGGAAAAACAAAACAAAACCCTAACAGAGTTGGAAGACGTGTACTGCCTGGTTTAAAGACTTATTATAAAGCTAGAGTAATCAAGGCAGTATATAGTACTAGCATCAAGATGGACAAGTAGAAACTGAATAGAGATTCCATAAATAGATTCATACAATTGGTCAGTTAATTTTTTTTTAAAAAAATCCTCATCTGAGGATATTTTTCTATTGATTTTTAGAGAGAGTGGAAGAGAGAGGGAAAGACAGAGAAATATCAAGGCGAGAGAA
Source organism: Plecotus auritus (assembly GCF_963455305.1). Taxonomy (NCBI): domain Eukaryota; kingdom Metazoa; phylum Chordata; class Mammalia; order Chiroptera; family Vespertilionidae; genus Plecotus; species Plecotus auritus. The sequence continues at coordinate 25,471,110 of NC_137783.1, read as the reverse complement.
ACACATCAATTTGTTGCCTCCTGCACATGCCCTGATCAGGGCATGGGTCAGGGAGGAGTCTGCAACCAATGTACGAGGTACGTGCTCTTTACCATAATTGAACCCGGGACCCTTCAGTCTGCAAGTGGATGCTCTATCAACTGAGCCAAACCAGCTAGGGCCGGTCAGTTAATTTTTGTCAAAGATGCAAAGGTAATTAATTAGAAAAAGATAGTTTTTAAAAATAATGGTGGTGGAATAATTGGATATCCATATATAAAATAATGAACTTTGCACCATATTTAAAAATTAACTCAAAATGCATTTCAAATATAAAATGCAAAACTATAAAACTCTTAGAAACCATAGGAGAAACTGGGTTGGGCAAAGATTTCCTAGATACTATTCCAAAAGCATAACACATAAAAGAAAAATTAATAAATTGGATTTCATCAAAATTGAGACTATCTGGTTTTCAAAGAGACTCCTAAGGGAATGAAAAGACAAGCCACAAATGGCGAGAAAAATGTTTGCAAATCACATATCTGATTAAAAAAAATGGAGTCCAGAATGTATAAAAGAAGTCTTTAAGACATAAGAAAGTCTTGCCGAAACCGGTTTGGCTCAGTGGATAGAGCGTCAGCCTGTGGACTGAAAGGTCCTGGGTTCGATTCCGGTCAAGGGCATGTACCTTGGTTGCGGGCACATCCCCAGTGGGAGGTGTGCAGGAGGCAGCTGATCGATGTTTCTCTCTCATCGATGTTTCTAGCTCTCTATCCCTCTCCCTTCCTCTCTGTGAAATATCAATAAAATACATTAAAAAAAAAAAAGACATAAGAAAGTCTTATTAAAAATAGGAAACTGATTTGAACAGATATGTCACAATAAAAGGTACACAGAGGGCAAATAAGCATATGAAAAAATGCTTAACATCAATAGTTGTTAGAAAAATGCAAATTAAAACTATAACATTAAACTACCTTGATATTGGACTGTTTGGAATGTGGAACAACTGGCACTCTTATACACTGCTGTGGGAATTTCATAGATGCTATTTATCAGGTTGAGGAAGTTCCCTTCTCTTCTAGTTTGTTGAGTATTTTTATTATGAAAGAGTGTTGAATTTTGTTAGATCCTTTTTCTGGAGCTATTGAAATGACTCTGGTATTGTAAACCAAGGCAAATACAATTCATTTCCCATATTTTGTCCTTTATTGTGTTCTTTCATATTCTGAAATACACAGTTTGCTTTAGATCACTGGCTCTTTCTTAGGGATCTGTGAGATGGGAAGTATTTTCAAATAATGCTTTCAAATGAATGAATCAATAATTTAAAAAAATCTCAGTTTTAGTTTTTAATGTAAATATTGATAGTTATAATCCACATGAACAAAAAGCTTTTAGGAATTCTTAATAAGTTTTGAGAGTGTAAAAGAGATTTAAAAAATTGAGAATGACCGTTTTAGGACAGAACTACACTTTTTCCTTGAAAAACAAAAGCACACAATTGTCTTTGTCACTACATAGTATAATTTTACCACTGGTAATGATTTAAACTTTTAACCAAAGTAATTTATATTCACATTGAAACACTGAGATTGAACATTGAGAAATGTCTGTTGTACACAAACATTTTATCAGACTAGCAAAACTCATGAGCATACATAATACAACTTTCTATAAACACAAACATCCCATTTACATGTTCTTAAAGTGGTAAATATGAACTCTCTCATTAACATATCCCAAACTGTAGCTTCTCAATAGTATCTATAGTAATAAAAGTGTAATATGCTAATTAGACTGATGTCCTTCTGGACATCCTTCCGGATGACCTTCTGGACAAAGCTGCAGCGGCAGGGGCCGAGGCCGAGGCAGCCGCTGTGGTGGTAGGGGCCGAGCCCTTTGAACGAATTTTGTGCACCAGGCCTCTAGTATAAAAATATGAAGTAAAAGTATATAAACTTAATTATGCTTAGTAATCAGCCTTCTAAGATTATCTATTAATTTAATGTCAAGGTTTTAAGTTACCTAAAAATCTTGGAAATTGTCTTCAATACCTGTTCAAATAAAAAGTTTGTCAGAATAATGATTCAACTTAGTTGAACACAAATTTACATTTTTAATCATCATTAGTTATGTGAAGTTGGATTTAAAAAATATTTCTGAATTAATTCCTGTAAGAAGAATATATTTTTTTTAAAAGTCTAGCATATTAAGGTATTAGAAGATCAATTTTCTTGGAATTTTATAAATATTCCATTTATATGCATACTTAAAAGTCTATGTAATAAAAGTCTAGGTGGCGTCATGCCTCATGTGATGCCCTTGCGCGGCACCCTTGTGTGGTGCCCTCGTGTGGCGATGTCGCCACAAGATGGCTGCATACACAGCAGAGGCAGGGCCCAGCGGCTGCTCCAAGCGGTGAGGCCTGGGGGTCCCGTGGCTCTGTGTGGTGCGGAGGAGGCTGGTCCCGGCGTCTCTGCCACCTCACACAGAGGAGGTAGGTCCCGGCGGAGGAGGCGGGTCATGGCAGGACAGGGCAGTTGTGGGCGATCAGGCTGGCAGGGGAGGGCAGTTGTGGGCAATAGGCCGGCAGGGAGGGCAGTTGTGGGCAATCAGGCTGGCAGGGGAAGGCAGTTGTGGGCGATCGGGCCGGCAGGAGAGGGCAGTTGGGGGCGATCAGGCCAGCAGGGGAGTGGTTAGGGGGTGATCAGTCAGGCAGGCAGGCGAGTGGTTAGGAGCCAGCGGGATTGGGTCTAAACTGGCAGTTGGACATCCCCCAAGGGGACCCAGATTGTAGAGGGTTCAGGCCAGATTGAGGAACACCCCCCCCCCCCCGCACGAATTTTGTGCACCGGGCCTCTAGTGTGTGTGTGTGTGTGTGTGTGTGTGTGTGTGTGTGTGTGTGTGTATTGATTTCAGAGAGGAAAGTAGAGGGAGAGAGAGATAGAAACATTCTTGATGAAAGAGAATCATTGGCTGCCTCCTGTATGCACCACACTGGGGATGGAACCGGTAACCTGGACAAGTGCCCTGACCAGGAATTGACCTCCGGCCAATCATATGCGTACTTTTTTTTAACCAATAAGCCAGTCAGAATAATTCTTTTAACTAAGAGACTTTAAAATCTAAATGACTAATACCCTCTGGAGATAAGTTATTTGATTTGTCACACATAATAAGAGGTAAAAGCCTTTCTGAGTTACTGATACAGATCATTATAGCTTTGTTCCTTTCATTTCACCCACAGGTCAAGAAACATGAGTTGTAAAGATTAAAAAAAAAATAACCTCATTTGTTCAGATATCAAAGACCTGTTCTTGGTGGTTATGAAATTCTTAACTGATTTGATCTGAAGATAGACAAAAAGACAAACAAAAAAGATTAACAAACCAAAGTGTCTTTTATCTTTTATCCAAGAGATCTCTGTCATCCACATCGAGCAGGGGTGGGGAACATCTGGCCCGTAGGCCATGTAAGGCCCAAGAAATGATTTGGTCTGGCCCTGCCAAGGCATTATGGATGAGTTAACGAAATGTTTGACCAAATATAGCAGGCTAATTTTTACGTTGATAATTTTGTATGGCCCACAAATGATGTCATAATTATCCAAAATGGCCCTTGGCAGAAAAAAGGTTCCCCACCCCTGATGTAGAGGGATCATTAAATAAATGGTCAAACCATAAAACCACATTCTTAGAAACCAAGCCAAAACATACAATCTGTAGAGAGGGGAAAAAAAACTCTCAGAGAAAGAGTCAGTAAAGTTAAATGTATATTGCCACTTGGGTTTTACTTCTGGGAGCCAAGTTCCTAAGCTTAAGTAGTCCGTGAGGTGCAATTCTCTAGCAATGCAGTTTCCTGGCTCTGTCAGGTGAATCTGCTGGGCATTTTAGCGAAACCTACAAAACTATTAAAAGATAATTTTCAAAAAAAGATAAAATTATGACCCTTATACAAATATAAAGTTACTAGAGGCCCGGTGCACGGAATTCATGCGGGGGGGGGGGGGAGGGCGGTGTCCCTCAGCCCAGCCTGCACCCTCTCCAACCTGGGACCCCTTGAGGGCAGTTGGACATCCCTCTCACAATCCAGGACTGCTGGCTCCCAACTGCTCACCTGTCTCTGCCAGATTGCCCCTAACCGCTTCTGCCTGCCAGCCTGATCACCTCCTAACCACTCCCCTGCCAGTCTGATCGACGCCTGACTGCTCCCCGGCCAGCCCGATTGCCTCTAACTGCCCTCCCCTGCCGGGCATGGTCACCCCTAACTGCCCTCACCTGCCAGCCTGGTCGCCCCTAACTGTCCTCCCCTGCAGGCTTGGTTGCCCCCAACTGCCCTCCCCTGCTGGCTCAGTCACCCCTAACTGCCCTCCCCTGCAGGCCATCTTGTGGTGGCCATCTTTGACCACATGGGGGCAGCCATCTTGTGTGTTGGAGTGATGGTCAATTTGCATATTACTCTTTTATTAGATAGGATGGCATGCCAAAGATTTTACTTAACTTATTAATTAATGAGGTAACCCGTAAGATGTTACAACTCTTTCAAAGGTAATGGCAAAAAAACAATATAGACATTTGGGAATGCTGAAATAGATTTGTAATAGGCACATAATTGGTCAGTATCCCCAGGGTGATAATCAATTTCATTCCACAGGCCAAAATGTTTGTATTTTTATAGAAAAGAATACATCAGTTTTCTATAATTTATAGAGTTGTAAAATAGCCCAAAGATAATGAAAGGCACAGATAACCTAGAAAGATTTTCACAATTTGTCTTGTTGCAAACTTTTTTTTTTTTACTTTATCTTTTATGATGCTTACACCCCTCCCCCCTTTTTTTGGCCATGCAAAAGTTTTTCTTTTTTATCAAAATAAAATTCATCAGTCTTCCCCTTTTTGCTTCTGGATTTCGAGTCATAGGAAAGTCTTCCATATTACCAGGTTATAGGGGAACCTACCCACGTTTTCTTTTAGTACTTGTATGGTTTTATTTTTTTACTTTTATATTTCTGTACCTTTTTGAATTTTCCTGGGGTATGGTGGTGATGAATGGCTCCAGTTTTATTTTTATTTATTTTTTTAAATATGCCAAGCCAGCTATCCTAACACATTAAAAAGTAGATTACTTTTATATTGATTCAAAATGCTGTCATTATCGTTCATTAAATTTTCATATGCAGTGAGTCTATCTCTGGTTTTTCTATTCTGTTCATTGTCTATATGTCTATTTGCATGTATACCATGCTTTTAATTATAGAGGTTTTATTGTATTATACCCTATATCTAGTAGGGTTACCCTCACCCCATTGCTCATCTTTTTGTCAATGGTTTCTTGATGACCTTCCTTGTTCTTCCAAGTGAATTTAATAAATTTGTCTTGCTTTAGACAAATTCTCATAATATTTTATTGTATTGAGTTAAATTTATAAATAATTTGAGGGAACAGACCTCTTGATGATGCAGAGTCTTCATATCTAAGAGCATGTTATGTATTTCAGGAGAGTTAATTTTCCACAAATAAATTTTAGAATTTCATAAGATTTTGTGTATTTTTTGTTGTTATTTTTAATTGGACCTTTTCTTACATTATGTCTTCTAATTGTTTTTTTTTTGCTTATATGTATGCATGTTGATTATCTTTGTTTATTTTTTTAGCCTTTTACTTTGTTAAATTTTCTTATCTGTAGTAATTTTTTTCCCATTGATTCCTATGGGTCTCCAGAAATGTAATTGTATAATCTGTATTTAGAAATAACTTTATTTCTTCCTTTCCACTTCTTAAACTGTAGATTGCTTTGTCTAATTTAACTTCATAGCTTAATTGCAACACAATAGTTGAGACGGCAGCATCTTTATCTTTTTCCTGACTTTAGCAGGAAAGCCGTTAGTATTTCCTCATTAAAGAGAACTCTGGCGTTTGGGCTGAGATATTTATATTTTGTTTTGCTGAGGAAATATCTATTAATACCTATTTTATTTAGTGTTTTTAACATGAAAGACTTCTGAATTTTTTTCAGATGTATTTTCTGCATCTATGGAGATGGTCATACAGTTTTTCTTCTTTGCCTTTTGTGATTGAGTTTATTAATGCATTTCCTATTATTGAATTGTTTCTGTATTCATAGAATAAATCCCACTTGGTAATGATGAATTGCTTTTTTAGTGTGCTGTTGGTGTCTGATAGGGAATTTGCTTTTAAAGATTTTTTTTGCGTTGATGTGAGGTTGGTTTGTAGTTTTCTTTTTTGGTGCAGTCTTTTTCAGGTCTTCAAATAAATGTTATGTTCGTTTCATGAAAGGAAATGGAAGTTCTCTTTTACTACCGTGGGAATACTATAATTAGCACTGTATTATTGATTTGTATTTTTATTTCTTTTGTTAATCCTCACCAGAGTCTATTTTTTCCATTGCTTTTCAGAGATAGTGAAAGGGAGGAAGGAGGGGGAGAGTGAGAGAAACATCCATGTGAAACAGACACATGGATTGTTTGCCTCCCTCACATGCCCCAACCAGGGGGCAGGAAACTATTCCAAAACCCAGGTATGTGCTCTTGACTGGGAATCAAAGCTAAGGCCCTTTGGTGTGTGGGCTGACACTCTAATCACTGAGCAACACCTGCCAGGGCTTATCTGATATTTAAAGGTTTGTTAGAATTACCCCATGAAATCAGTTGGGCCTATGCTTTTTCTTTGTGTGGGAGTGTCTTGTAACTTTTCTCTAGTTCTTCTGTGACAATGTTCTCTTTTAGACTTTCATATTAGAGTACAGTTATGCAAATATAGTCTTATGTTTAATCGCTTCATCCCCCTTGTCAGTTTTGATGTCGGGTATTTGTGATTTCACTCATTTTCCTTCCTTTGATTTTGATTAGCTGGTGGTTTGTCTGTTTTGTTGATTTTTAAAATTTATTTATTCCAATAATTTTCTGTTTTCTAAGACATTCCTTACTGCATTTATCTTTAATGATTTATTTTATCCTTTTCTAGCTTTTTTGTATTTTGTATTTGATTATTTTATTGATGTAATTATTTAATGCTATAAATTTTCCTCCGATGATTATGCTAGCTTTATTTCACATATTCTGACATGTTTTTTAATTTAATTTGTTCTTTTAATTTAAAGAAATTCTGCTATTTTATTTTTGTATTTTCCTTTTGATCCAACAGTTTAAAAAAGAAATCCTCACCTGAGAACATGCTTAGAGAGAGGAAAGAGGAGAGAGGGAGCGAGGGAGGAAGGAAAGGAGGGGAGAGAGAGAGAGACAGAGACAGAGACAGAGACACATCAGTAAGTTGCCTTCTGTACCCACCTCGATTGGAAATCCAACCTGCAACCCAGGTCTGTGCCTTAACTTGGAGTTAAACTGGCAGCCTTTCGGTGCCTGGGATGACGCTCCAACCAGTTGAGTGACTCTGGCCAGGGGATCCAACATAGGCTTTTAAAATAGGCTTTTAAATATTCCAGATGTGAAGGGTATTTTTATTTTTAAAATTTTATTAATAATTTTTAGTTTTATTACATTATAGCTAGATTAATCTGTATTATTTCTATTCTTTGGAATTCATTGAGGTTTTATTTGTGGCTTTATATATGACTAGTCGCCATCCCAGGCTTGCCTGCACCTTGGGCTGGCCCTGGGCGGCTGGGCAACTGCCATCCGAGGCTTGCCTGCACCTCAGGCCGGCTCTGGGCAGCTGGGGTGCTGATGAGACTAGGGGGTTCTGGAGGCAGGTGCACGGAGCAGCTGGACCTGCCTGGGGGTAGCCCTGGCGGGGCTGAGGGAATTGGGTGCCGCCATCTTTTTTTTTTTTTTTTTTAATATATTTTTATTGATTTCAGAGAGGAAAGGAGAGGGAGTGATAGAAACATCAATGATGAGAGAGAATCATTGATTGGCTGCCTCCCACACGCCCCCCACTGGGGATCGAGCTTGCAACCCAGGCATGTGCCTCTGACCGGAATCGAACCCGGGACCCTTCAGTCCACAGGCTGACGCTCTATCCACTGAGCCAAACCAGCTAGGGCAGGGTGCCGCCATCTTTGAGGGTGTGGCAGTTAATTAGCATATTCCCTCCTTATTGGCTGTGGTTGCTGACATCTTTGTGAGGGCATGATAGTCAATTAGCATATTCTATCTTTATTAGATAGGATTAGTTTTCACCCTAAAAAAGCAGATCTTTTGTATTAGGACTCAGTTGTATTCATTTCTTTTTCTTTTTTCTTTTTTTAAAATATATTTTATTGATATTTTACAGAGAGGTAGGGAGAGGGATAGAGAGCTAGAAACATCGATGAGAGAGAAACATCGATCAGCTGCCTCCTGCACACCTCCCACTGGGGATGTGCCCGCAACCAAGGTACATGCCCTTGACCGGAATCAAACCCGGGACCCTTCAGTCCGCAGGCCGACGCTCTATCCACTGAGCCAAACCGGTTTCGGCAGTTGTATTCATTTCTTTCTCTTTATGAAGTTGGTTATATCTTCTAAGGCCTCATATTGTTTTTCACCTGCTCGTTCTTGGACTGAATGGTGTTTTGAAGTCCTCTTTTTATTAATTTGTAGTTTTTGTTTTGTGAAAGTTTGTTGCTAAAATAATGGGTATATAAATATTGATTTATTTTCTGTTTTATTTTCCATGGTGAATAGTGGGTTTTTTTGTTTGTTTTTAACTGTTGTTTTGCTGAAAAGTCAATTCTTAAGATAATTTCTCCTTAATTGTAGATTAATACTCCTGTAAAAGACTTTGATAGAATATATAGATCATCTCTTAAGCTACTATGCAAACTGCACATTTGATCTACTTTAGACAATTTAATATTTTTGTTTAATTTTCTAAAATCTTCTGGGGAATCAGTCTATATCTGCATTCATTAATCTGTTTAATGGTTTGTTTTTAAAATTAAATTTTATTTACAATTCAGTTTGTTATCCTAGAAGACAGATACATTTTTATTTATTGGATGTTTCCATTTGTCATATTTTGCATTTTAACAAGTAGCACAAAGTCAACAGGAAGCATTGTCTCCTTGGTTAGGAGTGTAAAAACAGGAAGGAGGAAGTCAATTGCAAATCTGTGTTAGCTGATTGTCAATTCAGGTTTCACCATAGTGGATGTCCGTTGACGATTATCATTGTACTGTGTTGTTATCCAGAATTACAGTGAGTGTTAATGTCAATATTACAGAATATCAACCTTAGTTATAGGAAGTAGTTAATGTTAACTAACAAATTGCACTTTCCTATACATGGAAACAGGATACTATTAGTAAGAACAAGTCACAGAATTTGCACATAGAGGAAAACAAGGCAAGTAAAATTCAGCATCAGAAACATAGGGAAAAATCATCCTTTCTTTTTGGGCTTTGCTTGATCTTGATGCTTTGACAAATGTATAATCCTTTAAGATATGATTGTACCTGCCCAGCTGCTGTGGCTCAGTGGTTGAGCGTTGACCTATGAACCATGAGGTCATGATTTGATTCCGGGTGGGGCTCATACCTGGGTTGCGGGCTCCGTCCTGGTGGAGGGCATGCAGGAGGCAGCCGATCAATGGTTGTCTCTCATCATTGATGTTTTTATCCCTCTCTTTCTCTCCCTTCCTGTCTCTGAAATCAATAAAAACATATTTAAGAAACTAAAAATAAAGATAAACTAAAATGATTTACAAAAAAGATATAATTGTACCCTTTTTTTAAAAAATTAGGATATGTCAACTCTATTATTTAAAAAACTAGTGGCCTGGTGTACGAAATTCATGCACGGGGGCAGGGGGGGGGAGTGGGAGGGGTGTCCCTCAGCCCAGCCTGCACCCTCTCCAATCTGGGACCCCTTGGGGGATAACTGGCAGTCGGACATCCCTCTCACAATCCAGAACTGCTGGCTCCTAACCACTCGCCTGTCTGCCTGATTGCCCCTAACTGCTTCTGCCTGCCAGCCTGATCATCCCTAACTGTTCCCCTGCTGGCTTGATCGCCCCTAACCACCTCTGCCTCAACCCCACACCCGGGACCCAGGATTCCCTCCTCCCTCTGGTCAGCCATAGGCACCCGGGCTGGCTGCAGCCGCAAGGAATGGTGGGCAGGTGGCTTTGCCTGGGCTGCAGCTGCAAGTGCTGGCGCCGGGGACCGCGGACTGGGTGGCTTTTCCATCTCCCGGGCCACAGCCAGCCGCAGGTACTGGTGCCTGGGACTGCGGGGTGGGCGGCTTCTCCGTCTACCAGGCCATAGCCCGCCATAGGTGCTGGTGCCTAGACCGCAGGTCGGCGGCTTCTCCATCTTCCCTGGGATACAGTGTGGGTGACTTTTCCGGCTGGCTGCGGCCTGGGATCATGGGGCAGGCAGCTTCTTCATCTCCCAGGCTGCATGGCTTCTTCATCTCCCGGACTGCAGCCAGCCTCAGGCACTGGCACCCGGTTTCTCCATCTCCCCCATCTCCCCAGGACGTGGGGTGGGCAGCTTCTTTGGCTGGCTGTGGCCTGGGATCACGGGGCAGGTGGCTTCTTGGTCTCCCTGGCTGCAGCCAGCCTCAGGCGCTGGCGCCCGACTTCTCCGACTCCCACAGGCCCAGAGCTGCTGGGGGGTGGGGCTGCTTCCATCTTTGTCAGGTTAATTTGCATACTCCTGATTGGCTGGTGGGCGTCACGGAGGTACAGTCAATTTGCATCTTTCTCTTTTATTAGTGTAGACTAGAGGCCCGGTGCATGAAATTCATGCACTTGGGGGGGTTCCTCAGTCCGGCCTGAGCCCCTCTTGTAGTCCCGGAGCCCTTGGGGAATGTCTGACTGATGGCTTAGGCTTGCAGTGGACATCCTTATCACTGCGGTGGAGGCAGGAGAGGCTCCCGCCACTGCCTCTGTGCTCACCAGCGGTGAGCCCAGCTCAGGGCTTCTGGCTGAGCGGCGCTCCCCCTGTGGGAGTGCACTGACCACCAGGGGGCAGCTCCTGCATTGAGCGTCTGCCCCCTGGTGGTCAGTGCGCGTCATAGTGACTGGTTGTTCCGCCATTTGATTGATTTGCATATAAGCCTTTTATTATATAGGATTGTTTGCCAGAATGTCTTCAGTTGAATTAAAGGAAGCACCTGGGCATTATTTTATAAAACATTCTAAGAGTGCATGTGGCTAACTAGAAGAAATATTTCATGGGAAAACACACAGAAGGTGAATATTTTATAAATAAGAAATCTTTTCCAATAGTCTGTGATGAGAGAGATTGGATTCTCTGTGTATATGTTTTTTTTCTTACTGGTGTTGCTAGGAACTCCCAATTCCTCTGTAACTACAGGATACCTACTTGGTTTAGATACCCCACACTGGTAATTTAGGACACTTACCTTATCCTGTATTCTTTACTTAGCTGTACAATATTGTGGATATTTAAAAAAACATAAAAGTGTTTTATAAAAGCTAGATGGAATTACATTATTACTAGAGGCCCAGTGCACGAATTCATGCACGGGTGGGGTCCCTAGGCCTGGCTGGCGATCAGGGCCAATCAGAGCCGGGTCAATTGGGGCCTGCCGGCCGGGAGGAGGAACAGGCAGAGGGACCGCGGGCCAATTGGGGCCTGCCAGCTAGGGGGAGGGATGGAGTGTGGGAGGTTGGCCGCCAGCCCCAAGGAGGGAGCTGGCCCTCAGCCCCATGGGAAAGGTGCTGCGTCTGCTGCTACCCACCCCCCAGTTCCCCATCCTAGCCTGGGGCCCGAAGGCCCTGGCGGGGTCAGGAGAGGAGGGGATGGTCGCCGGGCCAGGTGTGGAAGGAATGGACGCCGACGCCACTGGCTAGCCATGGGAGGTTGGCTGTGGGAGTGCACTGACCACCAGGAGGCAGCTCCTGCGTTGAGCGTCTGCCCCCTGGTGGTCAGTGCGCATCATAGCAACTGGTTGATCAGTCATTCCGGTCATTCCGGTTGTCTGGTCGTAATGGTCATTTAGGGTTTTATATATATAGACTAAAGGCCCGGTACACGAAATTTGTGCACTCGTGGGGGGGGGGTCCCCTCAGCCTGGCCTGTGCCCTCTTGCAGTCCGGGAGCCCTTGGAGGATGTCCAGCTGATGGCTTAGGCCCACTCCCCATAGAACATCGGTCCACCATTCGGTCGATTTGCATATTAGCCTTTTATTATATAGGATTTTTCTAGAGGCCTGTTTGACATGCTCTTTTCCTCAGAACTCTATTCTCTTAAACTATACCTTTAGACCCTTATTTCTGGATTATTTTGTAGTAGTGCTTCCCAGCACGTTTTATGTCATGGCACAAACAAAGTTAGATTGAAGGCTGAGATCATTATGGTGGTATGCCTGTAACCTATTCTGTTGGGAAGATGTGCTGTAACGTATTGGTCAGATAAGGTGATTTGTAAACCCCGTACTATTGTAACAAATGTGTATGTGGGTTTGTGTATGCGTGTGTGTTTTAGTCAAGGATTTTTAAATTTTATTTTTATTTTTTGGTTTTAATTGTAGGTACCACTTCAACTCAAGTTAAGGCAAGTTAAGGAAAAATGAAAAAAAGTAGTGGAAGGTTATTGGGCAATCTCACAAAATTCTTAGGGTAGTCATACTTCTGGAATAAAGAAAGATTTTTAAATCATGTGACTTTATGGGAAAAGAAGCCCTTCTCCCAAATAATAATAACTTATTCACTATCTTTGAATAATATTTTAGCTTACTGGATGGATATTACTGAAATTTTGGGCTCCTTAAGTATATCTAAAGAAGAGAGTCCTACTTCTGACTCTAGTTGCAGGGTTTCAAGTGGGTTAAAAACTGGTATTGAAGAGACTGTTCCACTGAAAGATTAGATTAAAATTTCAATTTACATAGCCAACAGTACAAACACCAAGTGGTCACTCTGATAGAACAGATAGAACATCTCAGTGTAGCTTCCCTTAGCTTCCAGGACTCATATGGGGGCACAGAGAATTGCTAATGACTTTACCTGGGCAAAATGGGGTCCTACTGGATCTCAGAAGCTTAATTTTTTTCTGTGTACTGCCCTTTTATATTTGGGGCTTATGTATGCCCCATTCTGAAAGAACATAAACTAACAATTCATGTGCTTTTATGTAAGGGGATGTTTAAAATCTTGGCTTTAGTTTAATTGCCAAAATGATTAATTTGTTGCATGACCAACTTGAATTTACCAAATTTACTAATAAACCAAAAACTATTTTTAAAACTATTTTTGAGGTTAATAGCAAACAATTTATATTGGATAGGATGGTTTTAATAGTTTTGAAAATTTCTGACCAGTTTCTGTGTGTGATTACTTTTAATATTGCCTTCATAGTATTGTTTTTAGAAATGTTTAATTTGTCAAAAGCTGATAATCATAGGGTAGTTAATTGTCTTATAGATATATTTAAATTCAGCAAAATATATTTTATAGTTAGTAACCAAAATATCAGTACTAATCAATAAGATTAGTACCTGGAATCTGAAAAGCATTCAGTGTAAAAATGAAATTGCTGAAGAATATAAGCAGTCTCTTTAATATGAAATACCAAATCTTAATTATTAATGATAAGAAATACAAAATTAAACTTTATATGTCATTTGAAACATTGGTGAAAGAATACTAAAAATGTCTATAGACTGGAAGAATAAATAAAGAATGCTCAAAAGGATGTGAAAGCAATTTTTTATACTAGAAAACCAGAATTAAGACTAATGTCTCATTTTACGATCTGACAAAAAAATGTGGTTAGTGTTTGAAAAAGTAGAAAATGATATTAAAAAGCATCCAGTGGAAGTCAGACATAGCTGATACAATTTCGTCAGATAAAACAGTGAAATTTTGTTTTCTGATAAAGGTTTGTAGGAAGTATTGATAACAGAAGCTAAAACAGTGTCAGTGCCCAGGCATTCCTGGACAGTATTTCTGCCTTTAGTTTTTAAGTATTTTGAAAGTCCATATCCTTGCTAGAGTCATTGCTTTTTCTTAAAAGCAGCTGATTGACATTTCATAAAATTTATAGGAAAGTCTGATAATGGCTAGTATTGTAATGGCAGTCTATTGTAGGTGAATATCTTTTCACAGTATTCTACCTGGGCCTTAGCTTTGCTCTTTTATGGTTATGCAACAGTATATCCATTCTATTGGAGAACAATGGATTCTGTGATAAAGAAAGGCCATTTTATTTTGTTTAGAAAAGGAAATATAGTACTCTAGCAAATATGGGCAATTTGGAGAAATTGAGATTGGGTGCTTTGAGATTATATCAGCTTTTCTCAAAGTGTACACATTATTTTAGTAAAAGTTAAAAAATCTTTTGTAGGAAACATACATGTTATTTTCTCCATAGTTATTGTGATGGAATTTTTTTTAAAACAATGAAGATACAGTGAAAAATACTGAAAATAGTATAGGGATATAATATGCTTTTTGACAAAAAAAAAAATCCTATTATGTTACCAGTAATAAAAAAAAGGGTCCTTTCTTACATAGTATCTTGTGAATGTTGTTTGTTTTCCATCAGAAAAATGTTTCCCTTAAAAAACAACAGTGGAATATGACTAATAAATCACTTACCTTAGCAAAATATAGCATGTGTTCAAAAGTTGAAGTAGCCTGAATTCCTAAGGCATTTGATTTGGTGATCAAAGCATTAATTTTCAATGAACCAATTTTAACATCTTAATGACATCTTAGTTTTCTTATATTTATATCCACTAGGTGGCGACCTATACATAGACTTCAAGAAGGCTTTTCTGAAAGATCATTTTAAATTCTATAAGCCTGATATATCAAATAATCAAATACTCTGTGATAACTTACATTTCAACACTTTGCTTTTATGTGGAAGATTTTATATAGCAAAGATAGAAAACTTGTTGGTACTTAAAATTTTTTAGCTACAAAGACATACACTTTATTTTTATGTGTTCCTAGTTACCAAAATTAAAATATGTAAATAATATCTTTAGTGTAGCATAGTACGTCTTTGTTTTCTATTCAGATGAAATTTTAAAGTTAGTTATTCTTTTAAAATTTATTTTGCATCTGCATTTTTGTCTGATTAGCAATACATTTTGCCAGAAGAAGTACGATTTTATTGTGCTAAACTTTTAGAAGGAATGACTAAACTCTTACATTGAAGTCATTATCTATATATGGAGCATCAAGGAACAATCTGAAGTGTATGTGGAATAGTGGAAAATTTTGTTTTTTTAGAATATTAGTTTCTAATGTTTGCTTTCTGGTTTTGTCATTTATCTGTGTGTATTTATTTATAGGAATGTGATTAATTTGCCAGTAAACATTATAAAATGCTGGGGGGGCATTTTGAAAGAAGAAGAAATTATTTTATTAAAATTGTATATTTGTTGAAAATGTAGGATAGTAGTATATCTGGCACATTAGTATATTAATTAGATGGATACAACTGTTAACCAACCTAGGATTCAAAGAATGAATATTGCTGAATGCTATTTCCTTTCTTGTCCTGCAAATTAAATATTTAAAGAATAACGATTATTCAAAGACCAAAGAAAGGAAAAGAGAAAAGTATATTTTTCAGAGTTTCTTCAGCTGTGGTCAGATGAGTACAGGGCCCTCAGTTTTCTCTGCTTCATATTTTGGTCTTTCTTATTTCGTTGCATTTGTAATTTACAGCTGCCTAACAGTTAGCTATGCCTCAGTTCTCATCCTTTTTTCTGTCCATCGGATGATTTCACCTGATGGATGCAGCAGTGCACATCAGGGATTCCCTATTGAGTCATTCTCAATTGTTGCTCTTCAAAGGTGATCTGGTTAGTTGCTGTGCTGGTAACTTCTTTGCATTCCCTGCTGCTTCTCACCATTTCTGATTGGAGAGTCTGTATAACATAATGATTAGGAGCAGTGGCTTTGGAGTCAGGACGGCCTGGGGTTAAATCTTTGCCCTACTATTGTGTGACTTTGGATTTAAAATCTTAATCTTTCTATACCACATCTGTAAATTGGGATGCTAACAGAATGTACATCGTAAAGCTGTAGTGTATATTAATGAGATAATGAATGTAATGAACTTAAATACTTAATTGTGTTACTGCTTTTTAAAAAAACTTCACCACATTAAGCCAGAAGTAGCAGATATGACTCCTCTTTTATTGGCATTTATTTTATTTATTTATTTATTTATTTATTTATTTATTTATTTATTTATTTATTTATTTTTGCTTAATCCCTTTACCTTTTTCACCCAGCCCTGCAACCCCCCAATATGACTCTTCTTTAGTCAGTTAAATCACTGTGGAGAATTGTTGACAGGGAGTGTCCATCTTCTCAGCTTTTCTCCGTATCCTCTCCCTTCACTATCTCTCCAAATTGTCTCTATAGTTAAACATGGGGCCCTTCAGAGAAAAGAGTGAAAATCCTGCTATGCTTATGGTGTCAAGAATTTCTTGGGATAAGAATTGCTTTTGCTTTCTTCCTTTTCCTAGTGTTCGTATGCATATCCACCCTTTCTCCTTTTTTGCTGCTCTCTATTCAGTCAGATATTTATTATTGCCTTTTAAAGCACATTTTTAGAATGAATAGTTACTTTTAATATTACTTTTCATCAAAGTAGGTAGAGGATTAACTCAACCACATGCAGTGATTAGTTTCATTTTGAGTCCTTGCATGCTGGACTTTATTTTACTTTTTAAAAAAAATTTTTTTTATTGATTTTAGAGAGGAAGGAAGAGGGAGTGATAGAAACATCAATGATCAGAGAGAATCATTGATTGGCTGCCTCCTGCATGCCCCACACTGGGGAATGAGCCTGAAACCATTGAGCATGTGCCCCAATTGGGAATCGAACTATTACCTCCTGGTTCATAGGTCAACGCTCAACCACTGGGCCACACTAGCTGGGCTGTGTGCTGGATTTTAGATTTTTGCTAGATCTATTAAATTGAGAAAGTCAGAACTAGGTACTTTCTAGTGTCCTTTCCAGGGCCAACATTCTATCTTTTGATAAATTTTGGATTCTGGCACTTGCCTGATCCTTCAGTACTTTTTAAAAATACAATTTATTTCTGTAATTTAGAATGATTTTTCACCTCAACATGTTTATTTCTGTGTACTCTGCTCAGAATGCTCTCATTGATATGACTGTGGGTGATGAGTGATTGTATCAGTTTGGGATGCACCTTCTATTCACGATTATCAAGGGTCAGGAGAGACGAGGACTTAGTAATACGTAGATCACAACCTATTCTTTCTCGTTTACAGTACTAATTCCTTAATGTTTTTTTTTATTTCCTTCATTGAGACTTGAGAGTTTTACTTTAATGGCAGAAGGCATGGAATGTAAATAGTTCATCCATTTCAGGCTCTGGTTTTCTGTGAATGGATGGTGTTAAGTTCTGATAATTGTTTTCCTTCATATTAATAGCATCAATAGGAAAAGAGGAGTTCACCTGTATGCTGTAATAGACCCACTGGCATTGTTCTGAATCACTATAAAACAATAGTTTTCTTTTTAAAACTCTGGAGAAGAAATTAGAAAGACACACCAAAGGATGGACTTTTTAAGAACTTTGTAAAATAAAATAGACTTCTGGGAAATAAGTATTTATCTTCCTGTCTATTTATATGTTACTATTAAATTGAAAAGAGATAACAGTATTGCCTTTGCACTCAAGAACGGAGTGAAACCTCCTTTGGAGGGGCACTGTGGTAGGGCAGTCCTGAAATAATCTCTTGCCAGATTTTGCTGCAATGTTAAAACTGTTGTAAGGGGAAAAAACCAGTTCTTTGGTACGTTTTGTTTACTGCCTGGTATTTTAAGAGCCAGATTACTACCAAACTGTTTTATTAAACATGTTTTTAAAATCTCAGAAATGCATGTATTTATTACTTAAAGAATATTATACTTGCTCACAATTATGAAATAAAAATTTCTTTATGGCATGCCAAGGTCAGTTAGATAAACTTCTCTTGCACATGGATTTTTCTTTGGAACAACATTGTTTGTTTAATTAAGAGTTCTTTTTATATGTACTAGTGGTAGGAAAAGTGCAAGGTGGGAATTCTAGTCCTGCTTGGTCACTCGCTAGGTTACGTTAGTCACCATTTCTAGGCCTGTTTCCTCATGTGTGAAAAGGAGGCGGTGATACTTTCTCTGGTGTGGTATAAGAAAGAAATGAAGTATTAGATGTAAAAAATGCAAAGGCCCCATACAAATGTCAGGTGATAGTGGTAGTCAGCTCATTTAACAATGGATAATTGAGTGTTAGCCATATTTGATACTTGCAGCTAGTACTCAATTATTCAGCAGGGTTCACTCATTTTACAAGGATTTGGTTGTCTCTTAAGTGCATACTGTGCTAGTAGCCAGTATATATGAGCACTTACATACAATGTGTCAGTTACTGTGCTAAGAATTTTTCATGTGTTTACTGTAATCCATGTAGTAGTCTGATAATAATCCTCATAACAGCATTTTTTATCCCTATTTTATTGTTGAAAGAATTAAGATTTAGAGAAGTCAGGTAGCTTACCTGAGGTTGAACAGCTAGTAAGTATTCTTTCTGATTCTATCTATCATCCATCCATCCATGAACCCATCTATTCATAAATTGCTATTTTTTATTGGGCATCTGTTATATAATAGACAGTATTCAAGGGCTGGATATACAACAGAGAACAAAACAGACAAACATTCTGTGCCCTCATGCAACTTACATTCTAGTAGGGGAAGATGGAAAATAAAGTGTGAAATAGAGATTATTTCTCCAGTAGTAAGAATGATGCAGTGACTAAGTAACTCCTTTATTTTAGAAAATAAAAAAGGAGAGAAAATAAAGCAGGGAAGTGTGTGTGTGTGTGTGTGTATGTGTGTGTGTGTATGTAATGTAGCCAGAAAGGGCCTTATCAAGAAAGGGGTAACAGCCCAGCCACGGTGGCTCAGTAATTGAGAGTCGACCTATGAACCAGTATGATATAGTTCAATTCCCCTTCAGGGCACATGCCTGGGTTGTGGGCTTGATCCCCAGTAGGGAGTGAGCAGGAGGCAGCCTATCAATGATTCTCTCTCATTGATGTTTCTATCTCTCTCTCCCTCTTCTTTCCTCTCTGAAATCAATAAAAATATATATTTTTTAAAAAAGAAGGGGGTAACAGACTGAAGGAGGAGAGGGAGGCAGCCACACATGAGAAATGTGATCCAGGTAGAGGAAACTATGGGCAAAACATAGGATTGGAATGTGCCTGGTGTGTTTCAGGAACCACAAGGAGGCCAGTATTGCTAACATGGAATAAGTAAAGTGAAGAATAAATAGTTGGAAATGAGGTCAATGAGATAACATGGGGAAAAATTATGTAGAGCTTTATGGACTGTTGTAAGAAAAATTGGGTTTTGAGCAGAAGAGGGAAATGGGATCTGAATTATGTTTTAACTAGAGGCCCAATGCACGAAGATATGTGCAAGAATAGGCCTTCCTTCCCCTGGCTGCCGTCACGCCTTTGCTTCGGCCCAGAGCCGCCTTTCCACCTCTTGCCTTGTCATGTCAATTTGCATATTCCCTCCGTATTGGTTGTGGGTGCCACCATCTTTGTCATGAAGTTATGGTCAATTTGCATATTCCGTCTTTATTAGATAGGATGGGATCATTCTGTCTACTGTGTTGAGAACAAACTGAAGGCAAGACATGTTGATGGTTTAGTCCCAGGGAAGTACCAGTGGAGGTAGTGAAGGTTGATTTGCTGGACTGTTTTGGTGGGGGTAAGAGGAAGAGGACAATCAGTGATGATTTCAAAGTTTTTTGCCTGAGTAACTAGAAGAACTAGCAATTACTGAGATGGGAGAAAACTGCGAGAGGAGCAAGTTTCAAAAAATAGGAAAGTAATTTATTTTAGACATATTTGAGATGCTTATCAGATATCCACTTGGAGAGATATGAATTTCAGAAGAGAGGGCTGTGGCTCTTTTACTATTAACATGTTCAAAAAGAAATTAAATATTTTTCACTCAAATTATTTCTACTAGTGGCAGTACTATCAACCTAGTTTATCTGATAAATGTTAAGATACCAGCTGTTTCAAAGATCGGGCTTAAAGAATAAATTTTGGTGAATGGGAAATTAATGTTAGCTTTCTTTTTATATACATACAGGTCTGTGTATGATGACCAACCAAATGCACACAAGAAGTTTATGGAAAAGTTAGATACTTGTATCCGTAATCATGACAAGGAAATTGAAAAGATGTGTAATTTTCATCATCAGGGTTTTGTAGATGCTATTACAGAACTCCTTAAAGTAAGGACTGATGCAGAAAAACTGAAGGTAAGAAATATGTTAAAATTCAGTTTATCTTTGCTGTCATTAAATTACTCAAGTGTTGCCCTGCCAGCGTGACGCAGTGGTTGAGCATCGACCTCTGAACCAGGTAGTCAGTGTTTGATTCCTGGTCAGGGCACATACCCTGGTTGCCAGCTCGATCCCCAGTGGGGGGTTGTGCGGGAGGTAGCCAGTCGGTAATTGTCTCTCATCATTGATGTTTCTGTCTCTGTCTCCCTCTCCCTTCCTCTCTGAAATCAATAAAAATATATTTTAAAAAATTACTCAAGTATTAGTTTATAGTGCATGGTACAAACCTTTATTAAATGTACTACTTTCAAGAAGTGCATCAGTGTATATAATTGGGAATGCTCTTCATGCTTTGTTAACACAGTTGTCATGCTAATGACAGGAGTAATCCCTTTTTTAGTAAAGCAAGTAATGCATTGACTTAACAGGATTTCTTTCCATGCAGGGAAATAAACTAAAAAACTTCATACAATGAAAGGCCCCATTGACAGTTTTAGAATTTTTAAAATGACAATTAGTACAAATATAAAAACCTTTAAAAACTACTATATGTAATTATATTCTTAAAGTTTTTAAATGATATTGAAACTTTTTTTTAGTTTAATAGCAATGTGTAATTTTCTTAAAGAAAGTTGGTCTACATTTTTGGCCACACAGGAAAAACATTATTTATTAAATGAGACCTGGATTTGTTCAGTCAGAATACAAATATATAGTTATAAGAATTGTCCTACTTATCTTTCTTTACATTTGGAGAGCTTAGCAGACAGAATGACCCTGGTTTACCAAAGGTTATGATTAGAAAACCATTATATAAAGGATGTTCAGACAACGAATGACCAAATACAGCATCAATGAGGTCACTGAGCATCTTTGTTAAAAAATTAATGAGATTTTTAATAAACCAGAATGTGCTTCCTTACTATGATGACCTAATGAGTCACTTAATATGTGGGAAAATTTGAGGTTGAGCTTTGCCTGCACCTGCAGCATTAAAATGTTGCTGTGGATTGAGATTTCTGTGTTTGATGTTAATCAGCCACCCAGTGTTTGCATTCAGCAAAGTATGAATGTTTAATTACCGTAAAATGCAATCACCATTTCCTACAGACAATGAGTGGCACATAGACCTCATTGAAGTTATCAAAAAGGGACCAGTGGTCAATTGGGTCAGTGATTTGAATTGTTTGACAGACTTAGAGAAGCAAGTAAAGTTCAAAAATCTTGAGTAAATTTGAGAAGTTTGCCACAGAATCTGTTAAAAAGAACTGTCATAAGTAATTGAAGTTAAAAGCCCTTTTCAATCAAAAGTTCAAGTTCAAGCTGTAGAGTTAATTTGAATTTGCATTTCTTTGTTCTAAGTTTCTCATGAAGCATGATCTGATTACAAGGGTGAGCAGTTACATCAGGGCAGTTTTATGCATATTTGTCTAACTAAGGTGAAATTATTTTTAAGGTACAAGTTACTGATACCAACCGAAGATTTCAAGATGCTGGAAAGGAGGTGAGAAAACGATACATTTGTTGTGTACCAATATGTGGATATGATTTAACTGTTCGTTTAAACATATGAACATTTCTTTTCTTTTCCTAAGGTGGTAGTCCAAACAGAAGATATTATTCGATGTAGAATTCAGCAGAGGAATATTACAACTGTAGTAGAAAAATTGCAGTTGTGCCTTCCAGGTGAGTTAAATTTGTCTATAATGTAATGTTGGCTTGGTAAAATTATAATTTAATGATAACATGTAGTCATTATTCATTATGGGAATTACAGGTATTTGGTGGTGGTTCCCCCCAAAAGCCCATGGTTATCTTTCTTATCCGCTTTGTTCCCTGAGTTTTCCTATAATGTAAATCCATGTTTGGTGATCTGTCACATCATTTTCCTAGAACCTTTCTGTTTCCTTTCTGCCCCACTTGCCTCTCCTCAACTTTGTGTTTCTTCAGAATACTTTCCCACAGGGAGAGTGTCTTTAGATTACATTTTCTTGTCTTGTCCTAATTTGCCTATAATTTTACCTATAGTTTTCCATTTGATACTTAAGCAGCTTGGTTTTGCTTTGCTCACAATCTCATATTGCTGGTAAGGTAAGAAAATATCCCAAAATGCTAGGTCTTCTCCCATCTTCATTCTTGCCTTTCCACCTATATTTTGGAAAGACTGACTTTTTAGGTTTCTGAGGTTCTGAACTCTCTGTAAGGGCTTAGATATTACCAGGACATCAATATTTTTAAAGAAACTAACCAGTATTTTTTTTTTTAACCTGGATGTATCCTGTTTAAACAAAAGGAAGCAGGTGTATGTCATCTTTTTCTTATAATATAGTAAGTTAAACCCAACACAGTTTCGCATTTTTAATTTTTTTTCAGGAAAGAACTGGAACCTTCAGATCCTGGGGAATAGAATGAGATGCTTTGTATATAATAATTATACAGGGTGGGGCAAAAAATAGGTTTATAGTAGTGAGTATGCAAAACACAGAATTTATTCTTATTTATTAATTACTAGAGGCCTGGTGCACAAATTCGTGCACCAGTGTGGTCCCTCGGACTGGCCTGTGGGATCGGGCCGAAACCAGCTTTCCGACATCCCCTGAGGGGTCCCGGATTGCGAGAAGACGCAGGCTAGTCTAAAGGACCCCACCAGTGCAAAGGGACGCGGGAGGTTGGCCAGCTGGGGAAGGACCACGGGAGGGCTCCAGGGCGTGTCCAGCCCATCTTGCTCAGTCCTAATCCACCGGACCCCAGCAGCAAGCTAACCTACCGGTCGGAGCATCTGCCCCCTAGTGGTCAGTGTATGTCATAGCAACTGATCGACTGGTCGACTGTCTGCCCCCTGGTGGTCAGTGCACATCATAGTGAGCGGTTGAGCATCCTTAGCATATCATTAGCATATTATACTTTGGTTGAACGGCCAACCGGTTGACCGGACACTTACCATATTAGGCTTTTATTATATAGGATTGTATGATTTTCCATATAAACAACTGTAAACCGACTTTTGCTCCACCCTATATAATATAAAGTTAGCTTAGAATACAAATTATATGTTAAAACTGTCAGCAGATCTTATTAGCTAAACAATTATTGTTTTCTGACTTGTGAGAATAGCTTTTTTAAAAATAGAATCACTGAAATTCTAATTAGTTTAATTTCTGATGGACCAGGGCTATGTGCACATTAACTTTGAGTAAATATAAATAATGTCTGCTCATTATGTGAGGTTTCAGGGTTAAGAAACCTATTTCCTTTATAGTAATGTTTAGTAATATCTCTTTGTCACCATCAGATACACTGAAATGGCCATGAAGACAGTCTCTAAGTTTGAATGCTTTGTCTCTGAATTGTAATAAGCCTAAAAAATTTGTACTGATGGAATGGAAAAGAGCTGAATTCAGTTTATTCACCTAGTGGGCTATTTGAAATAGAGAAATAAAGGGAAGTGGACGTTAAAATTTTGTTACTGCTACTGTCTTTGCTTTCAGTGCTTTTCCTGAGTTGTATAATCTGAGTTGTAAAAACATTGCATTCCTAATAGCCATGTCTAGAACTACTTCCTTTCCTCCATCTATCCTTGTATCTAATTATCTTCTAACAAATACTTTTTTGTGTCAGGAATTATGGTAGATATTGGAAATATAAAGTTGAAAGTGACATAGTCGCAGTTCTAAAGGACCCTATAATTTATCTGAATAAAGACAAGCCATCAATTACTGTACAATTGCTTACCTCCTCCTTAGATTAGAAGTATGAAAGGATATAAGAAGTCACAGTTTAAACAATGCATTTTTCTGGTGCACTAGTTTTACTTGATTATATTTGAGGAAAGTATTATTTTTATATGAAAATAATATAGAAATATTAGAAGGTAGATATGAAATTTACATAAATAGTTGAGATAAAACAGATTTCAAAGCAAGTTTATACTTGTAGCAGCAGTTTTAGGCTCTTTCCCAGGTTTATGTTTTGGTTAGAAATGTAAAAAATATTGCATTATGTATAGGGGCTATGATAGTAATATACATAGAGCCTATAGAATTAGGACAGGTTCACTATAGCCACACTTGCAGTTTTTATGGGTTGCAGAGAGGTAAACAATATCTTTTATAAACTTGAAGATCCCTGAGGGTAGCCATAAAATTATAGAAAAACCTGGAAAAAAATGTCTATCTCTTTGGTCTAGGAAATTTGGAGGTGGCTGATGAGCCAATAATAATATATTCACTCACTTTATACTTTGAAATTCTATTAAGGATGAATAATGGTATGTCATCTTGCTGAAGCTTACAACAGCTTTATTGAATAACTGCATTTCTGTACCTTTGATAGAAATGATAAAACAAAGGAAGATGCTTTATGTTTATGTATGCCTTTGTCATAATTCATTGTCTGCTATAAGCTTTTGAGGTGTCTCTTCCTTTGTGGATTTGTTGTAAAATTTTGTTTAATGAGCTATAACACAGTTGTGCTATCTTATTTGGTATATTGAATGAAAATCAATCTCACTGTCATTCAACTTTCTCTCTCAAATAACTAAAGTCCAAACTTTCTGTTCCCCTGCAGGGAAGAGATATTATATTAGTAAGTTTCTGAATAGGGTATTTGTTAGTAGGTTAGTATCTCAATTATAGGTGTCAGCATATGCAAATGTTCCAAGTTTAATAAAATGTAGTAATACGTGTAATGTTTAACATATATAGAAATTAAAATGTTCATATTTACTCTAAGTATAAAATTTTATTTGAAAATGTAAGCTTAAATCAAACTATAGAAAAAATTAATGAATTTATAATATGCTGATGCCTTCCTTTATTATTTTCATCTCTTAAAAATTATTTTTAATTTGAAAGCTAAAATGAGTTATATTTTTAACTGCAGTGCTGGAAATGTACACTAAGCTAAAAGAACAGATGAGTGCAAAAAGGTGAGTTGGTTTCTTTCCTAATTGCTTTTAATAAGAATCCCTTTTTTTAAAATTACTTGAAGGCATGTTTAAACTTACTGTAAATTATAGTGAATCATGTGAAGTTTGCTTCTATGCTTTGTTCACCCAATTTGCTCATCAGAATCATTTAATAAAGCAGTTCTTAGCCATTTATTTGTGGGTCCTTACCCTATGTAAATGATATGGAAGATTGATCATATTGATGAGGGATAAATAGACAACTGAACAGGAATGAAAAAATATTGATTAATTTATGCAACATTGACATTGCATAAGATCAAGACTAAGTGTGTATTGTAAGTCCACAGATGAAAGTAAAGTATGGGTAGTTATATTTTGATAATCTGGGCTAGTGTAGTTCATGTTCTGTTTTATAACACAAATGCATAAATGACAAATGAAAAGTAAAAATAATTTGAAGTAGTTTATTAATTGCCATAGAAACATTAGGTGTACTGTTTAACCTGTTTTAAAGATGAAAAATTTATTTTTAAATATTTTTTTATTTTTTAATTACAGTTGGCATGCAATATTATATAGGTGTACAGCATAGTGATTAGACATTTATCTCACTAATGGAGTGATCACCCTAATAAATCACCATCTGACACCATACATAATTATCATACTATTATTGACTATATTCTTTGTGGTATATTTTACATCCCCATACCAATTTGTATTTCTTAATACCTTCACCTAAATGTGTTAATTTCTGACCAAATATATCTATATAACTATATACATAAAAGCCCAAGTGACCGGACAACCGGTTGGTAGCTATGATGTGCACTGACCACCAGGGGGCAGACGCTCAATGCAGGAGCTGCCCCCTGGTGGTCAATGTGCTGCCACAGCCAACCTCCTGCGGCCAGCCAGCCTCCTGCGGTCCCTCCCCGCCGCCGGCCCCAATTGGGACTGGGCAAGATGGCCCCAATGGGCCCTGATCGCCGGCCAGGCCGAGGGACCCCACCCGTGCACAAATTGGTGCATCATACCTCTAATATATATATGTTTGTTTGGTTTCTTTATTGTTGTTGTTAATCCTCAACCAAGGATATATTTCCATTGATTTTTAGGGAGAGTGGAAGAGAGAGGGAAAGACAGAGAGAAACATTGATGTGAGAGAAACACATCGTTTGGTTGCCTCCTGCACAATGGTTGCCTCCTGTGCAAGCCTTGACCAGGGCCCAGGCAGGGGAGAAGCTTGCAACCAATGTACATGCCCTTGACTGGAATTGAACCTGGGATCCTTTGGTCCGCAGGCCAACGCTCTGTCCACTGAGCCAAACTGGCTAGGGCCAAATATATATTGTTATATATAACAATATATTGTTATAATATAAATAATATTACTTTAAAATCTGTATTTTAAAGTAATACAGATATAATATAAATAATATTACTTTAAAATCTGTATTTGTACAATTGTTATAATATAAATAATATTACTTTAAAATACAGATTTTAAAGTAATATTATTTATATTATAACAATTGTAGTGATTTTAAATTACAATAAAATTTAGGTGTAATTTTTAAATTAGTGGTACAATTTTGTGACAATTTGCAAAATATACTCTATCTTTGAGAATATATAAGCTAGAAAACCAATAAATATCTTTAAGTAGCTTTTCAACCTTCTGTTTTTTTAGTTTGCATATATATTACTTTCTGGTTTGTTTTTCGATAATGCCTTTTCTCATTTTAATATCTAAATCACTGGAAAGGCATAGAATATTAATTAATTAATTTAAAAATCCTCTACCTACCCTTAAATGAATTTTGGTGGTGAATATTATTGTAGGATATTGACAATTTTGGAAAGTTCGAGTCCTACTATTAATTTTAGTATCTTGGCCAAATTATATAACCTTTTTCTGTGTTTCAGTTTTCTCATCTATAGTAATCTGCCATAGTAATAGTAATAATCTGCCATAGACATCTGCATTATAGAAGTCTAGAGAAAACTGAAGTATATATATATGAAATTATATATTAGTTTTTCTGGGGCATAAGCTAGACTTTACTAATTGCTGCATATCCAGCATGTCACCAGAGCCTAATAAGTAATAGGCATTCAGTATTTGTTGAAATGGAAAAAAAAATCGCTCTGCCAGTGGTTTTTTATTTTTTGTGACACAATATTATTTCTAATTGTCTTAGTTACATATTTAAAAAATTTCTTAAAATATATTTTACTTTAAATTAAATCTGTGCTTTGTATTTTTGGATGGTGATGTTGTGTTGATGGGAGAGATATTAATGAAATCACCTATCAACTAAATATTCTAATTTAAAAATTTATAATTATTATACATTTAGGTATAGTGATGACTATAATGCTTGTGATGTTATATAATTTGGATGAAGTGAAATGAAGTTGTATGTTAGTGTATAAGCCATGAATTTTCAGCTTGTTGCTTATTCTTATGGTTTATAGTTTGTGCTTATTAGTAAATAAAAATAAATGTTTGTTTTACTTATACCTGACTTTTTTGATGGGAGTGTTAGATTGATTATTTGTAAAATTAATGTAATAAGAACTTTATAGAGTTTTCTTTTTAACTTCTCACAGGTATTACTCTGCTCTAAAAACTATGGAACAATTAGAGAATGTGTATTTTCCCCGGGTTAGTCAATACCGGTTTTGTCAGCTAATGATAGAAAATCTTCCTAAACTCCGTGAGGATATTAAAGAAATCTCTATGTCTGATCTCAAAGACTTTTTGGAAAGCATTCGAAAACATTCTAATAAAATAGGTGAAGCAGCAATGAAACAGGTGAGGTTAAATTTTTTTTAATTTAATGTTATTTAATAATCTAGGTTATAGAATATATTCAAAGTTTACTTTCTTTATGTCTATAAAATGCTTATTTTTGTTTAGTTTTACCTTTTTGTCATCTTTCCTGGTTCCTGTTTAGAATGGACTTCACTAAAGCTTCTTTTGAATTGTGGTTATTCCTTATTTAACTTGACGTACTATCTGATTCCTTGGCAGTGTTCCCCAACTATGTGGTATTACATTAACTTTTGCCACCAGTCAAATTTGGTATAAAATTAGCTGAAAAGTGGCAGCCTTTTTATGCTAAGGTTCTAAATTGCTCTCTCTTTAAAACAAATTGAAAGTATTATCTGGAATTAACTTCCATAGCTCAATAATAAAAAGACAAGCAATGGGAAAAGATTTGGCAGTTATAAAGTTAATGTACCTACCTTTGAGTCAGCATTTCTTCTAGTTATTTACCAATGATAAATAAAAATATGTTCTCATGATGTTCATAGTAGCTTTGTTCACAGTTGGCTAAAAACTGGCAACAGCCTAAGGAGAATGGATAAACAAATTGTGCTGTACTCATAAAATGGAATATTACTTAGCAATAAAAAGGAATGCAATACTGATATGTGTGACAGCATATGTATATCTCCCAGCCATTATGCTTCTGTACAGCAAAGGAAACAATTATCAGAATGAAAAGGCCATCTACAGAATGGAAGAAAATGTTTGCAACCTATATATTTCATTAGGGATTAATCCCCCAAATATGTAAAGAACTCTTACAACTCAAAAGTAAAAAATCTAATCATCTGATTTTAAAAATGGTCTAAGGACTTGAATAGACTTTTTAAAAAAATCTTCATCTGAGGATATTTTTCCCATTGATTTTTAGTCAGAGTGGAAGGGAGGGAGGAGGGAGAGAAAGAGAAAGGGAGAGGGAGAGGGAAACATCAACATGAGAGAGACACATCGATTTTTTGCCTCCTGCTTGCACCTCAACCGGGGCCAGAGATCGAATCTGTGGCTGAGGTGTATACCCTTGATGGGGAATCAAAAACTGTGACACTTTGGTCCTTGGGCTGATGCTCTAACTACTGGCCAGGGCAATTGACGTGTTTTTTTTTTAAGTAGACCTACAAATGCCCAACAGGTATATGAGAACATGTCAGCATCACTAACCTCAGGGAAATGCAAAACAAAATCACAATGGGATATCACCTCACACCTGTTAGGATGGCTATTATATAAAAAAAAGAGAGAGAGAGAAAACAAGTGTTGGCAAGAATGTGGAGAAATTGGCAAGAGATACAAGATGGCGGTGGAGTAAGTGGAACTACACTCACCTCTTCCCAGGACCAAACTGAAATTACAGCTAAAAATATAGAACAATCAACTTAATAACCAATTGAAGAATAGCTGAACAGAAATCTTATAGTCAAGGATTTACAGAAGAAGCCACAGCAGACTGGTAGGAAGGGTGGGGACATGAAAAGGGCTAGCTCCCCAGGGCAGTAGATGAGATCTCGGTGGGATATCTCAGCTGCAAAGATTCTCCCTAAGGAGCGTGGGGTCTCAACTCCATGCTGGGCTCTCCAGCCCAGAGCACCAGAGCCATGAAGAAGTGACCACATAACACCTGGCTGTGAAAATCAGCAATTATGTATGCCAGGGAGAAATGGGAGTCTACTCGCTAGAGACACAGGCACCCTCTTAAAGGGTCAATGCACAAAAACTCTTTTGCAGCCATTCCCCCTGAGCTCTGGCATAGGGGAAGCTGGAGCAGACTAGAGTCACATGAGAAGAGACTGGGGTTTATGGCTCTGGGGAGAGAGCAGAAGGGACACCTGTCAGGATCCTTGTGCTGAGTCACTCTCCCACACCCCAGACATCATTCTTGGGTGGAACACATCCTCATAGCAATAAACTGACTTCTGAGCAGCAGCCACGTGCAGCCTGCCCCCATCTAAGGAACAGCAGCCTTGCGAGCAGCCTGTCACCTTCCAAGGAGCAGAAGCCATGCGAGCAG
This sequence comes from Plecotus auritus, assembly GCF_963455305.1. Taxonomy (NCBI): domain Eukaryota; kingdom Metazoa; phylum Chordata; class Mammalia; order Chiroptera; family Vespertilionidae; genus Plecotus; species Plecotus auritus. The sequence goes on along the minus strand of NC_137783.1, from coordinate 25,441,095 downwards.
CCCACCCCCACCAGCCAGAGGAGCCACCACTGCTGTGAGCAGCGCCCACCAGAGGAGCCGCCGCCAACTGAGGAGCAGCTGCTGCCGTGACCGCCTGAGGAGCAGCCGCCGCCCAAGGAGCCGCTGCCACCCGAGGAGCAGCCCCCGTACGACTTGACACCTAGATCCTTCAGTGAGAGCAAAAATGGGAAGACAAAGAAATCCCCAAATGAAAGAAAAGAGGAATTGCCAGAAAAGGAGCTAAGTGAAACTGAGGCATGCAATATGTCAGAAAAAGAATTCAGAATAATGGTCATACAGTTCATAAACCAGATGGATGAAAAAATCAACAACTTATGTAAGAATCAAGAAGAAATAAAGAGTGATATAGCTGCAATAAAAAACACTGTGGAAAGTTTCAACAGTAGACTAGGAGAAGTGGAGGACCAAATTAGCAAGTTAGAAGACAGGGAAGCAAAACACACCCAAACTGAACTGCAATTGGAGAAAAAAATTAAAAGACAGGAGGAGAGCCTAAGGGAGCTTTGGGACAACATGAAATGAAGCAACATACGAATAATAAGGGTGCCAGAATGACAGGAAGAGGAACAAGGGTTAGAAAACCTATTTGAAGAAATAATGTTGGAAAACTTCCCTGATGTGGGGAAGAAAAAAGTCACACAAGCACAAGAGTCCCAAACAAGATGAGCCCGAAAAGACCCACACCAAGACACATCATAATTACAATGGCAAATGTTCAGGACAAAGAGAGAATCTTAAAGGCTGCAAGAGAGAGACAGAAAGTTATGTACAAGAGATCTCCCATTAGATTATCAAATGATTTCTCCACAGAAACACATCAGGCCAGAAAGGAATGGAAGGAAGTTTACAAAGTGATGCAAAGCAAGGGACTGAATCCAAGAATAAGGAGCTTCACAGACAAAAAAGGCTAAGGAAGTTTATCACCACCAAGCCAGCAATGCGAGAAATGCTAAAGGGACTGGTATAAAAAGAAGAAATAAAAAGGGAAGAAGGAACACAGGCACAAAAAAATAAAAATGGCTACAAATAAGTGCCTTTCAATAATAACTTTAAACGTAAATGGACTAAATGCTCCAATCAAAAGACATCGAGTGGCTGAATGGATAAAAAACATGACCCATATATATGCTGTCTACAAGAGACCCACCTCAGAACAAGGGACTCAGACTGAAAGTGAAGGGATGGAAAAATATCTACCAGGCAAATGGAAATGAAAAAAAAAAAAAAAAAAAAGCTGGGGTAGCAATACTCATATCTGACAAAATAGACCTCAAAGTGAAGGCCATAACAAGAGATAAGGAAGGCCACATCATAATACTAAAGGGATTGATACGACAAGAGGATATAACCCTGGTAAACATATATGCAGCCAATGCAGGAGCACCCAAATACATAAAAAAAATCCTGGAAGATATCAAGGGAGAGATCAACAACAATACAATCATAGTAGGGGACTTTAATACCCCACTGACATCACTGGATAAATCCTCTAGACAGAAAAATCAGCAAAGAAACAGCAATTCTAAATGACTCACTATATCAGATGGACTTAATTGACATCTTCAGAACATTTCATCCCAAACCCACGGAATATACGTTCTTCTCAAGTGCACATGGGACATTTTTAAAGATAGACCACATATTGGGTCACAGGCAGAGTCTTTCCAAATACAAGAAGATTGAAATCATGTCAAGCATCTTAGACCACAATGGCATAATATTAGAAATAAACTACAATAAAAAAAATTCAAACACTTGGCAGCTGAATAGCATGCTATTAAACAATGATTGGGTTACCAAAGAGAGCAAAGAAGAACTCTCTGCCTTAGTACCTCCAGAGGCTCCACTGAAGTGAGTGAGCCTAATAGGTGGCCGGTAGGTGGAGGCAGAGCTGGGTGCTCTAGGAATGACCGACTCTTGTGTGGGTTATGTGGGCCCTCCTGTTGTAATTGAGTGTTGATTGCTATTGGCCCATTTGTTCAGGCTGGCTAACTATAAGGATCAACCCCAACCACATGGTTGTTGACAGATGAATGGTTTAAGAAATTGTGGTATGTACATACAAGGGAATACTACACCCAGTCTATAAAATGGAAAATAATCTAAAATAGTCACATTCATAGAATCAGAGAGGGGGATGGTGCTTACCAGGGGCTGGAAGGAGCAGGGAAAGAGGTGTAACTAATCAACAGGTGTAATGTTTCAGTTAAGCAAGATGGATAAGCTTTAGAGGTCTGCTGTACAACATTGTACTTACAGTTAAAAATAATGTATTATTAATATATTAACATAATGTTAATATTAATATATGTAAATAATATAATTATGTACACTTAAAAATTTATGGTGGATCTCATCTTAAGTATGCTTACCACAATAAAATACAATTTTTTAAAAAGTAAGTAGAAGGAAATAATAAAGGTAAGAATAGAAATCAATATAATAGAAAACAAAACACTGTAGGGAGAATCAACAGAGTTAAAAGTTGGGTCTTAATCTTTTTAAATAAAATTATAAACCCTTGCAGGACTGTTCAAAAAAGTAGAGAAAGGGCACAGGCCATAAATTAAAAATGGGATATTACTCCACATCCTATACCTGCAGACCAAAATATAAGGAAATATGAATGAATTCTTGAACCAATTTTGAGCATAATAAATTTTGAAATAATCTGAATTTTTCTTTTTTCTCAAATAGGCACAACAGCAGAAAACCTTCAGTGTTGCTCTGCAGAAGCAAAATAATGTAAAATTTGGGAGGAACATGTATATAAATGATAGAATTACAGAAGAAAGGAATGAAATTGTGTTGAAACATACATTTGAGGAAGAGGATGAGAATGAAGAGGAGGTGACTAGAGTTACTTTATCTCTGTCTTTTCTTTCCTTTTTAAATTTTCTTTCTTTTTTTCTTTATTGATTAAGGTATTACATATGTTTCCTTATTCCCCCATTGTCCCCTTACCCCCCGACGCATGCCCTCCCCCCCTGGTGTCTGTGTCCATTGGTTAGGCTTTTATGCTTGCAAAGAAGTCCATTGGTTGATCTCTCTCTATACTCCCCTACCTTCCCTCTGAGGTTTGATGATCTGATTGATGCTTCTCTGTCTCTGAATCTGTTTTTGTTCATCAGTTTATGTTGTTCATTATATTCCACAAATGAGTGAGATCATGTGATATTTATTTTTCTCTGACTGGCTTATTTCGCTTAGCATAATGCTCTCCACTTCCATCCATGCTGTTGCAAATGGTAAGAATTCCTTCTTTTTTTACCGCAACGTAGCATTCCACTCTGTAGATGTACCACAGTTTTCTAATCCACTCATCTGCTGATGGGCACTTAGGCTGTTTCCAAATCTTAGCTATGGTAAATTGTGCTGCTATGAACATAGGAGTGCATATATCCTTTCTGATTGGTGTTTCTAGTTTCTTGGGATATATTCCTAGAAGTGGGATCACTGGGTCAAATGGGAGTTCCATTTTTAGTTTTTTGAGGAAACTCCATACTGTTCTCTACAGTGGCTGCACCATTCTGCATTCCCACCAGCAGTGCACGAGGGTTCCTTTTTCTCCACATCCTCGCCAACACTTGTCGTTTGTTGATTTGTTGATGATAGCCATTCTGACAGGTGTAAGATGGTACCACGTTGTCCTTTTGATTTGCATCTCTTGGATGATTATTGACTTTGAGCATGTTTTCATGTGTCTCTTGGCCTACCTTATGTCCTCTTTCGAAAAGTATCTATTTAAGACCGTTGCCCATTTTTTGATTGGGTTATTTATCTTCCTTTTGTTAAGTTGTATGAGTTCCCTGTAAATGTTGGAGATTAAACCCTTATCGTTGATAACACTGGCAAATATGTTCTATGCAGTGGGCTTTCTTGTTGTTTTGTTGATGGTTTCTTTTGCTGTACAGAAGTTTTTTATTTTGATGTAGTCCCATTTGTTTATTTTCTCTTTAGTTTCCATTGCCCTAGGAGCTGTATCGGTGAAGATATTGCTTTGGCATATGTCTGAGATTTTGCTGCCTGTGGATTCCTCTAATATTTTTATATTTATTTTCTTTGTATGAATTTTTCTTCTTTTAAGTTGTAATGTATGACTGTGATTCTTATTCTTACCATGTGCAAATTAAATTTATGTAGACTAGTTAGTGATAGTAGGGCAATAGAATGATCTGAAGTATTCGATTGCATAATTAACTGATAAACACGAAATATTGTAGTTTATATTTGTAAATCAGAGATAGTTCAACTTAGTTGTTCTGCCACAGTGAGGAGCAAAATTGTAAATCTAATTTTTTGAAGTGATTGGTTACATTTTAATTATCTGTGGTAAGCATTTAATTTCATGATGGCATGACCTTAACATTTAGACTAATTCTGGATAGCCTGCCTTTAAAAAAAAATGGTGCTGAGATACTATAAAATAATTCTAATATGATTAAAGTTTTTTATTTCTTTTTTTGAAGTTTTTTATTTCTTGAAAAAGTTTTAATAAGTTTAGAAACCTTGAAATTATTATTTACTTAGAGAGAGGAAGAGAAAGAGAGAAGAAGAGGGCGAGGGAGGGAGGGAGGGAGAGAGAGAGAGAGAGAGAGAGAGAGAGAGAGAGAAACATCAATCAAATCTGTGACCCTTCGGTGCTTGGGCGGATACTCTAAACAATGAGCAACACCGGCCAGGGATGTTTTGTATGTTTAACTGTTGAGAGTATTACCATCATGCCCTACTGCTAAATCCATACTTTAAGAAAAACTTGGTTGTTTCCCTGTTTTTACAGATTTATTTTATTATTACTTGTATTTGTTTCTATTATTTTCCCTAATAAGTAACATTATAATAAAAATAAGTCTACTCTGGGGACTCATGAGCATAGAAATACATTTCTTTAAAAATAATTTATTTCAAAGAAGAAAATAAAAAAAAAAAAGAAAAAAAAAGAAAAAAAAAAGAAAAAAATAAAAATAAAAATAATTTATTTCTCAAGTTTGAGAAACTTTATACTACTCTATTTCATCTATTCTGAAGTGCAACTTCTCAGAGTTGGGATACATCTTAAATTGATATCATAGTTTCAAGTGCTAGTGTGTTGTTTTTTTTTAGTGTTTTATAAAATAATGATTATGTCTTCAATTTGATGAAATAATGGTAAATCATATGACTTAGCTGCATAAGAGTAGGAACTTTGTCTATAGCTATACCATAAATCCATCTTTACCAAAAGCAATAATGAGGTAGCCTCTTATCTAACAGTTTTTCTGGCACCCTACCAAGTATGTTGAAGACATAAGTTTCTCTCTTTTATTACCTTACTAGAGGCCTGCTGCACGGATTCATGCACTGGTGGGGTCCCTCGGCCTGGCCTGCGGGGATCGGGCTGAAACCGGCTCTCTGACATCCTCCAAGGGGTCCCAGATCATGAGAGGGCGCAGGCCAAGCCAAGGGACCCCACCAGTGCATGATCGGGGCTGGGAGGGACCGTGGGAACGCTCCAGGGCATGTCCAGCCTGTCTCGCCCAGTCCCGATCAGCCAGACCCCAGCAGCAAGCTAACCTATAGTTGGAGTATCTGCCCCCTGGTGGTCAGTGCACGTCATAGCGACTGGTCGAATGGTCGGACACTTAGTATGTTAGGCTTTTATTATCTATCTTATCTATCTATCTATCTATCTATCTATCTATCTATCTATCTATCTATGTATCAATAAAAGCCTAAGTGACCATTATGACCGAACAACCGGAATGACTAGAACGACTGGTTGCTATGATGTACACTGATGACCAGGGAGCAGACGCTCAACACAGGAGCTGCCCCCTGGTGGTCAGTGTGTTCCCACAGCCAACCTCCCATGGCAGGCGGCTGGCCAACCTCCCGTGGTCCCTTCCCCTCCCCTGTGCCCCCCCCCCTCCCTGGGCTGGTCCCTGCCCTGGCTAAGGCTCCGGGCACAGGACACCAGAGAATCTGGGTCCGGGAAGCCTGTAGGAGGAGACTGACCCCAACACTGATTGAGACAGAGTAGCAGCTTGGAGGGGGCAGAAGGGACAAGGCAGCAGCCTAACTGGAAAGAGGTAAAGTAAGCACCACCGCCATCTTACCTCTGCCACTGCACTGCACCACTCGCCCTTCTGCCCCCATCAGCCACTTCTAGCTTGGCCCCATGCCTTTCCGGGCTCCCAACCACTGATTGGCTAGCGCTCCTGGGGCTGAGGTAGGAGAGACTATCTGTCTGTCTGTCAGCAACTCCACCCCAGGGAGTGAGGTGGCTGAGCGCGGGCAGCAAAGTAGAGCTGTATTTCCACCTCAGAGCGTAGCTGGTGTTCAGGCGTTTTGGGGCACTCTGTCTGTGGTCTTTGCTTGCCACTACCTCAGCACATCTTCACAGCTAGATCAGGGACTGCCGGCCAACCTCCCGCAGTCCCCCCGACCGTGCACGAATTCATGCATCGGGCCTCTAGTATAGGATAATCTAAAATAGCCAGTGATGATAAATATACACAGAATGAACTACTGAACAAATGCCAAAAGAATGTAAAAAGGGCATTACATTGATAGCCTATGTTTTTTATAGGTGATAAATGTTATAACATGAAGTTAATGCATCTCCTTGTCTATCTTTATATTATCCAAGAGTGGACTAGTAGTTTGACCTCTAATTTTTTTTAAATGCTATTATTTTTCAGGTCTTAACTGTTCAAGAACTCGTTGATTTTTCTCCAGTTTACAGATGTTTGCACATTTATTCTGTTTTGGTAAGTATTTGTGTGTGTGTGTGTGTGTGTGTGTGTGTGTACGTGTTTTCATTACTCTGTTGGTTTGATTTTAGGGTGATGAGGAAACATTTGAAAATTATTATCGAAAACAAAGAAAGAAACAAGCAAGACTGGTATTGCAGCCCCAGTCAAATATGGTAAGTATATAGAATTTTTGAATCGGTCATGTTGTCACTTTTTATCTCCTTACCTGCTTTAATTTCTTCAGAGCTTGCATCACTATTCATTTAACTATAAATATTTATTGAACACCTACTATTTCCAATAATTGGTTTAGGTGCTCATGGTACAACAGTGAGCAAAACAGATAAGTCCCTTCTCTCATGAACTTACATTCTATTGGTGAAGGTAGACAGTAAACAAATAAAATAGACAGTGAATAAATAAAAGGATAAATAAGTAAATATATGAGATGTTGGGAGTGATCATTAGTTTCTTACAACATGGTGGACTCTGTATCTTGATTAATTTTTTTTAAAAGTATTTTTTAAAATTGATTTTTTTAGAGAGAGGATAGTCAGAACAAAAGTATAGTCAGGACAAAAATGTAGTGAATATGGAACTGTTCCATATATTGGTTTTGGTGATAGTTACATGACCAGATATATTTGTGAAAACTTGTAGTGCATGAAAAAGAGTGAGTTTTATTGTATATAATTTATACCTCATTAGATCTGACTATAAAACAAAGAAAACAGGAAAACCTAAATGAAGGCAGAAATTGAGATAAGTTTAAGCACTTATTATAAGCTTGCTGATATAATTAGGGAATAAGAAAATATAGAGAATGGCCAAAAAATGTAAAGAAAAACCAGGTAGAATACCTAGATATTAAAGATATATTAACCAAAATTTAAAATTTTATGATAGGTTTAATAGTTGATGAATTCTCTTTAGTTGATCTGAAGAAATTATCTAGAAAGCATCACAGAGAGACAAAATGATAAAAATAGATAAGAGCCAGGGTGTACAGAGAGAAGGTCTAACATATTTCTAGTTGGAGTTTCAGAAAGAGAAGATAAAACAAATGGGACAGAGGAGTATTTGAGGATATAATTGCTGAGAATTGGCCAGGACAGATGAAAAATAGAAACCTATTAGTCAAGCCTAAGGAATACCAAGTAGGTTTAAATAAAAAGGATTTATTCTTAAAGGTCTTACAATGAAACTTCAGAACACCAAAGACAGAGAAAATAGAAAGCCTGAAAAACATTATCAGCTGACTTGATTAATTGATGTCTGAATACTTTACCCAAAACAGCAGACTACACATGGTTTTCAATTAGAATTGGAATGTTCACCAAGATAGATGATATTCTGAGCCATTAAATACATCTCAACAAATATAAAAGACTTGAAATCATACAGAGTATGTCTTCTGACCACAAGATCATTATCTATATTCAAAAATATAAATAATTATAAACAATATGCTATTGTAGACCATTTGTAAAGAGTTTGACATTTATTGTTAATCAGATGAAAAGTCATTGGAAGGTTTTTAGCAGAAGATATGTGATCTCATTACTATTTGAAAGTATTTTAGCAGGTATCTGGAGAATAGACTAAGGATCAAGCCTGAAAGCTAGGGAGACTAGGTAGGAGAATGATGTAATATCCCAAGTGAGAGATGATGGTGGCTTGAATTAAATGCTGAGGGGGTGGGCAGTTCTGAAGTCATATTTACTTTTTAACTTGTTTATTGTCTGTCTTATTTTTAATGCAAGTTTCATGAGGGTAAGGACTTTTTGGTATTTACCAGTGTATCCCCTGGTGCTTTAAAAATGTATGCAGCATATAGTAGGCTCTCAATAAATATTTGTTAATAAATGTAGTGACTTTTTTGTTCTGGTATGTATTGGTTTAAATTGATTTTTATTTTTCATTTAAAGCATGAAACAGTTGATGGCTATAGAAGATATTTCACTCAAATTGTAGGGTATGTATCTAATATGGAAATAAATATTATTTTTATATTATGTTAAATGTCAGAACTAATAATTTTGTATTTGGTTTTGAATTTTTGTAACACGTTATATCGGTAATTACTGTTTTTAGGTTCTTTGTGGTTGAAGATCATATTTTGCATGTGACCCAAGGATTAGTAACCAGGGCATACACTGATGAACTTTGGAACATGGCCCTCTCAAAGATAATTGCTGTCCTTAGAGCTCATTCAGTAAGTCAGACAGTTTATATTACTAAATTTTTAATTTACTTTCAGAACTTCTGAGACAGATATTGTCAGGAGAAAACTGTTCTTCCATAATTCTGCATATATTTAGTAATTGCTCAGATTTGGAAATAGTACTGTCAGGCTTTCATTTGCTAATATTGGGCTGTGATTTTGCAACTGACTGGGGCTTCCTAAGACATTTTTAGTCCAGTATTATAGAAAACGAAGAATGAAGCTGATCCATTAATCTCAACTGACCTCTTCATTACATCACTGAAAAACACCATGAATGAAGGGTTTTTAATTATCATTCCAAATCTTTGCTTCCAAAATAAAGTCCAACATTAAAACTAAAAAAAAACACCAAAACACAATAGAACTTGTTCTTCAATGTTCATAATTTGTTTGCAGTAATGCAATTACAAATTTTTTTAAAAATATGCAATGTCAAATTTTGAACTCATTTGAATAAAGGAATTTTATGTAATAAGATATTTTTAATGAATAAAAGTAAAATGATGATGTATTTTTATAATATGCTTCTTGTAGAAATAATATGTTAGTATTATAAAGACTACTGAAATTAATGATTGGCTTTTTCTTAAGACAATTTCAGTAGTTTACCTTCAGTAAAATCTCTTCATACTTAAAATTTTATAACCTTATTTATAATTTTATTATTGAGAATATTGAAAATATTTTAAGAGGATTATTAGCTTAAATGATATTTATATTATAAACACACTGCATTTTTATTTATCAGTAATATAGATTCTTAATACACTATTTTCCAGTGAACTAATTTTCCTAACATACTAATAAAAAACAATATGTTTTATGGTTTATATTCAGACCTGCTCTGAATATGTAAAATTATAGTATGCTTCCTATTAATTCCATGACATTAAATACAAGGTCATAATATGTTGAATGCAATATATCACACTCAAATTTTTATTAAATACTGTTAAGGGGACAGTGAATTTCACTATTCCTTTGAAATTAATTATTTTCTTTTGGTAAATTATTAATAAAATACTTAAATTGTCATTCTTATGTTAGAAAAAAGTAATATATTTGTGTCTCTTATAAGGCAAATATTTGAGAACTAAAAATATGAGTTATATATTTATATACACATATAAATATATATAGTTATATATATTTACATATACATATAAATATATATATGTAAAACCATTTTTTTATTTTAAAATAACTAGTAGAAATATGAGTGTCATTGCTTTAACCAAAGTTTACTATGTGCACATTTTAGGAAAATTTTTAATATAATACAGATATTTAGATACATTATTTTAATGATCTTTCCCTAAGAAATTTTACTAATTAGAGAAAGCCAGCTGTGGATCTAACTAATAAACAAGATTCAAAATTTATTGTAAGTCTGGCAGAATAAAGGGAAAAAAATCAGGTTTTAATTCATAGTTTTTAACCTAATGACTCTGGGTTTTTTCATTTGTTTGTTTCCACTCCTACATCTACGCTACCTCCCACCCCCGCCACAGTCTTATTGCACTGATCCTGATCTTGTTCTGGAGCTGAAGAATCTCATTGTAATATTTGCAGATACTTTGCAGGTGGGTGATACTCTAACATTCAATTAATGGCTATTTTAAGCAATTAAAGATTTACAAAATAATAGGCCATGCTCATTTAATTTATTGTGGATTAATGGTAGCAAAATAGTAGTAACCAAATGTTTACTTATATATTAGTATTTACCTAGGACTTTTCATACCGCTTCCTTCCTTATTATTAATCTTGGACAGAGCTCATGGAATATTACCATCTTTTTAAATATTGGTCAGTTAGAATAGAAAAACTATTCTTGTAGTTAAAAAAATACATGGTGCAGCCCTGGCCAGTGTGTCTCAGTTGGTTGGGCGCCATCCCATGCACCCAAAGTTTACCTGTTCGATTCCCAGTCAGGGCACATGCCTGGGTTGCAGGCTTGATTCCCCAGTAGGGGGCATACTGGAGGCAGCCCATCAATGTTTTGCTCTCACAGTGATGTTTCTCTCTCCTTCTCTCCCTCCCTCTCCCTACCTCTCTCTCTCAAAATCACTCTTAAAAATCTTTAAAAAATAAAACAACCTAGCAACTTTATTTCTAAACAAACAAACAAAAAAACATGGTGCAGTAGAAAGAACTCTCTATTAGAAATTAGGAGATACAAGTTCTGCCTTAGGACAGTGATCATGGGCCCTGGAAGTCACACAAACACTGAGTTAATTTTCTGCTTCTGATGTTGAATAATTGTATATCTACAAGTTTTCTAAACTTTATATCCTCATTTGTGAAAATAGATTTATTACTAGTTTTCAGAATTGTTTTGAGTTTTAAATGTGATAATTATGAAAACGCATAGTTTGACAGTTGTATTCACTCATTTCCATCCTAATTTCAGATGTGCTATGACTGTGAGCAAATCACTTTACTTCTTTAAGTCTTTTTTTAAAACTAAGATTAAAACTGAACTATCTGAAAAATCAGTGTCTTTGTGATTTTTCAGTATCAAAGTTTTAAGCTCATCCCTCCTCCTTTGTCACTGATCATAAAGAATTGATTGCATGTTGTTTTCAGGCTTAACCTTATGTGATTTTTTTAATGGTTGAAATAATGTTTTATGAAATATAGATTAGCATTTTCCAAAGTGTGATAATAGATGTTTACCTAGATAAGATTTCTCTGGTCAAAAATGTTTGGGAAATGCTAAGTAAAATAAAACAGACTTTTACATTAAAAGCTTTTCTCAGCAAATTTATACCATGCATTTCCAAAAGGAAGGTGATTAGGCAGCATTTTCCCAATATATTTGACCATTGAATCTTTTTTCCCCTTATAACATCTATTAGGTTTAGAGCTTTATAAAATACTAGAGGCCCTGTGCATGAATTCATGCACTGGTGGGGTCTGGCCGGCCTGCGCCAATCGGGTTGGGGTGGGGCTGATTGGGAGCAAGGCTGGCCGGGGGGAGGAGCTGCAGGTGGTTGGCTGCCCGGCCCTGCCCCCTGGTCGAACTCCTGGTTGAACTCCCGGTCCAGGGGACAATTTGCATATTAGGCTTTTACTATCCTTACTAATAAAAGCGTTAGTGGTCGTCACACAGTGATGCCCTCACGCCGCCACAAGATGGCTGCGTGTGGGTGGGGCTGAGCTTGATGCTGCATGCGAGGCATGGAGGCGGGTCCCCCGGCTCCACATGGCGAGGCCTGCCTGGGGGTCCAGCAAGGCCTGCCTGGGGGTCCCCTGGCTCCGCATAGTGAGGCCTGCCTGGGGGTTCTGGGGGTCCTGCCTCCCGGCTCCACACGGCACAGAGGTGGGACTCCTGGCTCTGGCCTACCTTTTTGGCGCAATCCATCGAGGAGCCCCGAAGGGGTGGGCAGGGTCTACTTCTTTGGGGCGTTCAATCATGGGGCTCCCACACTGTGACAGGGCATAGGCCAGGCTGGGGGACCCCCCCCCCACCCGAGTGCACAAATTTTGTGCACCGGGCCTCTAGTATAGGATAATTTGGGTAATGCTAATTTAAACTGTTAGCTTTATCACAAGAGTCCTTCCATTCTAGAATAATAATTGTCTCATTTATTCTTAAACCTAAGAAGAAGATTCTACAGGCTCCTTTAATAAATTATTTTATTTGCCTTATATCTTTATTATTTATATGGCTTGTAAGTAATAAAGGCCAAAATAATGTGGGGGCTTTTGTTTTCATAAATTTTGTGGCAAATGTATCTGTAATGCTGATCTTTCTGGGAGGAAAAACAAAAAACTTTTGCTAAGTTTTATTGGAGACTGCCTTAATTTTTTTAGGCCTATCTCTAAGTAACTTCAGGGAGTTTTGCTATCCTAATGCTTAAAGCTCTGCAATTCAAAGTCTAGTCAGGGGATCACACCCTGCAAACCATTACTAGACTGCAAATTGTTATGGATCCATAATAAAAAGGAACTTTTAGTCTGAATATAAATACAACCACATCACCAAGTACAAAATTCAGCATTTTTTGTAGCAGGACTTTCTTGATGTAGGTAGTAGCAGCATTGATTTATATTTTTTCCAGTTTTATTGAGAAATTATTTACATACATCACTATATAATTTTAAGGAATAGAGCCATGATAATAGGATTTACATATATGTTGTGAAATGATTACAACAGTTGGTCCAGCTAACATCATCTTCTCATGTAGAAACAATAAAAAGGAAAGTAAAAAGAAAAAATGAAAATACTTTCTTTTTGCGATGAGAACTCCTAGGATTTACTCTCTTATCTGTAAATCATATAGCACTGTTAGTTTTAGTCATCATGTTGTACTTATAACTGGAAGTTTGTAACTTTTGACTACATTCCTCCAATTTCTCCTCATCCTACCCTCCATTTTGGGTAACCACAAGTCTGATCTTTTTCTATGAGTTTTATTTTGTGGTGTGTGGTTTTTTAGATTCACATATAAGTTAGGTCATACAGTATTTGTCTTTGTCTATCTTATTTCACTTAGCGTAATACTTTCAGGTCTATCCATCTTGTTGCAAATGGTAGGATTTCCTCATTATTTTATGTGTCATTAATATTCCAAAGTATATATGTATACCACAACTTCATTATCCATTCATCCATCGATGGACATTTAGGTTGTTTCCATTTTTTGGCTATTGTAAATGCTGCTGTTATGAACATAGGGGTGCAGATATCTTTTCAAGTGAGTGTTTTCATTTCCAGGCAGTGGAATTGCTGGATCATATGGTAGTTCTATTTTTAGTTTTTTTGAGGAACCTCCATGATGTTTTCCATAGTGGCTGTACCAAATTACAATCCCATCAACAGTGTACAAGGGTTCCCTTTTCTTCACATCCACTCCAGCATTTATTATATCTTGTGTTTTTTATAATGGTTATTCTAACAGACATGAGGTGATAGCTCATTGCATTCCCCTATTGATTTATGTGCTGGTGCAAGCTCCTTATCTCTTTGTAAACCATAACAAACTGATCTTAGACTGGCACTTTGAGTACAGCTGAATCTAGAGAGTATTTGATGTGGTTCCAAGGAACTCTTCAGAGAATCAAAGAAGAGTAATTGATAACATTCAAGTAATAGAGGCACTAAAAAGTCACAGTGCTGGGTGTATAAACCCTCGTAAGTATACCTTTCTAATCTTACAGCTTTGAAATAAGATTGAGGAAGACATACCAGTCCTTACTTATTCAGAAATCCTGCAGTATTTTAATTTCATTGAAAATTGACAAGCTGAGCATTAGGTGGGTCTTTTACTGAATTAGTAAACACTGGCTTTTCAAGTTATACCCATTAGTTGAAGAATTGGGGAGGGTCTTTTCATAAAAACTGATTAAAGAATATTGCATATTATTTGGTTTATTATGCAATTTTTAAATGTCATTTTTAATGTCATTATTTTATCACTTAAAGCTGACTAAACAATAAAGTAAAAATGTAATATCAGCATATTAATAGTTCTGCCTATTAAGCAGCTCAAAAGTAAACATATACTGATTTATTCACTAACATTTTGAGCACTCACTAAATGCTGGCAGCTAGATGGTGCATATAATGATAGAGACATAAAAATTAGTAAGATAGCCCTAACCAGTTTGGCTCAGTGGATAGAGCATCGGCCTGCAGACTGAAAGGTCCCAGGTTTGATTCTGGTCAAGGGCATGTACCTTGGTTGCGGGCACATCCCCAGTAGGAGGTGTGCAGGAGGCAGCTGATCGATGTCTCTCTCTCATCGATGTTTCTAACTCTCTATCCCTCTCCCTTCCTCTCTGTAAAAAATCAATAAAATATATTAAAAAAAATAGTAAGATAGTATGGACTTAAAAATTCCTGGATTCAAGAAATTTAGTTGTAAAAAAGGATGTATAATTAATATACTATTATAGCAATATACTACAGAACTTTGGACTCACAGAAGATGGAATAACTAACTTTGATTTCATGAATTGGGAAAGGCTATATACAGAATGTTGATATGTGGGCTGGATTTTGAAGGATGAGTTCAACAAGTAGATTTGAAGGAAGGAACATTAGTTGTAGAGAAAATAGCACGTGTAAGCTATAAATAGAGGTATGATATGGTAAGCATGAGGTGGGTTGAACAGCTTGATGGTGTCAGAAACTATATATAGCATATGGGTATGAGCAAAGAAGGGCAAAATTGTGGTCCTGAAACTGATAAAGTAGTTTGACCCAGACTGTGGCACATCTTGTGGGATTTCAGTAAGCCTTCTATAGTTTTTAACCAGGGGAATGGCATGATCAGATTTACACTTTTAAATGATAACTTTGAGATTTGGGGCAATAGATTGAGTTGAGACACATGGTTGGAATTTAAGCTTAGGAAGCTCTTACAATGGTCTCCAGTGGTCAGCAAACTCATTAGTCAACAGAGCCAAATATCAACAGTACAACAATTGAAATTTCTTTTGAGAGCCAAATTTTTTAAACTTCTTCTAACGCCACTTCTTCAAAATAGACTCACCGAGGCCGTGGTATTTTGTGGAAGAGCCACACTCAAGGGGCCAAAGAGCTGCATGTGGCTCGCGAGCCGCAGTTTGCCGACCACGGGTCTAAGCAAGAGATGTTAAAAAAATGAAATAAAGCAGTGGCACTGGGAATATTTCTGGATGAAAGAAAGGTAGTAAATGATGGAGAAGAATGATAGATTTGAAAGAGATTCATAAAGGAGGTGAAATCAAAAGAATTTGGTGACTGATGAAATGTTTCAAGTTTTTTTTCCTGATAAACTGGACTGATGATAGAATTATTAACAGAGGTAGGAAATAAGAAAAACACTAGGTTTAGTTGGAATGGGAGGAGATACGTTAACTTTAATGTACTTTCTGGCAGACTGACTGGAGATGTCTAATAGGTGTTAGAATTAAATAATTAGAATTTACAGAGCTATTGCTAGAGATACAGATTTAGAATAATAAACTAGTTTTTGAAGTCAGTAGACTTGAGATTGCCCTAGAAAGTTAGAAGAAAAGATTGAGGGATGGAGATAGGAGAAAAAAAGGAAACTGGTCACATTATTTATAGCTAAGAAAACAAGGAGAGAGAGTATTACAGAATTCAAAGCAGCGTTTCAAGAAAAAGAGGTAAGGTAGAGTGAAATAATTTAATTTTATATTTGGGAGGTAATCTGTGTTATTGTTGAGAGCAGTTTTAATACAGAAATGGGAATGGGAATTAGATTATTGTAGGGTTTGGCTATGAAAGGAGTAACAGTGAGGCAGCTGGCTGGGCACAGAAAATTGAGGGAGGGCTTTTTTTCTTTTGTTCTTGATTTAAAGATGAGAGGTGATTTACATATTTATTTCGCCAAGAGAAAGGAGCACTGCTGGCTTGTGGAAGTTAAAGACATAACAGAGTGTATAGATAATCCGTAGTTCTAACAGCATGAGATAGGATCAAGAACTAAGATGAAGAGGTAAACCTTGACAGTTCTGTGAGATGAGTGAAAATGTTTGATCCTGATATAGGTAAGATTTCAATGAATTTGAAGTTGGAAAGAAATCGTTTTGGAGAGTGTATGTTTGAGGAAAAGATGTAAAATTTCCCTATGCAACAAAGTCACTCTAACATTGAAGGTGCAAAAGGAAGCTAGCGTGTTTTAGACAGCATATATTCCCTTTTCTTGTATCCTATTTAGGGACCACTTCTCAAGACACAGTTATTTAGATAATCTTGAACTTTTTCACCAGTCTGACTTTTGATACTTTTTAAGGCTAACCAAGAAATCCAAAGTAAAGAGAGAGAGAGAAGAAATGGCAAAATTATTCCAGCTTCATAAAGTCTGTCTAGACCAGGGGTGGGCAAACTTTTTGACTCGAGGGCCACAATGGGTTCTTAAACTGGACCGGAGGGCCGGAACAAAAGCATGGATGGAGTGTTTGTGTGAACTAATATAAATTCAAAGTAAAGGAGCGGAGGGGAGAGCAAGAGAACCGGATAGAACAGCCGGATCCGGCCCGTGGGCCGTAGTTTGCCCACGGCTGGTCTAGACTCTTTCTTACTTAAGAAAGTCAAAAGAATATCTTTTTTTTTTTTTCATACTGTTGGAATGGCATATAATATGATATAGTAAATGGTTACTTTCAAACAATTCTCCAGTATTTCCAACATTTTAAAAATGAATAGTTTCATTTAAAAGTGAACATTTTAAAAATGAATGTTTAACTGTATTTTATGTGTGTGTTTTAGGGTTATGGTTTTCCAGTGAACCGACTTTTTGACCTTTTATTTGAAATAAGAGATCAATACAATGAAACACTGCTTAAGAAATGGGCTACAGTTTTCAGGTTAGTCTGAGCCACGGTGCCTTAATGTGGTGAAAAAGTTTGTCAAATGCTAAAGTAATTGATTTTGTGTTTAGCAATAAAAATGCTTATAATAATTTTTTATTGTAGTAAAATATACATAACATAAAATTTACCATTTTAACCTTTTAGAAATGTACAGTTTAGTGGCACAAAGTACATTTACATTGTAACCATCACCACTATCTTTCTCCAGAACTTTCTCATCTTCCCAAACTTAAACTCTATACCAATTAAACAAGAACTCCCATTCCCTTCTTTTAGCCCCTGGTGATCACCATTCTAATTTGTCTCTATGAATTTGACTACTCTCAGTACTTCATAAATGTGATATCATACATATTTAAATACATATTTGTACTCTTTTGCGTCTGGATTATTTCACTCGGAATAATGTCTTTAAGGTTCATCTATGTTGCAGTATCTTTTAAAATTTCATTTTTTTAAAAGGCTGAATAATATTCTATTGTATGTATATACCACATTTTATTTATAATTGATCCATCTCTGGATATTTCAATTGTTTCCACCTTTTGGCTCTTGTGGATAATGATGCTATGAACATTGGTGTACAAATATCTGTTTGAATCCCAGTTTTCACTTCTTTTGGGTATATACCCAGAAATGGAATTGCTGAATTATATATAAATATATGTTTAATATTTTGAGGAATTGTCATATTATTTTTTATAGTAGCTGAAACACTTATAATTAATTTTTAAATGTACTACTTTTAGTTTTAATCTCTATAGTTTATTTTTCCAGTAAATGATTAGGTAAAAGGCTGTAGGTATTCAAAGGTATTTAGTATTAGAAATTTATGCTTTTAAATTTTGTTTGGGAGAAAAGTGCCATTTTTACAAACAACGTAATTAGATTAAAATCTTAAAGCATCTAATAAGGAAAATTATTTTTGCTTAACCACTTGCCTATAGGGTATAGACAAATTATTTTAATATCTATATAATTTTCTATTGCCATGAAAAAAAGAAATCTCCCTTCTTTTTAAATTCTAAAAACTTCCCTTCCTTCCACCTTTTCTCCCTCTCTCCTTTCTTCCTTTTCTTTCTTCTTTCATTTGGAAAAAAAGTCAATCATGAGATCTTAGATCTATGTCATCCATAATATGATAGAAGTTATGTGTCAATAATATTTGATGAAATTAAACTACAAATTTGTTAAGCTATTTACCCCAGCTTGGCATTTACCCCATCAATTTTCTAAAACTAGACGGTAGACCTTATGAATACTATGATAGAAGTCTTTCCTTCTATAATATCTAAGTGAACAAGGTGATGCACTTCTATTAACACTCACTAAAAAATCCTCATTTAAGCTTTTAGTAATAACATTTCTTAGGAGCGATATTGGAACAATGTTGTCCCAAATGGATATGACAGGCTTGATGAATCATGTATAAGTATCAACAATTTTTTATATTTAGTATTTTAGAAATAGAGGTCATGCAGGAGGCAGCCGATTGATTATTCTCTCTCATCATTGATGTTTCTCTCTCTCTCCTCTTCTCCTTTCCTCTCTCTGAAATCAATTTTAAAAATGCTTTGCTAATAGTTGTGAATTAAAAAAAATATTGTCCTTCAGCACTCTAATGATAGTTCAATTCCCTCTTCTTTCTTAACAGGGACATTTTTGAAGAAGATAATTATAGCCCCATTCCTATTACAAATGAAGAAGAATATAAAATAGTCATCAGTAAATTTCCCTTTCAAGATCCAGACCTTGAAAAGGTACAAGCTAGTTTTTAATTCAAGAATTTTCTTGAAAATAAACTTAGGGTATTTATTGCTACATAATATTAATCTGACACTAAGTGAGGATGTCTTTTTTTGAGGCATTTTTTTGTTGTGTTATTTAAGAAAATTATGTTTTGTTAAAGATTATGTTACTACTATGACTGTTACTGTTTTGGTGAAGTTAAGAAGGGACTTTCCTGGGGATACTAGCAACAGTTGTCCCAAATGTTAGGTGGTTTCTCTGGGCAGGTGCTGCTAATGTTGGGTGGATTCTAAATTAGATATACTAAATGTTGAGTAAATTATAGGAATAAGTATATTCCAGGGAAAAAGAGGAGTATTTCTTTGAAATGTCTATCACTGTTGAAGATCTTTTGCGGCTATTTTTCTAGAAATGTACTTTTACAAAAAATTTATCTTGGTTTAGTAAGAGTGAAGGCAGTAGCCACATGTCGATTTCTTTCCTTAAGTAGGAATATGTATTTTTGAAATCAAATGTGTGAATAAAAGACATGATACAGAAAGGAAATACACCAGCATGTAGAGCAGTGGTTCTCAACCTTTCTAATGCCGCGACCCTTTAATACAGTTCCTCATGTTGTGGTGATCCCCAACCATAAAATTATTTTCGTTGCTACTTCATAACTGTAATTTCGCTACTGTTATGAATCGTAATGTAAATATCTGTGTTTTCCGATGGTCTTAGGCGACCCTGCTAGTGGTTCTCAACCTGTGGGTCGTGACCGCTGCTGTAGAGCCTAAGACCATCGGAAAACACAGATATTTACATTACGATTCATAACAGTAGCGAAATTACAGTTATGAAGTAGCAACGAAAATAATTTTATGGTTGGTGGTCACCACAACATGAGGAACTGTATTAAAGGGTCGCGGCATTAGAACGGTTGAGAACCACTGATGTAGAGTATTCTGGGACTACTGTACATATTATTGCACATGGGTGTGTACACACATGAACACACATACTTGTACCTATCTAGTATTTCTAGGTAGAATCAGAACCCATGAGAAAAGGGTATCATATTTTCTATAATTGTCACCTTTTTATTCCCTTTATTCTTGTTCTTTTCTCCTTACCATTCTTTATTATTTTCCAGCTCTTTATAATTCAGTCATTTTCTACGTTCTTATCCCTTTACAATGAACAGAAGTGAATTCTGAGTAAAATGTGCGAATGGTGATTGTAAATTTTATGTCATATTTTTATATATATAAACTAAGCATTTTATGTGTAATAGTCACTAAATATAGGACCAAGTAATTAAATGCATAGCTTTTAAATTACAGCTAACACTGCCATTGCATAAGCCTAATAGCTAGATTCTAATGCACACAAAAGACCAGAATAATTATTCTCAGTTGATATTTTTTTAGATTTTATTTTTATTTTATTATTATTATTTTTAAACATTTTTATTGATTTCAGAGAGGAAAGGAGAGGGAGAGAGAGATAGAAACCTCAGTGATGAGAGAGAATCACTGGTCGGCTGCTTCCTGCACCCCACACTGGGTATCGAACCCACAACCTGGGCATGTGCCCTGACCAGAATCAAACCATGACCTCTTGGTTCATAGCTCAACAATCATGCCAGCCAGGCTCAATCGATATTTTTAAAGTCCCAATCAAAGTTGTTTCTTTACAATGTTATCCCTTTACAATGAACAAAATATTCTCCATCTCATGGCTTGGTTTTGTTTAGTTTTGGTTATTGGTAATAAAGTTTATTCAGGCTGTAGTATCTCCATGGTCTGGGTTCATATACCAACTCTGCCTGTGGCTTATTATGGGCAAGTGACTTAGCCTATTTGTGGCTCATCTGTGAAGTGAGGAGGTTAAACTAAATAATCTCTAATATTCCTTCTAATTACACTAAAGTATTATAAATAGGTTTATAGTTAAAAGGATGTCTGACTTAGCTTGTAGGGTGCTTCCAAAATATATAGTAGGATTAAATTTGTTAGGAATTGTATTTATTGGTCCATATATTATCATTAAAAAAAGTTGTACTGTTAAGGTAAAGGCAATGTGGAAAATTTAAATTTGACAGCTTATAAAGAAATCCCATAAATTATTTAGTAATAATCTCTTGGTTGTGTGTGTATATATATTTAATTCTTTTCCTAATTTAAGTAATTTTAATTAAAACTATTAAGAAAAATGTGAATTCTCTCAAATGACTTGAGTTATTTTCATTGTAAATTATGAGTGAGAAAAGAGTAAGACTGAACGTATGTGCAAAAATCAGTCTTTTGATAATTTGATTAGAACCCTTTGGCTAAAATAAGGACATATTTATATTCTGTCTTTAATGTCATTAAAATAAATTCTTAAAGCTGAAATATCTTCCAAATAGATCTCTCTGGCTAATGCATGGAGAATGGATTAGAGAAGGCCTTAGACTGGTGGCAGGGAGGTCAGCTAAGGGTTTATTGCAGGGGATATTGATAAGAAATCGGTGACTTGAGTGAGAGTTATGGCCATGGAATTTAGAGATATTTAGGGGGTAGAAACAATAGGAGTTGGTGATTGTTTGCATATGAGAGATGTTGAAGATAGAGGGGTCAAGTATGATAACCAAGTTTCTGCCTTGGATGTTGGTAACATTGACTCAAGATAGGAAACACAAGAGGAGCAGATTTAGAAGGAGTGGATGATAATTACATTTTTGCATCTATGAGTATGTCTCAAATAACATTAAACACAGCTGTTAAATTTTAAGTGTTGCAGCCAAATTAAGTGTCCAAGTGGTGGTTCGACATATGGATTTGGAGTTCAGGAGAAAGATTTGGCCTGAATTTATAGGTTTGGGAGATATTGGCACTTGCATAATGATTGAAGTCATGAGAGTAGACAAGATCATCTAAGGACGTATGTATGGAAAAAGGAGCAGATGTAGGATAGACCCTAAGGCATAGCAATAATTAAGGGATGGCTAGAGGAAGAGATATAGAAAAGATAGAGAAGAGGAAGTGGATACCAAGGAAATGGATACTAAGGAAGGAGAGATCATTTAAGAAGCTGGAGGGAGCCAACTGTGTCAGATACTTCAGATAAATCAAGTAACATGAGAGCTGGAAAAGTCCATTGGATTTAACATTCACAAGGTCATTAGTGACCATGGTGAGGGTACTTTCACTGATATAACTAGGTTGCAATGAACATAGAGACAGAAGTGTAGATTAGACTTCTTGAAGATAGATAAGTGGCTTTTGTTAAAAATCTTGGAGAGGGTTTACCTTTTGGAAACTAAGAATTTGCTAATGGATGTTGGCTGATAAAGCAGTTTAGCCAAGAAGCACATTGTAAACCATTGGCTGCATACCAGTGTTTGATGGAATAATAGTTAGAAAGCTGTTGTAAGGTATTCTAGGAGTTAGGGAATGAAATGGATTTCTTCTTGAATTGGTGTGTGAAGGGAATCTTAGAATTGTTGGATGACTCTGAGCCAGGAAGCTGGCCCATAACTTTCAAGACCAACTTGACTATTTGTACTTTATTATGGATGTAGAGAAGCAGACAGTTGACAGCTAGGCCTCTTCTGCAGGATATTTATCAGAACAGAGAGGGACTGATAGAAGTCTGATAATATGATTTGAGAAACAGGTAAATTGCTACATTATTTTCTTCAGAAATATTTTGGTTTTCTTTAAAATATCAAAAGTAATGTAAAAATATAACAGTAGACTTTAAGATGCAGTTATTTACTGTTAATTCAAATGTGCAGTCCATTTAATTTTTACATTTTTAGGTGATTAAAATGCCTTTTTCTAAAATTTTAAAAACAACATTAATTTTTTCTTTCTACAGCAATCTTTCCCAAAGAAATTCCCCATGTCTCAGTCAGTGCCTCATATTTACATTCAAGTTAAAGAATTTATTTATGCCAGCCTTAAATTTTCAGAGTCACTGCACCGGAGGTAAGTTTATTAGTAAGAAATGTATCTTTATCATAGCTACTTATGTGAAACATTAACACTTGATTTCCAGGCCATGACTCTTTAGTGGATTATTATCTCATTGACACATGGGATTAAGTTGTTATAAATCTGATATATCAGTGGAAATTTCTGACATAAAAGGAACGCACATATGATATATTTCTAACGTGAATACTCTCTGGAGGAGAGCATGGTGATGCTGGCTTTCATAATGTCTCCCTCTCTGAAATCCATTCTTTTGAATTTGTATACTGAATAGCAGGAAATACCCTTCAGTGTTAAATGCTTTTGAATTTTAAGTCGGAAAAAGCCATAAAGGCAGTTCAGATATGAATTATTTATTTTTCAAGTTGAAACAGTGAGAATAATGACAGTTTTAAAATTATAATTTGTTGTTCCTGTGTCTCTTATTGTAATTATTATTGTTTTGGATTTAAACAACGTATAAATAAATGGGAAAAAGAAATGTGTATTCTGCCAGGGTAAAAGGGTATCTGGTCTTAGGTCTTACACTGCTTTTTCCTGTAAGTAGGGATTCTTTAAAGGATTTTTTTTTCTTTTTTTTTTTAAATATATATATATATATATATATATATATATATATATATATTTATTTTATTTCAGAGAGGAAGGGAGAGGGAGAGAGAGATTGAAACATCATTGATGAGAGAGAATCATTGATCGGCTGCCTCCTGCACGCCCCCTACTGGGCATCGAGACCGCAACCCAGGCATGTGCCCTTGACCGGAATCGAACTTGGGATTATTTAGTCTGCAGGCCGACACTCTATCCACTGAGCAAAACTGGCTAGGGCTTTAAAAAAGGATTTCTTAATTTTTGTTCTTGAATTATATGAGTTGGAGGGGAAAGAAGAAGAAAGGAAGACAAATGCCTAATTCATAGCATATGTTGTTCTTTGTGTTTCTTACAAGCCAGTGATTCTCAAAGCGGGATCCCCAGACCCCGCTAGTGTCACATGGGAAACTGTTAGAAATGCAGCCTCAGACATACTGAATTAGAGACCCTGAGGGTGGGGCCCTTGGTTGTGCCACGTTCTCTGGGTGATTCTGATGCACTTGAAGGTTGAAGAACCACTGCCTTAAGCTTCATCACATACCTAGCCACTTATTCCAAAGTCTCTAAAGATGTGTTTTAAAGACATTAGTTTTTATTTTCAGTCATAAAACTCACTAGAGGTAATATATTCTCTATACAGCACAACATGCAGAATCACACAGTAGAATCTGGCATTTGAAAAATAGTGGACACAAATGAGTCTTAACTGAAAAGGAATAACAAGCTATTAACAGTGGTAGTTTTCAATAGTGGAGTTTCAACTGTGAGAGCCACCAGTTGGTTATGCCTATCTTGTTTTTCCTTTAACATTATGAAGTTCTGATCTGAGACAGAGACAGTATAATGCAATGGTTAGGAACATAACCTTCAGAGTCAGACCTTAGTTTAAGTCTTTTTTTTTATTATTATTTTATTTTTTTAATTAAATTCTTTATTGTTTAAAGTATCACATATGTCCCCCTTTTACCCCATTGACCTCTTCCTGGCTGCTCCCACCCACATGTTCTCACCCCCTACTGTCTGTGTCCATTGGTTATGCTTACATGCATGCATACAAGTCCTTTGGTTGATCTCTCTTAGTTTGAGTCTTGATGCTGATACCCACTAGTTGTAGTAGGACCTTGGGCAAGTGACTTAATCTGTTTAAATTGCAGTTTCCTCATCTGTAAAATGAGGGAAATAATTCAGAGGGTGGTTGTAACAATTAAATAAGGTAATATACTGTATGTGTATAAAGCACTCAGTGTAGTGCCTGGTACATGCTAGAAACATTGGACTTAGGAGAGGATGGGATTCTACAATATTAGATATAAAACTGGTGCTTGGGGTGTTTTATTTTATTTTAATTTTTAAAAAATATATTTCTTTATTGATGTCAGAGAGGAAGGGAGAGGGAGAGATAGAAACATCAATGATGAGAGAGAATCACTGATTGGTCTCCTGCACGCCCCCTAGAGGGGATCGAGATGCAACCCGGGCATGTACCTTTGGCCGGAATTGAACCCGGGACCCCTCAGTCCGCAGGCCAACGCTCTATCCACTGAGCCAAACATGCTAGGGCGAGTGTTTTATTTTATAAGCATGGGGGAACTGTTGAAGACTTTTTAACTAAGGAATGACATGATTAGCGTTCTAGTGTAGAAAGTTTACTCTGGCCTCAATGTGGATGATAGATTGGAGGGGATTAAAACAATAGTCAGTCACATGGAAAAAGTGAAGGCAGTGGTTCAAGAAAAGGATCCTGAAATAATTAGGATCACTGATGATGAAGAAGAAGGAACATATTCAAGAAGTTTTAAGAGCTTAAAATTGGAGTACTTGGGAAGAATTAGATGAGGAAATTAAGGGATAGGGAACAACTAGACTTATACACGGGTAGGCTTGAATTTGTTTATATACTCTCAAATAGATTCTGGTTATAGTTAGCCATCTTTGAAAACAGTGATTCATGCATTCATCTGTTATCAACTCCTAACATTCTAAATGGTGAATGTTGTGTACTAATGCTATAACAGAAAGGATTGTCAATTTTTTCCTTCTATCTTTGATGAAAATATTAATCACTTTTGTTAATTCACTATTCAGTTGTCTAGTTAACTCTATAACAATGCCATTCATTCAACAAAGCTTAGAGATGCTTTGTGTTTGTTTTTTTAATTGTCATTAAAGGGTTATGGAAAAATCACTTTCTGTGATTAAAGCTTTCTTACTATGTTTAAACATATTTTGGAGTTAGATTTTTAGAACTAGAAGATACTTCAGAGCTTTTATAGTACAAATGTACTATATATGTACTGTATATGAATAAAAGCAGGCCAGAGAATGAAGTGACTTAATGAATAGACATACAATGAGTAGTTGTAGAGGAAACATCTGGAACTAATATGATCTTTAAGAAATTTTCCATTTTCATAAGAGGTTAAACTGTAAAATATTTTAGGAGTTTACTACATATTAAGATTTCATTATTGTGAAGTATTCTTTAAAAATTAGGAGGAGTACAATTTATAGGCTCAAAGGACAAGAGGTTAAGGGAAAAAATGGTCAATTAGGATAAAAACCTCATGGGGGAAATACTGGTTATTGTCAGGTAAATCTTGCTGGCACAAATAGTACAATAGATACTGATAGGTTTTCTTTCTCTGCTTTTACTTACGGAAGAAAAAGTATGCACTGACTTAGCATTCAAGAAAGTTCAGGGAAATTAAAGGAAAGACATTATCTATCATGATAGATTAACTATTTCTCCCTTTCATTTACAAATATTTTATCTGAGCAGAATGTTATACAGGATTTCTTTAAGTATAATTTGAGTGTGAGGAATTGGCAGCCGCCTTTTTTTATCAGGGTGAGTACATTGCTTGTTTAGGGACACTATTGGCATATTAGAGTTTTCTGAGAGTCTGATGCCAAATCACCGTGACGCTCTTCTGGTGGCACATTCACTTTGATTTTAGATATAAAGAATTAGAGGAAAATACTCAGATCTGCCAGAATTTGGGTTGGCAGAAATTGAAAAGAGTGCTTGCATTAGAATGGAGAACATTATAGTAGAAGTGAGAAGTACCTATGCTTTATCAAATCATGCTCTATCTGCATTTTAAAAATAAACATAAACTAGTATAAATATTTGTGCTTTATAGATTTGTACGAGTAATATTTTAATAAAATAAAAAGTAAAGTAGTGCTAAAATGTTAGCCTATGTTTAAGGCAGTGGTTCTCAAATGGGGTAACTTTGCTCCCTAGGAGGCATCTAGCAATGTGTAGAGGCATTTTGGGTTGTCCCAACTAGGGGGAAGGATGCTGTTTACATCTAGTGAGTAAAGGCCAGGGATGCTGCTAAATATTCTGCAATGCACAGGACTGCCCACAACAAATAATTATCTGGCCTAAAATGTCAATAGTGCTGAACTGTATGTACCCTGTCAGAAAGCTTAATAATATCAAATTTTGTTTTTAGCTCAACAGAAATAGATGATATGCTTAGAAAATCTACAAATCTGCTGCTGACCAGAACTTTGAATAGCTGTTTACTGAACCTTATTAGGAAACCTCACATAGGTTTGACAGAGGTAGGTTTATATCCAAATGTTTCACTACATGGAACATCCTGTAAAACTAGCTTTCTATTTTAAATTTATTAGTGAAGTGGATTTGTTTAAAAATAAAAACGTCAATGTAATTTAAGCAATGTGAAGAAAATGGATTTTTACACAGGGAATAGAAACAGTAGTCTCTCCATATTCACCGTTTCAGTTACCTATGATCAACTGCAGTTCAAAAATATTAAATGGATAATTCCCAAAATAATTCCATAAACAATTCCTAAGTTTTGCACACTGTTTTGAGTAGAGATGCTGGCAATTCAGTTATGCCAAAGAAAAGCCATACAGTGCTTCCTTTAAATGAAAAGGAGAGAGTGCTTGAATTAATGAGGAAAGAAAAACAATTGTACGCTGAGGTTGCTAAGATCTAAGGTAAGAACCAATCTTCTGTCTGTGAAATTGTGAAGAAGGAGAAAGCTGTGCTAGTTTTGCTGTTGCACCTTAAACTGCAAAAGTTGAGGCCACAATGCTTGGTAAGTTAAGACGGACAAGGCATTAAATTTGTGGATGGGAAGCATGAACAGAAAACACATTCCAATTTACAGCAATGTTTGTGCCAGAAAATATTGAACCTATAAGAAGACTTCAGCAAGGGATCCCCTGAAATGAGTGACCACATTCAAATAACTTTTATTACAGTATATTGTTACAATTTTTCTATTTTTATTTTGTTAATCCTCACCTGAGGATATTTTTCCATTGATTTTTAGAGAGAATGGAAGGGAGAAAGAGACACACAGAGAGAGAAACATTGATGTGAGAGAGACACATCAATTGGTTGCCTCTGCACATGTCCCAACCAGGGCCAGGGATCGAGCCTACAAGGTGGTACATGACCTTGACCGCATTCAAACCCAGGACCCTTCAGTATGTAGTAGACTTGAACTCACGTAATCGTTGTATCCTGTAATGCTATAATTATGCATAAATGGTACAGTTACTGGAAGCAATAATCCTGGTTTAAAAAATCAAATGGCTTTGTGTACATGTAACATAATTTTACCGGATGTATTTTGTATTTTCTAGCTAGTGCAAATTATCATAAACACAACACACCTGGAACAAGCTTGCAAATACCTTGAGGACTTTATAACTAACATTACAAATATTTCTCAAGAAACTGTTCATACCACAAGACTTTATGGACTTTCTACTTTTAAGGTATGTGAAAATCTGACCAGAGTTTTTATTTCAATCACTGTAAGCAGACTTTTAAAAATTAAAGACAATTTTTATTATATACATGATTCAATTATATCCCTAACACTTGAAAATTAGAGGTAATCATTGTCAGTAGTGAGCAGATTAATGTCAGTTCCCTTTTGGCATTTTAAACATCTAAATAATAAAGAGCTAATATGCAAATGGTCATGACGCCTTCATGTGTAACGACCCATCAGCAGGAGGCTGCATGCGCAGCAGGCGCAGGTGGGCAGGGACTTGCAGTGTCGGGGATTTGGGTGAGGCTTGCATCCCCACCCCCGGCGCGGGGCCCTGGGGATGTGACGCTCACGTCCCCGCCCCCGGTGCCAGGCCCGAGGATGTGAGGCTTGCGGAGGCCTACCTCTTTGGGGCGATGGATCGCAGGGCTCCCGCACTGTGACAGGGCACAGGCCAGGCTGGGGGACCACCCCCCCATAAGTGCATGAATTTTGTGCACTGGGCCACCAGTCTTATTAATATGGAGAAAAGTATATTGATTTTGTTTATGTTTTGAAGACTTTTAGTAGTGCTATATTAGTCTCACTGGATTTCCATTAATGTCTCACAGTCCAATAAATAATTTTTTAATGTAATGTGTATATGTATTCGTTTAGAAATTAAAAATGTAAGATGAATTAGTTAGGTGTAAGATTTGTTTTACATCCTTAATTGGCTCTGATGTGAAGAAAAAGAAGTATATTACATATTATTAAAGTCCTGCTTTTATATGAATGAAAAGATTTCTGTTTGTTTAATACCATGGGATATACTGAAAGATAAATTAATGGTTGTTTTAAACAGAATGGAAGATTAAATACTTCATTAATTTGTTTTATAAACTGTTTTAGATTGTATTGGTTTGGGGTCATATAGATGAGACACTGGAGTAGTCTTAAAATATAAATCTCTTTGCACTGAGTATTTTACTAAACGAATATAAACCACTTACTGATCCCTTATCTGTAAAATGTGCTTGCTAGTTTAACCGTACAGCCCTTTCTAAGTTTTCTATTAAAAAGCACTCTTATCTTTCTACTCTTGCTATATTATAAATTACCCAATTTATCTCCTAAAATTATGGTATAATCATTTACACTTTGAAAATTCAGTCTACTTGTATTTAGAAATACCTAATTAACAATAACCAGACTTTCAAAGTTCAGAAATGATGCTTGGTTCCTGAGATTATCTGCATGGCCCCCAAATCCTATCCTCCTTTGGTGATTCTTGAGCTCATGTAGTCATCCTGATCCAGAAAGCACAAATGCAGATAATAACTGAGTGAGCACTTTTGTAGAATTAGTTATTAAAACTGAAACAGAAGCTGGATAAAACAGACATTCATTTATCTAGGTAGGATAAGTACAGTGATTAAGGGCATTTACTCTGGAGTTAGACAGCTATATGACTTGGGCACATTTTTTAATTTTAATGATTCCTAGTTTTGTTATCTATAAAATTGGAGTAGCAATATACAGGATGTCCCAAAAATGTATATATACTTCTGCCAAAACCGGTTTGGCTCAGTGGATAGAGCGTCGGCCTGCGGACGGAAGGGTCCCAGGTTCGATTCCGGTCAAGGGCACGTACCTTGGTTGCGGGCACATTCCCAGTGGGAGGTGTGCAGGAGGCAGCTGATCAATGTTTCTCTCTCATCGATGTTTCTAGCTCTCTATCCCTCTCCCTTCCTCTCTGTAAAATATCAATAAAATATATATTAAAAAAAATGTATATATACTTTAACAGCTGATAACTCAATTTTGAAAATGAAATGTATTTTGATAAACACTGCCTTTATAACTATTTAAAGTATGTGTATACATTTTTTGGGACATCCTAAATTATCGACCTCATTCAATTGTTATGAGGATTAGAGGGGACACTTAGCACAGTTCCACTTGTTGTACATCGTCTATGCTCTGAGCATACTATTAGGTAATGAGAATGTAAAAATATATCCCTGCCCTTCAAGGAGCTCATAGGAGAAGCCTATATAATAAAAGCCTAATATGCTAAGTGTCTGGCCGACCAGTCGGACATCCAACCAATCAAAGCGTAATACGCTAATGATATATGCTAAGGCCGCTCAACCGCTCACTGTGATGTGCACTGATCACCAGAGGGTAGATAGTCAACCGCTCAACCAGTTGCTATGATGTGCACTGACCACCAGGGGGCAGACGCTCCAACCAGTAGGTGAACTTGCTGCTGTGGTCTGGCTGATTGGGACTGAGCGAGATGGGCCGGACACTCCCTGGAGCCCTCCCGGGGTCCCTTCCCAGCTGGCCAACCTCCCGTATCCCTCTCTGCCCCGATTGTGCACCTGTGGGGTCCCTTGGCCTGGCCTGCGCCCTCTCGCAATCCAGGACCCCTTGGGGGATGTCAGAGAGCAAGTTTCGGCCCGATTGCCCAGGGACCCCACTGGTGCATGAATTCTTGCATCAGGCCTCTAGTAAACTATAAAAAGATACTTGACGATATGGTGTGATAAGTACCATAAATTGGAGAACACTCCACAAGGTTTTGAACACTTATTTATCCAAGGACAAATTGATTCTTTGCTTTTATATCACATTTTATACAATCTTTCTTTTTCTTTATTGATCGCCATCCTTATGTCCACGTGTTACTCATAGGCTGTCAAGAAGGAATTCACTAAGGACTAGAGTTGTAAGCATATTTAACTGTTAACATTAAATTTAATAGGCTTACTCTGTACTCTGATTAAAACATGAATTGCCTTGACATCTGGTGCATCTAGGATTCTTCAAGCAATTTCCTTATCAGTATGACTCAAAGAACCAAAGATACTGCAACATGATATCTTAGACTGAGGGATCTTGGAACAACACTTCTCAGAATCTTCCTTTTGGGAGGGAATGTTTAGAAATGTTAGCTCTGGTCCATCATCCCAGTGTTTTCTTAAGTTGTAGATATTTGGTTGAAACTACAACTGCCATAGAATATTTCTCGGTTTTCTTGGAAATTCAGAAATCAAGTTGAACCTTTTTAAATAGTAGAGCATCCTAGTTCTTTTTGTTGTTTGTTTTATTTTCACATAGAACTCAGGAAACCTTTCTGTTCTGTGAGAACAAAACTGTTTCAAGCTCAGTATATGAAGGGAAAGTATTCTTCAGTTCTACCTTTGGTCTATTTCAAGAGGAATTTGTCATAACCTATGATATGAGGAAGCAATTCAACATCAGGAATTGTTAAATCAATATTAAAGTGAATTGCAGAGGGAGATGGGGACATTTTCATTCATAGTGAATAGTCAGTCTGTTGCCTCTTTCACAGAGAAGATTAAAGTACAGTCTTGATTGCAGACATTAGCATGGATTGCTTAGTTAACCTCTTAACCAAATGCTTCTCAGTCTAGTGACTCTACCAAACATATTCTTATTTAATTGCTTAATGATTATGGGAATAAGCACTTACAGGATCCTTTTACCTCTGCCTCCTTTTTGCTTCCCCTCCAAAAAGCACATGTGCACACACAAAGTGCTTGATTTATATCATATTTATCTTATGAAATATATAGATTATCTTGTAAATTTGCCTTTTCATGATGCTAAATCTATGAGTGATACAAAAGAGGTAAAGTAAGTAGTTTCTGCCCTCAAGCAGTACCGCAGCTTTTTAAAATTAATCTGGACCCACACTGAGAGCTATTCGAGACTAATACAAGACTTCTAACTGAAAAGATTTGCATCAGAATAGAGGGGGGAAACAGAAATACCATCCCCTTTTTAATCTGTGTAGTAGAGAAATGAACCCTTCTTTTTCTTTGGCATTAGAGCTCTTTAACTTTGCCCCAGGGAGCTTTTCCAACCTGACACTCTGAAGAGTCCTTTCCCTTTGAGTACTGGCAGTGATTACAGCTGTGAGAGCTAAGAAGGCATATGCTTCTGATTCTTTTTCTGGTTTGCCTTTTTCACACCTGTTGATTACTATTAACAAAGTTTTTTTTAGGACTATGATTAAAGTGACGGTAAATTGTCTTTAAGGACTTGAAATTCTCTTTCTATGAAGGTAGGGACATAGTACCTGTACTTTAAAAAAATGTTTTTCATTGAACTGTAATATATACATATGAACATGTATAATTTATAAAAGCACAGATCCAATGCATCCTCATCGGAATCTCAGCAAGTTATTTTGTGAATATCAACAAAGTAATTCTAAAGTTTATATGGAGAGGCAAAAGCCCCATAATAGCCAACACAGTACTGAAGAAGAAGAACCAAGTTGGAAGACTGATACTACCTGACTTTAAGATTTATTATAAAGACAGTGTGGTACTGGCCAAAAAATAGACACATAGATCAATGGGATTGGATAGAGCCCAGAAATAGACCCAAATAAATATATTTAACTGATCTTTGACAAAGCAACAAAGGCAGTACAATGGACCAAAGAGTCTTTACAACAAATGGTGCTGGAGCAACTGGGTATTCACATGCAAAGAAATGAATCTAGATACAGACCTTATACCATTCACAAAAATTAAGTCAAATTGGATCATAAACCTAGATGTAAAGTGCAAAATTATAAAATTCCAAGAAATTAACATTAGAGAAATCTGGATGACCTTGAGTTGCAATGACTTTTTAGCTACCACACCAAAGGCATGATCCGTGAGGGACATAATTATCAGTTGGATTTTGTTAAAATTACAAACTTGTTCTGCAAAAAGACATCATCAGAGAATAAGAGAACAAACTAAAGACTGGGGGGAAAATATTTGCAAGAGAATTATTTGTTGCCCTAACTGGCTCAGTGGATAGAGCGTCGGCCTGCGGACTGAAGGGTCCCAGGTTTGGTTCTGGTCAAGGGCACATGCCTGAAATCAATAAAAATATGTTAAAAAACACAAGAGAGTACTGCCAGCCAACAAGCAGTACTTTGAATAAATGACTAAAATATTAGACTAGTAAATGGTCTAATATCTGAATAAATGACTAAAATATTAGACCAAAGAAAAATATAAAACAAAATTTAGAGTTTAAGAAAACTTATTATCTGCTTCTATAAATATTTCTTGTTTGTTGTTATTTTGTCCCCTGTCAGGATGCCCGACATGCAGCAGAAGGAGAAATATATACCAAACTTAATCAAAAAATTGATGAATTTGTTCAGCTTGCTGATTATGACTGGACAATGTCTGAGCCAGATGGAAGAGCTAGTGGCTATTTAATGGATCTTATTAATTTTTTGAGAAGCATCTTTCAAGTGTTTACTCATTTGCCTGTAAGTATAAAATTTTTTCAAAAATTTATAATTTTGCTTACTGAAGTATATTTTAGAATTCAATTTTAGTTTGATGTTTACTTGTTTAAGTCAACTTCCCAGCTAGATTATATTTCTTCTTCCATTATTATATATTAATTTGTGAAGAATCCTAACTTACCCAATTGTTTGAAGTTTTAATTTGTTTTACTTTTTAACCAAAATATGACTCTCTTCCCATCAAAACCAAAATAAAACTGTGAAATTGACAGTGTAGACTTAAATAGAAATAAACTCTAATAGAAGTAGTTTTCATAAAAGTCAATGTTATCAATGGCTTTTCCAGTTAGAAAAGGCCAAGAAATTATTGGATATTTTTAGGCCAGAGATTAAAAGTAAAATAGGAACATTGTTCTATCCTGATATATAGTCATAGTTTATCTAAATCTTGAACAATCTATTGATGAAACATTAACCCCCAAAAAGCATATAACAGGGACATTTGAATGTGAATAAGCTGAAACATTGGGTTCTTCAGATGAGGAATACAAAGACCAGAGATTATTGTGGAATGAGCACGCTCTCTTTAGGTATATTCAAAAGTAATAGAACTGTTAAAATGTGAATGGAGTAGTTTTTGTACAAATAAAAGAATAAAAATCCTATCTAATAAAAGAGTAATATGCAAATTAACCATCACCCACAAGCCACGCCCACCAGCCAAGCAGGAGCGAGTATGTAAATTAACCCAACCAAGATGACTGCGGCCATGGAGCAGGAGGCTTGGGTTTCCCCGGCAATGGAGGAAGCCAAGCTTTCTGCACACCCTGGCAGGCCCAGGCCTCCACTCAAGGCTACAAAGTTTCAATTATAGAAGATAAATAAATTCCAGATACCAGGGCCTCCGTTTGGGTTGCCGGGGGACATGGCCAGCCTGCTAACCACCACAGGCCCCTCGCCCAGGCCGCCCCATGCCCCAAGGGAACCCCCACCCTGATCCGGGACACCCTTCAGGGCAAACCAGCTGGCCCCCACCTGTGCACCAGGCCTCTATCCTATCTAATAATCCTAATAGAACTGTTAAAATGTGAATGGAGTAGTTTTTGTACAAATAAAAGAATAAAAATCCTATCTAATAAAAGAGTAATATGCAAATTGACCATCACTCCAACACACAAGATGGCTGCCCCCATGTGGACACAAGATAGCCGCCACAAGTTGGGAGGGACCAGGCCTGCAAGGGAGGGCAGTTGTGGGCGATCAGGCCAGCAGGGGAGGGCATTTGGGAGGGACCAGGCCTGCAAGGGAGGGCATTTGGGGGTGACCAGGCTGGCAGAGGAGGGAAGTTGGGGGTGACCGGGCCTGCAGGGAAGGTCAGTTGGGGGGGACCAGGCCTGCAGGGGAGGGAAGTTAGGGGAAAACAGGCTGGCAGGGAAGCAGTTAGGCATCAATCATACTGGCAGGGGAGTGGTTAGGGGGTGATCAGGCTGGCAGGCAGAAGTGGTTAGGGGCAATCAGGAAGGCAGGCAGGCGAGCAGTCGGGAGCCAGCAGTCCTGAATTGTGAGAGGGATGTCCGACTGCTTAAACGGGTAGTTGGACATCCCTCGAGGGGTCCCAGATTGGAGAGGGTGCAGGCTGGGCTGAGGGACACACTCCCCCATGCATGAATTTCGTGCACCAGGCCTCTAGTAAAATAATAAAAAAATAGAAAAAAATTATATTGATCTTTTTATCTCATGATAAGATATAGCAGAATGCAAAAATAAAGTAATTTGAAACCTACCTAACTGCCTCCAACTGTTTCCCTTGTTTAAAATAGGGGAGTGGGGAGAGTTATTATCTTTTACTTTCCCTATTAGGAGTTGCTCCAAGGGCCAATTAGATTAGTTTAAGAAAGGTGTTACTAAAAAATATTTTAAAAGGATATCTTTTTTTAAAACACACACACACACACACACACACACACACACACACACATATATATATATATATATATATAATATATATATATATATATATATATATATATTAGAGACCCGGTATTAGAGACCCGGTGCACGAAATTGTGCACCAGTGGTGTCCCTCAGCTTGGCCTGCAGGATTGGGCCGAAATCGGCTCTCTGACATCCCTGGAGGGGTCCCTGAGGGACCCCACCAGTGTACGATCAGGGTCAGGGAGGGATGTGGGAGGTTGGCCAGCTGGGGAGGGACCACAGGAGGGCTCCAGGGCGGGTCTGGCCCATCTTGCTCAGTCTGGATTGGCTGGACCCCAGCAGCAAGCTAACCTACTGATAGGAGTATCTGCCCCCTGGTGGTCAGTGCACCTCATAGTGACTGATTGACCAGTTGACTGTCTGCTCCTTGGTGGTCAGTGCACATCATAGCAAGCGGTTGAGTGTCCTTAGCATATCATTAGCATATTATGCTTTGATTGTTTGAACAGACGACCAGACACTTAGCATATTAGGCTTTTATTATATAGGATATGTTTATTGATTTCAGAGAGGAAGGGAAAAAGAGAGAGATTGAAATATCAATAATGAAAGAGAATCATTGATTGGCTGCCTCCTGCATGACCCTACTGGGGGCCAAGCCTGCAACAGGTGCATGTACCATGACTGGGAATCAAAGCATGATCTCCTGGTTCATAAGTTGATGCTCAACCACTGAGCCATGCCAGCCGGGCTAAAAGAATATCTTAAAGGAGGTTATAATGGTGTAAGATTATAATGGTGGGTCTGTGCTAAACAACTTAGAGAAGTTTACTCAGGGATGACATATATTTAACTGCTGTCCTTGAGTTAAAAAGGGGAACTTTTATATATGTTTAATTTTTATATCAACTAATTTCTAAAAAGTGTTCCTCATGAAATATGCATTAAGTAATTGTTGAATTAATTTGAATTCATTTTATCAGTGTAAATCTCCATGCTTCTAGCCAAAAGCAATCCTCAGGAATAAATAGACGCTCTCTCAGTTGTTCGTTTACTGTCTTCTGACAGCTCCAGAGGCCTTTGTCTCTAATGTGTACCAGTTGCTCTCTGGATATTTTAGATCAGGCATAGCTGTTACCCTGGAACTTTCCTTCTCTACTCTCTGGGTTCTTTGGGTTTTTATTATCTCACTGGTTGGTTTTGTTGAACTGCCTCAATAACTTCCTCCAAAGAGGGAAGTTCACTATTTAAGTCCTTGCATATCCTAAAATACCTTCTTACACCCTCATGTTTGATTAATATTTTAGCTGGTTAGTATGTTGCAGATAGCAGGTGTTAGGCTCACATGTGTCTCATGATGTCTTCTCTGGTTTAAAGATATTGTAAGTATGAATCAAAGCTCAATGCACTTATCTTTGATTTAATATTCTGCATAAGATTTCACAAATGTCACTTTATTTCTAATAGTTTGACTTAACTCAGGTATGAATAAATAAGTACGTGGACAGGGAAAAAATAGTTTAGCTGATTATATAATTCTAGGTTGAAGAACTTTTACTCTGGTAATTTCCTTTGTATTCCTCTATTGTCTTTGGCCTCCACATTTTAGGATCTATTTTTGAATCCTTAACATTCTGAAGTGTCATAGGAACATGTGGGAGATAGCTTTTATTTCATTTACTTAGCTCTTCACTCAGTGGCCCCTTTCTTTAAAAAATTTTGTATCCTTTATACAGTACAGAGAATCCCCTTCTATTATTTTTGAGATAATTTTGTTCCCTCCATTTTTCTGTTCTCTCTTTCCTGAACTCTCATTAGTTAGATGTTAAAGTTCCCAGATTGGTCCTCTGTCTTTTATCCTTCCCTTCATTTCTTATTTATATTTTTTTCTTCTTTGTTTTGGGAGATTTTCTCAATTTTATTTTTCAGTTCTTCTGTAGACTATATTATTAATTATACTTTTAATTTCCAAGGAATTACTTCTGTTTTTAAGGATTTTTTTCATAGAATACTGTTTCTTTTTAAAAATAGATATGTTATCTTTCAGATATCCTTGAGTATTAGAGGTTTCTTAAAGACATTTTCTGTTTCTTGAATTATTTCTGTTATGTTCAAATAGGTTTTGAAAATTTTATTTTGCTCATTCTCTTTTAGTAAGGAAGTCCTTGAAAGCTTATATGGGTTTACTCTGCTACTGTGTAAATACCCTATTTTTAAAAAATATATAGATTTTTATTGATTTTGGAGAGGAAGGGAGAGGGAGAGAAAGAGAGAAAGAAACATCAATGATGAGAGAGAATCATTAATCATCTGCCTCCTGCATGCCCCACACTGGGGATTGAGCCCGCAACCCGGGCATGTGCCCTGATTGGGAATTGAACCATGATCTCCTGGTTCATAGGTTGACACTCAACCATTGAGCCACACCAGCTGGGCAATACTCTATTTTTTTTTTTTTTAATAGACTTTCCCTTGAGTAGCAATCTGGGAATTTTTTATATAAATTTTGGGGACATTTTTCCTAGAGTGAGCAGTGTGGAGCTAGCCACAGAATTGTGGTCTCCTCTCTTTGGGACCTACTTTATGGACGTGCTACTGTGCAGTTTAGGAAGGTCCTGCAGGTGACTTGGTGCTTCATTCTTATTGTCTTGAAATTCTTAATAATTCTTAAGCAGGAAACCCCACATTTTTACTTTGCACTGAATTCCACAAATTATGTCACTTTCCCTGCCTCTCTTTCCATTATCACCACACCATGCCAGGGAGGTATAAATGGAAACAATTAAAATGGTATTTTTTGCGCCTATAAACTAAATGTATGTATAGTATTCATGTACATACATACATACATACATACATATGCACACTTACAAATATCCTTTAACTTTATTCTTTAACAGCTATAGATTAAATAGACTAGATCTTTAGTGCAGGCTTTATAAGCAAAATACCATCTTGAACAGGAAGTTTGAGTACTAAAAAGCAAACAAAAATGTACCATCTGGCAGTTTTTGGCCAGATGGTGACAAAGAATTCATGTTTAGAAAGTTACTTGAGTTTTTGCAGAGAGGAACAGTACAGTTTTAGGAAAACAAATGGTATCTTCCCTTTAACCTGTGTTACACAATAGACTCTGCATCCAGTCCGAGTTATTTTCCGCCTCCCCCTGCATACCCATTTCACAGAGCATGTTAATCATATGTGTGCCTCTCACCAAATGAAGCCCTACTGGATTCTGGAGTCATCTTAAAAGTTTGAAATCCTTGAATGACAAAGGCCTACTACTCTGTACTATCTATATATATAAAAGCCTAAGTGACCATTGCGACAGGTCGACTGGTCGCTATGACGCTCACTGACCTTCAGGAGGCAGATGCTCAATGCAGGAGCTGCCCCTTGGTGGTCAGTGCGCTACCACAGCCAATCTCCCGCGGCCAGCTAACCTCCCCCAGGACTGGATGAGACAGCCCAATTGGCTCCAATCACTGGCCAGGCCAAGGGACCCCACGTGTGCACAAATTTGTGCACCAGGCCTCTAGTATTTATATATATGGCTGTGTTTATAATATATCAGCTACAAACCTACATGTATTAAGATAGAGTCATTTGGCTTGGGTGACATTTGTCCATTTTACTAATGATGTGGAAACCACCTATATTATCTAACCTGGGAACTTCTTTGCAAATTTTAAGTCATGCTTGGATTGCAAAATAGTACATTTTAATAATGATATAACCTTGATACTCTGAGTTGGATTCTTAGGTAAAGAAATGAAGATGACTGTGCTATATCACAAAGCTGCTGCTTTAATAATAGTTCCTGGAATGCTTCAGTTTTTCAACCTGAATTCTGTGGCTTGGCCATCTACTCAGTCACCACACAGGAAATTACATCTCTCTAATTTCCCTCGCTTTCTTTACATTTGCGCGTGAGAGAAATTATAGAGCCTTCATATTTTTAACAATTCCCTACTGAAACAGATGCCTGACTTCCACTCTGCTGTAATCAAGTAGGTTTAAGTGTTAGGAATAACCTCTGTCAGCTCGCAGTCAGCACAGACTAGCTTCCTCCTCCTCCTACTCGGCCACAGTGCATGCAGCTTTCACCATTCTATCTACATTTCTGATAGTATCAGTAGCCTGGAAGCAGAGGCATTTCTTCAAACCTTGACCTCTTCTAGACTTTTACTGCTCTGCTTGTCCCTGGCATTATCTTTCTGCCTATTAAAATTAGTTTGATGCTATCATGGGACTGCCGTGTCAGCAACAATACTTGTAGAAAGCTACGAATCTGGGCATTACATGTCATCTAAGACCATGTTCAAAAGGTTGCTTAAAACAAAACAAAACAAAACAAAACAAGACAGAAAAAGGCCATCAAAGTTGGATGAGCCTTTAGTTGGGATAAGGAAGTTTTTTTTAAAAAATAAATCTTTATTGTTCAGATTATTACAGTTGTTCCTCTCTTTTCCCCCTATAGCTCCCCTCCACCCGGTTCCCACCCCACCCTCTGCCCTTACACTCCCCCGCACTGTCCTCATCCATAGGTGTACGATTTTTGTCCAGTCTCTTCCCGTACCCCCCACACCCCTTTCCCCCCGAGAATTGTCAGTCCACTCCCTTTCTATGCCCCTGATTCTATTATATTCACCAGTTTATTCTGTTCATCAGATTTTTTATTCACTTGATTTTTAGATTCACTTGTTGATAGATATGTATTTGTTGTTCATAATTTTTATCTTTACCTTTTTCTTCTTCTTCCTCTTCTTAAAGAATACCTTTCAGCATTTTATATAATACTGGTTTGGCGATGATGAACTCCTTTAGCTTTTTCTTATCTGTGAAGCTCTTTATCTGCCCTTCAATTCTGAATGATAGCTTTGCTGGGTAGAGTAATCTTGGTTGTAGGTTCTTGCTATTCATCACTTTGAATATTTCTTGCCACTCCCTTCTGGCCTGCATAGTTTCTGTTGAGAAATCAGCTGACATTCGTATGGGTACTCCCTTGTAGGTAACAAACTGTTTTTCTCTTGCTGCTTTTAATATTCTCTCTTTGTCTTTTGCTCTTGGCATTTTAATTATGATGTGTCTGGGTGTGGTCCTCTTTGGATTCCTTTTGTTTGGAGTTCTCTGAGCTTCCTGAACTTGTAAGTCTATTTCTTTCACCAGGTCGGGGAAGTTTTCTGTCATTATTTCTTCAAATAAGTTTTCAATATCTTGCTCTCTCTCTTCTTCTGAATTATGGCACCCCCATAATTCAGATGTTGGTACGCTTGAAGTTGTCCCAGAGGCTTCTTACACTATCTTCATATTTTTGGATTCTTTTTTCTTTTTGCTTTTCCGGTTGGGTGTTTTTTGCTTCTTTGTATTTCAAATCTTTGACTTGATTCTTGCGATCCTCTAGTCTGCTGTTGGATCTCTGTATGTTACTTTTTATTTCAGTCAGCGTATGCTTAATTTCTAGTTGGTCCTTTTTATATCCTCGAGGGTCTCACTAAATTTATCGTCCGTTTCTAGAAAATTCTTGAAAAACCTTTTAACCATGGTTTTGAACTCTATATCCAGTAGTTTGCTTTCTTCCATTTCTGTTATTTGTGACCTCTTTCTTTGTCTCCGCATTTTGGCCGCTTCCCTGAGTTGATAGAGTGGCCTTGTGTGCTAGGTGTCCTATAGGGCCCAGTGGCTCAGCCTCCCCAGTTACCTGAGGTGGACACTCTTGGTGCACCCCTTTGTGGGCTGTGTGCACAGTCTTTTTTTTTTTTTTTAAATATATTTTATTGATTTTTTACAGAGAGGAAGGGAGAGGGATAGAGAGCTAGAAACATCGATGAGAGAGAAACATCGATCAGCTGCCTCCTGCACACCCCCTACTGGGGACGTGCCCGCAACCAAGGTACATGCCCTTGACCAGAATCGAACCTGGGACCTTTCAGTCCGCAGGCTGATGCTCTATCCACTGAGCCAGACCGGTTTTGGCTGTGTGCACAGTCTTGTTGTAGTTAAGCCTTGATTGTTGTTGGTATCACTGGGAGGAATTGACCTCCAGGCCAATTGGCTGTGAGGATCAGTTGTGTCTACCCTGGGAAAACTTCTGTGCTGGAGACACCCTTATGGGGCAGGACTTGCTTCAGTGGGGCTTTGGTGCTCACTGAGTCTGCCCCCTGAGTGTGTCCCTTATGGATCTGAGGAGTTGTAATCTGGATGGTCCCACTCTGACCACTGGGTACACTGGCTCTTGGATCTCCAAGTAGGTGCAAATTTAGCTCTGCCTGAGGCCATCCAGCAGGAGCTACGGAGAGATCTGCAGATTCCTCTTCTTTGTTTGGGGTTTGGAGGTCCCCAGATGAGGCCCAGCTGTGACACAATGCAAGCTGCTGTGGAGCCTTGGGCCTTTTGGAAGTTCTGGGGCTCTCTGACCCAGCTGCAGTTTGTTAGGTAATTTTAGATTGCAAAGGGCCAGGCCATTCATATGCAAAAGCCTCTGCGCACAGCTGGGATGGGGTTGTAAATTAGGTGGCGCGGGATCTCAGCGAATCAATAGGGCGGAGCAAACAGCAATGGCTGACCTTCAGCCCTGCCCTAAGAGGCCCCAGGGTCTCAGTGTCCTGCGGTAATCACTGCAAGCACCTCTGAGAAAAAGCCGCCTTCGTGTTCCGGCCCAATGCCAGACAACCCAGTTTCCCCCCCGCCCCGTACAAGTCTGGGTCCCCAGAGTCTCGCCTGGAACTGGAGTTCAGAGCAGTTGGGAGCTTGTGTCTCCCTCCTGATTGAAAAAGACAACCGAGTCCTCAGTTGCCAGCCCTTTCCGTGTGTGCACGCACGCGTGCACGCCTCTGAACCTCCGTACTTCCGCACCTCCTCTGAGTCTCAGTGTGCTTTTCTCTTCCCTTCTAATTGTAGAATTTCCACTCAGCCAGCCTTCCTGTGGTTCTGGATGATGTCTGTTTTGTCTTTTAGTTGTAGCTTTGAAGTGGTTGTGCAAGGCAGCAAGTTCAGGTGTTATATGCCACCATCTTGGTTTCTCTTCTAATTGGGATAAGGAAGTTTTGAGTGAAATAAAAATATGCCATAAATTACAGGTGTCCTGAGTTTTTCCCAGTTTGTAGAATTTCCTAACTTGAGGATAGTAACTGAATTCTGTGTAAGCTGTGTGTGTGTGTCCGTGTCCCCATCTCCTTATGATTAGAAATTGTTAGGAGGAGAAAAGCTTAAGAAGAGAGAATTCATAATTGTGGGGATTGTGGTTAACTCATGTGGTAACCAGTTTTTGTGGGGCTATAGCTATTTAGATAGAAACAGAATTGAGAGCATGAGAGGAATATAGAAGTGCAAAAAAATATTTTGGGCCAAAACCGGTTTGGCTCAGTGGATGGAGCGTTGGCCTGCAGACTGAAGGGTCCCGGGTTCAATTCCGGTCAAGGGCATGTACCTTGGTTGCGGGCATATCCCCAGTGGGAGGTGTGCAGGAGGCAGCTGATCGATGTTTCTCTCTCATTGCTGTTTCTAGCTCTCTATCCCACTCCCTTCCTCTCTGTAAAATATCAATAAAATATATTTAAAAAAAATATTTTGGAGAATTTTGGGGATGTTAGAGTGAGTATATTTTGATAAGCCTATGAATGTTTTTGGCATAATTTCAAAAATCTGTCTTCAAGATGGTGTTAAGGTTATTATTAATACTCACTAAAGGAATTCATCTTGATATTTAAACCTTATAACTCATCCATTCTCTATTATTGGGAATCTGAGACATTTCAGTGTCATACAGAGTGTTCAGCCAGAAAATAGATTAAAACCTATCTTACTATATAGAGGAATTTTTGTGCATTTTTTAAAGCATCATGGGGAAACTTTCATGTTTTATACTAATGTTTTAGGTATGTTTTTCCCCCCCCTGATTTAATAACATTCTTTCCATTGGAGCAAAATCTAGTTTAATACAGTAAAACTTTAGATTAGTGGTTCTTATATAAAATAGAAGGAAGAATAATAGATTTTTTAAATTAATGTCTACTTTTTAAATGGGCATCTTTTTTCATATTTCATTTGAGAATTTGTTT
This sequence comes from Plecotus auritus, assembly GCF_963455305.1. NCBI lineage: Eukaryota > Metazoa > Chordata > Mammalia > Chiroptera > Vespertilionidae > Plecotus > Plecotus auritus. Next base: position 25,397,444 of record NC_137783.1, on the reverse strand, counting down.
CTAATTTTAGTGTTTACTCCACATTTGATGAAAGTCCTCACTCTTTCAGTCTGTGTGTTTTCAAAGAACATAAATTGTGGCTCTTTAGGAGACTGATTCATTAAAATACTTTCCTTCCTCTTTTGCCTTCCTTCTGAAAGACTATTTTACAATCTCATAACTAAATTTATATAGCAAACTGAGAGGCAGTGCGTTTGAATACTGTAGTATTTTATTGCTTTAAGTTAAATAACTTTAGACAGCCATACAAAATCAGAATTAATAAATTCACTTACCATTGTTAGATTTAATTTTCAAATTGATCACAATTTAATTTAGTTTTCCCACTATTTTCTGGCAAGAATTACATAACCTTTTAAAACAAAACCTGCTATCAATTTAAAGAATAATAAATACAGCAGAATATTTCCAAGTCTATATATTCCTTTTTACTTAAATAAAAAAGTAGTTTATTGTGCGAAGTTGACCTTTTATAGGGATATAAAGGAAAATGGGCTCTCTTGGGATCATTAAGGAAAGTAGAACAATACAGAATGGTTTGTGATTTCAAGAGCATGTTTTTATCTTAAATATACTTGAGAGAATGAAAGCAGTATTGAAAAATGCTTTTAAATAATTACTGTTGAAATCATACCTTTTTTATTAGATCTTTGAAATAAGAGAATGGTGAGACAGAAATGAAAGCTTCAATGAAAATTTAAGTGTGTCAAATTAGTTTTTAACCATTCTACATTTCTCCTACTATTATATTGGAGTAGATCTATCAAAACATTACTTTGAAACTAAAACAGTTGAGTCATAATTAATAAAATGTGTTGTATTTTTGTTATCATGTCATTTTATGATATTTCAAAGGAAACAGTATCTTTAGCTTAATCTATAATAGTAAATTATTTTGGAAATTTGGCTTGACATACAAGCAGATGTGTTTTCTTGATTCCTTTTAAACTGAAGGTTGGTGGTTTGTGGTTTATTGTTCCTGTGATTGGCATTAAAAGCCCTATTTCACAGCTTGCAGCGAGGGACTATTGGGTAAAGAGTGGCTGTGTTCCACAAACTAAATTCAAAAAGTGTCAATCAAGGTCTCACATAGGTTACTTAGAGAATGAGTTTTCTTACTGATTTCACCAAATGTCGCCTCATGCTGTCTTTGATTGGCACAGCCTGGCAGGGAGGATGGATGAATCTGTCACCGACTGGTTAATTGTGTTGCTGGTCTCAGTCTGACATCAGGTCTTTGACTCTTAAGTGGCTCAATACAAAACAAATTAGCAGATTGTAGTCATATTTCTCATTCTATATGCTTTGACTTTGTTGAATGCAGTCCATAAATCATATTGACTGACACACAAGTAAATGATGAAAGCTGCTTTTGAGACATGGATCTAGAAAGCAGCACTGTGAAGGTGCCATGGAAGGATGCATATGGTTGACCCTCTGGGAATTTCCTAGGAGCCAAATGTCTCTTTACCACAATTGTTCTGAAAAGAAAAGCTTTTGGGTAATGCAAAAAGGCTCTAATATGTCAGCAGATTCTCTTTTACAAGTTCCTTTGAAATATAAGAAGTTTGTCTAAGGGTGTTCTCTCTTTACAAGTTGTTTTTCAGCAAAATGTTAGAGCTGGGTAAAAAAGTAGTTACCTTTAAAAGTTGGCAGGTGTTTTTACTTATTTATTGAACTTTGTGTTGTTAAAGGGAAAGAAAATGTTAGTAATAGTTGCAATTAATTTTTCAGATGAGAGCAGCAGAAATTTCTAGGTACTTGAAATTTGTTAAATGTGCTATATTTTCTCAGTCACTTCACTTAACTATTTTGGCTTTGTTTGTTATAATGTTTAAAACCAAAAACAGAGCATCTCTATTTCTAAAGGTAATTGTAAGACTATTTAGATCATTTTTGTCCTAGAATGATATATTAGTAAGAACATCAACAATAATAGCAATAATAGTGTTCAGAAAGGGGTGTTTTGATTATATCAAAGTATGCTAAGGGCTACAGGCATCAGAAATGAATTACCAAAGATATTTTTTGGGTGTGCAAAATATTTGGAAAATTAAAAATTTCTTATCTATATCTAAAAATAAGTATTAGGTGAAATGTAAGAATTTTGTTTACCTTTTATAATTAGGAAGTAGCCATTTTAAAAAACAATACATAATCTGTTAAAAAATTAAGAATCTGAGCCCTTGATATTAACTTCCATTTTGAGCTATGCAAAGGATGAATTTATTTCATTTGAGAACAATAAGTCTCTACTTAATATGCATAATTAAAGAAATTTAATGTAGAATTTTATTAATGCATATGTGATTTAAACAAAGGCTAAATTCGTGTGTGTGCATGTGTGTGTTTGTGTTTTCATTACCTCTTTCCACTAGATTTATAGATTAGCCTGTATTTCTGTACTTTTACCATCATTTTTGGCTCCAGTACTATTGCTTTATAGTCATTTGTAGCATCTAAACTCATGTTAAATTTTAAAGATCACCTTAAAATAATACCACTTACATTGTGCAGTGTGTTTGCTTATGAGATGAATATAACAGTAATTTTGTTTTGGCAATTTATTAATCTGCTTTTGTAGTTAGTATATTATAATAGCAACATAAGTAGGACATGGAGCTGATTTAATAGAGAAGTACATTAAACTAAAATGCACTAGTTGTTCCATTATGTCAAAATGACATTTCCATTAAGTATTCTTGAGCCTATTACATTGTAATTAAATTACATGGCATTGATTTCTCCTTTTCTACTCCTCCCCACCCCCCATTCATATTGATATTATTCTGCTTTGGGAATGGAGCTGCATGTCTCCCAGATTAATTCCTCTTGGGTTTGAGGGATCTGGAAGCATGCTGGGTTTTGCATTGTTTGTTACATTCCTTTTTGACAGTTCATCAGTATCTGTCAAATATATTGTTTGCGTCGGCTTTAATCCCTAAAGTTTTTGATTGAGAAATTGACGTTCCATTTCAGATACGCAGTTTTTCACTGTGCATAATGTCTAAATGCTAAATACTCATTCATAAAAGTTGCTTGTTTCTCATCTGACTTTAAATGTGTAACTTGAACAACTGTAGTTCTAGTAAATATCACAAAGATATATTTATGTTATTTCTTTTCTAACACATCAACTCTATGTAAATATTTTTGTACAAATATATTGTAGCTTATATGTTTGGGAGATATTTTGTAGCTAAAGCGTTTTTGTGATAAGTTGTAAAAAATAATTATTAAATATCACTGAGTAAATATTAGTTAATGCAAATGAAGCAAAACTTGATACATCTTCCAGAAGTCATTATTTCCAACCATATTTATAGTCTTTGAATCTTATTTTGGGAATTGGTCCACCACCAAATCACATAAATGTAGGTAGGTTGAAGATAGCCATTTTAGGAGCAGTATTACACTAGAAAACTTTGAGTCTCTACATTATTTTAAGCTTCTAGTTGAAATATAAAGCCTGTTCAAAGAAACAATTTATACTAAAAGTGACATTGTATTGTGATTCAGCTATGTAATCTAAAGGCTAAACATTTAAAATTATCATTTTTAAAGTCATTTTGAGAAAATAGAGCCTTAATTAAAGCTATCAATGAAAGTTCATGTAGTGTTTTAGCAACTTATTTTAGTAGAAACTTTCCTAATGCTTTGTATATTTAATGAAAGAAAACCACAAGTACTTGTAGTTTTACTTAACTACATATTTCTAAATTATCAGATGATTTTGAAACTTACTTTTTAAACCTAAATGTGGATCTGTAGATGATTTTGACGTCTTTTATTTCCCGATAATTGAAACTATAGTCCAAACTAATGTTGTGATTAGGACTTATGACAAAGTATATTTTTAACTTAGTTAAAATGATAATAACTTAAATTACACTGTTTATTAATTTCCTTTATTCTGGCATGGTTAATTAGGTAAAGAAGAGCTTAAAGAGCGTGATATAAATAAAATGTCTGTCAATATAAGTTAATTTTATGTCATAAGTATCATATTTTAATGTGTTTTAAAATACTTGAGACATTTCAAGAGATCTGAAATAATTTTTTACTTGTATTTTAATTTTCCTATGTGGAGTAAGAGTTTTAATGATATTTATGTCCTGAGAAGGATAGGTGAACAAAAATACTAATTTTAATTCCAATGCTAAAAGGCATAGCCACTCCAAATGCAGAAACAGAAAGACCAGTAGTCGCTCTTATACCCCCCAAAAAGGAACAAAAGAATGCCAGGTACACAATATTTCTGATACTTTATGTGATATTTCTGTTTGTTTCTTTATTTGCTTATATTTTGGTTTGGATATTTGTTTTAAACAGGGGAAAGTTGCCCAGACCGCTTGCATGTCAGCCTGCCAGCATCTGTCAACATCCTTAATGCAGATGTTACTGGACAGTGAGTTAAAACAGATAAGCATGGGAGCCATTCAGCAATTTAACTTAGATGTCATACAATGTGAATGTAAGTACCTTGTTGGTTAAATCTCATGCATTTCTAGGAATCTACTTTTAAATTATATGAAACCAAGGGCCTATAGTAGGATAGTTCAGAAAGGAGGGACAAGGCCTGATTGAGCTAACCTTCAGCAGCCTTAGACGCAGCTTCCTTCCAGGAAGAGAAAACTCTTCCAGCTTCACTTTTAGGGCCTCGAGAGAGAGAGAGGCACTGGAATGGCAGTCCAGACAGGGATCATTACATAGATGATTCTGTTTCCCCCTTATTCCTTCTTCTGGTCATTCTTGCCAGGACTCTCCAAATGTTAGTCACAAATGAATAAAATTATTCTAAGTTTGCCATTCTTACTTTCCCTGTAAGTAACTTTTTAGATAGTTGCTAGAAGTATGATCTTAGGACTCTGTGTTCCAAATGAAGCTTCTTTTATATTCTGAATGTTTTGTTCTCTTCCCCAAAGAATTTCTCAAGCCTTTACCATTGCCATTGTTTTCCACTTTGTTTTCTTTAGGTAATGAGGTTGGCATATTCCATAATCTAATGTTGACATTAGCCAGTTGGCTTCATAACCAGTTATGCTATTTGGTTATTAGCCTTGCCATATATGCTTCTGGATGCGATAAAACCTACATTAAATTAAATGCAGGGAATGAGCATACAGAGCAGTGTTTAAGCAGCACTTTCAAATAAATGGTACACTGATTAAATGATGAAAATCCCTGGTTGAAGGTTCAGTCAGGCACCATTGTTAATAAGTTGAAAATCAGTGGGGCACAAGAAGGGTTATAAACTATTTCTCTGAGGCAAGCTTTGCAATAATATATTCTGTGTGAAATACATTAAAAAATTAAATGTCAGCAGATTGCAACTGAAGCAAAAGTAACAGATTTTGTTTCAAACAAATATAAAATATTTGCGCATTCTTCTAGAAAAAGCCATAATTAATATTAAAAAGAAGAAGTATGTAAGCTCTTTGATCAAGATCAGTTGTTTATCTGTCACATACACACACACACACAAATAAATTCAAAGATTTTGAAAACCTATTTTTTTAAAAGAGAGAGATCCTTATCAAAAAGCAAAAGAAAGATAGTCTTTCCCTAGGGAATAGGGAGGATTCATTTCCTTTCCTAAAAAGCATTCATAATTTTTTGTAATTAAAAAACCTTTATGATATTTATTTTTCAAAATAAAACTATTATTTACAAAATGATATTTATTTTGCATTTACAAAAAAAACATTTTTGACAAGTTTCCAAGCTCCAAGTCATTTTTATTATTCTATTCTACAAATGATTTAAAACTAATTTCCTAAAGTTCATTAAAAGTTGTCCATGAGATCATTCCTGTATGACATTGCTCATATAAACATCTTATAGAAATACTGCTTGAGGCATTTTGTATTATTACATCTTTAATGTGGATTTGAATAATTAGGTGGTTGAACCGTTTATTGGCATTAGGTTGTGTCTTCTCAGTTATAGTAGGTTCTCGGGTTACGTCCGAGATCCGTTCCTGCGGCGTGATGTATCGTGATTTTCGCTGTAAGTGGGAACCCACCTACATAAGCACCTACGTCCCTCACATGGAGCACATACACAGCAGTAATGAAGTGAAACAGTAAAAACAAAAATTTTTTTTTTAAATATATTTTATTGATATTTCACAGAAAGGAAGGGAGAGGGATAGAGAGCTAGAAACATTGATGAGAGAGAAACATCGATCAGCTGCCTCCTGCACACCTCCCACTGAGGATGTGCCCGCAACCAAGGTACATGCCCTTGACCGGAATCGAACCCGGGACCTTTCAGTCCGCAGGCCGACGCTCTATCCATTGAGCCAAACCGGTTTCGGCAAAAAATTTAAAAGATAACAATTCCTGACCATTACTTGTGGTAAATAAATAATAAAAAACAAAGCACAGGAGGATCCAACATGGCGGCATAGGTAAACACCTAAACTGCTGCCTTGCACAACAATTTCAAAACTACAACTAAAAGACAAAACGTCTATCACGCAGAACCACAGGAAAGCTGACTGAGTGGAAGTTCTACAACTAGAAGGAAAGAGCAAACAGCATTGAGCGGTGCACAAGCGCTGAAAAGCTGAGGTACAGAGGCGTGCGAATCGGGCTGGCGGTGGGTGACTGGGAGCACTGCTTTTTTCAACCTGAAAGGAGACAAGCTCCCGATTACTCCAAACTCCAGTTTCTGGGGAGACGTGGGGGACCCAAACTCCTACGGGGAGAAGCTGGACGGTCTGCCATCGGGTCGGAAAGTGAGGGAGGCTTGCTTGCAGGGCTACACGCAGGACTAATTGTTTACTGTGCTGGGGCGCGGGACGTGGGGACACGGTCGGAGACTCAGAGCCAGCTAACTGGCAGCCATCGCTGTTTGCCACGCCCTAGCCTAGTGACTCCCTGAGACCCCGCCCCGCACAATCTACAAACTCACCCAAGCTCCAAGCAGCGGCTTTAGCATATGAATGGCCTGGCCTATCGCAGCTTAACCTAGCAAACTTGCAGCCTGGGTCAGACAGCTCCAAAACCTCCAAACCCCAAGCAAAGAGGAGAAAAACTGTAGTTCTTGCTGTAGCACCTGCTGGGTGGCCTCAGACAGTAGCTGACCTGCACCCCATTGGAGATCCAGAAGCCAGTGTACCTAGTGGTCAGTGTGAGACACCAGATTTCAACTCCTCGCATCCATAAGTGACACATTCAAGAGGCAGACTCAGTGAGCACCAAAGCCCCACTGAAACAAGTCCTGCACCATAAGCGTGTCTCCAGCGCAGCAGTTCTTCCATTATAGACACAGCGGGTCCTCACAGCCAACTGGCCTGGAGGTCAATTCCTCCCAGCGTACTAACAGCAATCAAGGCTTAACTACACCAAGACTTTGCACTCAGCCCACAAAGGGGTGTACCAAAGGCGTCCACCTCAGGTGATTGGGGAGGCTGAGCTACTGGCCCCTTATAGGTCACCTACCACACAAAGCCACTCCATCAACACAGGGAAGCAGCCAAAATGCGGAGACAAAGAAACATGTCACGAATGAGAGAAATGGAGGAAAGCAAACTAATGGACGACATAGAGTTCAGAACCACATTTATAAGGTTACTCAAGAATCTTCTAAAAACCGCCGAGAAACTTGATGAGACCTCTGAGGAGCTTAGTGAGACCTTCAAGGACCTTAATGAGAATGCCAAAAAAAATGGAAAAGGACCAGTCAGAAATTAAGCATACACTGTCTAAAATAAAGAATATACAGAAACTCAACTGTAGATCAACGTACCCCAAGAATCAAACCAAAGATCTGAAATATGAGAAAACAAAAAACACACAACCAGAAAAACAAACAAAAAAAAGAATCCAAAAATATGAAGATAGTGTAAGGAGCCTCTGGGACAACTTTAAGCGTACCAACAGCCGAATTTTTGGGGTGCCAGAAGAAGACAGAGAGCAAAATATTGAAAACCTATTAGAAGAAATAATGACAGAAAACTTTCCCTACCTGGTGAAAGAAATAGACTTACAAGTTCAGGAAGCGCACAGAACTCCGTACAAGAGGAATCCAAAGAGGACCACACCAAGACACATCATAATTAAAATGCCAAGGGCAAAAGACAAAGAGAGAATCTTGAAAGCAGCAAGAGAAAAACGGTTAGTTACCTACAAGGGAGCACCCATACGACTGTCAGCTGATTTCTCGGCAGAAACTATGCAGGCCAGAAGGGAGTGGCAAGAAATATTCAAAGTGATGAACAGCAAGAACCTACAACCAAGATTACTCTACCCAGCAAAGCTATCATTCAGAGTTGAAGGTCAGATAAAGAGCTTCACAGACAAGAAAAAGCTAAAGGAGTTCATCACCACCAAACCAGGATTACATGAAATGCTGAAGGGTATTCTTTAAGAAGAGGAAGAAGAAGAAAAAGGTAAAGATAAAAATTATGAACAACAAAATGACATCAAATACATACCTACCAACAAGTGAATCTAAAAATCAAGTGAATAAAAAATCTGAAGAACAGAATGGACTGGTGAATATAATAGAGTCAGGGACATGGAAAGGGAGTGGACTGACAAGTCTCAGGGGGAAGGGGGTGTGAGGGGTGCGGGAAGAGATTGGACAAAAATCTTACACCTATGGATGAAGACAGTGGCGGGGGGTAAGGGCATGGGGTGGGGTGGGGAATCAGGTGGAGGGGAGCTATGGGGGAAAAAAAAGAGGAACACCTGTAATAATCTGAACAATAAAGATTTATTTAAAAAAAAAAAAAGCGCATATATACATACGCCGAAATGACGGAACTTTTTTTTTTTTTATAAATAAATAGGAGATGGCGACGTAACCATGAAATGATATACGCCGAGTCCGACGTAACCCGAGGACCGTCTGTAAATGTTTTTGTCCAAAAATGGAAATTACTGTTTGGCTAGGCAACTTTAGCTATCTAGAACTTCTTTCTGTTCTCTTATCTCCCTCTGTGAAGGGCTAGGCCAGTAGTCAGCAAACTGCGGCTCGCGAGCCACATGCGGCTCACGAGCCGTGGTTTGCCGCTCTGTTGACTAATGAGTTTGCCAACCACTGGGCTAGTCTAACTATGTTTAGAGAAAGGCGCATAAAAAAGTCAATCTTTGCCTCTCTGTCCTGCCATAGGATAGCTTCTACCTTTTGTTACTTTGGGTGGAGTTACTGAGGGCTCCTTTTAAAATGCTTATGTTTTCTTAAAGGACAAATCTCTCTTTCTCTCTCTCTCTCTCTCTCTCTCTCTCTCTCTCTCTCTCTCTCTCTCTCTCTCTCTCTCATTCACACATACACACACACACACACACTCCTCTATCTACCTTGAAATCCTCTCTAAAATAACCCTACCAAGTAGTTGTCCAGATACTCTTTTTTTTTCCTTCAGTTACTCTTGAACATCCAATTTGGGGGATTAATTACTTTCAGAAAATGAGTCCATATACTACATCGCTCTTATTATTTCTTACATTGAGCCGAAATCACTTTCTCTAAACTCCTCTTGATGGAACTAGTTCTACTTTAGGGCTAGAGTCACCGTGAGTCCACATTCTGCCTTTGTGCAAATTAGAAAAGGGAAAAAGCCTCTAGAGTTTCCTCCTTTATATGAATTAGAAAAAGTTTACCCTTTTGCCCAACCAAGACACATGGCTTATCAAATGAAATGTGAGCTGGATTTCAGTCTTCCCTCTCCCTCTCTTCTCCGTAGCTGGGCAACCATGTGTAGTAATCAGTCTGACAACTATCGGTGGCAGTTCTGTTTAGAGTCATACAGGAAAACAAATCTTCATCACAAGCCCATGATATGAAAACTTCTATAGCCTTTTGAATCTTCTAAGAGGAAATCAAGAATTCCTCTTCTGTTCTCATGTGATATGATTTTAGATACAAAGCTCTTTGAACAAATTGGTTTGACTACCTTCTGTTTAAAGTCTGATACCTAAAGTTGAATACATGAATACTCAGGGGTGGGGGAACCAGTATAATATGAAATTAGACTATCAAATACATTGTTCTATATTCTGGACTTTATTAGTAGAGCCCAAACTGTTATCTTTTTTGGTTGCCAGAGCATACTCTCAAATCCTTCTAAAATCTCTGTATCTTTCGCTCCTTTTGTTATTGTTAAACTCTGTTTTTCTTATCCTATACTTTAAATTGCTTTTTGTTTTAGGATTTTAAGATTATCCTTATTAAATTTTATTTTAAGATTTGTCCCATAACTGGCCAATTGAGATCTTTTTATATCACAATTTAATATAATCTGCAGGTTTGTGCTCAAGCTTTTTACATCTTTAAGGTCATTAGCAAAATGTTGAATGAACCTGAGTGGCCCTCAAAACATGGCCCCAGGAGCAGCATCAGCAGCATCTGGGAACTTGTTAGAAAAGCAAATTCTCACCTGGCCAGTGTGGTTCAGTGGCTGAGCATCAACCCAGGAACCAACACCTGTTTGATTTCCAGACAGGGCACATGCCTAGGTTGCAGGCTGGATCCCCAGTAGGGGGCCATGTAGGAGGCCGCCAATCAATGTCTCTCTCTCATCGTTGATGTTTCTATCTCGCTATCCCTCTCCTTTCCTCTCTCTCTAAAAATCAATAAAAACATATTTTTTAAAAAAAGAAATGCAAATTCTGGGGCCCCACCTGCTGAATTGGGAATTCTGGGCACAGGACCCAAGCAATTTGTCTTTGAATAGGCCCACCTTCATATGTGATTCTGATGCACAATGACGTGTGAGAACCACATTACATTCATATTGACTTAGATCCATTATTCAGAATTTTATGGGTATATTAAGATTTTGTCAGCCAGTTACTAATTCCCTAATTGAATATAACTAATAGTTTTGCTTAGTTATGAGCAACTTTGTCAGATACCTTCCTGGCAGATAGGGATAATGACCATTGAATTTTCCTCATGTACCAGTATAATTAGTCTTTCAAAGAAGAAAATTATACTACTCTATTTCATAAATCCATATTGACTCATAGTAATTACTTTCTTTTCAGGAGGCTTAGAAACCATTACTTAAAAGTCTGTGACTGGTTCTTGGGATTAACATAAAATCCTACTAGCAAGAGATCCAGAGTTCAAGGAAGTCAGGTAGCATAGGGATCAGGAACTGGAGCCCATGAACCACCAAGATCCTGGGCAACTTCAGAAAGGTTTAAATCAAAGAATTTAAGCAATAGGGGGTGAGTATGAAATATAAGCATCAAAAATGACCTTGCCCTACCTAGCTGGTTTGGCTCAGTGGATAGAGTGCCGGCCTGCAGACTGAAGGATCTTGGGTTCGATTCCAGTCAAGGGCACATGCCTGGGATGGAGGCTCAATCCCCAGTAGGGGGCGTGCAGGAGGCCCCCGATCTGTGATTCTCTCTCATCATTAATGTTTCTATATCTCCCTTCTGATATCAATAAAAATATATTTTAAAAAAAGAATGACCTTTATTCTGAGTTATATTTCCTTATATTTGGTTTGATCAGAAAGCAGAATATTTATCTTTCCATCCTCTTACTTTGTAAAAACATTGTACATATATTTTTCAGGCCTCAGAATGTGAGTCCACAGGTAGAAACAAATAGCACATCTAGGCTGAAGTTGTCATTTTCCTTTGGATCTTTTTTAATGGTTATTTTTTAACCCATACTAGGTCAAACTTGATAAAATGTCTGAGTTCAGGAATGTAGAATCATATGAAATTATATAAAACTTTTCTTTAAAGTGCTTTCAAATTAGTCTTAACATAGTCTGAGCACATGTCAGGAAGTTAAGACCATGGTTTCAGTCCTGGCTCTGCCTACATTTGGGGCAAGTGGCTTTGGATAAACCATTCAACAATCTAGAGGCCTCTATTTTTCCTTGAAATATTGTAGTTGGAATTGGTAATTTTCAAGATATATCCTTGTTCTAAGATTCAGATGCAGCAAAATTTAAGGCAAAGGAGAGTGTGGAGTCATACATTAATGAATTCCTTCATATATGCTATGTGCTTGGTGCTTAGGACCTTTGCTGTTCAGGGTCCTAACCCTCTTGGGGCTTAAGCCCAGTGGGGAGGCAGTCATTAAATAATTGCAGTAATAAATATAATGGTAAATAAGTCTATAAAAGAAAAGTATATGGTACTGTGAGAAAGTATACGTAGCAGATCTAATTTAGATAAAAAGTTGTATAGTTTGAAAATATTAGGTAGAGCCTATGGATGAATGAATGCATACTTGTGGTTAACTTGACCATAAACATGATACTATTATAATTATGTGGTTGGAGAAGTCAGGAAGTCATCAAGGAACATATACTTTGGAATTGCAAGTATGTGTTCCAAATACTCTGAAAGTTTGATCCTATTACAGATTTTGTGTAAGTTCAAGAGAAATCACTTCCTAGATGGAGGAACATTTGCAAAGGTTGGCATGAAGATAATGTTCTAAATCTGTGTATGTGTTTTGTTTTATATTTATTAAACACCTGTTATGCATTGGGCCACAATATAGGTACCTTCCTTACAAATGCAACTGTATAGAGCATGGGTGGGGAACCTTTATTCTGCCAAGGGCCATTTGGATATTTATAACATAATTCTGGGGCCATACAAAATTATCAACTTAAAATTAGCCTGCTATATTTGGTCAAACATTTAACTAACTCACCCCTAATGCCTTGGCAGGGCCAGACCAAATGAATTTGCAGGCCTTATTTAGCCTGAGGGCCAGACAGTCCCCCCTGGTATAGAAGAAAAGATCAAAATGTCATCTTAAGTCCCTATAAAGGTATCTCAGAGACACTGCACATCATTAATAAAGTACAAAATATTTTCAAAGCATCAGGAATCAGAAAGATTTGAAGTATCCAGAATCAGTCTACTAGAATGTACTTTTTCATGCAGAAAAACCTAAGTGAGGTAATCAGCTCTTAAGAGTTTAATATCTTAAATCTATGGGCGTTAGAAGAGCTCCAGATTAAAGAGTACGGCACTTGTTTCAGTGGTGAGTTATTAAGGAATTGAGGAATCTCTATGTGTGACGGCCTTCGTCTTTATTCATTTTGGATAAAGACTTAACCCACCTCAAAAAAAAAAAAAAAATGAAGTTTATAGATTTTTTGTGTGTGACAATAGCCACTGGGCCTCTAATTATAGCCTTGAAAAAGATTCATACCCCAAAATAAAAGGATTCAGGAAAAGTCATGTGAATGACATAAGAAGAAATTTAAGTGCCTTTTAAAAATTGATTTGAGAGAGAGCAATTGACTTGTAATTGCTCCACTTATTTATGCATTTATTAGTTGTTTCTAGTATGTGCCCTGACTGGAGTTCAAATCCACAACCTTGGTGTATCAGGACGGTGCTCGAACCAACTGAGCTACCTGGCCTGGGCCTAAATGTCTCTTTATTATTATTACTAGAGGCCCGGTGCACGAAATTCATGCACTCCGGGGAGGGGGGGTTCCTCAGCCTGGCCTGTGCCCTCTCACAGTCCAGGACCTTTTGGGGGATGTCTGACTGATGGCTTAGGCCTGCTCCCTATAGGATGGCCTAAGCCCTCAGTTGGACATCTTTAGCACTGCCGTGGAGGCTAGAGAGGCTCCTGCCACAGCTGCTGCACTCGCCAGCCGTGAGCTCGGCTTCTGGCTGAGCGGTGCTCCCCCTGTGAGAGTGCACTGACCACCAGGGGGCAGCTCACGTCACAGTGACCAATTGCTCCACCGTTGGGTTAATTTGCATATTAGCCTTTTATTATATAGGATTATAGTTTTATTGATTTCAGAGAGGAAGGGAGAGGGAAAAAGATTTAGAAACATCAATGATCAGAGAGAATCATTGATTGGCTGCCTCCTGCATGCCCCCTATTGGGGATCGAGTCCGCAACCCGGGCATGTGCCCTTGACCGGAATTGAACCTGGGACCCTTCAGTCTGCAGGCCGATGCTCTATCAACTGAGCCAAACCAGCTAGGGCCTAAATGTCTTTTTTAAAAGTAAGTTGGCTGCTTTTAGTATTAGACTTTTTGGCTATCTGAATTTAATGGCATTTAAGGTATCAGATTGAGGCTACTTTGTCCATGTTTATCTCCAAGAAAGGAGAGGACTAGATACGACTTTATATGAAAGTAGGGTGATGAATATAGAGGGGCAGTTGGTCCGAGAGGCTTGCATCCCACTGCTGCCAACACATGTAACAGAATATAAGTCTAAGAGCTAAGAATTCTAACACGAAGAGCCTTAATTCCCAGCATAAGTTCTTCATCACCAGAAAGACCACTAGATGGTGCTCTTAGACACCCATTGTACTGACACATCCCATAAACATAAGATACTTTTCTTGCCTAGCCAAAATCTGAGTTCTAACTATCTGCTTTAAGTCTTAAGATGTAGCAAGAAAGAATGATCAGAAATCTGTTAAGTATGCAGACTATTTGGCATTTATATTCAGTCATTTATTTAGTTACAAAATTATTCCATTTTATGCGCTCCTGCCTTGTTGTCCACAAGAAGTCTTAAGACTTTAGCCTAGCCATCTCACCCTCCCTTTCAAGCTTTTGTCAACCTTTTTTTTTTTTACTTCATGGACACTCTTTCTTCCCCTTCCCCCACCCCTGACAATTCTTCCCACCCTGTGCAGATATTTTCCAAATAATACTCATTCTTTAGCTTACAGTAAAGATAACTATCTGCCTAGGATAAATTGTCCAAGGACTTATTCCCTCTGCATTTAATTTTTAAGAAAGTTTTATATTTTCATGCCAGAATAAGTACTTATACAGTTTGACTTCTTAGCAATCTCTGTTCCCTTCATACCAAACCCTACCCTGTACATCTGTATATAGCTACTGAGGACAGAAAGGACCCATTTTCCTACTTAATGGGGGGGGAGGGGGAAAGATTGTTATATGTACAAATAACTCATGTTTTTGCCCACAGATAGTCTTTATTTATTCTTTTAAAGTTCTTAGAATGCCAGTTTGGAAGACATTTTTTGATCATTACAATCATAGTTCATATATATATATGTTATTTTTTATTTTCATTTCATCTAAATTAACTCAGACTTGTCTTCTTCCCAGTTAGGCTGATATTGCAAAGTTTTACTCTATTGCTACAAAAGACCTCTCAGTAAGATCTGACATTTCGCTATTCTTTCTTTTAGAGTATTTTTAAACTTAGAATCAGTTATAAAGTTCCATATTTTAGCAGAAAATAAGAAATGAATACATTATGAAGTTAATTTACTTTTATAAGAAAATTATTAAATTTGAGACATTAAGAGAAAAAAACGTAAAGATTTATATGCGCTTAGAAAAAAAAAAGACAAATAAACCTCTCAAACTTTAGAAAGCCTAGAAACTTTTAAAATATTTTATTGAAAGACCAGGATCAATGTGTTTCAAAAAATATTCTTAATGGCATGGCTAAGTGACAAAGACAGAGATATCAAAAGAGGGAAGGCTTACTAAATGAAGATAATAAAAGATGATCAAGGGAAGAGAACAAAGAAACCACAAAATATGACAAATATACAAACCGAGAATCTGAATGAGCCAAGAAGGAATCTGAAGACAGTACTCAGAGTGATTCTAAAAAGTTATTATTCAAGTTTTTAAAACTTTGAAAGTTGAAACTTATCTTCAGAATTATTGGGTCTATTGGACAATATTAGTAGAAATGAATTATTTGTATTATTAATTTGCTCAACACATTTATTGAATATTTTCTGTACACTGAGCAGGGGGTGGGTATAGAGGTAAAAGAAATTATCTCTAATTTTTCCACAAGCTTCTTGTTTAGTAGAAGAACTCACAGTTTAGGTTTCTTTTTTTTTCTTTTTCTTTTTAAATAAATCTTTATTGTTCAGATTATTACAGGTGTTCCTCTTTTTTTTCCCCCCATAGCTCCCCTCCACCTGATTCCCCACCCCACCCCGTGCCCTTACCCCCCGCCACTGTCTTCATCCATAGGTGTAAGATTTTTGTCCAATCTCTTCCCTCACCTCTCACACCTCCTTCCCCCTGAGAATTGTCAGTCCACTCTCTTTCTATGTCCCTGATTCTATTATATTCACCAGCCCATTCTGTTCTTCAGATTTTTTATTCACTTGATTTTTAGATTCACTTGTTGGTAGGTATGTATTTGATGTCATTTTGTTGTTCATAATTTTTATCTTTACCTTTTTCTTCTTCTTCCTCTTCTTAAAGAATACCCTTCAGCATTTCATGTAATCCTGGTTTGGTGGTGATGAACTCCTTTAGCTTTTTCTTGTCTGTGAAGCTCTTTATCTGACCTTCAACTCTGAATGATAGCTTTGCTGGGTAGAGTAATCTTGGTTGTAGGTTCTTGCTATTCATCACTTTGAATATTTCTTGCCACTCCCTTCTGGCCTGCATAGTTTCTGCCGAGAAATCAGCTGACAGTCGTATGGGTGCTCCCTTGTAGATAACTAACCGTTTTTCTCTTGCTGCTTTCAAGATTCTCTCTTTGTCTTTTGCCCTTGGCATTTTAATTATGATGTGTCTTGGTGTGGTCCTCTTTGGATTCCTCTTGTATGGGGTTCTGTGCGCTTCCTGAACTTGTTTTTTTTTTTTTTTTTTTTAAGATATTTTTAGTGATTTCAGAGAGGAAGGGAGAGGGGAAGAGAGATAGAAACACCAATGATGAGAGAGAATCATCAGTCGGCTGCCTCCTATATGCCCCACACTAGGGATCGAGCCCACAGCCTGACCGGGCATCGAACTGTGACCTTCTGGTTCTTAGGTCGATGCTCAATCACTGAGCCATGCCAGCCGGGCATGACAGTTTAGTTTTCTTTGAAGAAAACATCAGGGGTGTTCTCACCTACCATCAATTATTTTGAAATAAATATACTAAATATGCACAGAATGTCCTAGATTTACTCTGTCTAATAGCCATATGTGCCTATTAAATTTAAATTAATTAAATAAAACTACAAATTCAGTTCAGCACAGATATAAAACCATTATTGCAGAAAGTTCTCTTGGACAGTGTCATTGTACATGTAATCAACAAGCCAGATGTGTGTATCAGTTTCCAGGACAGGATGGCACCCCCTTAGAATTCATTTGTTTATTCAGTTTTTTTTCATTCATTTAAGAAATTCTCATTGACTACCATTACTATTAGGCATTGGGCTAGGTGACAGAGATGTAAAAGTGGAAGTACATTCCCTACCATAGATGAGTTCATGGTCTGGTACTAGACCCAGATAGATAAACAAGTATAAGATAGCAGAATGGGTGGTGTGGTTAGGCAGTGCACAGGAAGTTGCAGTGAAGGCACAGTGGAGGGATCTAACCCAGCCGTTAGATTGTACTAGAAGTCTTCCATAGAATATGATGCTTGAATGGAAAGATAAGTAAAAGTTGTTCCATGGAAAAGAAGCAGAAGTATTGAAGGTAATGTGGAAAGAGACTGTGGCATATGTAAGGAAATGCAGGTAGTTTGGTATGGAGTTTAAGGTGCCCCTAGGGCAGTGGTAAAAGATGAGGCTGGGGGATAGGTAAAAGCCAGAGTATAAAGGATCTTCATTGTCTTGTTTTATTGTGAAGATGATGGGGAACCACTGAAAGATGTTAAGCTCTGAAGTGGCACAAATCACGTTTACATCTTACATAAGTCACACTAGGAAAAGTGGATGGAGAGATGGCACACAAGAAAAGGGAGACAAGATCAAAGTATGTTTTAGTAATCCAAGCAAGAAATGAGGATAGTTTGAATAAGGTAGACACAGATTCAGACTCAAGACATTTTTAAGGGTAGAAGCAACAAAATTGATTGCCTGCATTGAAAAGGAAAAAATATGAAGCCATTGATAAATTGAATAGCATATGTCCTCTGTGCCAGATGATTATCAGACTGCTCAATAGCCTCCCATTCTAAAAAAAGAGAGGGAGAGAGAGAAAGCCTGAAAGCTATCATCTAGCGAGGGTAACTGAGGGAGGTATTTCAAAGGGGATGTCTCTTCTAGCTGCAAGAGCTTATGCCCTGTTCACTAAAATAAGTAATCATGATGATCAAAGCAGATTGTGTGTGAGAAAGTGCTTTGTAAACTTAAAGTGCTATATAAATTTATGGTACTTATAATTTGGATACTAAGCTCTTTGGTTTAATGCCAAGCAATGGGGCTTAAACTATAGTATCTTAAACAGGAACTGAGGGAGGAGAAAAATGACAGATTATTTTCAGTGTAGAAAAATTTGGGGAGAATAAGTACATAATAATTGCAAATATAATTGAAATTAAGCTGATTTTTATGCCTGCTAGATAAAGTCTCCCTGCATTATAGGAAGTCCTTATTTTTGTGTGAATGTGTATGTATATGTGGTGACGGTAGAGGCTGAGATAACATTTACAGTCTTGGTTGGAAACCACTAGGGATTCATAGTTAAACTAGAGGCCCAGTGCATGAATTCATGCACGGGTAGGGTCCCGAGGGGGTGGGGGTGGGGGGACCAGGATGCAATCAGACCTCCGGGTGGGTGTTGGGACGCCCTTGCTGGCCTAGAATCCGGATCCATCCCGGTGACGTTTGTGCCAGTTGTCGAGAGCCACCTGGCAGCCACTTTTATATCCTTTCTTCTGCGATGTGTGAGGCCGACTTCCAGGAGGCTGTCACTGCTGTCAGGATTGTGCTGGTGGCGCTGGTCCATCGGTGCCTGGCCCGTTCTCTGGCGAGCAGACCTGCAGGGCTATTGAGGGAGTGGCTGCCACCAGGCTGGTGGGCTGCCAGGACAGGTCTGTCAGCTGAGTGGTGCTCCCACTGTGGGAGCGCACTGACCACCAGGGGGCAGCTCCTGCATTGAGTGCCCCCTGGTAGTCAGCCCGCGTCATAGCAACCGGTCGTTCCAGTCGTTCTGGCCGTTCCAGTTGTTCTGGCCGTTCCAGTTGTTCTGGCTGTTCCAGTTGTTCTGGCTGTTCCAGTCTTTCTGGTTGTTCAGTCTCTTAGGCTTTTATATATATAGATATTATTTGGAAATAGTAGCCTAGGCGTGTGGCCAGAAAAGCCAAAAATATGCTGAATGGTACTTAGAAAGGGTTTTTTAAAATTAAAAAAACACCTTTACTTTTAATAGGCTGTTATAATTTTGCTTATTTTTTTGTTTTGTTTTTCATTAAAATTTGGTGGTACTAGAGAAAGGCAACTCGGTTATCTGGGACATGGTAGGGGGTAATAGGATTGCCACAGTATGAAATTATGCCACTTTTCATTGTATGAAAAAACAGTGGTATGAGTAAATTATACTAAATAATTAAAAGTGTGGCTAGATTTGCTCAATAAATCTTAATTTTCTGGAAATAGGGGGCCTGAGAAAGGTGAGTGCAGCCACTTATCTAATGGGCATAACTACTTAGAACCTAGCAGAGAACCAAGAAGTAATGGCCAGGAGGGGGGGAGAAAAAGGGGGAGGAATGGTGTACCTCTGAGTAATCAAAAGGTTACTTATACTCAAAAGGTTCATATTGTATCCTGAAAGGCATATATAAACCCATTCATCTTACTTGTGGGAGGGGTCCTTGCCCAGACTGTATTTGCTGTTACTTTAGACAACAGCTCAAGAATATTAAAGGCAGCATGTTAATAAGAGATGAATAAGAGAACAAGGAGTAAGAATTTATGTTAAAACTGCAAGAGAAAAGGAAGAAAAATTACAAAATCTAGACACAACACAACATTCTGAGTTGCTTAATGTAATAGAAAACAGTTCTTAATACCATAGCAATCCTGGAAATGTATTCTATAGAATAAAAAGTGTCCTTTTTTTTTTTCTATATGTGTGTTGTTGTTTTTTAATCCTCGCCAGAGGATATGATTCCTTTGATGAGAGAGAGAGAGGAGAGAGAGAGAGAGAGAGAGGGAGAGAGAGAGAGAGAGAGATTGAATGAGAGAGAAACATCAATTGGTTGTACCCGGGCTGGGGATCAAACCCGAAACCTTCTGGTATACAGGACTAGGCTCCAATTAACTGAACCACTTGGCCAGGTCCCTATAGGTGTTTTTTAAATTGAGGTATACTTGACATACATTATATTAGTTTCAGGATGATTTGATATTTGAATATATAAGAATATTTTTAAATTTTTTTATTGATTAAGGTATTACATGTGTCCATATCCCCCATTGCCCCCCCACCCCACTCCCATACATGCCCTCACCCCCCAGTGTCTTGCATCCATTGGTTATGCTTATATGCATGCATACAAGTCCTTTGGTTGATCTCTTACCTCCCTCCCCCGTCCCCAGCCTTCCCGCTGTAATTTGACAGTCTGTTCGATGCTTCTCTGCCTCTGTATCAATCTTTTTGTTCATCTATATAAAAATATTTTTAATAATGATCCAGATAATTAAGAAAAGTTCAAATAATATTTAGTATACTTCAAAAAAGGGAAGTATTATGTTATAGGTTAAAATTTTATAAAATATGCTTAAGATTAAAAAAAGAGTTTTGATGCTTAAATGAAAAATTATTATCTTAAAAACAACAGCAACAAAAACATTTTGAATTCTTCATGCCTTAAAAATGCCAGACAAATGAAGCTGTGCTAGGCTTTCATATATTTACTAGAGGCCCGGTGCACAGATTCATGCACCAGTGGGGTCCCTCGGCCTGGCTTGCACCTTCTTGCAATACGGGACCCCTTGGGGGATGTCAGACTGCCAGTTTCAGCCCGATCCCCGCAGGCCAGGCAAGGGACCCCACTGGTGCATGGGGCCTCTAGTATGCATATAAGATTTTTGGTTAAACTCTTCCTGCCCTCCTCCCTCCCCACTTCTCTCTGAGATTCATCAGTCTGTTCCATGTTTCCATGCCTGTGCATTGAGTGTTTGCCCCCTGGTGGTCAGTGCGTGTCATAGCTAACAGTCGAACAGGCTTTTATATATATCAATTTTTAATTGTTGATTTATTTTTGTTATTCCAAAAACGATAGAGGCTGACATTTTAAATAATTTCTAAAACACTGGCTGTGGTAAATTCACAAATGGAAAATCTATAATGTTCTCTAAGAAAACCCAGATATTAATGGGTAGGGAGAATGGTTGCAAGCAGTCTTATTCTTATCAGAGAAGCTTGAGTATAAAACTATAGGGTCTTTCTTATGAGCCAAGTCTTTTGTCTTCAAAATTACTAGCATTGGGCTTGTCTTCAACTTAACTAAGCAAGCTACATATTACAGTTTTTTTAGTACCAAAAAAAGGTCGAAAAAAATCTTTTGAAATATGGTTGCAATCTTTTGTTAATATATCTTTTAATTCTTAAAAAGGTATGATACCTTTATGGAAAAAATATTAAAAGATCAGAACAAACATTCCTGCATCATCCCCATTTTGCTCCTTAGAACATTTTACCTGTTGTCTGTCTACATGTAAAGCTGAATTCTTGCATGTCTGCCTGTTGTTGCTGTTAGTTTGAGGTAGGATTTTTATGGAGCATATTCTGTAACAAAGCAGATGTCTGAAATATGCTGACAGCCGTGGAATTGGTATAGTTTCAAAATGCTTCTATAATCGTTCACCTAAGGCTAAAAAGAGTCAGAAAACTTTTCTTGATTGAAGTATATTACTACCTTGAACTTCATGTAGAATAACCCTTCTAAATTTATTGTAATTAAGGATTATAGTGATTAAATGGCAGATTAGAAGTTTAAAATTATTAAAATATTTGTGGTAATGGGTGTGGCGAGTGCTCTCAGTAGTGGAAATTGAAGGTTATAAATAGTCTTCATTTAAAATGGCTATGTGTTAATATTATAATACATTTATAATGAGTAGAAATTAATTTAGCGGTTAAAAAACCTTGTATATTTTGCAATCTTGTTTTTCTTCTTTTTTTATTTTTTAAATAGTGTTTGCCAACTCTGAGCCGGTGCCAGGATTCCAGGGGGATACCCTGCAACTAGCATTCATTGACCTCAGACAAGTAAGATGTAATAATGTCCTTCTCGTTTATCGCCTTTTTCCCCCTTTTTAATGTTATAGGAATGCTTGTTTGCCTGAAACAACCTGTCTTTAGAAAAATGCTTCTTTGATAACTATGTATTTGGCCCAGTTTTTATTCAGTGTCTCAACTCCACAGAGAATTCTCTTCGGGTAACATAATCATTACCCGCTAAGCACATGACTAAAGAACAATTTTATACTTTGATTTAGTGATACTTGGATTTTAAGTTATTTCTTAATTATGTCATGATCACATGTGAAAATTGGTGTGTAGAACATTAGTGTCAGGACCCAAGTTAAAGGTAAATTATTACATTCTATGTAGGAGTCTCTTGCTTAGAATTTTGTCAGTGGTAACGAATGCTATTTTTATAAGTTTTCTGTATGCCTTCAGAAAGAAGGTTAAAATTAAAGAGGTAATTATATATTTATATAATTCTTTTCTAGTACATAATTCAAAGTGTAGTAACAAATATGATAATTTTTAGATGTATTCATTTTACTACTCTTGAACACCTCTACTCTATTGTCATTTTCTTTATTTTCTCCGTTACTCTTTTTTCCTTTCCCCCCATATTTTTTTTCTTATTCCTTTCTTCTTCTTTCCTCCTCCTTTTTCTTTTCCTTTCTTAATCCTAGGATTAAGGAGCTTAATAAAGCTGGGAGGCACAAGAGTGTGGAGGAGGGTGGATCCAAGTGAGAGGGCTCAGGAGAATTGACAACAGGCGTGACTGCTGCCCTTGGCAAGAAGAACCAAGTGGAGATGCAGTTAAAATAAAGACGCTGTGCTCTTGGTCTGTTTATGGTCCCATCCCCTTTGGGGAATGGAGATGACGAGATGGGGCTCCACCACTGGTATGAATAGATGCTACCCCATTGATGTTTAGAGAAGGGCCAATTTGAGCAGTTAAGGAGCTCTGATTTAAGGAAGTGTTTAAGAGTAGAGCTGTTTTTGCTCTAATTCCAAACAGTGTTCAATAAGTATTTATGAACTATTATGTACTGGTTATTTGAAGAGGGACGATGTGGTTGAAATAGATACAATGGTAATATAAGACACAGTTTCATTCTTATGGAGCTTTAAAATCCTTTGGAGAAGCAAAACACCCACGAACTGTTAGGAATACTTACAAGACAGTGAGTCATATAGAAATAAATGGTATAGCTTCAGTTAGGGTTTAGAAGGAAAGTGAAAAAGCAATTCCTGTCTCTCTATTGTGTTTGTAAAGCCTGAACATATGAAATATATTTGTATTTATTTCTGTTTGCAATCAGTGCTTATGTATTATGCCAAACAAAGAGTACTGTGGATGACCTAGCTCTATATGTGATTAGCCTTACTAATAGGGGAAGATAGTGGAAAATGAAGAAGGCAAACTGAATTTCCACACCAGTTTACCAGAATATGTTCTTTCTATTGAAGCTAGATCCATTTTCTGTAGACGGAGTTCTGTTATAGTCCTTTTGCTCTGAACAAGCTGATGATCTAATATAGGAAACTGAGTCCTTTTGCAAGTTGGAAATAGGTTTGGTTGTATATTCATTTTCCGGTTAGGTTATGGACACTTACTGGGGTATGCTTCCCTATTGCAAGAACATGAAATGTCCCCCAGTGCAGAGTATGTGATTTGGAGATAGCTCCCATTACATACAAATAATCTGTTTACAGAAACTTGACATTTATTTTGTGACATTTTCTTAGTTTTATATGAATTTGTATGGAGTTAACTAGTTTATAATCTCACTGTAAGATTGTGAATAGGACCACAAGTTTATTAAACTAGTTGATAAAGCTTCTGTTCCTTGATTTGTCCAGATAAGTGGTTGGTTTAATGCAGATTAAAACTGATCCCAAGTACTTTTTTCCTTCAAAGACAATCATCACTTGACAGCAAAGCCTCTTTACAAGCATATAGCTCCCTAGGGAATTATTATTAAGGCATACTTATAAATATTAATAAACATCTCAAGTCTTTTTGGCTGATTTTACTCTTCAAGTGTGTGCACTTAGAGGCATTAAGTCCTGGTTGACTTTTCCTCATCAATGTAATTTCTTTAAGAGACTTTGAAGTGAATTAAAAAATCTATTATGAAACATTTAGAATTCTGAAGTCTATTGTGACACATGTAGTAGAACTTTTAAAAGATTTATATAGAAATAACTAATATAAAACACAATTTTATATTAGTAATTATAATTGGTAGTTAATATGCAGTGGAAGTGACTAGTGGATAGAAAATTTTGATGAGCTAAATTTTTATGTGTTGATTTTTCTATTTTTAAAAGGGGCTTAAATTATTTCCCCTGACTATTAATGTTAAAATGTAATCATATTCTGTTCTTATTCTTTTGTATTCTAAAACAAGAGGATGCAGTTAAGTCTTGTCTTTAGGTGCTAGACCACTGTGACATAACTTGAATTTCGTGATTTCAGAGGTCTGGATTTAATAACTTGATAAGGAAAGTTATGTTTCACCTATATTTGTTTTTGAAATTAATTTATAAACAGTTAAGTGGTGAAATGTCAAGTATGGGAATTGGCCAAAAATAAAATTAGTCTTGAAAACTAAAGTCTAATATGCGGGGATACAAACTTTTGTATCAGATGTCAGTGATTATTTAACTAAGAATGCCTTCAAGTTTCAATAGTGTTACATTCCTGACTTCATAAAGATATTTTATAGCATATTATTTTAACACTTTTATATGAAGTAGCTTATCACCAAACATAAAGAGGGTGTTAACACTTTTATTTACATTTCAGTTGAGTTTCTACACTTTTCCTTTTTTTTTTTTTTCCTAGTCTGTGATCCATTTCTGTCTTAATAGGGTGGCTGACAGTTCTTTTCAAGTATACTTAGAAAGGCAAAAGAGCCCTTTTCATAGTACTTATAAGGGGTCATGCTTCTGTTTTTTGGTTTGAATTTGATACTGCTTCGTGAATTGCTGGGTATGAAAGATTAGGAAGTAGGTCCAGTGGTCAAATTTTACCTGCCCACCCGGACTTTGCCCTGAGGTCAAACTCCTGATATTTGCTGTTCTGAATAGAGGAGTTGATGACAAGTATGAGCTGATACAAGAGGAAAGTTAGAACCATATCAAAGCTGAAGGCAAGAGAATTGGGACTCAATGAGAGACTGTAGCTAAAAGATGGATCATCAGAATTGCCCTCTTCTCAAGAAAAGGAAATAGCTGACCTGTGAGTGAAAAGACTTTATCATCCTGCCAATCATATGCTTGCTAATGGAAGCCAGTTATCTCAACAATATCTTAAGGCCCACTGCCCCAAAAGACAATGGGGAGGATTCGCAGTACTGATACTGCTTTATGTGAATATACTGCCTCAGTCAATTTTCAGTGTGCTGCTTGAACATGATTAGTATGTGTAAACTTTTTCTAAGTAAAACCTATCATCCTCCTACACCCAGTTCTGAAATTAAGTCACTAAATGATAAAGGACTTTGATATACTTATGTGTGTCTGATTTTAACAAAGAGCATCTATTTTGTTAACTACAATCTTTCAAATAGATTGCAGATGAATATGTAAACGTCTTTTGACAGTGTATGAGAACCTTAACATTTTAAAATTATTTTTATTATAAGACTATATAATATATAGCACTTAGTGATAATTTTAATAACTCGTTTTTAATACATAGAAATATTTCACTAAATATCACTAGAAAATGAGGTGTCCTATATAACTGAGATTAATTTTCCACCAAAACTTTTAAAATGTAGCCAGTTTAATAGGAAATTTTAAAATATATCTCTTGCCTTCATTGCTTCTTATTGAGCATAATTCTCACGGTAAATTGAGCACCCATGGCTCACTAATCTTAATACTAAATCCTCTTTACCTGGTCCTATTTCACTTTGTGATAAGTTAGACTGGTAATATATCATTGCTGCATTTGATAATATCTTGATTGTCATTTAGGCAGTATGAAAAAGCTTAGGTAGGTTGGTTGATAATGCAGGTGGGATTGAAGCTAATAAAACAATATCTTACCCAGAGAATGTTGGTTAATGTACTGTTATCACCCTCAAGCAGTGTTTCATAAAGTGTTTTTTCTAGGAATACTGATTTCTCAAGATGAGAAAATATTTCTTTTTTCAAAAAGGTTTCAAGTCAGGTATGTTTAAGAAACTGTGATTCCTTCTTAGAGACTTACCATGTACATTCGAATTGCAAGAGCTGAGAAATTTTGCAGTAACCCAGCATTTCCCATACTCAACACTTCCCTCACTCATTTTGGGTTGTATTACATGAAACTTACTTTGTGAAATGTTGCTTCAAGTCAAGACTCTGGCAGCCTCCTCTAGATGTCTATCTTTGACAGTTTGGGATCAACAAATTTTTAAAATAGTGACTTGGATAAATACATAGAAGAAATATGAATTATATACATAGATTACATAAAGCTAGGAGAGTTACCTAAGATGATAGAAGAATCAAAATGCCCTCAGTACGCTTGAGTGATAAGCCAAAGCCAACAAAGTGAAATTTAGCAAGGGAAATATTAAGTGCTGTATTTAACTTTTTAAAATTAAGTTTAAAAAAAAGACAGGCTGTAGGAAGTCTGACTCATAATATGGAAAAGATCTAGTAGTTTTAGTTAACCTCTGAATGCACCAACATTGTGCTGGGGCTTCTTAGATTGCATTAATGAGCGTGTGGTGTTTGGGTTAGACCACTGCACTTTGGGGCTAAGACTGTGTCTCAAGTATTGCATGATATGGGCACACACACTGGAGAGCATGTGAGAGAATTACAAGACTAGTGAGGGCTCAGATACCTAGAAGTGCCTTTTAAAAATCTAGGAATATTTTGGCTAAAGCTTTAGAGAGGTATACTCATAAGTGGTTCTTATTAGACTAGATATGAGTCAAGTATACCATTTTCTTTTTTCTATTAAAATCCTAAGTTATAAAAATTTCTTATAATTCTTCTTTCCCCATCCAGGATTAGGTCCTGTTTTCAGGTATTTGATTTTAAGCAAACTAGGGAAAAGAGGAATGATCATTCCTCTGAACCATGTGTAGACAATTTGAGAAAGGATTTGAATTTTGCAAAATATATCTATATCTCATAAAACTTTTCAAATAAAGTACTAGAGGCCTGGTGCATGAAATTCATGCATGGGGGAGGGGGGTGTCCCTCAGCCCATCCTGCACCCTCTCCAATCTGGGACCCCTTGAGGGATGTCTGACCACCCATTTGTGAGAGAGATGTCTAAACGGGTGTTTGGACATCCCTCTCACAATCCAGGACTGCTGGCTCCCAACTGCCCTCCCCTGCAGGCCTGGTCCCCCCCAACTGCCCTCCCCTGCAGGCCTGGTTCCCCCCAACTGTCCTCCCCTGCAGGCCTGGTCTCCCTCAACTGCCCTCCCTTGCAGGCCTGGATCCCCCCCCAACTGCCCTCCCCTGCAGGCCTGGTCTCCCTCAACTGCCCTCCCCTGCAGGCCTGGGTCCCCCCCAACTGCCTGGTCTCCCTCAACTGCCCTCCTCTGCCAGCCTGGTCACCCCCAACTGCCCTCTTCTGCTGGCCTGGTCACCCCTAACTTCCCACAACTGCCCTCCCCTGAAGGCCATCTTGTGCCGGCCATCTTGTGTCCACATGGGGGCAGCCATCTTTGACCACATGGGGGCGGCCATCTTGTGTCTTGGTGTGACAGTCAATTTGCATATTACTCTTTTATTAGATAGGATAACTTATATTCAGGCAAATCATAGGTCTACTATTGCTGATTTTCCACAAATTGAATACATCTCTTCAACACCCAGGTCAAGAAAGGAAACTTGACTGATAGATACCTCAAAAGAGACCCCACCCCTCACTTCACTTCTCACAATCATTAATTACCCTTCTCCCCCTTAAAGCATAACCACTATCATGAGTTGTAATACAATTGATAAATTTAGCTGATTTTGAACTTTGTATACATGAAATCATATAGTATCAACTTTTTGGTTCTGCCTTTTTTTACTCAATATTTTGTATGTGAGATTTATCCATGTTGTTAATGTAGTTGTGGTTCTATTCATTCCCTTTGCTGGGTATGAATAAATAAACCATAATTTATTACACAAATAAACCATAATTTATACATTCCACTATTGATGGACATATAAGTTGATTCTAGTTTTACTGTTACAAATTATGCTAACATGACATCCTTTTGCGTGTCTTTTGGTGAGCATATGCTCACATTTCTGTTGAGGTATTTACCGAGGAGTGGGATTGCTGAGGCAGGGAGTGATATGTATGTGATCAGTTTGGATAGATACTGTGAAGCAGTTTTCCAAAGCAAGAGTGCTAGTTCATACTTCAGCCAGCAATGCAGGAGAATTTTTTTGCTCTACATCCTTGTTACCACTTGATACTATCTGTCTCTTCCATTTTAGCCATTCCAGTGGGTAGATAGTAGTTTTACATTGTGTTTTTTTAAAAAAACTTTTCTTTTCTTTATTGATTAAGGTATTACATATGTGTCCTTATCCCCTCGTTACCTCCCTCCCCCTGCTCATGCCCTCATCCCCCTGGTGTCTGTGTCTATTGGTTATGCTTATATGCATGCATACATTGTGGTTTTAATCAACATTTCTTTTATGACTTATAAAATTGAAATCTGTTTCATATATTTATTGTCCATTTGAATATTTTCTTTTGTGAATAACCTGTTCAGGGTTTTGTTTTGTTTTTGTATGTGTGTTTTGGGTTGGTTGGTTTTTTTTTTTGCCATTTTTTTTTCTATTGGATTTCTACTTTTACTGATTTGTAAGTTCTTTGTATATTCTGAATATGAGTCCTTTGTCAATTATATATATATATTACAAATATGTTCTGCTTTGTGGCTTGTCTGTTCATTCTTAGTGATGTCTTTTAATGAGCAGAAGTTCATAACTTTAATGAAATCCAGGTTATCATATTTTCCCTTTATGGTTTTTTTTAATGTTCTGTTTAAGAAGTCTTTGCCTACCCCTAAAATTATAAAGATACTTTCCTATGTTTTCTTCTAAAGTTTTATTGTTTTACCAGTCACACTTAAGTTTATAATCTATCTGAAATTGATTTTTATACATAGTGTGGAGTGTAAGGTTCAAGATTCATATTATTTTATATGGTTATCCAGTTGACCCAGCATTATTTATTGAAAATAATTTAATCTCTTAGTATTTTAAAGTAAAATAATCGTAAAACACAAAACTGTGAGACATAAATGATATATGCCTCCAATGTAAAAGTAAAATTATTTCCATGTCTTTCAGTTAACTGTATGCTTATATTTTATGGTTTATGTCATCCCTCATTCACAAATTAGTTGTAGGGTTGAGGTTTTTTAAATTCTAGCCTCACTATACTCTTACTACAACAAAGGTACATTTACAAATAGAGCGATTCTAGAGTAAGTATTCATAACAATATCAGCAATATAAAAGCTAAACTACAAGCCCAGGAGGACAGGACTCACCTGTATTTGTTCCCTGCTGTACATCCATTGCTTACCACTATTCCTGGCACAGAATAAACAATCAAGTGTTGAATAAGTGAATGCAAATTTTTTAGCTATACTAAAAAGTGTTTTGTTGTGGGTTTATTTTTCTGTTGTTTGTGTTTTTTGTTTTGTTTGTTTTGTTTTGCATTCTACTTAAGTTATGTTCCATATAAACAAACATTCTTTAAAGGCGGTAATTTTTTTCTATTTCAGTTATTTTTTATGAAAGTATTTCTAAAAATATATGACACATTTCTCTGCCTTCTCAAGTAAAAAGTGTAACAAATGTATTTTTTTATTTATCTTATTCACCATTATGGATACTAAAATAGTGCTATAAGTTATTTCTAAGAAATGTTGTCATTGCTCCAAAACCAATTCATATTCTATCAATAAATAAATATTTTGGACAGGGGGATTTTATAAATTTAGACAAAAGCAATATACATTTTAAGTGATCAACAATGACTGAATATAAAGCAGAACTTCAAGCAGCATTTCCTGTTGTTTAAAACAGTGAGTCATGAAGAAAGTAAACTGTGGTCAAATAAGTTTAGGAAAGCCGAAACCGGTTTGGCTCAGTGGATAGAGCGTCAGCCTGCGGACTGAAGGGTCCCAGGTTCGATTCCGATCAAGGGCATGTACCTTGGTTGCGGGCACATCCCCAGTAGGGGGTGTGCAGGAGGCGGCTGATCGATGTTTCTCTCTCATCGATGTTTCTCTCTCATCGATGTTTCTAACTCTCTATCCCTCTCCCTTCCTCTCTGTAAGAAATCAATAAAATATATTAAAAAAAATAAGTTTAGGAAATCCTGCATATTGTGTCCCTCTCTTATAAAGTTTACAATTTCATCAGCACATTAAAGGCTCTGAGAAATCCTAGAGTAAAGGTGTATCTCTTTCTCCAAAATCCTGTTTGATTACTGAATACTTTTCACAAATGAAAAGCTCTGGCTGTCCTGTAAAACAGTTATATAGTACACAGTTTGAAACCACTGAGGTACCTGGACCACTGTTGAATTACATTAGTGTGTGGATTCCTGGGGCTGGACCAGATAAAACAAAGCACTATGGCAGCAAATAGATAAGCCTTTCAGTATATCTGTGTAATTTATATATTAAAATGCAAATAATACAAAAATGATGAAAAGTAGTATTTAAGTTTTCCAAAAAAATTGTTGAACTTCCTTTTTCAGATGATTGTGTGAAAGATGATAATTACTAGAAGATTAATGCTGCTTAGATGCAGGGAACCGGGCAGTCAGTCACACAGAATAACTTGTTTTTCAGAAACGTGAAACAGTAACACAGGATTGCTTGTGAAGAATGAAAAGACTTAAGTGGGGAAATTAAAATACCAGCTTATGTGGAGTTCAGATCCTAACAGTTGTCAGATTCCTTAGTGAATCACCAAGGCTATTGTTAGTGAGCTACAGTGTGCATACTTTGAGAGAAAGAAAGAATATATTCACTACTCCCCCACGTCCCCTAACTAATACACTGTAAATGAGATGGGAAAAGTTTGAAGGAGAGATATTTTGGTAAAACAATCAAGGTAAGTTCTGTGTTTTCTCTGTGTTGTAGAGGTCTCCTACTATTAAAAAGGAAATACAGTTGAAGTGACTTTTTTCAAGATAATTGCACCTTAAGACAAAAAAATCTAATACCAAAATAAGAACCCTAAGACAAAGCCAAACTTCCACAAAGAAAATAGTGGCTCTTACTATTTATGGTACTAAAAACGTGATGAGAAAGTTCTAAGTCCTTTAGAACCTGCAGATTTTTTTTTTGCCCAGGTGGTTTACTTTCTACGTTAACTTAGCCTATGTGCCTGCAGATACTAAAAGAGAAGGGGGAGGGGAACAAAAGTGACGTTGTTCAGTTGGTCTCTTAGCTGACACCAAGTCCACCCTGGCAGGCAAGGGAGGATTTTTACACCTGAATCTATTCTTTTTTTCTGCCATCATTTCTTTGATCTGACATAACTTAAAAAATACATTTTGAAAGTCATTTTGTGACCCTACGCATGCGTCTTGTTATTAATGGTACCCAGGGAAGTTTCTCTGCTTCTAGAGAGTTCATGGACTGTTTGGAATATTAAGCCAATCCTTTTTAGTGTGTGTGTGTGTGTGTGTGTGTGTGTGTGTGTGTGTGTGTGTGTGTTTAACTTTATCCATTTCTGGAACTTGACTTGCTCTCTTCATCTCCTGGTCCCGTACAATCTCATTCAGTTAGAACAAGAGTACAGCATAGACCATTTTAAAAGAGGCAACTTCTCAGATCTGTTTTCTTACCACGCATGCCATCAACACGTGCCATTTTCTTTCATGAAAAATTCCAAGTCGGGGCTTCTCAATACAATATGCTATGTGAAGAGACTAAGCAGCCATTAGCCATGGCTATTACTCATTTGACCACTTTTATATTCTACATTTTGTAGAGAAATCTGTTAGGAGTGATTTTGCAGCTTTTTATTTATTCTCCCCTCCCCACCCCCCCTCAGCCTTCAACTCTCTGTGGACTGGAATTGGTTATAACATAGATTGCATTGCATTGCACAAATGTTCTTACATGCCTTTACACCTGGGGGGGCTTTGGGTTGGTTTTAAGAGGTTTATGCAAAATTTTGCTTGTGTGTGTGTTTTTCTGAGAAGAGGCTCCAACATTTTCAAAAGATTTCAGAGGCATCATATATGACGTAACCGCAGTTCTCTAACCACCACTGTTCTAGGGAAACTGAAGGCTGTCAGGCAAGCCAGATCACCAAGAACTGCCCCGTTTTCAGATATTTCTTCCTTTTTTTTAAAAAAAAATATAATTTATTGATTAGAGGAAGGGAGAGGGATAGAGAGCTAGAAACATTGATGAGAGAGAAACATCGATCAGCTGCCTCTTGCACACCTCCTACTGGGGATGTGCCCGCAACCAAGGTACATGCCCTTGACCGGAATAGAACCTGGGACCCTTCAGTCCGCAGGCTGACGCTCTATCCACTGAGCCAAACCGGTTTTGGCAGATATTTCTTCCTTTACTTGATCAATATTTGAGCACCTGCTCTGAGCACTGCTTTGAGTGCTGGGGATACAATGGTGAGCAAAGATAGCCAAGATCCTGCTGTCATATCTCATTTTGTTAGAGGGAGATCCACAACAAACAGTGATCATTTCAAATAGCGTTAGGTCCTATGAGAAAAATAAAGCAGGCCAGTGTGATAGTGACTGGGGGTGAGGTGGACCACGTCAGATTGGGTTGTCAAGGAAAACCTCTTTAAGGAGGCAACATGTGAGCAGACATCTGAGTGAAATGGAAAGATATGGAGAGAGAGCACACCTGGCTGAGGGAAGAGCAAGTCAAAGTACTGAGGTGCTATCAAGGAAGAGAATGGATAAGAGTGTGGCTGCAGTGCAGTGAGCAAGGGGCAGAGAGGTGCAGAGGAAATTGGAGAGTATCAGAGCCAAATCATGGAGGGCCTTGTTAAGGAGTTTAGCATTCCAGGGTTTTAAGCAGGTTAGTATCATGCTCTGATTTTCATTTTTAAAACGTTCTGGCCGCTCTAAGGGGAATAGATTGAAAAGGGACAAAATTATAATCAGGAAGAACAGTTAGGTGATTATTTTGGTAGTCTAAGCTACAGATGATTGATTACTATTAATTACTGATCATGTGGTTCACCACATTTCACAATGGCTTCTTCGTATGGACTTGGAAGTTTCTGGTTTATTTTTTAATATTAGAAATAGTTGAATTTAGCCCAGCCGGCGTGGCTCAGTGATTGAGCGTCAACCTATGAGCCAGGAGGTCATGGTTCAATTCCCAATCAGGGCACATGCCCGGGTTGTGGGCTTGATCCCCAGTGTGGGGCGTGCAGGGGGCAGCTGATCAATGATTCTCTCTCCCTCTCTTTCTCTCTCCCTTTCTGAAATCAATAAAAAAATATTTTTTTAAAAAGGAAATAGTTGAATTTATCTTGAGCAATTACTAGTTGTTGTTGTTGTTGTTTTTATCTCAAGAATACTGTGAGTTATCTAACTAATTATATTGTCTTCTTTATTTGGGAACTACAAAGCTCCGATGTGTAGGACAGCATCACATGCGTTTTGTATACAGATCTTCTCTGCCACCTTTACTTTTCTTGTCCTTAACTTTTCTCAGTTATTAAGTTGTAATTTGTCTTGCATGTATTTTTGTAAGTTGCTTTGAAATCCCTTTGGAACTAGCAATGTGTAAATAAAATAAACATTTGTTAGTGGAATCCTAAAGCTGCTTGCAATAAAAAGAATTATGTGAATGGATTTTCATTTGTTTCTTCACTTATTCATTCATTTGACAAATGTTTATTGAGTGCATACCATAGTCAGCCACTGGGGACACAGAATGGAACAATAGACAATAAAATAAGAGGTAGACAGTTTGAGATATGAGTGAGTTGGAATCACTGAAGATAAAGACTATTAGATTCAGAAACATATCTTGGCTAAAAGATAGAAATTAAGGTGTGTAAAAAGAAAGCCACTGAAGTATCCAAATGGTATGTTGGGAAGACACTATTGTTTAGGAAATCAGGAAACAAAGTGGAGTAGTCCTACTTTTCAATAACTTTTATACGACCTTGCGGAACTGTTTCCTGAACTATTTTAACTGTATATTAATGGTTTAATGAAATGTGTGAGGGAAAATGCTTACAGTTTATTTCTGGAAGAAGTCTTTTCCATGGCATGCCTAATCTTCATCACTGAAATTAGTGAATTGTGCCCTAGCTGGTTTGGCTCTGTGGGTAGAGTGTCAGCCTGCGGGTTCGATTCCTGTCAAGGGTACAGGCCCGGGTTGTAGGCTCGATCCCCAGTAAGGGGCGTGCAAGAGGCAGCCGATCCATGATTCTCTCTCATCATTGATGTTTCTATCTTTCTCTCACTCTCCTTTCCTCTCTGAAATCAATAAAAATATATTAAAAAAAATAAAATTAGTGAATTATGTGAAGCTTGCATTGAAGAGGTCATTAATTGATTAAGTCAGCAGCTGCCATCTGCCTGTACTTACCATACTTCATCAGGATGGCAAGGCTGGTGTGCCTGGTCTACATCATGGCGAGCTATGAGAAGCATAGTTCCTTCCAGAAGCATTGCTTCATACGGGAAGTACTCTGGGCACCCATCTCCTTGCTCTCATTATACCCTTCACCTACTTCTTCTGCCCTTTTTACAGTCTGATAATCCTTCTCTACCATACTTCCACATGGTGATAAAGTTTAGGAAAGAAGTTCAGATGTGCTTCACCATCGAAAGATAGGAGAGCCTGATTGTATTTGACTCAAAATGAACAACTTTGGATTCTACCTAAAGGGACATGAACAAGCCTTGGATGTTGTGAAGGAATTGTTTGGCCATAATTCTTGCCATGGAGACTGGGCGTCTGCCAAGACTTTACTTTGAAATTTCTTCCTTCTGTTTCTAATCTTAAGGCATCATAACATACAATTCTTTTGCCACTAGTCCAGTTTATTCTTTTATGATGAGGAAGAAGGCACTTTTAAATAACAATTATTTCCTCTATAATTAAACAAATCTTCTTTTGTTTGCATTATATTTGTTACTATATTGTATACACACTCTGCTTGCTTAAACTTGCCCCAGTGACTATTTCACAGGAACTTTCTTTAGAAGTTTTAAAGTCTTTGACTTCTTAAAGTATTAATGGGATTTGCCAAAGTTGTAGTATCTGAATGCTTGACTAGATATAGTAGCAGGACAATAAGCTTGTTCACACAGCTCCTCCAGCAAGCATTTTTCCCTTAGACAATCCTCAATTCATTTGAAGTGCCAAAGAATTAAAGGAAGATGTATGTGGGTTTACTCCTAAATACAGCAAGACCAGACATCTCACAAAGTTTACCTTAAGGTCCAGATATTAGAAAAGTATGCTGCCCTTTGGGAGAGCTTGGATTATAAAGGATTAGTCTGAACCTAAATGACTTTAGCCTTTTTGTCCTTTTTTGTTCCAGTGTCATAATTCTGGTACTTTATACTTTATGTGCTTAACTACGTATGTGACTTATGCTTATAACCTTCAGTTATTGATATAAATTTGGCATTTATAGATTCTTGTGATTCATTTAAGAGTACAGGTTAGAGAGGCCCTATCTCCAAATACAGATACATTGGGAGTTGGGGCTTCAAAATATGAATTTGGGGTGGGGGGCGGGCACAGTTTAACCCATAATGCTCAGACTAACAAAACTGAAAGGATTTATCACCAGTAAATGTTAAAAGAAGCTCTTCAAAAAGAAAGAACATGATATTGGTCAGAAAAATTAATTTACATAAAGACAGGAAAATGAGAGAAAGAATAAATAAAGGTTTTTTAAAAAAGGTTAGAGCTGGTTTGTAGTTTAGAAAATTACTTCTAAAAGGATTTTTTTGAAAACCAGATAAACAGACACCATAATAATAATAAAAATAACACATGCTCACTGGTTTTTAAATTTTTTTACTCTTTAATAAAAATTAGAGACTCACAAGATGTTGCAAATATAGTTGAGAGGTCCTCTGTACACTTTGCTCAGCTCCCCCATGGCATTTTTTACATAACTATATTAGTAAATTGGGAAATTGACATCGCATGTTCACTATTTAAAACCAACCAACAAACATGTAGAAATGTATAAAGACAAAGCTCTCTGCTTCAGTTTCTCGAAGCCATCTTTGTGTTTCCCTGCAGACCTTCCATAAGGTGCATTTAAACACGGACATGCACCCGCTTGTGTGAACACATGTAGAGGTCTTGACTTTTGGGGAGGAAATGGGTCATTTATGCTATAATTTACATTTTTCATGCAACACTGCATGAATTTCATATTCATAAATATGAATCTGCTTTATTTTTCATTTCTTCCTATGGAAAATAAATATATCATAATTTATTAAACAAGTCCTCTTTTGTTTATTTGGACATTATGGGGTCTCCAGTGTTTCTACATCTAAATAATGCTGCAGTTAATATCCTTAGACTTATATATTGAGCAATTATATTTCTCTGCTTTTTGTGAAGTAGAATTTACTGGGTATTGCCAAAATAACACTCAAAGAAATAAACCAACCAGAATTACTTTTTTTTTTTTTTTTTAAATATATTTTATTGATTTTTTACAGAGAGGAAGGGTGAGGGATAGAGAGTTAGAAACATCGATGAGAGAGAAACATCGATCAACTGCCTCCTGCACACCTCCCACCAGGGATGTGCCCGCAACCAAGGTACATGCCCTTGACCGGAATCGAACCTGGGACCCTTCAGTCCGCAGGCCGACGCTCCATCCACTGAGCCAAACTGGTCAGGGCCAGAATTACTTTTAAGAGAAGTGCTTAAGTTAGCTATATGACAAAAAAAATTAGCAGATTTATGGGAAAAATTATTTGTGTAAGTGTACATATAGTAAAATATGGAATATTCCTTATTTATAGTACAAGCATTTTCTTACTGTGATTAATTTTGAGGTGAATTTTCAAATGTGCTCCACAAGGAATAATGCACTGTTTGTTTCATATACTAAAGAGTATTATAACCAAAAGCATCATATTCACTGTTACAATCTTTTTGCTATATAAAACAAAATTCCCGAGACTGTCTATGTTATATTTATCATATCCAGTGTGAATCTTACTACAGTGTTTTAAATCTTACCACAGTGTTTTAGCACACGTCTTTGTCTCCAGAGACTGGCAATTATAAGCCAATGCATAATGTAAAGAGAGGCAGTCTCAAACGTAAATGTTTTTAGTTATCAATATTCTTGCTATTTCTTTCACTGAGAGTGGTAGGATAAAATTTTTAGAATAGCCTGTCAGCAATAAAGGATAGTGATAATCTGGCCTTTGATAAATATTATACATCCATTAAATTAATTATTGGATATAATCTCAATATTGGCACTATCCAACAGGTAACTTTATCCTTCCTCTCAACATTAATTTGCATTTTTGCCAAACTTTCTATTATTTGCTTACAAGAAATAATGTTTTTCTCTATTTTTTATTGACTAAAAATGTTCCTCTTTTTTTTTTTTTCCATTACAGATTTTGGATTGGGAGAATAGTTTATGAGAAGTTTAAATATTTAAATATTTTGGCAAAAAAATAGCAATAATGCACTGTTTGTTTCGTATACTAATGAGTATTATAACCAAAAGCATCATATTCACTGTTAGGATCTTTTTGCTATATAAAACAAAATTTCCGAGACTGTCTATGTTATATGTATCATATCCAGTGTGAATCTTACCACAGTGTTTTAAAAAACCTTACATGCCCTAGCCAGTTTGGCCCAGTGAGTAGAGCATCGGCCCTCTTACTGAAGGGTCCCGGGTTCGGTTCCGGTCAAGGGCATGTATTTTGGTTACAGGTTCTCCAGCCCTGGTCGGGTATGTGCAGAAGGCAACCAATCAATGTGTCTCACACTCACATACATGTTTCTCTCTGTCTCTTCCTTTCCCTTCCACTCTCTCTAAAAACCAATGGAAAAATGTCCTCGGGTGAGGATTAACAAAAAAAACCTTACCATGCATTCTTTTGAAAACAGATTGGTTATACACACCAATAAAAGGAAATCTTGTGTAAATTAGCCATCCTAATATAGTTGCTCAAGCACTTAATTTATAAATTGAGGAAGTTAGGTTCTAACCCTACTTTACATATAAATTTGAACAAGACACTTAATCTTTCTGAAACTCAGCTTCTCCTTTTATAAAGTATAGAAAAGCCTGTACTACACTAGAATGAGTTTTGCAAGTTAAGTTATACACAAATACAACTAATGATCTGAAATAGAGATAAAGAAAAATTAACAGTGGGTTAATCAGGATCCACTGTAGGTAATCTATGTGAGAAAGACTCACAGCCTCAAACTGTATTTATACAAAGTTTTTCCAGTGGTATAAATTTAAAGCTTTCTTTTGTGTATTAATCTCTCTGTTTTTACTTTGTGGCTGTGTTTTGTCACAGAAAAGACACAGTCAAACTTTTGCTTCTCAAAGTGTTGTGTGTAATATAATTTAGTTCAGTTCAACAAGCTTTTATTGAGTGCCCTAAGGGAGAAGGAAGAGCTAGTACCCTGCCCTTGAAGACTCATAACTTGGTTGGAAAAGTGAAAACAAACATATCCAATAAACTAGGTATATGTACATAATCCAAACTTTTGGAAGTTCTCATTGGCCCACAGAGCCACCCTTCCTCAAATTTGGGCGTCTCAGAGAACCAAACACTGCGAATATTCAGCTAGCACTTAGAAGGGGTGCATTCTGCCATATTTACCATACAAGAAAGGAAATTTAGATTAGTGTCTTTTAGGTCAATAATGACCTCTTAAGATCCAAATGGGTATATAGTTATGAAAATTTTTACTAACGTATCAAGAGGATGAAATTGCTTATTTTATTTGAAAATTAAACATTCGTAGTATTTTTTGCCTGAACTACCTTCTTAGATATACATTACAGTGCTTACTTAGTACTTAATGTTAAGTGACAGGTTTAGTTCTTGGAGTGTTTTACAATTCATAGTTGTTGTTTTTTTCCTTTGCCTCTTTTGTGTTTTCTTAAATGTCAAATCATCGTTCAATTACCTTTGTCTGTGACTCCATGATTTCATAGTTCTGAAATCCTAAGACTTGAGAAATGGAAGGGACTTCAGAAAAATCTAACCAAACCTCCTAGAAGCTCTCCCTTTAACCAGGACTCTTGCTGCTGCTCTAGATGTCTTGAGATCACCTACATTCAAATAGAGGCTTCTCTGCTCTTTTGAAAACCTCATGACAGCCTTCTGAAACTCATGCTCTGTCCCTCATTCTAGAAGATTAAAATATTTGATTACTCAATAGAGTAAAATACTTTCTCCCTACTCAGTGCTTTCTTTTCTTTTTTCTCACTACCTTTTTAAAAAATATATATTTTTTTCATTGATTTCAGAGGAAGGGAGAGGGAGAGAGAGATAGAAACATCAGTGATGAGAGAGAACCACTGATCTGTCTCCTGCACACCCTCTACTGGGGATCAAGCCTGAAACACAACCTGGGCATATGCCCTTGACCCGACGCATGGGTGGGAGCTGGACAGCCTGACCTGATGGGCCCCTGGATCGGGGTGGGGAGTCCCCACTGGGGAGCGGGCCGGCCGGGGCAAGGAGCCACTGGCGGTTTACAGGCTGGCCCTGCCCCCGATTGGGGTGGGGGTTCCTGCTGGGGGGTGGGGCCGAGCCAGGGCGAGGGGCCATGGTCAATCTGGTCTCTGGTCGTTCCACCGTTTCAGTCGTTGGGCTTTTATTATATAAGATTTTCAACTAATCTGTATCTTAAAGAATGCTTCCAACTTTCTTACCTGTTATCCTCTCTTCCTTTATTGTCCTCCTAATTATCAACAAGCTTTACCTTAGTTGTGTTGAAGGTACTGGGCCAGGCTCTGTTTTATGTGTTACAAAGAAGAGTTGCTGCCCTAACCAATTTGGCTCAGTGGATAGAGTATCAGCCTATGGACTGAAGGGTCCCGGGTTCAATTCCAATCAAGGGCACGTACTTCCTTGGTTGCTGGCTCAATCCCTGGCCCAGCTCGCATGTAGGAGGCAACCAATCAATGTGTCTCTGATGTTTCTCTCTGTCTCTCCCCCTCCCTTCCACTCTCTAAAAATGAATGGAAAAATATCCTCAGGTGAAGATTAACCAAAAAACAAAAACAAAGAAGAGATGCTATGGCTTGAGTTTTTTCTGGTGGCCTCATGTAAGATGTTTATGCAAAGTGTCAATGGAAACAATTATTTTAGCAGGATGACACAGCCTATTTTGCTTAGAAATGTCCTCATTTCCTATTCAGGTTACCCAGAGGTCAGGTAGGGATTTCTTTTTGCCCTGGCACTCCTGTAGTGCAGATTCACATCATGCAAGCATTGTAGAGCTTAGGTCACAAGCCACTTGATTCTGCAGGCTGCATTTATCTCCCTAAGAAAATAAGCCCTTCCTCTGTTGTTTTTATTTGGTTTTTCTTTTTGTGTTTTGCTCTTATAACCTGTAGTGAAAGTGTATAGCCATAGCTGACGCTCTTTACCAATAGCTGCTTCTTAACTAAGCTGCATCTTCAAGTTTATTGCCCATTTTGAAGTTCATGTGGATACCTTCATAGCCAGAATGTCACAGTGTTGTCACCATTGGCCTGTCCCAGAAATCTGTTACTAAGCACTCAGGAAAGCATCAGGCCCCAAAGTAAGCCATGACTGCATGCTAGGTACTCCCACCTTAGTGAATCAGCTTCGGTATAGTCTGATTACCGCCCTTTTTTCATATTTAATTATGCCGTGAGGTTGTAGGAAAACTAAATTTATCATTGAAACAAACTAAGCAGCAAGTGTCCTGACAAGTTTATTAAGCAAATTATTATACCTACAAAATGTAATTACATGTATAATCAGGTCCGCAAGTAACTGGATGACTAGGGGTTAATAAATTGTCTAGCATAAGAGAAGAGCCTTTTAGATTCTAGAAAAGTAAATGAAATATATTTCTTTTTTAAAATATATTTTTATTGATTTCAGAGAGGAAGGGAAAGGGAGAAAGAGATAGAAACATTAATGATGCGAGAGAATCATTGATTGGCTGCGTCCTGCACGCCCCCCACTGGAGACCAAGCCCACAACGCGGGCATGTGCCCTTGACTGGAATCGAATCTGGGACCCTTCAGTCTGCAGGCCAACGCTCTATCCACTGAGCCAAACCTGCTAGGGCCGAAATATATTTCTTGAAAAAATTGTTTGAGTAAAGATTATAAAATCTATTATAAGATTAGAAAGAAATAAAATGAGTGAGGATACAAAACCCCTTAAATTCCTTTTTTGTGTTTTGTTGTTGTTAATCCTCACCTGAGGATATTTTTCCCATTGATTTTTAGAGAGAGTGAAAGGGAGGGAGGGAGGGAGGGAAGAAGAGAGAGGGAAACAGAGATAGAAATCAATTATAAAAGAGAACCATTGATTGACTGCCTCCTGCATGACCCCTACTGGGGATCGAGCCTGCAACCCGGGCATGTGCCCTTGATCGGAATTGAACCTGAGACTCTTCAGTCCACAGGCCGACGCTCTATCCATTGAGCCAAACTGGCTAGACCCCCCTTTTTCTTCTGAACAAGTGTGTTATGAAGGAGTACATAAACCCCAGATAGTCTCTCTTCATTCAAGCA
The DNA here is from genome assembly GCF_963455305.1 of Plecotus auritus. Classification (NCBI taxonomy): domain Eukaryota; kingdom Metazoa; phylum Chordata; class Mammalia; order Chiroptera; family Vespertilionidae; genus Plecotus; species Plecotus auritus. Next base: position 25,355,799 of record NC_137783.1, on the reverse strand, counting down.
GCTACTCTCTCTAATATATCCTTGAGTATAGATACATTGGCATCCAATTTTTCTTCATTGGCTAATCCGTATTGTCTTCCTTCATTGTTCAAATTCTTCCAAAGTCAGGTCATACAAGCAGATCTTATTTCTTCATTGCGTCAGTGAAGCAAAATGACTCATCAGGGAGAATTGAAAGTCTAGTAAACATCTCTAATCATGAGTTTCGGGGTTTGATTTCCTTAATATTGGAAGTCTGAGCTCCAATGGTGAAGTCATTACATAACTACCTGCTATACAAGAGTGGCAGATATTGTAATGGATCTGGACAGAAAATTAAATGTATGACCCAAGAACGTTTGTTTAACATGTTTGATGGTGTCACCACTGGTTGACAAAAGGTAATCTCAAGAGCAGAACTTGGGTTGTAAAATATTTTGGTGTATTCTATAGCACAAAATAAATCAGTCAATAAAATGGACTAGTGTGGCTTTCATAATAATTATAAGATATTACTAAAAATTCAGAGGTGTCTTGCCCTAACTGGTTTGGCTCAGTGGATAGAGCGTCGGCCGTGGACTCAAGGGTCCCAGGTTCGATTCCGGTCAAGTGCATGTACCTTGGTTGCGGGCACATCCCCAGTAGGGAGTGTGCAAGAGGCAGCTGAATCGATGTTTCTCTCTCATCGATGTTTCTAACTCTCTATCCCTCTCCTTTCCTCTCTGTAAAAGATCAATAAAATATATTTTAAAAATTAAAAATAAAAAAATAAAAATTCAGAGGTGTCTTAATTATTAATAGTTTACATGTAACGTAAGGTAACATAGCCATCTTATTAGTATGTAAGAATGTGGGTTCAGTGTAGACTTAAAATTCTGTGTCAAAAGGTAACCTGTGACGTTCATCTCAACATGCATTTATTTAATTTATACCAGGAACTGGGCCAAATGTGAAGATACAGATATTAAGCAAAATAAGTCACCAGCTTTGAGGCACTTACAAAGGTCATTTTTAGGAAGAAGACAGGGCACTTCAACTATTGGGATATTGGAAAGAGACAGGGCTTAGGTAGCCATGAGTCACCCAACTACAAAAGGAATTAATTGATACTTGATTCTTTAGTGAATCGACAGAAATTAACCCATGATGTCAATATGTTGTGAAAACTACTCGAGATATATGGAGGGTGCTATAAAAGGGGAACAGCCAACCCAACCAAGACCACCCGGTCTGGGAAGGCTTCCTGAGAGAAGTGAATCCCGACTTAAACTTTATGGAATAAGTAAGTTACCTGGATGAAGAGGAAAAGGAGACTCCACACAGAGAAGAAAGTGATAAACGTACAGGTTTATCATTTAATGGTTTATAAGAGTTCTGAGTATTTCTCATTTAGGAGTTTAAGTTACAAGTCAGGAGAAGAAGCTGTAAAGTTGACCTGGATCAGGTGCAAAATAACTTTTCATGTCATGTTAAAGAACTTAAAACTTTATCATGTAAGACTTGGGAAGCCATTGAAGGTTTTAAGCAAATGAATGGTGTGATCAAATTTGTATTTTAGCTGGATCTCTGGCATCAGTGTGTAAAGGCTGATGGATCTGGCGTATTAGAAGGGAGAGGCAAAGGGGATGGGCAAGACCAGAAGCCTCAGGGGGTGATTCCTATATTGGAACTAGGACAGTAGTGGTAATAGTAGGGATGGAAAGCAGTTATCTAGCAGTATGACATAGCTTACCATCAAGAATACTTTAGGAACAGTTGACCTCTGCTGCGTGCAGTTCTCCCGGGTGAGGTGACTTGAAGAGACCGGTGCCTTTAACCTCTGCTCCAAGCTCCTCCTGGCCCTCACGTGGAGGGCAGTGGAAAGGCCGGCTGGGAAAGGCAGGCGTGGGCGAGGGCTCAGGTGCATCAGGGAGCCAAAAGGCATCAGGAGGACAAAAAGTGAGGGGTGGAGGCACAATACTGCTTCTTCCTAGTGTTGCCCTAGCCCTTTCTGTCTGCTACTCAAGATTCTCTTCCGTGCTGTATGTGGATTTTTCCAAATGTGCTGTTTTCAGAGAGCTGCAAAGTGGGTAAAGCCAAGTACTTTAAAAATCATATAGCTTATTATTTGATTTCAACCTCTATTCAGAAAAAGGGCTTGTGTTTTCCCCACTGTGGCTAATTTAATAAGACCCATTTTTCTTGAATCCCCCGTGCCCAATTACTCATATTTCTTCCGTAAAACTGTATTATGGTTTAGGATTTTGTGTTGTTTAAATCTCAGAAGCCCTCTAGGAACCCTTGTTTTGGTTTTGTTTTTTGGAGGCAAAGGAAAAACGATCTCCTGGTTTACTTTTGGAGTCTGCAAAGCAACTCTGAGGTCCCAGGTGGATTTGGTGTTTGGAAAAAGGGACTTTGGGGGACTAAGGTTGACCCTGAGCCCCCAGGTCACTGTTCACATTTACAAAAGCAAACCTGGTATCCCCAATTGCTTTTCTCTTGAGGTTGGCTTAACTTTATTTATCTTCTGTCTTGGGTCACTGCCCCTGAGGTGCTTCAAAAGCAAAACCCAAAAGACCCCAAACAAAGAAAGCTAAACCAGATTCAAGGAAAAAATGACCTGCACTCTGGGTTCACTTTTACAAAGGCAAAAAGTCACTTCGAGTTCCATAGAATGGTTTTAAACTGGCCTAGATTCATTGTGTCATTTGCACAAAGTGATCTCAACAGGTCTGAGACCCCAAGTTTCTTGGGTGTAGATATAGGGTGAGACTTAGGATGGGAAACTGTCAGCAAGCTAAATGTGATGACACAGACGAATTCTTCAGTGATTCAACTATCTGAGCATATAAATGGGACCACCCATGCAACCATTTCTTTCCGTAAGCTGAATCTTTTTGTTTGGTGGACACACACAGGGAACGCTGAGGAAGTGAAACTTACAACTCACTTACAAATATTGGCATAAATCCACTTTATGTTATCAGATTAGTTATGAAGGGTATTTTTGAATCCTTGGTGAAAAAAAAGTTAGGATACTAATTTTAGGTAATCTTATAAATCATGAGATAGAACCGAGGCACATTATTTTGCTGTTCATTTTTATATGATCCATACTTTGCTTACTTCCCAAAAGGATTTAAGGTGGGATTACTTTACTTGACTATTGGAACAAACCCATTTATAGAACTTAATACCGATTTTCATTATAATATGCCTGACTTTATCCTTTAATAAGTAATTGTAAAATTGCTCTTGTATAATCTAGGGGAGATTTTTGTTTTTGTTCATATTTGATCTACATCTTTGAATTTTAGGTATATATGTTAAATAATAAATTCACCTGTTGAGACCATGTCTTACTGTTTATTTAAAAGACTGAGAGAGATTTGGTGTGATTAATAGTAAATGTATTGTTTATGTATTGCCATCTTAAGGAAGCAAAACTCGAGATAGAGAAATGAGGTTTTCCATAGTAAGGTTTTACTATTAAGGACATAGTGCATCTCATGAAATCTGACCGAATGTGAGAGGCAGGTCCCAAGGCACTGACTGTGTGGAGTGAAGGTGAGTGTCAGTGGTTGTACCTGTCATCACTCTAGTTTCCTCATCCCCTCCTGTCACACTCTGGCTCCAGAGCAGTCATGTTCTTTTAAACCATCCCAAAGATCAGAGATCATGCATCTAAGTCAAAGCAGGCATGGGTAGCAGCCTACAGAAATGGGTTCAGCCCATCAATCGGCCTGGTATAGTGTTTGTTCCATAACATTCTCGTTTTGTGTTACATCTTTCACTTCAGTTTAAAATTTTTAAAAATGGCCGAAACCGGTTTGGCTCAGTGGTAGAGCGTCGGGCTGCGGACTGAAGGGTCCCGGGTTCGATTCCGGTCAGGGGCATGTACCTTGGTTGTGGGCATGACCCCAGTAGGGGGTGTGCAGGAGGCAGCTAATCGATGTTTCTCTCTCATCGATGTTTCTAGCTCTCTATCCCTCTCCCTTCCTCTCTGTAAAAAATCAATAAAATATATTTTTAAAAAAATTTTTTTTAAATGAAAAAGGACCTTATAATTATGGATAAGGGATACGGGAAGACCATTCAGAAATATTAGTGCTTCTTTCTCTAGGGAGAACGTTTAACGCATTCAACATTAGACCTAGTGCTTTCTTTTTAGGGAATGTGGCTTTACCAATGTTCCAGTCAAATCCTGGGAGAGATGGGGGAAGTCAGTTGACTGTGTTCACTGGCCCTCGTTTGCCTGCAGGCCAACATCGGCCTTTTTCAGAGAGCTGTCAGCATAGCCGAAGGGATCTGGAGAGTGCTCATTTTTTGTACTCATGAAGCCTAAGAAAAAAAGCCTAAGTAAACTTGGTATAGTGGTCTGGCATCATCAATCAGCCAGTTATTTCTTAAATATCTACTGCGTAGTTACACTCTGTTGGACACATCTTACGCGCTTTCCTGCCTTGTTTCTATTTACTTATTGATGCAGTGTGGTGCATTTGAAAAGTCCTTACACACATGAAAATGAGAAATCAGAATATGAGATCAGCATGCTTGCTGACCCCATATCTCCTCTCCACCCATGTCCATGTATATTTTAGGACATAGACACTGAAATGGTGCTCAAGCCTACAGCCACTGGATTCATGGGCTGAGAACAATGAGCAAGCAGTCACTGGCTCCTACATAAATCAGTAGTATAGAATTCTATCTTAATATTAAATTGATAGTAGCTTCCTTATGTGTGATGGTAGTTTAAAATACTAGGGTTTTGTGTAAATAGTTTTTTAAAAATAATTTCTTCATGCTAACATCAAAATATTACTTGTTTCCTTGTTAACTGTCTGCCTCTCCACCTTTTCCACATATAATGTAAACTCTTTGAAGTCAGGGACTTTGTCTTGTTCAATACTATATCCTGGTGCCTAACACAGATGCTACTTCGCTGCCTCCTTATGGTGAGCCGTCAATATTTGCTGAATGAATAAATGAATGTTATCTAGGTGCTTAGCTCTTTTATCCACATTGGCAATGCATTCCTTCACCATTAATGCAGATTTTCACCAGATTTATGCAGATTTCCATAGCTATCTTCAAGTTAATTTTGCACTATATGTAGTTCTATGAAGTATTAGTGTAAAATTGAAAGCATGTCGATTAGATTTGTCTGCATGTGGGCAGGTAGGTTAAATTTTGTGGTTCCTGTAATGTCTAGGGGTAAGAGATTTGCATAGGATTGTCTGGCCATAGGTGAAAAGTGTAAGCATAATATTTCTTTATCTAGGAAAGTCTGTTTTGGTGCCGTAGAAGAACCAGTTCTATGTTCACAGTTGGAGTTGGTGTAGGTTTTTAATTAAGTGGGCTCCTCCTTTCCCACCTGGGGGTAGATCTGCACAAGAGAAAAACAGACTTATTTTAAGGCCTCTTCCTCTTGCAAATCCCAAAGGTCATGTTGCTAATGCCTTTTGGAAAGAAAGGGAGATTACAGCCAGTATACAGTTATTAAGTGTTACTTTCTGCTGACTGTGCGCATGCCCACACACACTTGTGCAAACACATACCTAACCTGAAGAGGAATCCTTCAAAATGAGGCTTTTGTTAACGACTCTGTGAGGAGTAGTCATTATCGAAATTTAATATATAAATATGTAAACCTTTTTTTCTAACTCTAGAGTTAATACATTTCCATTGTGAAATATTATGAAAATAAAGAAGACAGTACATTACCCATGATCTCATCACATGAATAACAGTCATTCAGAACATTTTCTCAAATTTTCTTCCAGTCTATTTTGATGGGTTTTTATGTAATTTCAGTAGCAACATTTATTATAAGCATCTTCCCAAGCTACTTAAAATTCTTTGTAGACCAATTTTAATAACAGCATAGTTGTCTTATAGATATATCTTCCTATTTAATCATTATCTTAATATTGAGATTTAGGCTGTTTTCAGGTTTTTTTCTCTTCAGTTTTTGATAACACAAATAACATTTTTGAGATTAACATCTTTGCTCATACTTTTTTGTACATCTTTATTATTGTTTCCTGGAGTTAAATTCCTATCAGTATGATTACTGAGTCAAAGAGAATGACCATTTTTATAAGGTTCTTAAACATATAACAAAATCACATTGCAGAAAAGTGACACAAGTTTACATTTTCACTATGGGAGAATATGAAAATAACTTTTCCTCCTTGTAAAAGGAAGGAAAAAAAATACTTGCTGCAACAGTCAAAAATTACACAGAACTTTAAATAAATTCCCTTTTCTTTTTTATATAGTATATTCTTTTAACGTTGTGTCAGTGTAATTTCGGTACCAATGTTTTAAATTTTGATATGGCCTAGAACAGCCTTGGGCAAACTACGGCCCGCGGGCCGGATCCGGCTGTTCTATCCGGTTCTCTTGCTCTCCCCTCCGCTCCTTTACTTTGAATTTATATTAGTTCACACAAACACTCCATCCATGCTTTTGTTCTGGCCCTCCGGTCCAGTTTAAGAACCCATTGTGGCCCTCGAGTCAAAAAGTTTGCCCACCCCTGGTAGAATGTTGTCTGAAAAAAAATAGTGGCTTTTAATATTGGTACTTAATATTTTCATGATATAATTTTCCTCCTTTTACAAGAAATTCTCTATTAATAGCTGTTTGTTGGATGGGAAAAGAGTCAAACAAGTCCATTATCTTCCAAAGGAAGAGCTGGTTTTTTGTAACCTTTCTTTAGGTTTGAACCACCCCAGAAGTTTTATTCCTCTCACAGTTAGTGGGTTGGCTTGAATAGAATAGCGTATCAGTAAATGCAAATGCTTCATTCATTTGAAAGCAAAAGCAGTATACTTCTGAGTTAAACAAAAAAGAAGGAATAATATAAAAACTGAAGGAAGGTAGTAAGTAAAGCATTTAGCTTTCTAAAACAATTCAAATGGGGATAGGAAGTTGGTTTTAAATGGCTTAAAGGGGATTAGGGTTTTAAAGTTGGATAAGGAGTTTGGTGCTTTGGTTTAGGCATGGCATTGCTTTTAAAAGATTACTTTCATATTTGACAACAGTCCTAACTGGAGATTATAAAGCAAATAGTCGATTTTAAAACATTACAGAAAACAAGAGAGTTTCTTTTTTGTTGTTGTTTGTTTATACAAAATGATTGCCTAGAGTTAACATGCTGAGTCCTGAAGCCCTCCTTTCATAAGACTACTGAGGATCTATCACCAGGGAGAATCCATCAGAGGTTGTTTAATGCACTTAATTGAGATTATCCGAGCTTTTGGTTTAAATTACTTTGGGAAAGTCTAGATGCAAATGGCTTCTTAGAAAGGTAAACATACTTAACCTCTAAGAGAAAAGGTTAAATTTAAGTTCTTTAACATTCTTCACCAAACCTTATTCATTAAATTTGAGTATGAACTGAATAATGTGTAAAGTTTAAATCTCTATACCTAATATAGTTAATATTAACTGTTTTCATTTTATACTTATTTGAAAATGCAATCAAATATTTTATTTTGAAAAGCAACCCCTGACAATTTTAATGACTTCAAAAGTAAAAAGATAGTAAATACTATTTTGATTATAAAGTGCAGTTAATGAAGTTTCAAAAAGGAATTTCCTTATTCTGTTTTATCTAAGAAGCAGGTCATGTTGCAGTGGAACTAGAGTGGCATATACTTACGTATTAGCTGCAGGTAAGTAGCTAAAAGTTGGTTTAACATTTCCCCATCTTTCTCAGCTCCTTGACCTGTTTATGGTTTGGGATTGGTCTACTTATCTAGCTGATTATGGACAGCCAGCTTCTAAGTACCTCCGGGTGAATCCAAACACAGCCCTTACTCTTTTGGAGAAGTGAGTATATTCTGAAAACTTTTTTACATAATATTTTAGCATTTTGTGATTCAGTGATTAAAGAACTAGAGATTTTCATCAAAAGAGAAATGTCTAAAGGGAGCTTAAAGGCTCAGTCCATTTTAATGACCAAAACATAAGCCCTTTAGTGTTGGTGTATGAGATTGCTATTTATGTTAAAATGAACAAAACATTTTTCCTACTGTACCCTCAATAGCAGGCTTCATTGCCCTTAGAAATGTGTTTACTTGAGACAAGGGAGAACTGGAACTATTTTTTTTTTAATGCTATAACATAGGAAAGAAGTTATTTTGTAAAATGTGGCTAGGAATTGGAATGTCTGCCACCAGTGAGTGCTATCAAACCCCACCGTTATGGGCCTGGGTTCTTTGTAGCAGAGAAGCATGTGATTTAAAAGTAATACAGTAAAAACTGAAGTAACAGGACACTTACTGGTGTATCTTGTCCAATTAAAAATAATACAAATTTAGGTTTTGGTTTCTGCCAAATTATGTGGCAGATTTTTTTTACTCAATCATATTTCATGTTAAGTATCACTATTAAAATTTAATTGTTGAATTAAAAGTGTATATTATTGCCAAAACCGGTTTAGCTCAGTGGATAGAGCGTCGGCCTGCGGACTGAAAGGTCCCAGGTTCGATTCCGGTCAAGGGCATGTACCTTGGTTGCGGGCACATCCTCAGTGGAAGATGTGCAGGAGGCAGCTGATCGATGTTTCTCTCTCATTGATGTTTCTAGCTCTCTATCCCTCTTCCTTCCTCTCTGTGAAATATCAATAAAATATATTTAAAAAAAAAAAAAAAAAAAAAAAAAAAAAAAAAAAAAGTGTATATTATTAGCCCACATTTCAAAATGTCTGAGGTGTATTTTACTTGGGAGGAAAAAGAACTGTTTAAAATACATGTAAATTAATTTTACAGTACCATGAAATACCACTAAGGCCAAAAAAAAAAATTGCTGCTTTAAATTTTCTAATGTTATTTTTCCTTTTACCTTGTCTTGCTATGAGTGTAATTTGCAGTTAATAGAGGGTATGTATTTTAGCATACTTTATGGAATGATATTAGAAAATAGTATAATATTAGAAAATAATATACTTTAGATTTATATACTAATGCAAAAATACCCCTTTATAGAGAAAGTTGAATAAAGCTGCTAATTTTTTTGTGTGGTACCTATTTCCCTAATTCTATTAGTACTTATTTTCTTTGAAATATATTTTTCAAGCATAGGCTTAATGCTAGATAATCCAGAGCCCCCCAGGATACTTTACTTGTGACAGCATAGCTTATAATTTATTTTACTAAGCTTCTTCATTCACATATGTTCCTAGGATGAAGGATACTAGCAAAAAGAACAATATATTTGCTCAGTTCAGGAAGAATGATCGAGACAAACAGAAGTTGATAGAGACAGTCATGAAACAGCTGCGAAGTTTGGTGAATGGTATGTCCCAGCACACATAGACTTCGCGTCCCATGCACTCAATGACACCAAATTCGTGACTGAATAGTTATCTCTAACTGGCTGTGGTAGCGGCAGTTTGCAGAATTAAAAAACACAAAAGAAAAGACGCTGATGAGAGGTGGAATGAGAGACAGTAATAAATATCATTTGTATGGGTTTTTAAATAATTGAATACTATTTTATATATGGAAAATGTGACATTAATTTTTCACTTTAAAAATATATGTAAATCAGGTCAAAATTGTATATGAAACATTGTAAATATATTAGAAAAACTTATGCCTCTACATATCTTTTTTTTATTCAGACTCGAGTGATGGTTTTGTTTTGTTTTTCCATCGGTATCTGGTTTTGGAATGCAATCATGTCTGATATGGGAATATTTCACTGTCATTTTCTGACGTTTAGCTTTTACTTTCACCTAAATATGATTTAAGTAGACAAAAATTTTCTAATTCTGCTGATTCTGAGGGGGAAATAGGTAAAGCTTTAAAGGTCCCTGAAATCAACCTTGATTTAACTCAGTAAGAATGTGAATTATTTGTTCTCCTTGGGTGGCTTAATGTAATCATTCTGAATATGAAGACAAGTGTTTGGATTTTCTACAGATGCAATGTTTCTGTTCAGCAGGGGTAATATTTCTAACTATATTGTTTGTAGCTGACCCCATTCTAGAATTTATTTGGTTTGGGTCAAGTTAAAAGAGAGGACAGGAAGTAAGTGGGGTAACCACTTCAGGTGCAGCTTGTGCGACGGTAGCTATGTTCCTGCACACAAGGTACCACAGGGGTCAGGTTACTTCCTTCAAATAGCAGGTCTCCCTACCCTACCCTCACTTGGAAACAAGCCAAACCAAATGAACTCTGGAAAACCTAAAACGAATGTACGTTTTCCTTTGTGTAAGTTACTGCAGTCCAAATGGAAACAGCAGTCTGATCCTTACGTTCTCTTCATTGTATTTATGCTGAATGTTCCTTTTACATTTTCAGGATTTCTGCCTGTAAGAAACTTCTACTTGACTCTGTAAAATAAGTGTAAAGAATTATATGTACATTTCTTGATTTTGTGATGAAATATAGAAGAGGTTGAGCAAGTTATTGAAAATGAGCTGCTCTAGCATCTATTCAGAGCTTCCTGATTTAAAACAACTGCTTCGTTTGGAAAGGGTATTATTCCCTAGTTATTGAAATGGGGTGTCACTAAAACAAAATAAACGTTCTTTTGACCATCTCTTATCCTAAGGTTTTTCACACTTTAAAACTTTGCATGGAAAACATGGTAATTCTTAGAAGTTGCTAAAGGAGGGTGAACAGCTAGCTAGCTAGCTCCCTTTGAAGACTGGAATGTGGGTGTCGCTGGTGTGCCTCACCCAGCCCTCCAGGGCATCGGCTTGGGCGAGGTGTCCCAAATTCGGAGAGCGGCTGCCTCTGCACAGACGGAATGGCCTTGAGGAGTTCACCCCACTCTTCTCGATAATACAGGAACTCTGCGCTGGACCTCCCCACCCTCTGGTTGCTGTAGGGACCGGGACTCGCACGCAAAGCAGAAAGCAACTATGTAGACTGGGGCGGGGCCTCCGAAGGGGAAGGGGATGGTAAATGTGGTCCCTGAGACCCAAAAGGAGCCCTGGGATATCTGCTTCTCTTTGGCTTTGGGCAACAATGACATGACCATCTTTTTTTTTTTTTTTATCCTCACCCGAAAAATTGAGGAAGGGAGAGAAAGAGAAACATCGATGGAAACAGACACATCCATTGGATGTCTCCCACACGCCCCCGACCTGGCTGGGGATCAAACCTAAAAACCCTGGTACGTGCCCTTGACCAGGAATCTAACTTTTGAAGGATTCCTGAAGTGGTAGATCAAAGACCAGAAGGAGTGGGGGATATCGGAGAATCTCGACCCCGGCTATCTTTGTAGGCGCTTGCGAAGCCTAGGTTGGCATCGAAGTCCGCAATTTCTCCGAAAGGGAAACAGAGCGATGGGAGAAACCCCGGACCTCAGCTTTGAGCACTGGGAGGGGAAAGGGCACTTAGAAGCTCGAGGGTGCGGACCCTAGAGAGAGAGCTCGCGCGCGCGCGATACCTCAGTGCGCGCGGTTTGCCCACCGCGGAGCTCCCGCCGGCAAGTTCTGGCTCGAACCCGGAGACCCCGCCCGAGTATTTCAGCCGGTCCCTCCGCGGTACCGCTGCAGCTGCCACGCCCTGCTCCTTGCCCCTCGGCGAGCCCGCCGCAGCCCATCGCCTCCAATCAGTACTCTGCGTAGAGCGGTTTAAATATGCATGGGGCGTCACGTCGTGTGTTTCTGGATCAGTCCATAGGGAGGGAGCCAGTGTCTATAAATATGTGTCGGGGTGGGCCGAGAAGAGTTAACAGACCGGGGGAGAGAGAGGTGGGGCGGGGGTCTACAGCCCTGGTGATTGAAGCCCAGGTTGGCAACACCGGTGAGTTGCTCCCCTCTTTGCTCGCCCTTGCTGCTTCTATCAGAGGAGGAAGTACTGGCCCGGGCGGAGGTGGGAAGTGCCCGCAGATGCTAGGCGTGAGCGGTCCGAAGCAGCCAGCATCCCGAGAGGAAAAGTCCCGAGTGTGCGAGTGTGCGGGCATTGGGGAAGGCACATTCCCTAAGGCGTGTGGTCACTGCCGCCTGACACTGCCGGTCTGGTTTGAGAGCGAAATCCTTGTCCGAGGTCATAGCTCTCGGTCTTGGCCCCAAGCGACAGGACCTTTCCGGACAGAACTGGTGAGCACTGCGCGCTGCCTGCTCCCCAGCTCTTGCGCCCCTGCGCTCAGAGCGGCCTGGCGCCCTGCATGCTCGCCATGTTCCCCTGCGGTCTGAGCTGCCTGTCTGTGCTGGGGGCGGCTGGCACCGCTCTCCTGTGCGCCGGCCTCCTGCTCAGCCTGGCCCAGCACCTCTGGACCCTCCGCTGGATGCTGAGCCGGGACCGGGCCTCCGCCCTGCCCCTGCCCAAGGGCTCTATGGGCTGGCCCTTCTTCGGCGAGACGCTGCACTGGTTAGTTCAGGTGAGCCGTCGGCGTTTCCCCACACCCCGAGATGGCCCCTTCTCCCCCGGCTCCCCCTGGACCCTCCTCTCTCTCAGTGCTCCCAGGGTTCGTAGCCTGTCTTTCCCGTTGCCCACTGAGCATACATCGCCCTCGCCTTCGGCCAGCTGCTCCCTCGAAAGGACTGCCATCACGCTACTTAAACTCATCCCAACACATCGTGGGGGTGAACAGAAGGGTTCTAGGAAGGAGTCTGAGGAGCAGCCACCTATGAACTGCAAGCACAGAATCAGGAGTCAGGGGCATCTCAGCCGTGAGCCCTTAGGTGTTGACTGTCCCCATTCTAAATTCTTTCCTCATTGCACCAATGGGAGCAGGGGCATCTAAACTCCTATAGGGTAGTCACGAGGCCCATTTGAGACTTTTAAAAAGTAACGCACCAGCCTGGAGCAGGGATTTGTTACCCAGGGGCGGTTGGGAGGTCTGGGCCAGGTCCCCAGCGGTCCCATCCCTCTTCGCTGCGCCTGCTGCAGGGCTCGCGCTTCCACAGCTCCCGCCGGGAGCGCTACGGGACAGTATTCAAGACACACCTGCTGGGCAGGCCGGTGATCCGTGTGAGCGGCGCCGAGAATGTGCGCACAATACTGCTGGGCGAACACCGCATTGTGCGCAGCCAGTGGCCACAGAGCGCACACATCCTACTGGGCTCGCACACGCTGCTCGGCGCGGTTGGCGAGCCACACCGACAGCGGCGCAAGGTGAGCGATCCAAAACCAGAGGAGGGGCCGTTGGGACCTCAGACCCGTGGTTCCTCAGGCACCTGCTGTGGGCGAGGCCCGGACTAATTGTTAGGGGTACAATACGAATCTGGCCGGAACCCCTGGCCAACCAGTGGATGGCCTCGGACCAGTTCCTTACCGACTTCGGTTTTTAAGGCCAGTGCTGGGACTTAAAGGTCCTTTCATCTCATATCTTCTGTAACTGAGATACCAGAAGCGCTGGAAACAGCCTTGGAGAGAAGTTAGGGACGACTTCCTCGAGGGGGAGGCAGCTGGAGGGAGCCTGGATGCATGTGGGGGTGGGGGGGACTGTACATCAGAAAAGAACTAGAGGGAATGGGGAGAGCAAAAGCCATCACGTGTAGGTCCGGGCCACTTAGAAGAGAAAGGTCCCCAAATTGGCCGTTTGACTCCTCTGCAATTGCCGAGCAGAGGAGGCCGGACCGCGGCCAGGGCTCACCCCTCGCGCTCCCTGCAGGTTCTGGCTCGAGTGTTCAGCCGCGCGGCGCTGGAGCGCTACGTACCACGCCTGCAGGGGGCGCTGCGGCGCGAGGTTCGCGCCTGGTGCACAGCCCGCCGGCCCGTGGCAGTCTACGATGCTGCCAAGGCCCTAACCTTCCGCATGGCCGCGCGCATCCTACTGGGGTTGCGGCTGGACGAGGCGCAATGCGCGGAGTTGTCCCGAACCTTCGAGCAGTTTGTGGAGAACCTCTTCTCGCTGCCCTTGGATGTGCCCTTCAGCGGCCTGCGCAAGGTACTGCCCCCCAGCCCCCGACCTCCTCTTGAGGCTCTCTAGACGCCCCCACAGGTCACTTCTGTTGAGGGACAGAGGCACAGCCCAGGAAGGGGAGGCAGCGTGGTGTGGTGGTGCCTTCCGTCGGCCCTGACTCGCTATGTGACCCGCGGCGGGCCACACACCCTCTCTGAGCCATGCCAGATGGGCCGTGTTCCAGTCCCAGCAGCCGCGGGGCCTCCCTTTGGATACTCGGTGGCAGGCGCCGGGCCAGTCGGCCCAGCCCCTCCCCAGAGCGGCGCCTCCTGGCCGGGCCTCCAACCCCCTTTAGAAGCCCCGACGGCTGCGGAACGGATGGGCCGCAGACACGCCCCTGGCCCAGCCCGGCGCCAGCCTGGGTTGGAGAGGAGTGGGTGCCGGCTCCCCGCCCGCGGCCCCGGGCCCGCTAGTTTCCGGATTAGAGAACCGCGGTCTCTTCCGACTTCAGAGCGAAGGGCCAGGCCCAGGGAGCAGCTAGGAAGCCCCATCCCGCCTTTCCCTTCTCTCTGAGCTGAGGCTTCTACCGTGCCAATGCAGCGGTTTTCAGTCACCTGAATAAAAATAATAGTTATGTATAAAGGGGCATTATACTGGCTGATCACCTTGGATACATTTCCTGATTTAATCCTCTCAACCTGCAAAGTGTTATTCACATTTTGTTGATGAAGAAATTGAAGCTCAGACAGGTTTAATAATTTACCCAAGATCACACAGCTAGTAGAGGGGCAGAGAGGCAGGATTTGAACCTGATCTAGTCTAGCTACAAAACTCAGGCGCTCAAATGCTTTTGCTGTACTTGCTCCCTGAACTCTGAAGGGACACCCTGGCCCTCTTGCCTATCCCCTTACAGAGGCTAATGTTTAAAACACCCATTGTGTCCTCTAAGCAAGAGCTTTTCTGGGTGCATCAAGTGTCTGTCCTTTGCTCTCTGTACTGGTGCCCACTGTCCCTACCCATGCAGGGGAAAGGCAATGGACTGGTGCCAGGAATGGGCACTGACCGCTGGGTGACTCTAGGCAATTGCTTGACCCCTCTGAGCCTCAGCATCCTCCCATAAGGACCAAAGAAACTGTTTGCCTACCTCAAAGGGAGCTGTGATAAACAAGAGAGAATGATGTATTGGAAAAGTGGACAAACTTTGAGCATTTATTAAGCACCTTCTATGTGCCAGGCATGAAACTAAGCTGGGACACTTAACATTAGGAACTCAGCAGAGCCAGAGCAGCCTTGGGAAGATTTTGGGGGTGGGGAGGAGGTGCCCAGGCCTGGCCCCCTCTGCCTTCCTGCCCCACCTCCCTCTCTCCCTGCCCATCAGGGCATCCGGGCAAGGGACCAGCTACATCGGCACCTGGAGAAGGCCATTGCAGAGAAGCTCCATGAAGACATGGCTGGGGAGCCGGGTGATGCCCTGGCCATGATTATCCACAGCACTAGGGAGCTGGGCCATGAGCTCTCAGTGCAGGAGCTGAAGGTAGGTGGGGCGCGGTCTCTCCTCCCTTCTTGCAGTCCTAGAGGATATGTCTCCACTTTAAGCCTCTATTACTCCTCAGGGTGAGGGGGAAAAGACCAGGCTTCCAGCCATGGCTCAGCCATACCCACTCTCAGTAGGAGCCTTGAAGGCTTGAGTCCTAGGCTCTTCTGGACACAAACAGCTCCACTTCCCTCCCCCTTCTCTGTCACTCCCTACCTTTACATCTGCTGTCCTCCTGACCATGAAACCCTCTTCACCCCTTTTCTCTACAAATCCTAAGGCTTAGGGTCAAACTCCACATCCTCCTGGAAGCTCCCCTCTTCCCCAAAACCAATACTCTCTTCCCATAAGGCACCTTGGCCCCCCTGACACTTCTACCTGTTTTGTATGGCCTCTGTGTGAATTGCATGTGCCCATACAGCACATGTGGTGGAGGTGGGGGAATGGCCCCCAGGACATACTTGACAGCCCCCCAAAAGAGTGGAGAGGTTGGGGAGCAGGAGACAGTTAGAAATGGAAACACCTCAGCCCTTCTGAAAGCAACTCCCATCCTTTCTCTGGGGCTCAATTGCCCCTTCCTCTAGCCTCAAAGTGTGGCCCGGCCTTAAGTTTCTTCTCTGAAAATGGGGCTGATAATCTCCACCCTGACTCCTGGTGGCTGTGAAGTCTGGAAGAGCCAGGGTGTCAGAAGTAGATGAGCAGAGGGCTCCCGAGTCCTGGGGGAGCCTAAGGGTGGGGACAGTTCTGGGCAGTGAAGGGGAGTGTGTGGAAAGGAGATGGTCCCACTGCCTTGACAGGGATGGGGAGGAAGTGTCCCAGCTTCTCTGGAAGAAACCCACGGCCTCTGCCAGGATCTTCTGTTCTGGTCTGGGATTCAGGGCAGGTGAGCCAGGCTAGGCCTGTCCAGGGAAGAGGTTGGGGCTTCAAGGTCTCTGTCCTGGCTCTCCATCCTGTTCCGGGCCGACAGTGAGCCTTGGACTGAGTCATTCATTCCACAAATATTATGTACCTAGTCGGTGTCAGGCTTTTGCTGGGGCAGGGGATTTAGCGGTGATCAAAACACAGCCCTGACCCTTGAGGTGCAGGAGGGGTGGAGTCCACCTTCATCTTATAAGCACACTGTGGGTGCTGCCAGGAAGGAAGACAGGGAGTTGGGAGGGGAAGGAAGGCAGCAAGGGCTAGACCTGGAGGATGAAACCGCAGGCCCCTCCTGTTTTCCTGGGCAGTGCAGAAGGGGAAGAGATGTAGTCCCTCCCTGGGACTGCTCCACTAAGCGGGAGGAAGACACCACCGTGCCAGCTTTGGTGCGAGGCTGGCGCTGCTGTGCAGGCGCCTCCCCCAGTTCCACTGCAGTCCTTGCAGGAGCCCCAGCTGGGCCGCAGGCAACACCCACACGGCTAAGAGCACTGGGCTCCGAGTCCTACTACTGGGACTATTGGCTGCAGGGACCTTTCCAACCTGGGAAGACGAGGGCAGGATGTGGGGAGGGGGTGGGGGAGCGGGGAGAATGGGATGAGCTAATATACTTAAAGCACTAAGAATAGCACACGGAATAAGTTCCTAGCATTATCTCTGGGAACCCTCCAAGGCAAGTGGATAGATCCTGGTTTTGCCAGTTGCTACTGTGGCTTGCCCCAGCGGCAGACGGGATCGACTCCCGGACCCTCGCATGTAGCTGCCACAGTGGCACATCCCAGCTCCCTGGCCTTTGCGCAAAGGTCAGTTTGGGTTTCACATCTCATCCGCGAGGCCAGGGCGGGGCCCGCTGACGGAGACTCAGCGCCGCCGGCTGTCTTGCAGGAGTCGGCTGTGGAGCTCCTCTTCGCCGCCTTCTTCACCACCGCCAGCGCCAGCACATCCCTGGTCCTGCTGTTGCTGCAGCACCCTGCGGCCATCGCCAAGATCCGACAGGAGCTGGAGGCCCAGGGGCTGGGGCGCGCGTGCAGCTGCGGGCCAGGGGCCGCAGGGGATGGCGCGGGGCACTGGCCAGACTGTGGCTGCGCGCCAGACCTCAGCCTCGCGGCGCTGGGCGGTCTGCCCTACGTGGACTGCGTGGTCAAGGAGGTGCTGCGCCTCCTGCCGCCCGTGTCTGGGGGCTACCGCACCGCACTGCGCACCTTCGAGCTTGACGTAAGTGCGCCCCCCCTCCCTCCCCCGCCCACTGCCACTTCGGTGCTGGAGCGGGTGGTGGTGGTGGGGAGATTAGGCCAGCTAGGTCTACCCTTCCCCTCTCAGACCTTCCACTTTCCTACCTGTAAAGTGGGCTGAGCTCTGTTCCATTTTCCCAGATCCACGTTTGAGGGCTGCAAGCCTAGTGCCTGGCCAGGCCACAGGTTAGGGACCCCATATACTCTGCTTTTGGCAGCTGTGTGGGTCTGTCAACTAAATTAGAGCCAAATTTGACAATAAAAAATTTTCTCTGCTCAGCACCCCCCCCCCCCGCTTCCCCCCTTAGCCAGTGGATCTGGGTGGAGAACAAAGAGACACCCCCCCCCCACACACACACACAATGTCCCATACCCCACTCCACAATGTCCCCTACCTCACCCCTCTGACTCCCTCACAAGATTAAGGAACCATCATTGTTACCTGTCCAGGGCTCTGTTAAGGCCAGATTCCAGAAGAACAGGACAGTGGAAATATGGGTTGGCATCTCCTAATGGTCTGATCAGGCTGGCTTGGGCTGGGCAAGAAGTTTAAGGTCTAGGTCTGGCTCCATCTCTGCAAGACCTTGGGCACTTTCCAACTCACTCCAGGCTTCCGGTTCCTCTCTGGAAGGAAGCTGTCTTGATCTCTTCCTGCTCGGACACCCCAGGTGGGCAGGGCTGTGCTGCACAGTGACAGCATCCAGGAGTGGAACCTCCTTGGCCAAACAGGGTGTCTGCCGGGTCGGATCCAGCTTTGGCTGCAGTCCCCTTTCCCCAGCTCCGTCCCTGGAGGCTGCAGGCAGAATGGGCACCTCCTTTCCTGACCCTTTCTTTAAACTGCAGACATCCCTGGTGCATTGCAAAGCAGGAATCCAGGGCACCACGGGGACTGGGATTCCGCCCTGGAGGAGATTATCATGGAGAGAAAGGGGGCCGGCCTGACAGACACCCCATCCCAAATGTGGTGTGAGGAAGAGTGATCTTTATTCCGGGATGACTGCAAAACATTTTGGAGGGTTGGGATTTGAGCTGGAGAAGTAAAGGGTTAGGATGGGGACAGCACACCACAGAGAGAGGACAGCCCCCCACAAAGGTGGGTGGATTAGAAGGATCTTGGATGTTGCATCTTGGAATTCAGACTTCATTCTCAGGTGTTGGGTGCCCTATAAGACCACAGGGAAATGGGGAGAGTAACACAGGCCCACTGGGTGAGCAGAGCTCAGGGGTCTTAGCCATCCCCCACTTTACAGGGCCCAGGGAGGAGAAAGAGAGCCCCCCCCCCCCATATTCTAAGATTTTCTCCCTGCCTGTCGGAGCACCTCCAAGTAGACACCTGGAGCCTGTTTGGGCGAGGGAAGCAGGAGAGTCAGACATACCATGCCAGAAAGGCATGTCAAAAAGCGGAACAGTTGTAAAGGCCAGAGGTGCACAGAGGGAATATGAAAGCTGTTTCCAACATTTTAAGGACTCTCCAGTTTAATTCTCATGTGCACCCTTTTAAAGTGTAACTACCAGATCTGAACATAATCATTGTACAGCTGATGGATGGAAGGACAGAGAGGCACTTTTTAGTTCAGTGCAAAGAAGAGCATTATAATTGAGCTGATCATAGAGAAATGAGGGCCCCAGTCATTTGCATTGTTCCAGCCCAGGTAGGTACAGGACTAGAATTTAGGTTTCCTGATCTAATGTCAGAAGAAAAAAGAAAAAGAAAAACAAAACATTGAAACATAACAACAGATCACTTTTACTGACCCCTAACATATATGCCAGACCCGTTTATTTTATCCTCACAACAAAATGGGCATTTTTGTTCTTATTTTACCATTAAGAAATTGAGACTCAGAGAGATTGAAAAGCTAGCCCAAGGTCACAGCTCACCATAGAAGGACCCGAGATTGGAACACAGAGGGGTCTCCTAGCTTCTGGGCTAGAACCAAGTTCCTGCTAGTTTTGAGAATTCTGTGTGATGCACCAGGGTGGAGCGAGGTCGGTTCAGGCCCGGTTTCCTGGTGCCTCATGGTCAGGCAGGTCTCATCTCCCCACAGGGCTACCAGATCCCCAAGGGCTGGAGCGTGATGTATAGCATCCGGGACACGCACGAGACGGCCGCGGTGTACCGCAGCCCGCCCGAGGGGTTTGATCCTGAGCGCTTCGGTGCCTCGGGCGAGGAGGCGCGGGGAGCATCGGGCCGCTTCCATTACATCCCTTTCGGCGGCGGTGCGCGTAGCTGCCTCGGTCAGGAGCTGGCGCAGGCGGTGCTCCAGCTACTCGCGGTGGAGCTGGTGCGCACGGCGCGCTGGGAACTGGCCACGCCTGCCTTCCCCGCCTTGCAGACGGTGCCCATCGTGCACCCGGTGGACGGGCTGCGCCTCTTTTTCCACCCGCTCGCGCATTCGGCAGCGCGAGATGGGCTCTGCCTCTGATCCGCTGCGCTGTGGGACATGGTCAGTGGCTTGGCGACACCCATCTGCGCTTCCCCGGTGCCAGGTCGTGTGCTCTTTACTCGTTCAACAAACGGCCACCGAATGAGGCTCTGTGCAGGACTCTGAGGGAGGGCGAGCGCGAGCCACCGCCACAGCAGCGGAGGAGCCCCAGGCAAGTGAGGAGGTGCCTCTTGCGCGCTCCATCTCTGCAAGACCCTGGGCACTTTCCACCTCACTCCCTTAGGAAGGAGAGGTCGTGGGCCAAGCTTCTTAAGCCCTTCCCAGGACCCCGAAGCAGGGATGGAAAGAACAGATTCCCATTGGAGCTACGTGGTCTCACCTTTCTGTGCCACACCTGGGAGGGTGATTGGATCGTGGGGCCGCCTTGTGGACCGTGCCAGAGACTTGGCGCACACGGCTGGATCTGCGACCCTTGGGCAGAAGCGGGGACGCCGGTGGCACATCCCTGGCGTTGGGCCAGGGGAAGATACCCAGAAGGCGTCCAACGGAAGGCCCCCAGGCAGCCATGGCCACTCTGCGGGTGTTTCCAGGGCTCTAAATGGCTCAACATCACCGGATTCTGCTGGCGACTTCTTAAAAGAAAAATTCCTTCTTCAAAAACTTGTTTAATCTTCCCATTTATAAGGGAGAATAGGCACATCTAAGGCTGGATTATTTTCATGGGAGGTTGAGACATACTCAGGTTTAGGATATTTGTACCCCAAACAGGAAGGCCAAGAAATAGTTTCCTGGTAGTAGTTGAGTGAGGAGGCTAGGGCTTAGCTGGGCAGCTAGCTGCTCCCTGTGGAAAGGTATGGAGTAGAGGGTGGGGGACACCCAGGAAAGACACCCCCCCCCCCACACACAGAATGATCCATCCCAGCATACACCCAGAGAGGGGCCTGGATCTGGGGCAGCCTGGGGCCAAGACTGCAGACAGAGCATAGGATCGCCCCCCAGGAGCTGGGCTGCCAATTAGCTCCATGATAGATGGCTGCACGGTCAATTCTTCCACCTCCTTTTTGGTTTATGTGGGTGTTTTTTTTTTTTAATATTTTTATTGATTTCAGAGAGGGAGGGAGAGATAGCAACATCAATGATGAGAGAAAAATCGTTGATTGGCTGCCTCTTGCATCCAATCTCCATCCTACTGGGGATCAAGCCTGCAACCCAGGCATGTGCCCTTGACCAGAATGGAACCTGGGACCCTTCAGTTTGCAGGCCAACGCTCTATCCACTGAGCCAAACCACCTCCACCTCCTTTATTACAGAGGAGAAACTGAGGCGATAGACTCCTTAAGAAGCCAGCAATGGGCTCCGGACTGCTGACCAGTGCTTTCCTTTACCCCATCCCTTACACACACACAGCTCTTCTTCCTACCCACTTCAGCTTCTGAGCCTGTGGCCACCACGTAGGTAGAACTCAGCCCTTTGGTCCTTTCATAGTGATCCCTAGGTTGGCTTAATCACTTTCTCTCTCTGGACCTTTCCAACACAGAGATTCCTATTAGTGTTTAAATCAAAGCCAAGAGCCTCCAGTGTCTTCATTCCCAACAGCCTCAATCTGCCACCCATCTTCAGACAGGCGGGGGCAGCTAGACCTGGACGGGATGGGTGAGGCAGGAAAGTTGCCTCTGCGGCCCCAGCTGACCCCTTAGTGAACCAGAAGGAAGCTGGTGCCCTCCTGACCTTATGCTTAAGGTGGATCCCTGGGCCAGGAGGAAAGGGGGAAGCAGCAGGCGTGAGCAGGGCCAGTAGCTCAAGAGCGCAGCGGGCCTTTCTGAGCCAGGCTGACACCACCATAACCCCATTCAGGGCAATTCATCACCCACTGTTGACCACAGGGCCAGTATCAGGCCGTGGGCTCTGCAGGCGCCAGAGCCAGCAAACGTGGAGGGACTGAGGCCTGCCCTCAGGGCGCTCAGAGGCTGCAGAGACAACAGCGGGCCTGAGAAGCCCCACCAGGGTGAGGTGGCAGGAGGACCAGGTTTGGGGGGTGATTCTGATTTGGGGAGAGAAGAGAAATATGGGGCAGGGGGTTCTCAGGAGCCCTGACAGTATAGCTGGTGCCAAGAAACCTGGTTTACCTGCTCTGGATTCTGTACTAACTACAAGCCCCTGTAGGGGGCAGCTCCACCCTTACTCTAATTTTCCATTAACCCATTATTTTCAGTAATTTCACGGGATACCTGAGCCCCTTTGTTAGTAGCTCCAGTTTCCCCGAGGAAGGAGCAGACATGGTTCTTGCACCTCCTGGACAGATATGCTCACGAAGGAAGTGGACAATAAATAACCTAGCAAACAAAAGAGCATATGCCCCATGGTGATAAGTGCTGGCAAGAAAATCAGGCCTGTAATGCTGAGTGCCTGGGGGCTACACTCATCAGGGTGGGCCAGGAAGGCTTCTCTCGGGAGAGGCCATTGGGCTTTGCAAGGAACCAGCCAGTGGTGGCCTGGAAGAGGGCACCCCAGGCAGAGGGGACAGCAGGTGTAGAACCCCGAGACAGGACAGAATGTTCAAAGATGGGAAGCAGGGGTTGAAGGGAGAAGAGGAAGGAGGGTTGCTTCAGCTGCCCTAGCTCACCGGACTCCCTTCCCCCAGCAAAAACTACTCCCCTCACCCACCCCAACCCTGAGCCACAGGGAGACTTTTATAAACAATTTGGAAACATTTTGTTTTCCAGTGAACCATTCCCCCCTCCCTCTCTCCGCCCCGCCGCCACCCAAGAAACCTTGGCAAGGTTTCTAGATCAAAGTTCTTATTGGGCTGGTAATTTATTGAACCCTTCCCCCTTTCAAGATGTGGTTTAATGATCTTCACTCTCCCATTGAATCCTTTCTGCCTGACGGCCGCCCGGCCTGACGCCCCCAGGGTTCTCGATGGGCAGATAGATTAAAACACGCCCCTACCCCTGTGGCAATTTCCAGCCCCAAGGCTCTGCTCATCTTGTGACCCGGCGCTCGCTGAACTTGGCGAGGCGGCCCTGCAGAGTTCACTCGGATGTCACGGTCCGGCCTGCAGGGGTCACAGGCGGGTCAGGCCTGAGGATTGGGACTGGGCCCCTGGTCACGCCCCCGCTTGCCAGCGTCGCTCACCGGCCACAGACACTGTTCAGAAAGGGGCGGCCCCGAGATATCTGAGCATTACCTCTAGAAATCTCGGTTCCTGCAGGAGTCCAGAAGTTAGCTGGCGCACCAGTTACAGTCGCCAGATCGTTAGAAGAAACGACAGTGCGAGAGACCCTTTTCTAGAGCTTCTGAAATGCCAAGTAGGGTTATGGGGAAACGCCGACTCTTCCAAACACGTGGCGACCCGTGCTTGGAGCGTTGCGGGGTCTGCGCGGTCCCTACGTCCGCAGATGGTTTCCGATCCCGCTGGCTTTGGGGACCACCGCGGGAGGGGCACGTATTTAACAGCTCTCAAGAATAAAGTTTCTCATCTGCCTGGGACGCTTTCCAAAGCGTGAGGTGGGCTCGTGCGAGAGCCGGTGTTCAGTTTTAAACAAACGTACGTTATTCTGTTTTGTTTTCGGCCCGGCTGGGTGCGTTCCGCTCCCAAACCAATGGAGCGTGTGGCCCCGCCTAGTGGGAAGCCGTGCGGCTTGGCCGGGTGGGAAGAGGGGATCGCACGTGCGCTTCCCGCAGGGTCCGAGTTCTAGGCGTCCGTCGGCAGCACCGGTTACCAATGTATTTGGGCAAAGGCCAGCACACTCGCTCCCCAGTTGGGATTCCAACACTCCCACTGGCGGCCTGCAGAGTGCCCATCTCACCCGGGGGGTGGCTTTAGGCAGAGTAGGAGCCCGAAGAGCCAAGGAAGGCTCCAGGGACGGTAGCCCAGGTCACTCCGGTATCCTGTGCAGCCCAGCATGCCTGGAGCTGGAAACAGTATTTGCAACTGAAAGCCCGCTTGGAAACTCACAAACTACCCCGAGGTGTGGAACGGTCAGGAATGACCGCTTCCAAATTAAGGAGGAGGAGCAGGCGCAGGGATGTGTGGTGACTTGCCCAAAGTGATGCTACGAGAGATGGAGCCAGGACGCGGGTCCAGACCCCTGGACTTCCCTTCCGCTGTCTCTGTCTCGTTATCCAAGCCCCCATCCCCCTCTGCCCAGCCGGGGCTGCACGCCTCAGGTTATCGGAATCCGGCCGGCTGTGGCCAGACGGCAGAGCGCCGGTCGCCGAGCCATGGAGGAATTGCCCCTGCGGTCTCCCAGGGTTGGGGCTGACTTGTGCAGGTTTGCACCCGAGGGACCTGGAGGCTGTCTTGTACCCTTAAATTGGACCTCCATGACTCCCCTTGAGGGGGTTGGGTAACTGGGATCCAGGATCCTGCCTGGTTCCCCGCGGCTCTCCCAGGGGTCCTGGCCGGATCTTCCGAAGAGTTGGGAAGCCCCCGTTTTGCTCGGCTTATGGACCTCAGTTTCCCCATCAGTGGGATGAAGCAGCTTGACGATCCCTGCACGCACTTCCCTTTGCTTCCTTAGCAGGTGGAAGGGAGCCCACGCGGCGCCCGTAATTGGAAAATCGGGGAAGGCACCTCTGTTCTGGGACCGCCCGTCGGACCCGACAGGAGGGATTCCAGAGAGACTGCCAGGAAGCCCAGGGCTGGAGTTCACGCTCCCCGAGCTCCGGTCGGCCCCAGTCGCCACCTCGGAGCTCCACACACCTTGGATGGGGGAGGCGGGCTGCTCCTAAGTCCGCGCCCCAGGAGGCACGCTCCGGGGGAAGCCGCCACCGCGCCGCCTCTGCCTCCGCGCGGAACAAACGGTTAAAGATTTTGGGCAGCGCCTCGCGGGGGGAGGAGCCAGGGACCCAATCCGCAATTAAAGATGAACTTTGGGTGAACTAATTTGTCTGACCAAGGTAACGTGGGCAGCAACCTGGGCCGCCTATAAAGCGGGCGCGTGGTTGGGTTGGGAGTGCTGGCGGTGGCGGCAGGTGGCGCGGGCGGTCGCGGCGCGCTATGGGGCTCCTGGCGCTCCTGGCCAGTGCTCTCTGCACCTTCGTGCTCCCGCTGCTGCTCTTCCTGGCGGCGATCAAGCTCTGGGACCTGTACTGCGTGAGCAGCCGCGACCGCAGCTGCGCCCTCCCTTTGCCCCCCGGAACTATGGGCTTTCCCTTCTTTGGGGAAACATTGCAGATGGTGCTACAGGTAAGGGAGCTTGGGGCGGGACAGGACGATTCTCTGGACTCGGCTCCGGGCTTCCACTGAAGCCCGGGCAAGCGCCCACGGGAGGACGTGACTACGGCTAGGATCTGGGCAAACCCGAGGCGCGGAGCTCCCCGGCGCCCCCTCACGCCCGCCTCTCCACCGCTTTCCTTTCGCAGCGAAGGAAGTTCCTGCAGATGAAGCGCAGGAAATACGGCTTCATCTACAAGACGCATCTGTTTGGGCGGCCCACGGTGCGGGTGATGGGTGCCGACAACGTGCGGCGCATCTTGCTCGGGGAGCACCGGCTGGTGTCGGTCCACTGGCCCGCATCGGTGCGCACCATCCTGGGCTCCGGCTGCCTTTCCAACCTACACGACTCCTCGCACAAGCAGCGCAAGAAGGTGAGGGCGGAGGTGAAGGCTCCTGGACCGGAAAGGGGACCCCAGTCGCCGGAGGGGCTCATGCAGAGAGATGCTGGGCGAACGCTAGCTGCAGGAGGCGTCGGCTAGGACCCTTTCCAGCCCAGTTTAGCTTTCACAGCCAGGAAGTGCCTTGGGTCTGGAGGAGCTGGGGTGTTTGGAAGGGGTCCCCGGAAGATGAGAGGAATGGGACCGGGTTTTAACATTCTCCCCTCCTTGGGGCTCAGGTAATAATGCGGGCCTTCAGTCGTGAGGCGCTCCAGTGCTACGTGCCGGTGATCGCCGAAGAAGTAGGCAACTGCTTGGAGCAATGGCTGAGCTGCGGCGAGCGGGGCCTCCTGGTCTACCCCCAAGTGAAGCGCCTCATGTTCCGCATCGCCATGCGCATTCTGCTGGGCTGCGAGTCCCGTCTGGCCAGCGGCGGGGACGCCGAGCAGCAGCTCGTGGAGGCCTTCGAGGAAATGACCCGCAATCTCTTCTCCTTGCCCATCGACGTGCCCTTCAGCGGGCTGTACCGGGTAATGGCGTCATGCAGGGTACGGAGCTAGGGGAAGGGGGTGCGGGTGCCCGCTCTAGCTCACCGCGGTGCGCTCTCTGCGCTCAGGGCATGAAGGCGCGGAACCTCATCCATGCGCGCATCGAGGAGAACATTCGCGCCAAGATCTGCGGGCTGCGGGCGGCCGAGGCTGACGCAGGCTGCAAAGATGTGCTGCAGCTGTTGATCGAGCACTCGTGGGAGAGGGGGGAGAGGCTGGACATGCAGGTGAGTGGCAGCTCCAGAAGGAGCACTGCGGAGTTTGGGCTCCTGGTTTTCCAAGTGCGATCCCTGGGACCCCCAAAGCGCAAGCCTGAGGCCCAGCTTCCCAGAGCGGTCAGCCTTCACAGACCTCTCCAACCCCCCCCCCCGCACCCCCCCTCCCCCGCTTCCGCGATGGGATAGGCCCTATCACAGGGGAAGTTGAGACGCCGGGTAGGAGAGGAACAGGGAGCATCCCCAAACTAACCCTTCTTCCAGGTGTTAAAGGGAAAGTTGGAATTTGCCAAATGTAAATAAAGAATCTTAGGCGAGTTTAATACAATTAAGGCTTTAATGCAAGGGTTCCCGGTAGAGTGGGATTTTACTGGCCTTCCTGCTTCAGCTAAACTAATAGGACGTTGCATTTTCTTAAAAAAAAAAATGTTGCTTTCCTTGATTTTCTGTCAGCAAAACTTAGCCCTTCTCCTCTTCCCTCCAGAACCCTCAGTTGGGTTCTGAGTAATTATTAACCCCTCTGTACAATTACACGCAGACTTGTACAAATGTTCATCTTTCTCCACTTTCAGGCACTAAAGCAATCTTCCACCGAACTCCTCTTTGGGGGACATGAAACCACCGCCAGTGCAGCCACCTCTCTGATCACTTACCTGGGGCTCTACCCTCATGTTCTCCAGAAAGTGCGAGAGGAACTGAAGAGTAAGGTAGGGGTTCTTATTACTTTAAGAAATCCGCTGCTCCCTAGCTAACTTCCGAATAAGTAAGTGTGCTGCCTTTGCTGAGTATTGTAAAGTGTGGGTCCCAGGGGTGGTGGGTGAACCAGTGGGGAAAGAATTCTCTTTGTGAATAAGAAGGGAGGAATCTTGAGCTCGATCCCGCTCAGGCAGGGTTTGACCTTGTATTCCAACCCTATCGCCACCTCTTGCAGAACCTTGGAGATTTTCAGATAGGTTCCACTTTCTTGGATTTGTGTGTTCAAGGGCATGAATTAGGGGACTTCTGGGTAGGTAGCAGCCCGTGCTGGTGATGGGGGTGGGGAAGAAGCTTAGTGGTTCTAACTGGTGAGCAGCATTCTCTTGGAATTGTAAATAGACAGTGGATTTGGGCCAAGGGGTGGAGGCAAATGGTCACTAGCTGCTCAGTGTTTCCCCCTCCCCTTTCCCATCATGGGGCCCTTTGGGTCTAGTCTCCACGTAAGCCCTGTTTACATCTGTTGAGCTGATGTTATTGGAGCACAAAATAACCGTTCACCTCTGCATGGCTGTTTTGATAGGATTTACTTTGCAAGAGCAATCAAGACAACAAGTTGGACGTAGAAACGTTGGAACAGCTTAAATACATTGGGTGTGTTATTAAAGAGACCCTTCGGCTGAACCCCCCAGTTCCAGGGGGGTTTCGGGTTGCCCTTAAGACTTTTGAATTAAATGTAAGTTAAAAGTTCTCTCCTCCCCTTTTGTTGTGGTTTTACATCTCCCCTTGCTTCCCTGCGCATTGGCTTAAATTCCTTCATGCTTTTGATAACAGTGTCCTGCCCTAAGTGGACATTTCAGCAACCTGAATGTCTGTCTGCCTGTCTTTCCCTCCCACCTTTCCTTTTAACTCATAACTCTTTCAAAGAGATCGGTGATAACTTTTTGTTGTTGAAAGTTAGATTTCAGTTTGCCAGCCTTCAGGACTTCTTCATCTTTTGCAGGGATACCAGATTCCCAAGGGCTGGAATGTTATCTACAGTATCTGTGATACTCACGATGTGGCAGACGTCTTCACCAACAAGGAGGAATTTAATCCTGACCGATTTATGCTGCCACACCCTGAGGATGCATCCAGGTTTAGCTTCATTCCATTCGGAGGAGGCCTTAGGAGCTGTGTAGGGAAGGAGTTTGCAAAAATTCTTCTCAAAATATTTATAGTGGAGCTGGCCAGGCATTGTGACTGGAGGCTTCTAAATGGACCTCCTACAATGAAAACCAGTCCCACCGTGTACCCTGTGGATGATCTCCCTGCAATGTTCACCCGTTTCCAGGGGGAAATCTGATGGCGGGAATGCCTAGGCCTCGGACTTATTGGAAATGTACATATGAGTTTTTACATAGTGTCATGTTGATTCTATTATATTTAATTTCTAAATGTATATTATAATATTTATGTGTCTCTACTACAGTACTACAGTCTTTAAATATTAAAATAATGAATTTTGTATAGTTTCCAAATAAAGTAAAATTTGAAGGTGCTTGTCTTGTATTTAAGATTCTTGTGTGGGAAAACTCACTGGTTTAATATTTGTACTTATTATATTTAACCAGATTTCTAAATGTCTACACACATGGCTTTATTTGTCATCTGTGCATATCTACTTTCTGTGAGGAAGACACTTAAGCTGTTTTTTCTTTTAACAGTTATTAGAAAACATATATGTGGATGTGCGTGTTAGTCTAAAGGTAAATTTCCCTATCTATCAAAGATAATTTTAGATTGGGAGGGGATTGTTTTACTTTAGAGAAAGGTGACTTTGAAAAGATAACACTTTTGAGAACAACCATATTCTAATATAACACCTTCAGCCATAAATTCTATATTTAATAACGTTTCTATGTTGTGACACATCACCACAACTTTCCTGAAGTCAGGGTTTTAGGTGAGACAAAACCAGTCACTCCAGTTATTGACTAAAGTGAGACCAAAAATCACTGGTGTGTTTCCTTTACTCAGAAGTTGCCATAAAAGCAGTATTGGGAAAGGCCAGTCTCTGGTTCAGATAAGTGAGTCCAGGTTTTCTTTATTGAAAATAAGGCAGGAGGAGTAGATTTAGCAAACTGACAGATAAAGTTTTTATCTATGCTGGGCAATAGGGTGTGAGCCTGACATGACTGATAAAATGGCCCAGTCATGACCCTGTGAACCTTGGCTAACCCCCGTGAAAGCACAGTTTTGTCACATTTCTGACTCTGGCATAGCCATGTTCTGAGCTGAAGGCCAGACTCCATCCAGAAAGGTTAGCCCCGGTGACTTGCTTATGCAAGCACATTTTCCGTTTTGAAATGGCACATTCTGCTTACTGAACCTCTGATGGCTTGTAGGTTTTGGACTTTAAAGTTTTCATTGCAATTTTAGGATTTGGCAATGCTGCAGAAACTGGGTGGTCTAAATAGGTGTTTGAAAAGGGTCTGTCTACAATTAGAGTTACATGTTCTACCTGACTTTAGTGTTTTAGGTAGAACTTCTATTGTACTTCTTGTTGGAACCCTTTGATTTTTAAGGGGTGTTTACAGAACTTATAGTGCCCATAATAACCTTAAAATACCTTTCTTTAAAAAGGAGAGACTGCGCTGTGCAGAGGTGACCCCTCCCCCGATAGCAGTTGCCATGGATCATTCCAACCAGGAGCACACTGGCTGGAGGACATTATCTCAGATAATTTATACAAGGCCAGTTGTTAAGGGCTTCAATACTTGTTAGTTTGCCAGAAAACAGCCTTTCAAAACGTTTTTGGTGACTCCATGACCGCCTGTCTCTTAAAAGCAGAGAGTAGAAAGAAATTTGAACCATTTTAGCATATAATTCAATTTTTAAAATCCAGCTTAATTTTTTATCTGGAGAGCTTTGAGGAAAGTGCTCTGGCTTGCATTTCTCAGGGCTACATTAAGCCCAATTACACTCATTGATTACAGAGCATTGCAGAATTCACCTTGAAAATACGTTAAAAATATAATCTTTGTTAATGTGCTTAGTGCTGAGTCAAGGCAGTTGAGAGTGTGAGGCAGAATCAATGCTCGTGGGCTGTCATATTGTGTATTAAATGGGCCTGGGTCACATCTATCTGGGGCAAGCATGTTTTATGGCACAGGCACCTCCGCCCCATGGAGAAGTGTTTTGGGAGGAGGTCATGATGCTAGAGTGAGACTTGCCCAAAGTTGCGGAAGGCAGGGAGACCACTGTGGAAAAGGACTCTTAGGAGCTCCCAGGGGCATGCACACGATGGAAGGGCACATGGCAGGGACGGGTGGATCGGCCAAGCTGGTGAGGTTGATGCCCTCTGCCTCCCCTTCACACATGCCCTTTGCACTGGCCACCTCTCATCCCCTGATCTTCAATCAGGGGTGTGGTGCCACCAATGACAGGCCATTGTCCAGGCTGGCATGTGAAAGCCTTCAGCTGGGTCTGTAATTTGCATTCAGAGGGACTGTAGTCTTCACCTCACTGAGCCCTTGGAGGCCCAGAGAGGGATTGTGATTTGCCTGGGGCCACCAGGGAGTGGCAGAGCAAGGACCGGCCTCTTGCTGCTTCCCCACCCTTCCACCCTTTTTTTTTCTTAACAGCTAATAACACCTGCCTAATTCCTCTCCAACTCTCTGCTGCGGACAACTACACCCAGGCGTCTCCACCCCCTAACTTCCCTTCCTATTCCCTGCCACCAGGCCCCTGCCCTGTGACAGCCTAGAGATCAATTCTCTTACAGGCCATCAGAGGCAACTGGTAAAATGGGAGCAGTGACAGGGAGTGGCTACTCCCCCAGATCTCTAATCTCCTGAGAGGTTTCAGGGTGCTTTTCGCACCTTGCCACCCCCCAGAGGTCCACAAGGGGGCGGGCTTCTCCCTTCTATGCCAAGCGCAGGTCCCAGTGGTTTCCCCCACCAGTGTCCACGAAATCCAGCTTCCACAGACTCTGGCCCAGGGCCCTGCGTTTACGCCAGACAGTGAGAGGCTACAGACCACTTAGGGCTTAGCACAGGGGTGGGCCAACTTTTTGACTTGAGGGCCACAATGGGTTCTTAAACTGTACCGGAGGGCTGGAACAAAAGCATGGATGGAGTGTTTGTGTGAACTAATATAAATTCAAAGTAAACATCATTACATAAAAGGGCACGGTCTTTTTTTAATTTTATTTCAATAGTTTTATTCATTTCAAACATTTTAACAAGAAGAATGTAAACACTAATTATTATAATTTGAAACTTCAAAAGATGGAGGAATCATAGCACAATAACATACCTTATATTGAAGATGGCAAAGGCAAAATAAAAATTGCCTAACAAAGGAAAGGTACAAAAGCCTTTCAAATTAAACTTAAATATAATAAAATAATTTAAAACTAAAACAAATAGAAAAGAACAAAATGTGGAGGGGAATAATGGCGGCGGAATAGACAGACGTGTTCCGAGCCTTGTCCCGGAGCAGAAAGAAAGAACAGCTGAGGGACGCACAAGGAGTGTTTGTTGGCTGGTTGGGAGACAGCTGAATTCCAGAAGGAGGTGGGGGACTGCTGAACGGGGTTCCCCAGACCTGGCAGCACCAACTGCGGCTGGGTCCCCTCCCGGAGCTGCGGGCTTGGACGCGGAGTCTGCGCCATCTTGATCCGGAAAGTGGAGCTTATCTGAAGCCTGAGAATCCACAACTGCGGCACCCACGGAACAGCTGCGAGCCCCAGAACAACGCTCCCCAACTGGCGCAAGCACACGGGTTCAGAGGAGCTCTACACTCCACCACGGAAAGATCAGATTTCGCCTGGGATAAGGTGAGGTCTCTGGTCCCGGCGGGAGAGAGGAACGCGCGTTTTGCGGGAGCTGGAGGACCAGGGAAGTCTGTGCCTAGAAAAATCCGTGGCTGTAGGGGCTGGCGTGATCTGTGATTGTGGAAAGGGGTCCTCAGAGCTGCTAAGAGAAGGGCACTCTAAAAAGCAACCCATTTTGATCTGAAGTGCAGGGACACCCTAAGAATTTCAGGCTGTCCAGACTTACGCGCAGCCCGTGCGCTCCCTTTGTGCCTGGGTTTACTCGCAGTCCTGGAGTTCGCACACTTGGGCTTTTTCCTCTTCAAATCCTTGCTTCTGATTACTAAGCCCAATACATAGGATCACCCAGTTGGGGACACCCTGGGAGACTGCAGGGGAAAGTTGTTTTTCTGGAACCTGGGGATCGGAGCGGGGAGTGACCATCAGAGAGTCAGCTCTGAGGCAGACCACGCCCACAGGCCAGTGGCAGTGCCACAGGGAAAGAAGGCTCTAACACTGCCTAGAGAGGCCATAGATAGACCCGGAAGTCAATCCAGAAACACTGCCACCCAGGGGCTGAATCACAAATTGACTCTTGTGTAATCAAAAATAAAGGAATACGAGAAATTAAGACACACCGCCTGCGTAAAATCAGGACTGGCTTACAACACCGAAGAGCAGTGGATCGCAGGGAACTGCAATACTGTCTGGACTGAGAAACAGGCGTGCCAAACAGAAAAACAGAGGAAGTGAATGACCTTCACTACTTCACATTTTATTTTTACCTTTTATTTTTTTATTTTTTTATTTTTTTTTATTTTCATTTTTTGCATCTTTTAATCAAGAAATTTTTTTTTCTTTTTTCATCACTTGATTTTACCTTTTTAATGATTACATTTTTATTTTCAATCCGTATTATTACTACTGCTATTTTATCTTTTTTTTTTTTTAAAGTGTCATTTTATTTTCTCTTCATTTTATTTTGGGATTAGGGTTCTACATTCTATTTTTTATCTTTCCTTTAGCATCGTTTTACTCTATCTCAACTCTACCTTTAGGCCATCACTCTCTTCCTAACCTCCCCCTTTTCAGTGTCCTGTTTGTCTTACCCTTTTACTGCTTTAGATTTTCCCTATTCTTTCTGTTTACCCCTTGTTAAAATTTCACCCTACTTACATATCTAATCTCCAATCCCCTGCTCCAAGTCCACATACACCTCTCCCTTCGCTGTCTGAGCTATCCATAAACTTGTCCTTCTCTCTGTCCTTTTGTTGTTGTTTGCTTGAATGTAGATTATATCCAATTTTTATGCTGTTTTTGTGAGATTGTTTTGCTTATTCTTCTTTTGTTTATTTTTTTGTTTGTTTTGTGCTTCAGCTTTCCCTTGCCTCAATCCATATTAGTTGGTGTTGTAGTTTGTATTAATCCCCAGGCACTTGTTGCTGGCATTTGCTGGGATTAGTGATTGTTCTATTGGAGTTTTATCCCCAATATATATAGTCTGTTCCCCTTTCTCTCTTAGTCACTTTCTTGTCTCTCTTACTTTTTTTTTTCTCTTTACTTTCCCTTTTCCCAATTTCATTTTCACACTCCTTTTTTCTTTTTTTCTTTCTTTCTTTCTTTTTTCCTCTTCTTCTTTCTCTCCTATCACCTAATTTGCCTTTCTCTGGTGGTCACCTTTATTGGAGGTTATTAATATCGTGAATACATTCCTGTTCAGTGCCTTGTGAGTTGTACCTGGTAGTGCTGTATTTTGTGCCTTTAAATCAACCCAGGAGAGAGAGAACTACATAACCAGACACCCAGAGAAGAGAGACCATGGGGAGACAAAGAAGCAGCCCGCATATGAAAGAAAAGCAGGCATCACCAGAAAAGGAAGTAAACGAAATGGAGGCAAGCAACCTTCCAGAAAAAGAATTCAGAGAAATGGTCATAAGGTGGCTGAAAAGAATGGAAGACAAATTCGACAATATGAGCAAGAACCAAGAGGAAATGAAGAAGAACCAAGAAGAAATGAAAAATGACATCGCTGCTGTAAAGAACTCAATAGAAAGCATCAAGAGTAGACTAGAAGAAGCAGAGGACCGCATCAGTGAGCTAGAAGACAAGATGGAAAAAAATACCCAAGAAAAGCAACTTCTAGAAAAAAAAATTAAAAGGCAGGAGGAGAGTCTAAGGGAACTTTGGGACAACACGAAACAAAACAACATCCGCATAATAGGGGTTCCAGAAGGAAAGGAAGCTGAGCAAGGAATAGAAAACCTCTTTGAAGAAATAATGACAGAAAATTTCCCAGATATAGGGAAGAAAAAACCCACACAAATCCAAGAAGCTCACAGAGTCCCAAGCAAAATGAACCCCAAAAGACCGACGCCAAGGCACATTATAATTAAATTGGCAAACACCAACGACAAAGTAAGAATCTTAAAAGCAGCAAGAGAGAGACAGAAAGTTACATACAAAGGAACCCCCATCAGACTAGCAACTGATTTCTCAACAGAAACTCATCAGGCCAGAAGGGAATGGAATGAAATATACAAAGTCATGCAAAGGAAGGGGCTGAATCCAAGAATACTGTACCCAGCAAGGCTGTCAATCAAAATTGAAGGTGAAATCAGGAGCTTCACAGACAAAAAAGGACTAAGGGAATTTATTACCACCAAACCAGCAATGCAAGAAATGCTAAAGGGTCTACTGTAAAAAAAAAAAAAAAAGAAAGAAAGAAAGAAACAGGAAGCGAAGAAGTAACACAGGGGTAAAGAATAGGAATGGCGACAAATAAGTACCTATCAATAATAACTTTAAATGTAAATGGATTAAATGCCCCAATCAAAAGACATAGGGTAACAGATTGGATAAGAAAACACGACCCATATATCTGCTGTCTACAAGAAACCCACCTCAGAAAAAAAGACGCACACAGACTGAGGGTGAAGGGATGGAAAAAGGTTTTCCAGGCAAATGGAACTGAAAAAAAAGCTGGGGTAGCAATACTTATTTCTGACAAATTAGATCTCAAACTGAAGGACATAACAAGAGATAAGGAAGGCCATTTCATAATACTAAAGGGAGCAATCCAACAAGAAGAAATAACTCTGGTAAACATATATGCACCCAATACAGGAGCACCCAAATACATAAAAAAACTCCTGGAGGATATTAAGGGAGACATTGACAGCAATACAATCATAGTAGGAGACTTTAATACCCCACTATCACCATTGGACAAATCCTCTAAAGAAAACATCAGCAAAGAAACATCAATCCTAAATGACTCACTAGACCAGATGGAATTAATTGACATCTTCAGAACATTTCACCCCAAAGCCACAGAATATACATTCTTCTCAAGCGCACATGGGTCATTTTCAAAGATAGACCATATGTTGGGACATAGGCAAAGTCTCTTCAAATTCAAGAAGATAGAAATCATATCAAGCATCTTCTCAGACCACAGTGGCATAAAACTGGAAATCAACTACAATAAAAACAACCCAAAGAAATCAAACACATGGAGACTAAACAGCATGCTATTAAACCATGACTGGGTTACCAGAGAGATCAAAGAAGAAATAAAAAACATCATGACAACAAATGACAATGAAAACACTACAATCCAAAATCTATGGGACACAGCGAAAGCAGTCTTGAGAGGGAAGTTCATAGCTCTACAAGCCTACTGCAAAAAACAAGAAACAGGGGTAATAAATTACCTAACCCAACAACTCAAAGAGTTAGAAAAAGAGCAACAAGAAAAGCCCAGTGTAAGCAGAAGGAAGGAAATAATAAAGATCAGAGCACAGATAAACGACATAGAGACCAAAGAAACAATACAAAAGATCAACAAAACCAAGAGCTGGTTCTTTGAAAGGATAAACAAGATTGATGAACCTCTAGCCAGGCTCACCAAGAAGCAAAGGGAGAAGACCCAAATAAACAAGATCAGGAATGAAAGAGGTGAAATAACAACAGATCCCGCCGAAATACAAAGGATTGTTAAAAAATACTACGAACAACTCTATTCCAACAAACTGGACAACCTGGAGGAAATGGACATATTCCTAGAAAAATATAACCTTCCAAAACTCAATCAGGAAGAATCTAAACAGCTCAACATGCCAGTAACTATGGAAGAAATTGAAGCAGTCATCAAAGAGCTTCCGGCAAACAAAAACCCGGGGCCAGACGGCTTCACAGGAGAGTTCTACCAAACATTCAAGGAAGAACTAAAACCTATCCTCCTCAGACTATTCCAAAAAATTCAAGAGGAAGGAACACTTCCCAGCTCCTTCTATGAAGCCAGCATCACCCTAATACAAAAACCAGATAAAGACAACACAATGAAGGAGAATTACAGGCCAATATCCCTCATGAATGTAGATGCCAAAATCCTCAATAAAATTCTAGCAAATAGGATCCAGCAGTACATCAGAAAGATCATACACCATGACCAAGTAGGATTTATCCCAGGAATGCAAGGATGGTTCAATATCCGCAAATCAATAAATGTGATACATCACATAAACAAATTGAGAGATAAAAATCACATAGTCATATCAATTGATGCAGAAAAAGCATTTGACAAAATCCAACACCCTTTCTTGATAAAAACTCTCAACAAGGTGGGAATAGAAGGATCATACCTCAACATCATAAAAGCTATATATGATAAACCCACAGCTAACATCATACTCAATGGGCAAAAACTAAAACCATTTCCCCTAAGAACAGGAACAAGACAGGGATGCCCACTCTCACCACTCCTGTTTGACATAGTACTGGAAGTATTAGCCACTGCAATTAGACAAGAAGAAGAAATAAAAGGCATCCAAATTGGAAAAGAAGAAGTAAAGCTGTCCTTAATTGCAGATGACATGATATTGTACATAAAAAACCCGAAAGACTCCATCAAAAAACTAACAGACTTAATAAATGAATTCGGCAATGTAGCAGGATACAAAATTAACACCAAGAAATCTATGGCATTTCTATACACCAACAATGAACTTACAGAAAGAGAGACTAAAAAAGCAATCCCATTTTCCATCGCACCAAAAAAATTAAGATACTTAGGAATAAACCTAACCAAGGAGGTAAAAGACCTATATGCAGAAAACTACAGGACACTGAAAAAAGAGATAGAGGAAGATGTAAACAGATGGAAGAGCATACCATGTTCATGGATTGGTAGAATCAACATCATTAAAATGTCCATACTACCCAAAGCAATCTATAGATTCAATGCACTCCCCATTAAAATACCAACGGCGTATTTCACAGACCTAGAAAGAACTCTCCAAAAATTCATCTGGAATAAAAAAAGACCCCGAATAGCCACAGCAATCCTGAGAAAGAAGAATAAAGTAGGAGGGATCTCAATACCAGATTTCAAGCTGTATTACAAAGCCACTGTCATCAAAACAGCCTGGTACTGGCACAAGAACAGACATATAGATCAATGGAACAGAATAGAGAATCCAGATATCGACCCAAACCAATATGCGCATTTAATATTTGACAAAGGAGGCATGAGCATACAATGGAGTCAAGACAGTCTCTTTAATAAATGGTGTTGGGAAAATTGGACAGATACATGCAAAAAAATGAAACTAGATCACCAACTTACACCATACACAAAAATAAACTCAAAATGGGTACAGGACTTAAATATAAGACGGGAAACCATAAAAATACTAGAGGAATCCACAGGCAGCAAAATCTCAGACATATGCCAAAAGAACTTTTTCAGTGATACTGCCCCTAGGGTAATGGAAGCCAAACAGAAAATAAACAAATGGGACTACATCAAAATAAAAAGCTTTTGCACAGCAAAAGAAACCATCAACAAAACAACAAGAAACCCCACTGTATGGGAGAACATATTTGCAAATGGTATCACTGATAAAGGTTTAATTTCCAACATCTACAGGCAGCTTATACAACTTAATAAAAGGAAGATAAATGATCCAATAAAAAAATGGGCAACGGACCTAAATAGAAGCTTTTCGAAAGAAGACAGAAGGAAGGCCAAGAGACACATGAAAACATGCTCAAAGTCACTAATTATCCGAGAGATGCAAATCAAAACAACAATGCGATACCATCTCACACCTGTCAGAATGGCTATCATCAACAAATCAACAAACGACAAGTGTTGGCGAGGATGCGGAGAAAAAGGAACCCTCGTGCACTGCTGGTGGGAATGCAGACTGGTGCAGCCACTGTGGAGAACAGTATGGAGTTTCCTCAAAAAACTGAAAATGGAACTCCCATTTGACCCAGTAATCCCACTCCTAGGAATATATCCTAAGAAACCAGAAACACCAATCAGAAAGGATATATGCACCCCTATGTTCATAGCAGCACAATTTACAATAGCTAAGATTTGGAAACAGCCTAAATGCCCATCAGCAGATGACTGGATCAGAAAACTATGGTACATCTACACAATGGAATACTATGCTGCCGTAAAAAAGAAGGAATTACTACCATTTGTAGGCACTTGGATGGAATTAGAGAACATTATGCTAAGTGAAATAAGCCAGTCAATGAAAGAAAAATACCACATGATCCCACTCATTTGGGGATAATGAAAAACATTATAAACTGATGAACAAAAAGATAGTTACAGAGGCAGTAAAGCATCAAACAGACTGTCAAATTACAGTGGTAAGGTTAGGGAGAGGTGGGGGAAATAAGAGATCAACTGAAGGACTTATATGCATGTATATAAGAGTAACCAACGGATGCAAAACATTGGGGGGTGAGGGCATATATGGGAGTGGGGTGGGGGTCGGGGGCAATGATAAGATATGTACACATATAATACCTTAATAAAAATTTGAAAAAAAAAAAAAAAAAAAAAAAAAAAAAAAAAAAGAAAAGAACAAAATGTGTAAACAGTAAATTAAACATTTTCTTTAGTGCAACTTCCAAATTATGCCCGGGACGTAGATGTAGATGGCAATGTAGACTGGGTTGAAAGGTTTTTGGTCTTTAAAACATCAACTTCAGTGGGAACAGTGTTGTTGGTCTCCTTTTTAGCTAATGCTCTGATACTGTGCTCTCCAGGGGCGTGTCTCCCTACATCACCACCATAACGTGTCTACGCATTCCCAGGGTGATGTCGGGGACGCGTCCGCGGGCATTACAAGGAGCCTCTGGAAGATTGAGAGGTTGTTCCTTCTACTGAATGGGCGGATATAAATCCGCCCACTCAGAAGAAGGCGCTGCGGCCGTGTTTCCTAACGTTGCCATGTTAACACTGCTGCTGGTGAAGGAGCGGAGGGGAGAGCAAGAGAACCCTCCGCTCTTTTGGCTCCGCGGGCCTGATAGAACAGCCGAAAGGGCCAGATCCGGCCCGCGGGCTGTAGTTTGCCCATGGCTGGCTTAGCAAATACTCAGCCTCAGTTCTGCTCAAGGCTGCCTGGCCTCTCTGGGAGGGTCACCCCAGGCTGGGTCGATCCAGCCCCGTCCACTGGGGCTCCCAGTCAGCTGGTTCCTGTTTCCAGTGTTGCCCACATTCTGCCCATGCTCTGACCTGTGTGGCTCTCACTACCCTTAGAAAACAGCTCTCGGTGTGGGAGAAGCAGGAAGCATGTTTTTCAAAGGACATGAGCACACTAGTCAGTGTTCAGATGACCTTAACCAGGTCGAGGAGCCATCCCCCCAAAGCATGGTGTGAGGAATTAGGGGTGTTTAGAGATATTTTGATGGCCTGACCTTCAAATAAAGGGCTGCTGCAGAAAATCTGGGTTCGGGCCTGTTCTGAAGGACAGAGCATGCACTTGGGACGGTCCGTGAGAAGGAGATGTGAGCACCAC
Source organism: Plecotus auritus (assembly GCF_963455305.1). Lineage (NCBI taxonomy): Eukaryota > Metazoa > Chordata > Mammalia > Chiroptera > Vespertilionidae > Plecotus > Plecotus auritus. Next base: position 25,316,283 of record NC_137783.1, on the reverse strand, counting down.
GTAAGGAAAACATTCTGAGACAACTGGAGCCCTTCGGTGATGACACGGCTGCCTGTGAGAGAGCAAGCTCCCAGTCACTGAGGCATCCGAACAGGAGCTGGATGACTAAGCCGCCGCAGGACTCTGACACGGAGGGAGAGCTGGGTTAGGATGATGAGAGTGATTCTCTGAGAGTTGGTTCTGTATGAATTCAGTTCCTCACACACCTCCTTTATGTTGAAATGCTAATGAACTCCAGTCTAGGGAGACAGGACATCTCCACATCCTCTTTGGGCAGCGTTCAGCAGTCCTTGGTGATCATTCTGCCAAACCTCCCAGGCAGATGTGTGGTGAGAGCCCAGGGCCCTGACCCATGACCTCAGATGCTGAGTTCCTGTGTTGATTGCTAGGGAACCTCTCCCTGCCTGGCGCCCTGGGGCTTCCAGCTTCAGCATCTGCTCCAGCACCCCTCTGGCCATCCCCCACCCCAGCTGTGCCATACTGACCATCCACTTGACCTGGCTTCTGGGGTAACACCCAGCAACATTCCCAGTGCTCCTGCTCCCGGTCTCTGAGATGCCACGCGTTGACATTGGACTGATCCCCACTGTCCTTTCTCTCCGCCTCCTGAAAAGACTCAAAGGCAGGAACTGTATCTCATCACTGGAATCTTGTAACAGTCTATTCTCACACTCTCCCCTGCCTTCTCCCCGGACAGGCTTGCACATAGTAGGTGTTCTTTGAGAGAGAAAGAGTCCTGGGCTGAGCCACACCATTCAGTTTATGTGTCTCCAGCTTTGCGGTGCCATATTTTTCTTTGAAAAGTGAAACTTTCACCCTTGGAAAATCTCAGTGGCCGCAAGCTTACACGGCTGTGGTTTAACAGCATGTCACATTCCTGAAACCAACGCTCCATGGGTATTTGGCCAAACAAGCTTTCCTTCGTTTGAAGTAGAGTCAACTTGAGTTAGAACCCTGGGACAGGGTGGAAACTTAGCCCTGCGTTACGCGGTGGGTTTTCTGGGTGAGAGTTATCATGTTGCAATATTCATAACCACCTACCCACAACACAGAAGCTGAGCCACAGTGCACGATTTCTCACCACTGCCCACCCTATCCCTGCTCCATGGAGAGGTTAGAATCTGTTCTCATTTCTGACCTTAGATTTTTACTTGAAGACACTAATAGGGTCACTTAACTCAAATACATTTCAAAAGAGTACAAGGTATTTTGCTTATAATAGATATGTGACTGAACACATTGACTGATTTATTAAGTCCAGTCCAGTGTAACAGTGACTTATTTAATGATTGAGGAGGGATTCTGTATTCTGAAATGGAAAGTTTTTTTAATGTCAATTAATCACAGACTTTTAGAACTAGAAGAGAGATCACCGATGCCCTGTAGTTTACACCCGAGAAATCTGAGGCTCAGAGAAATTTAAGGTCACAATGGAGAATCATCGGGACTGGCTGTCTGGTGTCCAATACATTGTAGGATTAGGCCTTAATTAAAAAAAAAAAAAAAACAACAACCACCCACCACATTGTTTACTTATATATGTGTCAGGAGAATATGGGCAGATGAGCAGATTATTTGAGACCAGATTGCTCCCAGGTTCTTGCTCCCCACTGTGCCTGTGAGTTGTGTGGCCCGCCACAGGACTTGATACAAAGCCTGACAGAGGTACAGACTGATGGCATTTCTGGTGGGGTTGGGGCTGGGTCTGCATGTTGGTAGAGCTGGACCCTCGGGCATTTTGAGCTCCTTCTGCTGAACATCAGAAAAAATGATTTCTGTTATGGGTTCAATTGTATTCCCTCACCCCCGCCCCCCACCCACCAAATTTGTTGAAGTCCTAACCCTCAGCACATCAGAATGTGACCTTATTTTGAAATAGGGTCTTCACAGAGGTAATCAAGTCAAAATGAGTTCTTAAGGTGGGCCCTAATCCAATCTGACGGGACTCCCTATAAAAAGGGGAAGTTGGACACAGGGACAGACAAGCACAGAGGGAAGATGATAAGACATACAAGAAGAACGCCACGTGAAGATGCAGGGCTATAGGGCTGTATTTACAATTTAAGGAGGGCCAAGATTCCTCACAAACCACTGGAAACCAGGAAGAGTCAAGGAAGACTCCACAATAGGTTTTAGAGGGAACCAACACCTTGACTGTTCTAGCCCCCAGGACCTCTCAGAACTGTGAGACAATACATTTCTGTTGTTGGTTCCCAGTTTATGGTACTTTTTTATGGCAGCCACAGGAAACTAGTACAGTTCCCAAAGGCAAGGAACCTTATATGTGAGAAACAGTGATTCTCAAACTTTAATATGTATCAGAATCCCCTGGGTTCCACTTGAGAGTTTTTGGATAGACCACATTGCCAGGCGATGCTGATGCTAATGCTGCTGGTCCTGAGACCATAGTGAGGACTCCTGGTGGAAAGGCTTCCCATCTCTAAGTCCAGGATCACAGACTCAGGAGGGCCAGCAGGTAATGTTACAAGGGACATGTGCCAGGGAGAGAGACGTCTGGGGGTTCTGGGTGTGCTGATGCAGGGTGTACCAGGCCCTTCTGGAGGGGCAGGAGCTGGTCGGCCCCTGCCTATCCTTGTCCTGTAGAATGAAAGCCCTACCAATGTTTAGAAGATGCTGGAAATTTAGATTTGCATGGAAATATCCTGTTTTCTAGATGTTGGAAACTAATTCACATTTTAAAAAATTACCCAGCCAAAAACAAATCAAAACAAAACACCCACACTTGTTTGTGGCCTGCTGGCTGTCAACTTCTTGGGTCTTTGATCATTGGGGAGTTTCCAGAGTGCTTGACTGAGGGTGGCTTCGCTGGGTGGTTCCTTCTCCGAGTCTCTCATCAGGTTGCAGTCAGGATGGTGGCTGGGGCTGCATCATCTGAAGGCTTGACTGAAGCTAGAGGATCCACTTCCAGGTTGGCTTCCTTACCCAGCTGTTGGCTGGAGGCCTCAGGACCTTGCTATACGGATCTCTTCATAGGACTTCTTGGGTGTCCTCACAACGTGGCAACTGGCTTCCCATAGAGCAGGTGATCTGCAAAACCAGTAAGACAGAAGCCTCAATTTATTTTCTTCCTTTTTAAAAAACATGCTTTTATTGATTTGAGAGAGAGAGAGAGTGGGGGGGGGGACATTGATGAGAGAGAGAAATATCGATTGGCTGCCCCCTGCACATCCCTTACTGGAGATGGAGCCTGCAACCCAGACATGTGCCCTGACTGGGAATTGAACCCTGACCTCTTGATGCATGGGACAGCGTTCAACCAACTGAATCATACCAGCCAGGGCCTCAATTTCTTTTATGACCTGGCCTTGGAAGTTGTTCTCCATCGTTCCCACAATATCCCATTGATTACACAGGTTACACCATCTAGTGTAAAGGACAGCCACATGAGGATGTGAATTCTTGGAAGGCAAGAATTATTTGGGCTTATCTCAGAGGCTGGCTATCACATCAGTTCTTGAGTACATGAGTAGACTCTTTTCCTGCCCTCTCTTTAAGCATTTTTATCTCTTTTCTGGGCAGTGTAATATTTTCTAATATTACCTAATAAGTATATCTAATATCATATAATAAATTTCATATTATCTAACATTATATCTATAGCTAGAGGCCCGGTGCAGGAATTCGTGCACAGGCGGGGTCCTGCTGGCCCTCCACGATCTGGCCGAGCTGGCTGGGGGGAGGGGCTGTGGGCAGATGGCTGGCCGCCCTTCCCCCCCCCCCCCCATCAAACTCCTGGTTGAGGGGACAATTTGCATATTAGCCTTTTATTATATAGGATAATAAAAGCATAATATGCTAATTAGACCGGACATCCTTCCAGGCGTCCTACCGGGCAACCCTCCGGATGAAGCCAGGGCTGCGAGGGATGCCCCAGTCCTGGGTGCCAGAGGAAGCCGGTGCCAGCAGCCAGGGGAAGGAAGGCCTACTCTTGCACGAATTTCATGCATGGGGCCTCTAGTAATAATATAATCAGATGATATTATCTAATAAATTAATAATTTCTAATTTCTAGTATTTTTAGTGTGACCTATCACCTATGGGCATTTACAGCTGCCATCGGAAAAATCTATTACAGAATTTCTCGGCTGGATAGAGTCTGAGGGGTCACCGGGACCAAGGTTGTAAGTTGGAGAAGTTTGGGTGGAGCCCGATAGACTGGGTATTTAAACTCTCCTGTTTGCCAAAGTCTCCAACCAGCCCACTTCACCCATTTATATTACTCTTCAGGCCTCTGAGATATCTGACCCCAATCCAATCCAACTGTCCTGGTTCCCTGAGACTCGGGTTTCAGTGGAAAAACTGGGACAGTCCTGGGAAAACTCAGATGCCCGGTCACCCTCATTAACCACAGTATCTGACAAATGAGGAAAATTCAGTTCAGACAGCAGATGTGCATTGATGAGATGCTTAGAACTCAAAGTGTGGTCCATGAACCAGCAGCAACTGCATCACCTGTTAGAGATGTAACAGCTCAGGCTCCACCCCAGGCCACCTGAATCAACTTGCAGTCTAACAAGAGTCCCAAGTGAGCCTTACCTACATTGAGGTCTGCGAGTCTCTGGATTGGAGCAAAACCTCAACGTGGGCTTGCTGAAGCTTCAGATTTGCTGTCCACGTGGGTAACAATTACTCACTTCTATTGTAGCAATCTGACCTTGATATGCACATCTCATTTTTTCTCTCTGCCTCCCCTGATTCCCCAAATAAAATGCACCTATCTATAATTTCATTGTTGGAAGGAACCTAAAAGTCCCATTCTCACCTGGGCTTGAGTGGTGGTTTCTAGAAACGGCTTTTGCGGTTGAAATTTTCCCACTCCCCAAACAAAATGCTATAAACAGCACAAATTAGGGGAGACTGCTGGGCATTTAGGTTATTTCCAGTTGCAAGATACCCCAAGCAATGTGTGCTAAGCACGTATTTTCGTATGTGCAGTCATACGTACAAACGAGTGCTTTATTTCTGTTGTATTGATTCTCAAAAGTGAGGTTGCTGGGTCAGCAAGGATGTGCATTTAAAACTGTAATGGATATCCAAAAAGGTGTCTGTCCAAAGAGGAGTGTTTGGAAAAAAAATAATAGTGCATTTATACTATGGCAAATGATGGAGCCATAGTGGTGTGACTGCAATAGACATTCCTCGACCTTGGAAAACAGCTCTGATATACTATTAAGTAGGGAGGATGAGTTGCAGAAGGACTTAGCTGATTGGGGAGGAGAACTGAGGGGAATATTTTGCAGAGATTTATCCCACTTTCTGAGTGCATTTATGGATGCTTCTTCTAGTTCTAAAACGATGTGCTGATTTTGTAATTAGGGATTTTAGAGAAAAAGTGAAGTTGCTGTGGCTGAAGTGAATGAGACCCCCACAGGTCACTCTCCCCTTTCTTCCAAGCCTTCCCACCTCCAGCCTCCCCCTTCTCTGCCTTCAGAAACAATGGCCCCCTTGCCAGTGTGAGCATCTGTTTGTCTGAGCTCAGGTCACTGCCGGGTGCTCTGGCTGCCAATTTCAAGGAGAGGGTAAGTCTGATCTCCTTCGGTCTAAGGGGCCTTTCCTCCCACCTTACTGGGAAAGCCCCCTTATAGGAGGTGTGTTGTACTGCAACTTAGCTCCTAATCAACAACTGAAGTGGAAAGTCTTACAGCCTTTTGAAAATCTCCCAGTGATTGGGAGCGGTTCTGAGTTAATTAACTACATGTATTTTTGTGGGGTGCAAGGAAAAGTAACAGCCAAAGCTCACTGAGCATTTACTGTACGTGCTAAGTACTTCGTATCGTTTCTTTCATTCTGACAACATTTCTATGAGGCAGGTACAAGTTTTAATACCCGTTTTATAAATGGAGCCACTGAGGAACAGAATGGTTATGTGACTTGCCCAGAGTCACACAGCTGGCAAGCTGTAGAGTCAGGATTGGAACCCAGGCTGGCTGTGTAAAAGGTTCTGATCACTACATTATACTGCCTCCAGGATTTTAATACCTGAAAGTGGCACTGATTTTATCTGGAATAAGAATGAAACCTACTGTCACTGATCACTTAATATGTGCCAGGCACTGTCCTAACTTCTATACTTCTATAATTAATTTAATTCTCACAACCCCAGATGAGAAAACTGAAACTCAGAGATATCAGCAGTTCACCGAGGTCCCTCAGCCTGGAAGGGGCCCAGTCAGAGTTCCAGCCCAGAGGGCCTGTCTCCAGAGCCCACACACTCAACTCGACACTCCAGAATCATCTGTCCCTTCTACTTATCAACACACCAACACACTTTTTCTTCTAGATTGATCTGAAAGCAGTTCTCTTGGGGGATATAGAACTTCAGGATAATTCAGCTGAAGTCATGGGTTTTATTTCAGTTTTTCATTTCATCTTGATGCTGAGAATCTAGCCGCAAGCTGATGTCAGCTAAAATAATTTAAATTAAAGCTGACCACTGTCATTTGTGAGGATTTGTTGGGGGGAAGTCTGAAAAGACAAAGGAGGTGTGTGTGTGTGTGTGTGTGTGTGTGTGTGTGTGTGTGTGTGTAATTGTGCAGTTCTTAATTTCCATCACTAGAGAAATGATGGGAAATAATAAGAAAGGGAAAAGAGATCAATAGCATTTTCTTGTTAAATTGTTGCACATATAAAGTATAAAGATATAGCTCTTTTGTGGGCAATTTATTCAAAGGAGAATTTTATTGCTAGAGGAAATGTGTTTTTCTAAGTGAAAATACAGTTTATCCTCAATCTGAATTGCAAATCCTTGCAAAAGCAAAGTGGGAAGGAAGGAAAATGCCTAAAGGGAATGAGTTCTTTCTACTTTGTTTTATAAAAACTTCCTGAGACAAGCCTTAAGAAATCATAATTATTTTTAAAAATTCAGGTATCCTCCTGATCGGCATATTTTAGATGAATCAAAATAACCAGATAATTTTATACAATATCAACTTGGTTTAAAATGGAAAAAAAGACACTCAATACTCTTGCAGCTGGATGATTGGAAGCAGAAAATTGCAGGGTGTGTTTGGCAAACTATGGCTCTAGAAATCAGATTTGTCTCGAGAGGATAAACCACACGATGGAGAACAGGGCTGGAGAAGTGGGGGAAGGAGGGATGAATTCACATTTGTTTGGTCCATGCTGAGCAGTGTGCTAAGTGATTTATATTTATATGTTTCCATAGTTCATCCTTCCATAGCAGTGAGCATCATTATACCCATTTTGCAGGGAGAATAACTAAAGCTCAAGAGAGTAAAGTGACTTGGCCCAAGTTCCCTAGCTCATAATTAGTTGTAAGGTTAATGTAAAAGTTCAGACAAGAGGAAGTGAGGACATGATTGGGTGTGTCAAGGAGGGACAGAAGCCAGAGACAGTGGGGAGGTGGGTGTGATAGGACTCAGTGATGCTCTCCATCAAGGAGGGATGAGCAGGAAGAGCCCAAGCTTGGGAGCCACATGTGAGGTTCCTGAGAGGGCAGGAGACCAGGAGCAGGCATTGGTTTGGGCAAGGGATGGTTGGGTTTGTGGTGTGGAGACCCATGGGACACCAGGTGGAGGCTGGCCCCAGATCTGCTTCTCATGAGAGCTTGGCTTGTGAAGAGAGAAAATGGTGCCAGTTGGGCACTGAGGGTAGGATGGGAGGGTGTTAAGGACTTGGGAGGAGGGGGATGAGTCAGAGATGGACTGGCCAGGGAGCTAGGAGGCCAAGGAGGAGAGAGAGGATTGTGTGTGTATGTGTGTGTTTCAATCCTCATCTGAGGATATTTTTTCCATTGATTTTTATTTTATTATTTATTTTTTATTTTTTTAATTTAATAAATCTTTATTGTTCAGATTATTACAATTGTTTCTCCTTTTCCCCCCATAGCTCCCCTCCACCCGGTTCCTACCCCACCCTTTGCCCTTACCTCCCCCCACACTGTCCTCATTCATAGGTGTACGATTTTTGTCTAGTCTCTTCCTGCACCCCATACCCCTTTCCCCCTGAGAATTATCAGTCCACTCCCTTTCTATGCCCCTGATTCTATTATATTCACCAGTTTATTCTGTTCCTCAGATTTTTAATTTACTTGATTTTTAGGTTCACTTGTTGATAGATGTGTATTTGCTGTTCATAATTTTTATCTTTACCTTTTTCTTCTTCTTCCTCTTCTTAAAGAATACCTTTCAGCATTTCATATAATACTGGTTTGGTGGTGATGAACTCCTTTAGCTTTTTCTTATCTGTGAAGCTCTTTATCTGCCCTTCAATTCTGAATGATAGCTTTGCTGGGTAGAGTAGTCTTGGTTGTAGGTTCTTGCTATTCATCACTTTGAATATTTCTTGCCACTCCTGTCTGGCCTGCATAGTTTCTGTTGAGAAGTCAGCTGACAATCGTATGGGTGCTCCCTTGTAGGTAATTAACTGTTTTTCTTTTGCTGCTTTTAATATTCTCTCTTTGTCTTTTGCTCTTGGCATTTTAATTATGATGTGTCTTGGTGTGGTCCTCTTTGGATTCCTTTTGTTTGGGGTTCTGTGCTCTTCCTGGACTTGTAAGTCTTTCTTTCACCAGGTGGGGGAAGTTTTCTGTCATTATTTCTTCAAATAGGTTTTCAGTATCTTGCTCTCTCTCTTCTTCTGAATTATGGCACCCCCATAATTCTGATGTTGGTATGCTTGAAGTTGTCCCAGAGGCTTCTTACACTATCTTCAACTTTTTGGATTCTTTTTTCTTTTCTGGTTGAGTGTTTTTTGCTTCTTTGTATTTCAAAACTTTGACTTGATTCTTGCATTCCTCTAGTCTGCTGTTGGGTCTCTGTATAATATTTTTTATTTCAGTCAGTGTATGTTTAATTTCTAGTTGGTCCTTTTTCATATCTTTGAGGGTCTCATTATATTTATCGGCCTTTTCTAGGATATTCTTGAAAAGCCTTATAACCATGGTTTTGAATTCTATATCCAGTCGTTTGTTTTCCTCCATTTCTTTTGTTTGTGATCTGTTTCTTCATCTCCCCATTTTTCACTGCTTCCCTGAGTTGGTAGGGTAGCTTTGTGTGCTAGGTTTCCAATATGGCCCAGTGGGTCGGCCTCCCCAGTTAACCTGAGGTGGACACTCTAGGTGCACCCCTTTGTGGACTGTGTGTACAGCCTTGTTGTAGTTAAGTCTTGATTGTTGTTGGTATCACTGGGAGGAATTGACCTCCAGGCCAGTTGGCTGTGAGGATCAGCTGTGTCTACACTGGGAGATTTTTGGTGCTGGAGACAGCCTTATAGGATTAGCCTTGCCAGATTGCAACAGCCTCTGTGCTCGGCTTGGATGGGGTGGAGTCTCAGGGTGGAGCAGACAGTCTTGGCTTCTTGTCAGCCCTGCCCTTGCGCGCGAGTCTCCAGACCTCTGCCTTCCACGGTTCCCGAGTTTCCGCCTTACAGTCCAGATTTCCCCGGTAAGAGCGTGGATCCCCAGGGGCTCACCCAGAACTGTGGTTCAGTGCAGTCGGAACTGGGGTTCAGTGCAGTCAGGAGCTTCTGACTCCCTTCCGCTAGGGAAAGCCTGTGGCAACCTCTGCAGTCAGTCTTTGTGCACACTCGCGCCTCCAGACCCCTGCCGCCGCGGCTCCCCTGAGTCTCCAAGTCTCCGAGTCTCTGTGTGCCCTTCTCTCTATCTGACAGTCCAAACTCCCCCTATATGATCCTGGGTCCACAGGGTTTTGCCCGGAACTGAGGTTCAGTGCAGTCGGAACTGGGGTTCAGTGTAGTCGGGGGCTTCCTTCCCCCTCCTGCCAGAGAAAGCCAGCCAGGCACTCAGCTGCCCTTCCTCTCTGCGCATGGGTGTCTCCGTACCTCAGCTCTTTACTGCTCCTTCTCCGTGAGCTTTCCTCTTTCCTTCTAGTTGTAGAATTTCCACTCAGCCAGCTTTCCTGTGGTTCTGGATGGTGTCCGTTCTGTCTTTTAGTTGTAGTTTTGAAATTGTTGTGCGGGGCAGCAGTTTAGGTGCTTACCTATGTCACCATCTTGGTTCTTTGTCTTCCATTGGTTTTTAGAGAGAATAGAAGGAAGACTGGAGAGAGTGAGAGAGACATCGACGTGAGAGAGACACATCGATTGGTTGCCTTCTATACATGCCCCAACCAAGGCCAGGGACCAAACCTGCAACTGAGGTACATGCCCTTTTCTGGAAACCAAACCTGCAAACCTTGATCCATGGACCAACACTCTAACCACTGAGCAAACCAGCCAGGGTGTTTTTTTGTTGTTTCTTAAAGGCTCTTCAGGAGGTAACTCCAGAGGGCACAGAGCATAATGTATTTCTCAGAGAGAGAGAGAGAGAGAGAACTATAAAGGGAAGTTCAGACATTAAAAAATATTTATGCCCAGCCGGCATGGCTCAGTGGTTGAGTGTCAACGTATGAACCAGGAGGTCATGGTTCGATTCTTGGTCAGGGCACATGCCCAGGTTGCAGGCTTGATCCCCAGTGTGCAGGAGGCAGCTGATCAATGACTCTCTCACCATTGATGTTTCTATCTCTTTTGCCTTTTCCCTTCCTCTCTGAAATCAATTAAAAAAATTTTTTTTAAAGACATAAATATCGGGGCGGATCCAAGATGGCGGCGTAGGTAAACACCTAAACTGCTGCCTCGCACAACAATTTCAAAACTACAACTAAAAGACAAACGTCTATCACCCAGAACCACCGGAAAGCTGGCTGAGTGGAAGTTCTACAACTAGAAGGAAAGAGCAAACAGCATTGAGGGGTGCACAAGCGCTGAAAAGCTGAGGTACAGAGATGCGCGAATCGGGCTGGCGACGGGTGACTGGGAGCGCTGCTGTTTTCAACCCGAAGGGAGATAAGCTCCTGATTACTCCGAACTCCAGTTTCTGGGGAGACACGGGGGACCCAAACCCCTACGGGGAGAAGCTGGACTGTCTGCCGTGGGGTCGGAAAGCGAGGGAGGCTTGCTTGCAGGGCTGCGCGCAGGAACAATTGTTTATTGTGCTGGGGCGCAGGACGTGGGGACAGGGTCGGAGACGCAGAGACGCAGAGCCGCAGAGCCAGCTTACTGGCAGCCATTGCTGTTTGCCACGCTAGCCTAGTCACGCCCTGAGACTCCGCCCTGCACAATCTACGAACCCACCCAAGCTCCAAGCAGCAGCTTTAGCATATGAATGGCCTGCCCTATCGCAGCTTAACCTAGCAAACTTGCAGCCCGGGTCAGACAGCTCCAAAACCTCCAAACCCCAAGCAAAGAGGAGAAAACTGTAGTTTTGCTGTAGCTCCTGCTGGGTGGCCTCAGACAGTAGCTGACCTGCACCCCATTGGAGATCCAGAAGCCAGTGTACCTAGTGGTCAGTGTGAGACACCAGATTTCAACTCCTCACATCCATAAGTGACACATTCAAGAGGCAGACTCAGTGAGCACCAAAGCCCCACTGAAACAAGTCCTGCCCCATAAGCGTGTCTCCAGCACAGCAGTTCTTCCATTATAGACACAGCGGGTCCTCACAGCCAATTGGCCTGGAGGTCAATTCCTCCCAGCGTACCAACAGCAATCAAGGCTTAACTACACCAAGACTTTGCACTCAGCCCACAAAGGGGTGTACCAAAGGCGTCCACCTCAGGTGATTGGGGAGGCTGAGCTACTGGCCCCTATAGGTCACCTACCACACAAAGCCACTCCATCAACACAAGGAAGCAACAAAATGCGGAGACAAAGAAACATGTCACGAATGAGAGAAATGGAGGAAAGCAAACTAATGGACGACATAGAGTTCAGAACCACATTTATAAGGTTACTCAAGAATCTTCTAAAAACCGCCGAGAAACTTGATGAGACCTCCGAGGAGCTTAGTGAGACCTTCAAGGACCTTAATGAGAATGCCAAAAAAATGGAAAAGGACCAGTCAGAAATTAAGCATACATTGTCTGAAATAAAGAATATACAGAAACTCAACTATAGACCAACGTACCCCAAGAATCAAACCAAAGATCTGAAATATGAGGAAACAAAAAACACCCAACCAGAAAAACAAAAAGAAAAAATCCAAAAATATGAAGATAGTGTAAGGAGCCTCTGGGACAACTTTAAGCGTACCAACAGCCGAATTTTTGGGGTGCCAGAAGAAGACAGAGAGCAAAATATTAAAAACCTATTAGAAGAAATAATGACAGAAAACTTTCCCTACCTGGTGAAAGAAATAGACTTACAAGTTCAGGAAGCGCACAGAACTCCGTACAAGAGGAATCCAAAGAGGACCACACCAAGACACATCATAATTAAAATGCCAAGGGCAAAAGACAAAGAGAGAATCTTGAAAGCAGCAAGAGAAAAACGGTTAGTTACCTACAAGGGAGCACCCATACGACTGTCAGCTGATTTCTCGGCAGAAACTATGCAGGCCAGAAGGGAGTGGCAAGAAATATTCAAAGTGATGAACAGCAAGAACCTACAACCAAGATTACTCTACCCAGCAAAGCTATCATTCAGAGCTGAAGGTCAAATAAAGAGCTTCACAGACAAGAAAAAGCTAAAGGAGTTCATCACCACCAAACCAGGATTACATGAAATGCTGAAGGGTGTTCTTTAAGAAGAGGAAGAAGAAGAAAAAGGTAAAGATAAAAATTATGAACAACAAAATGACATCAAATACATACCTACCAACAAGTGAATCTAAAAATCAAGTGAATAAAAAATCTGAAGAACAGAATGGACTGGTGAATATAATAGAATCAGGGACATAGAAAGGGAGTGGACTGACAATTCTCAGGGGGGAGGGGGTGTGAGGGGTGCGGGAAGAGACTGGACAAAAAGCTTACACCTATGGATGAAGACAGTGGCGGGGGGGTAAGGGCATGGGGTGGGGTGGGGAATCAGGTGGAGGGGAGCTATGGGGGAAAAAAAGAGGAACACCTGTAATAATCTGAACAATAAAGATTTATTAAAAAAAATAAAATAAAATAAAAGACATAAATATCGGATTTGGAGGAACTAAGCTTTCATTATTAAAACAAGCAAACAAGATGAAAATGTGCTTTGCTGTCTCTATCTTCCCTCTTAATGATCATGGCGGTCTTCCTGCATGAATAGAAACACAATGGAATTTTGTGAGCTTCAGGGAGGCAATGTGTCAACTGAGATGAAGGAAGAGAAGAGAGAGGAGAGGAGTCTCTGTGTATCCTGGGTGATTGCAGCCAGGTTGGAGGAAGGGGCTGGGGTCATCAATCCCCAACAATGGGGGCCTGTCTGGCTCTTTCCTCATATCGCAGAAGGAAAGCCTTGGGGGACAAGTCAGGAAGGGCCAGTTGTCCTTGGCCTCTCAGTCTTGGGCTGTGCCTCCTGCATTCAAGGTTGTCCTTTTTCCAAATGGGGCTTCCTCTGGCCAGCAAGAAAGCAGCAGGAATGCACCAGAGGAGGCTGGCTGGATGCCCAGAGGGACTGGCATGAATTCCGTCAGCTTCTGGATCCTGGTAGTGAGGTGGCTGAGGGTTGAGGGCTGGTCAGGTTTTGGGTCCCAAAGAACCTTCCTGCTCATACCTCTTGGGATGCTGGTGACTACTGTCCTCTGCAGTATGCTGTGTGTGTTCAGGAGGCTTTCAGGGGATGCTACTGGGCCACTGGCATCAGATAAGAGCCCCCTCTGCTCAGTGTTGAGGAAGAGGTGGTGTCCTAGTCAACGTGGCTGCTATAACAAAATACCACAGACAGGTGATTAAAGTAACAGACACTGATGGGCATATGGCAGGACATGGCTGCGTGGAAGCTTCTGGGTAGATCTAGCCCTCATTCCACCCACCACCAAGACTCATAAACTGTCAGTTGAAATCCAAATTCCTGGGTGAGAGTTTCATTGGTCCAGCTGGGGTCAGGTATTCCCTGTGGACATGGTAGGAGTGGGGCTTCTGGGGTTGCTAGAGGAGAAACCCCAGAAGTACTGGGAGTTGGGCAGATGCTGGCGATGTTACTTCAGAATTACTTAAGAGAGGATTTGATTTTTTCTTGTTTGCCTGCGTTTATTATCTACAAGAGTTCTACCATGTTTTTCCTATTATTTTTGAGAAGAAGAAGTAGGATCTTTCCCTTAGTGGGATATTATAAATTTAATTGTACATTTTTTTCATATTAGCTGGAATTGAACTGGCATGTTGTGTAATTTTAAAAAATGTATGGCAAAGCAACTTTTAATTGGCATTTCCATGGATTTTGTTTTTCTCCTTTCTACTTTAACCCAAGAATTGAGCTAAAAATATGGGTATATGGGCATAGCATTCTTTTTTTTTTAATTTTTTTTTTAAATATATTTTATTGATTTTTTACAGAGAGGAAGGAAGAGGGATAGAGAGTTAGAAACATCGATGAGAGAGAAACATCGATCAGCTGCCTCCTGCACACCCCCCACTGGGGATGTGCCTGCAACCAAGTCACGTGCCCTTGACCGGAATCGAACCTGGGACCTTTCAGTCCCCAGGCCGACGCTCTATCCACTGAGCCAAACCGGTTTTGGCTGGGCATAGCATTCTTTATTTTGGGGGAAGACACCTGGAAGGAATACAGTATTTTTATTCTCTCTTTCTGTATTTAAGCTGAAATGAAATTATCACAGAATAAAGAACTAACACAGTGAGCAAGCCCCTCTGCCTTCCTATCACATTTTCAGGTATAAACTGTATTTAAATGCTTGGACCACTTAACAATGGTTATGGGTGCTCTTTGAAGTTATGAGCGAGTCCAGGAACCACTGGTGCTCACAGGTTACCTGGGATCTCTCTGGGGAGTGAGCATCCTTTGAGCTCAGGACCCACCTGTAGCTGCTACGCACAGCATCCTGGCAGCCACACTCCCGCTCCTTCCTTCAGAGTTCGACCACCAGGGCAGGAAGGCTAAGGTCCCTGATGAACTTTCTAACCCATGGGGTTCTCCCTCTGGTTCTTAGACCCACTGTGGATTTCCCCCACTCTGGGCCTTTGCACATGCTGCCTCCTCTGCCTGAAGTACTTTTCTTCCCACCATGCTTTGGGTGGTTGGATCTTTGAACTATTACCTCCTTAGAGACCTTTCTAATCAATCGATCAATT
The DNA here is from genome assembly GCF_963455305.1 of Plecotus auritus. Classification (NCBI taxonomy): domain Eukaryota; kingdom Metazoa; phylum Chordata; class Mammalia; order Chiroptera; family Vespertilionidae; genus Plecotus; species Plecotus auritus. The sequence continues at coordinate 25,301,233 of NC_137783.1, read as the reverse complement.
TTTATTTTTCCCTTTCCTCATCTGAGAATATGTTCATTGAATTTTTTTTTGAGAGAGAGAGAGGTTGGAAGAGAGAGAGAATGAAAGAGAGAGAGAGAGAGAGAGAGAGAGAGAGAGAGAGAGAGAGAGAGAGAGAGAGAAACACTGATCCATTGCCTCTCATGTCTCATATGTGCCCCAACTGGGGACTGGACCCAAAACCTAAGTATGTGCCCTGACCTGGAATCAAGCCTATGACCTTTCAGTTCAAACCCACTACCTTTCCGTGTACAAGACCACGATCCAACCAACTGAGCCACACCGGCCAGGGCTCCAATTATTTTATGTTAACACTACCCTTCACAGCACTTACATAACCCATGATTATTTTATTTCTTATTTATATAATTGCTTGACCATCTGCCCCACTAAGTGGCAGGCTCTTGATTGTCCTGTTTACTGTCCTGTGTTCAAGGCCCCTGCTACACAACAGGAGCTCAGTAAGGATTTGGTGAGTGGAAAGTGTTTGGGAGGAGGGCAAACACCACCTGCCTGAAGGCAGGCGCCTGCGTGGTTTTTGCTGGCTTGCTCGCCAGCTAGATTCCCGACCCAACCCGCTTCTTCCTTCTACCTGGTTGATCTATGAGCCACAGTCCCAACTCCTGAGGACCATGTCCCCTTGTCCCCCTTCTGCCTTACCATTTCCCAGACTGTCAGCTGGCCTGAGTCCCAGACATTTAATTCACTTACTCAAGAGAAGTTTGTTGAAGGCCAGTATTTTATTTTATTTTTTAATTTAATAAATCTTTATTGTTCAGATTATTACAATTGTTCCTCTTTTTTCCCCCATAGCTCCCCTCCATCCGGTTCCTACCCCACCCTCTGCCCTTACCGCCCCCCCCCACACTGTCCTCATCCATAGGTGTACAATTTTTGTCCAGTCTCCTTCCGCACCCCCCACACCCCTTCCTCCCCACCCCCGAGAATTGTCAGTCCACTCCCTTTCTATGCCCCTGATTCTATTATATTCACCAGTTTATTCTGTTCATCAGATTTTTTATTCACTTGATTTTTAGGTTCACTTGTTGATAGACATGTATTTGTTGTTCATAATTTTTATCTTTACCTTTTTATTCTTCTTCCTCTTCTTAAAGAATACCTTTCAGCATTTCATATAATACTGGTTTGGTGGTGATGAACTCCTTTAGCTTTTTCTTATTTGTGAAGCTCTTTATCTGCCCTTCAATTCTGAATGATAGCTTTGCTGGGTTGAGTAATCTTGGTTGTAGGTTCTTGCTATTCATCACTTTGAATATTTCTTGCCACTCCCTTCCAGCCTGCATAGTTTCTGTTGAGAAATCAGCTGACAATTGTATGGGTGCTCCCTTGTAGGTAACTAACTGTTTTTCTCTTGCTGCTTTTAATATTCTCTCTTTGTCTTTTCCTCTTGGCATTTTAATTATGATGTATCTTCATGTGGTCCTCTTTGGATTCCTTTTGTTTGGGGTTCTGTGCGCTTTCTGGACTTGTAAGTCTATTTCTTTCACCAGGTGGGAGAAGTTTTCTGTCATTATTTATTCAAATAGGTTTTCAGTATCATGCTCTCCTTCTGGCACCCCCATAATTCTGATGTTGGTACTCTTGAAGTTGTCCCAGAGGCTCCTTACACTGTCTTCAAATTTTTGGATTCTTTTTTCTTTTTGCTTTTCCAGTTGAGTGTTCTTTGCTTCTTTGTATATCAAATCTTTGACTTGATTCTTGCGATCCTCTAGTCTGCTGTTAGGTCTTTGTATAATATTTTTTATTTCAGTCAGTGTGTGTTTAATTTCTAGTTGGTCCTTTTTCATATCCTCGAGTGTCTCGCTAAATTTATCAGTCTTTTCTAGAAAATTCTTTAAAAACTTCATAACTGTGGTTTTGAACTCTATATCCAGTCATTTGCTTTCCTCAATTTCTTTCATTTGTGACCTGTTTCTTTGTCTCCGCATTTTGGCCGCTTCCCTGAGTTGATAGAGTGGCTTTGTGTGCTAGGTGTCCTATAGGGCCCAGTGGCTCAGCCTCCCCAGTTACCTGAGGTGGACACTCTTGGTGCACCCCTTTGTGGGCTGTGTGCACAGTCTTGTTGTAGGTAAGCCTTGATTGTTGTTGGTATCACTGGGAGGAATTGACCTCCAGGCCAATTGACTGTGAGGATCAGCTGTGTCTACACTGGGAGAACTTCTGTGCTGGAGACACCCTTATGAGACAAGACTTGCAAGAGCCTCTGTGCTCAGCTTGGATGGGGCGGAGTCTCAGGGTGGAGCAGACAGCATTGGTTTCCCGTCAGCCCTGCCCTAATAGGCCCCTGTGTCTCAGTGTCCCGTGGTAATCGCTGGAAGCACCTCTGAGAGAAAGCCGCCCTCGAGTTCTGCCTGCTGCCAGACAGTCCAGTTTCTCCCCGAATGAGTCCGGGTCCCCAGAGTCTCGCCCAGAACTGGAGTTCAGTGCAGTCGGGAGCTTTTGTCTCCCTCCTGCTTGAGAAAGCCAGCCGTGTACTCAGTTGCCCGCCCTCTCTGCGCGCGCGCCTCGATACCTCTGCCTTTCGCAGTTCCTCTGAGTCTCAGTGTGCTTTTCTCTTTCCTGACAGTCCAGTTTCACCCCGTATGAGTCTGGGTCCCCAGAGTCTCACCCAGAACTGGAGTTTAGTGCAGTCGGGAGCTTTTGGCTCCCTCCCGCTTGTGAACGCCAGCCGCACACTCAGTTGCCAGTCTTCTGCGCGCGTGCGCCTCTGTACCTCTGCCTCCTGCAGCTCCTCTGAGTCTCGGTGTGCTTTTCTCTTTCCTTCTAGTTATAGAATTTCCACTCAGCCAGCCTTCCTGTGTTTCTGGATGATGTCTGTTTTGTCTTTTAGTTGTAGTTTTGAAATTGTTGTGCGAGGCAGCAGTTTAGGTGTTTACCTATGCTGCCATCTTGGTTTCTCCCCCGAAGGCCAGTATTTTATATCCAAGGCCCCTTGGGCCTGATACATTGTTTCTGGCCCAGTGAGGCAGCCAACCTGTATGTACCTCCACAGTTTCATCTCCACACGGCGGCTGGAATGATTCTCAGCCCCTGCCCTCCTTGCTCCTAGGTCCTCATCTCCTATTTCTTTTCCTCTTGCTCCATCTCTGCATGGCCCCTTAGCTGTTCTGAAAACACACAAGTCACACGACTGCCTCCAGGCTTTTGCACTTGCAACTTCTCAAATACCCAGCTGACCCACCCTTTTATCACAACTAACTCTTAATTAGGTTCACATGCCACCTTCTCAGTGGGTTTTCCCACCTACCCTATCTAACATTGCTTCCTTCCTCCCTGGGCCTTCCCGCCTTCCTTTCCTGGCCTTGTTTTTCTCCAGAGCACTCTATCACCATCTAATATGATAAATAATTTATTTATCTTGTATACAGTCTATCTTCCTCACTGAATGTAAGATCCTTAAGGATAAGAATTTTTTAATATATCACTGAACCCTTGGCACCTAGAACAAAGTCCCTGGTCATTATAGGCCTTTAAAACATTGTTGAATGAATGAGTCTGCATTTCAGCCAAAAGACACCCCAGAAACAGGCAGAAGTCCTTTGCCTCTGCTAGGATGCTTAAAGGTGGCAGTGAGGTGGAGTTTTTGCCAGTTGCAGGCCAGATGGCCATCTACCTCCTTCCCCAGATGAAGAAAGTGTCCTGAGTTATATATATACTGGGGAACCTGATATGGTCACCCCCAGACCCTGGAGGACTTAGAGTTCATCAATTCAGGCTGAAAGATGGAGATGGCCTTAGTCTCTCTTCCCTGGGAAGAGCTCAGCTCCTGTCCAACTCGCTGGGCCGTTATGATACTCAAGAGTAATATGCTCATGAATTAGGGGGATTTTATGGGCTAGAAAGAGGAGACCAGGGAAAATGGAGCTGAGGTCCATGCCCTTCTTCACGGACCCAGCTCATGTGGGGCACGGCGATGGCAGCTGCCTGGATAGACTAGTAACTCGTGAATGTATTCAACTTTCCCAGGTTGCCTTCTCGGAGCAGGTGAGCAGGCTGAGTGGGTCTCTGTGAGGAGCGGGCCTCAGAGGGGAAGGTGTAAACATCTGCAGATAAGAGATGGGAAGCGAAGGGGAAATGGAATGAAAGTTTGTTGCTCCAATGGGAAAGCAGGGCCTGTTGGTCTTTACTGTTGTCTGGATTGTTATTACTTATCCCTGCTCCAAGCTCCAGAGAACAGTTCATACATTCAACTTCTATATAAACTTATCCTGTGGAGTCACTGCTTCTTTTTTAAATATTTTTCTTGATTTCAGAGAGAGAGGAAGGGAGAGGGAGAGAGAGATAGGAACATTCCTGATAAGAGAGAGTCATTAATCGGCTGCCTCCTGCATGCTCCCGACTGGGGATCAAGCCTGCAAACCTGGCATATGCCCTGACCGGGAATGGAACCATGACTTCCGAGTTCCTAGGTTGATGCTCAACCACTGAGCCACACTGGCCAGGCATGTTCCTGCTTCTTTTTTTATTTATTTTTTTTATTAAGGTATTATATGTGTACATATCTTATCATTGCTCCCCCCACCCCACTCCCATACATGCCCTCACCCCCAATGTTTTGCATCCGTTGGTTACTCTTATATGCATGCATATAAGTCCTTCAGTTGATCTCTTATTTCCCCCACCTCTCCCTAACCTTCCCGCTGTAATTTGACAGTCTGTTTGATGCTTTACTGCCTCTGTATCTATCTTTTTGTTCATCAGTTTATAATGTTTTTCATTATCCCCAAATGAGTGAGATCATGTGGTATTTTTCTTTCATTGACTGGCTTATTTCACTTAGCATAATATTCTCTAATTCCATCCAGGTGCCTACAAATGGTAAGAATTCCTTCTTTTTTATGGCAGCATAGTATTCCATTGTGTAGATGTACCATAGTTTTCTGATCCAGTCATCTGCTGACGGGCACCTTGGCTGTTTCCAAATCTTAGCTATTGTAAATTATGCTGCTATAAACATAGGGGTGCATATATCCTTTCTGATTGGTGTTTCTAGTTTCTTAGGATATATTCCTAGGAGTGGGATTACTGGGTCAAACGGGAGTTCCATTTTCAGCTTTTTGAGGAAACTCCATACTGTTCTCTACAGTGGCTGCACCAGTCTGCATTCCCACCATCAGTGCACGAGGGTTCCTTTTTCTCCATATCCTCGCCAACACTTGTCGTTTGTTGATTTGTTGATGATAGCCATTCTGACAGGTGTGAGATGGTATCGCATTGTCGTTTTGATTTGCATCTCTCGGATAATTAGTGACTTTGAGCATGTTTTCATGTGTCTCTTGGCCTTCCTTCTGTCTTCTTTTGAAAAGATTCCATTTAGGTCCGTTGCCCATTTTTTTATTGGATCATTTATCTTCCTTTTATTAAGTTGTATAAGCTGCCTGTAGATGTTGGAGATTAAACCTTTATCAGTGATAACATTTGCAAATATGTTCTCCCATACAGTGGGGTTTCTTGTTGTTTTGTTGATGGTTTCTTTTGCTGTGCAAAAGCTTTTTATTTTGATGTAGTCCCATTTGTTTATTTTCTCTTTGGCTTCCGTTGCCCTAGGGGCAGTATCAGTGAAGAAGTTCTTTTGGCATATGTCTGAGATTTTGCTGCCTGTGGATTCCTCTAGTATTTTTATGGTTTCCTGTCTTATATTTAAGTCCTGTATCCATTTTGAGTTTATTTTTGTGTGTGGTGTATGTGTTCCTGCTTCTTAAAGAGTAAAGTGAGCCTAAGACCTGTCAAAGATGTCTAGGGTACATCCCACTCTCCACTTCCCTCTGCACAGGTGAGCACTTCATTCATTATGCATTTATTCATTTATGCATTAATCCATTTAGCATTTATTCTCTCATCCACTTTGTTAACAGAATTCTAAAAAGGTTCCAGGATTCCTACTTTTGTTGTGCACATTTTCTATAATCGCCACCCTCTGAATGTGTCAACGTGAGAAACACCCAAACCTGTAAGAATTTTTATGAGTTTATTTGAGCCAAACTGACAAGTTGCTGGGTAGCAAAATCTCAATGGATTGAGAAAATTACTTGGATAGTCCAAAGGTATGTTATCGGGTAGGGAAAGACAATGGACAGGCTCCAGTAAGGTGAAGATTGACCTTTGTTAAAGACAATGGACAGGCTCCAGTAAGGTGAAGATTGACCTTTGTTAGGGAACAATACTTCCCTAGGACGTGAGTACCGGCTATGAACTGCTTTTGGTAAGGAGGTCTTAATCTCAGACCATTTTATGTGGTTACTTTAGGTCTCTGAGTTTGTAAGGCCATCATGTAGGCCTCCTCTGAGCTTGGCAGGTTTAGTATGTGGCCCCCTTTTCATGCACAAATGTGGCAGGGATTTGTGATTATGATGAGCCATCACTCTTGCAATTATATTACATTATATGACTGACTTCGATTTAATTAAAAGAAAGATTATCCTGTGGGTCTGGCCTAATCAAGCAGGCCCTTAAAAGGGACCGGACCTTTCCTGCAACTAGAGAGTTGATGGATGACAGTGTGAGAGGGCACATGGAGGGGGCCACCTGGGGAGGACTTGACGGTAGCCCTTGGGAGCTGAGAGCGGTCTCTGGTTGACAGTAAGAAGATGGGGACCTCAGTCGCACTAGAGCAAGAAACTGAGTTCTGTCAATAGTCTGAGTGATCCTGAATGAGGATCCTGAGCTCCAGATGAGCACACAGCCCAGCTGAACCCCGAGTTCAGCCTCGTGAGATACTGAGCAGAGCACCTAGTGATGCTGCTGTGGAGGCTAAAAACTATTAATACTTTTCTCCCGCCTCCTAAGTTCTTCCCGCTGGGCTAATAACCAAGTTAACAGAGACCCATTAACAGGAGAAAAACCATGCCCATGGGGAATTCACACTGGCATGAAAATGCCAAAGCCAGTGAGGCAACATTGGGTCTACTGGACATTTTGGACAAAGGAGAAAAGAGGGGGAGTGGGTATTAGATTTCAGAAGTGAGAATGGGTAATTTACAGGTAGTTGAGGAAGAGGGGAAGACACAGGGCAGGCAAATTCTTGCCGAGTGACTCAGAAACAATGGGACACCACGGGTCATCTGGTAAACAGACCCCTGCCTGAAGCCCTCTATTCACCCTCCTCTACGCTAAGGCTAAGGCGACCTCCTAAGATCCCCTGGGTTCTAAAGCAGGTTTCTCCATCAGAATCTCTGCAACGTGGGGAGGGTCAAAGGCTCCCTTTGAGTCTTGTTTCTTAATGAACAGCTTAAAATCAATATCTCAAACAGGTGGCTTTAGGGTGGCAGAACTTCGGTCCCTTCACTGCATCCGGACTTTTGTGAACTAGTATGTGGGAGCTGTTTCAAGTCACTACGTTTTTGATAATTTGTTATGCAGCTATAGGCAACGAATACACTCACAAGTCCTTACTGCTCACCATGGGATTAGGCTTGCAGCCAGGGACAGATGAGAGACAGTGCAGGTGTGGCTCTCCCCCGGGAGCTTGTTTTCTGGTCAGGGGACAGTGCCCACAGTGTGAAGTGCAGGCCAACTGGACAGGAGTCAGATCGTCTCGGGTTCAAATTCTGGCTCTGCCTTTTGTCCCCAGTCCAACCTTAGGCAAGTGATTTAAGCTTCCTGTGCTTCGGTTTTCTCATCTGCCAAACAAGGGGAAAAGTTGTGCTACAAAACATTCTACAAAGACTTGGGGCAGAGGGGAATTAAATGGGAAACCATCAGCCACGTGCTTAGTTTGTGCCTGGTATCTAGTAGGAGCACAGGAAAGGTTAGCTGGTATTTATTAATATTCTCTTCCGGGACACATGGAATCTGAGTGGGTGGGAAACCCAGGTCCTCATTCCACCCTCAGTCTCAGCAGATAAAGGAAATGAGGCTCAGTGTGTCTTGTTGGTGTTTATAAAAATGCCAGGGCCAGGACGAGAATGTGAGTCCTGATGCCTTGGTCTCTGGCCTCTCCCTGCTCCAAGCTGCCACCAGCTGGACTCAGTAGCCATGGACTGTGAGGGTGGGACTGTGGGGGTCGGGAGCAAGCATCCCCAGATGTGCCACCCTGGCATGCAGGTTATTTCCCACTGAAAGCAATTGGAACCCAACCAACTCAGGAAGAGGTTTTTTTGTTTGTTGGTACATGCCCTTGACCGGAATCGAACCCGGGACCCTTGAGTCCGCAGGCCTACGCTCTATCCACTGAGCCAAACCGGTCAGTGCTTGTTTGTTTGTTTACTTCCTCCTTTTAAAAAAAGAGATCCAGATAAAAAACCTACTCTCAGAAGGGAACCTGGGTGTCATCACCTTAAGAATTTACACCCTAGCTAGTGGAGAGGACTCCAAGCACCGGCTAGACTCCCCCACCCCTTTGGGTCCGGCTGTTTCTGAGTTGTCCAACAAGAATTTGCCTGCCATATGTGTTCCCTCTTCCTTGACTCCCTGTAAATTGCCCATTCTCACTTCTGAAATCTAAAACGCCACCTCCACTTATCTCCTTTGTCCCCAAATGTCTGATATACCCAATATTCCCTCACTGTCTTTGGAATTTTTATGTTTATGTGAATTCCCTGTGTGCACGTATTATTTTTATTTTGTCCTGTTAACCTCCTGTATGTTGTTTGGATTATTCAACCAGCCAGAGGCACGGAAAGGGGTAAGGGGACTGTTTCCCCAGCCGACAGGACTTAGAGGCCTTCCACATACTGTCCTCTCTCTTGGTCATTGACAGTGACCACTCAGTGACAATCATTAAAGCAAGGCATTTCTGAGAAACGGAGAATTAGTGAGCTGATTCAATCAATCAGAAGTTGGTCTTCCGCCCTCTGCCTCAGGCTCTTTTTTGTCCAATGTCTGGTGCTGGTTCTTCTGCTAAAGAGAGGATGGAATTTCCACTGGAAAAGATTGGGCTAATCTGAGCCCCTAATTAATCTAAATCTTATTCATGTGGCAGAACTTGAGCTGCATCTAGTCACTTGGATGAAGAATGCTTTGGAGTCTGGTGTGGATAAGGATGTAGGAAGTATAATATGGTCCATTATTTTTGGAGGATAATCTTGGCCACATGTATCAAAAGCCTTAAATTAGAAATATACTTGACCCAGGAGTTTTAATTTTAGTTTTTGAGCTATTTAACTATAAGAATGTTCATTGGAGAATGACTTATAGAAAACATTGAAAATAACCTAATGTCCACTGATAGGGGATGAGGAAATGATGGTAGTTCTGAACAATGGAGTACTTTAATCACTCTAATAATTAAAAATGACACTGAAGGCGAAAGATATTTACAGGACATTTAGTTTCAAAGCAGTGAGAATGTTGGTTCTGGAATCAGATCTCCTGGGCTGGAATCCCAGCCCCACTGGTTCATTTGCTGGATGACATTGGATGAGCTACTTAACTTCTTAAATGGGCATAATAGTTACATCATCACTCGGAGTTATTGTGGAAATGACATGAGATAATCCACATGAAGCTTAGCCCTGCCTAGTACCACACAGATACATCTTGGGGCCACTCTCTGGATCCCCACAAGAGTAAGCACTTGCTCACTAAACATTATTATTATTTTGATACCACTTTTGCTTTTAAAGACATATTGAAGGGACCAAAGTTTTGCTAACCTGGAGCTGCCTTTTGGGATATTGACTTGAAGCTGTTTATTAAAAAACAAAAGACTTAGAATCATTGACCCTTTCCCTTCCTGCCTAAGAGACTCAGATGGAAAGACCTCCTCTAGGAAGGGAATCTTAGGGTGTTGCCTTAGCCTAATTTGCATAAAGAATGGTAAACAGGAGGGCTTTAGGAAGGGCCTGTTGGCTAGATGCCCCCTGTGTCCCATTGTTTCTGAGTTGCCTAGCAAGAATTTGCCTGCCCTACGCGTTTCTTCTTCCTCAACTACCTGTAAATTGCCCATTCTCACTTCCGAAATCTAAGATTCCATTCCCGCCCTCCCTTTACTCCTTTGTCCAAAATGTCTTCTATATCCGACGTTGTCTCACTGTCTTTGGAATTTTCATGCTAATGTGAATTGCCCATGTACATGTATTAAAATTTGATTTTTCTCCTGTTAATCTGTCAATTTGATTATTAGCCCAGCCAGAAGAATTTTGAAGGTGGGAGGAAAAGTATTTTTTTTTTTTTAGCCCCCACAATATGCATGAGAAAGGTAAGGAAGAAATGAAAGCAAAATGAAAATGGTTATCTCTGTATGATGGGATCACATGTGGTTTAATTTTCTTCTCTTTCCTTATTTTCAGAATGCTCTATAATGCATAGGAAAAAGGTCTTTGAGAACAAAGGAGGGAGAAGAGAGTTGTTTTGGATTGTTGAAGCCCTCAGATAAGTTGCTTAGCTACTCCTAGCTACTTGACTGACTCGACTGAGGAGCACCTGAGACTGGGCAGGGTAGGGAGAATGGGCTAGGAGTTGGGCCCTGCCAGCCCTCCAGACCCACTCACTGGCCAAACTTGGAGGGTCCAACCATCCTCCCTAGGAGGGCCCGGGACGGGCACAGGCCTGGGAGCTTAGCTGCTCAGGGAAGTAAACTGACCTAAATCCAGGAGACAGGAGAGGCCCCAGTCATTTGTTTGTCTGCATCTTATCAGCCTGGCAGCCAGGAAGAAGCCATTACAGGCCACCCCACCCCTTTTCTGCCCTTGTGTCTGCTCCTGCAGCCTGATTATTCATTAGCATGTGTGACAAACTCCTCAATGCAAACTGAAGCTTTAAGCAGAACCAAAGCGTTTCAATCTCTTTGGAGTGACCGCAGGGGACTTGCCCAGAAGTGACTGACAGAGCGGGCTGGGTTGGGGCTTTGAGGGATCAGAGAGGGTCCTAGAGGTGCTTTCGTCAGATAGAAAGGTGAGAGAAGGGCCTTGAGTAGGTGAAGGGGGTGGGTCCCCACTGCAGACCCTCCAGCGGTTGGTTGGGGACAGCTGATAAGCTGGGGAGGGCAGTTGGAGCCACACACTGAGAAGGGCAGTAGGGCAGGGGCAAAAGTAGAGCTGAGGGGCCAGCTTTTCCTTTCCAGTGACTCTGCTGGCAGGCTGTGCGGGAGGAACCTGAAAAGGCACTGAAGCCTGGATTGGGCTGGTGCCTGGATTGGTAAGACAGGGGTTGGGGTGGAGTCTGGTTTGCTGCTGACCACAGCTGCTCCAGCTGTGTTCCAGTCTCTGCAGCAGGGCGGGGAAGGGCCCAGAAACAGTGCTGCAGGAAATTCTTAGGGAAAAATGCTGATTCTGGGCAGATTTTGAAAATATAATATGTACATATTGACTATTTTGACATTTTAAGAATAATTCACATACAATAAATGGCACCTATTTAAAATGTACGATTTCATAAAATTTGACATTTTTATGCACCCACGAAACCATCACCACAGTCATGAGAGGGAACAACAGATCTGTCGCCCACAGAAGTTTCCCTGTACCCTTTGCAGTCTCTGTTCCTCCCTGTCCTTCTTATTCCCAGGAGGTCACCAGTCTGTCACTGTAGATTACTTTGCATTGTCTAGAATTTTCTATAAATATAATCATGCAGTATACTCTCTCTATTGTTGGCTTCTTTCAGTCTAATGATTATTTTTTACATCAGTCGTGTTATTATGTGATAACTTGTTCCTTTTTATTGCTGAGTAGTGCTCCATTATATGGATATACCACCATTTGTTTACTTAATCACCCGTTGATGGATATTTAGGTCCCAGTTTTTGGCCATTATAAATAAAAATGCTATGAACATTCATGTATAAGTCTTTGTATGTACTTACGCTTTCATATATCTTGGATAAATACTGTGGGTGCTAAAAATAATACATTTTCTCCCACTTTCTAAATTCTGGCTGGACTAATAATCCAATTAACAGAGACAGATTAACAGGAGAAAATAAAAGTTTTAATGCAGGCACATGGGGAATTCACATAAGCATGAAAATTCCAAAGACATTGAGGTAACTGATTATATAAGACATTTTAGACTAAGGGGAAAGTGGAGGATGGGGATATTAGATTTCAGAAGTGAGAATGGGTGATTTACAGGTAGTTGAGGAAGAGGGAATCACGTCAGGCAAATTCTTGCTAGGTGACTCAGAAACAATGGAACTGGGGTATCTAGCTAATGGGCCCAGTCTGAAGCCTCTTATTTACCATACTTAATTCAAATTAGGCTAAGGGGAACATCCTAAGATTTCCTTTCTGAAGCTTGTTTTTCTATCTGCATCTCTTGGGCAGGAAGGGGTGGGGTGGGGAGGAATTAAAGGTTCTTTCTGAGTCTTTGTTTCTTAATAACCAACTTAAAATCAATATCCCAAAAGGCAAAACTTTTGGTCCCTTCATTGGAATAGCTGGGTCATATTGATGCCCAAGGGGTGAATCCCTGAGGCAGGAAAGAATTCAAGATTTGAGCCAGACAAGAAGTTAAAGTGGAAAAGCAGGTTTCATTGAGCAGAGGGGACAAGCAAGAAAAGCACACCATGGACAGAGCAGCAGACTCTCTCAAGAAAAGGAAGAGAGATCCCAATCATCTCCAGAAGTTGAGCTTATATCTGTCTGTAATTTCTATGGAAAATCGCTGGTATGGGGAAATAGAGAGTGGGAGAAGGTTGAGATTAACTTTAACCTTTACAGGAAATGTACAAGGTATATTTTGTGGCCTTGTGATTTCCCTTTATGATGTGGGTAAATGATAAGGGGTGGTTGAGTAGCTACTGATCAATCTTTGCAGGAATTTTCTTTGTCCAGAGGCTCTTCGTGGTCTGTTTGCATTTCTGGACAGCTGGGTTCCATGTCAGGCAGCACGGAGCAGGCCCCTGTCTTTGATTTTAGTTAATTTATATAGTTCTCATGCCCCTCTCCTGTGTTAATATAGTGAGCATATGTTTAACTTAAAAAACAACAACAACCTTCCAAAGTGGTGTTCCATTTTACATTCCCACCAGCAAGTATAAGAGAATTTCACTTGCTCCACATCCTCTCCAACACTTGGTATGGTCACTCTTTTTTGATTTTAGACATTCTAATAGATGTGCAGTGGTATTGCTTTCAGTGGAAGTGGAGTTCTTGGGGGTGATTTGAAGAAAATAATTTCCTGAGGTCCCCATGGGAGGATGGGGTTTTGTGGAAAGTTTTATTGATGATGTAAAATTAAGGGAGTTTCCCTCCAAGGGCCCATCTCTGTCCATCTCGCCATGGAAGAAGTCCAATCTTATCTTCAGAAGGGCCAGAATTAAGGCCACTTCCCAGAATTTTTGTTCCATAGTAAAGACCAGTCCAGTTCATTGTGTTTCCAGCTGTAGTCCTTTGCGTGTGTGGTCCACAGGGCCATGGTCTGCTTAAAGCCATATGGCTATGGAGAGAGAACGCACACACACACACACACACACGGGCACATGCGGATCACAGAGCAAGAGAGAGCAGGTGCACGAGAGCAGGAGAGGAGTTTTAATTTTGTTGGCATCCACATTATAAATTTTTTTCTAGAATGGATCATGCTTTTGGTGCATTATCTATGAAAACTTTGCTTAACCCTTAGTCATAAGGTGTTCTTTATATTTTCTTTTAAGGTGTTCTTTATATTTTCTAGTTTTTTTTATAGTGTTGGGTTCTACATTTAATTAATGTCTGGTTGTGATATGACATATGGGGCAAATTTCATTTTTCTTTCCTGAATTGCCTTTGCACCTTTGTAAAAAAAATCAGTTGTCCATATATGTGTGAGTCTATTTCTGGATTCTCCATTCTGTTCCATGAATCGATTTGTCTGTTTTTACACCAATACCACACTATTTAAATAGGTGCAGTTTAAGAATAAGTCTTGAAATCAGGTAGTGTAGTACTCTAATATTGATTTTATTTTTCAAAGTTGCTTTGATTATTTTAAGCCCTTTGTGTTTCTATATGTCTTTTAGAATTAACTTTTCAATTTCTGAGAAAGTCTACTGAGATTTTGATGGGGATTGTGTTGAATCTGAAGATCAATCTGAGGAGAACTGACATCTTTAGATACCTAAAGTCATCTTAGATAGTATTCTGAAGGGGACCAAAAGTTTTGCTTTTTGGGATATTGATTTTAAGCCATTTATTAAGCAATAAAAGCTTTTCCCGCCTGTTCCTCTCTTCCCCCAAGTGCCACTGGGCTGCACTACACTGGCTCCTGGCTCCGGGCTCCTGTGGCTGCAGTTGTCTCCTTCCAGCCGCCATCGTGGTCATCTACAAGGACCTCATCAGTAATAATGAGATGTTCTCTGATATCTACAAGATCCGGGAGATCGCAGATGGGCTATTTCTGGAGGTAGAGGGGAAGATGGTCAGTAGGACAGAGGGTAGCCTTGATGACTCATTGGTGAAAATGCCTCCACTGAAGGCCCACAGGGTGAAATCACAATCATCACTGATGTTGATGTTGTCATGAACCATCATTGACAGGAAAGAAGCCTACAAGAAGTACATCAGAGATGACATGAAACTAATCTAAGGGAATGTGCTTGTGGCCTAAATTCTTTGCTGTATTAACTTTCCCCACCCACCTCCTTTTTAGCATTTCTGCCTCCTTTTTTCTCCCGTGTGCTCCTGAGGTTAAGGTAGATTTGAGACAGAGCTTTCTGTTTTTTTGTTTCCAAAAGCTTTAAAACTTTAAGAACAGTATTTGAGGAAGGAAGGATTTTATTCATACTAAAAACTAAACAAACAAAAAAGCAAAACTCAAAACAAAACACATAAAAAAACAAATAAACCAAAAACACCCTCAACAAAAAACAAACAACTACAACAAACCCTACAAGGAAACCAAACTTCCCAAGGTTGGAAGTAGCAGAGTGCCCTCTTTCCCACCAGAGCTACAAAGGAAGGGCTTTGCTGTGGGTCCCTGCTCCAAAGGTGGCCCAGAAGGGGGAGGGAGAGGCGTTCTGCAGATAATCTTGTGGACAAGAACAAGGATTAGCCGGTGATCTGGGTGGAGCCACGACTGAGACTGATGGGCCCAACTCCATTCCCACGTTTGCCCTCCATCTCCTTCTCCTTCCAACATGGGCCCTGGGAAGGGAGAGGGAACAGTGGTGTCTGCTGAGGTGGCTTGCAAAAAATAAAAAAATAAAAAGGAAAAGGAAAAAAGAAGCCCTGATTCATAGCACTTACTGATCCTGTGGTATAATTACACCCACTGGGCTGCTTTCAAGCAAGCAAGGTGAGGTCACCTCACCAAAGGCAGCATTGGGAGGATCTGTGTGCATCCTTTGAGCTGGCTCTGATACACCCCTGAAATCCTCCCAGAAATCCCCTTGGAAAGACCAGAAATTGTACTTCAAAACACATTCTAATTTATTTTTCTTGCCCACCTGATTTATGGACAAAGTTGTATCTGTTTCTTAATCTAAACCCCAAGAAAATGTCTGACCTGGGATTTGAACCCAGGGTTACCTGGCTTTGCTAGCCTTCTGATGGACTCTATTCTCTAGGCTGAGGCACTGGGTGGGTGGTGGTGGTGGTGGTGGGGGGGGGGTGCTTGGCCTGTGCTGTCTGAGATTCTACTCCCATCTCTCACTCTTGCCCTTCCATGGTCCTATGAGAAGGATATCCTTGGCTGGGTGTAAGGCAGCAGACGGGCATCCTCTTCAACCATCCCACTCTTTGCTCTAATCAACATTTCCCTGGAAATCACGGGGCCAGTTACTTTCAGATTCTGGACACAACCACCTAATTTATGAACATTAGGTAAGTGATTGCTGGCTAGGGTGGGGTGGGTGGGGTTCTGTGGGTCCTTATCTTGTCTTTGCAGCTCATTTTGCCTGCCCAGCTGTCCTTGCTTTTGGAAACTGGGAAGCAGCACTCACTTCTCATGTTCACTGTGCAGGTAATTTAATCGCCAGGGAAAGGCCAAATATGTGGCATTCATGCCACCATTTCTCTTCTGTAGGCGTATGGCTGATATCACCAATTAATCACAAGATTTTTTTCCTGCGGAGCCCAGAATAGGCCTCATAAACCTCAATGTTGCTTTCCAGGAAGCAATTACTGAATTTATTGAAGGTGATGGGGGCCACTTAATAAGCTCAAATGCTGTCTCACCTCCAGCCTCACCCTTCTACACCCGCTTTGTGATGCTGGGGCTGAGACTCTGCCCACCAGGGGGAGCCAGAGGGAGGCTGCCAGGCTGGAGGACAAGGAAGGGACTTGCTCCTTCCTGCTGCTTGTGTTGTGAGCATCCCAGGAAAGCTGCCTTCACTTGGGCTCCAGCTGTTTCTTCCAACACACTTGTAACCCCAGCTTCCTTGTGCCCCTTAAGAGACAGGACACCAGCCTGCCAGCCCCTTGCTCAGACATTGGAGACTTGCCTCTGTGGGCCCCTTGACCAAGCTTCCATGTTTTAATCATTCCCTTTGGGCCCTGGCTGTCGGGGAGGTAGCTGCTTCCTGCAGTTGTTACCTCCATGACAGCTTAGAGTTCTTTTTTTTTTTTTTTTTACCTTTTTGGTTACCTGGTTAGCAATTCTTTTTTAAAAGTATATATTTTATTGATTTTTGAGAGGGAAGGAGAGGGAGAGTCAGAAACATCAACGATGAGAGAGAATAATCGATTGGTTGCTTCCTGCATGCCCTACACTGGGGATTGAGCCCACAACCTGGGCATGTGCCCAGACCAGGAATCGAACTGGTAACCTCCTGGTTCATGAGTCAACACTCAACCACTGAGCCACACCCGGCGGGTGGTTAGCAATTCTTTATATGAAATTCTGTCAATTAAAATAGCTGGTATGATTTCCGTCCCCGAACTGGAGCCTGATGGATATAATGCAAACAAAATAAAACCTATGTGGCATCCCTGGACTGGAGCGTTAAGGCCATGTAGGCGACCAAAGCTTCTGCTACATAAAACTTAAGTCTGTTCTATGGTCTCAATATAGCACAAACCTAGCTCCACAAGCAGTGAGGCAAGATAAAGCATAAAGGCTCCCGGACAACTTTGCCCTCTTGGTTGAGGTATCCATATGGCAGGCTACCCTCCCCAGTGCACCAATGAAAACTCAAACTTTGGAGCTGGGGTGAGGGGAGCCTGAGAGATAAGCCTCCTCACCTTAGGAAGATGAACCTGAAGATCCCTACAGAAAGGGGAAGGGACTTGACTAAGGTCACCCGGCAGGTACATGACCCCAGGCCTCCTGCACCCCTGGGCCTCCTGGAGTCACCAGCTGGTTTGTAACTTTGCCCATTTAATGAGTACCTAGCTTAAGATGAAGGTCATGGTAACCTTTTTTTCTCTATTTATTTACATCCAATAAAAAAAGAGAAAGACATTTATTTCTTTAAATGTATAAAAATGGTTAAAACACTTGTTCTTTTTGCTGAAAATGCCTGATCACTCAGTGTAAATGCACTACCCCCAATTCTAGGTTTATAAAAAATAAGCTAATGTGGCAGTGTAATATAAGAGTATGCACACCCCTAAGTGCAGCTAGGTGTAAGATTGTGAGTGAATTTTTGGACTTTGCTTTCCTGTAAAATGGCAATTATAATCATATTTACCTCACAATGTAAATAATGGGACCAAGTATTCCCTTAATAGATGGGAGATGTTGATGAATGACTTTAATGCTGGTTTCAAATCCAGTCTCCACTCCCCTCCACCCGAATTGGTCTTTTTAATTCTGAAATAAGTCTTTTCTCCCTCCCTCCCTCCCTCCCTCCCTCCCTCCCTCCCTCCCTCCCTCCCTCCCTCCCTTCCTTCCTTCCTTCCTTCCTTCCTTCCTTCCTTCCTTCCTTCCTTCCTTCCTTCCTTCCCAGTAGCACTATTCCTGGCATAAAGCCTGAGCTCAGGAAGCACCGGAGATTATTACATTGTCAGCATCAGCATGTGGTGGGGTTTTTTTAGAGCTCTATCAACTACAATTTCCACCCAATGAGATAGTTGAGGCCATTTCTTTGGGGGAATGAGGACTCTTCCTCTGTCACCACTTTCTAACCCTGGAAAAAGTCCCTTCTGGTGACTGAGCAGGCCAGCAGATCTCACAGCCCTAGAGACCCATCAATGGGGCACTGAGTGTGGGGCCTGCTGGGCTTGGCCTTCAGGAGAAAGTTTCCCTGAAGGCAGTCACCCAGACAAGCTGGGTTCACACCCAGTGATGACCAAGCATTGAGGCCACTGACACCTTTTTTTTTAAAAAAAAATATATATTTTATTGATTTTTTACAGAGAGGATGGGAGAAAGATAGAGAGTTAGAAACATTAATCAGCTGCCTCCTGCACACTCCCTACTGGGGATGTGCCCACAACCAAGGTGCATGCCCTTGACCGGAATCGAACCTGGAGCCCTTCAGTCCGCAGGCCGACGCTCTATCCACTGAGCCAAAACAGTTAGGGTGCCACTGACACCTTTTATGTCCCATACTCTAGGCCAGTGGTCGGCAAACTCAGTCAACAGAGTGACAAACAGCGGCTTGTGAGCCGCCGTTTGCCGACCACTGCTCTAGGGAAGAGATGGCTGGGAACCCATCCTTGGGTCACCTCCACCAAACTCTCCCATCATTGATGGTGTCCCTTTGCCCTGGAAAACAAAACCTAGGCCCCTTGACTTTGGGTGACCAACATTTCGGCACCATCTTTGAAGCCATGATCTGAATTTACAACACGAGCGTGAAAGACTGTTTCAGGCTCTGCCCTCTTTCCCATGTGGTCCAGAGTCAATCACTCTAATGGCCCCTGGGCCAGCACTGCTGTGGGTGACATGCTTGGGCTAAAATATCCCACAGGAGTTGGAATCCCAGAGGTAACCCCTAGCCCAATATGAGCATTGTAAGCCAGCATTGAACTCCAGCCCAGGGAAGCAGCGATAAAGCTATCACCCCATGCTGGTGGCACTCCTCTGAGGGACTTTCTAAACTGGGCACGTTGTGAATAACAGTGGACTTTGTTGACAAAGCTGGCTATCAGTCAAGAAACTCCATCCTCCTTGGTGATATAAGTGACTATGTGGTAAACCACTATTAAAAATTTATATCTGTTTATGGACAGGTATAGTCTGGAAAGCTCTTTGAAGGACAAACACAAATTATTCAGTCACTCAACAGTATTTATTGCACCCACTCTGTGCCAGGCAGAGGGCCAGGGGCTAGGCTTACAATGATGAAAAAGACAGGATGGTCCCTCGTGGAGCTTACATTATTGTGGGGGACACAAACTAGAAACACGTGAGCAAAGAGTTGTTACTGTGATTAGAGTTATAAAGGCAACACATGAAGAGCTCAGTTAGCTAAGAGGGTGGTCGTGGTGGATTTCAGGTTGTTGCTCCAGTTGCAGTGCTTGTGGCTTTGGGATTTTACTAAAAAGATGGAAAATGCGGAGTAGTGTCAGGGGATAGGCGTTATTTGAAGCAGGATGCCTCTTTAATACACTGGAGCTTCTCTTGAAGAAAGTAACCAGCAGGAAGCAGTGGCGACCCCTCCAACGCTCTGGTAAGTACCTCTTCACAACCTCTACTGTGAAACCAAAGGGGTGGTTTCACCAGAACCCTGAGATAAAAATGGACCTCTTTCGTGCCTCAGATTTTGCTGATGGGGTTGTAAAGTGGTGCAACCTTTTTGCTAACGTTTCCCAATATCTACCAGGAGTCTAAGGGTAATCCTTTCTGAACCCAGCAATCTCCCTCTGGATAATAATCCCCCCAAGTATTCAGAATTGAGGACAAAAGATTTCTGATAAAAATATTCACTTCAGGATTGTTTAAATGATATAAAATTGGAAACAATGGGGACAATGTAAACAATTATGGTATATTTTCATGATAGATTATGGCACATTTAAAATATACATATATTTTTATTGATTTTTGTAGAGGAAGGGAGATAGAGCGAGAGATAGAAACCTCAATGATGAGAGAAAATCATTGATTGGCTGCCTCCTGCACGCTCCCTACTGGGCATCAATCCCACAAGCTGGTCATGTGCCCTCACCAGGAATTGAACTGTGACCTCCTGGTTCATAGGTCAACACTCAACCACTGAGCTTGCTGGTGGGCTATGGTACATTTTATTTTTTAATAAATCTTTATTCAGATTATTACAATTGTTTCTCCTTTTTCCCCCCATAGCTCCCCTCCACCTGATTCCCACCCCACCTTCTGCCCTTACCTCCCCCGCACTGTCCTCATCCACAGGTGTATGATTTTTGTCCAGTCTCTTCCTGAACCCCCCCATACCCCTTTCCCCCTGAGAATTATCAGTCCACTCCCTTTCTATGCCCCTGATTCTATTATATTCACCAGTTTATTCTGTTCCTCAGGTTTTTAATTCACTTGATGTTTAGGTTCACTTGTTGATAGATATGTATTTGTTGTTCATAATTTTTATCTTTACCTTTTTCTTCTTCTTCCTCTTCTTAAAAAATACCTTTCAGCATTTCATATAATACTGGTTTGGTGGTGATGCACTCCTTTAGCTTTTTCTTATCTGTGAAGCTCTTTATCTGCCCTTCAATTCTGAATGATAGCTTTGCTGGGTAGAGTAATCTTGGTTGTAGGTTCTTGCTATTCATCACTTTGAAAATTTCTTGCCACTCCCATCTGGCCTGCATAGTTTCTGTTGAGAAATCAGCTGACAATCGTATGGGTGCTCCCTTGTAGGTAATTAACTGTTTTTCTCTTGCTGCTTTTAATATTCTCTCTTTGTCTTTTGCTCTTGGCATTTTAATGATGATGTATCTTGGTGTGGTCCTCTTTGGATTCCTTTTGTTTGGGGTTCTGTGCGCTTCCTGTACTTGTAAGTCTATTTCTTTCACCAGGTGGGGGAAGTTTTCTGTCATTATTTCTTCAAATAGGTTTTCAGTATCTTGCTCTCTCTCTTCTTCTGGCACCCCCATAATTCTGATGTTGGTACGCTTGAAGTTGTCCCAAAGGCTTCTTACACTATCTTCAAGTTTTTGGATTTTTTTATCTTTTTGCTTTTTCAGTTGAGTGTTTTTTTGCTTCTTTGTATTTCAATTCTTTGACTTGATTCTTGTGTTCCTCTCGTCTGTTGTTGGGTCTCTGTATAATATTTTTTATTTCAGTCAGTGTATGTTTAATTTCTAGTTGGTCCCTTTCCATATCTTCGAGGGTCTCATTATATTTATCAGCCTTTTCTAGGATATTCTTTTTTTTTTTTAAATATTTTTATTGATATTTTACAGAGAGGAAGGGAGAGGGATAGAGAGCTAGAAACATCGATGAGAGAGAAACATCCATCAGCTGCCTCCTGCACACCTCCCACTGGGGATGTGCCCACAACCAAGGTACATGCCCTTGACCGGAATCGAACCCGGGACCCTTCAGCCCGCAGGCCGACGCTCTATCCACTGAGCCAAACCGGTTTCGGCAAGGATATTCTTGAAAAGCCTTATAACTGTGGTTTTGAATTCTATATCCAGTCGTTTGTTTTCCTCCATTTCTTTCATTTGAGATCTGTTTCTTTGTCATCACATTTTCTCTGCTTCCCTGAGTTGGTAGGGTAGATTTGTGTGCTAGGTTTCCTATGTGGCCCAGTGGGTCGGCCTCCCCAGTTAACCTGAGGTGGACACTCTTGGTGCACCCCTTTGTGGACTGTGTGTATAGCCTTGTTGTAGTTAAGTCTTGATTGTTGTTGGTATCACTGGGAGGAATTGACCTCCAGGCCAGTTGGCTGTGAGGATCAGCTGTGTCTATGCTGGGAGAGGTTTGGTGCTGGAGACAGCCTTATAGGATTAGACTTGCCAAATTGCAAAAGCCTTTGTGCTCAGCTTGGATGGGGTGGAGTCTCAGGAGCCTCCAGATCTCTGTCTTCCCTGGCTCCCAAGTCTCCGCCCAAGAGTCCAGATTCCCCCTGCATAGCGTGGGTCCCCAGGGGCTTGCCTGGAACTGGGGTTCAGTGCAATCAGAACTGGGGTTCAGTGCAGTCAGGAGCTTCTGACTCCCTTCTGCTAGGGAAAGCCTGTGGCAACCTCCGCAGTCCTTGTGCACACTGGCACGAGCGCCTCCAGACCTCTGCCCGCTGGGGCTCCCCCGGGTCTCTCCCGGGTCTCCGAGTCTCTGGGTGCCTTTCTCTCTACCTGACAGTCCAGACTCCCCCTGTATGAGCCTGAGTCCACGGGGTTTCGCCCGGAACTGGGGTTCAGTGCAGTCGGAACTGGGGTTCAGTGCCGACGGGGGCTTCCTTCCCCCTCCCGCCAGAGAAAGTCAGCCAGGCTCTCAGCCGCCCTTCCTCTCTGCGCGCACAAAGACCCTTTGCCGTACCTCCAATTCTCTGTGAGCTTCTCTCTTTCCTTCTAGTTGTAGAATTTCCACTCAGCCAGCTTTCCTGTGGTTCTGGATGGTGTCCGTTCTGTCTTTTAGTTGTAGTTTTGAAATTGTTGTGCGAGGCAGCAGTTTAGGTGCTTACCTATCCGCCATCTTGGTTTCTCCTATGGTACATTTTTGATGTATATCGAATCCTGGTAAATGTTCACTATATAAGTTAAATTACAAAAGCAAAACATTAAAATATAACAAAAACAATAAAAATGGTATTTTTATCAAATAGAAATCTATGCCTATGGAAAAGATTGCAAATGTTATTAGTGGTTCTCTCTGGGAGGAGGGAGTCAGGTGATTTTCATCTTCCTTAAACCTTTTTGTGTTTTCCCAAATTATCCTCAACAATCATGCCTCATTTATAATGAGAAGACAGACACTTAAAACCTGGTCTTAGGTTTTAAAAAAAGTGTGTTCACTGGTTATACTGCTCTGCTAGTTCCTCACCTGGAGTTGTCGAGGCTTGGAAAATAGGAAAGAGGAAAAGTGAATCTCCCCCAGGAAAAGTCCTGCGGGCTCTGAACCCCACGAAGGCTTGTTCCTCCCTTCTCTGCTGCTACTCACACACCTTCTGGCAGCAGTGGGAGAGTCTGCAGGGAAGAGCCAAGGAGTATGCCCCCAGGCCCGCTGGCCAGCCCACACTAGTGTAGGGGAAAGACGCAAAGGGACTGAAAGAGCAACGCTAACCTTGAGTGCTCCTCTGTGCCGGCCACGGTGTTGTGTACCACCCACCCCCGTCTCCTGAATTTGTTGGTGCATCTAATCCTCACAGTGATCTTATGAAGTTGGTACTGTTTTGCCTCCTATTTAAAGATGAGGATACCAAGACCCAAAAGGGGAGTGTGCCCCATATCGCACACCTAGTGGTACTGTCAGAATTCCGATCCACATCTGATGGTGCTAAGTTGGGGAGCAGGAAAAGCAATAACTGGGAGGAGAGAAAAGAAAGACAAAAAAGGGAGAAACCCAATGTGGGTGTGAGCAAGGGGCCAGTAACCAGTAACCGCAGGGTTCTCTCCACTCCGAAGAGAGCACCACAATGGGGTGCCAAGAAGCAATTTGCAGGAGGGGAAAGAGCACTACCTTCCCATATGTGGGCTTCAAGGATGCCAGCATGAGCCTGGACAAGGGCTTTTTCTCTCCAAGAGCAGCAATAAAAAATGAAAAAAGAAATTGCTTGTGACTGAGCATGAGTGTTGGTATTTGAGAAAGTTTTTCTTAAAGGTTAAGAAAGTTTCTGGAGCGATTCTGAAGAGAACTTCTGGGCATCTTCAAGACTTCCCAGGTTGATAGCAATGTGTTTTATTCCAGTTTCACTTCAGAACAGATGGCTTTTCTGTTCGGTGCTGCAGCTAGGAGAGCCCCTAGAGCTACCCTTATGCTCATCAGCCTCTATTGAGGTTGGTTTTGGCACCAAGATGGAACACAGATGGAGAGTGACGGGGGAGGTAAGAGGAAGAGTTTTCAGAGGTTTCTGAGTAAAAGAAAGGACAGAGAAGTGAGAGGTTTCATGTGAAAGGCAAGGCCTGTTCCCAGCAATAGAAGAAGAAATGGTTACAGGAAGAAGGGGGAGATTGCTGTGTGGTGTGAGCCCCACAGGGGAAAGAGGGGACCAGTTCTTCATACCTGTCACCAGTTGGCAGCACTGGCACAATGCAGCTTGGTTGTGTTTAATTTTTTAAAATTGATTTTAGAGGGAGGGAGAGGAATAGAGAGATAGAAACATCGATGGGCTACCTCCTGCATGTCCCCTACTGGGGACTGAGCCCACAACCCCAGCATGTGCCCTAACCAAGAATCAAACTGGCAATCTCTTGGGGCATGGGTCGATGCTCAACCACTGAGCCACACTGGCTGGATGAGAATGACTTTTATTATTTTTAATGATTATGCTGCAAAACAAAATGTGAGGGGTATTGCTACTATTCTATCATGTCGTGTTGTCAGAAAAATGCACCCAACCCCCTGAAACTTAGTCATTTGTTGTTTGCTCTATGAATTCGAGCACACATTATTTTCCAAATGTGGTTCATAGTTTCATTTCTTTTAGTTTGATTTCAGAGAGGAAGGGAGAGGGGAAGAGAGATAGAAACATGAATGATGAGAGAGAATCATTGATCGGCTTGCCTCCTGCACGCCCCCTACTGGGGATGGAGCCCGCAACCCGGGCATGTGCCCCTGACCAGAATCGAACCTGGGACCCTTGAGTTCACAGGCTGTTGCTCTACCAACTGAGCCAACCAGCTAGGGCCATAGTTTCATTTTTAAAATCAGTCTTGGTCACTCTTTATTATATCACTAGTGGCCCGGTGCACGAAATTCGTGCACATTAAAAGGGGATTAATTAGAGGAAATAATTTAATATTGGTATTTGCCCTTTCTCTATAATAGAAGTGTCAGAGATGAAAGAAAATTAGTAAAATGTATATGAAAACCTTCCTCCTGTCAGAGTCTGGGGCGCACCACACAACCCAGAGTCAAGTCTCTGCCCACCCACATGCGCCTCAAAATTGCGTGAGACCCAGACCCAGCCGCCCCCCCGCTCCATTGGCCTAGATCCAGACACGGCCAGTCCCACCCTTGTCAAGCCCCGCTGGGCAGGGGGCATAGCCTCAGGTCCCCTGGCCTGGCGTCAGGATGGGGGGTGTGGCCTGAGGTCCCCCATCAAGCCCTGCCAGGCGGGGGGTCACAGCCTGAGGTCCCCCATCAAGCCCCACCGGCAGGGGGGTGCAGCCTCAGGTCCCCCATTAAGCCCTTCTGGGCGGGGAGTGCGGCCTGAGTTCCCCCGACCCAGCACTGGGGGTGCACCTTGAGGTCCCCTGTCAAGCCCCGCTGGGTGGGGGGCACGGCCTGAGGTCCCCTGTCAAGCCCCGCTGGGTGGGAGCGTGGCCTGAAGTCCCCTGTCAAGCCCCACCTGGTGGGGGGCACGGCCTGAATTCCCCTGACCCAGCACTGGGGGTGCACTTTGAGGTCCCCTGTCAAGCCCAACCAGGCAGGGGGGCGCAGCCTCAGGTCCCCTGGCCCGGTGCTGGGGCAGGGGGCGTGGCCTGAGGTCCCCTGTCAAGCCCCGCCAGGCGGGGGGTGCGGTCTGAGGTCCCCCAGCCTGGTGCCAGGATGGGGGTTGTGGCCTGAAGTCCCCTGTCAAGCCCCACCAGGTGGGAGGTGTGGCCTGAGGTCCCTAGCCCAGCACCAGGACGGGAAGTGTACCTTGAGGTCCACCATCAAGCCCCGCCAGGCAGGGGGCATGGCCTCAGGTCCCCTGGCCTGGTGCCGGGGCGGGGGCACAGCCTGAGGTTCCCCAGCCTAACACCAGGGTGGGGGGCGCAGCCTGAGGTCCCCTGTCAAGCCCTGCTGGGTGGGGGCACAGCCTGAGGTCCCCTGTCAAGCCCTGCCGGGTGGGGGATGCAGCCTGAGGTCCCCTGTCAAGCCCCACGGGGGTTGGGGAGGGCGTATCCTCAGGTCCCTGCTGATTGCTCATTAAGGCTCCATATGGGAACTTGGCCTCAGCTGTGGGTGCAGCCATCTTTGTGATGGAGTGATGGTCAATTAGCATATTCCCTCTTTATTAGATAGGATTATTTACTAGGAAGTTTTAAATCATGTTTAAAGAGGAGGATTCACTTTAAGTATGATAATTAAATGAGTTTTTACATGTAAAGCATATAGACCAGTACTCTGCAATTTTAGTTATTATTGTTATTAAAGGTTAATATTTTAGCACCAATTATACTTGGATAACATGTTTAACATTTGCTCATACTAACAGTTACCATTTATTACATACCATTTATTAGACACACTTTACATATGCGGTTTCATTTGATTTTTACAACTCACACTAGGAGACAAATGCTATTTTTAGTCCCATCATAGATAAGGAAACTTATGATAAGTAGTAACCTTGAGTCTCACAGCTGGAAAGTGGAAGAGCCAAGATTTGAATCCCAGTTTGACTGCAAAGGCTAGACTCTTTCTCCTTTCTTTTCCTTTTCTTTTGCTTTCTTCTTTTGAAATTATTATACAAAAATCTTAAATCCTATATAATAAAAGGCTAATATGCAAATTGACCAAATGGCAGAACGACCGGTCGCTATGACACACTGATCACCAGGGGGCAGATGCTCAATGCAGGAGCTGCCCCCTGGTGGTCAGTGTGCTCCCACAGGGGAGCGCCGCTCAGCCAGAAGCTGGGCTCATGGCTGGCGAGTGCAGCGGCAGTGGCTAGAGCCTCTCCCACCTCTGCAGCAGCGCTAAGAATGTCCAACTGCGGGGAGCGGGCCTAAGCCATCAGTCAGACATCCCCTGAGGGCTCCCAGACTGTGAGAGGGCACAGGCTTGGCTGAGGGACCCCCCCTCCGCCCCCCGCCACCAAGTGCACAAATGTCGTACACTGGGCCTCTAGTATATATATATATTTTTTCATGAACCCCCCCAAATAGGTTTTCTTAACTTAAAAAAAGAATCAACTTGGAAAAAAAGTCAACTTGAGGCCAATCTTATTTCA
This sequence comes from Plecotus auritus, assembly GCF_963455305.1. Classification (NCBI taxonomy): domain Eukaryota; kingdom Metazoa; phylum Chordata; class Mammalia; order Chiroptera; family Vespertilionidae; genus Plecotus; species Plecotus auritus. The sequence continues at coordinate 25,274,430 of NC_137783.1, read as the reverse complement.
TCTGTACCTCCAATCATCCCTCTACCTGCAGATCATTTGCATAAAATTCCTGGTGTTGTATCATCTCAGCTGCAAACATGTTAGTGTATATTTATAAAAGACAGTGATATTGTGGTTGTGTTTACGTAAGTCCCTCTTACACCTAAAACAGGATAACAACAAAATGAATCAACATTCATACAGTCTTTGCAATTTTCCCGAGTGTCTCATAATTTTAACATTTGGTTCGTTTGAATCAAATCTGCACATTGCATTTGATTTGTATATTCCTCGCATCTCTCTTATTCTGTAAATTTCTTCTTCATTTTTTTTCTTGAGATTTATTTGTTGAAAAAAACTAATGTTTTTTTTTCTGTAGAATTTCCTGCAATCTGGATTTTGATTATTTCTTCCCCACAGCTCTTTAGCATATGTAAAATGGTTATTTACTTCTTAAAAAAACAACATTTTAAGAGCTTCTACTGTGTTTAAGGGGCTGGGTTCTCATCCACCTGCTTCTATCACATATCAAGCTTAGAATCCAGTGAGGGGCGCAGACACTAAGCAAGCAAACAAACACATAGGAAATTTTACTTATGTTTACATAACATATAAGTATGTATTGCTTATGATACAAATACAACTCTATTTGGTCTTTATAACATTGTGAAGTAAAAGGTTTTCTATTAAACCAAAGAAACCATTTGCAATGTCAGAGAAAACCAGACAAGCTTCAGGTCTTCCCTAGCATACCAATTACATGTGACCATGTGTGGGGGTGGGCTTGAAGGGGAAAGGGGGAGGATAAGGATGGGAGGGTGGGGGACTGTCCATTACTATCTCTGGACTCTGGTATCTTTAAAATGATAGGCTTTGATGAAATAAGTACTTTTTTAATCTTCTTAGAGCAACGGAATTCTTTTATCTCCCTTACATGCTCTCTCCTGCCGAATTCTAGGATATGAGCCAGGTAATGGTTGAGTTGCCCTGGGTGAAGCAGGGGGCAGCTGTTGATCCCCAGCTGTTAATCTCTCACCACTGAGGACATACACTGAGACACATCTTTAGAACCCAGGTCTCCATGCAGCAGTTAGGAAACCACTGGATTGGGTAATGGTTGATGTTCTTCTAAGCATTACCAAACCATGGGAGACCTGGGTGAGCAGTGCCTGGGTTTCCTCAGCGGGGCTGGAGCAATATGTAATTCTGTGTGTGTGCGTGTGTGCATGTGTGAATTTATTTCTCCAGGGAAGCCTGACATGCCAGCACTGAAATGCTCTAATCTAATCCAACCACTTTCTTGTAGTCAGCCCTCCTTCATTGGCAAGTGACAGAACCCAAGACAAACCAGCTTGTGCAAACAGGGAAATTATTGGTACCTTTAACTAAGCAGTCCCTGCATATATCTGGCTTCAGGCCAGGGGTCCAGGCAGTACTATCAGGATGCTTGCCACTTCTCAGTTCTATTGTCTTTGCTGCTTCCTTGTCTGGCACATGTTCCTCATGGTGTGGCCGCCAACAACTCTAGGCTTACACTCTACCAGCCCAGAAACCTTCCTGGGAAAAGAGGGCCACCTCCTTCTACCCTCATTGGCCAGTGTAGGCCTCATACTCAGCTTTGAATCAGGAGAATTCAGAATATTGATTGGCCACCTTGGGCTACTTAAATCGTATGGGCAGGAGGATTCCTTAAGAAACATTGAGGTGCTGCTCCCAGAAGGATGGGAAATAGCTTCAAAAGATGAAACTAGCTGGGTTGGCGTGGCTCAGTGGTTGAGTGTTGACCTATGAACCAGGGGGTCACGGTTTGATTCCCGGTCAGGCCTCATGCCTGATCTCCATTGTTGGGCGTGCAGAAGGCAGCTGATCAATGATTCTCTCTCATCATTGATGTTCCCATCTCTCTTTTCCTCTCCTTTTCTCTCTGAAATTAATAAAAATACATATTAAAAAATCTGGACTTTGGATGCTTTATGGTGATATGTGTAGGAGGATCTCTAGACAACGTGACCGGCACAGTGACCTGCTCTGTCTCTAGCCCACACCTGTCCAGGTATTTCTCCTCTGTGGCTAGCCCTTCTGTGACTGGATCAGGTAGCTGCAGCCCCAGCCTCACAGCCAATCAATTGAAGAGCAGCCAGATTGTGTGTGTGTGTGTGTGTGGCATCAATGCGACATTGAAAAGTGTTGGTCAGTAAACTCTGGGGATTTTATAGCATCTCTAGAGAATGTTAAACTGCAGGGAGGAAAAGCTGTCTAAAAGACAGTCAAAAATGTCATTAAAAAAATGAAGTCATCACCAGGGCTCTGCAGTTCTTGGTGCTACATTCCAAGCCCAAAAGAAAAATACAAAGCCAAATATTTGAACGAATGTCTTTAGCCTCAGACACCTGGTTTGGAAACACACCACCACCTGTGCTGCATTAAACCTGCGAAAAACCCAGGACGGAAATACAGTGTGTGAGGCCAGAAGAGGGTGGGCTCCTGGATCCCTTAGGTCAAACAGCAGGCTGTAAAGGAGTCTTTTCAAAACAGACATATTACTGCCCAAGATTGCGGCCTGCCACAAAGGAAGGCACACACAGCGGCTGTTCTCAGCAAGAGTTATACTATATGGCTATTAGGGGGAATGGGAGCAGCTTGATTCTTGCCAATGACAGGAAATAAGGTCAAGTAAAGATAACAGGTCTTTGAATTAAAGAGGCTTTAAAAACACATCCTGGCCTCACGGCTTTAGTAGCGAATGAGAATTATAGAATGAAGCCTCGGGTTTTCTTATTCCCTTTAAGCTAGCTTCCTAAAACATGTCCTTTCCCCGATGAACGCGAAGGAGACACTAGCTGCCTCGTGCCTTCGGCTTGTTTATTCTCTTTCTAAACAGAGCGCACTGTTGTGTTGCCAGTGAGATCTGGGCTGGGATCACTCCAGGAATCAGAAATCACAGGTAGCGTGTTTCATAGTCTTGGTGGTAAATCCCTTCCTTTTTAGAGGTTGAGCCTGCGTTACTTTCTAGGTAAAGGGGAAGAGAACTCGAAGACCCCAGGGGAGTGCGCTGGTGTATCTCTATGTTGTCATATTTTTCAAGGACAAGATATCCAAACAGGCTCAACTTCATTCAACAAGACAGAGCAGCAGCTAAAAACCAAAACAAATATCAAAAGGTTGTTTGTCACATTGAGAGACACCTGGTTGTTGGGCTGGGTTCCCTGGCCTGTTGTTCAGACTGAATTTATTATGTACCCACGTTGATTTTCTTCCTCCCTGGGTGTGTGTGTGTGTGTGTGTGTGTGTGTGTGTGTGGCGGGGGGCGGGGGGAGGGTGGAGAGGAGGGTGCAGGAGAAAGGGGAAACTGAAGTCGAACAACCAATCATAACATTAAAAAAACGCAATCTGGTTAAGTCAGTGAGCCAACTGGTTATTCTACAAATAATCAGCTGGTTGACCCAACACGACCTCTTCTGAGGCTTGCTGGCGTTGGTTCTGGTGCACGTGACTCTAGGTGCAGGAAGCGCGCAGATTCTTGGTGCTTTTAGGGTTTTCGTTTCTGATAATTAAAGTAGAGATAAAAAGGGCTTGATTTTGACAGGGAAGCCAGGACTCCCCCCTAATATGAATGAGAGCCACTATTTATTTTTTTTTCGGGATAAAATGTTGCCTTGTTATGAGAACCACTATTTCTTGGAGCCGTCTAGGGTGTGGCACTCAGAGAAGTCAAATGAGAGAATTTGCATATTTGCAGGATTTGGGGTCAGGGCTGTCTCTGTGCTGGTTGTGGATCCTTAGGCAAGTCATTATAGTCTCCAAACTTCAGTTTTCTCACCTGGGAATACTAATTGATAGTATTTACTTGTTACAGGATTAAATGAGATCATCCAGGGCTCAGCCTGGAGCCTGGCGCAGAGTAAGGAGAAGTTCTGGAGATGTTTCCTGTTCATCGTGTTATCACTGTGATTTCTATAGCTCACCCATGCTCTCATTGGTTCCATGGAGAGTCTGTACATCTCTAAGTTTCAAAAATATTATTTCTAGAGAATGGTTTGGTTCAGATAGATCTCTGGCTCCATGTTTTTTGCCTGCATTAAAAGCATAGTTCTAGGTTCTGGAGTGCTTAAAGATTTGCAGTTGTGTGAAATAACTTTTCTGCTTTTTTACAAAAGCAATTCGAGTTTGTTGTTTTTTTTAAAAAAGTAAATGAATATTAGTGTAAAAGATGAAAATGATTGGTAATTCTATCAGAGATGACCACTGTCCACATTTGGGAGAATGATTATTGCACATGTTTTGTGACTTTTCACCTAATTATATATCAAATGTCTTTCACATCATTAACTAGTCTTCAATGTCATGTGTAATGGTAACACAGAATTCTATCCACCGGGCATCTCATTTATTTTTGCAATGCTGTTATGGACACTCAGACCCTTTCTAATTTTTCCACTATGGAATAACATCATTGTTAAACTCCAAATCACCAAATTCCAAGATGCGGTTTCCAGCTATGGGCCTTCATTTCACCTCTGCCTAAACCTTTAGGTTTTCCCGAAAGTTGGAAATCCTCTAAATCCCCAAATAGCACCAAGGATGCCCCTTCAAAAGGTTGGGAAGTTAAATTCCTCTCTCACTCCCCAGAGAGACCAGGCAAAATTGGGGTCATTTTCACAACAGCTATTACTTGTGTGAGGTGCTCCAAAGGGGCTTTCCCATCCTTTCACCTTTTCTCCTAATCACGGGCAATTTCCTCACTTCAGCAGCAACCCCATCTTTCATGGGGATGCCAAAATGCATCATCCAAATAGGAGGTCCCTAAGGCCAGGGGAAAGTTCACACACGTGTGTTCTGTGCAACGCTCTAGCGCCTTTAGACAATGCCTCACCTTCTATTCTTGGGCAGAATTGACTGGGTAAGGCCTTTTCCTGTTTAACTGGGATCTGGACTCATTTGAAGGATATAGACATGACTTCATTTGAAGTTGAAGACAGGTTGTTTAATACAGGAGTGGGGATTTCAAAGAGATTTGGATGTGTGAGATGAGCTACTCAATAAAGAGATATGGCTCAGGAGAGCATGGGAGGGTTCGTGGGAAATTTGGGTTGGCTTCCCAGCCCTAGTTAAGACCTAGGCCAATGGTTGGCAAACTGCGGCTCGCGAGCCACATGCAGCTCTTTGGCCCCTTGAGTGTGGCTCTTCCACAAAATACCACGGCCTGGGCGAGTCTATTTTGAAGAAGTGGCGTTAGAAGAAGTTTAAGTTTAAAAAATTTGGCTCTCAAAAGAAATTTCAATCATTGTACTGTTGATATTTGGCTCTGTTGACTAATGAGTTTGCTGACCACTGACCTAGGCTAGTCCCCGGCAAACGTGTCAAGTAAGTGAGGGTTGTCTTCTGGGTCACACCTTGCCTTTCACTGCTCCCAAGCATTTATGAGCATCATGGATTTCATGGGGACCTCTGGCTCCCACAGAGCCAGCTGCTCAAGCCACCTTCTAGAGAAGGGCTCATTGCAGGCTTTTTCCTTTCTGCTGTCAGACAGTCCTCTGTAGGGACATTAAGTTACTGTAAGGATAAAACACCTTCCTGTGATACAGCTGGTATTTGGGGTTACTTAGAATGAAGAGTCACCAGTAGAGGAGCCAGTGAAATACAGGAAACTCAGTTAAATTTCAGATAAACAACAAATAAATTTTTTTTATAAGTCTGTACCTAGAGTACACAGTGTCTTATATCTATAATTTCTCTTATCTTTAAAAATTTCTTAATTTTAAAAATCTTTTTATTATTATTATTATTATTTGATTTCCCTTGTCTTTTGATTTGTTTCTCTCACCTAATTTGAAAGTTTTTTTCCATCTTGAATCTTTCCAATATTCTGAAAGGAGATTCAAAGAAACAGGAACTCTCTCTTATCACTCCTATTTCTTTGCTGTACCTAATAGTTAATTAGAGCACGCACTATAACAAGGATAACTGGCTCTTGAACCAACCAGGTTTGAAGTGCGTGGGCCCACTTATAGGAGGTTTTTAAAAAATAAATGCAGTTGACCCAGCATATTGGCAGGCTTCCAACCTGAGGATTCTACCAACCAGGCATCTACAACAGTATTTTTGCATTCCCAATTGTGGATTCCCAACCACAGATGGAAAAGTACTGCTTTCAGTCCCTTGCATCTCAGATATTCCTAAAATTTTGTAGATGAGAAGAATGAGATCCAGAGCTGTGCTGGAGCCACTGGCTTGTGAGAGTGGATTGCTAAAATTTCAAGAATTTTGTAATCTGGTTGTTAAACACAGCCATTATTAAAAATAAAATTACATGCACATAACTAAATTATAAATAGTCTATTTAGTAAGTAAACAAATATCACAAATACTCAAAATTCATCGCTTCTCAATTATTTTACTGTATTTTACTATCATTGAAGCTCTTGAGGTTATTAGTATCTATTGCATGTGTATGGTGGGAATACTAGCAAATGATGGGCTATTGCATGCATCTTACCAGTTTTGTGTTCAACGTGATGTTAACGCAGATATTGATGATAGAGTGATGTCATGTTACCTAGAAATCAGCTGCGGTGGAACTATTTACACCGTGGAAATAAGCAAGTAATACAAATTAGGGCCATGTTTTACCATTGTTAAATATTTATACCACTGCATTTATACCACTGTAGAGAAATGAAATAGCTAAGTAGCTTATGCCAGAACTGGAATTGGAATCCATTTTTCCTGACTCTATCAGGGCTTTTTGGACCATGTGTTGGTGTTTTTAAAATCCTTACCTAACTGGCATACCCTAACACCTATTAAAATCTCTAAACAATCTTCACCCAAAAGCATTAAAGTGTTTATAGGCTTTTGGGAAAGTCATAGAACTTTTTTTATTTTTTAAAAATAAATCTTTATTGTTCAGATTATTTCAGTTGTTCCTCTTTTTCCCCCCCATAGCTCCCTTCTACCCAAATCCCACCCCACCCTCTGCCCTTACCCTCCCCCACACTGTCCTCATCCATAGGTGTACGATTTTTTTCCAGTCTCTTCCCGCACCTCCCACACACCTTTCCCCCCGAGAATTGTCAATCCACTCCCTTTCTATACCCCTGATTCTATTATATTCACCAGTTTATTCTGTTCATCAGATTTTTTATTCACTTGATTTTTAGATTCACTTGTTCATTTGTTGTTCATAATTTTTATCTTTACCTTTTTCTTCTTCTTCCTCTTCTTAAAGAATACCTTTCAGCATTTCATATAATACTGGTTTGGCAGTGATGAACTCCTTTAGCTTTTTCTTATCTGTGAAGCTCTTTATCTGCCCTTCAATTCTGAATGGTAGCTTTGCTGGGTAGAGTAATCTTGGTTGTAGGTTCTTGCTATTCATCACTTTGAATATTTCTTGCCACTCCCTTCTGGCCTGCATAGTTTCTGTTGAGAAATCAGCTGACAATTGTATGGGTACTCCCTTGTAGGTAACAAACTGTTTTTCTCTTGCTGCTTTTAAGATTCTCTCTTTGTCTTTTGCTCTTGGCATTTTAATTATGATGTGTCTTGGTGTGGTCCTCTTTGGATTCCTTTTGTTTGGGGTTTTGTGCGCTTCCTGGACTTGTAAGTCTATTTCTTTCACCAAGTGGGGGAAGTTTTCAGTCATTATTTCTTCAAATAGGTTTTCAGTATCTTGCTCTCTCTCTTCTTCTGGCACCCTCATAATTCTGATGTTGGTATGCTTGAAGTTGTCCCAGAGGCTCCTTACACTATCTTCATATTTTTGGATTCTTTTTTCTTTTTGCTTTTCCGGTTGGGTGTTTTTTGCTTCTTTGTATTTCAAATCTTTGACTTGATTCTTGCAATCCTCTAGTCTGCTGTTGGATCTCTGTATATTATTCTTTATTTCAGTCAGTGTATGCTTAATTTCTAGTTGGTCCTTTTTCATATCCTCAAGGGTCACTAAATTTATCGGCGGTTTCTAGAAGATTCTTGAAAAACCTTATAACCATGGTTTTGAACTCTATATCCAGTAGTTTGCTTTCCTCCATTTCTGTCATTTGTGACCTGTTTCTTTGTCTCCGCATTTTGGCTGCTTCCCTGTGTTGCTAGAGTGGCTTTGTGTGCCAGGTGTCCTATAGGGCCCAGTGGCTCAGCCTCCCCAGTTACCTGAGGTGGACACTCTTGGTGCACCCCTTTGTGGGCTGTGTGCACAGTCTTGTTGTAGTTAAGCCTTGATTGTTGTTGGTATCACTGGGAGGAATTGACCTCCAGGCCAATTGACTGTGAGGATCAGCTGTGTCTACGATGGGAGAACTTCTGTGCTGGAGACACCCTTATGGAGCAAGACTTGCTTCAGTGGGGCTTTGGTGCTCACTGAGTCTGCCCCTTGAGTGTGTCCCTTATGGATCTGAGGAGTTGTAATCTGGATGGTCCCCCTCTGACCACTGGGTACACTGGCTCTTGGATCTCCAAGGAGGTGCAAGTTTAGCCTCTGCCTGAGGCCACCCAGCAGGAGGTATGGAGAGATCTGCAGATTCCTCTTCTTTGTTTGGGGTTTGGAGGTCCCTAGATGAGGCCCAGCTGTGACACAATGCAAGCTGCTATGGGGCTTGGGCCTTCTTTTGGAAGTTCTGGGGCTCTCTGACCCAGCTGCAGTTTGTTAGGTAATTTTAGATTGCAAAGGGCCAGGCCATTCATATGCAAAAGCCTCTGGGCACAGCTTGGGTGGGGCGGGGTCTCGGGGAATCAACAGGGCAGAGCAAACAGCTATGGCTGATCGTCAGCCCTGCCCTAAGAGGCCCCCTGGTCTCAGTGTCTCACGGTAATCGCTGCAACCACTTCTGAGAGAAAGCCGCTCTCAAGTTCCGCCCAAAGCCAGACAGTCCAGTTTCTCCCCATATGAGTCTGGGTCCCCAGAGTCTTGCCCGGAACTGGAGTTCAGAGCAGTCAGGAGCTTGTGTCTCCCTCCTGATTGAAAAAGACAACTGCGTCCTCAGTTGCCAGCCCTTTCCACGTGCACGCGCCTCTGTACCTCCTCACTTTACTTCCACAGCTCCTCTGAGTCTCAGTGTGCTTTTCTCTTTCCTTCTAGTTGTAGAATTTCCACTCAGCCAGCCTTCCTGTGGTTCTGAATGATGTCTGTTTTGTCTTTTAGTTGTAGTTTTGAAGTGGTTGTGCGAGGCAGCAATTTCAGGTGTTTACCTATGCCACCATCTTGGTTTCTCTTCAAAGTCATAGAACTTTTTTCAACAAGCATTTACTGAGCACCTGCTGTGTGCTGAATATAAGGAGGGCAATGATGGGTAAGACATAAACAGTGTTTTCAAATAGTGGGCCAGACTGTGGGTCACAGAATCAATGAAAGCCCTCAAGTCATTACCTTGTATTAAATTAAATAATATAAATTAATTAATATATACATATATGACATAATATAAAATTTTTATTAATATATTATGTAAACTATAAAGATATATATATATATATATATATATATATATATATATATACACACACACACACACACACACACAGTTGTTTTACTATCATATAGTGGTCTACACTTTAAAAAATGTAAATAGGGTCCTATAGTAGAAAAAGTTAAGGGGAGCAAAAAGTGTAGTAATTGAGAGCATAAGCTTTGAAGTCACACTAACTTGGGCTCAAGTCCTGACTTGATTCTCTGCTAGCTCCATGACCTTGAGGAAATTAACTTCTCTAAGCTTTGGTTTCCTTGGGGGAATAAAAATAGTAATCACACTGTACAGTTTATTGGAGGATTAAACAATAGTCTATATAAAGTGCTCTATGACTGGTATAGCATGACTGAATAAAGGTTTAGAGTCACACTCAGTAAATATAAGCTTACAACAAACCTTGAAGAAATAAGTCTTAAAAGAGAAGAATATTAGTTCTCTGGAATTACAAACAATTCATGTACATCCGAAGCTTGAATTTCTATGTAAATCCCAGTTTACTGGGGGAATGGTCACATCCAAACTTAGAGTGGCATCATATATGAGCTCTTTGCAGACACACAAGGTGCTCTTAGGTCTCTGTTCTTGTCCTGGTGCCCCTGCCCACATCCTCTGGTGAACTGACCCTATATATCATATCTTACTTATTCCTCACCTCTCCCTCGCTTCTTGCTGCCATCTCGCTTCCAACCCTGGCAAGTCACCCAAAGTGCTCTTACACAGGCCACCACACATTTTCAAATTGATCCTTTTATGGTGTTTGACACTACAATGACTTCTTCCATCTTTTGGAAAGGTTTGGCCAATTTAGCTTTTAACGTTATGTACCAAAAGGTGGAGAAAGTGAAGGAAGGGAGGCTTGAGTGAAGAGTGGTAAAAATATTTGTTAAAGATGTCTGTTCACTTTGATTTCTTTTAAGAATGAATATTACTCTCAGAAATTTTAGAGTGGAGCCTTGCAATATTTTTCAGAAAGGGAAGTGCCTTTGGTGGACATTACCAGTGGTGCCTTACACAGTCAGAATTATTTAGAGTTACTCCCATGTATACCGTGTGCTTCAGTCCCCTTCTTGCAGCTCAGATATTCTTCTAAGTGGATAATTTTAGGCTGAAAGTTATTTTCTCTCAGCACGTCAAAGGTTTTATTCAACTGTCTACTGACTTCTGTCGTAGAGAAGTCTGTCAGCTTAATTTTCATGCCTTTGAAGGATTTCTGGATACTTTGAACATCTTTTCTTTTTCTAGAATTTATCCTGCTTTGACTTCATTGGCATTTCTGAATAAAGGTTTAGAGTCACATCAATTTGGGAAAATTCTCAGCATTCTCTCTTACCTCTTCTGGATCATTAGTTAGTTGTCTGTGGGACCTTCTCACTATCCTCTTGTTTACTTACCCTCTCTTTCACATTTTCTCTCTGTGTTGTCTCCTGCATAATTTCTTCACATTTACTTGATTTCTTTAGTTGTGATCTTTTCCTCCCTGTGGTTTAACCCTACTATTGAATTTTAAATTTTAATATCTAGAAGTGACAGTTGGTTCACTTTCAGATCTGTTTTTTATTTGTAGTCTTGATTCTTTTATTTCTTAAAACTGTATTAGACATTCTTATTTTATGTTTTGTATCCAACAATTTTAATCCCAAAGTCTTTATGAATTGGGTTCTGTTAGCTGTTTCTGCTAACTTTCACACTTGGGGGCTTGTTTCCTTTTATGTGATGTAATTTTTTTTATTGTGAACTCATTTGCTGAAACTCTTCATTTGACTTTATATTTTTATTTATTTATTATTTTAAAAATTGATTTCAAAGAGAGATGAGGGAAATGGAGAAAGAAAGAAAAACCAGTGTGTGAGAGAAAAGTGGATTGGCTACTTCTGTACACACCCTGACCGGGGATTGAACCAGCAACCTGGGCATGTGCTCTGACCAGGAATCAAACCCGAGACCCTTCAGTGCACGGACAATGCTCCAACTGAGCCACACCAGCTAAAACTCTTTATTTTAAATAAAAATTTCCTTGCCCTTTTCTTGGGCAATGCAGGTAAATACAATTTGTGGCTCCAAACCTATGTGTGTAGCCAAATTTGAGTTACAAGGTCTCAGGGAAATTTTATGGTTATTTTTGTAATTGTTAGCTCCATCGAGAGCCAGGGCTAAGACGGACGGTTTTCTTTGTTGTCTGCCATAGTTGGGTGGGTTTTCTTTTAGTTCACCTTTTTCTTAGGGCGCAGACGACTTGAAGCCTGGCTTTATGCAGGGTGGTCCTCCAATATGAGATGCCTGAAGATCCACAGAAGGCCCTGTGTTTGGGCAGTGATGGCAATAGTCACTTAGCTCTGGTCTCCTGCTTCAAACTTGGAAGCTTAGCTCTCTATTTTAAAGTGGGACTTCTACATTTTGTCTAACATTTTAAACTTTCTTTGTAGCCCTAGTGTTTCCAGACAGCCAGGCCACTGTAGATGAACCCTGTGTGCATTTCTTCTGACGGCTGACACTCTGTGCTTTTATTACATTGTGTAGCTGTTATTTTTTGCTAGCTCCAGCACAATTAATTTCTGACAATGGAAACCAGGAGAAAAATGGAATTCCCTTAATGGAAACTTATTTTCTAGGAAACTTGACTCTTTCCACTAACTCTGCAATCTCACTAGCTTACATGGCAGTCATTCGGCATGTATTTTTACCAAGCACCCAGGACTGCTAAGTGATGGCAGAGCTATCTAGCAAACATAGGGCACCCCTCCGAATTGGTACAAAATTCACAAGCTAGCATTATACTAGTAGACCCCCATGATGCTTGAATAGGAAGGGACAAAAACCTCTCCTTGACTAGCTTCTCATTTTCAGATGAGTGGACTGGTGGACAGAAAGAGCATTTCATTCAAGGTCACAGGCTGGTTGGCAGTGCCTGGCACTTGCCTTTCTGAGATTAATGCAGAAACTCATTATCATATTTTTAAAAAAATTTGCTTGTGAATTCATTCAGACTGTTGTTTACTGAACATTAATTGAACACCTTTTCTATGTCAGATCCTAGAATGCCCTTTAGCTAGGAGGTACTCGGTAAATGGGTAATATACACACATATTTGCCTGTATGTAAAAACAGACCCTTAACTGCTTATTAGTATCTCTCTTCCCCCACCCTTTACTCCTACCCCAAAGTTTTGCTACAACATTTCACATATAAGTGAAAGGGTCTATGGCTGGTGGGGAGGTGAATGATGGAAAAGGAAAAGCCATTATGAAGCCAATGGGGGCACGGGTAGGATTGGTTGAGCTCACAGCCTTTATTCTTGGGAACATGATGCAGGGAAGCAAAGAAATGAGTGAGAACTGACCCCTGGCATGTATCCGAGTCCTGCCACTGCCGCATATTAGTTGTTAGACTAGCTCAGTGCCTCAGTTTCTTCCTCTTGTAGAACGGGAGTTACTACTACTGAGCACTAAGCACTTAAGTGACACTGTCCTTGCCTTTGAGAACATGTGAAAAAGAGTCAGAAAAGGGATTTCCACAATGTCCTAAGTAACAACAACAACAACAATCACCCTTAACCCATAATGCCAAGAAATCCGTGTGGCTCTATTGCGCTAGGACTGATGTTTCTGCAGCCTGGCTTGCACTGGCAAAGATCAACAGTATTCCTCTGAGTCCAAGTGTTGTTGTCTTTTGCTCTTGTTCCTCACATGGAGGCTACTGTCTGGCCCACTAGGGGGCCAGACACTTCCATAGAAGTTGCACTTAACAATGAAATCATAACAGCCTTAAAATATCTTGAAGCTGGGAACTAGCTTTTGCCAAACTAAGTCCTGCTGGAGTGTAGAAGCCAACACAAATAAACAACAAGAACAACAAATATCTTGACACCGCAGGAAAAAGCCATCGCTCATTGTTGCATGAATGAAGGGATCCAACTCTGCTCCCAAAGATAACTCAGCTCATTCAAAAACTGTCAAGGGCCATTTTTCACTTCAAAGTTAGGTTTTGATCTCCTTTCCAATTCCCACCATGGAAGCAGGATTTCTGGACAGGTCCATTGAAAGAGCTAATGTAGGAACTGAGTAGCTGATGTGGGTGGGGAATTGGCTGGCTGGGTGGGGTATATGTGTGAGGGTGAGCTTTGAACACCCATGGGCTACAGGAAATATGGGGTGAGATGAAGGGTTCTCCTGCAGTAAGAACCTCTTCTGCCCTAACCGGTGTGGTTCAGTGGATAGAGCGTCGGCCTGTGGACTGAAGGGTCCCGGGTTCAATTCTGGTCAAGGGCATGTACATTGGTTGCGGGCACATCCCCAGTAGGGGGCGTGCAGGAGGCAGCTGGTCGATGTTTCTAACTCTCTATCCCTCTACCTTCCTCTCTGTAAAAAATCAATAATAATAATAATAATATATATATATATATATATATATATATATATATATATATATATATATATATATATATAAAAACCTCTTCTGCCTCATGCCTGGAGGGTGGCATCCCAGCTGGACCTGTGCTCGGTGCAGCCTGATCTGTGCCCCACTCTGAGGGTAGGAAGAGAATTTGCTTATTGAGGAGGGTGAATCAGATGCAGAGGCTGCAGGCCGTGGGCTTGCCCTGGCTTGCCCATCTTCCTGGCAAGACAGGCAGTTATTAGAGGCTGGTGACGACTCCCTGTGTATGGGGACAAGCTGTCTGCATTTCTAGGAGCCGGCTCCTTCCTAAGGGGAGAGGAAGGTGCGGGGTTGTGGAAGGGTCCAATTATTGGCAGCTTTGAGTGAGTGTCTTTGAGTGAAGACCATGTTGTAGAATCAAACTTGGCATTTTTAATTAACATAAAAGACTCTTGGTTCTGACAAGTTGTGTGCATGTATAAGAAAGGAGGAATTCTCTCCACACGTGCCAGGGAACGACTCCAGAGCTGCGCTGGCACCCAGTCTTCTTGGACAGTGACGCATGGGCAACTGCAAACACTGCTTTTATAAATGCGGTTTTCTAATTAATTTGTCTTTTGAATGATACTTTTATTCAACTTTTAAAGGATTCTAGTATATGTGCTGCTGAAGGGAGCACAACTTTCTTTAGGGTTTAAAAAAATCTTTAATATTACTATCAAAGGTAGCCATTTCTGCTAACATTGTTGTAATCAGATCTGAGGGGCTAAATGAACCATGGGCATCTTCCCTGGACCAAATACCTGTGACAGAATAATTTCCCAAGGGATTTTGGGATATGTATGGCCCCGCATTACAAGCTGGAAAACTGGCATCCACATTACAGGGTCTCAGGGTGAGTCTGTGTTTGGTGGCTAGTGGTTGAAAGGACCGTTCTGACCTTGACCTTTGAGTCAACCAGTGAGCTAATGCCATTGACCTAGCACTGTGACTGCAACAACAAGCAACTCTGGATTTTGGAATTCCATCTGACTTCTAATCCGAGTTCTGCTATGTACAAACTGTGTGCCCACGTACAATTGAGTGAACCTCAAGCCTTATAAAATGGGTACATACCCCTTTTTCACAGGACGGTGGGGAGGAGAATAAAAAGATAATGTATATAAAGTGTCAAATTCAAAACTTGACAAAGGGAAAATCAATGACTGATAGTGTTCTAATTACCTCTACACTTTGAGGTCCATCTCACTTTGAAAAAAAGGGGCAAATCAGAAAGGCTGCAGGTTCTTTCTTTTTTATTTTCTTCCTTTGTTACCACCCCGCCTTTTTTTTTTTGGCTTTAGACACAGAGAACAATTTGATCCTCTTGAAGTAGGTGATGCCCAAATTTACACTCCAACCTTGACATCTCTTCTAGCGGATTCAGGCTTACATGGAATATTAAGTTCTTTCATGTTAAACGTAAAGTGTCCAAACATAAAACTCATCTCTGCTTCTGTCACCCCAACCCCAACAAACATGCACCACCCCCAACTAGTAAACTCAATTTTCCTTTCCCACTTCTTTTTTTCTGTTAATGGAAACACCACGTTCAAGATCCAGACTTAAACTTAGAGGCAATGATCTCTGTCTTCTCTTTGACTTTCATCCTCATCCAATCAGCCTATGGTAGAACGTGTTGTGGAGGCTGTTCATGTCTTCTCATCCCATCCCGGACTATAAACTCAGAGCCTTCTCTAACTCTGGCATTGGCCTGTCCCATCCACCCTGTTATTGTTTGCCCTCAGCCTCCTACCCCTCCCCAAGTCAGTGCCTCCTCAGCTTCCTTTATGCCATGTTCCTGCTCATGATCCTTCAAAGGCTCTACATGGTCTACAGAAAGATTCCTTGGTTTTTCTGCTCTACCTTCTCTTTCTGACCCAAAGTCTCACTTTCTCTGCTCCAGGCATAGATGCCTACTTACTGGAACTTTCATTTCTTTCCCCAGCCAGGATCTTCCATATTCCCATCTATGCACCTAATCCTGTAGTTCCTACCTAGTCTAAGGAGGCCTTTTAGACTCTTTATCAATTGTCTGGAACCACAATCCTTTGTGATATTTGAATACTTCCTTCAACATGCATTTCTTATTCCATTCTTGAGGCTACTATCCTAGAGTAAAATAAAATATGACTTGTCAGATGCCTCTAATAACCATGATGGTACCTGGGAGGTAATGCAGTTTAGCAGTTAAGAATTTGCTGCTCTGGGAGAAACCAAGATGGCGGCATAGGTAAACACCTAAACTGCTGCCTCGCACAACAATTTCAAAACTACAACTAAAAGACAGAACGGACACCATCCAGAACCACAGGAAAGCTGGCTGAGTGAAAATTCTACAACTAGAAGGAAAGAGAAAAGCTCACAGAGAATTGGAGGTACGGCAAAGGGTCTTTGTGCGCGCAGAGAGGAAGGGCGGCTGAGAGCCTGGCTGACTTTCTCTGGTGGAAGGGGGAAGGAAGCCCTCGACCGCACTGAACCTCAGTTCTGACTGCACTGAACCCCAGTTCCGGGCGAGCCCCTGGGGACCCATGCTCTTACGGGGGGAGTCTGGACTCTCGGGCGGAGACTCAGGAGCTGGGAAGGCAGAGGTCTGAAGGCGCGGTGTGCCAGTGCGCACAAAGGCTGCGGAGGTTGCCACAGGCTTTCCCTAGTGGAAGGGAGTCAGAGGCTCCTGACCACACTGAGCCCCAGTTCTGACTGCACTGGACCCCAGTTCCAGGCGAGCCCCTGGGGACCCACGCTTTTGTGGGGGGAATCTGGACTCTCGGGCGGAGACTCGGGAGCCGGGGAAGGTGGAGGACTGAAGGCGCACGTGTGCCAGTGCGCACAAAGGCTGCGGAGGTTGCCACAGGCTTTCCCTAGTGGAAGGCAGTCAGAGGCTCCTTATTGCACTGAGCCCCAGTTCCAGGCTAGCCCCTGGGGACCCATGCTCTTGTGGGGGGAGTCTGGACTCTCGGGCGGAGACTCGGGAGCCGGGGAAGGCAGAGGTCTGGAGACTCACGCGCAAGGGCAGGGCTGACAAGAAGCCAAGACTGTCTGCTCCACCCTGAGACTCCACCCCATCCAAGCCGAGCACAGAGGCTATTGCAATTTGGCAAGTCTAATCCTATAAGGCTGTCTCCAGCACCGAACTTCTCCCAGCATAGACGCAGCTGATCCTTACAGCCAACTGGCCTGGAGGTCAATTCCTCCCAGTGATACCAACAACAATCAAGACTTAACTACAACAAGGCTGTACACACAGTCCACAAAGGGGTGCACCAAGAGTGTCCACCTCAGGTTAACTGGGGAGGCCGACCCACTGGGCCATATAGGAAACCTAGCACACAAATTTACCCTACCAACTCAGGGAAGCAATGAAAATGCGGCGTCAAAGAAACAGATCACAAACGAAAGAAATGGAGGAAAACAAACGACTGGATATAGAATTCAAAACCACGGTTATAAGGCTTTTCAAGAAAATCCTAGAAAAGGCCGATAAATATAATGAGACCCTCGAAGATATGAAAAAGGACCAACTAGAAATTAAACATACACTGACTGAAATAAAAAATATTATACAGAGACCCAAAAACAGACTAGAGGAACACAAGAATCAAGTCAAAGAATTGAAATACAAAGAAGCAAAAAACACTCAACCGAAAAAGCAAAAAGCAAAAAAAAAAAAATCCAAAAAGTTGAAGATAGTGTAAGAAGACTCTGGGACAACTTCAAGCGTACCAACATCAGAATTATGGGGGTGCCAGAAGAAGAGAGAGAACAAGATACTGAAAACCTATTTGAAGAAATAATGACTGAAAACTTCCCCCACCTGGTGAAAGAAATAGACTTACAAGTCCAGGAAGCACACAGAACCCCAAACAAAAGGAATCCAAAGAGGACCACACCAAGATACATCATAATTAAAATGCCAAGAGCAAAAGACAAAGAGAGAATATTAAAAGCAGCAAGAGAAAAACAGTTAGTTACCTACAAGGGAGCACCCATACGACTGTCAGCTGATTTCTCAACAGAAACTATGCAGGCCAGATGGGAGTGGCAAGAAATTTTCAATGTGATGAATAGCAAGAACCTACAACCAAGATTACTCTACCCAGCAAAGCTATCATTCAGAATTGAAGGGCAGATAAAGAGCTTCACGGATAAGAAAAAGCTAAAGGAGTTCATCACCACCAAACCAGTATTATATGAAATGCTGAAAGGTATTCTTAAAGAAGAGGAAGAAGAAAAAAGTAAAGATAAAAATTATGAACAACAAATACACATCTATCAACAAGTGAACCTAAAAATCAAGTGAATTAAAAACCTGAGGAACAGAATAATCTGGTGAATATAATAGAATCAGGGGCATAGAAAGGGAGTGGACTGATAATTCTCAGGGGGAAAGGGGTATTGGGGGGGGGGGTTCATGAAGTGACTGGACAAAAATCATACACCTATGGATGAGGACAGTGTGGGGGAGGTAAGGGCAGAAGGTGGGGTGGGAACTGGGTGGAGGGGAGCTATGGGGGGAAAAAGGAGAAACAATTGTAATAATCTGAATAAAGATTTATTGAAATAAAAAAAAATCAATAAAATATATTTTTTTTTCAAAAAAAAAAAAGAATTTGCTGCTCTGGCAGGGGAGGTGAGGGGCGGGGGGTGGGGGGTGGAGTTAGAAATAAACCAAAGGACTTGTATGCATGCATATTAGCATAGCCAATGGACATAGACACTGGGGTGGTGGGGGCTTGCCCTCAGGGGTGGGAATGGCTGGGGGCGGGGTCAATTGGAGGAGGAGGGGAAAGAAGACATATGTAAAACTTTAAACAATGAGAAAAAAAACACACAAAACCCGCCCCCCCTCCCCCCCAAACAACAACAACAACCCAGCTACCTTTGAGCCACAAAAGAAGAAGAAGAAAAAAAAGAATTTGCTGCTCTGGTGTCAGATAGATGTAGGTCCAAATTCCAGCTCTACCATTTACTAGTCACATGACCTTGAGTAAGTTCTTTAGCCTCTCTCAGCTTCTGTCCCCTCATCTGTAAAGCTGAGTAATAGTAATGTGTACTTCACATGGTTGTTGTATGCGAAGGGGATAATGCAGTGGCTGGCAATCCATAAGTGTTCAATAAGTGCTATTATCTTTTAATTCTTGCTTCGTTTAACTTTCCATGTCTGGTTTATCAGTAATGAAGACTGAATGTGATACCAATTTTCTTTCTTCTTTTTTTTTTATTGTCTAAAAATTTTACATATGTCTTCTTTTTCCCCAACCAATTTTCATTTAGATCTCTTTATTTCTTATGGTTGTTTGAGAGAACTTTCAGATTGCTGGGATTCACTCACTCTCTGCCATTAAAAAAAGTGTGTGCGGTCTATGTGAGTGTTTGTATATGTATGTGTGAAAACATACACTTAAATTCACACTGTTCTAGTCTAGCTTTGCTGTGTTTAGTGTGTGTTTTTCTCTCTTTCCCACCCTAGATATTTTGGGCTTGGGTCTGTTTCTAGATCTCACCATAGGCTTGTTTTTGGAATATAATCAAACCAGAAGAGCTTTCCTGAAAGGAAAGCCACTTGCATCTGATTTACCTACGTTTGACGCTGGAGTTAAATCCTCAGGAATCCAGCTATCACAGTGAGCTGCAAGAGAGGGCCATTAGTGATGAGCTTTGCTGTTTTCTTGAAAATCTACTACCTTTGTTTCTGGGCCATTACCCTGGGCTTGTCACAATGGTTCATGTGGTTCACTTACTAGGTAAGTTCTAGTTGTAGATAGATAGCTGGGCATTCAGAGTGCTTGCTTTGTTGGCACTTCTTAGGTTCTGGGAGCTTTAAACATAGATGTTTAATGTATAAATTTTAATTCAATTCAACACATTCATTGAGTGTTTATTATGTGTCAGGCTCCATGTTAGGTACATTCTCTGGGAGGATGAGACACTTGTATGTAGGTACTAGGGTGAGGAGTGAATGCTACACTGGATTGTTCTTCCCCCTTTATCTCCTTCTTTGCTTTCCCTTACACCATTTCCAGCAGAGAAAAGGAGACTTCGTGAGGAGGACAATACATTCGAGTTATTGCCAACGTAAGCAGTTGTCTGTTTTCAACTGTGGAGAGAATAAAAGATCTGGTACCCATAGGGGATGGAGGACCTCAATAATCTGCTTTATTCTTCCAAATGGAACTAATACCCTGAGGGAGAACCAAGGTGGTAGGAAAGACCCAGGTGTTCATGAGGGGGGAGGAAGAAAAGAGACTGGAGAGGAAGCAAGGGAATCCAGAGAGGGACTTTAGCATTTTCTTTCAGTCACCATCATTGGAGGGCTGGCAACTCGAGGGTTTGGGAAGCGGGTGATTGAAGAAGCTTTTGTGGGTCTCCTGGCCAGTGCACTGTGGCCACTGTGGGAATGGGCCACACTCCTACTGTTCAATTTCAGATAACACCTTACTAAGGGCTGGTCATGTCATTCTTCCTTGAGCCTTTCCCCCAAACTGTTACTTCAGCTATAGGTTAACATTTCGTTCTAGTTCTGTGGCTTTGGCTAAGCTGACATGGGTGGGACCTGTGAAGCTCTTTGAACTTCCACATCTGAATTTTGGGTCTGCAGGCTGACTGCTGACCTGGGTGGAGGGTTCCTGAAATGCAGCCCCTCACTGTCCCTAGCCCTGCTGTCTGCCTCCTTTCCACAAAGTGGGTGAGCAGACTGCTATGGGCCCAAAGCTTCTCCTGGTCTCCTTAGGGAGAGCAGAATGGTCTTTCCTGAAGGATTTCTTGTGGGGAAGATGCCTTCTTCTTTGGTTGCAGGCTTTGAGTTAGACTGTCCTGGGCTCTTGTTCAGACCCTGCCAGCTATTGGCTTTCTGGCTTGACACCTCTGGCTGAGGGAAGAATAGGTGTCTCCAGCCTGGAACAGGCAAGGAGCATCCACCCAGTTAGGGGTGAAAGAAGAAAAAGAAGCAGGAAATGGGACTAAAACAATAACTAGAACTTGAATTTATTAAATAATAACAATGAGAACAAGAATTAGGAGCTCTTCACTATTTCGTAAGCCAAGGAGGAAGAACACTGCAGGGGTGTGCATCTTCCAGATTGCCTGCGGTGCCAAGCAGTCCAGAAGGGAGGGGGCCTGAGAGGGGTGCTGGGCGGTCACCAGAGAACATGGACATTGGAGGGTGTGGCCCAGGGAAGAAAAGCATATGTTATCACTCATGTGGGGTGACACTCAGGAAAACACAAATAAAAAATTGAGTTGTTTCACTAGGATTCATGCCCCAGGATTTACCACTGAGATCTGAAGCTCATGAGGAAACCCATGCCAGTGCATTTCAGGTCTGTTAAGGAGGAGTCTAGCATATGGAACAAGAACCCAGCTCGGAGTCAGATGGCACATGCTTAAATTCTGGTTATGCCACATGTTACTTGTGCAACGTTCTCCTCTCTACGTCCTAATTTTCTGATTGAAAAATGGATAGAATAATTATACCCGCTTTTATTGTTATTGGGAGAATTAATGGGTTAGGTTCTATAAACTGCTTGGCCTGGGAAGTGCTCCCCAAATAAATGGCAGATATTATTATATTAAGTTTTAATATCATCATGCACTCATCAGCAAACATACTGGTTGGGTGTTTATGTGTTAGTAATTCCTGGTCACACGGGGCCACCTTGCCCAGGCTCCAGAGTGAAAGCTGCCTCCTGGGTGTGCGTGCATAGGTGATGGCAGGAGGTATAGGCTCTGCTCTGGAATGAGACAGGGCTTTCTTTGTCCCCTGCCAGAGACGGCAGCATAGACTGAGGCCTCTAGGGAGACTTCCGAAGAAGAGCCTGTGGCGATTTCCACAAGGGAGTAGGGTGTTTGGGACTGGGGTGGAGATAACCATCTCCAAAGGGCTTCTGTATGCTCCGGGCACAAAGG
Organism: Plecotus auritus; assembly: GCF_963455305.1. Taxonomy (NCBI): domain Eukaryota; kingdom Metazoa; phylum Chordata; class Mammalia; order Chiroptera; family Vespertilionidae; genus Plecotus; species Plecotus auritus. Next base: position 25,252,675 of record NC_137783.1, on the reverse strand, counting down.
TCTCTTATCATAGAATGTAATGGAAAGTTTTCTTTCATGGACCATTTAGGAACACTAAACTAGAGGCCCAAGTTCAGCTTATTGATTGGGACCTGGAGGGGAGACTTGAACTTGGCTCACCATTTACCGTTTGGACAGGTTAAGTTCTGTCTGATAGCCTGGGGAGGGGAGTCTCCAAAGGGAATCGGGCTTGAGGGAGGACCATGGAGTCGCGAGAAAGTCACCTGGAGCGAAGGTGTTTGGCAGAGGCAGTCAGATTAAGCAGCGGGGCTAAGAGGAAGGAGGGGTCCCAGGTATGCATTGGCTCCCTCCCCAACTCTCTCCCCAAAGGGTGCTCTATAAGAGCTGCGTACTAAGGTGAGAACTGTCTCTTGAGCCCAACATCTCTGCTGTGGGGACCCCAGGGAACAGGAGAAGATCCTGGAGGCAGGTGATCAGGGGAGCACAGTGGCAGCCCAGGCGCTGCCCTGTGGGAGTTGGGACAACAGCAGCCACAGCAATCACAGGGCAGTGAGGCAACACAGCCCTGAGCGAGAGGCTAGATTCATGAAATCTGAGTTTGCACCTCTCCATAAAGTACCCAGATTGTGGAGAGCCTGGCACAGTGCCTGGCACATAGTAGTTGCTCACTCAGTGAATGTTAGCCATTCTTGTTGGAAAGCAGTCTCCCAGGGTGGAACTCCTGGAGGGAATGGTTGGGAGTGAAAGCCTGGGGAAAGACTGGGCAGTCTGGAGTGTGGCCATAAATGTGACCCATTGGGCTTGCTGGAAGGTTACAGCAAGGGCATCTGAGCAAGGTGCACACAGGACCTGCTTCTGCACCAGCTCTCCCACCAGCTCTGGTCCCCATGGCCTCTGATCCTGGGGCTGGGCCCAGAGAAGACACTGGTGTGAATGAAACGCAGGGTCGATTTTTAAAAAAATATATTTTATTGATTTTTTACAGAGAGGAAGGGAGAGAGATAGAGAGTTAGAAACATCGATGAGAGAGAAACATCGATCAGCTGCCTCCTGCACACACCCTACTGGGGACGTGCCCGCAACCAAGGTACGTGCCCTTGACCGGAATCAAACCTGGGACCTTTCAGTCCGCAGGCTGACGCTCTATCCACTGAGCCAGACCGGTTTCGGCACACAGGGTCGATTTGTCTGTATCAAACTGATGGCTCTGATGTGGGCTTGTTCTGGGGTGATGGAAACAGTGTTCCTAAAAAGCCTGACCTTTCTATGTGCTTTGCATCTGGTGCAGGAGTAAATGTTAGGACAAACCTTGCTTGGTTTCCTGCAAACTGTTCTAGTAGCGGAAAGATTACTCTCCTCACTTCTCCATGATGGCAGCTGGTCTCCCTCCCCACCTGCTGATGTCCCCTTCCTGTGGAGATTCTACTCATCTTTCTTTTTTTTTTTTTAAACTACTTTTTAAAAATATGTGTATTTTATTGATTTCAGGGAAGAAGGGAGAGGGAGAGAGATAGAAACATCAATGATGAGAGAGAATCATTGATCAGCTGCCCTCCTGCACACCCTCTACTGGGGACGGAGCCCACAATCCGGGCATGTACCCTGACCGTGAATCGAACCCTGACCTCCTGTTTCATAGGTCGACGCTCAACCACTGAGCCATGCTGGCTGGGCCTACTCATTTTTCAAGGCCCAGCTCATGATGGGATAAATCATTCCTTGCTCCCAGAATTCTTTATTTATGCATTATACTTGCTCATTATCCCATTTATTCTGTAATAATTCATGTGCCTCTGCTTCTCTCATTGGGTTTTTAGTTTTTTGTAAGCACACATGTACCCATGTGTGTCTTAGTCATTATTTTATCCCTTTCATGATCATGTCATCCATACTAATAATAGAGGAATATGAAAATTGTCCAGGATGCCATCACAGTAACGACCGAACAGCAGGCTGTGTGGGGTGACCAGGCCGGCAGGGGGGTTAGTAAGGGACGACCAAATGACTGAATAAGCAGGCTGCGAGGGGCAACCAGGCCAGCAGGGGGGTTAGTGAGGGATGACCAAACGACTGAACAGCAGGCTGCATGGGGCGACCAGGCCGGCAGGGGGGGCAGTTGGGGGCAACCAGGCTGGCAGAGGAGGGCAGTTGGGGGCGACCAGGCCATCAGGGGGGACAGTTAGGGGCAATCAGGCAGGCAGATAGGTGAGCAATTAGGAGCCAGCGGTCCTGGATTGTTAGAAGGATGTCCAACTGCCGGTTTAGGTCTGATCCTGGGGATCAGGCCTAAACCAACAGTTGGACATCCCCCAAGGTGTCCCGGATTGGAGAGGGTGCAGGCTAAGCTGAGGGGACCCCCCCCATGCATGAATTTTGTGCGCCAGGCCTCTAGTATTTTATAAATATAATTCAAAGTCCTGTGATGTAAATAATATCATTATCCCCATTTTGCAGATGAATAACCTGAGGCTATTTGCAGATGAATAACCTGAGGCTAGTGAAGTACCTCGCCAGGGTCAGTCAGCTGGTGGGTAAAGGAGCCAAGATCCAGGCAATTCAGGGTCCCAGCCTTACCCACTACACTCTACTAACTTTTATGAGAGGAACCTAAATATTCCATGAATGAATAGGGTCAGCTTTACAGGCCTTGCTCAGAAGATGATCTACAATACTTACTCCTGCCATTTGGAGGTGATAGCCTATTTCCCCTTCTGAAAGGACTATGTCCAAAAGATTGCCAAGATCAGGATCTTCTTGACTTGCCTGTCATTGCTTATAAAACAAACAAAAAAATATTGCCAAAAAAAAAAAAAGAACAAGTCATATAGTGACAATGCTGCTTCATCCTTTGCACAGACAGGCTTCTCTGGGATACTGGATAAACCAGTGAAATTATACGCCTTCCAAGTTGAAAGATTCTGAATAATTCTGATCAGCATTTGGGAGGTGTTTCTTCTCTCTTCCCCCAGCTAACATTGCAGTTCCTCTTGCTGAGTAATTTATCCTGAGACCTTAATATATGGGGTCTATTAATGTCTTAGAAAAATGTTCTAGTAACTCATTTTCTCTTTTCTGTTAAAGTCATTGAATTGAATCAACCTCTCAATGAAACTCTTTTAAAATTCATTAATAAAAATGTTAGTGCATTACCAGAGTGCCATGATATCCATCTAGATTTAAACATTCATTGGGAGGAATGATTAAATGCCCTTATGAAAATCAATCAAACCTGGCCCCCAAGCCTTGTCTTGTAAATAGTGTCACATACCAGCCACACTCGCCTCTCATCTGCTTTTTTGGCACTAAATTCAGTCAGCTGAGACAAAGCGACCATGTAAGGAACAGATTAAACTAACATCCATCAAGGTGAAAGATAATTATTACTTGTGTCAGACAACACCTGTTTTTGCCACATTCCTCAACTGAGTTAAACTTGGAGACAGGCTAAACTTTCCACTGAATTTTCCACTTGACAGTGGCTCCAGGCGGTGTGTCTGCAGAACACCCTGGCTATGTTTACATTTTGAGGCAGATTAAAAATGTCATCTGTGAAATATAACCTGAGACATCTCAACCTGTAATATATTAACATATACAAATATAGGGGCGGAATGGGAGGCCGGCCGAAGGAGGAGGCAGACCCTCAGCTGCTTCAGGAGCAGAAATCTTTCATCGGACGTCTTTCACGGTGTCAGCCGTGCACCCTGTCCGCAGGTCTTCAGACTTCCAATCGTGGCGTTGTTGATCACTCTTCACTTCACAGTCTTGGGACTATTAATCATTTCTCAACAGCTTGTGGTGTGTTCTCACCAATGGAGAGCCACAAGTCAGGTGCCCTTTGGAACATGTGAGCTCGGGGTCTCCTTTTCATGGTCCCATTTCCATGCCTGTGATGCTATTTTTACCTGAGAAAGGAATCTCTGACCTGGGGCCAAAATCTAAAATGAAATGTTTTGTTGTTTTTTTTTGTTTTGTTTTTTTTGTTTTCTAATTGAAGAGTGACACTGGCGAGGCTACTGCAGAAGTGCTCATGTCATTGCCAAGTACACTGTTTAGGTTGTCCCTTGATGGAAAGCAGGAGAACAAAAAAGAAAGGGAAGGCCTTGGTGCACTTCCAGATGTTTAAGCTGGAACACGTTTTTGTATGTGTCCAAGAGACAGAAGTAGAAAAAAGGAGACTCTGTTGGCTCCCGGCTCAGGGGGGAGGTTTTGGACCCTGCAGCTTTTCTGGGTGTTAATCTTACTCTTAACATCTGTGTTGACTTCAATCACTGTTTCTTTTGACTCACTCTAAATACAGGCTGCAGCCCAGCTGAAAGTGGCGGGGAAGGAGACTTGAGGCTTCCCTGTAATACAGGTGTAGACACTAAAAGGCATTTAAAATTCTTAATTCTTGGGATTACAGTAATGAGTGTTGTTTTTAAACTCCTGTAGTCATCTCCAGCTTCTCATCCTCCACGTGCACTCAGGTTCCAAGCTCTCTGATGGGACTTGAATCTGGTCCCTCCTCTGATTCCCCTCCCGCAAGACACCCCTTTTGCTTCCTTTCATACCTTCAGAATCCCTCACCTGGGCTGTTGTGGGAACCCCTATCCTTCTCCATCCAGTCTCTCCCCTGTCCCATCTATCTTCTGTGCACAATCATTTATCCCCCACACAAGTTCCAAAGTCACTTCTCTGTTAAAAATATCTAATTCCTCCATGCATTTCTCATTCCTTATTGTGACCTTCAAGGCCTTTTGTAACCTGATCTCAACCTTTTTAAATGAGCTATGCCGTTAGGATGCTTTCAGCTGCAAGTAACAGAAACTGCCACTCAAGTGATACAAAAACGATTATCTCATGGTACAGAAAGTCCCCTAGCATGGCTGACTTCAGGTTATTTCAAGGACTCAGTGATATTGGTGAAGAGCTAGGTTCTTTCCACCTCCCTTCCAGGCATCACAGCCAGACCTAACAATGTACAGAGGGAGAGAAGAGGAAGGGTTCCTCAGAGCCCCCTTCCCTGGTAGATTTTCCTGTCTCTCCCATTGGCCCGACTGGGCTCATGCTCACTCCCCAGTTATCCACTAGTGAGAGGTTGGCATCACCCTCAGGCCAACTAGTCCCTTCCCACCCCAAGTGGGGAGTGGTGCCAGCTTCCCCTGAGGCACCTGCCTTTAAGGGGTAAGAGGGGGGACCTGAACAAAACTTCCATCTTGTTAGGAGGGAATTAGGCGGAACTGATGCGGGAAAGGTAACACCCAGTGTCCACCACCAGGTTTTCTGGCACATGGAGGAGTTTACTGTTTCCTCAAGACACCATGTTCTGCCATAGCCTTTGTGTTGGTTCTCAAAAAATGCCTGGCTTCCCCACTTTTTTTCCTGGAAAGCTCTTCTACATTCTTCATGACTGCATTAGTTTCTCAATGTTGCTGTAACAAATTACCATAGACTTTGTGGCATAAAACAACACACATTTATTATCTTACAGTTTGGGAGTTCAGAAGTCTGAAATGGGTCTTTCAGGGCTAAAATAAAGGTGCCGGCAGAGCTGTTTCTAGAGGTTGCCTGCATTCCTTGGCTCATGGCCACATCATTCTGACCTCTGCTTCTGTCATCACATCTCTCTTTCTGACTCTCCTGCCTCACTCTTAAAAGGGACCACGTGATTACTCTGGGCCCACCCAGATCATCCAGGATAATCTCCTATCTCAATATCCTTAACTAAGTCCATCTGCAAATTCCCTTGTAAGATAACATTGGCACTGGTTCTGGGTATTAGGACATGGACATTTTTTGCGGGGGAGGGGCATTATTTTGCTTACCACGATGACCTAGTGCAGTGGTCGGTAAACCGCGGCTCGCAAGCCACATGCGGCTCTTTGGCCCCTTGAGTGTGGCTCTTCCACAAAATACCACAGCCTGGGCGAGTCTATTTTGAAGAAGTGGCATTAGAAGAAGTTTAAGTTTAAAAAATTTGGCTCTCAAAAGAAATTTCAATCGGTGTACTGTTGATATTTGGCTCTGTTGACTAATGAGTTTGCCGACCACTGGCCTAGTGCAAATGCCACCTTCTCTGCAACGTTCCTAACTCCATTCCAGAAAGGTCACTGTGGTAGAAACATAAAGAAGAGATTAGAAAGAGGCAGGACATTTGCCAAACTTGGGGCACTGGTCTCAGTGCCACCTCTTCTGGTTGTCCAGGGAAGGCTGGATGGCAATGTTCTTAGGCCACTGCCTCTCTTGGACCTGCTCTCTGGGTATGTTCTCTCACCTCCCTCTTCCTGCTTTTTGACCTGACATTGAACTTCCTTCAGATCTGAGTCAGAGACTTCATACCCAACCCATTGTGGTTTGTGGAAGTGTTCACTAAAGGAAACAAAGAGGAAATTCTACCCACAGGACAAAGTATTGGCTTTATCTGTCCTCAGGTTACAATGGTTTTTCTAGAGTGAACTTTCTCTTCTGACCATATGCTGAATCCTTAGCCAGGCCTGGATTCTTTTCTATGGACAAAAGTAGTTCAAGTCTACCAGAATTTCTCTCTCTCTATATATCTCTCCTCAAATATTTATCATGCACCTATGAGCAGCATGGTGGACACCATTGCTGTGAGGCACACGATTCCCCAGAAACAAACCCTGAGATATGGAAGATCCTTCTCGAGTGATTTGTTCACAAGTATTCCTAGGAAAAGCCAGAATGGAGTGGGGAATGGGTTATGGAGGGGAGGAAGCCAACCAAGAGTGTGCTATCAAGCAAAGTCCCATAAAGGGTAACTATGGGTCAGTCACCCAGGGGCTCTCTGAGACATGTAGGTCACTCCCAGACTGTCCTGGTCATTGCTTACGGGCTGCCTCCAGGGAGACATAAATTCCCAGGCACTTCTGTTTCTCCAGGGCACCCAGCGAAAGCAATTCTGACAGCCTGAGGAGAGTCCTCCTTCAAAAGAGGCACAGGCGCTGCTGGGAATAAAAGTCCCCTGGGAGCCAGTGTGCCTGGAGATGGCTTTGGGATTCTCTGGATCCTCTTGGGATCAACAGACATTCTCTTCTCTACCAAGGAAGGTCCTGTGTTCAGGAATTTCCTTTCATAGGTGGCCTAGTCATCACCCCCCACCACACCCCAGCTGTCCCTTTTAGCCCTACTCCCACTCAGGACTTCTGTGACTCCCTGGTCTCTGGAGAAAGCTGATCTTCACAAGGTCAGATACCCTGGGTCGGCTCCTGGTCGTGCCATGCTTCTCGGGTTGTCCAAGCCTAGGAATCATGAAGGAAGAAGTCCATTTCCTTTCAGGGTCCTAAAATTACTTGTGACAATGTTCCAGTCACTTCGGGAAAAGCCTGTTTCCACCAAAACGACCTAATTGCCTGATGATGTGGATGTATTTGTCTCTGAGAGAGGCCAGGCTTCTACACTCTGTCTATCACTGTGAGCTGGCAGTCAGGCCAGCCTCCTGAGCGCCCAGGCAGAGGAGGAGGCTATTTCATCCTGTCTGTTCACATTGTCTCCCTTGAGGTTATCCCCTTGCTTTCCCATCCTTGTGGTTTGACCCCACTCTTGATCCTTCTCACTTAGTTTAGACTTCCCTACCACTCAGCAGAGGCCAGTTCTACATTTCATGTAGACAGTTTTACCCAAAGCTTCTAATTCCTTTCCCTTGAGGAGCTGCAGTCATTAGGCATTACATACATAATACTTGCTTGGGTACTGGCAAATGATGCTGTCTACTCAGGTGACCCAAATGGAGAACTTCCCTAAAACACATCATTGTTTTTAGTAAAAGGCGAAAGATTTATGCGATCTGAAGAGAAACCAGAGTATACATCATTGTTTTTAAAAATGCAATAGCATTTTTTAAAGTTAATAAGTATAACAACAGCTAATATTTGTATTCTATGCCATATACTTTACATGTATCGTTTCATTTTATTTTATTCTTTACCCCGCTCCCCAATAATCCTACAAGGTGGGAACTATTATTATCACCAGGTTAATGGTGGGAAGATTGAGGCTCAGAAAGGTTAAGTAATGCCACAGAGCTTGCAAAGCTGAGACTGGAATCCAGGTCTCTCTGAGTCTATGAAGCCCAAGCTCTGAATTATCACCCTATATTGCCCCCTACTTCATGGTGAGGAAGGAGTCTCTTACTCAGAATTGAGGACATTGAATAGGAAAGGATTTGGCAAAGGAGAGTGTTTCTTCAGAACTTTGGATTCCAATGCTGCTTAGTCATACCATGTATTAGATTCCCTACCCAAGATTAAGCAGAAAATAGGTTCTTTATCCCAAATACTTTTCAGATGTGTTGGCCACCAAAGCAGCCTCCATCACCCCAAAGTGAGTCACTATGCAAACCAATATTATTTCAATTGTGCTTTTCTGGAAGAGGGGCTTAGACCCTCCACATCTTTGTTTGTTTGTTTTAAGAGCTTTGCTAGAATCCACACCAGTAACTGGTGCTTTTGTCTGTTTGGCCAGACCGTGTCAAAGAACTACCCCTTCGTAGTTGCAAGGCAGGATGAAAAATAAAAGTTGGTTTGGGTTGTTTTTAAGCTTGGCCTTCTCAATGATACCAGTGTCTTATTAAGAAGAAGGGGATAATAGGTACTAGGTAAACAACTCACAGCATATGTTATACCTCACTTCTCTTTTCACTTCTTTTTCTAATTGAGAGTTCATGGCCTATTTTAAAAAATCTTGGGTCAACATTCTAAATTACCTGGTATCAACTCTTTTAAAACACATGTGGATGTCCCAAAGATGTCCAAACTTAATGTGTCCTCAAAACAATTTATCTTCTTCCTGAGTATATTTCAACTCATCTGTGTGAATGGCACTACTGTCAACCCAGTTACTCAAACCCAGAAATAAATACTTATTCAAACCAGAAATAAATACTTATTCTTCACTCCTCACATTCAACAAGTCACCAAACCTGTGATTTTGATTCCCATTTATCTGATTTCTACTTTTCTATGGTAATGTATGAAAAGCATAATATATCATGATCCAGTAAGGTTTATGCCAGAATTACAAGGATGGTTCAATTTTAGGAAATCTACCAATTCACTAAATTAACAAATTAAAGGAAAAACCATAAGACTGAAAAGCATTTAATCAAATTTATACCTTTTCTGTAGTTAAAAACAAATAAGACCAAAATACATAGGAATTAATTTAGCTAAAGAGATGCAAGGCTTGTACACCAAAAACTGCAAAATGTTGCTGAAAGAAATTAAAGAGAACCTAAATAATTGGAAAGACATCCTTTGTTCAGGGATTGGAGGGTTAATATTGTTAAGATGGCAATACTACCAAAAAGAGATTTTACAGACTGAATGCAATCATTATCAAAATTCCAGTGTCCTTTAATTTTTTGTGCAGAAATGGGAAAGCTGATCCTAAAATTCTTACGAAATTGCAAAGAATTTTGAATAATCAAAACAATGTTGTAAATAAGAACAAAATTGGAGGGCTTACACTTTCCAATTTCAGAATTAACTTCCCAATTTTGAAGTTACATAATAAAAACCAGTGTAGTCCTAGAATAAGGATAAAAATATAGATCAATGGAGTGAAATTGAGTGTCTGGAAATACATTCAACATCTATGATCAGTTTATGTTTGACAATGGTGCCAAGATTATTCAATGGGGAAAATAGTCTCTTCAACAAATGGTGCTGGGACAACTGGATAGACAAAAAAGAAGAAAGTTGATCCTTACCTCACACCATATACAAAAATTAACTTAATATGGATAAAAGACCTAAATATAGTTAAAGCCATAAAATTCTTATGAGAAAAACAGGACCAAATTTTCATTATATAAGATCTGGCAGTGGTTTCTCAGATACGACATCAAAAACACAAGCAACAAAAGAAAAAAACAGATAACTTGGATTTATCAAAATTAAAAACTTTTATACATCAAAGGACATTATAAAAAAAGTGAAATGACAACCTACAAAATGGGAGAAAATATTTGCAAATTACATATCCCACAAGGGTCTAGTGTCCAGAATATATAAATAAGTCCTGCAATTGAATAACAAAAAGGAAAGCAATTCAATGAAAAGATGGGCAAATGATTTGAAAAGACATTTTTCCAAAGGAGAAATGCAAATCACTAATAAGCATATGAAAAGACACTCAACATTCTTAGTCACTTGGAAATATAAATCAAAACCATGATGAGCCAAAACCGGTTTGGCTCAGTGGATAGAGCGTCAGCCTGCGGACTAAAGGGTCCCGGGTTCGATTCCGGTCAAGGGCATGTAACTTGGTTGCGGGCACATCCCCAGTGGGAGGTGTGCAGGAGGCAGCTGATCGATGTTTCTCTCTCATCGATGTTTCTGACTATCTATCCCTCTTCCTTCCTCTCTGTAAAAAAACCAATAAAATATATTAAAAAAAAAACAAAAAAAAAAACCATGATGAAATACCACTTCACATTCACTATGATAGCTATAATAATAATAATAAAAAGGAAAATAACAAGTGGTGGTGAGAATGTAGAAAAATTGGAATTCTTGTACATTTCTGGTGGGAATGTAAAATGATACAAATACTGTGGAAAATATTTTGGCAGCTCCTCAATAAATTAAACATAGAATTATCATATGATTCAATAATTCCATTTCTGGGTGTACACCCCAAAGAACTCAAAACAGGTGTTCAAACAAAAACTTGTACATGAATGTTCATAGCAGCACTATTCACAATAGTTAAAAGATGGAAACAATGCAAATGTCCATCAACTGACAATGGATAAACAAAATATGGATTAACAAAATATTATTTGAATAGAGTAATAAAGTACTGATACATACTACAACATAGGTGAACCTTAACATTATACTATGTAAAAGAGGCCAGATACAAAAGGCCATATTGTATGATACATAGGTATGAAAAGGAATATTTTATTTTCATATGTATGAAAAGGAGTATGAGTCCACATATCTGAAATATTCAGAATATGTAATTCCATAGAGACATAAAGCAGTTTATGGTTGTCAGGGGATAAGTGGGAAGCAACTGATTACTGGGCATGGATTTCCTTCTGGGATGATAAAAATGTTCTGGAACTAACGGTGGTGATGGTTGCACAACATTGTATATATACTAGATGCTACCAATAGTAAATTTTATGTGTACTTTTACCACAAAAAAGCAAAAATCCCAAAAGCAATAAAAATAATGGCAAATTTTCAATAAAATAGTTACAGAAGCTAACTTCCTCAAACTGATAAAGGATATCTACTAGAAACCTGTACTAATAATGCTAACTGATAGAAGTCTTCCCACTACAGTTGGGAATACACAAGGATGTTCTTATTAATCCTACTACCAGCATTGGACTAGAAATCTTAGACAATGCAATATGATAAGAAATAAAGTCCTTTGGCTCTTTAACACTGTAAAGGTTTTCAGTGTCCTCTGTGTGAAGGTAATAATTAAAGCCTCCAGCATAGGTGAATCCCAAAGGAGATATTGAAATGAAAGAATAACAAGAGGTCAAGCTTTAACTTTGAAAAATTCCCATGTATGAGAAAGTTGGGGCAGAGAATAAAGAATAAGAATCAGGAAAGAACAGAGGGAAAAAAAACCTAGCATAATAATGTTACCATAGAAGCAAAGGTTGGCAGTGTCGGGGGGAATTTCAAGAAAGTTATATACTTTTTTTTTCTTCAGAGAGGAAGGGAGAGGGAGAGAGACATAGAAACATCAATGATGAGGCAGAATCATTGATTGGCTACCTCCTGCATGTTCCCTACCGGAGATCCCGGCCATGTACTCTGATCGGGAATTGAACAATGACCTCCTGGTTCATAGGTTGACACTCAACCACTGAGCCACACCTGACTGGGTTCAAGAAAGTTATAAATTATACTAGAGGCCCGGTGCATGAAATTTGTGCACGGAGGGGGGGGGGTCCCTCAGCCCAGCCTGCACCCTCTCCAATCCAGGACCCCTCGGGGGATGTCCGACTACTGATTTAGGCCTCATCCCGCATGGGGCCTAAACCGGCAGTTGAACATCCCTCTCACAATCCGGGACCATTGGCTCTTAACCACTTGCCTGCCTGCCTGCCAGCTTGATCGCTGCCTAACCATTCCCCTGCCAGCCTGATGACCCCCAACCACCCTCCCCTGCCAGCCTCATGACCCCCAACAGCCCTCCCCGGCCGGCCTCATGGCCCCCAACTGCCCTCCCCTGCTGGCCTGATTGCCTCTGCCTTGGCCCCCACCACCATGGCTTTGTCCAGAAAGAAGTTGGATGGTAGAAAGATGTCTGGTCTCCTGGTCTAATTAGCATATTACCCTTTTATTAGTACAGATGGTCAGGATATAAATTCTATGGAGAGGTTAAAGAGAACAAAAACTGAAAATGCCATTTACGTTGTCCAGTGGAGGCTATTGGTGACCTTTGGGAAAACAGCCTTAGTGGAAGGAGTAGGAGCTGCCTTGAAGGTGAGCTGGGGGAAGGGGAAGCCATAGTGGAGATCATCCTTTGAAAAGCTGGGTAGTGATTGGTAAACACTAGAAATGCCTGGCATGGCTTGTGTGGCGGGGGATGGATGGGGGCTTCAGTTTACCCATCAGCTCTATTAACCTTTACAAACTACTCCAAATATACAATTTAAGCAAAAGTAGTGCTGGCTCTTCAGAAAAGCCTCCAGCTCACTCTTCTAACAAGAATACGTCATCAAATCACTCATCTATTGAAATCCTGCAGCTACTGCTGTTGAGAAATAATTTAAATTGACTTGTTTAAGATGCCCATAGCATCTCTATCAGGCCACACGTTGAGCCCAGTACAGGTTCTGAATTATTTGCTGTGCTTGCTGATGAATCCAGCTGCACAGGGGCAGCAACAGGGGTAATAAAGCCCAAGCAAAAGCCAGTTGGGGGCAAGGCACAATTTCTAAAACTTCTCATTTTCATCTTTCTGTATGATCTGATCAAAACTGTCTGCAATGTGCATATTTTCTTTCTTTTTCTGGCAACAGGTACATTCTTATTTAATTAATAGATTAATTTATATTTCAACTTGATCCATGTTTTCTATACAGTGCCACATCAACAGCCGGTCCTGATCTTTGTGACTGCTTCAATGATGTGTTCTTATTTGTAGAATTCATTTGTAATACTTTTGGTACAAATGTTAGTAGTGTATATGACCCCTGGAGAGCAGATTGTAATAATCTCTTTTGGTAAAGAAATATTGTGCCCCAGCTTATATTTACACAGTAGATTTTTATTCTATTTATATTAAATATATATTTGGTATAGAATTCTGTAATGGATTCGTAAGTAAAATTGCCCCAATCTCATTTCTCCTCAAGAAATGCTAAGAAATACATGCCTATTTACTTTGCTGACTTTATGCACGATTACTCTTGTGGAATGTTCTCTCCACCGTTCTCTTCCTTACGCCATTCATCCATAGATTTATATAGATCCAGTTGAGCTCAAGTCATCCATCTTCCTGATGGTTTCTCTTACTTCCCCAAACTGTGTTGACCTTTCTCCTCTTCATGTATTTAACTTTTTTTGTAAATTGTATTTTACTTTTCTGACACCCGAGTTTGTGATGATGGCATTGATGCTATTGCCTGCATTGGCCTGGGAGCTTCTTGAGAACAGAGATTCTGACTCACTCATCTTCAGGTCCTCCATGCCTAGCTCTTTGCCCAGACCTTGGTTTCTCATGATGTATTTGTTGAATTGGATTGCATTGAGTCACGCTTATAGGGATACATGCAAAAAGTTATGGGAACACAGAGGAAAGATAGGCCAGGCCTCAAATTCTCCAGGCATGGAGAAAGGGTTTTCTTGACAGAAGAAACAATAAGGCAAATACATGGAGATAAGAAAGACTTCCCTAACAGGGGTCCAACAGAGGTTTCTAAGCAAGATATTGACATAATGGGAATTGTTTTTATAAAAGCTAACGCTAGAACTCTAATGTAAACTATGGACTTTGGGTGAAAATGATGTGTCAATCATTGTAGGTTCATCAGCTGTAACAAATGTACCATTCTTGTGGGGATATTGATAATGGGGGAGGCTATGTATGTGTGGGAGCAGGGAGTATATGTGAAATCTTTCTACTTTCCTCTCAACTTTGCTATGAACCTAAAACTGCTCTAAAGAATAAAGTCTATTTTTTTAAAAAATGTAACTCTAGCAGGGGTGGGTTTCTAATGGATAGCCTTTGTAAGATCATTTCCTTTATGCATTCCAGAAGTGGGGGGGCTAAATTTTTTTATTGGGCATTATGACTGTCAGTTGTCATAGTCCTACAAATCACATTGGGTCTAGGCATGGTCTTCTGAAAGAAACCAGAACTGAAAAGGAAGACCTTAGAATGTCAGAAGTTTGAGCCTAGAAAAATAGGTCTCATGTTTTTCAGTGAGAAGTATTAAAATGGACAAGCAGAGGGCCAGAAGGACAAGGCTGTATCCAGAAGCCACTGGCCAAGAGACAACAGAGAATTGGAAAGCATGAGAACAAAGGCAAGAGTATCCGTGAAGTTGGGAGGTTCCTCAAGTGGCCAGAAACAGTTTATTTTAGGATTACAGATGTGGGTGTTTAATGACTCTCTTTGTTGCTTTTAAGGGAATTCTTGAAAAAGCACTGTGGTGTGGACTTTAGAACAAATAATCTTCATTTCTAACACTTTCCTCACCATGTCTAGTTATATTCATTGGGTGTGTTTCTTAATTTCTCCAGTCCTCAATCTCCTAATATGTAAAATGAAGATAATGTTAACTCACACAATGGCACGATTACTTAAAATGTAGACATTTAGTAAAGTCCTTGAAAATAATATAGGAATTGTTATTATTTTTAGTCTACATTTAAAAATTTTGACTTTCCCAAGGGAGGAAGATGTATCGGAGTCTCTTGTCTTTAGAGAATTGGCATGTTGTACACTTAGGAAAAGCTGTTCCTTTGCCAATATGTTTCCTAGAGTGGGTGGGTCATGGTTCTCACGCTACAACTTGTCTGTAGATGATACTGCTGGTAGCTCTGCTCCCCACTTGGGTTGCCTGAGGGAGGAGGCCTCCACATAGTGTGACTGTGGGAGGCCTGGCCTTTGGTTTTGTGTGTGCCCAGTGTCTGCTGAGGCTGCTTCTGTTTGTGGCTTGGCCTCTCTGCTTCCTACTCCACCTATGAGGAGCCACACTGTCTGTTCTAGGAGCCAAGCCTGTCTGCTACCGTGGGTTCCTGGGAACCAGATACTTCCCTCTTCTGGGGAAGCACATCATCACAGCATGTATGGCCGCCACTGGGAAATTCACCCCAGCCTGAAATAAGACAATTTCAAAGCAGCAATATGGAAAGGCAAATCATGAACCGAACATATTCTGGTGTATCTACTGAGTGTGTCTTCCCAGCTCAGCCATGGTGGATACCCATAAGTGGGCAGAAGAGTGAGAGGACCTCAGATCACCATGAAGTCCTCCAAAGAGCCAGCTTATGGCCACAGATAATATCCACGCTATAGGTTTGCTATAATGATGCAGTGGTTCCTAGACTTAAAAACTATATGAATCATTAAACTTCATTATCATTTTGGGGTCTGATATCACATCAACATTATTTTTTGTCAATAAGACACTCAAAACAGAACATACCCAAAATAAAACTTTCATCACTCTGATCATTACTTCATAATAGAAAAGGGATTTTAATGCAAAAGGAAATCTAGAAAGAGAACAAATCAAAGTAAAGAATATTTTTAAAAAGTTTGACAACTTTCAGTGTCAATAATTGTAGACTAGGTAATTTGGATCAAGCTTCCTGCTGAGAATAAATAGAAGAGCTAAACAAATATATTAAAATACTTTTTTAAGGCATCAAAGAGACAAAGAGATAGTGAATAAACTACTGGTCCAAGATCCTAGAGAAGAAAGAAATCCAGAAAAATGGTCCTGGCATTTAGGATCTTTATGGAATCTGGATGAAGTGGTTGAGAGGCTGACCAGCACTTTTAACAGTCTCATGTGGCTAAGGGAACAAAAGTTGCAATTCAAGATCTATGAAAGTGGTTGGCTGACCACTACCCCTTTGGGTTGAGATCTTAAAAGGCTGCACCTTAGGAGTAAGAGTGAACTTTGGGCTTTTGAAGTCCAGCTTTGAATGGTATTAGTTATTGAAATTAGATTAAGGTAAGCCTGGATTGCTAGTGTTCCTATGCATCCATAACAAGTATGTGTAAATCCTCTTTAGGGGAAGATAATAACCTAGGTCTCAAAATAATTGCACAAATAATTTTCCAAACACAACATGTGACTCAATAAAAAATAACCAAGCACACATGGAGAAAAGACAACATGAACTAAAACCAGGAAAAACAACAGATAATAGAACAGACACATAGAGGCTCTAGATAATGAATTCACAAGCACAGACTTTAAAATAACTTATGTTTTATATTCAAAGAAAAAAAGGACAAGATTGAGAATTTGGGCAGAGATCTGGGAACTATAATAAAGGACATAGAAGATTTGAAAAATAATCAGATATAAAATCTAGAACTGTATAAAGCAATAACACAAATTGAGAATACACATGACAGTTTTTATAGAAGACACTAGAGGCCTAGTGCACGAAATTTGTGCATGGAGGGGGTCCCTCAGCCTGGCCTGCACCCTCTCACAATCCAGGACCGCTGGCTCCTAACCGTTCACCTGCCTGCCTGCCTGCCTGATTGCCCCTAACCACTTGCCTGCCTGCCTGATTACCCCTAACTGCTCGCCTGCCTGCCTGATTGCCCCTAATTGCTTGCCTGCCTGCCTGATTGCCCCTAATCACTCTGCCTGCCTGCCTGATCACCCCTAACCACTCTGCCTGCCTGCCTGATTGCCCCTAACTGCTCGCCTGCCTGCCTGATCGCCCTTAACCACCTCTGCCTCAGCCCCTGCCACCAGGGCTTCGTCTGGAAGGTTGTTCGGCTGTCCGGTCTAATTAGCATATTACACTTTTATTATTATAGATAGCTGAAGAGAGAATTAGTGAAATGGAAGATAGGTCCATGGAAAATATCCAGGATGAAGCATAGAAAAACAAAAAGAATAAAAAACACAGAAGAGAGGGTAAGGGACATCAAAGGTGAGAAGATCTAACATACATGTGTTTGCAATCCCAGAATTAGAGAGCAGAGAAAATGGGGTAGAAGTAATATTTGAGGAGATAAAGGATAAGAATTTTCCTAAACTGATAAGATCATCAGGCCACAGATTCAAACCTAAATAGGTCAAATATAAAAAAAGCTCACACCTGGATATATTATAGTATCACTGCTATAAACCAAAGATAAAATCTTAAAAACAGCTAGAGGAAAAAAAGATAGATTACCTACAAAGGAGCAACAATTAGACTGATATCTAACTTCTTAAAAGAAACAATTAATGATTTCTCAACAGAAACAGTGGAAGCCAGAAAACAATAAAATAGTATCTTTGATGTACAAAAGAACTGCCAATCTACTATCCTAAGCCAAGAACCATACGTTTAAGAATGACAATTTAAAAAGTTAAGAAAATAGCCGAAACTGGTTTGGCTCAGTGGCTAGAGCATCAGTCTGTGGACTGAAAGGTCCCAGGTTCGATTCCGGTCAAGGGCATGTACCTTGGTTGTGGGCACGTCCCCAGTGGGGGGTGTGCAGGAGGCAGCTGATCGATGTTTCTCTCTCATCGATGTTTCTAACTCTCTATCCCTCTCCCTTCCTCTCTGTAAGAAATCAATAAAATATATTAAAAAAAAAAGTTAAGAAAATATAT
This sequence comes from Plecotus auritus, assembly GCF_963455305.1. NCBI lineage: Eukaryota > Metazoa > Chordata > Mammalia > Chiroptera > Vespertilionidae > Plecotus > Plecotus auritus. The sequence continues at coordinate 25,234,935 of NC_137783.1, read as the reverse complement.
TATCAACATGCTGCAAAAATGGGTATATAAAGGTACAGTGTCTTCAGGCAGAGAAAACATCACATCACATGGAAGCTCAGAAAAGCAGAAAGGCATAAGAGCAACAATAAAGGCAAATATTTGGTAAATCTAAATTAATATTGACTGTATACAGCAAAATGTAGGGAGAGTTAAAAATAATAATCTAGGCATACATTGTGGAGGAGGAGTTCATAGGGAAGGGGTAAAAGTATCAAGATACACTAGAGCCGAAACCGGTTTGGCTCAGTGGATAGAGCGTCGGCCTGCGGACTGAAGGGTCCCGGGTTCGATTCCAGTCAAGGGCATGTACCTTGTTGCGGGCACATCCCCAGTGGGGGGTGTGCAGGAGGCAGCTGATCGATGTTCCTCTCTCATCGATGTTTCTAGCTCTCTATCCCTTTCCATTCTGCTTTGTAAAATATCAATAAAATATATTTAAAAAAAAAAGATACACTAGAACTTGATAAATTAAGAATGCACTAGTATCTTATAATCTGTAGTATAGCCCCTAAAATATAGTCCAAGTGTATATATTTCCAAGTAAATGGTGGTATGGATGGAGTAATAAAACAATATTCCATTAATCCAAAATGAGAGATGAAAGGAGGCAAAAGAAGCAATCCTGAGAAAGAAGAACAAAGTAGAAGGGATCTCAATACCAGATATCAAGCTGCATTACAAAGCCACTGTTCTCAAAACTGCCTGGTACTGGCACAAGAACAGACATATAGACCAATGGAATAGAATAGAGAACCCAGAAATTACCCCAAACCACTATGCTCAATTAATATTTGACAGGAGGCAAGAGCATACAATGGAGTCAAGACAGTCTCTTCAATAAATGGTGTTGGGAAAATTGGACAGATACATGCAAAAATATGAAACTAGACCACCAACTTACACCATACACAAAAAATAGACTCAAAATGGATAAAGGACTTAAACATAAGATGGGAAACCATAAAAATCTTAGAGGAATCCACAGGCAGCAAAATCTCAGACATATGCCGAAGCAGTATCTTCACTGATACAGCTCCTAGGGCAATAGAAACTGAAGAGAAAATAAACAAATGGGAGCACATCAAAATAAAAAGCTTCTGCACAGCAAAAGAAACCATTAACAAAACAACAAGAAAGCGAGAACAGTATGGAGTTTCCTCAAAAAACTAAAAATGGAACTCCCATTTGACCCAGTGATCCCACTTCTAGGAATATATCCCAAGAAACTAGTAACACCAATCAGAAAGAATATATGCACCCCTATGTTCATAGCAGCACAATTTACAATAGCTAAGATTTGGAAAAAGCCTAAGTGCCCATCAGCAGATGAGTGGATTAAAAAACTGTGGTACAAGCTCCCTTCCAAGGAGCAGCAGCTGTGCAAGCAGCCCACCCCCATCTGAGGAGCAGCAGCTGTGTGAGTAGACTGCCCCTTTCCGAGGAGCAGCAGCCACACAAACCGCCTGCCCCCATCCGAGGACCAGCACTTGTATAAGCAGCCCACCCCCTTCTGAGGAGCAACAGATGCACGAGCTGCCTGCCCACATCCGAGGAGCAGCAGCTGTGTGAGCAGCCCACCCCCTTCTGAGGAGCAGCAGCCACACGCAGCCTGCACCTGCCCGACGAGAAGGAGCCGGGTGAGCGGCCCGTCCCTGTCCGAGGAGCATCAACAACACGAGCAGCTCACTCCCACGTGAGGAGCAGCAGCTGCATGAGCAGACCGCCCCCCGTCTGAGGAGAAGCAGCTGCATGAGCAACCCGCACCCGTACAAGGAGCAGCAGCCCTGCAAGCAACCTGCCCTTGTCCAAGGAGCGGTGCCATCACGAATAGCCCATCCCATCTGAGGAACAGCAGCAGCCCTGCAAGCAACCTGCCCCTATCCAAGGAGCGGCGCCATCACGAGTAGCCTGTCCCATCTGAGGAACAGCAGCAGCACGCAGCCAGCCCCCATCTAAAGAACAGCAGCCACGCAAGCAGTCCGCCCCTGTCCGAGGAGCAGCAGCCACGTGAACAGCCGGCCCCTGTCCAAGAAGCAGCGGACACGAACAACCCATCCCCATCCGAGGAGCAGTGACCTCATAATCAGCCCACCCCCATCCAAGGAACAGCAGCTATATGAGCAGCCTCCCCCACTAGCCAGAGGAGGCACCACTGCTGCGAACAGCACCCACCAGAGGAGCTGCTGCCAACTGAGAAGCAGCTGCTACCATAACCGCCTGAGGAGCAACCGCAGCCAGAGAAGCCACTGCCACCCAAGGAGCAGCCCCTGCACAGCTCAACATCTAGATCAGTCGGTGAGACCAAAAATGGGTAGACAAAGATACTCCCAAAGGAAAGAAAAGGAGGAATCGCCAGAAAAGCAGCTAAGTGAAACAGAAGCATGCAATGTGTCAGAAAAAGAATTCAGAATAAGGGTCATAGAGTTCATAAACCAGATGGAAGAAAAAATCAACATCTTATGTAATAATCAAGAAGAAATGGATGAAAAAAATCAACAATTTATGTAAGAATCAAGAAGAAATGAAGAGTGATATAGCTGCAATAAAAAGCACCATGGAAAGTTTCAACAGTAGACTAGGAGAAGCGGAGGACTGAATTAGCGAATTAGAAGACAGGGAAGCAAAACACAGCCAAACTGAATTGCAACTGGAGAAAAAAATTAAAAGACAGGAGGAGGGCCTAAGGGAGCTATGGGACAACAGGAAATGAAGCAACATACAAATAATAGGGGTGCCAGAACAACAGGAAGGGGAATAAGGGTTAGAAGACCTATTTGAAGAAATAATGTCAGAATACTTCCCTGATGTGGCGAAGAAAAAAGTCACACAAGCACAGAGAGTCTCAAACAGGATGAACCCGAAAAGACCCACACCAAGACACATCGTAATTACAATGGCAAATATTCAGGACAAAGAGAGAATCTTAAAGGCAGCAAGAGAGAGACAGAAAGTTATGTACAAGGGATCTCCCATTAGATTATCAAATGATTTCTCAACTGAAACACATCAGGCCAGAAAAAAATGGAAGGAAATTTACAAAGTGATGCAAAGCAAGGGACTGAATCCAAAAATACTCTCTCCAGCAAGGTTATCATTCAAAATTGAAGAGGAAATAAGGAGCTTCACAGACAAAAAAAAACCCAATGACATAGAGACCAAAAAACAATACAAAAGATCAATGAAACCAAGAGCTGGTTCTTTGAAAGGATAAACAAGATTGATGAACCTCTAGCCAGGCTCACCAAGAAGCAAAGAGAGAGGACCCAAATAAGCAAAATCAGAAATGAAAGAGGAGAAATAACAACAGACCCCACACAAATACAAAGGATTATTAAAAAATACTATGAACAACTCTATTCTAACAAACTAGACAACCTGGAGGAAACTGACACATTCCTAGAAAAATACAACCTTCCAAAACTTACTCAGGAAGATTCTAAAAATATCAATAGGCTAATAACTATGGAAGAAATTGAAGCAGTCATCAAAAAGCTTCCAGCAAACAAAAGCCCAGGGCCAGATGGCTTCACAGTGGAGTTTTACCAAACATTCAAGGAAGAACTAAAACCTATCCTCCTCAGACTATTCAAAAAAATTCAAGAGGAAAGAACACTTCCAAGCTCCTTCTATGAAGCCAGCATCACCCTAATACCAAAACCAGATAAAGATAACACAATGAAAGAGAATTACAGACTAATATCTCTCATGAACATAGATGCCAAAATCCTCAACAAAATTCTAGCAAATCGGATCCAGCAGTACATCAGAAAGATCATACACCATGACCAAGTAGGATTTATCCCAGGAATGCAAGGATGGTACATTATTCGCAAATCAATAAACGTGATACATCACATAAACAAATTGAGAGATAAAAATCACATAGTCATATCAATTGATGCAGAAAAAGCATTTGACAAAATCCAACACCCTTTCTTGACAAAAACTCTCAGCAAGGTGGGAATAGAAGGATCATACCTCAACATAATAAAAGCCATATATGACAAACCCACAGCTAACATCATACTCAATGGGCAAAAACTAAAACCATTTCCCCTAAGAACAGGAACAAGAGGGATGCCCACTCTCACCACTCCTGTTCAACATAGTGCTGGAAGTACTAGCCATTGCGATCAGACAAGAAGAAATAAAAGGCATCCAAATTGGATAAGAAGTAAAACTGTCCTTATTTGCAGATGACATGATACTGTACATAGAAAACCCTAAAGACTCCATCAAAAAATTATTAGACTTAATAAATGAATTCAGCAAGGTAGCAGGATACAAAATTAACGCCAAGAAATCTATGGCATTTCTATACACCAATAATGAACTTACAGAAAGAGAGACTAAAAAAGCAATCCCATTTACCATTGCACCAAAAAAGTTAAGATACCTAGGAATAAACTTAACTAAGGAGATAAAAGACCTATACATGGAAAACTACACGACACTGAAAAAAGAGATAGAGGAAGACATAAACAGATGGAAGAACATACCATGTTCATGGATTGGTAGAATCAACATCATCAAAATGTCCATACTACCCAAAGCAATCTATAGATTCAATGCACTCCCCATTAAAATACCAACGGCATATTTCACAGACCTAGAAAGATCTTTCCAAAAATTCATCTGGAATAAAAAAAGACCTTGAATAGCTACAGCAATCCTGAGAAAGAAGAACAAAGTAGGTGGGATCTCAATACCAAGATATCAAGCTGTATTACAAAGCCACTGTTCTCAAAACTGCCTGGTACTGGCACAAGAACAGACATAGATCAATGGAATAGAATAGAGAACCCAGAAATTGACCCAAATCACTATGCTCAATTAATATTTGAAAAAGGAGGCATGAACATACAATGGAGTCAAGACAGTCTCTTCAATAAATGGTGTTGGGAAAATTGGACAGATACATGCAAAAAAAAAAATGAAACTAGACCACCAACTTACACCATACACAAAAATAAACTCAAAATGGATCAAGGACTTAAACACAGGAAGGGAAACCATAAAAATACTAGAGGAATCCACAGGCAGAAAAATCTCTGATATATGCTGAAGCAATTTCTTCACTGATACTGCTCGTAGGGCAATGGAAACTAAAGAGAAAATAAACAAATGGGACTACATCAAAATAAAAAGCTTTTGCACAGCAAAGGAAACCATCAATAAAACAACAAGAAAGCCCACTGCATGGGAGAACATATTTGCCAATGATATCACTGATAAGAGTTTAATCTCCAACATTTACAGGGAACTCATGTAGCTTAATAAAAAGAAGATAAACAACCCAATCAAAAAATGGGCAACTGATCTAAATAGACACTTTTCGAAAGAAGACAGAAGGAAGGCCAAGAGACATATGAAAACCTGCTCAAAGTCACTAATCATCAGAGAGATGCAAATCAAAACAACAATGCGGTACCATCTCACACCTGTCAGAATGGCTATTATCAACAAATCAACAAATGACAAGTGCTGGCGAGGATGCAGAGAAAAAGAAACCGTTGTGCATTGCTGGTGGGAATGCAGACTGGTGCAGCCACTGTGGAGAACAGTATGGGGTTTCCTCAAAAAACTAAAAATGGAACTCCCATTTGACCCAGTGATCCCACTTCTAGGAATATATCCCAAGAAACTAGAAACATGAATCAGAAAATCCCTATGTTCATAGCAGTACAATTCACCATAGCTAAGATTTGGAAACAGCCTAAGTGCCCATCAGCAGATGAGTGGATTAGAAAACTGTGGTACATCTACACAATAGAATACTATGCTGTGGTAAAAAAGAAGGAGTTCTTACCATTTGCAACAACATGGATGGAGATGGAGAGCATTATGCTAAGTGAAATAAACCAGGCAGAGAAAGCTAAATATCACATGATCGCACTCATTTGTGAAATATAATGAACAATATAAACTGATGAACAAAAACAGATCCAGAGACAGAGAAACATCAATCAGAACGTCAGTCCTCAGGGAAGGTAGGGGATGGTGGGGGTAAAGGGGAGAGATCAACCAAAAGACTTATATGCATGCATATAAGCCTAATCAATGGACACAGACAACAGGGGGGTGGAGGCATGAATGGGAGGTGGGGGTAATGGGGGAATAAGTACACATATGTAATACCTTAATCAATAAAGAAATTAAAAAACAAAACAAAACAAAAAAACTGTGGTACATCTACATAATGGAATACTACGCTGCTTTAAAAAGGAAGGAACTCCTACCATTTGCAACAGCATGGATGGACCTGGAGAGCATTATGCTAAGCAAAATAAGCCAGTCAGAGAAAGATAAATATCACATGATCTCACTCATTTGTGGAATACTAGTATAATGAACAACATAAACTGATGAACAAAAAGAGATCCAGAGACAGAGAAGCATCGATCAGACCATAAAACCTCAAAGGAAGGTAGGGGAGGGTGGGGGTAAGGGAGAGAGATCAACCAAAGGACTTGTATGCATGCATATAAGCCTAACCAATGGACACAGACACCAGGGGGGTGAGGGCATGAGCTGGCGGGGGGGAGGGTAGGGAAGAGGGGTTAAGGACACATATGTAATACCTTAATTGATAAAGAAAAAAAAAAAAGAAAGGAGGCAAAAGAAACAAAGAACAAGAACAAGTAGGACAACTTAGAAAGCAAATTATAGAATGGTAGATTTAAACCCATATAAATCCGTTTATACATTCAATGTTAGTGGATGAAGTGTCCAATTAAAAAAAAAAAATTTGGCCTGGTTGGCATGGCTCAGTAGTTGAGCATTGACCTATGAACCAGGAAGTCATGGTTCAGTCCCCAGTATGAGGTGTGCAGGAGGCAGCAGATTAATGATTCTCTCTCATTATTGATGTTTCTATATCTCTCTCTCCCTCTCCCTTCCTCTCTGAAATCAATACAAATATATTTTACAAAAACCAAAAACCAAAATTAAAAAACAAAATCTAACTGTATATTGTTTACAAGAAACATATGTAAAATACAAGAGAGGAAGCCTGTTGGATCACGTGTGGCTGGTATGTGTGTGTGTGGGGTGGGGTGCGGGGGCCGTGTACCAATATCCTGGTTTTCAAAGGAGGAATAATAAAAATGTAAAAATAGGTAATGTTGTTAAGTGTTTACTAAAGGACTAGACGAAGCATTCTGTGCAGTTTATCTCAATTATTAGTGTCTAGCAGACTTTCTGGGTTAGCTTTCTGCAGGGCAGTCATAACAAGGGTGGTGGTGGGCACATAGTGATAACAGGAGTTGGCACCACGCCGCAGGAATGCTTCCTGGGCCCAGTTCCTCCCAAATTCAGGAGGGAATGTTTTGGTTTTAAAATAAAATCTCTGCAGGAAACAATTTTATATTTATTCAAGCAAAACAAATCTTCCTTCTCACCCCAGCCTACCAACCCTTACTCTCATACTCAATCAAAATTTGGGATGTGAAAGCAAGGAAATCTGAATGGCATCACACTGACTTGGCAGTCACGAGGTGGAAGAAGAATGAGCTTTACAGTCGGGGATTTTATCCTAACTGTGCTCTTGGCAGCTGTGTGATCTTGGGTAAGTCACTTAATCCACCTAAATTCAATTTCTTCAGTAAAGTGGGGGAAACCCTACCTGCCTCACAGGTTGTTAGGGTTAAATGAGGTCCTGTGAATGAAATGTCTTCTGTCTTCTACATGGAACTTTCCTTCTCCCCTTCTCCCCTGTGTGTAAGCCAGAACCTAAAATCTCAAATCTGAGATCACTTTTGTCCAAAATATGTCTCGCAGATGAGAAAACTGAGGCACAGAGAGGCTATATGCTAGCTGTGTGATCTTGGGCAAATTGCTTCATCTCTCTGGTCCAAGTTTCCTCATCTATAAAATAGAGATGGTAATAGCAGCCTCATTGAGTTTTTGTGACGACTGAATGAAAAAAAAAAAAGTACTTTAAGGGTCTGGCACTTGGTGGCCATTTGACACATCATAGCAGCTACTATTTTTTAAATGAATATTATTATTTTGTGAAGCACTTGAGGAGTCACTTCACTCGGAGGTATTAAGAGCTGGCAGGCTGCAGCCATTCCGTCACAGACCCTGGAAGGGTGGGTTATCCTGGGGAGACCTCCTCACGGGGTCAGGTAGAGTTCAGTGAACTCACAGAGAAGTTTGATTTTAGACGCTCCGAGGTACATCCACTCATCTCCTCTCCACTCCCTCTGCCTGTTATTAAACTGGTAGTTTTTACAACATCAATAAAGAACTTTCCTACCCAATTACCCCAGACAATAGGCTGAAAAGCAGTTTCGACTATGAAAACTTCGTGTTGGGTTCATTTAGATTGTTTTGCTGCGTCAAATCCTCACTTGAGTTCAAAAGTTCAGCTGAACCATGAACTTTGTAATTTCACAGCAGGCAGTTCTGCAAATATAGTGGAAAGCAAAAACACACACACTGTTTAAGGTGGGCTTGTCGTTTTGTGTATAATCTGGTTAGGAACGGGTGCACGTGAAAGAGCCCTTCAGTTACCGCACACAGTAGCACATCAAAAAGAAAGGGAAACAAAACTGAACCCAACTGTTCCTTGAGTTACCTGAGCTCCCAGGCTTCTGAGGGAAGGCACATTTGTGAGTAATCATCAGTGGACAAACTGAAGCCAGCTAATCTTCTTGATAAATTGTCAAGTCTTGTATACCTCTTGGTTTCAGTGGTGGCTTTCTGCCTGCCTGGGACAGACAGCATATCAAAACCAAAGGGTCATGACTTTACGTATTTGTTAAAGCTAGAATCCATGTTCTCATACAACTCAGGCTTGATTTGACCTGGGTACACAAGTGTAGGTGGAGCGAGAGTTTCACAGGAGTGAGATTAATGCTGGGCTTTCACTTGTCTATTAATAAACACACACACACACACACACACACACACACACAAACACACACACAAACAAGTTCAAGAACCCTCATTTTGTAAGCTTGTGTTTGTGCAGCTTACATTCAGGAGCAAAGCAAACAAGATAACAAACTCACTTGGGTTTGGATGCCGTTCAGCTTGTTCCCAGCGAGTCCTCAGTACCGTGGAACATGACTTCACATTGCATCAACATTTCCTTCCTCTGTTACCTGGAGAGATGTTTCTCATCGGTTTTTACGGGGCAGCGTGTAAACCTGAAGGGACGGCCCGAGGCAGACAGTTTGGGGCAAGGGGGTGGGTTGGAGCAAGGTGCATTTTTATATAGCAGCTGCTTATTCCCCTTTGCTTCCTGAAGGATTGGTCTGCAGGGTCATGAGAGGAAAGCTATGCTGGGGCATTTGTGGAAGCAGAGAGGAAGAGAAGGGGTGAGAAGGTCAAGTCCTGTGACAGATGGCTCCTCATGAGTTAAAGGGGACTGGCTTTTTGAAAGCAGGTTCCCTTTCTCCTGACTTTTATCTCAGAGTTGCCAGGATTTGAGCTCTGGCCAGCTCAAGACACTTTTCAGAAAAATCATCCGGTGGAGAAAGTCCGATGCTACCTTCTTGTCCTTATGATAGGCTTTTCCATGCAGGAATGTCCGTCCAGGTCCGTCAAGAATCGGTGACACTTTCTGTGTGTTTTTTTTTCCTCTCTCCCAGACATAAATCATCGCAATAAATTTAGTGCCTCCAACAGAACCACGACAGTAAAGGGGAAGAGAGCGGAGTGAAGACTGTGAGTTGGTTGACCTAGTTAAAGGTGGTCCATCTTCCTGGGGTGGAAGGAAAAACAAGGGTCACCGTCTTTGTGGCTGAATGAACCGGGCCGCTCAGATTTTACGGCCCTGCTTCTGGTTGACCTGCCCTGCTTCTGGTTGACCTGCCCTCAGGGTGGGGCTGGTTGTCTCCCGGTGAGGCCAGGGCAGGAGGGGAGTTGGTGGCATTCTCTTAAAGGGCTCCTAACATATGAATAGTGATGGGAGTTTTTGTCCATTCAGAAAGTATTTGTGAAGAATGCACTTCAGGGGAACAAGGAGGGTTGGTCAGGCGGAAGTCGGCTAGGAAGAGGAGGTTTCTGTGGGGAGACACTGGGAGGCGGAAGCAGGGGATGGGAGCAGAAGCCAGGTCTTCACTCCCGTCATGTCTGTCGAATGATGAGATGGGGATCTGAGTTCTCAAGGAACAAAAGTGCACATGGCAGTGACTCCAGAATGAAAGGGAGGCTCGTGGGAAAACAGGAGAGAAACAAGACAGCTGAGGGATCAGGCTGAGAAGGTCCGGATGGGCTGAATTTAGGGTGTGTCTGTGTAGGAGAAAGGAGGGTGATAAGCAGGAGGAGATGGTCTTGCTCACTGTGGCTCTCTGCTCTGTTCCGGTGACCTAGCTGCCTATAGGGATCTCACCATGACTTAGTGTTTAGGATCCCTATCAGCTGTCCAAATATCACCATAACTAGCAGTTACTTGTCATGTACTCTGTATCAATATCTTTGTATATATTATCTCTAATCCTTAAGCAATCCTGCATGGTATGTCATAGGATCTGCAGCTAATGACTGAGGAAACAGAGGCCCAGCTAAAAAGTTACTGGGATGGTCTGGGAGCCAACCTCCTGATGTTAGGCTTCAAGGGGGGAGGGACCTCAGTTGAGTCCTTGGGTGGTGGGGACAGAATTGGCTGCCATTATGGATGGCCATGGGCCATCCTGCTTGGGTGTGCACTTCCATGCTCAGAGATGGATTTGAAAAGTCCCAGGCTGTCCTGGGGTGATATCCTTGGCCAGGAGGGTCCCAGCTTCCTTCCTGCAGCCACAATAGGGCAAGGTTTTGAACCTGGTCTTCTGTCCAAACAGGACTTTGTAAAAAAAAAAAAAAATCTCTTTTTAAATGGACTCACTGAGTCCAGTTTAGTTTGTGATATATGTCAGTGATGAGAAAAACAAAAGATTAAATCAGGTTCTATTTGCTCTGTACTCTTCAACTTCTATTCCATTCTCAGGGTCATTCACCTGCCACTGTGGTGCTCTAGGTGCCCAGGCACCACGTTTAAATTGTGTGATCCATCCTCCACACCAGAGCTGACTGGATGTGAGGGCTGCCATGCGATAGACCTGGCTGGAAAAATAAGTGGAATCCTTTGGGAGGCTTGGATTTGGGAAACTGAGCAACAGAGTGAGTGTAAGGGGGGGAAATTGAGGCTGAAAATGCAGGATTTGGAGGAACTGAGAGAAAGGGGAAGCCATTCTAGATAATGAGAACAGCAAGTTAAAATTCACAAAGGTGACGGCCTCTTGGTCATGTTTGGGGGACAGTCAGGTGACCACTTTGCCCAGAGTGGAAGGTTGATGCAGGGGAGGGATAGAAGATGGGGAGGAGGGTGTGGCTCACATTGGAGGATTGGGGCAGACCCACAGAAGCCAGGTGAAGGACTTTGGTCTGTAGATACTGAAAATTAAGTATGGGGAGGGAGGCAGGAAGTATATTTTCAAAATATCAACCTCCCAGCAGTTTGCAGAAGGGATTGAAGGACATGAATCTGGTAACTAATTAATGTCTGACAATAATCAACTGTCATAATCACAGTTTGGTCTGCCTCTTAAGCGAACACAAAGATGATCATTATATGAATAACTCGTGTCTCTGCTGCCTCCCCTATTCTCAAGCTGATTGCTGGTTTCTATGCATTCACCACATATTATTTAGCACTTCTCCCATTCTAACAGTGCGCTTGTCCCTCTGTTTAGCACTGACAGCCTCTGCTTCATATAGTTATTTATATGTCTGTCTCCACCACGCTAGCACCTCCCTGAGGAATCCAAATCTTCAATTTGAGTCTGTTTCCTAGAGCATGCCTGGACTAAGATTACTGGAGCCAAGGAGATCTCTATCAAAGAAATAGCAACCCTGCCTCCTCGTTCCTGAACTTGGCTTCCAGGGTGGACTCTATTATTAAATAAATAAGATATTAACCAAATCAAACAACTTTTAATGACCCAGAAAAAATAATTCAATTCACACACACACAAAAGTAAAGAGAAGACCAGACGTCTCAGTAGCATGGCCCACGGTGAAGTCCGAGCATGCTGGTTGCACTGTGATTTCAGTTAATCTTGCAAGACTCCCATGCAATTTCCTGGAGAAGGTGGATTCCTGCCCTCCAGACTTGGTTCACATGGAGAAAGAAGCTAGAGCTCATCATTCCCTCCTCCAGTCAATGTGAATTGAACTTCACCGGGTGCCAGGCACTGTGCTAGGATATAAAGACCAGGAGAGCCTCTCTGAGCCCTTGGGGAGTGGGAAGGCAGATGGACCAACTAATCCAGGGGTACTAATCCGGGGCCCCCGCAGAGGCCGGTGCACAGTTTTTAGGAAAGAACCATCAGTGCTGCCATTGGTGGAATGCTGGGGCCTCGAAGGCTTCCTAGAGGAGATCAGTTTTGAACTAGGCCTTTGAGGATGAGGTCAGGTGACATGGAGGGAGGGGGAGAGCATTTTAGGCAGGGGACACTACAGGAACAAAGACACAAAGGGGCTTGGGGTTTTTTAAGCAGGGATGCTATTGGCATTTGGGCCAGGACTTCTATAGGACACTGCCCGGTCCCTCATTACACTGCGCACATTTTACATCTTTTCCCTACCTAGCATCCTGTAGTGACAACCAAAGCCTTCCAAACATTTCTGAAGGCCCAAGGGTGAGAGGAGTGTGTGTGTATGTGTGTGCCACCCTGTATGAGAACCACTTGAGAGCGAGCGAGCACCGCATTGTACATAGGCCCTTATCAGGAAGTTGGACCTCTTCCTTAGTGTGGGGAACCAGTGCAAATTCTGGACACGGGAACGATCTGGTCAGAGGGATCTGTGCTTGTAAAGGTCACTCTGATGTCAGGGTGAGGGGCAGATTGGAACAGGCAGTGGCTGACAAGTCCAAAGTAGATTCCCTCCTTCCTTCCCTCCCATTATTTGTTCTTCTTTTCTTTCTTTCTTGGGGATCTAGTCTTACCTACACACTACTTGTAAGTTCATTGCTCTCTACTTTTCCTTGGCCATTCACCTGGGGATTTCAAAGGATGAAGCCTCTTTCCCATGAGCTGCCATGCTTCCGGAAAACGCGTTTTCCCAAGTGGCTGTAGCTGATCGCAGCGGCCGTGTCCAGGTATGGTGCTTTGTCTCACCTTTGCAGTAGGAGGCAGGGTGATTGCACCTATTGTATGGATGAAGAAACGGAGGCTCAGAAGGCCAGATCTAAACACCAGGCTTTTAACCACTCTACTGTAGTTAGTGTCTGGGAAGTTTTGCTGGCATTTCACTATTTTTAAAATATATATATATATTTTATTTCAGAGAGAAAGGGTGAGGGAGAGAGAGATAAAAGAATCAATGATGAGAGAGATTCATTGATCGCCTGCCTCCTGCACACCGCCTCCTGGGGATCTGCTGCTACCCAGGCATATGACCTGACTGGGACTTGAATCCTGACCTCCTGGTTCATAGGTGGACACTCAACCACTGAGCCCTGCCCGCCAGGCTTCACCATTCATTTAAAAAACAACAACAACAACAAAAAACAACAGGCGGCAGTGTGGTACCCAAGGAAATACCCCTGAAAGATGGAGCTGGTTCCTCTGCCTCGCTTTTCTCTTTTCCATCAGCTTTTCGGGATACTGAAAACCACCCCTGGAAACCTCAGCAGGCCACCAGGATTTAGTTAGGGGCTTTGCTTGATATAAGAGCCCTTAGGCCTTCCATTTCCCCTTTGGGGGAAAATTATTTTACTGAAAATCACACACTGCCCCCCACATCTTTAGCCAAGATGTTCTCATTTTCTCGGAGCCAGAATAAGCTGGCAGGGTGCTAGAATCAACACGGGCTGGAACCCGAGTGCTTCCGCTGGCTGGGGAGGCAGAGAGCAGTCAGCAGCATCCCTCAGCTCAGACTTTCTCCCGGTCTGATTTATTGCTCCCGTCTCTCGCTCTGGCTTTTCGCTAAGATTGCCTTCCAAGAGGCCTTCTCGGCTGATCCAATATTGTCCATGTGCGTTTTCGCTTTGCCGCTGTTGACGGAGCGCTTTGGGCCCACGCCCTGTCCCCACCCACCCCAGCCCTATCTGCAGGAGCCATCTTCAGGCTGTCAGAACCCAGATCTGTTCTCAGGCTGGGAAGGTGGCTCCCATCCAAAGCCACTTCCGCCCCTTCCCCTGCTCAGGCTGCAGGGCGGCTGAGCAACCCGCTTCAGAGGCTTGCGGACCCGCCCAGCCTCTTTGAATCCTGACCCAGGTCTCCTAGTACGCTCCCTGGTCCATTGCATCAGAGATCTGTCGTTGCAAAATGCAATAATGTTTTGTCAAGAGACCAGAGTAGCCATTTATTTTGGCTCCTCCATATCGATTCAAGGAAATCTCTTCCCTCGCCTTTAAATGGTTCCTGGAGTCGGCAAGGGTTTTTGTGTTCAGACATTTGCCCAGGGCAAAACCCCTTCAATCCAACCCCACTGGATCGCCTTCGCCAAAGTGGGAAGACTCTCAAGCAAAATATCTTCCCCGGGATGAGTGAAAGACTCCTTTTAAAGATAGTTAATAAATAGCAGGCCTCTCTTTGGGAGTAATTTTTCATTTCAGAAGCCAAAGGATAGCCTGGCTTTGAAGACATACAAGCGTCACAGGGCCTTGGCGCTCTGGCGTTCCCAGCTTGAGAGGAGCTTGTCTGTGCGCCTCGCGGTCTCTCACATAGTTCGCATTTTCCTGTCATTGCAATGTCACTCCAGCTGCATTGTCTGAAACTAGTACTTTCATTTTTGACCTTTGCAATTTTTTTTCTCCTAGTGCCTAGAGACAGTGAAGCTGGACTATACGTCTTCAAGGAAAAAAAATTTTTTTTTTTCTCCTATGTTTCTCCAAATTGCAGGGCGTCTAATGCTGGTCTCAAGATCTGCTTGTATCAGCAGCTGCCACTCAATCCCTTTTCTTCAGGGTGGTGGAGAGGGCAGGCATGTGTGATTTGAAAGAATTCTCAAGATGATTCTGATAAACTAGAGGCCCGGTACATGAATTCCTGCATGGGTGGGGTCCCTCTGGCCTGCCCTGATTGGGCCTATTGGGACCAGGCCAGCCAGGGGGAGGGGCCATGGGAGGTTGGCTGGTCCCTCCTCTGATCCGTCCTGTTGGCCGCCGCAGTGCCGTCATAGCTACCGGTGGTTCCAGTCACTTGGCTTTTATATATATAGACCCATTGAGACTCTCAGGTCTAAATAGAGGCATAACAATTTGGCTGCTTTGTCTAAACTCACAGGACTCTCCGTCGAGGTTTCCATTCTGAAACCTCAATCAAACCATTTAATAGTTTCGATATGATCAAAATAGTTGAACTGGTTATGCATGGCTGTCTAAATATGGCTATAGTTCAAGTTCTTCAGTCTTTCCAAGAGTATGCTAAACTTTTGCACAATTCCCACAGTTTCCGCTCCATTGGGCTTAAATCCTTTGTGATAACTTTGGCAAACTGTTAACCATTTGGACTGTCAGGTTCTTCATCTGTAAAATGGAAGGGATATGCACCGTGCATGGTTGTGAGGATTAGAGGCAGGATATGTATTTGTCTAGCACAGTGCTGGGAATATAGTAGAGTACTTGGTAAATGACTGCTATAACCAAATCAGTGATTTTTAACCTTTTTCATTTCATGGCACACATCAACTACTAAAATTCTGCGGCACACCAAAAAATATATCTTTTTGCCAATCTGACAAAAAATAGATACAATTTTGATTCATTCACACTGGATGGCTATTGTTGTGTTGGCTGTTGTCATGTTTTAATATGACAATCTAAGGGAAAAGAGGTCAGTGCCCCTCCCTAACTAGTCAGGTACTGCACGTTTTAAAAATTCTTGTGGCTCCCTGGTTGAAAATTGCTGACCAAAATGATAATAGTGATATTTACTACTGAGAGTAAAACAGCTTGGTTTTTCTCCTCTCTAACACATCCTGATCTGTATGGGTAAGGTAAGCTGAGATTCCCAAAACAAGGGTGACAATCCACAATATATTGAGATTCTACTACGTGCCATGGTGTGGGGTTTGATGCCTTCATGTGCTTTCGTTAGTCCTCCTGTCTGTGCTCTGAGATGGCACTGATAGTCCCATTTCACAGATGACTACACCGAGTCTGAAGAGGCTATTGATGATTTAGTCAGGGTTCTTGGTTGCAAGCAGCAGATTGATTTAAACAGAGACGGAATTTATGGAAGAGAATTCACTGTTGCCAGACCTTTCCCTCAACAGGTATTTATTTGGTTCTGTATAACTATTGGTGCTTATAATAAACTAGAGGCCCGGTGCACAAAATTAGTGAAGGGGTGGTGGTGGTGGTGGTGGTGGTGGTGTGTGTCCCTCAGCCCAGCCTGCACCCTCTCCAATCTGGGACCCCTCGAGGGATGTCCAACTGCCCGTTTAGGCCACCGGGATTGGGCCTAAATGGGCAGTCGGACATCCCTCTCACAATACAGGACTGCTGGCTCCCAACCGCTCACCTGCCTGCCAGTCTGATCACCCCCTAACCACTCCCCTGCCAGCCTGATTGATGCCTAACTGCTCCCCTGCCGGCCCAATTGCCCCTAACTGCCCTCCCCTGCCGCCATGGTCATCCCTAACTGCCCTCCCCTGCCAGCCTGGTTGCCCCTAACTGCCCTCCCCTGCAGACCTGGTCCCCCCCCCCAACTGCCCTCCCCTGCAGGCCTGGTCCCCCCCACAACTGCCCTCCCCTGCAGGCCTGGTTGCCCCCAACTGCCCTCCTCTGCTGGCCTGGTCACCCCTAACTGCCCTCCCCTGCAGGCCTGATCACCCCCAACTACCCTCCCCTGCTGGCCTGATCACCCACAACTGCCCTCCCCTGCTGGCCATCTTGTGGTGGCCATCTTGTGTCCACATGGGGGCAGCCATCTTTAACTATATGGGGCAGCCATCTTGTGTGTTGGAGTGACGGTCAATTTGCATATTACTCTTTTATTAGATAGGATAAAATACATGTTAAGAGTGAAAACAAACAAACAACCACCACACAACCACAAACCACTCCTTGGTACCCAAACACATGAGAGGGGCTGCAGGATGAGGACCCCTGAGACCACAGTCTTTGAATCAAGGATTCATGGGATACTTGGGTGGAAAGCATTCCTGAGCTATTCTAACCCACCTCTTCCCCTCTGGAGGAGAGAAGTACATGGGGAACACCATCAACTGTCACAGGCGGACTGTATCACTCAATAGCCTCACCCTGCCCTAGAGTCTCAACTCAAACACTCTGAGGGGAAGAAGCACACTTCCTTCTGGAATGAAATCAAGCTAACAGGTAGAGCACATTGGGTACAACCTTTCTGGAGGGCAATTGGACACTTTTCAACAAGAGCTTCAAAAACATTTGCATCTTTGATTCACTAATTCGTCTTTTAGAAACTAAGCCTGGGGAAATGTGGAAAGAGAGTTTATGTTTCAGGATGTTCATTTATAACAAGGTAATTTATGCTAGGAAAATATTGGTAGAGATTTTAAAAAATATACACCTACATTCACGTATAGTCCTATAAAGATCCAATTAAAAATATACCAATGTCAACTGTGAGGTTATCTCTGGGAAGAATTACAGTTGCTTTTTAAATGATCCCTGACCCCCCTTGGGACTTCCAGAACTTTCTACAATAATTTTATAATTAGAAAAATAGTATGTATTAGTTTTTTAAAAATTCCTTCAGGTAATACCATCTTCAAAGAAACCAAGGATAAAGAAGTTCAACCAGTTTTCAGGGGGGAAGGGCCGTTCCATGCATCCCGAGGGGCCATCTGGGTAGAGGGCAAATTAAAACCTGAAAGTTTAAAGTCAATCAGTTTGTCTTCATGGGCCCTCGATGGGGAAAAACTTCAGTCATTTCCCTTGCCTGGCACTCTTGTGGTTAGAGGATGAAATCCAATCATGGGGTCAGTTGGGTTTATACATTCCATGGCAAACCAATTTGGCTATTTCTCTGCATTTCCCAAAAGTTCTCTGACTTCCTAGACAGGAATTGTGAGCACAGGGAGACCTTTATGCTGGTTCCTGCAGCACATCTGGTTTGTAGCATATGCCAGATGGGCTCCCTTTCATCTGGAAGGAGGGGCAGGAGGGGGCATACCAGCCTCTGTAGGTCCAAGGAACTTCCTCAGTGGAGGCTCTAGTTTTTGGTGAAGTGTTTCAAGTTAAGAGGTAAGTAGATCATGTTGAAGTCACAGTGTCCTTTAAATTTAGGAGAATATGCCTTTTATTAGAGTTTGCCCACCTGACCTTTAGGTTCATCCCTTAGCCCAAAGACATATTAGTAGATTTTCTGACACCATCTGCATTACATGCATACTTATTGAGCATCTATTATGTGCCCTGCACTGTGCTCTGCACTGACATATAGCAATGAATAAGACCGATGTGGTTCCTATACTCAGGGAACTCATTTTCACCAGCAAGAGGGCACACTGGGGACAGACTGCTGACTTTCTACCCTCACTAGCTCCCGTCTGTGGTTTGGTCTATACTTAGCCTCTGACTGGACCAACCACTTCATCACCTTAGACATGCTGGATTGGAAATAAAACCCTAGAAAAGACATCTGCAAGTCCAGTGACAGTGAAAGAAAAAACATTGCTGGATGAGGGTGAGTGACTGGGTGCATCCAGTGGCTGAGAAGAAAAGGTTAAGATGGTTGAGTGGCCAAGGGGAGAGGAACAAAAGAAGACAGGGGCTGAAATGTAAATGCCAGTGCAGCCACGTTGGGCTTTGGTGAATCTGCAGCATGGATCCACGTTCAATCACTTTCCAGGAATTTCTAACCGTGCTTTTGCCCACTATCCTGTTCTTGAAGATTCTTTTTATTCTCCATTTCTTGCTGAAATTCTAGGGGAAAGGAAGCCTGACCCATACTCCCCTGCCCCTAGTTACCACCGAGCTCCTCCTTTCTCTTACCCACCAAGACCTGCATATTCCTATTGAGGCACTTTCCTACACAACCAGCCCATCGCAGCCTAATCAGTGTCCCATCACAGGACCTCTTTCTCTAGAAACCAACAGCCAGAAGTCTGACCACTGCCATGCTCACAGTTCTCTGTAAGTCAACACCATCTACATTGACTCTGCGATTTCCTGAGAGCTTAAAATGCCTTTTCAATTCTTAAAGATAGATAAAACACTGCTTTGCAAAACTGTTGACTTTCATGTTTGGTGGCATTCTTCAATTTTATTTTTTTTTAAAGCTAATTTGTATAAGTTTTAGGTACAGAACCACTCAGGTTTCAGGCAGGAAACAGAAATAACTCCCAAATGTTCAAATTAGGAGAATTTTGGGAAAGTGTATATGGTTGAAATCAGGGTTGGGGGAAACCACATGGTAAATTGAGGCACTAAAGACCAGCAACAATGGGGAGTCATTACCACCTTTGGGCTGGAAGGGGCACAAAGAGGAACTGGCGTTACTGGAGGGCAGGGAGAGCCAGGGCCTTAGAAGAGGGAGCTGGTGGGAGCCAGAGTTTCCCAGGGAAGCATCCTCCTACTGCAATCAAATGCTTAAGCAGAATGGGAGCAGGGAAGAAACACCTCCTCCCACCTCCTGATCTCCATTGGCCACCCCTAACCAGAAATGAGGAGGCCAAAGGAGAGGTTAAGGCAGGCAGATAATGCAATCCCTAGGGGTCTGCTTCCTAGGACACAGAATGGGGCAGAAAATGGTAGAGAATGGATCAGGTGGGCCAGGGGTACATGGAATTCAGAGAATAACCAGCACAGGTACTAACTCTCTCTTTCATACTCAGAGTATGGAATTACTCAGAGCATTGTTTTCCATCACTCTTGCTAAATGTCATTTTAGTGGTCCAACCTCCCAAGAGTTGTGGGTTGGTGTTTTGTTTTGTTTTTCCTCCCATAAATGCCTTCTGAAAGTCATGGCTGGTTTTCCCTGTAACATTACCATTTTTACTTATTCAAAAATATTTATTGGGTGATCACTATGTACCAGACACCATTGAAAAAGGTCTCATTTGCCCCCCACCCATCAATCCTATTCATGGGGATCATTCCACCTCTCATTTTCCAATAAAATTCTAAATAATTCTTACCATTTGGACCAGTATTTATAATAACCACATCTGCTTTACTCTTTGGTAAATCTCAATTTTGTTAGCCTGTCCTGGACAATTGAACCCAAAAGCCTCTCAGGAGCTAACAGAAAATTTACAGGTATTTCTCTGGACTAGAATTCAAGTTATTGGTGGATATATATATATATATATATATATATATATATATATATATATGTATATTCTATATAATAAAAGGCTAATATGCAAATCGACCAAACGGCGGAACAACAGGTCACTATGATGCACACTGACCACCAGGGGGCAGACGCTCAATGCAGGAGTGTCAGTGCACTCCCACAGGGGGAGCACTGCTCATCCAGAAGCCGGGCTCAAGGCTGGCGAGCCCAGTGGTGGTAGCAGGAGCCTCTCTGCCTTTGCAGCAGCACTAAGGATGTCTGACTGACACGGGGAGTGGGCCTAAGCTGTCAGTTGGACATCCCCTGAGGGCTCCCAGACTGCAAGAGGGTACACCGGGCTGAGGGACCACCCCACCCCCCTGCCGAGTGCATGAATTTCGTGCACTGGGCCTCTAATATGTATATATATCAAGGGCAGTGTTTTTGGTTCTATAAAGAACTTCCAAAATAAAACTTATTCTTATTGAATGGAAATAATACTTCAACAAGAAAACAGTCCTTTTTAACAGTCTGCCTATATCAGTGACTTTCAAATTTTTCTATTGCAGCTCACAATAAAAAATACATTTGATATCTCAACCTATTCCATAAAATAATACTCATCATTACCTTGTTCGATGTATTCTGTTATTTTTCATCTCATCCCATCTCATCCCATCCATTTCATCCCATTCCATCCCATCCATTCCATTCCATTCCATTCTATCCCATCCCATCCATTCCATCCCATCCTATCACATCCACCCCATCCTATCCAATCCCTTCCATCCCATCCCATCCCATCCCATATCATTCATTCCATCCCATTCTATCCCATCCAATCCCTTCCATCCCATCCCATCCCATCCCATATCATCCATTCCATCCCATTCTATCCCATCCCATCCCATCCCATCCCATCCATCTCATCCCATCCCATCCCATCCCATCACATCCCATCACGTCACATCCCATCACATCACATCACATCACATTTATTTTTTTTTGAAATGCTGACAGTAACCCAGTAAATTAGTTTTATACGGTATTAATGGGTTGTACTCTGAAGTTAGGAAAACATTGGCCTATATAATATCTTGAAATTATTTTTAAAATAGACCCAACACTGGAATCTATATTTAAAGAGTGATTAAGATGTCCTAAATGTTTATTTTTTAGCCATCATCAAATATGTCAGTCTCACCATTTTTCTTTCATTTTAAGAAAACCAGACTGGTTTGACCAGTAGCTCTCCCTTACTATCCTCTCATCCCAATCTGGTGGGAGGTGGGGGCGGGTGGTGCATTTACTGCCTGTTTGGCTTGTGGCTGGAACTGATTGGTAGCCAAGATGGTCAGCTGTGGCTTACCAAACCATCTTCATAGACCAAGCCAGTATTTTTTGTTCATTTGTCTTAACCTGAAGAAACCTGCCTATGCTTAACTTGCCGTTGGTGGGGAAAAACAGTGCAAGGGGTCCTGGGTGGGCGCCTGACTCACTGCCGAGGGGTTGGGGTAACTTAGATGAGAATGGAGCCCTGTCCCACCCTGGAGACTATGTAGGAGGAGACGAGGGGGATGAAAATCACTGCTGCTATTCATCAGGCCCATACCATGTGTTAAGGGTATCTCACTTAATTCTTATAAATATTCAGTGAGTGGGTGTTATTACCTTCGTTTTAGGGCAGAGGGGAGTATTGCCATTTAGAAATCAGGGAAGGAGTTCTCAACAGAGCTGGCAATCACTTCTATCTCTTACCCATGATACCATTAACACTTCCTTTTTTGTCTTTGGTCTATCTGAAAAGAGGAGCAGGCAGAACATTATCTTGTTGTTGTTAGCAGAGGTTTCTTTCTAGTTCCTGAGGTTGCATTGGGAAAGAGGCCATCCCTGTGTTCAGATTTCTCAGTTAAAATTTAGAATTCCAGGTATAACACAAATAATTGGAAACTGGCGGACAGCTAATAGTATCATCCAGTTCAATAATAAAAACAACAGAATTCTAAGAACCATTGAAGACTATATTTGCTTTATAACATGGTCTTTATGAAAAAAACAAACAAACAAAAGGACAACTGAATTTCCAAATAACATACTTTTGGAATATATTTAATTTGTGATCTGGTGAATGTGTGCATTTAATGTACACAAAGTGTGATTCCACATCTGGTTGTGTTCTGCTCCCCCAAACAATAATGTGTTACATATTTACATGGCTAGAGGAAGAGAATGGGAAACTGTGGAAATAAAACAACATCGTCGGCTTGTACTATAAAAATTAGAGCAGATACAGAGATAAAAGGAGGGGGGGAAGGGGGGGGGATGCTTCAGGACCTTCCAGGAAAGACTGATGCTGAGACTTCCAGAAAGAAAGAAGTTAGCAGAGACTTGACACTCTGAGAACCAGGGAAGAATCAGTATGAATATTAAAGATATTAATTAGCCATCTTTTGGGCTAAAACGTCTCAATAAGTAATGTGTTAATATGCTTTGTAAAGACCACCCCTCGGAAACTGCTGGAAAGAGCCATAGCAGTAGTTTTATATCCAGATCGGAGACCAGGTGGGCCTTTTTGGTTATTAGGATTTTTCATTTTCTTTATGTGATGCTGTTACTGTTGTTTGATAAGTGAATTAACTAGAGATTTTTAGGCTGAATGGATATTCATCTGTCCTATATAGACATTGGTGAAGTATCTCTCTGGGCTTTAGCTTTCCAGGACTTAAATTGTCCATGAATTAACTGTTTTGCTCATTACATTTGCCAAAAAGAAAGTAAGGTGGATTGGTTGATGGTTATAACCTGAGGTGGGGGTGGGAATAGGGCTCCTTTTGAGATATGTCTCCCCCCAAATTAATGGATAATAAAATTACCAAAAAGAAAGAAAGAAAGAAAGAAAGAAAGAAAGAAAGAAAGAAAGAAAGAAAGAAAGAGGCAAAAAAAAATCATATAAAATTATTAAATATTTAAATAACAAGTAATACAAGTTCCAAAGTTCTGGACCCCCCAAAATTAAATGTTTGTCGTGCCTGGGAAGTAACATGTATCCTCAAAAATACAGTGGCTCTGGAAACTTCTTTTTGTGTTAATACTCAGAGAGATGCCCAAAAGAGTTGTGATCCAAACAGTTGAGGCCATGGTTCTCTGCAGACACAGCCTCAGAAAATTATTCATAAAGACTTTCTTCTTGGTTTTTGGCTTTGATAACAAAGATGCTTCCATTAGTCTTGACCCATTGAGGATAAAGAGAGATGGTCATCACCCTATATAGCCTCATTCCAGCGTCCAGCCCAGACATCCTGTTTTGGGGAGTGGACTGTCATGACTCTCTCTCTGTAAGCCTGCTGCTTGGAAGCCAGAGACCAAGAAACCAATATTTATGTTCTCATCAAAGTTAATATTAAGGATTAAGTAGCAATTCCTTGGTCAAGCCACACTATCCTAAAGGTGGGTTCTGGATTCCAAGCAAGTTCCATTTTCTTCCCTATCTGTGGTCTTGGTACATATATAGGAAAAAGGACAGAAAGCCAGGTTTGGGGCCAATGTGAAGAAATGCTATGTAGATACAAATGTAGGGGTGATTAGAAGAGCTGGCTCCCATTAAATAGGATTTGCTTTCTTCCAACTGGACATGCACAGGACTCGGTTTTTAAAAGAGTATTAACTTTTTTTCCCCCCTTTAAGCTTAGCCAGAGACCTCATGGAGGTCTAAACCCAAGCCAAGCTTGATCTGTTTTAATTCAACCACTGTTGATTTATGGCTTAGCAAAAAATGTCTGAGAATTTTTTTAAGCTAAAAAAAAATTGTTTTACCCTAACTTGACTCTCTCACATCTCAAATACAGCTGAAAGGATATTCCTCAGAATTTCAAAAGACAAAGCCATCTTTGGAATGGAAGGTAGTTTTGAAAGCTTCAAATCCCAGTGAGAAATCCTGTGATAGTTTATGTACAAGCAAAAGCAAACACATTGAAAGGCCAATGACACTTTAAATATGTTCATTTGATTCCTCTTGAATAGAGACTAGAATAGAAACAACCCAAGGCCAAAGGGGAGGCATGGAATGGGTTGGGGGCATTCTCAGAATTTGCACTGAAAAAAGGGACACAGACATCCTCTCTCTTCTTTCTTTTATTTCCGCTGTCTTCTTCTTCTTCCCGACCCCATTTCAAAACAAAACACCCTCAAAAATAAAAAAAAATCCCTTTATTATCCACAAGAAAACCATCGTGATGCATTTCTTAAAAATTATGTTTAAGTACAAAAACCATTATGATGCGTTTTCTTTTCTACCTGGCTCTGGAATGTATGTCATTTCACAATATGAACAGGAATTGGACTAACTGCCAACCATGAGAAGAAAACCAACACCAAAGCACTTGCCCATTCCAGCTCTAACATTTTATGGGTCTAACTCAGTTCACAAGAAGCAAGTCTTTCTCGGCCCTCCTAGAGCACTCTGCCTGGGTGGCATCATTTAACCGTTCATTAGCTGTGGGTGTATAGTTTGCACTTTGTATTTTCCTGTGTGAGCATCCATCTTTCCCATAAGATTGTAAGCTCATTGAGACCAGAAAGTGATCATATATTTTGTCTTATTTCCCACAGCTGTGACCTCTGACCTCCCTCCCAAGTTTTCACACATTAGCCCAATGACTGTCAGAGTGCCTGGCCTCAATAGAGCACACAGTAGGAACAAAGGTAAAGGTGTCTTTCTTCCTGATGCTGAGGAAGAGGCAACCATATAATTCCAGATAATTGCATTGTGCTCTTCTTCCTGAGGGATCTTTGAGAAGTAGGGGCCTTCTCTGCCATCAGGTATTTGTACACTGTGTGTTTCTCTACTAAGTGCATCTCCTCATGAAAAAATTACTGCTTATACAACAGCTCTGCTCATGAATGTTAATATACTTCCACTACTTAGATTGACTTGGCCAGACCTAGAATTACTGATTTTACTTCTAGTGCTTTAAATTCCTTTCATGGTTTTAGTTTTCCAACTTCATGACTGCAGTTAACTCCTCAGAGACCAAAGCCACATCTGTGCTGTGCATTAGCTTTCTTGCTTTAGACGTCATCCTGGTTGCATATCAAGTAATGGATTAATGGCAAGAAATAGAGCTGATCATGAAAACAAACAAAATAATGAACCAGAATTATATTTAAATACATAAAAGTTTGATTTTTGGTATATGCACTTTTTGCCCAAACATGATATCAGTGTTAGTAAGTGAATTCATAAGAACAAAATAGCAGACGTTTATTGGCGATTTGTATTATTCTGTGTAATGTGCAAAGTACTTCATAGGTATTATTTCATTTAATCTTCACAACAACTCTAGGCGTTGTTACTATTTGCAAGTAGGTGCAATTGCTTTTGAACCTGTACCTCCAGTATTCAGAATAATTCATTTAGTCTTTACATGAGTTTATGATGTTTTCGTGTGTATTTATCTTGTACTATGTGAAGATTTTGTAGTATTTATTATATATCTCATCTGTGTTTGTTATATTGGTTGCTGTAAGAAGAAAGTTCCCAAAACCAGTTGCTTAAAGAGCAAAAACGTTGACCTCTCTCCCATGTAAAGCCCAGGAGGAAGGTTTCAGGTTGACTGGTGGCTGTGCTCCACATGATCATTCAGGGACTTTGGTTCCTTCTGTATTTTTTTCTCCACCAGCTCCTAGTATGGCCTAATGTTAAGGCATCAGACCAGAAGTGGAATATACATTTCTACTTATTTTGGAGAAAACTTGGTGGCATGGACACACTTAACTTCAAAGGAGGCTGAGGAATGTATCTGGTGAGCAGCCAGGTATCTAGCCACAGTTCTTACTATGAAAGAAGGGATGAATGGAATGCAGTGAGTGGCTCACTATGACCACCACAGTCTTCAATAAATAGAGTGTAAACAATTGGAGAGCTAAGCCCATGTGTTATTCACACTTGTTCCTACCACAGGGTTAAACACCTGCCACAGAAATAACAAATACTTGACTCACATGCCAGTACTCCCTACTCGGAACTTCATGGCAGACATCACTAATCAACCATGGCACTCTTTCTTGCAGAACCTGGATATGCGCACAGAATCCTTTGCAACATGGTGCCCCTGGAAGCCATTGGCAATAAGTGGGAATTGATGCAAACCTAGCATTCCATTAACCCTTCCTGATTGTAGGTATTTAAATCCTATATAATAATCCTATATAATAAAAGGCTAATATGCAAATAGACAGAACGGCAGAACAACCGGAGCAACTGAACAACCTGTCGCTATGATGTGTGCTGACCTCCAGGGGGCATGTGCAGAACATGGTGGGTGTTAGCTGTGGTGGGATGGTAGAGCAGGTGAGTGAGGGTGTCAGACCAAGGCAGGCCATTGGTCACTGTCATCAGGGTGAGCCTCTGGTGGTTACTGAAAATTCTTTGCTCTTGTGCACCATGGTCCCGCCCAGTGCTTGCACCTGCAGCTGGCAGCTGGCCCTGCTCACACCCACTGCTGTGTTGGAGCCGCCACTTGCACCCGTTGTCAGTGCCCAGTGCCGGTCCCAATTGCTTAGTGCCATCAGTGGGTGCGAGCAGCGACTGCCAGCCCCAATCACCCCTGAGGTCTTCTCCACCTCAACCTGCTCCTGAGGGGTGATCGGGGCAGCAGCTGCTGCTCGCACCCACTGCTGGCACCGGCCCCAATCGTTCTGTACCGTCAGTGAGTGGGGCCGGTGCAGTCAGTGCGTGGGAACTGCAGCGGCGGAGCAGGGCTGCCAGCAGATAGGAGACTAGGGGCCGCAGTGGGAGGGGCCGGGCAGGGGCGTAGAGGATGGGCCAAGATGCGCCCCTGTGCCTACTGCAGCCTCACGGCCCACAGTTCCTTTCAAGGTACATGAATTCATGCACTGGGCCCCTAGTAGTGAATAAATGGAAGAAAACAACCATAGTATTGTTTTTTCCTTTATTACCACAGAAACAGCTATGTTGGTTGCTGTGGTGATTTCAAAATATGTCTGCAAACTCTTTGATGGGCCTTTTTCCAAAAGGTAGAGTTTAATTTCCCTTACCTTGAATGTTGGCCATTGGTGACTCAATTCTAACAAATAGAATGTAGCATAATGTGTACAACTTCTGAGGCTATTATAAAAGAGATACAGCTTCCACCCAACTCTCTCTCACCTTTGAAATGCTCTCTCTGGGGGAAGCCAGCGACCATGCCACAAGGACACTCAGGCAGCCCTCTGGTGAGGTCCATGTAGAGAGGAACTAAGTCCTCCAGCCAACAACCAGCCTCAACTCCTGGGAAGTGGATCCTCCAGCCCCAGTCAAGCCTTCAGATGATACAGCCTCTTACTCTTGCTCTAAGTACAGCCTTTTCCTCCTACACCCACATTGTATTTCTACAATCTGTCTTCCCTTCCAGTATATGAGTCATCCTCACTTCCCAAGGAAATCTTCCTGAGGCTGACTATCAGTTTCCCCAAATCCAGTCTCATTACCCTTTCTTCACACTTCAGTCTCTCATGCCCAAGGAACCCCAGTGCACCTGCTTCACCTGCCCCTGGATATGACTGAGAATATCAAGAAAGAGTACTGTAAGCATGATATTTACAAAACATGGAGTAAAACAGAGCAAATACCTGAAAAGAAAGAAATTAGTTGCCTCTGGGGTCAAGAATTGGGAATGGGGAGAGATGGAGCTTTTTTTTTTTTTAATATATGTTTATTATTTCTTTCAGAGAGGAGTGGAAAGAGAGAGAGATAGAAACATCAATGAAGAGAGTGAATCATTGATCTACTGCTTCCTGCATGCTCCACACTGGGGATCAAGCCCACAACCGGGGCATGTGCCATTGGTGACCTCCTGGTTGGTGCTCAGTGGGTTGATGCTCAATCACTGAACTATACTAGCAGGGCTGGAGCTGTACTTTATGATAAATCTATTTGACTTTTAAATCCTTTTATTCAGTGTGATCCTAATCTTATATATGTACTAATACATATTATATACATGTTATATTATTTACCTGCAATAAAAGTATAGAAGATAACACACAAAAGTCAACTATGCTGTCTCTTGGGAGGGGGAAGTATAGTTAAGTTTTAGCTTTAGTTTGCTACTTACCTGAGAATTCATGCTAGGGAGAAACTGCTATCGCTATTTCCCAAGTTGTGAGAAAGACACATTGGTTTATCATTATAAATGTTTTAAAGGAAGAGAGAGAACAGACAGGAAAGGGCACCTTTCTGAGAACCAAAAGAGCTGGTTCAATCCCAGCTATGCCCCTAATTGACTGTGATCTTGGGCAAACTGCCACCTCCCCGGGCCCCTGCTCATTGGCTATCAGAGCAGGATTGAAGTGAGCTCTAACTAATATCAAGGCTGACAGCTACCGTTTTCCTGGTACTTACTATGTTGCTGGCTCTCTGCTAGATGCTTTACTTCCCAGTGGTTCTCTAACTTCAGAGGGCATTAAACTCATCTGGAGGGCTTTTCAGAACAGGTTGCTGGGTCCACCCCCAGCATTTCTGATTCAGTGGGTGGAGTGGAGGCCTGATCATTTGCATTTCTAACAAGTTGCCAGGTAATGCTGATGCTTCTGATCCGGGGAGCACACTCTGAAGACCACTGACTTTGACTCCCTATGCATCATTTAAGATTTACAAAAGCCCTGTGCGCTATTATATTCCCGGTTGTTTAGATGGGGAAGCTGAGGCTCCGAGAGCTCACCCAGATAGTCAGACCTACTATCTGAACCCAAGACTTTTGGACCAGAGCTCCTGCTTTGACCACAGAGCATTCTGTCTTCTGAGGTTCCCTCCCGGCTTCAACTCCCTGTGCGTCTAGTTTATAAACAACAAAACCCAGACATCCAAAACCAAACCACACCTCTTCGGAAAACCCCAAGAAAAACCTGAGCATGTGCAGCTTTTGCCTGTGGGGTTAATGGGCTCCGAACCCAAGAGCCCCCCCGAGAGGGAAAGGGATAGACTGGGGAGCCGCCTGGCCTGAGGGTCTCACCAACGGGCTGCAGCCTCATTAAGGCACCCCCACAACTGCCTTGAACTTTTCTTTCCCTTTTCCTACCGTTCTATGGGTCTTAATCCCCAGTCATTTGGGTGGCAAAAAATAAGAAAAGTGGAAATGAGTTTTCTTCAATGTTGACTTTTCTTTCAAATTCATGACAATGTGGTGTCCCCAAGAATGGTTATTTTCTTCCCTTTCACCCTAGCGTGAATTCTCAAGTAAGTAGCAAATGATTTCAAATGCCTGCCGAATACAGTGGACGGCTGCCAGGAGAGAAGTGAAAATAAACCGGTGACAGGAAGTGTCACAGTTCATGGAAAGGGCAGCGAGGGTATCATGGAGCCAGCCGGACACTCTGCGTCCACATGCTGAAAGAGTTACCCCGACGGACTGGGCAGCCACAAATCTCCCAGTAATTCATTAAGCAAGGGGAAACGCTCCCAGAAACACTTGTCTCTTCTCCCAACACCCTTTGTCTTTTAATTTCCAAACTGCGGGTTCATTCCTATGTCAAGCAAGCCTGGGTGAGCCTCTCTGAACAACCCCCTCCCGGATAAGCACACTGCAGCGACCGACCGAATGCTTTCACGCTAAGCGTTTTAACAGGCTGAGGAGGTTTCCAAGCCTTCGCATCACAGATGGATATATGATCCGTGTGAACTACAAAGTAGCACCAAAAACAGCATGAGGGACGGTGGAAACAAAAGCGAATCCTGGGGAACTTTGCCCGGGAAAGGGATTACACAGCTAGAAGGGAAAGGATAGGGATTAAAAAAAAATTATATTGAAAGTTAGTCACAAGATAAAATAAGACGAGAGTTGAGGTTAAGCACATGAATGAATGTAAATGTGGGCTTTATTCACCTGCTTTAAAAAATGATTTTCAATGTAGCTAACAAAGCAAAATCTGACATACTGGTCTACACAATAGAGACACCTAAGGCAAGAGATCCCAAAATGTTAACAATAAAAGGAGAGGCAAATATATTAAGGCAAATGCAAATTAAAACTTAAAAGCAGAGTTGCAATCTTGATAACTGACAAGATGAAATTCAAACCAAGAAGTATTAAAGAAGACAAAGAAAGAGACGATAAGATGCTAGAGGCAACAATTACAATGAATGTACAACCATTATTAATACACTAGAGGCCCGGTGCACGAATTTCTTGCATGGAGGGGGGGCGTCCCTCAGCCCAGCCTGTACCTTCTCACAATCCGGAACCACTGGCTCTTAACCACTCGCCTACCTGCCTGCCTGATTGCCCCTAACCACTCGCCTGCCTGCCTGATTGCCCCTAACCACCTCTGCCTTGGCCTCCACAGCTGCAGCTTCATCCGGAAGGATGTCCAGAATGACGTCCGAAAGGTCATTTGGCTGTCTGGTCTAATTAGCATATTATGCTTTTACTAGAGGCCTGTTGCACAAAGATTTGTGCAATAGGCCTTCCTTCCCCTGGCTGCTGGCACTGGTTTTCCTCCAGCACTTGGGACCCGGGCTGCAGCAGAGCCAAGTCTTCAGCCTTCAGCCTTCAGCAGAGCCAAGCCTTCAGCCTTCAGGCTTGGTTCCAGCCACAGTGGAACCTTCAGTCTTCAGTCTTCAGTCTTCGCTTGGGTGGAGCCTTCAGTCTTCGCTCCGTGCCTGCATATGCAAATTAACCCACCATTTTGTTGGATTAATTTGCATACTCACTCCTGATTGGCTGGTGGGCGATGCGGAGGTATGGTCAATTTGCATCTTTCTCTTTTATTAGTGTAGATTATTATAGATATGCACCTTACAATAGAAGATGCAGGGGAAATAGACAGAAATCTAATAATTGGTGATTTTAATTCATGTCTCTCATCCAAGACAGATCAAGTGGAAGTAAAGATATCAGGGGATTGAAATACATAACCAATAATGTAGCTCCTGTAGATCTGAATCCCAATACTAGAAAAATACCTTCTTCTCAAGTAACCATACCTTGGGCCACAAAGAAACCTTCAATAAACTCCAGAGATCAGAAAGAATACATTCTGATCACAATACAATAAAACCAATAATTATTAACAAATAGGAAAGCACAATGACCACTCCACTTAAAACATAAAAACAGCAACAAACATTAATATGCAGGTGTCAGTCAGTGGTAGAAGTGCAACATGCCATTACAGAATTTCTTGAAAAATAATGGTAATGGAAACACAAATAACTCTATGGTATTCAGCTAATAGTAGGAAAAATTTAGCATGAAATATCTATGTTGATAAAAATGAAAATAAATGAATCATTTACTCCATTTAAAAAGCTGGAAATAAACAATAAAGTAAGCTGAAAGAACCTAAAAGAAAGGAATCATTAAGACAAAAATAGAAATCAATGAATTATAAATAGAACAAGAGAGGCCCTAGCGGGTTTGGCTCAGTGGATAGAGCTTTGCACTGCGGGCTGAAGTGTCCCAGGTTCGACTCCGCTGAAGGACATGTATCTCAGTTGCAAGCTTGATCCCTGGCACTGGTTGGGGCATGTGCAGGAGGCAACCAATTAATGTTTCTCTCTCTCTCCCCTACCCTTCCACTCTCTCTAAAAATCAAGGGAAATATATCCTCAGTAAGGATTAAAAAAACAAACAACCAACAACAACAAAAAACAACAAAATGAAAAAGAGTATGACTAATAAATAAACTCAGGGCTGAAATAATCAACAAGAAATATACAACCAACTAAATTAATTAAGAAAATTAATGACAAAAAGCATAGACACACTAAATTAAAAATAGTAGCAGTGGTGGGTGGGAAAACCCATCAAAGCAGAAGAAATGTAAAATAAAAGCATGAGACTTTGTTTTTTTTCAAATTCTATGCAAAAATACTTTAAAACCTAGACAAATGGATAATTTTCTAGAAAATAAAAACTTACTTAAGTTGATCCCGGTAGAGACAGATAGTCCTAACAGATCAATTACCACAGGAGAAATAAAGTAATTAAAGGTCTCCCCTACAAAAAGGCACCAGGCCCAAATGGTTTCACAGAAGAACTCTACCAAACCTTTAAAAATCAGATAACCTCAATGTTACTTAAGAGCAAAGAAAAAGAAGAAAAACTTCAGATAATATGAACATTAATAAGAATAATAACTTCAGTGGACTGAAATGTATGTTTATTTCCATGAGTTTAAAATATAGATACCAATGGGTAATGATATTAAAACAAAACAATAAAACTTGCTTGTCACCTGTAGAGGATATTAGAGATCTTTATTTTGAAAGTTGGCCATAAAAGAGAAAGGATCAAGCATTTATCTTTCTTTTCTTATCTGGACTGAATATCATGATGAAAGTTTGTTTCTCTTTATAGAAAGGGTCCAGCTAAAAAAATGAAACATACTGATACTTTTTAGAATATCACTATGTTGTAACCTCTAACAAAATTCATGGACCTGATCTATGATTATTAAAAGCTGCTCACTTCTCAACAGGACAGATCAAGAGATATTACATGTCTTCCAATGGAAGCCCATTGTACCATAATGCATTCTTGGCATAAAATCAAGCATGAATCTGACCAAGCCTCTAGAACTACGGATTTCCAAGAAACATACGTTCCAGAGGAACATGTGAAGTAATACCACAGGGATGCAATCAGCAAAATCCAAACTATAGAGACTCTATAGGACAAGTGATTCAATTTCTTAAACAAATAAATTGCAAGGGGTAAGAGGGGATGGTGGGGGAATCTATAGATTAAAAGAAATTGAAGAAACATTAACCAATCCAACACATGGATGTAATTTGGATCCTGACTCCAACAAACTATGTAAGATTTATGTGACAATTTAGGGAAATTTGGACACTGACTGGTAATATGATATTAAACACTATTAGTTTTTTAAGGTGAGATATTGGTATTAAAACTCTAAAAAAAAGAGAGAGAAAATCCATCTATTTCAGAGACACATTCTGAAATATTTAACGATGAAATGACATGATGTCTGGCATTTTCTCCAAGAGATTGAAGGGAAGAGAGGAGAGAATTAAATGAGGCTATTACAGAAAACTAGACTGGACAGGAGTTGGTGTTTAAGGAAACTGGGTGACAGAACATGGAGGTTCACTATACTATCCTTTTTACTTTTGTATGCTTGAAATTCTACAAAGTAAAAGTTTTTTTATTGTTGTTTCTAATTCTGGGTGATTATTATTTTCCCCTTATACTTTTCTGTCTTTTCCAAAATGTTCACACTGATAATGATTTACTTTAAATAACGGGAAACTGTCTATTTCTTGGAGGGTCCCTGCCCTGTTATGCCCCTGGAAGAGGTAGAAATGAGAGGGCCAATCAGAAGCCCAGCTTGACCAAGGGGGACTTATGCAGCAGGACTTATGTGTCAGGCCCATGATGGTGGGAGATTTAGACCATGGCCAAAATTCCATGTGACCTGAACCAAAATGGAGAAAGGAACAAAAAGGAGGAAGGGAATTTGGAGATGGGACTGGGGAGGGGAGGAGGGAGGAGATGTGGACAAAAAAGGACAGTTATGCCCTAGAACGGCGATTTTCAACTCGTGTACCACAATAATTTTTAAAGCATGCAATACCTGACTAGTCAGGGGCACTGACCTCTTTTCCCTTAGATTGTCAAATAAAAAAAAATGACGAAAGCCAACACAACAGCTGTCCAGTGTGAATGAATCAAAAGTATACTTTTTTTTTTGTCAGATTGGCAAAAAAATGTATTTTTTGGTATGCTGCAGGTTTTCAGTAATTAGTTTATGTGTACCGTGAGATGAAAAAGATTGAAAATTGCTATCCTAGGACAATCTGCAGTTTGAGTGCTGTGGGCTAGAGCAGACATTTGGGCAAACATCCTGGTTACATAGATTGGGGTTTCCCAAAGTGGAGTCTGTGGAATGCTAGCTCTTTGGGATATTAAATAGGTATTATATGATAAAGGGGTTCCATGGCAAAATTAGTTTGGGAAGAAATATTAAATTGGATTTCATTTTTGACAGCAAGAACATTGAATATGCTAATATGGACTCTGCATTTTCAAGAAGAGTAAATAGTAATCTGTACTCATCAACTTGGCTGGGGCCACAGAAACTTTTTTCTCAGGAGCATCATGCAGGATGCCTTCAGAGAAATGCTGAACTAGGCAATGGATCACCCCATTGGGAAGAAACCCACACAGCTGGTGGACGCATTCCATAACAGCATTGGAAAGTTCCTAATTTACATAATCACCATATATCTCCTTCCCAGGTCTTCCCTCTGTTACTAGTATATTGGACTTGCCTGGTTTGTGAAACATTTCTTGATGTTTATGCCATTTCTTGGAAATGACTGATGAAATCCTCAACATTGATTACACAGCTGTTAGCAAAACATTATGTAAACTAATGATGCTACAGGCCTAGGGCCACCTTTGGACATGTATCCCACCCCTCTCAACCCCAGCCTTCCCCCACAGGGGGTCCTCTCTCACAAAGTGTTTGTGAGAGAGGCAGAGACTGGAGTTATGCTGCCACAAACCAAGGAAGGTCAAGAAGCCAGGAAGAGGCAAGAAAGGATCCTCCCTCGAGCCTTCCAGAGCATGGCTCTGCTGACACCTTCATTTTGGACTTTATTGCCTCCAGACCTGTGAGAGAATAATTTGTTGTTGCAAACCACCCAGTTTGTGGTCCTTTGTTTGGGCAGCCCTAGGAAATTAATCCACCCCAGAAGGTGTACAGCCCCCACAGCTCCCCAGCTGCTTGCAAAAGCCTTCAGGCAGAACAGAGTGTAGGTATTTGAGGTGGTTGCTGTCAGTGGTTGGAAACCATCCCAGCTGTAGTGAGCTCAGGGGTAGGACACGGAGCAGGACAGTAGCAGTGTCTGCTGCCGTAAGTGTTCTTATTAAGGGAGAGGCAGTATGTCACGGAGAAGTGCATGACTGTAGAAGGCAGGTTCAGACCTCTGCTCTATCACAAGTTTAAGACTTTGGGCAAGTTACACAACCTCTGTGAGACTCAGTTTTCTCTATCGGTATCAATGGGCAATGAGATCCTACTTCACAGACACGTGGTGAATATCAATGAGTTCACTTTTACAAAGCATTCAGCATGGTGCCAGGCATATGTCACCATTCAGTAAACATCACCTGTTATTATTAAATAGAAAGCGTGCAGGCCTTGGAGTCAAACAAACTTGAGTTTAAATTTCAGCTTTGTAGCTGCCTGACCTTGAGCAAGTTACTTATTTGAATTTCAATTTTTCCATGAAGATATTAACACTACATGTGAAACTTCTGCTGGTTTTAACTTTTCTCCGCTGCTCTAGGAAACATCAAAAGACTGTCCTAGAGGTGTCATTCAAAGCTCCCCCTCGCTCAGGGCTATGAAGTTCCAGGGATTTCTGAAACCCAGAGCCTCTCCCTGTCTCCACTGGTAGAGCACAGAGCCCAAAGTGGATGTGTCCTCTTGACCTTGCTTTCTGACGCTCACGTTTCACCTTCTGTCTCTGGTATCTTGTCTCTACCACCTCCCCACCGCTCCACCCACCATCACCCTGTATCTGTTTTGTGCTCATAAAGCCCACATCCCCGACGTGACACGTAGAGTCTGGGCTGCAGCCCGGGCTGGCTGCCTGGCGGGCATTCCTTTGAGTAAGGAAAGGAAGCTCAGACGCCTGCCCATGCCTTTGTGTCTGAGCTGGAAACGTGGCCTCTGCCTGTGGAAACGTTGGCAGCAGCTCCGTGGAAAGGAACCAGAGACTGTTTCGGTGGGCGAAGTGGGTCGGCTCCTTCTCTAGCTTCTTGGCACACAGACAGCGAGATGGTGGAGGAGGTGTTGACTGGGATGACATTGGCTGTGACACCTTTCCAATCCCCACCTCACTCGAGGCTAGCCGTAAGTCCAGTGCTCTGGGGGCGGGGGCAGGGGGTAAGCAGAGGGGAGGATAGCCCCCCAGCAGTCCCTTTTATATGCTCACATGCTCCAATCCCCACTGTCCAATATGGTAGCCACCAGCTGAATGCTGCCATGGGACACTGGAAATGTGGCTATTGCCACTAAAGACCGAAACCCTACATTTTATTTCATTTTAATTTAAAAACAGATGCTCAATTCAGTTATTGGAAAATTTTAAAAAATATGTTTGGAACAGCTTAGGTATGTGGATCATACCTTTCACTTTTACAACTATAAATTTTTATGAAATTGAAAAACAGATTAAATTTTCCAATGAAAATTTAGCGTTCAAATGGAGATGTGCTGTAAATGTAAAATGCACACCAGATTTTGAAGACCTAGCATGGGAAGAGAATGTAGAGTAAATCATTATAATTTTTAAAATGTTGACTACTTGGTGAGATGCTAATATTTTGGATATATTGGGTAAAATAAAATATATTATTAAAATGTATTATTTCTACCTACTTCTTTTGAAGTTTTTTAATGTGGTGACTAGGAAATTTAAAATTATGTGTGCAGGTTGCATTAAATTGCTACTGGACAGGGCTGGACTGGATGCATAGAAGCATGAAACATGAGATCAGACGAGGCCTCTGGCATCATCTGGAGCTTTCTCTCGTTTTCAAGGTGAGAATCTAACACACAAAGGGTTTGCATGGCTTTCCCACGAACTAGAACCCAGACCTCCCCTGGCCAAGGCTGCACAGCAGCTGAGGCATCACAAATAAGCCAAGGCACGTGAAACGAGATCATGGATTGAAAGAGCGTGATTAGAATTACATGATGACAATATCATAAGTTGTTTCAAATGTGAATTGGTGTTTCCTCGTATTTTGGCCCTTTTCTGAGGAGTATCACAGAACCAGAAAGTATCCCCTGAGATTACTCAGAGGGGCAGACTCCCCTCTCCCCCAACATCTGCTTCATTCTGGAACCTGGATACCTAAGGCTCCTTCCTGGAGTGAGATGCCTGCTCCTATGAGGACCATTCTTCTCTCCAAGGGGGACATGCAGGAAGCAGGCTCAGGGCAGAGAGGCCATCCTATTGCTTTGGGCTGAGTATCTCCTCTGCTTCTTTCCTCGTTTCTCCTCCTTTTCTCCTTTCCCATTTCCTCACTTTTGAGGGGCAAAGACATCTGTATGATTCCAGGTGGGAAGAGGGGGTGGCTGTGAACACGGTTACAGAGAGGGCTGGGGGCGTTGTCGTCTGGTCTGAGGGTCCTTGTAGGTTTGGCCTTGCTTCTACAGTGGGCTGTGTGCATGGCTGTAACCTTGGGGGTGCGGTTGTGTATCTAATAGTGTGAGCTGAGTGCGGTGTGGCAGCGGCAGTGACTCTGAAGTTGGAGGTGTCCATCCCAGTGCCTGGGTGAGTGGGGAATGGACAGGAGTGAAGAGGCAATTTTGAACGTTTTTGGAGACCTATGGGGAATTTTGGGGATTGAGATTATAGTGTGAGGCTGAACCTCACAGATTATAGTTGTGGGTGTGGCTGTGTGTGCCCCTGGAGTACCAGTGTTCTGTGAGCTTTTTATATCAGGATTCAGAGCATTTCCTGTTGGCACCAAAGCATTGCAAGAAATTGCAGTGAAATTATTATCTAGTATCTTCCTTCCTCCTTCCTCCTCTCCTGCCCTCCTCCCTCCACCCCTCACTGCCCTCCTCTCCCGCCTCCATGCTTCCCTTCTTTTCTTCTCTGTATTTCCTCAAACTTACAGAGCTCTTGCTTTGTGCCAGGCACTGCATCGGGATTATTTGTCACTTGTCTTTTCTTCCCATAAACATACCCCTTAACGTGCCATGACAGTGGACCTCCTCTTCAGCAACTTCTTCCTGAAAGGTTCTTCACGGTAGGGATTGGGTCTTGCTCTGCCAGTAACTTGAGGTGACCTTGCTCTGCCCTGTAACTCACAGTGGCCTGCTCTGCCCTGTAACTCACGGTGGCCTGCTCTGCCCTGTAACTCACGGTGACCTTGCTCTGCCCTGTAACTCACAGTGGCCTGCTCTGCCCTGAACTCACAGTGGCCTTGTTCTGCCCTGTAACTCACAGAGGCTGGCACTCTGCCCCTGCCAGTAAGTCCTTGTTGATGATGATATGCTGTGGTGCCTCCTCTCCAAGAAGAGGGGAATGTGTGAAAGGACTGGCAGGCGGGGGGGCGTGACTGAGTGACTTGTTGGGTGGGGACAGAGCAGCTGACCAGGCAGGTGATTTGAGCCTGATGGCTTATGTCCTTGCTGTTTGTTCTCCTAAGGGCCCATCGCAGACCCTGGAGATGCCCAGCCAGGTCTGCAGTGTCTCAGTCATGGTGAGAGCCATGTGTGACCTGAGCCGGCCCCAAGGCCCTGGGTACAGCTTGATTGTCTCCATCACAGGAATTCTGGCACAGGCCTAGGCAGCCTGGCTGGCTGCAGACTCTCTCATGGGTCTCAGCACCTACCTATGGGCCCTGGTCCCAGAGGGGATCCCAGGACCTGGCAGAGGCCCTTCATCCAGCCTGAGGGCCAGCAGCCACGGACTGTGTCCTTCCCCCGGGACACAGTGTGGTGTAGCACACTGTCACCCTGTTACTGACTTCCTTAAAGGGGCTCCCAGGTGCACATGGGTCTCAGGACTTAGTGGTGATGGCCACCTGACACTCAGAACCCTGGCTGTCCCCACCCTCCTGGGCTGTGCCCAGCCCAGCTCATTGCCCACACCTGCGACCTCATTGGCACACCTGCCCTGATCCTCACAGATGGGTTTGAGAAGCAAAAGGAATTGCTGTCTTAAAAAAAAAATCCTCTTACAAACCTGGAGCCTGGCCCCCCATTTGCCTCACTTTGTTGCTCAACTCCATTTTCATACAGCAAGTTGGAGAGAGAGAGGGAATGTCATGGATTTGAAATGTCAAGAGACCCGGTGCCTCGGAGGCCTTGGGAGATCTGCAGCGCCACCCTGACCCCGGGGTGAACCTGGTGAACTGTTTCTGACCCTCTCTGAGCCTCAGGTTTCCGTATCTGCCCAAGGAGAACATCTTCTCAGTGACTGCACAGGGCTGGCATTGAGGTGAAGTGAACTAGGCAATGTGAATGGAGTTTGCAAAAGAACAAAAGGGAGGAAGGAGACAAGTGGTGCCTTGGCCCTTACTGTAAACCAGGAAGTTCGTGGACTGGAACTGAATTTGGA
The DNA here is from genome assembly GCF_963455305.1 of Plecotus auritus. Lineage (NCBI taxonomy): Eukaryota > Metazoa > Chordata > Mammalia > Chiroptera > Vespertilionidae > Plecotus > Plecotus auritus. The sequence goes on along the minus strand of NC_137783.1, from coordinate 25,195,602 downwards.
GCCGGGCTTTGGAGACTGGCGGGCTCCCTGACCTCCACCAACCTCCTTGGCCTGAACGGTGTGTCTTATCTTTCCTCTTGATGAGATCCCCAAGGGGGTAGCCTAGCCACCCTGGGGACTTTTGTGCTAAAATAGCAATAGTGTGCAGATGACTCCTGGGAGTCAGTGTCCTGGACTCCAAGTCACTACTCCCCGTGTGACTTGGGTGGGACACCCAAACCCTCTAGGCTTTCTGATCACAAGTATGTCTGTGACCCGGAATGGCCACTGCCCCCAGACACCTCCCAGGGTTCCCAAGGCCTAAATATGAAAGCAGGTGCCTTAACTTGACATTCATAATTCTTATACTCTGGCCTCAATTTACCTTTCCCGTTCTTAAATTGCTGCTCCTGCTGGCCTGGACTTGCCTTGTGCTCCCCGAGCCCTGCACTTTCCCCCCTCCACACTCTGTGTAGTGCACCCAAGGGGCCCGGAGCAGTGCCCGCTGCAGACTCTGTGCTCTGTAAAGTGAAGCTTTGATTATTTCTGTCTGAAGGGCCATGCTTGGTCTCAGAACCTGCCGCATCCACATTGCATGAGCCATGCAGACATCTAGGCAAAAATGTTAAACCAGACTCTACCAATCAAACACATCTAGATTGTGGGACACTGGACAAGATAATTGGCCTGGATTCTTCAAAGACATCTATGGCAGGGCAGACAATAAAGAAAAAAGATGGGGAAGAGTGTTCTAGATTTATGGAGACATTCCAGACTACATTGACAACCAAATGCAACATGTATCCTTGAGTGATTCCTTCCTGAATTAAAAAAATAGGTATAAAGAATATTATTGGGACAATTACAAGAATTGTCCAAGGTGAAGGGTGGGTTGTGGGAATGACTGTTTGAGTTCACCCAGCACTGTCAGCCTGTTGGTGGCAGAGTCAGGACTAGAACCCTACCCACTGCTTTTCAGCTTATGGCCACCATGCCAGGGGAACTTGAGGCTCACAGGAATGCCTGAAGCTCTCGGGGTGCCCTGAGTTATGGGTGACTTTTGGATGTTCCCCTTATCCCAAGGGGACCCTATTTGATGTCACATCCCAAATCCCTGACTTCCCTCTGAACTTGAACCTTCTAGAGAAATGAGAAAGGAGAACAAAACCACTGGACATCAACATCTAACTTCCTGCCAAATGCCACACTTGAATTCATTTCTGATCTACTTATGCTAACAGATTTAAGAAAATCCTAAAGTTACTAAAAGCTTTTCAAATTAACTTTTTATCAGAATAATAATTGAACACCGTTTAAGAAGTCAAGTAATGCTAACAAGCCTAAAACTTTAAAAAGCACTAACACAGTGAATCTTGTTTAATGCTGAGCCAAGTGGTGTACTATTATGACTTTTTTTTCTTGTATAATTTTTTTAGTGTCCTGGGACTAATTACTGCCCACTTTTTTCTTTGTTTAGATTTCTTTGAACCTTTGGCTAAGTCTTCCCACATCCTCTAATACAGCAGAAGTGTTTCTCAGTACAATTTTTCCCATTAGGAACACTGTCAGCTAGTCTCTCAGTTGCATATTTTCCCAGAGATGGTGCTTCGGGAGGCACCGCTTCTCTCACTCTTTCCTAGGACCTGTGGCTCTCCAGGCCTCCTGGCCACAGTTAAGGAAACCAGGAAAGCTTAGAAGCTAGTGCCAGCCCCATCTTCATTCTACCTTGAGTCTTGGGCTCCACACCCCTGTCCGGCCACCTTCCCTTCCCTTTCTCCTTGAAAAAAAAACCATGCCAACATTTCACTGTCTACCAAAAAGCAGTGTGGGGTGGAGGGAGGAGGCATGATATTATACTTTGCCTAGGCCCTACCGATGCTTTGATCTGACACTGTGATTGGATGGCATATCTTAGGCATAATTGTGTGAAATTTGGGTCTGGTAGTTGCTGAAGTAAATTTCATGGTATCCCCTGCATTTACGCACACCATCACATTTTACAGTAACCCAAAAGATTAAATCAATTAGGAGGAAACAGATTCTTCTGGGCATCCCCCAAAATGTTGTTATTGCATTCAGAGCCATACTAATAAGTGGCTGGTGTCGTGATTGGAAGGACATCCTGAAGAGCCCTCGGCCCCTGAAGATCAACTCTACTTGAAAAAGGCTGCCTGAATTTCCACATTGTTGCTCTATCTAACCCCTGCTGCCTGGTATTGAAACATGCTTCTCTGAGAGGGTTTACACTTTAAATCACACTCAGGTTTTTACTTTAGAAAGAATGTGTAGTAACTGTTTTCTAGAGAGCAGGTGGGTGGAGGGGAGTGGAGCATGCTCTCCCACAGGGCCACAGCTGCCATATGAATGGCCCTCCATCCATGGGCTTGTCAGTGGAGAGCAGTACCACGGCGGGGGGGAGCGGGGCGGGGGGGGGGGGGGAGGGCGCACGCAGGAGGGGAGGCACATCTGCAGGAACAGTGGGCACATTTCTCACACCCAACTCAGAGGTGGGATTTTCTGGCTTTCTTTGACAGAAAGGTCTACCATAAAGTAGACCTAGAAAGAGGTCTTTTCTTTCTTCCCTGCCATTAGCATGACCCATGAAAGTGAGGAGTCCAGTTTGAGCTGACTCATGCCCAGAAGTCTAGGGAGGAGGTCTTACAAGGATGCCAGCACCACCCTGTGGCACCCTGATAACACAGGTGTCAGTCCTGCTGCCAGAGCTGCTACTCAAACTGTGGGTCATGGCTGGACCAGAAGCTGATGTCTGCAATTGTGGAGCACCAGGGCCTGCTGGGCTTCTCCCAAATGTCTAATTAGCCCAGACAGGAGGCCGGTCCTCCAACTCAAACACACCCTTCTATAAAGAGGAGGATTCAGCCCTAACTGGTTTGGCTCAGTGGATAGAGCATCGGCCTGTGGACTAAAGGGACCGGGTTTGATTTCGGTCAAGGGCACATGCCCAGGTTGTGGGCTCAATCCCCAGTAGGGGGTGTGCAGGAGGCAGCCAACCAATGATTCTCTCTCATCATTGAGGTTTCTCTCTCTCTCTCTCTTTCTCCCTCCCTCTCCCTTCTTCTCTGAAGTCAAATATATATATATATATATTTGGGGAAAATTCAGGAAAGGTTCATTCACTGCTGAGGCAAGTTGGGTTTTCAAGATCCTACATGGCCCCTGTTCTATGCCATTGTCTTCATCTCTGCTTTTTCCCTTTCTCTCTTTAAATCCTTTTTTTTTTTTTTTTTGTCTCCCTTCATTTCTCTGTCTCTCGTGTTCTCCATAGATAGCTTTCCTTTCCCAAATCAAAGAAGCATTAAAACAATAGACAAACCCCAGTGCGGAAAGGTCTGGGCTGGAGGACTTGCATTAGCACTACAGATGTGTGTGTGTTTGTCTTCTGATAGTTTTATGTCACGTGGAGGAGGCAGGGTCCTGATCCGTTTTCCTAGCAGGATGTGGCCCCTACTGCCCTCTCAGCAACTGAAAGACTTTTTGAGTTTGCCCTGAATTAGCAACATGGGTCTTTCCCCTCCAAGTTCTATAACCTTGAACTTGTTCTCAATATGTATTAAGAGCTTAGTTGAACCTAACTGTAGATCAAGTTGATAGTATAACCATGCAGAGGAAAACAAAGAACCGATCCAAGGAGCTTGTGAACACAGTTCTCTTACTGTACACGCTTGGTGGGATGCAGGCCAGAGACTGCACAAATCTCCCCCTGCAGTGGGTTGTGGTCAATAGTGATTGTGGTGAGGTAATGCCTAAACTATTTTGAGTATATTGTGGTAAATGAGTAAATAGACTGGTATTTAGGGGAACTGGGATTTTACTGTGGGAGAAGGGAGATATGGAATGGGAGAAGGAGAGGTGAACTTTCGGCATTGGATTGGAGTTAGAAGTATCAGTACAAATGTACACCTTAAAAATAGATTTGTGTTTCTTAGTTCTGTTCACTCCAAAGGCCTAAAAGCACTGACACGCCCATGGTAATGAGCTCTACACGGCACCGGAGCTCCTTGGAGAAATGGCTAATTCCAGGACTAAAAGAGAAAGTGCAAGCTGGGTCTGGAATGCCTTGTTATGCCAAAAAGTACTCAAAATAAGGAAGTGTTCCAAACTGGAGGAAATATCAAAAATACGTAGGAGTCGTATTGAAGGAGATTACATTGGTTAAACTGGGTCAATGGGAGCATCAAAAAGAAGAGTGAAAGTCATAAATAAATAAAATCAAATAAAAAATATCAACTTGCCCATTGAAATATCAAAATAATATTAATATTAATAATAATAATAAAGTGTGGACTCAGGTGGGAAAGTTCTTTTTAATAAAATAAAGCCACTGAAGAAATGAAAAAAGAATGATGATATTAAGAAATCATCATTTTCCAACCACTATTCAATTACTGAGGTGAGTAAAAGTGCAATGGATGCTCAACCACTAGATAAAACCATTAGGGCACTGGATAGTCACAGTCTTGAAATACCATCTTACAGATGTCTATTCATTCAAAGAAAGAATGATCAAACTTAACATCACCTAAAATGAGACAAACTGAACACATCGCCTTCTGATGTGAGGCATTGGAGAAGACACAAGTCACTTCTGAGGCACTCCTGCCAAAATGTGGAACTTGAATCTAATTATGCAGAAACAATCAGACAAACCTACATTTAAGGGATATTCTACAACCTAACTTGTATGTTTAAAAAATATCACTATCATAAAAGACAGAAAAGTATGGAGGATTCTCTATTAGATGATAGTACTGTATTGATACTACAGTTTCTGAGTCTGATAGTTTTATCATGTTCATGTAATTCATTGTCTCTGTTCTTTGGAAGTAAATGCAGACATACTTTGTTATGAAATCTGCAACTTACTCCCAAATGTTTTGGGGAGAGGGAGAAAAGTATTTATACATAGAGAATGGAAGAGGAAAGAAAATAACCCAGTGCTAATATGATGAACAGCTGAATTTTCTAGACAAAGAGTGTATAGATGTGCATTGTACCCACTATATTCAACTTAGCTGTAGGTTTGAAAATTCTCAAAATAAAAGTTTTGGGGAAAGCCAGCTTACAGCTAGAAGCAAATGCATGGAGGCTTGTTCAATACAATCCACTCGATCCTGTTGAACCCAGGTTTGAGTCTTGGTCCCTGTTGAGAGCCTCTGGCAGCCACACTTTCTGGGAACAGAAAACGGAAAAAGATTCCTACCTTCTAGATGATCCGTGCTGACCACCAGCTGCCTCAGGTTGAGATCTCTCACCCCCTTGGAACCGGTGGGGTGAGGAAACTCACCCTGAATGGCTGAGCCCCTGTCCTGAAGAGGCTATATCTGTCTCCTTTAAAATTAGTTCTTATAAATCAGACCGCCATTACTCAGAGTGTGGCATTCCCACAGGAATATTCCAGAATTCTAAGATAAGGTTCAAGGAAGTGTCTCATGAGCCTAGCTGCTCATCTGAATCACCCCCAAGGCTTGCTAAACCACAGACTGCTGGGCCCTACCACCCAACTTTCTGACTCAGTCAGTTGAAGGGTACCTCAGAATCCATGTTATAGAGAAATGTCCAGGTACGTCTAATTTCTAAAGGGGGATGGGAACCTCAGGGCAGGTGATCTTTAAGGAACTTTCCCACAGTAATGCATCTCGACTTAAAAATAGACAATAAAAATAAAGACACATGTGAGAAACAGGAAGAAACTTTTCTTTGGCCAATGGAGTCCTCCGATGGTAAATCTCTTCTGTCTGATTCAGTCTGCAATGCAAGTAATACTGACTGCATTGGAGTGGATTCAACCTTCGAGCCACAGCTTGGGTCTTGAAGTTGGAAAGGTCCTTTCAAATGTCGCAGACGCCGGGTGTTTGGATCGGGAATGTGGTCTGGGTGCCTTCCAGGCAGGGCCTGCCTGTGCCAGGCTGGCGGGCTCTCCGCAGGGCCCGGCCCCTGTCTCCCCTGGCTTCTGAGAGCTTTGTCTCTGCCATGTGGGAAGGAAACTGTCTAGCTCTGGAAATACAGCAAAGCGTTGGCTAGATCCCTGAAAGCTGGAAGTCTGGAATCAGGGATGATTAGCCCTCAAAAGAAATTAGAGATTGTCCTGTCCCCCTCTCTGACCATTTTAGAAGCAGGGAGCTAAGATCCAAACTCTGTCCCATGGCTGGGAAGTGCCAGAGATGGGTCTTTCTATCAGTGACTCAGAGTCCAGGGGTGCTACAGTGTACCCCTCAGTCTCTCCAGATTATCTCTGTTTGGTCCAAACACCACCCATTTTTAGGCATACTGTAAAAATAATGAAAATCAAGCATTGGGTAAAGTGGAAGCTGCTGAGAGCTAACTCAGGAAATTTAGACCAAGTTCTTGATAGTAAAAATATACCTAATAAATTTTGGAATTTTTCCCTCCTTTATGTCTTACTTGGATCTTTCCCCCAAAATTAATGCTTTCAGTGTCTGCTTGTCCTTAAAAGATAACAATGTTTAGGACTTCATGATAATTAAATGATTTCTTTTGCTATCAGGTTTTGCCTGATTTGGGTAAACTAAATATCAAAAACAAAACAAAACAAAAAACCCCAATCACCTCATATATAAAATCTTTTACTAAAATTATTAACTTGTAGCTCCATTTAAATATGGATGTTTAAAATTTATGAGTGAGATATTTATGTGCTGGTACTAGGGATATAGCAGTGAACAAAAATATTAAATTTCTAAAAGCACTTCCCTCTTGGAAATTATCATTCAGTGAATAAAATATTAGAGGTGAATCCAATTGGCAATTTGCATTGATAGCCTAAGTAAATATAACTTTAAATGTTAACCATCAAATACAATAATGTTATGTGAAAACAATGCTACATATAATACATTTTCTCAATCTTAAACAAGTCTGTGTAATTACTATACACTACCTAAGTTATTATATATATTTGCATGTCTGTGTAGCTTTTAAAACACTAGAACAAAAAACTGACGTGTTCAAGTCTCAATTTCCTAGAAATTTTACTTCTCTTAATAGGTTTTCCAGGATTAAAAAAAAAAATCAGTGCTATTTTCTTTGGGCCAAACTCTGATGGGGCAGTACCCACTTGTCCTCAGAGTTTGGAGAATTCTATTCGCAATCCTTTTGGTGGCAAAGAACAGAGACTTGAGTGTACTCAGGAAAAGGGATCTTAATTAGAGAACCCCAAAAGAAAATATAAAATCTGTGGACCAGAGACCACGGCCAGATATCACTGGGACGGGGATGGGACACCCCAGAGCCATCAGGAACAGGGGTTTGTCTCTGGGAAGCAGGTTCTCTCTCTCTCCTCTCTAATGGCTTCTCAGCTGTCCTCAGGGCTTCTACTCTTCCTCCCTCCTCTCCTTGGCTCTCTCTGTGTGGTTTCAATTTGTCCTCTTCCACAAATCTCACCTTGCACATGGGCCATCACGGCCACTCCCATCTCAGTTCTACTGGGCTTCTCCATTGAACCACTGTTCCCTGGCAATTTCCCTTGGAGGTTTAGTTTAAATTCTCAAGGGAGAAACCTGACTGGTCTGGCTCATTTTTAAAGCCAGGCCATATAAGGTATAGGTTGCTGGCCAGCTTCTGGATGGTCTCCTCATTGGATCGTATGTCACTCCGGATCGATTTGGCGGTGGCCAGAGTCAGATGGTCTAGAAATGACCAATGAGGACCACAGCACCTGTAAATGAGGCAGATTCCTCCAGAAGGCAGAATTTGGTGGCAGACACTCCAAAATTGTTTTGGTATTGTGGTGATATTTCTTCTCAGATCACAATCTTTGGGGATACTACAGTTGCCCTTAAACCCCATAGATATTGTGTCCTGGGTAAAGGGAGGGAATATCCCTCAAGAAGCCAAAACTGAATCCAGGAACTCGGCCTTATTATTATTATCTTTAAATCCCTAGGTGTCTATGAACACAAATGAAAGCAAAATGGCGAGGGGAGAATGACCTGATTTGGATCTCCTAGCATCCCTGACTGTTCTTGAGTCTGTATCTAAACTCAGGCAGAGAAACCAAGATGGCGGCATAGGTAAGCACCTAAACTGCTGCCTCGCACAACAATTTCAAAACTACAACTAAAAGACAGAACGGACACCATCCAGAACCACAGGAAAACTGGCTGAGTGGACATTCTACAACTAGAAGGAAAGAGAAAAGCTCACAGAGAATTGGAGGTACGGCAAAGGTCTTTGTGCATGCAGAGAGTAAGGGCGGCTGAGAGCCTGGCTGACTTTCTCTGTTGGAAGGGGGAAGGAAGCCCCCAACTGCACTGAACCCCAGTCCCGGGCGAAACCCCGTGGACCCAGGCTCATACAGGGGGAGTCTGGACTGTCAGGTAGAGAGAAAGGCACCCGGAGACTCAGAGGGGGAGACCTGGGGGAGCCCCGGCAGGCAGGGGTCTGGAGGTGTGCGTGCCAGTGTGCACAAAGGCTGCAGAGGTTGCCACAGGCTTTCCCTAGCAGAAGGGAGTCGGAAGCTCCTGACTGCACTGAACCCCAGTTCCGACTGCACTGAACCCCATCCAGGCGAGCCCCTGGGGACCCACGCTCTTACAGGGGGGAATCTGGACTCTCGGGTGGAGACTCAGGAGCCGGGGAAGGCAGAGGTCTGGAGGTGCGCGCGTGCCAGTGCGCACAAAGGCTGTGGAGGTTGCCACAGGCTTTCCCTAATGGAAGGGAGTCAGAAGCTCCTGACTGCACTGAACCCCAGTTCCAGGCGAGCCCCTGGGGACCCATGCTCTTGTGGGGGGAATCTGGACTCTTGGGTGGAGACTCGGGAGCTGGGGAAGGCAGAGGTCTGGAGGGGCGTGCGCAAGGGCAAGGCTGACTGGAAGCCAAGACTGTCTGCTCCGCCCTGAGACTCCATCCCATCCAAGCTGAGCACAGAAGCTATTGCAATTTGGGGCAAGTCTAATCCTATAAGGCTGACTCCAGCACCGAACTTCTCCCAGCGTAGACACAGCTGATCCTTACAGCCAACTGGCCTGGAGGTCAATTCCTCCCAGTGATACCAACAACAATCAAGACTTAACTACAACAAGGCTGTACACACAGCCCACAAAGGGGTGCACCAAGAGTATCCACCTTAGGTTAACTGGGGAGGCCGACGCACTGGGCCATATAGGAAACCTAGCACACAAATCTACCCTACCAACTTAGGGAAGCAGTGAAAATGTGGCGCCAAAGAAACAGATCACAAACGAAAGAAATGGAGGAAAACAAATGACTGGATATAGAATTCAAAACCACGGTTATAAGGTTTTTCAAGAATATCCTAGAAAAGGCCGATAAATATAACGAGACCCTCGAAGATATGAAAAAGGACCAACTAGAAATTAAACATACACTGACTGAAATAAAAAATATTATACAGAGACCCAACAACAGACTAGAGCAGCTGTGGGCAAACTACGGCCCATGGGCTGGATCCGGCTGTTCTATCCGGTTCTCTTGCTCTCCCCTCCGCTCCTTTACTTTGAATTTATATTAGTTCACACAAACACTCCATCCATGCTTTTGTTCTGGCCCTCCGGTCCAGTTTAAGAACCCATTGTGGCCCTCGAGTCAAAAAGTTTGCCCACCCCTGGACTAGAGGAACACAAGAATCAAGTCAAAGAATTGAAATACAAAGAAGCAAAAACACCCAACCGGAAAAGCAAAAAGAAAAAAAATCCAAAAAGTTGAAGATAGTGTAAGAAGCCTCTGGGACAACTTCAGGCGTACCAACATCAGAATTATGGGGGTGCCAGAAGAAGAGAGAGAGCAAGATACTGAAAACCTATTTGAAGAAATAATGACTGAAAACTTCCCCCACTTGGTGAAAGAAATAGACTTACAAGTCCAGGAAGTGCACAAAACCCCAAACAAAAGGAATCCAAAGAGGACCACACCAAGACACATCATAATTAAAATGCCAAGAGCAAAAGACAAAGAGAGAATCTTAAAAGCAGCAAGAGAAAAACAGTTACCTACAAGGGAGCACCCATACGATTGTCAGCTGATTTCTCAACAGAAACAATGCAGGCCAGACGGGAGTGGCAAGAAATTTTCAAAGTGATGAATAGCAAGAACCTACAACCAAGATTACTCTACCCAGCAAAGCTATCATTCAGAATTGAAGGGCAGATAAAGAGCTTCACAGATAAGAAAAAGCTAAAGGAGTTCATCACCACCAAACCAGTATTATATGAAATGCTGAAAGGTATTCTTAAAAAAGAGGAAGAAGAAAAAAGTAAAGATAAAAATTATGAACAACAAATACATGTCTATCAACAAGTGAACCTAAAAATCAAGTGAATTAAAAACCTGAGGAACAGAATAATCTGGTGAATATAATAGAATCAGGTGCATAGAAAGGGAGTGGACTGATAATTCTCAGGGGGAAAGGGGTATGGAGGGTTCAGGAAGAGACTGGACAAAAATCATACACCTATGGATGAGGACAGTGTGGGGGAGGTAAGGGCAGAAGGTGGGGTGGGACCTGGGTGGAGGGGAGCTATGGGGGGAAAAGGAGAAACAATTGTAATAATCTGAATAAAGATTTATTTAAAAAAAATAATAATAATAAACCCCAACATCTGGGTTCAGGGTAAGCCTGGGCCAGTGTGGACCCCTTGGTGGCAGTTAGAAGAAAAGGCACTTCATGTGGGTAATTTTCAGGCTAAGCTCATGGTGGGACATAAGTCTTATCAGCAGATTTCTGTTTAGAATGGCACCAAGGGAGCAAGTGAAGTACAGATAGTGAGCTTTGGTTTAATCCATCTACAGAGCACAGCTGGGACCATAGAAAAGTATAAGAGGCCCAGAATTAATACCAGCGTGTTCTTCTTGTCAGAGAGAGTTTAGCTGAGAATTACACCCTAGATACCCAAGTGGGTGCAAAAGGGGATGGACTACCTAGTATTCCAGGAGAAACAGGAGGGCCAATTCGATGGTTTTTTGATCAGGTGGGGCTCCATTCAGCAGGTTTCTGAAGCAGTAATTAACAAGGCCTGAGCTTGACCATGAAGGTGGTTGAGCAAGAAGTTGAGTGTGTAGACTTTGGGGTCAGACAGAAACTTCCAGAGCTGCATGATTTGTATACGCCTCCGTTTCCTCATCGGTAAACTACGATAATCAGTAACATGCAGATAATAGCGATTTCTCAGGGCTGTTAGAAGGGTAAAATATCATGTTATCTGTAAAGTGGAAATGTTAGCTATTTTTAAACAAACTACAATCCTTGTCATCAGATATTTGTCCATGACCACTGACATTACCATGCAATATTTGTTTTTTTGCGATTTGGACCTGCATTTCCTGACCGCAGCAATGAGCGGAAATTAGGAGAGAAGGAAAATGCTTTCAATACTTCTTTTGAAGTTACTTTTTCTTTCTTGAATTCTCTTTAATCTAGGCTCAAAGCTTCTATTCTGGGGCTGAGGGCTAAAACCTCGGGGAAAGACAAGACTTGAATAAAAATTCAGACAGGTTTAAATGACTGATACAAAATTTTTTTTCTGTGAGAAATGTTTTTGGTGGTAAAGGCAGGGCTGGGGAGGAGGAAGGCAGAAAAATATTGGCTGTTTAAAGGAAATAAAAATCAATGAAAATAGGTCAAGGAAACCAAGGACCAAGTCGCCACTTTTTCTTAAGACCCATTTGACCTCGGTGTTTCTCAAATGGTGCTCTGTTCAATTCTATGACCTTGCTCAGAAATTCAGAATGGGAACTAGTTCTGAGAAGTCCTGCAGCCAAGAAAATGTCCTCACTTCAGTTGGCCCAGCATCCCCACACGTATTGCCCACAGAACTCCTTTTCAGAATAGATTCCATCAGTCACCCGAGGAACCAGGAAATTCTGCACCACAGCTCATCAAGGAAGGGTACCTCCAGCCCTAACTTCTCTGTCTTCTCACCTTGACTTATCTTGGTACATTCGACAAATAAGGTAATTGTCTTCAAATGAGTGGAGGGTTGGCACTTAAGACAGTGGGCTTTAGATTTGCTCTGTTAGCTCTGAAGAATAAAGTGAGAGTCAGAGGCTGGGTTCCAGGAAAGCAGAATTTACTTCTGAATGAGAGAAAATTTTAAAAAATTGCCTTATTTTTGAAGAGGCATTATAAGCATATGGTGCAAAATATATTAATAGCAAGTGAAGGTCAGTAGAAACCTTACACAGTGCTGGTGGCATAACCATTTGGAAAAAGTGACCATTTACATACTCCATGATTTAGCCATTCACCTTGTAGAATATGACCCAGAGAAATGCTTGTACACATATCCCAGGAGATTATACCAGAATGTTCTGGGGAAGACTATAAGAGCCTCAAACTGGAAATGGCCAAATGGCCACCAACAGGAGAATAGATAAATGAATTATGGTAATTTCATACAATGGAATAGGATCTAATAATGAAAGTAAAAAATTGCAGATATATGCAACAACATGGAAACATCTTCAAAACTTAATGTTGCTATGAAAAAAGTAAGTTGTAGAAGACTACACATAGCATGCAAAACACAATAAAGTTTTATAAACTCAAAATTAAGCCAGTTAAAACTATACTGAGTAAAAATCCTATATAATAAAAGGATAATATGCAAATCAACTGAATGGCAGAATGACCGGGCTCATGGCTGCCTCCGAGGCAGTTAAGGATGTCTGACTGATGGCTCCTGGTTTGTGAGAGGGCAGAGGCCGGGCTGAGAAGCCCCCTCCCCCAAATTTCATGCACCAAGCCTTTATTTTTTTTTAAGTTTTATTCAATGTATACTTTATTTTTTTAAATTTTTGTTTATTATGGTATTATATGTGTACATATCTTACCATTGCCCCCCCCACCCCACTCCCATACATGCCCTCACCCCCTAATGTTTTGCATCCGTTGGTTACTCTTATATGCATGCATACAAGTCCTTCAGTTGATCTCTTATTTCCCCCACCTCTCCCTAACCTTCCCGCTGTAGTTTGACAGTCTGTTTGATGCTTTACTGCCTCTGTATCTATCTTTTTGTTCATCAGTTTATAATGTTTTTTATTATCCACAAATGAGTGAGATCATGTGGTATTTTTCTTTCATTGACTGGCTTATTTCACTTAGCATAATGTTCTCTAATTCCATCCAGGTGCCTACAAATGGTAAGAATTCTTTCTTTTTTATGGCAGCATAGTATTCCATTGTGTAGATGTACCATAGTTTTCTGATCCAGTCATCTGCTGACGGGCACCTAGGCTGTTTCCAAATCTTAGCTATTGTAAATTGTGCTGCTATGAACATAGGGGTGCATATATCCTTTCTGATTGGTGTTTCTAGTTTCTTAGGATATATTCCTAGGAGTGGGATTACTGGGTCAAACAGGAGTTCCATTTTCAGCTTTTTGAGGAAACTCCATACTGTTCTCCACAGTGGCTGCACCAGTCTGCATTCCCACCATCAGTGCACGAGGGTTCCTTTTTCTCCACATCCTCGCCAACACTTGTCGTTTGTTGATTTGTTGATGATAGCCATTCTGACAGGTGTGAGATGGTATCGCATTGTCGTTTTGATTTGCATCTCTCGGATAATTAGTGACTTTGAGCATGTTTTCATGTGTCTCTTGGCCTTCCTTCTGTTTTCTTTCGAAAAAATTCTGTTTAGGTCCGTTGCCCATTTTTTTATTGGATCATTTATCTTCCTTTTATTAAGTTGTATAAGCTGCCTATAGATGTTGGAGATTAAACCTTTATCAGTGATAACATTTGCAAATATGTTCTCCCATACAGTGGGGTTTTTTGTTGTTTTGTTGATGGTTTCTTTTGCTGTGCAAAAGCTTTTTATTTTGATGTAGTCCCATTTGTTTATTTTCTCTTTGGCTTCCATTGCCCTAGGGGCAGTATCAGTGAAGAAGCTCTTTCGGCATATGTCTGAGATTTTGCTGCCTATGGATTCCTCTAGTATTTTTATGGTTTCCCATTTTATGTTTAAGTCCTGTATCCATTTTGAGTTTATTTTTGTGTCTGGTGTAAGTTGGTGATCTAGTTTAATTTTTTTGCATGTATCTGTCCAATTTTCCCAACACCATTTATTGAAGAGACTATCTTGACTCCATTGTATGTTCATGCCTCCTTTGTCAAATATTAATTGAGCATAGTGGTTTGGGTCGATATCTGGATTCTCTATTCTATTCCATTGGTCTATATGTCTGTTCTTGTGCCAGTACCAGGCTGTTTTGAGAACAGTAGCTTTGTAATACAGCTTAAAATCTGGTATTGAGATCCCTCCTACTTTATTCTTCTTTCTCAGGATTGCTGTGGCTATTCGGGGTCTTTTTTTATTTCAGATGAATTTTTGGAGAGTTCTTTCTAGGTCTGTGAAATATGCCATTGGTATTTTAATGGGGAGTGCATTGAATCTATAGATTGCTTTGGGTAGTATGGACATTTTAATGATGTTGATTCTCCCAATCCATGAACATGGTATGTTCTTCCATCTGTTTACGTCTTCCTCTATCTCTTTTTCAGTGTCCCGTAGTTTTCCGCATATAGGTCTTTTACCTCCTTGGTTAAGTTTATTCCTAGGTATCTTAATTTTTTTGGTATGCACCAAGTCTTTAGTATCTATACTAATAAAAGCCTAGGTGGCCCTCATGCTCTTGCACCCTTGCACAACGCCCTCACATCATCACAAGATGGCCATCCCATGTTGTCACAAGATGGCTGCCCCCATGTCATCACAAGATGGTCCCCCCCATGTTGTCACAAGATGGCTGCCACAAGATGGCCAGCAGGGGAGGGCAGTGGGGGTGATCGGGTTGGCAGGGAAGCAGTTAGGCATCAATCGGGCTGGCAGGGGAGCGGTTAGGGGGCGATCAGGCTAGCAGGCAGAAGCAGTTAGGGGCAATAAGGCAGGTAGGCAGGTGAGTGGTTAGGAGCCAGCAGTCCCAGATTGTGAGAGGGATGTCCAAGGGGTCCCAGATTGGAGAGGGTGCAGGCTGGACTGAGGGATACCCCCCCACACACACTCCGCAGTGCACGAATTTCATGCACTGGGCCTCTAGTATCAATATAATAAAATTATTTTAAAAGATAGCAAAAGACAGCATTATTCATTATAGACAAAAGTTGGATACAACCTAACTATCTTTCAACTGAAAATGAACTGTGGTATATCCATACAATGGAATATTATGTGGTAGTAAAAAGAAACAAAGCTCTGATACATGCAGCAACAAGGATGAATTTTGAATACATGATGCTAAGTGAAAGAAGCCAGTCACAATTATTGCATTTATAGAAAATTCCAGAATAAATAAATCCCTAGAGACAGAAAGTAGATTTCTGGTTGCTTAGGGCTGGGCTGGGGGTCACTTAGAGGGGATGAGGAGTGATGGCTAATGGGTGTAGAGCTTCTTAGGGGGGGTAAGGAAAATGTTCTAAAATTATTTATGGGTGATAGTTGCATAATTCTACGAATATAGCAAAAACCATC
Organism: Plecotus auritus; assembly: GCF_963455305.1. Taxonomy (NCBI): domain Eukaryota; kingdom Metazoa; phylum Chordata; class Mammalia; order Chiroptera; family Vespertilionidae; genus Plecotus; species Plecotus auritus. Next base: position 25,180,154 of record NC_137783.1, on the reverse strand, counting down.
AAACTACTAGTACACTTTAAATGGGTGAATTGTGTGGCATGTAAAGTATATCTCAATAAAGGCATTATAAAAAGTAGCAAGAGAATAACAGACATGACATTTAAGAAAGCGATGCTTGGGGGAGGAGACATGCACGAACAGGTAGGATTTCCCACAGGGCCTTCATGGAGCTGAGAATGTTCTAGTGGCCAGGTATACGCCCTGGCAGGGTTGTGTTTTTTTTTAATTATACTACATAACTTGCATATATGTTGTACATATCCTTTTGTAGAAAAATCTATAATAAAATCTTCATACAAAATGTACAAAAAGGCAGATAGTAAAAGCAGGACTCACTCCCTTTGCCCTGGTGTCCATCAGAGAGTCTGCGTGTTTACAACGATGACAGGTGTGTGCATATCCAGAAGTGACTGTGTGTCCTTCACACTGTCTTACACAAACCTAATATGCTTTGGAGAACTTTCCAAACCTGTGCACAGAGTCCATGGCTGTGTCCATGACTGAGAGGCTTCCAGTCCTATTTGGGACGAATGTATGTTCCGGAGTCAAGCTGCCCTCGGTGAGCCCGCAGGGTGCCCCTCTGCTGCACCCAGACCTGTGAAGCAGAAAGTCCACCTTATCTAAAATGGCACCCCTCTGTCATCCTCTATCCGCACCCTGCATTGTTTTTCTTCCCAGCATAACCCAGCGCAGCATGTACTAGTACATATTGTTGTTTATTCTTCATCTCTCCCAATAGGAAGCAAACTCTATAACAGCAAAAACTTTGTTCTACTGCACAGGGGGTGTTTTGCAGCAGGCACACAATAAATATTTGTTGAATGGTCGAGTGAATGAATGAATGAATGATGAATGAATACCTGGGTTGAAATTCCAGCTTCATCATGCACTAGCTGTAAGATTTGGGCAAGTTATTAAATCTCTCTTTGCCTCAGCTTTCTCATCTGCATAAGAGTATAATAGTCATAAAGATTACAGATGTTCAGAAGACTTAGAACGAGGCCTGGAACATTGTTACACTCTTTATAGGTTGGCTCTTACTGTCAGAGTATCCCAGTGTAGGGATATACCACACTTTGTTTAGCTGGTCTTCTATTTAGGTTGTTTCCAAATAGAACTGCGATGTAGAGCTTTGTACATAACGCCATTTTTTTCATATAGGCCAGTATCTTTTGGGTGAACTTCTAGAAGTGGTATTTCTGGGTCCAAGAGTACATGCATTTTTATTTTTTTTATTTTGAGAGACGTCAATTTAAAGAGACAAATCGCAATGAGCTGATCTGGACCACCCTGGGCGATGGTGTTCCCTGACGCTGGACAGCTCATTTAGTCACTAGGCGTTCAGGGATGTGGTGGCAGCAGTTTCTTCTGTAGACGAGAGGCTGGGCTGCAGGAGCTGCAAAGCCCCTGCAGATCTGGAACAAAATAATGTGTTCCATACCGTTATTGGCTAAGTGCCAGACATATTTGCAATATAAATACGCAAGCCTAAAATGTCCCATTTTACATCCAGTTGGTGGTAAAGAGGGGACATACTCTTTCTTGTAATTTATTTTTAAACCAAGTCAATTTTTAGTTCACATTGTAGTGCGATTTCTTCTTTCTGGTTTGTTTTTTTGTGAGTGGAGTTTATTTTATTTTTGGACTTTTATGAAGGCCATTGGTGTAAAAAAAATTTAAACAACCAGTGTACCATTTAAAAAAATGTGTGGTCAATTATTTGAACTCTCCCTATACAAATTAAATTTTTATATAATGATTAGGGTAGGGGTGGGTCAAGAAATATTGTATTTCTTTTTTTAACTTTATTGGCTTTTTTTTTTTTTTTTTGCCATGTTGAGTCTAGTCAATAATCCACATTCTACAGCCACTCAAATGTCAAAATGTTTCAAAAACATAAAAAAATAAAGAAATGAATAGAAGCGTCCTTGTTCTTTAAATTATTTCTGTGTTGCCCTGAACTGTAAGTGAACCCTCCTTGCTTATAAAAGAAGCAGCTGTTCATGCAATTGAAACCATGGTTCATTACAAGCTGACCTCAGATTCAGGAGTAAAACTTCCTCTATTTTACTACAACTATTCAGACAGGGACTGGAGATAAACAATAATCAAAATCAGGATGGAACTTGACTGGGAAACCCTCTATGTTCTTTGGCAGAATTATAGCGGCTCTGGCTTTGCCAGGAGTGAGGCAATGTGAAATGACCCTCAAACATTCCCCTCTGAAATGCAGTGGGTCCAGGCTGCCAACTCCGAGCAGACAAAGGCTGATTGTAACGACTTCTTAAGCATATACTTATAGAAACATTAATTATCACCAACCCTATTTTAAACATTTATAGAAAGTTGAGATGAAAGGGCCCTTTCATATCCATTTTTATATTCCCCTGTGCAAGAAACTATGATTACAGAGAGTTTTATTTTTGTATTTCTTTTTCTCCTTGGAATTCTTATTTCTGGGTCTTATTCTTAAAATACTAAGTTCGGTTTGAGGCTTGTGTGCTCATCAAGTTAGATCTGAGACAATACCAGGAGAATGACATGGGTAAGTTGGCGTGATGATGGGGGTGTGGGAGGTGTGGGCACCTTACACATGGAAATGACCCATTTTGGAAAAGTGCACATTTAGTTTGACAAGGTGCCAATGGAAACCAAGTCTACATTGAATTAGCTCCACATTAGAATTCATCAGAATCTTAGGGAAGGACTGTTTTCACAGTGAACATTATGGGGTCCCATCCCCAGAGCATTTGATTCAGTGTGTCTGAGTAGTGTGTTAACCAACACTCTGGCGATTCGAATGCAGGTGGCTTGAGGCCACACTTGGAGAGGAAAGTGGCTTGAAGGTTAATTACCCCCAGCCTGTCCCTCAAAGGATCTTTAGTCATGTGTCTACTCATCGTACATTTAAATCCTCCCTTTCTGGAACCCCACCCTACTGTCTCTCTCCCAGGTCTCCTCCATGGCACACTGGACCATGGCTAAAGTCTGCTCCAAAACTGTGTGTGGCAGGCGGTGTGCAAGGCTGTTCTTGGCTGAGGCCATCCTTGAAGAATGCTTTGACCTCTTGAAGTGAATCGTAATTCTTTATAGAGTCATGGAAAAATAAAAGAGGAGAGAGAAAAAGAGAGACCTCAGGCCAAACCACTAACAGGGAGTAGATGTCATTGGCATTTCAGAGGCCGAACCGGGCATGGAGACATAAAGGAGAGACCTGGCCTGCCCTAATGGGGATGGTGGCTCAATGGGCACAGTGCAGATATGGGAACTAATAGAAAGAGCCAGGCTGTTTGTTTGAGGGATTCATGAGGCTGCACAAATGCCATCGAGCCTACAGAATGAGACTTGGCTCTGCTCCAGTTTCCCAGTGCCTACCGCCTCCCCTCCACCCTCTGTCTTCTGTACCCCACCACCGGGCAAGAGAACACGCCTGTCGGTACGTCACCTTCTCATCCTCTGCTCTGTGCCTGTGAACACAAGGAACTGGAAATCCCAAATGGGTGTCAGGAGACCCAGGATTTGCCTTCCATCAAGTCCCATCTCTCTTCTAACCAATTCCAGTTTCTGAGCATAGACTTTCTCTTCCCCCTCCTCTGCCTCAGCGTCCTGCTGATACTGTGGGTATTCCATCCAACAAGGCTCTGCGGTGTTCACTGTGAAACAAAGGTCTTTCCCAGGAGTGCCACAGCCAAGGGGGCCCCATTTAGGATCGAGAGAGGGGACTGTTATGTATTAGGTACCAACTCTGTGTTTTGCATCTTTATTACATTTACTCCTAACAATAACCCTACAGGGTAGGCAACATCATCTCAGTTACAAGTGAGGAAAACGAGGCTGAGAATTCGGTCGCTTGCCCACAGTTGTACACATAGGGCTAGACTATGTGAGGCAGAGAGAAGGGTTTGTGTTTCATATTTCTTGTTGCTTTAATGACTTGTCAAACTTTGAACCATTTACCATAGCTGCATTTTATGACCAGTTAGGAGGCAGTCTAGTGGAGAGGTTAAGAACTGGGCTCTAAGACAGACTGTCTAGGATTCTGCTGCTCATTAGCTAGGTTCTGCCCCTTATTTCTCTTGAGATAACAAGAATAATTTTAATATAACACTTACCTCCCAGAGTTTTGAAGACAAATAACAAGAGGCAATAAGATGTTTAGCACAGGGCCTGGTATATTGCAAGTGCCTCAACTAATATTAGCTAATTACTATCATTGCTGCCACCACCACCACCACCACCGCCGCCACCACCATTATCTTTGCAAACTGCCTTAAAATAGGGTATAAATGCATGCTGAAAAAATGGGACAAATGTGGCTGAGTGAATGCATGAGGAATGCATGCATGAACCAAAGGCAGTGCGGGTTGGATGATGGAAGAGAGGGGTAGGTCACAGCAATACTAAGATAATGCCTCGGCCCACTGCTCTGCTGACCTACTTTGTGGCCAGCCTCCTGAGGACCTCCTCCTCCCCCTGAGTGGCCCTGGCAGGCAGATCCAGGTTAGCACAATTACAGTGGCCGCTAATCACCTCCCAGCTGTGCTGCGAGCCACTGGGTGGTGGCAGTGGGGTGTGATGAAAGAGCAGACATTTCTGAGCCTGCCCAGCCTGGCAGGTCCTTGATCGACTGTGGGTGGTCCCAGCCCTGGTGCCAGCCAGAGGAGAGTGCAGCCTGGCCTGGATACCCTGGGAAGGGAACCCGGGAATGGATGGAAGAGAGAGATCCTGAAAGGTTGTGATTAGAGATTAGACCAGGTGAGGAAGGGGGAAAAGGTTCTGCCCATGAGAGGAGGGGTAAGGGGGCAGCAAAAGGCTCCTCATTTTCCAGCCTCCGAGTCAAGGATTAGAACATTAAGTCATTTACCCAAGTGTGACCTCACAGAGGCTGAGTCTGAAGCAGGGCATTTAGAAGCCAGGCTGCCTCCAAGACAGGGGACTCCTAAACCTGCTTAGCTCACCTTGCATGGTGGTATGAGATCCATGAGTGATAACCTTGGGCAAAGAATTTATAAACTACATCTCTCTTTCCTCTTCCATGCATCCAGTTCTTATTATGAATCTGTGAGCCTGGTAAATGATTATTACTATGTCCAAGACCCTATGGGGGATACATTTTCCATCCAGGTCCAAGAGCAATAAATATATTAAAAATAATAGTGCTAACTATCACTTACTTAATATCTACCATGTATCAGGCATTTTATGCTTATCTCACTGAGTTGTTATAACAATTGTAGTGAAGGGGCTATTATCAGCCTATTTTATAGATAAAGAAACTGAGGCTCAGTGAGGTTAAGTAGCTTTCTCTCCATCTAGGACACACAGTGGTGGTTCCGTGCCAAAGCCAAGGTTCACGCCCAGACTCGAACTCCACAGCCCTTGCTCCTAATTGCTGGTCAAAAGAGGAGGGGAGAGGGGAGGATGTTCAGCTGTGAGAGCTCACCCACTAATGGAAAGTGGATTTGGAGCCATTACTCTCACCAGAAAGGTCCGAGAAGGCTTTGTGGAGGGCAGGAGGCAGGAAGGTTCTGCTGGCTGAGGGGTGGGAGAAGCATTTCAGGCAGGGCAAGGGGTCAGAGGAAGGACCAGTGAGATGGACAGTGAGGACAGCCACAGACGCCACTGCCTCCTCTGTGCTTCCCTACAGTCCCCTGAGGGAGGAGGGGCGGGTGACACTTATATTTTGAAACGACAGACTGACTCTCAAAGAGGTTATGTGATGTGCCAAGATCACCCAGCTACTAAGTGATAGAAACAGGACCTCCGACTCCCAGACTCCTTTCCTTTTACAAGGAGCAGGGGGCTAGGGAAGCTTTGGGGGAAGCTTCTGGGAGATGGGACGTGGCCCGCCTGTATCCCTGAATGTGTCATTTTCATTGTTTCATAAAGAGCAGCTTAACCTTTTCTTGTATCACAAACTCTTTTGGCAGTCTGGTGACTTCTGTGGATCCCTTTGCCAAATAACCTTTTTTAAATTTTGATTATGGTAAATACACATAAAATGTACCACCTTAATGATTTTGAAGTGTGTGGTACAGTGACATCAAATACATTCCCATTGTTGTGTTACAATCAACAGAACTCTTTTCATCTTGCAAAACTGAAACTCTGTCCCCATTAAACACTAATCCCCCATCCCCCCTCAGCCCAGCCTCAGCAACCACCATCTACTTTCTGTCTGTGAGTTTGAGTACTCTAGGTACCTCCTATAAGTGAATCACACAGTATTTGTCCTTTTGTGATTGGCTTATTTCACTTGGTGTAATGTCCTCAAGGTTATTACATGTTGTAGCATCTGTCAGAATTTTCTTCCTTTTTAAATCTGAGTAATATTCTATAATATGTTTATACCACATTTTGTTGATCCATTCTTCTATCAGTGAATAATACTTGGGTTGCTTCTACCTTTTGGTTATTTCAAATAACCAAATAATGTCTTAAATATGCCAAATAATGTCTTAAAATGCATAAAATTATAGATAGGTGTGTATATATGTGTGTATAATACATATATGTGTATATATGTATATAGGTTTGATATAATGTGATTACAAAGGAAAACAATTCTATTGATAAACAGTTATTAATATACAGTTTAAAAACAAACTGTGACATGAAAATATATTAGTTCTTTTGCTAATGCAGTGAATAAGATCCAGGAGCAGACCTAATAGCTGCCTTCATTCTGAAGCAGTGGAGTGTGAATGATAATTTGCGACGTGTGCAGTAACTAGACTAGGATATGAATATATTCGCGATCTTAGCAGTGAAGTCCCGGGTCCTGCCAACGTTCCTGTAGTTTGTTGCCTACATTGATCATTGGAGGAAACGAAGAATTTTACTTAGAGACTCACGAAAGAGAGATGTATTAGTAATTATACTTCCCGTACAAGTCCGGGCTGCCTGCATGCTCTTTGCAGGCCCTTGGATAGTGCAGCAGCCTGGGCCGTGATGAGAGCACAGCTTTGGGCTTGAGGAGGTCCTTGAACCACCCTGGCCTGAAGTGAGGGCTCCCACTTCTAAACTTTTGGTTTGGGGTGATCTTTCCCTGGAGTGCTCCAGCTGGGTCACCTTAGGTTTGACGTGCAGCCGCTCTGAGCCTTGGTTTCCCCACCTGTGGTTAGATACCAATATGCACCCCTCAGAGGTCGGGTTTCCTGTCCCTCCTGAGGGTCCTTGAAAGAGATGGATAAAGCCAGGCGAGCGTTTGGCTCGGGTTTATCTAAATCTCAAAATCTCCTCCTCTATCTGTAATGGATGGCAGGATGGCAGGCCTCTTACGCTCATGCTTTCCAGAACCTCGTTTTCTTCCTGCCGTCCAGGTAAACAACACAGCTAAGCCAGACCCTGCCTTTCTGACCACCCTAGCCTTTTGGGAGCCAAGATTGGCATCTGTTTTCACAGACCCTACGTTGTCTAAAACTTTTACAAACCAGAGGGTGGTCTGGGATCCTATCAGGGGCCATAAAAGACCATAGTCAGCAAAGATAGGGGATCAGAGGGGATATTTGTGAACAATTAGCTGGAGAGGGGGAGCCACAAAGGGAGGTTGAGATGCAGGTGTGCAGGCATTCCAGCAATGCACCCTAAGATAACCAAATCCCTGGCCAAGCATGACCGATGGATCGGCTTGGTTTGGTCTAACAGCGACCATCTCTTCCTATCATACTTTGTAACTATCTACGAAATGGGATGATGCAGGCTAGTTCACAAGATTGTGACTGATTGAGATGCTGTTTGTGAAAGCTGTTGCTCAGGCTGAGCTGAAGCTGAGAGCAGCAGGGGTGGGGAATTGGGGGGCCCCTTCACCCCAAGGCCTGTTTGTATGAGTTGATGGGCATAGTGATTTGGTTCTTGGTTGAAGAAGGAGGGTGAAGAGTTTGGTGTTTTCATTTTTTGGTTGTTTTTCCCCCTCAGGAAAGCCTGTGACGGGAGAAAGAATGGAGGAAGTGACCACAATTTCTGTCCCTGTGTTGCAAATACTGGCTCTCTGTAGGGGGAAGGAGCTGCGCTTATCACAGACTTTTTGAAACTGTGCCCAAGTACTGTTGGTTTAGAACCCAAGGAACACAATGTCACACTGAGTGGGGAGAGGGCTAGTCTCCCTCATCCCCCATCCCATTCTGCCCAAACTGATGGGCAGCACTGCTGGCCCAAGGGAGCCACAAGTAGAGTCCCTGTGGAGGGCAGTGGCATGCTGGGGACAGGGCATAGGGCCAGGCAGAGGCAGCAGGCATGAGCAGACTCACTGTTGTGACATGGAGACCAGACTCGCCTGGGACTTCTGGAAAATAAGTGTTGGGGATCCAGGGGGAGATGTGAAGCAAGGCCTAATTTGATGAGCAGATAGAGCTAGGAGCTAGCATGAATTAACTATGAAGTCCACATTACCTTGTTTGCTCCACTTCTATTCAGTCTGGGACATAGCAAATAAAGCCTCAGCCTCATTAAAAAACAACAACAAAAACACAAAAAACTGAGAGAAATTCCTCTTGTTTTCTGAGTCTGGGACATAGTGAAGCATCACACACATAATTGCTTACTAGTAATGCAGCTGTGGCCAAGGTACTGCTCTTCCATGAACTGGGTGGGAGGAAGGTTAATCTCAAAGAGCTGGGATTCAGTCAGGTTTCTCTGGCCCCATAGTTCATACTCTTTATTCCAACATAACTTTTTGTTGAGATTTATCATTGATAAAAAGAAAGCATCTTCAACAAATTCAACAGAACTACCATATGCCCCACCAATTCCACTCCTAGCCACATACTCCAAAGAACAGAAGATGGTTGATCAAACAAATACTTGCTTGTGAATGTTCATAGCAGCACTGTTCATAGTAGCCAAAATGTGGAAACCACCCACACATCCACAAACTGGTGAATACATACACCAAAAGTGGTATATCCCTACAATGGAATATTATTCGGTCGTGAAAAGTAACAAAATATTGATCCATGCTGCAACGTGGATGAACCTTGAAAACATGATGCTAAGTTAGCTAGTCACAAAGACCACACATTATAGGATTCCAAATGTATGTTATGTAAAAAAAAAAAAAAAAATAGGCAAATCCTTAGAGACAAAAAGCAGATGAGTAGTTGTCAGTGTCTGGCAGGTGGGGGGATGGGGAATGGTTACTGATGGGTGCAGGATTTCTTTTGGGGTGATAAAAATGTCCTAGAATTCCATAGCAATGATGGTTACTCAACACCATGAAGTACTAAATGCCATGGAATTGTACACTTTAAAATGGTTAAAGTGGTGAATTTTATGTTATATTCATTTTACCACAGTTATAAAAAAAGAAAACAGCAAGGAAAAAAAATTTAAATAGAAAACAGTGAACATATTTCAGGTGCTTTCTTTCTCAGCAACCCATTTTCTTGATTTTTTAGTACAATGATATCCCCTGCCACCCCCATCTTGAAACTCCATAGGCAACCTCACCTCTGCAGAGCACAGTTGAGAATCAGGAAGAAAACATGGCTCTAAGGACCTCCTTCAGTGCCTGAGAAGAAGACCTGGAGGTGAGCCTGTGAGCTGAGTCCATCCGTGGATTATAACCTAGTACATGCCTGGATCATAGCGACTCCCTGAGTTATCAAAACAAGAGTAATTCCAGTCTGGGTCTCCGGAACTCAATATTAGGCCTCTTGATTTGTGTTCTGCCTTGTTACATAGCAAAGTATGTGTTCCTTGATCTCTTTCTGAGGACTTTGAAGTTTTTAAAGGACTTTCAGAAACAGTTTTGTCAATTTTGTGATAATAAATTCATGGGCTTCGATGACCTGGTTAGGACATAACTCTGAACCGAGGACCAAGTGTGGGAAGACCAGGGTCCCACCTAACAGCCACAATGTCTCCAATATGGTGTTGGCCCTCAGGTTTCTCACCTGTGGAGCAGGGCAGTCTCAACACAGGGTCATTATGAAAATCAAATATAATAATGTGTGGAAAAGCATATTGTAAGTGATGAGATGCTATACAAACGTAAACTGCTAAGTATTGTGTTGGCAGCAAGAATTCCCTGTCTACTAGTAGCTCAATGCTAATAATCAACACTAACACATACTAGACATTTTGCAGAGCACTTAGGTTGTTCCCAGTTTGGCTCTTCTAAACAATGCTGTGTAGAACCTACAGCCTTGTGCTCTTGTGCAAGTGCATTCCTAGAGGGGAATTGCTGGGTCAAAAACTGTCTCATAAAAGCACCATTTAAAAACTCAAATATTAAAAGAGCTCAGGTGAAACCTTGGCTAACGACAGTTACCTCAGAGGCAAATACCTCAAGTACCTTTTCCATGGACATGTTATTTACCTGTTCTGACTCAATATAAGCGTTCACAATTCTTGTAACCCAGTTTTCTCTGAGATTGACATTGCAGTAAGCCCCAGGAGTGGGGAGAAAGGAAAGACAATGTCAAGGGCAGCCAGAAAAACAACACTGAAAATATTGAAATAGAACAGATGGCCTGGGGCTGAAAGGAAGGCATGATAAAGTCAAAGAAACAGGGAAAATACAACTAGTTTCTACCTGAAAAGATGATCTTATAACCATTTTTCTTAGAAAAACCCATAATGCTAGTAAAGGGGAAGGTTCTTGTAGGGAAAAACAAGGCTCTGAAGGAGGAAGAGATCCTCAGGATTTATCCCCTTATTTCTTTTTTAAAAAAAATACATTTTTATTAATTTCAGAGAGGAAGGGAGAGGGAGAGATAGAAACATCAATGATAAAAGAGAATCATTGATCCGCTGCCTCCTGTACGCCCCCTACTGGGGATTAAGACTGCTACCCAGGCATGTGCCCTTGCCCGGAATTGAACCAAGGACCCTTCAGTCCACAGGCTGACACTCTACCCACTGAGCCAAAGCAGCTAGTATTTATCCCCTTATTCCTGTATGAAGAAACAGGGGCAGAGGGGTTAACTGACTTGCTCAAGGACACGCAGCTTCGCGAGGACCCGGGCGCCTGCTTCTCCGTTGTGCTGCGTCATGGCCTTTATTTTTCCTTCCATTTTTCTCCACCTATCCCTTTACAATGACTCGACTTGGGCAATATGGATTATTCATTCAGACTTGGAACATTGTTTTCTCATTTCACTGAGTTTAAATAGAGATGACAGGGCCTATTCTCAATGTTTAACAATCAAAACCAATTATGACTCTTTCTTTCCCTCATACAAAAAAACACACTGTCCTTTTCAGAATGTATTGTTTTTATTCCACGACATTAACAGACCAATGAGAACAATAATATGGCAATGAAACCTCCGGAGAAGACATATACGAAATATAATTAAGTACGCCCAGTTAGTCAGAGTTGGAGAAATAATGCTATGGATACAAAATAAAGAAGAAAAATAGCTCAAAGGACACGACTCATGGGCATGAGTCAGGCAGGGCACACTCATGTGTGTTCAGCCCAGCAGTATGATCAGCTCCAACAAGCTCAGTTTCCTTCTGTCTTTGGAGGGAACTAATAAACCCCTCCATAGCTCATGAGTATTGAACCCAAATTCCCCAAACTGCCCAAGTTCTGCTTGGCTAGACCAGGAAATTCTCCCACTTTGTCCCTGCAGCAGAGGAAAACTGAGTCAAGAACTGCCCTGAGCATTAGTTTAATTAATTATCCATCCGTCGTTCCATCTATTATTCCATTCATCTATCACACCTTTGTTGAGCTCCCACCATGTTAAAGTTCAGTTAGTGAATTTGGAAATAGCTTCCTGATTGGAAATAGCAGCCAAGCCTTGACTTTTGGCTTTATAATATCCCTGGGTATTTGTTTCTTTTTTTTTTTATACAGAGCGACAGTCAGTCCTATGAGGCTTTTGTCCCTCTGTGGAATTTATATGGATGTGTTGTGTGTTTTTTTTCCTTTATCAGCTGAAGTAATAGAGCTAAAAAAATGAAGCAAATATACGTGTATATATATATACTATTTTTCTTGTACTGAATCTTGAAAAAGCCATTCTTTTGGCAACCCAAGGAGAAATATTTACAAATGAGACCTTCAATGAGGCAGAAAGAATTCCAGAGGCGTGGACTGCCCCAGGAAGACAATTCTTATTTAAGAAAGAAATACTCTTGACAGTCCCTTCCCCACATATTAGTGATCCTGGCATTTGACACTAGTGTCTTTGGGAAACTTACATCCTCAGGTGTCCAGGGGACGCTGGCCATGGCCCTGCCCTTGCTCCTCCTTGGCAAAATTGCCTGTGCTTCCAATCGAGTACTTGCCTAAGATCCTGGGATATGTTCATGAAATGTGACTACCTGAATTGGAAGAAAGAGAAGTGACACAAAATGGATAAGCTACCTCCTGGACTGTAAGCTCCATGCGGACAAGGGCTCTATTGGTTGTATTCATTGTCTAATCTCCAGTGTCTATCTATATGATGGTCAGTGCTCAATAAATATTTAATTAATAAATATCTGCAATCTTCCCAGGAAATACTGTAGCACTGAAGCTGCTAAGCAATAGAAAGTACATCAGACATGGAGTAAGGAAGCCCAAGTCTGATTTCTGGCAATTCTACTTACAATCTGTTGAGTATCTGTTCTCATATCTTTTAAATGGGGTCAATAGCATCTAGCTCACAGAGCTATTGGGAGGATTAAATGGGACAGCATATTCAAAAAGTGCATGCACCGTGGCTGGCACAGTGATATGTGCTTCATAAATGTGGAGGCGTTGAATAAAATGAGAGGACTGCGTAGATCTTAGCAAGAGGGCTCCAGTGACTCTCAAAGTGGAGCCCCAATGAAACCAATGAGAGAGAAGCTAAAATCATGAACCTCCCAGCCTGTCCTAAGGAAGTTTTATAATAGCAGAAACATGTGGTGATGGACACAAAGACTGTCTTAAAATGGGAATCAGTGGATAAAATGTCGCTAGTGTTTCTTTGGCAATTTTAAGTGCTAACTTTATTTTCATGTGAGCAAATCAGCTTTTCTGAATTACTAAGTGATGGTTCATTAAAATTTTCTTTCAAAGTTCTTGTTAAGAAAAAGTATCTAAAGTCTGGAAATGAAACGAAGACGTTATCCCATGTTCTTGTTTCAATGGCATAGTAGAGAATTATCTAACAAACTCCAGGTTCACCTGTTGCTCTGGGGAATTATCATTTTGTTTGACTTACTATGTATTATCTGTTACAGACTAAATGTTTGTGTCTCCCCTCTCCCCAAATTCATGTTGAAACTCTAATTCTTTTTTTTTTTTAAATATATTTTATTGATATTTTACAGAGAGGGAGAGGGATAGAGAGCCAGAAACATCGATGAGAGAGAAACATCGATCAGCTGCCTCCTGCACACTCCCCACTGGGGATGTGCCCGCAACCAAGGTACATGCCCTTGACCGGAATCGAACCCGGGACCCTTCAGTCCGCAGGCCGACGCTCTATCCACTGAGCCAAACCAGTTTCGGCAAAACTCTAATTCTTATTGTAGCTATTTCTCAAGATGTGGTCTCTAAGGAAGTGATTGAAGTTCAGGGAGAGTGGGGCCCTGATCCAATAGGATTAATGTCCTTATAAGAAAAGACACCAAAAGTAGATAAATAAATAAATAAATAAATAATTTTTAAAGAAGAGACACCAAAGAGCTCTCTCTTTCCACCTCTGATTTCCTAGTTACCTGCACCAAGAAAAGGGCATGTAGCTGGTTTGGCTCAGTGGATAGAGCATCAGGCTGTGGACTGAAGGGCCCGGGTTTGATTCCGGTCAAGGGCACATGCCTGGGTTTCAGGCTCAATCCCCAGTAGGGGGCTTGCAGGAGGCAGTGGGTCAATGATTCTCTCTCATCATTGATGTTTCTATCTCTCTCTCTCTCCCTCTCCCTTCCTCTCTGAAATCAATTTTTTTAAAAAATATTTTAAAAATTCTTTTTTAAAAAAAGAAAGGGCATGTGAGGACATAGTATAAAGGTGGTTATCTACAAACCAGGAAGAGAGCCCTCCCCAGGAACTGAATTGGCCAGAACCTTGGTCTTAGACTTCTAGGCTTCAGAACTGTGAAAAAATAAATTTCTGTTGTTTAAGCCACCCAGTTGATGGTATTTTGTGGTGGCAGCCTGAACTAAGTAAGACAACTATTGCTTAAAGTCCAGACACTGTAACTTTGGACATTAACTTGTAGAAGATTGATAAGTTGTTTTTCCAGAGGGATGTAAATGATTTCTGTTTGTAGACGTAAGAGCCTCAAAGGTTACAGTTTTATTAACTTGTTGGACATTGACCATTTTTATCTACTGTTGTCATCTGAGCTTCTATTCTCCTGCTCTGTAAATGTCACTAGTAGTAGTTTTTCCTTTATAGGGTTGCTGCAGGATTAAATATAAAGCATATAGTACTTGGCCACTGCCTGAGGCATAGAAAGCTCTCAATTAAATTTATTCACTATAATTATTTAGATCAGAGGTCCACAGCTATATTTTGTTGGTTTTATACAGTGTCAAAATATTAGTGGCCAATAGGTAAAAGCCAGGGTGTTTCATATACTTTGCATTTTGACTTCTCTTGAAAAATCAAAATGTCATGCACCACAAGGCTTAATTTCCACATGGTAACCAATGGCTCTGAGTGGGTGGCAGCTTCCCTTTGGGATGGGCAGGTATTGTCCCACTTCCCAGAGGCACACCCAGGCCCCTTTGTTCCTTTGCATTACCTGCCTGGCCCTTAAGGATTCAATCTCTAGTTCAGCGCATAATTCCTTTATTGTCTAATTAAAATAACCTTCAGCACAGTTTTCAGAGGCCTCAGAACCCAGGTTTCCACCCGTGGAACCCCAGTGACTTTAGGGGAGTCCATCAGGGGCTCATGGTTCAACCTTATGGTCTCGGAGGTTTTCCTAGCGCACCAGCCCCTTCTCTCTCTCTCAGCCCTGCAGAACAGGCACAATATTCTCAGGCTGTGTGCTAGGGTAGGACCTCTTCCTGAGGGCCTGAGATTGCTACAGCCTGTGCAGATATTCCCTGTGACTTAACAGCTTATAGCACTGTGGTTGAACATCGTGCTGGGAGATAATAATAGTTAACTGTAATATAGAGCTCCTACACGGCCAGTCTCGTCATCTTGTAGAATCTTCCAAACCATTTCAAGGAGGTACTACAGGTTCATAATATGAAATTTCATAGCTCTAAAAGACAGAGTCTTCTTAGCAAGATCTAAGGTTAGCAGGTTAGCAAAGTCTGCCCTGCACCATCATGAAGCTCTAGACAGTCCTTATTTCCCCTACTTAGTGTGAATACCCTCATGTTTTGCTGTAGAAATATAAATATGTTTGATTCCAGGCTCTGCCCCAGACCCTGCGGAGATAGGTATTTACACCGAGCTTTCTAAGGTTTGAATTCATGGCTCCAAGGGTTTTCGATAAGGTATTGAGATGTGTATTCTTCCCATTTTATAGGTGAGAAATTTGAGTCCTTGAGAATTTTTTAAAGATCCAAATAAGTGCTTAACTGTCATGACCACCCATCCGACAGTCCTTCCTGGATGACCTTGAGCAATGAGCTCTCTGGACCTCAGTGAGCCCATTTGTGAAATGACGGGTAGCACCACCAGCTCAGTGCCCTGCACTGAATTGGCTTTAAGTCATTTCATTCTCTCTGTACCATCCTATCACATGAGTGGTATCGTTGTTATTATCCCAGTTTTGCTGATGAAGACACGGAAGTTTGAAGAACTTAAATAATTTGCCCAAGGTCACCCAGCCAGTCACTGGCATGTGAATCAGGTCTGTCTGACTTGGACGTCACTCACCCTTTTGTGATGTCCAAGTGTCCTCCCGGTTCTGAAAGGAGCCCCTCCCTCTTATATCCCTATCAGATTTCTTCACTGAAAAAATTCCTGGCCCATTTCATCTCTCAGTCGTCACATTCCAGCAGTCATCAGCTTGACAGACGGGCCAGGAAAGCTTTGAAATGGTGTTTACTGTTCCCTACCTCTCACACCCCAGGGGAGAGTCCCAGCCACTGGGAAATGCCCACTCTCAGACTATTGCAGGCATTTTCTAGGACTCACTGGCCCGTCTCTCCCTCTTCCTGCTGTAAAGGTTTCTGCAAGTAGGTGCAACATTTCTCTAGGGGCTTTCAGCCCCAATAGGTCTGAGCCCACAAGGCCTGGTTCCCCAGCTCCTGTTAATGAGGTCTGTCCCTCCTCCTTCCTTCCATCTCTCCTGGATGATGGCTCCTCCTCTTACTCAGGGGACACAAGAGAAATCACAGGAGCTTCTGGGTTGCCCGGGCATGGGAATCCTGGCCTCACGGAGGGCCCTGCTGGAGGAGCTGTCATCTTTCAGGAGTTCAAGTGGCCGGGGAAGGTATGATTCATTCCCATAATGTCTTGTTTTAAAACCCAATTGCTGGAAGGAAATGTCTCTTGGCAAGAAATACAGTGATTTGGGAAGTCAGAGGCCTGGTGCATTCACTCTCCACCGATACAGAGTTGCCACCTGGGCACAGAGAGCACCAGTGCCGGTTACCTCCCTCCCATTCTTTGCCCTTCTGACTTTGAGCAAGACATTTGACCTCAAACTGCCCCCTTGACTGGAAAATGGGGATAAATGCATCCAGTTCTGCCTATCTTCAGGTGTTATTGTTGTAATTAGCTAGTTAATATTAATAAGGGAGTCAGACATTGCTGAGCACATTCAGCTGGGGCCACTGAGCCTGCTTGCTTCACCAGGAAGCTACAGCTTCACACCCCAAGGAATCGCAGCGTTGTCCCTCCAAGGGGATTAACACCCCTTCCTGCCCCTCTCTGGTACTGGATACTGGTGGTGTGTTGAGCACATGGGTCCAGGCAAACGGAGCACGGTCCTTGCTCTCCCCGGAGTTTATAGTCCAGTGGGCTGGGGAGGAGGTGGAGGGAGACGGGACAGCTAGCAGGAGTCAATGGCTAAATAAATTTTGATAGATTCTCGGGGAAAAGAAGAAATCAGCAAAAGGGTTGGCAGAGTAGTAACAGCAGCGACCTCTCCTGCAGGCAGTGGGCAACATCTGTTCTGTGGTGTCAGGGATGGATGACCCTGGAGGCCCTGCCCCTGTGTTCCAGTCCCTGCCTGGTTGCAAGTGCTAAGACTCACTTCCCAGCTGCCATCCTTTCTGCTGCTGCAGGAACCCCTGCCTCTCAGGGCACCGGCCTACCAAGCTCTTCCTTGGGGAAGGGGACCAAAGTGGGAACATGGTTCTTTGAGGTGCGGGGCCTGTGGGAGCTTCTGTTTTCTTCTTTATATTTTTGTATGCTTTATAAGTTTTCTACCTTATAAACTCATTGCTTTTAGGATTAGAAAAAAATAATTAAAATAACTTTATAGAAGTATTTCTTTAAACTACTGATATGAACATAGGTATCAGATCCACAGATAAATATCTACAGTATATGACTGAGTGGAGAAAAAGAGCAAGCAGCCCTGGCATAGAGGCCTGTGAACCAAAATGTTGTGGGTTCGATTCCCAGGCAGGGTACATGCCTAGGTTGCAGGTTTGATCCCCTGTTGGGGTGCGTCCTGGAGGCAACCAATTGATGTTTCCATCACGCATCAATGTTTTTCTCTCTCCCCCTTCCTCTCTCTCTAAAAACCAATAAAAACATCCTTGGTGAGCATGAAAAAGAAAAAGAGCCAGCAAACAATCTATAGGACAAAACATATAACACTATCATTGTAAAAAGTTCTATATATGTATTTGATCATATATACATGTAATACATATATGCACTTAAACGTTTAGGGAAAACCTACATTATACTCTGCTGGGGGGAGGGAGGTTTTACTTTTACACTGTTCTATAATGTTAGAATGTTTACAGTAAGGATGTGCTCTTGCCATTGTTAAACCAAAACCTCCTTAGATACTAGGTATCCCGTACTAGTGCCTTTCTTCTCCCTCTTGATGGCTTCCACTCAGTCGTCCTAGTGTCTGGGCAACAAGACCCTTGAACTCCTGCCTGAGCCCATCCCACTCAGGCCAATGACTCTGCAGATGGACCCTACTCTTCAGTTTGGGCTCCTTGAATCTTCCTTCCAGGGAGGAGAGGATACCCCTTCTCCCCCCCGCCCCCCAGGTGTGGCCAGGTGTTGTGCAGCAGGAGACCTGTGGTGGTGATTTTTCTGGCTCCTCTGTGGCTCTCTGCCAGATTTCTTTGCCTGGAGAAGAGCTTATGATGGAGATGGTGACAGGGGAGTGGGCTGCAGAGACCCCTCCGAGTGCGGGGGAAGGGGACGTGGGGGCAGGGGGGGCCACCACTGCTTCTCCTACCCCCTGGGCCGAGGGGGATTAGGGAGGTGTGCCCTGGGCCCCCACCTGTGGCCACAGCCCCACCCAGGCTTTCTTCCTCTCACCCTGCCCAGCCCAGGAAGGAGGTGGAAATAATTAACACCTAAGTGGAAACTCTTTCACCAAAGACGGTGAGCCCCTCTGTGAATTTGCATTTGTAACCTGCTGTCCCTAATTGTGGAATGCAAGCCTTTATCTCCTCTGAAAGGAAGGGCCAGCAGTGGAAATTAGGTGAGGTAAGGAGGGGGTCCTCTTTGTTAGGGCCTCCCCAACAGTCTACCTCGAAGCCTGGTGCAGATGAAAAACCTGGGTGGGAGGTGGGGTGGGGGGGGTCACCCAGAACAGTTGGTTTCCTCCCCCACAATCCCCACAAGGCTTCTGGGAGTGAGCACTGTAGCCCAGTATAGCCCGTCTGTGACCTGGGGCCCTGCAGTCCCCTCTCTAAGCAGGCGAGGCCCAGCCTGGCACCCCGCCCTCTGGGCAGTTGGCCAGAGAGGAGTGACCAGCATGAGCTGGGAGAACCTTTCAATTATTGATCAATTTTTTAATGAATAAAACATTCACACAAAAATTTCAAAGGTTCAGAAGGGAAAAGCAATAGTTCCTCTTATTCCAGCTTCCAAGTCCCTCTCTCTGCATGTCTGCATGTCTGTGTAGTTACACTCCATGTCTGCACATCTGTGTATATGTCTCTGTGTAGTTACACTCTGTGCTCATCTGTAGTCTGTGTATATGTCTCTGTGTAGTTACACTCTGTGCATGTCTGTGTATATGTCTCTGTGTAGTTACACTCCATGTCTGCACATCTGTATATGTCTCTGTGTAGTTACACTCTGTGCTCATCTGTAGTCTGTGTATATGTCTCTCTGTAGTTACACTCTCTGTCTCCACGTCTGCGTATATGTCTCTCTGTAGTTAAACTCTCTGCCTGCACATCTGTGTATATGTCTCTGTGTAGTTATACTTAACTAGAGGCCTGGTGCATGAAATTTGTGCACGGGGGGTGGGAGGGGGAGGTGTATGTCCCTCAGCCCAGCCTGCACCCTCTCCAATCTGGGACCCCTTGAGGGATGTCCGACTGCCCTCTCACAATCCAGGACTGCTGGCTCCCAACCGCTTGTCTGCCTGCCTGCCTGATTGCTCCTAACTGCTTCTGCCTGCCAGTCTGATCACCTCCTAACCACTCCCCTGCCAGTCTGATCGACACCTAGCTGCTCCCCTGCTAGCCCGGTCACCCCTAACTGCCCTCCCTTGCCAGCCTGGTTCCCCCCAACTGCCCTCCCCTGCAGGACTGGTTCCCCCTAACTTCCCTCCCTTGCCAGCCTGGTTACCCCTAACTGCCCTCCCCTGCTGGTCCAGTCACCCCTAACTGCCCTCCCTGCAGGACTGGTTCCCCCCAACTGCCCTCCCCTGCAGGCCTGGTCCCCCCAACTGCCTTCCCCTGCAGGCCTGGTCCCCCCCAACTGCCCTTCCCTGCTGGCCCGGTCACCCCTAACTTCCCTCCCTTGCCAGCCTGGTTACCCCTAACTGCCCTCCCCTGCTGGTCCAGTCACCGCTAACTGCCCTCCCCTGCAGGACTGGTTCCCCCCAACTGCCCTCCCTATAGGACTGGTTCCCCTCAACTGCCCTCCCCTGCAGGCCTGGTTGCCCCCAACTGCCCTCCCCTGCAGGCCTGGTTGCCCCCAACTGCCCTCCCCTGCAGGCCTGGTCCCCCCCAGCTGCCCTCCCCTGCAGGCCTGGTCCCCCCCAACTGCCCTCCCTTTCAGGCCTGGTCTCTCCCAACTGCCCTCCCCTGCTGGCCTGATAACCCACAACTGCCCTCCCCTGCTGGCCTGATAACCCACAACTGCCCTCCCCTGCTGGCCATCTTGTGGCGTCCATCTTGTGTTCACATGGGAGGGCCATCTTGTGTGTTGGAGTGATGGTCAATTTGCATATTACCTCTTTATTATATAGGATTATATAGGATGGCAGTCTACAGAGCACACTCGCTCTTCTTGCTTTTTTTCACAAAGCAGTGCTTTCCAGGCCACCCTCGCTGTGAGACCGGTTCATGTAACTCATTTGCTGGGCTCAGTCTCATCTGTAACATGGGAAACAATAAAAATAGTTAACTCATGGGGCTGCTGTGAGGATTAAATGATTTTATTCGTGTGAAGTCATTAGACCAGTGCCCGGCACACAGAGAGCATTGTGTCAGTGTTAGCTATTGCTGCTATTGCAGTCATGGGGAATTAACGAAGAATTTTAAGGTGTGTAAGGGAGTGTGCATGTGTGTGTGTGAAGAGAGAGAGAGAGAGAGAGAGAGAGAGAGAGAGAGAGAGAGAGAGAGAATTACAATTTAACATTATTTTAAAAAGAGGTGATTGATTCTGAGATTCTGATTTTGAAAGCTAGAAAAATGACAATGAAAATACAACAATAACTAAACAGCTTCTATTTATTACATGTTAATCATGTGTCACGTGCTACTCAGGCCCCTGATCGGCCTTATTTAAGGCCTGCAACAAAGCCTTGTGGACAGGTATTATTATTTCCAAATTTTGATTGATTGATTTGAGAGAAAGAGAGAGAGACATTGATTTGTTGTTCCACTTATTTAAGCATTCATTGGTTGATTTTTGTATGTGCCCTCATGGGGTATCAAACCTGCAACCTTGGAGTATTGGGAAAACACTCTTACCTACTGAGTTACGCGGCCAGGGCTGGGAAACTGAAATTTTGATTAATTTGTTACCAGAAAGCAGACTAAGTAATATAAGCTCCGTCTTTTTTCTGTTTATGCCACCACGTAGAGCAACAGCCACCGCGTTTATGTGCAGGTCAGGGCTGTAAGTTTTATTCGATTCCACGCTGTCCTCTGAGTGTGGCTCCTTAGTTCTCACATTAATCCCGCAGCATGGTCTATGCTCAAAACAAAAATCAGTAAATAGGGGAACTACTGACTGAGCCTCATCAGTACGTGTGTATTAAAATCCCACAGTATGTGATTTGAAGGCATTCATTCATCAAGGCTAGTTCTTCCCAGGGAAAAGCAGGACTTTATTTCTCAGTGTGTGACACCGTCTTGCCTCCGTAAACACAGCCTGGGTAACCTCCTTTGGCCTTTCCACCTGTCCCTGAGCCATCACCTCAATGGCACCCTCACTTGCTTTTTGTGTCTTTGACCGGCCTTTCTGCCACCAGTCGGTTTACTGACATAACCCCTAGTCTGCAGTTTCTAATAGGCTGCACTCGGAGAAATCAGTGAGTAAGAAGTCTTGGTGGGACTGTGCCTAAATCCAGCCTGGCCAGGGCCAGGGGAGAGCGGATCCTATGGGGTAAAGGCGGACAACTCTTTAAGAGGCAGCTGCCTACACTCTGGGTTCTCTGCTTTCTAGGTAGTTGGAGTTGCAGGAACCCAAACCATGGTGAGTGTTCACAGTCCATTCCAGGCTCTGGCTGTTATGGGTGCCAAGAGCAGTAGAGGGAGCCATTAGCAGGAGGTGGCACGAATGAACGTTTGGTGACTCTAAAATGCTGCGGGTTTTGTCTGGTTCCTCAAGTGCAGGAGGCCAGTGAGGCATCTGCCCAGTGGTGCCCTCCTTTCCCACCGCAGCACGGAACCTTGGCTACCTGCAGGAGGATTGGCACCAGTGTCGGAGGCTGGCAGGCAGGGGAGGTGGCCACTTGTGCCACCCTAACTTCCGTGGCTGTGCCTGGAACTCTTCCCATTGAAGAGCTGGTTCAGGGAGCAGTAACAATCTTAAGCAAACACACAACTAAAGATTCCACTGATGGGTTTTCAGAGGAAGGTGAGTCATAGGAAAGACCGTTCGATGAGCTGGAGTGGTGCCAGCGTAAGTTCTGCCAAGTTCCTCTGCATCTTCTGTTCTGTGACCTGCCCGTCCACCCCCTTGGCCTATTCTTCTATTGAGTTATGCTCGCCAACCTTGCTGATTGGGCTGCACTCTTTGCAAAACAGGAAACTAGCCTTTTATCAGCTGCAAGCCATTTCTCCCAGTGTTACCTCACTTTGTGTGTGGCATTTATTTTTGCCATAAAGAGTCATTTCTATGTAGTCAACTGTACAATTGTTAGGCTTCACGGTTTCTCTGCTTAGAAAGATCTTCTCCACTCCGATTATACATTTTACATGTTTCCTTTGAGACATTTTATGGTTCCCTTTTAAAAATTTAAATCTTTCGTCCAACTAAAACGTATTTTGGTGTTAGGGCTCCAACTTCATGATTTTCCTCCCAACTGATTAGCAATAATCCCCAAATCATTTAGTGAATGATCTCTTTCCTCACTAAATTAAAATGCCACTTTTATCATAAACTAAATTTCCATGATTTCATTCTATTCATGGTCCCCTCCTATTCTGTTACACTGTCTATTTTTTTCTCTACCATAACTGTTTTAATTATTGTTCTTTCATGATGTATTTTAATAACACACGGGCATAGTGCTACCTCATTAGTCTTCTTTGCACCTTTTCTAGCTATTTCACATGCTTATTTTTTTCAGATAAAATTTTATATCATTTTATCGCACACACACACCCCAATCCTCTTGGTATTTAAATTGGCACTGAGCATCTGTATTAATTTAGGGAGAATAACACCCAAAAAAGGGGCATGTATTCCCATTTAGTCTAGTTTTCTTTATGAACCTCATTCGAGCTTTAAAGTTTTCCTCTTATAAATCCTGTAGATTCTTCTTTAAATGTATCCCTAGGAATTTTATCTTTTCAGCCACTGGAGCAAATGAAATATGTGCTTCTGATATTTTTGATGGGCTGGGGGACTTTTGGCAAATCACACACCCTCTCAACGGATTAGCAATAACCCCCAAATCATTAGTGAATGATCTTCTCCGAAGAGAAGGGAGAGGGCTCCTAAGATCCGTTCTCCTAAAGCTGGCTGAGGAGTTTATAAGCAGTCCTTAACTCTCTGCAAGATACTGGTATTTTCCAGAGCACTGTCCTCATTGCATTTTCATGAGAAAGATGCAGGGTCAGCTCAGTTTCTCTGGTCCCAGCTGTGCAAACATACCTGGGTCGACCCCAATTAAAGTCCCTACGGGTCCTCTGCCCATCCAGTGATTCACTAAGAGTCACCTACACCCTGACTCCACTTCCTGCGGGCTGGATACCCCGGGCAGGATGGGCAGTGGCTTATCCATCCCCACTGCGCGGTGTGCCAGGCACCGTCCTAGCCTCTGGATGGAGTCCTAGGCTGCTTATGTGATCAGCATGGACAACCGGCTGGCATTCAGGGTTTGTTTTGGCCTCCATGGAGGCTGAGCAGATGAACTAGCCAAGGGCCTTTCTCCAGGGCGCAATGGAGACACAGCAGGTCGTGTTGGGAGATGCTGGGCGTTAATGGGCAGCACTGGAGGGAGAGGATGCTCGGGGAGAGCATTTCTTAGACTAGGACTCTAAGACTGGGAACTTCAGGGCTGGCCAGCCTGGGAAAGCCGGTTCAGCCTCCCTCGGCGGAATCTCTTCCACACTTTCCTGCTGCCTGTGCACCCCACCGTGCTGACCTTCGGGTGACAGACTCACACTCCCTGCTAATTCCAGGAGGGTCACCCTGGGGCATTTATCAGTTCGCCTAATTGTTCCTTTAATTGAAAGTCAGCAGATAAGCACAGGTTTCTTTCCCATGCAAAAGAGGCTTGGGATGGAAGAAACAAGGCAATGGCACAAAAACAACAAAAAACAAAGAACAGATGCTAGCTCTCCCCTGGCTTTGGGGAGGGAGGGCTTGCATCATAATGTATTTGACTTAATTTGACTGGTGGGGGTGCTAAGTTGGCCAAACACTTTAATAGGATTGAAGCAGGCTACTCTCAGGCCTTTGCAAGGATAAGAATGGACTAGCTAAGCCCTCTTTTCTTTAAGGAAACAGCCCCCACACTTGTGCAGGCCAAAATAATTAAGTAATTAGCAAAGGCATTTGTCAAAATGCCCAGTGGGGCTGACGAAAATGACAGCTTTGAGGAGGATGACGAGTTTGCAAATAGCATTTTCTCCCAGCTCCTGGCTGAGGTCAGGCCTGGAGCCCGCGAGGAAAACGCCTGCCTGGACTCCGGGGTCCCAGCTCAACCTTTGGGGTTCAAGTTCACTTCCCCGTGGCAAAAGCCAAGCTCCTATTTCTAAGGAGTCTTTCTTGAAAGGGCTTTGGAACATCAAAGGGATCTTAACACACAGCAAGTAAGTGAAAAATAAAAGAGTCATTTTCCTTTTCAAAGGACTGAAACCGTTCAACAGCCAAGTCCGCGGTGAAAAAGGCATTTGAGGTTTATTGAAATTAAAAGACTGGGGAAGTAGCTGGAAGTCATAAGGCAGCCATCATGGCCAACAGTGGACTAATTCTGTACCTACTGTGTGCAATGAAATTCCTGGGTTGTCATAGGGTCATAAGAATCTCCACCCTTAAGAGGCTTGCAGTGCTGGCTGTTGTAGGGTGGATTAAATCAAGGGATTCCCTCAACATAAGAAAAAGGCAACTCTAATAGTAAAAACCACTTAGGGGCGCCCCTCAATATGTCAGGCACATGGTATTTCATTCAGTTCCCACAACCCTAGGTTGTTGGCATTCCCCTTTAATGGACGGGGAAACTGAGGCTCAGAGAAGTCTGAAAGTTAGAGCAAATAGGCAACGCAAAGGAGAGGTTAAGAGCAATTGAGTCATTTTTTAGCTGATTTGACATCAGCTTCTATTTGAATAGGTCAAAGGGAACAAGGACCGAAGAGACATCTAAATCTAGAAACTAGTTGTTGGTGGCTGGGGAGAAGCATCTCTATTAGTCCAGATGGGGAAGTTTCCCAAGCCTGGGGCGGGGGGAGGGGAAGGAGAGAAGCTCGAAGAGAGGGAGATTTGGAAGAGGTCAGAAGGGGAGGGAATATTTGAGAAAGATAGGTTCTTCCTGCGGGGAGGGAGGTGGCCCCAGAGTAACTTGCAGCTTGGATAGGAGGTAGCCTTGTGGGGATGGGGGTTGGGGACAGGAGAGTTAGCAACATCTCCTTCACTGTTTCCTCCTTCTCAGGAGAGACTGTGTTAAGTTATTATGGCATTTGCCGTTGGAAAGGAGAGGGTTGATTCAGAGGTCCTTGGGGAGCAGGGGAGGAGAGCTGAGGGGACTTGGGTGGAAGAGGCCAACATGGGTACTGTCTATGGAGGAAGTCAAGTTAGGCCAAGAACCAGTGGGGCTGGATGAGGGTGATAAAGGGGTGGAGGTTGTTGGCCTAGATGGGGCGTTGGAGCTCATGATCTTGGAGTCTTTCCATTGGTATAAGTGGTGCCTGGGCTGGTGCTTAGAGTGGGGGCAAGATCGCAAGTTTCAGGATCTTAGAAGACCAAAGGTGGGGGGGGGGAGGGGCAGGAGGCTTCTCCATAAGTATTGAGTGAATGATGATGGGCAAGGGTATATCAGGTACCAAAGTCTTCCAGGAACACTGCCAAGGAAGGTAGATGAGGATGGCAACACAGGTGAGGTGAGGACTGTGCAAGTGGTCATGAGGGCTTACAATGGGAAGAGTCGGGGCAGAGGTGGTGGCTTCATGACCTGGAGGACAGACAGTAAACCTTTACCTCTTCTTTAAAAGGCGGTGAGAAACACTGGGGCTTTGGGGATTCAGACCGACCGGGCTTCAACTTACTAGTTGTGCGTCCTTGGAGAAGTCACCTGGTATATCTCTGAGTTTTAAAACTCGTCTACAAAATGGGGGCACCACACCGCGCTCGGGATGCATGTGAGGATTAAATAAGGCAATGATTGTGAAGAATCTCAATTGGGGAGAGGGGGAGGGAGGGGACAGCACACGAGGTCAGGGTTGGGGGGCTGGGGGAGCTCCATAAATGGCAGCTGTCAGAAGTGTCTGAACTGGAGGAGACCTCAGGTTATCTAGTCCAACAGAAGAGGACAAGGCGGCCCAGCAGGACCACAGATTAGGGAAGATGATGGCGTGCAGAGCTCCACTGGAAGCCACATGGGGATGATGGGATCTGCAAGGTCAGGCCCTGCCTCTGGGGACAACCCAGTTGTGTGTGTGTGTTGGGGGGCGGTGGTAATGAGGTCATAACTCTTTCCAGGGAGATGAGTGCTCACGGGGACGTAACGCTGGCCTTTTAAGCATGGTGACGTCTTCTAATCAGCCAAGCAAGCATGTTGTCTCTAAGTGAAGGCAATTGCTCTTGATCTAAACGGGACATTGGCCTCCCTCTTTGGGGAGAGGGACATTCCAGGTCTGTTCACACCTCTGGTCCCCAAGCTTGGTGGCAAGTCCTCTGCCTGGAGATGAATTTGCTGTTGACAGCCCTTACTTTGTATGCCTGCTGTCTGACACAGAGTGGGTGCTCTATAAACACTGACTCAATGAATGAATGACCTCTCCTTTGTTTTGGTGGCAACCTGCTTTCCTACCCATTTCCACAGTTGGTTGAGTGTGGGGTGAAGGATCCAGGTTCAGGAGTTTGGTAAATGAGGATCCGAAGCCCGCGGTTATCACTTAATACCAGCGACTTTCTCCAAACTGCTTACCTCCACGGAGCCCCATTCCTCATCTATAAAGTGAGGACAATAACCCTTCTTCCACCTTCTTGCCGATTCAGTGATTTGTGGCTAGGATGTCTTAGCATCCTGTGTGCCTGCACTCTCAGTCATAGTGGCTATTTTTATATTGTCATCATAGCACTGGGTATGGCAACACACACACCTTTACCTCTTCTTCATTTATTTAAAGCTTGGGGGCCTCTCCTGTCCCACTTTCTAGAAAGCGCCATGGGGGACTAAAGGCGTATTCCTGTTTCCCACCTCCAGCTCTTGGTTTGGTGCTTTGGTGAAAGGAGAGCCAAGCAAGCCGGCCCCTCATCACAGCCCTGAGGTGCCTCCATCCTCAGGTGTGTCTGCCGAGTGGGGCGGCCAGGTAAAGGCTTGCAGCAAAGGGCCCTGGCTTTTGGGGGTGCTCACCGCCAGCAGGAGAAACCTCTGCGTGGAAATTACTTTAATTTGCAGTTGACAAAAGGCAAATTGCTGGCATTTTTTTGCTTGGAGACTGGAATGTAACCTTGCACAGCTGCCCCAGACATTCCAGGTGACAGCTTCCATTAGCCCAGCCCAGATTTCTAGCTTAAAGGAGAGAAGTAAGTAATTTTACAGGGGGCAAACCCCCCATCATAATTCAGTTTACCAACTTCTATCACCTCGAATTCCCTCCCACTCTTTTGTTGTTGTTATTGTTGTTAATCCTCACTGGAGGGTATTTTTCCATTGATTGTTAGAGAGAGTGGAAGGGAGGGAGGGAGACCCAGAAAGAGAAACATCGGTGTGAGAGAAATACATCGATTGGTTGCCTCCCCCACGCACCCGGACTGAGCCAGGGACTAGAGCCTGCAACCAAGGTACGTGCCCTTGACCGGAATCGAACCAATAACCCTTGGGTCCAGGCGGAGGCTTGATCCACGGAGCCAAACTGGCCAGGGCTCCCTCCCACTCCTGCCAGCATACAAAGCAGAGTCACTGAGAACTTCCTATCACGTTTTTCTTTGCTAAACCTCGAATCACCACAGCCGGAGGGCTTGTACTAGTACTTTTTTAGTTGGATGGGAGACTCCTTCGCATGACCTACAGTGTTTGATTCGTTTTATTCCTCCTTTGCTGTATTCCTTCGCAGGATGCCCCAGTACATATCTGTGGAAGGAAGGAAGGAAGGAAGGAGTGAATGAATGAGTGGGTGGTTTCCAGTGTTTCCCAAGGCCCGAGCATCTTTGTCTAGTCACAGACTTCTATGGCATTTCAGAAGAAAGGGTATCCTTCAGATGCGGTGCTGGTTGCCTTCCACTTAAAATATGTCTCCCAGATGCCTGTCTGGGGCGGTTCCGTGGAATGCAGGCTGAATGGGATGCCTTTCCGGCTCAGTGAGAACCCGAGGCCGCTGCTGCCATCGTGTGGACAGTATTTGAAACACAGGAGAAGTGGCAGCGGCTTCACACCCTTTCACTTCTCCCAAAGAAACCTTAGCTGATTCGAGGATGGAATATTCCTCTTTGCAATGTGTTAGGCCATATTTACAGATCCATGCTTAAGTTGTTGATATTCCTCTGTGGAAATTATAATTACAACAACTCACATTTATTGAATTCTAGGCACTGGGCGTTACATGAAAAACCTTCTAACGCCTGTGCTATTATTACCATCTCTACTGGAGAAAGGAAATCGAAGCTCAGAATGGCTGCACGACTTGTACCTGGCCAGTAACATGGACAAGAGAACCAGGACTTGACTTCAGACTGGCTCAGGGCCATTATGCCACACTCTTTCCTACACTTTTAAAAAGATTTTTTTATTGATCTTTGCAAAGAGAGGAAGAGAGAGGGAGAAAGAGAAATATCATGTGAGAGCGGAACATCCATTGGCTGCTTCCTGCATCCCCCACCCCCCTGGGGATCCAGCCTGAAACCCTTCTGTGTACAGGACAATGCCCAACCAACTGAGCCATCCCTGCCAGGGCACTGTTTTTTTAATTTAGTTCTTCTTCCCTTTCCAAACCTCTGTTGCGACAGGGCATCCGTATCTGTAGTCACACCGGCTCTCAGTAACTTATGTGTTTGCTTCCCCAGCAAGGCTCTGAGCTCTGTGAGAGTTGGTCAGAGCTGTTGAGTACAAAGATTCATATCTCTCTGTGCACCCACTGTGCACCAGGACTGTGTAGGTTAGGACAATATAAAGATCTGTTAACCTGGGGTTTCCGCATTCCTTGTGTATGTGTGCCAGGGGGTTGCAAAGCCACAGGGAAGACATGGAGTATGTTCTTGGAATGCAATTCACAATGACGACTGACAAAGCTGGTGAGTGGAGAGATTAGGAATTCAACTAGTTATTTACCAACTTATTTTTATTTGAACTGGCCTCCCCAGCAATGCTCAGATGAGCCTTAGCCATTATTCATCCATTCACACAAGCCTTTCTTTGCTCCTTACCCTGGAGCAGTTGACGCAGTGTCGCCCATGTGAGAAGCCATTCCATTCGCTGGCAGATGGGGAGGAGCAGGGGAGGGAGAGCGCCGGCTTCTCTCTTTGAGGGTCTCCGGGACTGAAGGGGTCCACACGATTGCACGCGGCCTAGCTTCTGGAGTTGGGCCACCCCAAACATGTCCTCTGTGTTTTCATTGGGTGCAGTTCCAGACCGAGTGACAATGTTAAAGAGAAAGATTGTGAAGTGGAGGGCAAACATTAGAGTAAATTTATAAATCAAAGCTAAACTCTTCAAAAAGCTTCACCCTTGTAGGTAAAGCCCACGGCGCTCAAGTCCGTTTCCCGGTGTATTAGGGCTCTCCGGGTAAAAGTACACAAAGTACCCATGTGTCCTTCCTTTACGCAGACGCAGCGTCACGTGGCACGACCGGCCACAGGACGGCTGTCCTTTTCACTTTCTCAGGAGTCAGGATCACGCCAAGCCCGAGGCTAGGTGCTTCCGGGACCCGGAGATGGTAAGACAAGGTCTTTGCTCCTGTTGGGGCCCACAGGTTTCACAGCTCTGGGTACCAGCGTCCTGTGTAATAACACCCACAGGGGCTAAAGACACACACACACAGACAGGAGATACTGAAGGAAAAGGGGAGCCTAAGAGAGAACTAAGAAGGGGAGAGGGGAGGAGGGAAGGAGCAAAGAGAAGAGAGAGACTCTAGAGGAGGTGATATAGACTCCCAGAGGCCTCAGAGGCCCTCCTGGAATGTCCACCTGGGCCTTGAATCCAGTTCAAACAAGCAAGTGCCCTCCCTGGGCCCTTCTAACACGCCTGGCAGCAACCATCTCCCGCAGTTACTGCCAAGACATCCTACCAGCTCCCCGTGGGTCCCAGCACTGGTATCTTTGTTCTGGGGTCAAGTGCTGCAAAGGAAATATGTTCACTATTATTAGTATTTTAAAAAATATATTTTTATTGATGTCAGAGAGGAAGGGAAAGGGAGAGAGAGACAGAAGCATCAATGATGAGAGAGAATCATCAATCAGCTGCCTCCTGCATGCCCCCTACTGGGGATCGAGCCCACAACCTGGGCATGTGCCCTGACTGGGAATTGAACTGTGACCTCCAACTTTATAGGTCAACGCTCAACCACTGAGCCATGCCAGTTGGGCTTATTAGTATTTTTAGAACCTCAAGCAGCCTTCAGGTTGGAGAGAGAAGGTAGGTGTTAATGGTGACAACAAAGAGAAGACCTCTGAAATGAGTAAGACTGCAAGAGACTGACAGAGCATGTGGCCGGGGCACTGGCTCACACCCACTTCTGTGCAGAGATGGCGTGGCTCCCATCCAGGCGTGACTCCAGGCTGCTAGCTCATCTACCTGCAAGGCTCACAGGGACGTCACAGCCCCAGTCAGCAAGGGGCCCAGAGGCCACACCTCCCCAGACAACATGGCTTTGATCTTTCCACCATCTAGTTTGTTATCAACCAGGTAAAAACAGCAATATGATATTCCCTCTTCACCTTAGCTTCCTGAACTAAGTTCCAAGTCACTTTTTAAACCTAAATAAGAGCAACTAGATTGACTCTTGTAATTGACATATTTGTTTCTCTTCTCTTACCCTTCTTTTCACTTTGTG
This sequence comes from Plecotus auritus, assembly GCF_963455305.1. Taxonomy (NCBI): domain Eukaryota; kingdom Metazoa; phylum Chordata; class Mammalia; order Chiroptera; family Vespertilionidae; genus Plecotus; species Plecotus auritus. The sequence goes on along the minus strand of NC_137783.1, from coordinate 25,149,284 downwards.
AAAATTCTATTTGACTGCTTGATTCTGCTTTTCTTTCTTTCTTTCTTTCTTTCTTTCTTTTTTTTTTTTTTTTTTTTTGTGAGCTAACTCAAAGCCCCTTCTTTAAAAAGAATGTGGAGACATTTTATTTAAAAGTTGGTGAGGTTAAAGATGGACTTGGGTCTTAGTTTCCTGGTTGGGGACTCCTGCTCGGGTGATGGAAAGCACTCTGAGAGTTCTTTAGCAGAATTCACATTTTCTAAATGAAAAGAGTCCGAGTAGATGCTCTTTCTGAAGGGTGTTGGAGGATTTCTCGGCCTCTTCAGTCACAGAGGGGAGACTGCTGTCCCCATAGGAGGTCCTTAGGATAGACACAGGGCAGCCTTGTTATTAAGACCTGGCAGCCCCCGCTTCTCCCTGCACTGCCCTGGAGCGGGGTGGGGGGCAGTAATCAGTGCTTGGGAAAGGCACCCCATAGGGCTGGAGAGTGGCTGAGGGATGGCCATCAGTTCTGGCTCGAACCCTCTCAGACTCTATGGGGGGCTGGGTGTAAATTAGTACCACATTTCAGGAAAGCAGTTGGCAATTTGTCTCAAGAACCTTATATATACTCCTGACCTTTTGCTCAGAAATGTTTCTTCTGGAGATTTAACTTAAAGAGCTAGTGAGTATCTTTATAGGATATACATATGGGATATAAGGAACAACGATACAATGAATGGGCTCCCCTGTACCCACCACCCAGTTTAAGAAAAAAAATGTACCATCATCTTTGGGCCCCTCAGGGAGCCCCTCCCTGCTTCCATCTCCCCCTCTTTCCCAAAGACCTCCACCCTCCTGAACCTATCATCTCCTTGCTCTTCTTTGTGGATTTATCACATCTCTATCCCCTAAACAATATGTTCACTTGTACATGTTTTTAAACAAACAAACAAAAAATATATGTGTATATACTAAGTGTACCGGTTAATAATGCGGATTTTTTTCACTAGATGGAGTTACACATATGTTGATATATATGCGATTTGATATGTATGCTATTTTGTTGTATTGACAACAAGCTTCAAAACTTCATATGTCAAGTTTTCTGAAGGTGTTAACATCATAGGTATTTTTACGCTTAAAAATGTCGAATTTCGTGCCAAAAAAAGAGCATTTGCTGAAAGTTTTAATTCACTACTTTATTTTGAAGAAAAGTGCTGCTGAAAGTTATCATATACTACGGGAAGCTTGTGGTGAACATGCTCCATCTCAAGATTCTTGTGAACGCTGGTTTAAACGCTTTAAAAGTGATGATTTCTATGTGAAAGACAAAGAACGTCCAGGGCAACCGAAAAAGTTTGAAGACCAACAATTACAAGCATTATTGGATGAAGATGCGTGTCAATCTCAAAAACAACTTACAGAAAGATTAAACATTGCTCAGCAAACAATTTCTGATCATTTACAAGCAATGGGAAAGATTTTAAAGGAAGGGAAATGGGTGCCACATCAACTGAATGAAAGACAAATGGAAAACTGAACAGTCATCAGTAAAATGTTGCCTCAACAGCACGAAAGAGGGTCTTTTTTTGCATTGAATTGTGACTGGCAATGAAAAGTAGATTTATTTTGAGAATAACAAACGCACAAAATCATGGGTTGATCCAGGTCAACCATGAACATCGACTGCAAGGCCAAATTGCTTCGGAAAGAAGACAATGCTCTGTGTTTGGTGGGATCAGGAAGGTGTGGTGCATTATGAGCTTCTAAAACCAGGTGAAACCGTTAATACTGATTGCTACCGACAACAAATAATCAATTTGAACCACGCTTTAATCGTAAAACGACCAGAATGGGCCAGAAGACACGGCAAAATAATTTTGCTTCATAATGACACACCATCCCACACTTCAAATCCAGTTGAAGACACGTTAAAAGATCTTGCCTGGGAAGTATTCACCCACCCGCTGTTTCACCAGACCTTGCTCCTTCAGATTACCACTTGTTCTGATCGATGGCACACGCACTTTCTGAGCAGCACTTCAAAATGTACGAAGAAGTGGAAAATTGGGTCTTTGAATGGTTTGCCTCAAAACAAGAGAAGTTCTATTGGGACGGTATCCACAAAGTACCTGAAAGATGGGGGAACTGTGTAGCTACTTTTGATGTTTCCCTTGAAATTATGGTATTTTCTTTGATTACAAAATCAGCCATTATTACAGTTAATAATACGAATTAACTATTAACCGGTTAATAATGCGGATTAACTATTAACTGGTTAATAATGCCGATTTTGTAATCCAAAGAAAACATGATAATTTCAAGAGAAACATCACAAGTGCTTTATTCAAAGTGATGTCCATTGCTAGCTACACATTTCCCCCATCTTTCAGGTAATTTGTGGATACCGTCCCAACAGAACTTCTCTTGTTTTGAGGCAAACCATTCAGAGACCCAATTTTCCACTTCTCCATACGTTTTGAAGTGCTGCTCAGAAAGTGCGTGTGCCATCGATCGGAACAAGTGGTAATCTGAAAGAGCAATACAACAAAATAGCATATATATCAAATTGCATATATATCAACATATGTGTAACTCTATCTATTGAAAAACATCCACATTATTAACTGGTACACCTAGTATATGTTTTTATTTTATTTTATTTTATTTTTGTTTTTATTGATTTTAGAGAGAGAGGAAGGGAGTGGGAGGGGGGAGAGAGAGAAAGAGAACCATCAATCAGCTAATAGGCTGCCTCCTGCACACCCCCTCCTGGGGATCAAGCCCCAAACCTGGGCATGTGCCTTGACCACATACCCTGATGGAGACCGCTCCATGCATGGGATGACGCTCAATCCAATGAGCCACACGGGCCAGAGCATGTTTTTGAACTTTATGTAAGAAAAATACCACCACAGGTATTCCCGCCTGACTTGTTCTTCCACTCAGCACTGTTTCCAGGGTTTATTCCTGTTGTCGCATGAAGCTGAGTTTCATTCACTTTCACTGCTTTATAGTGTTTTATTCTAGGCCTACCCCTCAATGCATCATCCAATTCCTGTTAATGGACAGCAGGGTTTCTCCAGTGTTTGGCTCTTTCCAACATTTTATAATTTGTCTCCAGGTACATGTGTGTTGAAGTGTCTCTAGGGTACAGACCCTGTAGGAGTGGAGTGGAGTGGAGTTGTTGGATCAGAGGGCAGGGATGTCACCGGATGATGCCACACTGTCTTCCACTGGGACTGATTATCAATGTATCTTCCTACCAGCTGTGTCAAAAAGAAGAAGAAGATATTGTTCACATCCCTCTTGAGTCCCTGATGCCAGGCTTTCAAGCTTTTTGCTGACCTGGAGGGTGGGAAATGATGTCTCTTTGTGGCTGTACTTGGTATTTCTCTTCTTACTGAGAGTGGGTTTCTTGGCATCTTGGCTGTTGGAATTTTCTCTTCTGAGAGAAGCCTATTTGAAGGTATTTACATTTCACTGAACCTTGGAGTCATGGCTGACTTGGGAGAGTGGGGAGTAGAGGAGGGTCCAGGAGGGATAGAGGAGCTTCTCTGAGGTCCCCGTGGAGCAGGGCGGGGCCATGGCTGCCACGGTGGAGATAGGCCAAGACAGCCCTCAGCTGGGGGCTTCCAGTTGATGCTATGCTGGGTACTTTGACAACAAAAATGTGTCTGAGTCCCACACTCAGCATCTTGAGGAGGTGGGCAGGGTGGCAGGTACCTGGGGCTGTGGTGAATTGGCAGGCATGTGACTCCAGCCAATTTTGTACTGTACATCTTTTAAATCACTTTATCTCCATAATCATTCTATGGAAATGATTGTCCCAATTTTTTAAAAATATATATTTTATTGATTTCAGAGAGAAAGGGAGAGGGAGAGATAGAAACATCAATGTTGAGAGAGAATCATTGATTAGCTGCCTCCTGCACACCGCCTACTGGGGATCGAGCCCACAACCCGGGCATATGCCCTTGACTGGAATGGAACCTGGGACCCTTCAGTCCACAGGCTGACACTCTGTCCACTGAGCCAAACCAGCCAGGGCTATTGTCCTAATTTTATAGATGAGGAAACTGAGCTACAGATAAGCAGAACCGTAAAACAAAACAGATGAGATCACAAAGGAGGGACAGGAAGCCAGAGAGGAGATGTGCATAGTCGCAGCGTTGCACTGTGACGTGCGGGGGTGGGCTTCCAGGCTTCCAGACGTCTGAAACCCCCAGCCCCGCACTCCTGCCGCCTCAAGACAGGATTCCATTCATTCATTGTGTTTATCCCGCTGACCCAGGTGCCGCCTCCGAATCCAGCTGGATACTCCTGGTCCTCCTCCTGATAATTGCCGGGGCAGGACTTCGCTGAAATATGATGGGGAGAGGATTACGGGTTTGGCTCTAGGATTTTGTGAAAACACATGGAAGTAGCGCATTAATATTAGTCAAGGACTGAATGGGCCTTTTTAAGGAGTTGAGATAAATTTTGGCAAAATCAGTTTGCCTTGAGAAGCATTCAATTTACTCCGTGGGAGTCAAAAAATTATGATTTTTCTTTCTCGTTCAGTTTATTTAAGTAGTAAAAAGTCTCGAGTCCGCATGTCCTACACGGTCGGACTCCTGAAGTTATGAGTTTGGCTGTGCAGATGGCGGGCCTGTGTTTTTCATTATGTTCCCTCCTCGTTAGGGTTTTGCTGTTAGTCTGCGTTACACGTTTCTCTTGTGTTTTTCTTGAACTTCGTGAACTCTGGCATTTCATTTCGGGTATGTACATCCACGGGGAAAGCAGCCCTCCTTTGATCTTCCGTGGGACCCCCCCATTCTGCTTAACCTAAAGAAGTAGGGAGTGGCCATTCAACGCTGAACAAACACAAAACTCAGCTGTAAAGATGGCGGGTGCTTCATCTATGTACCACATCGACTCCATGCTGGACCAATTCCACACCCAGCCGACTTTGAACAGCCTTCTTCGGAATGGAATTCCCATCTGCCGCGGGAGGCTGCGTGCACACGGTCCGGAGGCCTGAACGGGCGGGCCTCACAGAGCAATCGGTTTAGCAGGAGATCTTCAGCTGGAGAGGGCTGTCAAGCTTTGCAGTCACTGTCCATGTTGGTTCCCCATAGGGCAGTCAGGCTGTACTTTCTCGGAACTGCACAGACGCTTCCGGAAAGGCCCCCTCGCCTCCTGGTTGTGTTTGTCATAACATCTGCTCAACGCAGGGAAACAAGTGAGCTCCGGTCTTCGGACAAACGCTCCTCTGAGCCGGCGAACTCGGAGGGCAGGGAGCTGGCCTGGGCAGCACCTGGGGCCCAGACTCTGCAGCTCCCTCCACTCCCTCTTCTAATGGGTTTCAGAACTCTGCCCACCCGCCAATAGCTCTTGAAAGCCACCTACAGGTCTAACGGTGACTTCCTCTTTCTTTCTTTTGGTCCTTAAGAGGAGAAAGGAAGAACGAAACAAAATCAGGTGTCGGGCTGCCAGGATTGTCAGCTTCCTGTCGCCCTCAAGACAGTGATGGAGATTTGTTTTCCTCATGAAGGCTCCGGCGTGAATGGTGGCACTTGCTAGAGTCAGTCAGCACTAAGTGTCCTTGAATTCGCGGTGAAGCGACAATCTGACTGGACTGTGATGAGTTCCAGCTTTTAGCGATCATTTATAGGTCACCAGGCAGCTAACAACCTCAAATGAGGGACCATTATCTTTTGACAAGATGGAGCTTTCTCTGCAGCGGGTGTGGGGAGGAGTGGGGAGGGGGCTGGGAGAGGAAAGGGAGGAGTATTACCTGAAAGCCCCGCTGGATATTCTCTCTGGGAATTAGTTCATTCCCAGAGCTTTGCTGCCATACACTCAAAGGAACTGCACTGGTGGCTCCCAGTTAGGTAGCTGGAGAAAAGGAGGGAAAGGCTTCCCTCATAGCCAGGCATTTCTCTGCTCAGCAGGCATGACTGGAGTGGGGCATGATGGGAGAGTGTCCTGTGGGTCCCTGCAGGCTAACGCTCGGGTTGCACACACTAGTATGGCTGTTCTCATGTTTTTATAGCCATTATCCATTGTGATGGGTGAAGCATCTGCTCTGATCATACTGATTGTTAAATACTCCAAATAGCAACTTTGCCTGGAACAACTTGGTTCTTTTGCAGAGCCTATTTTTTTCCTTAGTAAACACCATTTAAAAAAAAATTATATATATATATATATATATATATATATATATATATATATATATACTTCAGAGAGGAAAGGAGAGTGAGAGAGACATCAATGATGAGAGAGAATCACTGATTCAGGGGTCAAGCCTGCTACCCGGGCATGTGCCCTTGACTGGAATTGAACCCAGGACCCTTCAGTCCGCAGGCTCTATCCACTAAGCCAAGCCAGCTAAAGCAACAAACACCATTTTAAATAAAACAGCCTCCCTTTGATCATTAGAGTGTACCTTGAATTATATAAAAGCTGTAGACTTTGTGTTAATTGTAAGCAAGATGACGTGATCTTGTTAGAACAACCTGCGCGGACTGTGGGAGGAGACTGCAGGGGCCCGGAGATGTGGCAGGTGTTCCGATTTAGCTCGCCCTGGGACTCAACCTTTTCATGTGTTGAACACACTTTGAATGCTAAGATTTTTGGCAGAACCTTGAAGGGAATTAAAATGTTCAAAATATGAAACAATCAGCAATAATGCCAAGACAGTCAACTGTGGTATAACACTGTCTAAATGTTTTAAAAAATCACCATTTTCATACCATTTCTTGTCCCCTCGGTTCTGTGTTGCTCCTTGAATAGAACGGTTTGCAGATCTCACCACAGTCTGGTATATGAACAGGACAATGTATTCACGTGTTTTATACCACATGCTGACTCAGATGGTGTTGGCATGGGAGCCACACTGGGTTTCAGCTGCCACTCACCACGTGACCATCTTAGCTTCTCTGGACAGCCCTCCCATTGGTGGTATTGTATTGTGGTTAAAAGCAGTTAAGAAGGAAAGAACCCAGATTGGCTGGGCTCAAATTCCAGCTCTACCATTCATTGGTAGTGTGGCCTTGAGTGAGTTACTTAACTTCTGTCTGCCTTAATTTCTTCAACTGTAAAATGGGGTTAATAATGTTACCTACCCTTACTGAGGATTAAATGAGTTACACATGCAACACTTAAAACAATGTTGTACACGGAATAAGTATTTTAAATGTTAGCTTTTGTTATTTATTATATCAGCCTCAGTGTGACCCACTGGCCAAGGTTTGGCAACACACATATAAAGGGCTTATGGCCAGGTGGTATGCCATGGCATTTCATCCCCTGAGATCCAGAGGACTAGAAACTGTCTCCTTCCCAACTCGGCCCACAGCCACACCAGACAGCTATGTGTTCAAAGTGCAATGTTTTTATTTGGGTTTATCACAGAGGTTGATAAACATGTATCCATACAAAATATCATAACAAGGATTGCAAGCATAAATAAGAATGAGTCTAACTATTCTGTTTTTATAATGCACAGTCCTTTCTGTTGATTATAAGTAAGAAGACAATTAGGTCAAGATGCAGAAATTTTAAATTCAATTTCAGCATTTTCCAAAGATCGAATTATGGAACTAAGGACACATACAAAAAAAGACGATTTCTTAAAATGGAACCAGCCACCTTGAAGAATATTTCGAAAAACATGGTAAAAGTTTTAATACTTCAGAAGATAAAAGTGTTGCTAGTTGGCCTGGCCTCCAGGACCCGCACCCCCTGGGAGCTGCCGGGCTTTGGTGAAGTAGTGTAAGCTGCTCTTGGAATGTCGTCTCAGACACAGACAAAATCGCTCTTGCTTTTGGTCCAGAAACACAGACAGAGCTCCCTCCTTGCTGATGACTCTTGAATAGAAGCTTTGGCTTTTATTATGCATTTGGCCTCACGATCTTCATTGACAAATAGTTCTGGAAAGGAAGCAAAGACAGCGTAAAATATATATATTTAAGCGAGGGGTTTCTAGGCCTTGACACTATTGACATTTAGGACCAGATGATTCCTTCTTGTTGAGGGCTGTCCTGGACATTGCTGGATGTTCGGCAGCATCCCTGGCCTGTCCCCTACCCACTAATGCCAGTAGGTAGCACACCCCAGTTGTGACAACTAAAATGTCTCCAGACATTGCTAAATGCCCTCTGGGGAGCAAAATCTCCTCCAGGTGAGAACCACTATTCAAATCAATAGGATAGGTCAAGCAAAAGAAATAACTATGAGGAGTTTTTTAAATGGTCAAGACAGATTGACCTATAACTAGAAAATAGTGTACATGTACTTACAGTGAAACTGAAAGTATCATACTGGGGGAAACAAAGACATGACATCTCAGCTGTTGTGGTTGTGTGACTATGCTCCTCAACACAAACTACTCTATTACGATTAATATGAATTGAAGTAAGAGTATCTGAATGCCTGGCAAACTGGTCTTTAATGTCCCCACCTTGTTGAAACCATTCTCAGCAATTGGGTCTTGTGTTCATATGTTGATATCTCTATCTCAGTTTGCCTCTCATAGTAGTTTACTTGTTCATATGTCTGCTTGTCCCTGGGCTATGAACTACTTGTGGGCAGAAATCATGCCTTGGTTATGTGCGTACCCCAATTCCTAGCCTATGGTAGATACTCAATAAATTCCTTGAATGGTGGAATGAAAGCACTACTTGTAGGCACACTGGCAAAATCCCCACTTGGATTTTCATTTATGACTGGGATGATCAAGGGAAAGTTATGGGGAGGTTATGTGATGTGGGTCTTAAACAATGAATAAGATGTTGATAGGTAAAACATGGGCAAAGGAACAGCACTGGCAAAGACATCCTGGCAGGTAAGAGCAATACTTGTGTGTGTGTGTGTGAGTGTGTTGTAGGGGGGGGAGGCGGTGTTATCTAGTTTGGGTGGAGTTCAGGGTTTGTGTAGACCTACAAGGGTCCCAGATTTGGGGATCTGTGAGTGCTGAAGGCAGGTAGATCAGTTAGAAATGCTGGCTATAGTCCAGCCATACATTGATAAAGGCCCGAGAGATTTATCCTAGAATTCCTGACACCAAAATTATTTTCAGGCCATAAAGTTTTGCCTGGAATTTGTGAAACTCTAAGAATGCAATTCTAACCACAGGACACATTACTTTAAATTTTCCAAAGGCTGAACGGTTGTGAGACCACAACTCCTAAGTAAGTCATTCTTCTGAAGAGCATCCAAGGCAAGTAAGTACCAAGTTAGATGACCAACCACAGTTCACACACACACACACACATACACACACACACACACACACACACACACACACATGGCCAGGACAAGGAGCAGGGACGCGCACCGGTAAGGAGTACAGGAGCACAGCCACGAAGAGCAGCAGGATCAGCAGGAACAGCAGGCCGATGATGACCCACTTAAATCGGCGCCACACGATGAACTTCATGGTCTTACATGGGTTGGTGAACCAGAGGAAGGAGGTTTCTGGTCGGCTGCATTGCAAAGAAATGGTTTACCTACCCAACTCAGGAGGGACAGATATTTTACTGCAGGGCATACACCATTTAAAAATATATTAATAACACTTATAAAGTCAAGAAAAGATATTATTCCCTTTAGTTGGCAAAGAAAGATTCTTGAACCTTTTATAACTTCCTAAGATGTTGAAGGCACCCTGGACTTTGGTTTCAATGGAAAGGAGAGTGATCAAAATAAAGCTAGATCACCAGCCTTTCTACCCCAACCGCCACTATTAAATACAGAATTAGAAGGACAAGAGCTAATCCAGTCTATTAAGCCAATTGGAAGGGGGGCTTTCAGTCTGCAGGTGTTTAGGGACGAGAGGACACCGAGAACAAAGAGGGCTCTCACTTTGGTGGGTCCAGCTTGGGGTTCATGTTGGGTTCATCCCTTCCCTTCCCGGCTGGCCTCTCATCGGCCTCCTTCTCATTAAGGATTTCCAACGTCATCTCCACTTTCCCCTTCAGTAAAGCAGAACAGGTTAAACACATGACATCATGCTTCACAAATATTTTCACTTCAGCCCAAGGAGTATTCCCCGAGCAACAATTTTTATTCTTGTAAAACAATCCCAAGATTGCCTTAGATTTTCCTCAGGAGATTTCATCACATTTCCTCTTCCATGTGTTTCTGAACTGGCTCCTTGTGGGAACCCGAGAGGACAAATTGCTTCCCCTCCTCCCTACTCCCTGCCTGTCGCTCTCTGTATCCCCATCATTCTTTCTCACATCCATCTCCTTGCCTCTGCACACACCTTCCTTTGTAACTCTACTTGGACACAGATTAACCTGAGTGCTGCTAATAACAATGTCTGATATTTATGGAGCATTAACTGTAGGCTCCAGGCAGCCCGCATGCTTCAGGCTTACCAGGGACCACCCACAGCCCAGAGCTGTGCATACTTAGTGGGTCCTCAGTGTATGTTAACTGAATCAACGAATGAGTGAGTGAATGAATGAATGCTGTCTCTCTGGGCCCTGCTCACCCCTTCCTTATGGATAATCTCGTTGCAATCCTATAAAGCAGGTACTGTTGCTGTCCTCAAGTGCACATGAGGAAAACAGGCTGACAGAGGTCTAGAAACTTGCCCACTTGGACAGCCAGGCTTAACGAAGGTTGTAACAATCTAAGTCAACAGCAATTTAAGAACCTCGATCCCGAGATTCGTTTAGGTGGTGGAGCACTGATGCCTCCTATGCTGATGAGCCAGACAAAGCAGGGTGTCTGACTATGGCAAGGTGCTCCATCTCTCCAAGCCTGTGCTTTGAACCTATAAAAAGGGGATGATGTCTAGTTGATGGGGTTGTTAGCAGAACTAAGTGAGATTATGTGCAAAGTCATCTCTAAGTGGCAGACAGCAGCTAAGTGACTTCCTGGGCCAGCGTGGGGGGAGCGATGGACTGCAAAGGGCACAAGGAAACTTTTGAGGTTAATGGGAATATTCTCGATCTTGATTACAGTGGTTTCATGAGTGTATGCAGCTGTCAAAACTCATCAAAGTACACTCTGGATGGGTGCATTTTATTTATGTAAATTATACCTCAAAGCTGTTTTAAGAAACAAGATTATGAATGTAACGCCTTTAGCATGTTGACTGCTTCATAATTAGTGATGTGAAATCTTAACTATTATTAATACATAAGGAATTAGGTAGTCTTTTGTGCCAGAGCATAGTGACCTGCACTCTTTTTTGTTTTTAAGTTTGTTGATTTTTAGAGAGAGAAGAAGTAGAGGGAGAGAGAGAGAGAAACATTGATGTGAGAGGGTAACATTGATCGTCTGCCTCCTGCATGCCCCCTGCTGGGGATAAAGCCCACATTCTGGGCATGTGCCCTTGACCTGAATTTGAATCAGCCACCTTCTGGTGCACGAAACAACATCCAACCAGCTGAGCCACACTGGCCAAGGTGACCTGCACTCTCGCTTCTATGTCAGAATATATCTAGAGTTCTCCAAACTTGCTTGTAAGTTAAGGCCTTCTTGCTCAATGAATGTCAGCATCTCCACTTCTTTCATCTTTTTTTTTTTTTTTTAAATTTATGAAAACAGCTCAAATGTGAAGTTCCCTTTTCTGTACTGAACTGCACTAATAGCTAAGCATAAATTAGCCTTCTTGGTGAAGGAGGGTCCCACAGCAGTGCAACCACTCTGGCTCTCAGTTTTTTGACAATTCCTATCCCTCCACCTTCCACTCAACCCCAAACATCTGCTCATGGACACCTTCTCTTGTGATCCCAGGTACAAGCCATTCTCATAACCTAAAGTCCCACCAATTTAACTCTTCCTTATCTTATCTAGAGTAAATCTGTTGAGGAAGAGCAAAACCTAAATGATAAAAGGCGGGAACGACCCCCCCCCCCCCCCCCCCCCGGGCCAGGAAATGCTCCTACCGCCATCACCCGGGAGCCCTCTTTGTCTGCGTAGCACGGCCACCAGCCTCGCATGGACTTCTGCTCGAAGAGGGAGGCGGTTTTCACTTTAAGGGGGTCCATGGCTTTGAGGTCCGGAATCATGTCCAAATGGCACTTCTCGGATGATTTTGCTGGAATGATGGTGCGATGCAAATCAAGTTCCAGGAAACCTAGCCAGGGAAACAGTGAATTCCAATAAGCTTTGTGTGGATCAGCTGTCCTTTACACGGGAGCAGAATGCCCCTGCAGGAGAGGCAGACAGTGGTCTTGAACAGGTAATGAGTGCGTTAGAGAAAGGAACCCTGGTTGACATAGAAAATTCTTTCCAGATAGAATGGAAAGTGGCAGGAGATATACCTGCCCACCACTCGCATCTCACAGAGGACTAGATGTTTTATTTCTCAAAGACAGGAGCATAAACAGTTTGTCTACAAGCTCAAAATAGTGAAACGTCTATAGACAAAACTCCCATGAACCTGGATCTCAAAGTTGCTCATATTTGTTCTGAACGGCCCTGAACACCGTCACGTGGCTTTGGGAAAAGACGCCTGGTACTTAGAACATGGGACGCTCTATGGAACAGTCCCGTTCAAGTCTCCCAGGGTAAACCTCAGAAACAGGAGCTTGAGGAGGAACAAAACAGCTCAACAGAAAATGCTCACCAGGAGCTAGGAAGCCCACCAGGCTGCCTGGAGAAGTGCATTTTCTCTTCTGTGATGTGAGGCATTAACTCTTTAGTAGTGCTTTAACAGACTGTCTTTGGGGTTTGGGGCCTCCCGTGAGAAAATGGATGTGTTATGGACTACTGGGACAAGAGCTGGCCTTCAACAGTGGCAGCAAAGAGCAAGAGGGCGATTGGGGCAGATTCTCTCCAAACCGCAAGCTAAGTAACAGCCCTTCATCTTAGAATGAAGCCACAGTCCACAATTCACTCAGCTTTTCTTGAGCTCATCCCTGCTTATTTCTCCACTCTTCTTTGGGTGATAACTATAGTCATTTATCCATTAGCCATTTTAAAATATACTCATTCTCTTTACTTGTTGTCAGACTATTTTGTTGAAATTCCAAAGGAAAACTCTTCACTATTCTGAAATTTCTGGCCCATATGCTTTATTGAGTTAACATTTTTGCATATAAACATATGCAAACATATAAGTTTGTTCAGCTCTTATAAAGCACCATGTCAAAGCCACTGCTCTCCATGCTGTGAGGGGTAAAGGGATGAACAAGTCACAGCCATTGGCCACTGTGGGCTTTCCCTTTACCAGGAGAGGCTCTGGGAGCAGGGGCATGAGTTAGGAGCTGCCATAACAGTCGGTTATGAAAAAATGAGGTCTGAATGGCAAGTGGCAGAGATCCTGGAAATAAGAAATAGATGTGCATGATGAAGCAGATTATTTTGTTAGCACCACGTGGGGGGAAAGGGTGGACCCACAGAGGACTCCGGGTGCTTTTGCTTGGGGACTGGGACAATGGAGGGGCTGTGAACAGCAAAAGAAGCTCATGAGGAGAGCAGGTATGAGGCCAGGGAAGAAAGGCTGAGTTAGATTTTAGTTGAGGATCAGTTGGAGGTGCTGGCCAAACATCAAGGTGAACGTTTCTGGTGGGAATTGGGGCTAATCATCATAATAGTATATATATACATACATATACATATACATATATATATATATATATATACATATACATATATATATATGCTGTATATATATATATGACACATAACATGCGTAAGTTTAAGGAGTATGGTGTGTTAATTTGGTACATTTACACAGTGCAATGTGATTTGTCAGAACAGTTTCTTATTACCACGTGTCAGGCACTGTGGCGGTCAGGCTTAGGAGTCAGACCTTGCTGAAAGGTAACAGTGGGAAAACCACTGATGGGCCCTAGGGAAGAGCCAAAGACCCCAGGGAAGGCAAGGGCCTGTATTTATTTTTAATTTAATTTTAAAATGTTTTTATTGAGAGAAAGAAACAGATGTGAGAAACATCCTGACAGGGAATCGAACTGGCGACCTTTCGGTGCACAAGACGACGCTCAACCAACTGAGCCACACGGGCCATGGCCAAAGGCATGCATTGAAAGAGTGGGAGGAAGAAATAGAGCCGGCCAATGAGACAGACCTGGGAGAGAGATATCGGAAGAGCACTGTGCTACTTGGGTGGTGGTGGGGGGGATGAGTGCCAAGAAATAGACAAGCCCAGGATGTGTGGATGTACTTAACAGGGTACCTTTAGCCCCAGAGGAGGCTGAACCTGGGGGAAAGAATAATGGCTGGGCATTAGGGACCTCAGTGATGTTTGAGAGCAGCCTGGAGGAGGAGATGCTGAGGAGAGAGAGAGAGTGGATGGTTTGGAAGTAAAGCAGGCAGGGGTGTGGCACCCTTTTGTGAAAACAGGATTTGAGTCTTAACAGCAAGACAGAAGCTGGTACAAGAGCCTCCACGGGGCCTTTGAGCCCACAGAAAGGGGTGGTATTCACTGTGCCCCCTGCTCAGAGGACCCGAGACAGCAGATGAGGAGGCCACAGTGCCCAGAGGACATTCAGGCCGTGAGTGAGCCCCACCCCCACTTCCCCGCAGCACTGGAGATTTAAACACTTGATTCCAAGCTTTAATTCATTTCACGAATTCCAGGCACAATTTCTTAGAGAAAAATATCCAAATGGAAGCCCTACCCAAGTAGTCATCCAGAGAAAACTTGTCATTATCCCAAATCTGGATGATCAGTCTGGGTGGCACCCGAAATTCGGTTTGGTCGATACTCCAGAAATGCTCCTAAAATGACAAGAGAAACAGACAAACCAAATTACACCGATGAGTGGATTGTGAAACCCTCCCCTTGGAAATTCCAGTACCAAGGCATTGGGGCCTTCTCTTTCCTTTGCACCCCCAACCTGGAACCCTCTCCCCTCAGCCCTAGCCCTCCACCCACGCGTAAGGAGGACATGTGGGCTCCCCAGGACAACTCAGGCCACCAGCCGGGTGATAAAAAGGATGTTCCAGGCAGCTCCCAAACAGAAGGCTCCCTGCCATGTCCCCATCTGTGTGACTTCCTGGAGTTTGGGGAGTGTTCTCCCCCCCACCCCACCTTATCCCACCCCACCCCCGAAGACCACTGAGGCTTGCTTAGATTATCCTCCAAAGCCAGGAGGTTCTAGGCCAGCCACAGTATCCCCTACTGGGGTGTTACTTCTGCTCAGCCACCTTCACACACCCACAGATCTTCCTCCCACCCCCCACGGATGTCTGAGCACACTCATTTCACTGGGGCACAGATTTTGCTCTTTTATTGCCGCAGATTTAAAATGTCCTGGCATTTTGGGCTTTTGAAAAATATTGCTGGGTTTTACATGCAGTGGTCAACTAAGACCCCCAGATCCCTCATACTAGTCAGGGGGAGGGAGGACTGGGTAGGGTTTCCAAGTTCTCACCGCTGGTCCCTGCCTCTGCCTGGGCACTATGAGCCCCAAATAGTCACACCTCCACAGCCTAATTACACCTGAGCGCCTCTGGCCCCAGGAGAAAGGGAAGTCCCCCCAGTGCTTCGGGAATTTGAAGGAAGATTGTTGAGTTGCTTCTTGTTTTTCAAGTGAGATTCCAAAAATGTGCCCCTTTGGAGGGCCCAGCAGGCCTGGCTCTGAGGGGCTTGGAAGTCCACTCTGCTGTTGTCCGGCCCCACCTGACTGTCCCGTGTGGGCTCACGCTCCCAATACCACCAGGGCACGGGAGGTCCAGGTCCAGATTCGGGTAAATAGGAAAGGTAACTTAACTAAAGGCCCACCTGACCCACACCCTCTCCTCCCCCATGTCAGTCAGCATGATTCGACATCAGGTTGAGCCCAGTGTCTCTAGAAAGTGCCCTTTGAAAGCATTCATCTCACCTGGCACCGAAAAGTGCTCCCTACAGCATCAGCACTGAGTAGGGCCACATGGGACAGAGGCAGGTTTATGTCAATCAGATGTGGGGAGAGAAGGTGACCAGAAGAGCTAGGGAAAGTCTATAGAATGTGGGGGTAGAGGTGGGATGGAGGACCTATATGAGACATCTGTTATTATTGCCTGCCCAGGTTTTAGGCCCAGGTGTTGAGATGAAAGCACCCAGATTTTTCTTGGAGAGTCCCTTCCTCCCATACATGCGATTTGGGGAGAACTGACTCCACCCTTTACTCCAGAGCCAGGCCAGTCAGAGCACTGCATCCCAGGCAGCACTGGTTGGTGCAGGAACTGCACATGACTCCTAACAGGCAGAGTGAGGTCCAATTCCAGAAGTCTGGTTGGCACCATCGGGGGTTTGTCCTCTTTCTGCTGAGTTGCTGAGAGGGCAGGATGTGAGCCGGGCCTCCACCAGGGAGTGAGGCCCACAGAAGAAGGCTGAGCAGAGCGGTGGAGAAGTGAGAGCAATTTCTAAAGATTCCAGTTCAACCTGGGACCCGGGCATTCCTTAAACCAGCCAGCCCTGGACTTCCCAGTAATGTGAACCAACAAATCACTTTTTGGATATAAGCTGGTTTGAGTTGAGCTCTGTAACTGCAAGTCTTACAAAGTAAGACCACCAGGGCCCTGAACCATCATGAAAATGCCTCTGAAGAAGGGACATTTCACATAATTGAATATTTTGCCTCTGTTTGGTTAATTAGTCAAACAGTTCTGCTTATCACGGGAAGAAGTTGGTTTCCCTGTGGCATAAACATACACTTGGGTTGTTGTATATATTGATACAAGACCCCCATGTCTACCCTTCACCAGATCCTTCCCCTGGCCACCAACAGGAAGGGAAAGGAAAGTTGTATTCCATATACGTCTAACTACACAAATAGCTGTCGTAGCTGTGTGACGCCTAACTACACAAATAGCTGTCGTGGCTGTGTGACGCTGGGCAAGTATCTACCCCGCTGTGAGTCTCAGAGTTGCCATCTGTACCAAGAGGGAACTCAGCTCACGACTGCCAAGGTGCTGAGCGGCTCCAACATTCTCTGAGTGTCTGTGTTAAGGAGGACCCAAGACATCCACTTCCCGCTGGCATATTTCAGAGCTCACTTTTTTAGCCACGATACACAGTTGTTCAGCTGGGAGGTAGTCAAATGGGAAAACAAATCTCCAGTTAAAATTCCCTTCACCATCCAAGGACCTGTAATGGACATCTGTTTTCTGTTTGTTTTCTTCATTGCCAGGAATCCAGCTGAAAAGCAGAGGCAAACAGGCTTAGCTTCGTGTGATTGACAGGTAATCTAGCCGCAAAATTGTGCAGTGATTAGGGGAGTGAAGGGCAGGAGAATTAATGCACTTTTCTTGGGCAGCTTCCAGTTATCTATGGAGCTGGGGGCTGATTTATGAAGGGGAGGCACTCTGTTGCATCCAACACAGGTTGTAGCCAAATAAAATACAATTCCTCTAAAACCAAAGCAGGAAACCCTTTAGACTTCAGTTAACAGGGATAAGGTGAAATTTTCTGGAAAATATCAACAACTTAGCTTCTATTTTGGGAACATTGGAGCTTGCTGGCTATGATTTTAGTCTTCATAACTATAAATCATCACTGTCTGTCATCAATGCTGATAGGGCTCAATGAATATGAGTTAGTTCTAAATCTCAGCATTTCCTTTTCCATATTTTACGTAAGCAAACAAAACAGACATGACTTCCAGCTTCCTTTTTTATTATTCTTAGATCCACTCTGATCATATTACTGAGTCTAGCAAGGAAGATATGCTATTTCCATACTCATACCTATGAAAATTCATTTCCATCAGCAATTTAACATCTCAACTTGTGACATTCCCTTGACTTGTGCCTGGCACATAGCAGACACTAATTAAATAATTCCTGTTGAAGGAATAAGTGAATGAACACGCCTAGGAAGAAGTTGCTGTCACCTCTGCCTGCTACTGGAAAAACTCCTGGTTCGGAAGCAGGGGTAACACTGGATTTTAGGCTGGTAACATGGTTGAATGCATGGTTCTCAACACTGAATGCACATTAGAATTGCATCGGAATCAACTGGGGAGCTTTTAACATCACTGATGCCTGGACCTCACGGACAGAGATTCTTGGTAGGAGGTAGGCCTGGCTGTGAACTTGCGCTGCCACTGGTTCTGAGCTTCATCTCCCACTGGTAAATGAGGTTGGTGATGTGCGCTCCCTTCACATGGTCAACAAGAGGACAGATCACTACTTGGAAGGGCCAGAACGGGAAGGGGGAAATCCTTAACTCATGTTTACAATCATCTACTGTGAACCAGGTAATTAGCATGCCTTATTTCACTCTTCCCAATTGTATATCTATCTCCATTTCGCAAATGAGGAAACTGAGGTTCAGAGAGGCTATCTAACTTACACAAGCTCACACAGCCAGTAACAGACAGAATTAAGTATAATTCCCAGTCTGTCTGAATCCAAAGTCCAGGCTTGTTACTGTGCCTCAAAAGACCATGGAGATTAGAAAGTGCTAATATCAGGTCCTATTAATAGTAGTGGTATTAACATCAACCAACTACAATAGTTTTACTTTTTACTGGTCAATTAATTGACTAGATAATTTAGCTGAAAAATTCCTGTTGACAAGTTAAAAAATTCCTTTTGACTATTGACTTTTAAGCTTTTAACTAATTCACTGAAGAGAGTCCACACTCTCTGGCTAGGACCTCAGTGGCTTCACATCTTGATACAAGACCCCCAAAGCGTCACCATCATCTTCCCCCAGGCCGCTCATCCCCCTTTTTTAGTGAATCTTTCACATTTAATTTTACTTATGAATCTTTTCATATTTTATTTTTAAAACAAGTTAACTACCTTAAGTTTATGTATTTGTGTATACATATATATAACTTTGTATGTAATATCCATATGTGGGTAGTACTACGTATGTTATTTAAGCATTATTTAACTTTTCACATATAGCATTTAGATTTTAATTGCAAATATGAATAGTACTTTAGATTGTGCTTCATTTTTTGATTACAAGAGTTTTAGTCCAGTATTACTTGAATTTGTTTTCCTGACTTGAAAAAATGTAATGCTTATGATAGTCAAATAAATTTGCAAATATGTAACTAGCTGGAATTAGTTTTCCTGGGGGAATGCTAATAAGAATCAGAAATGAGAAAGAATAATGAATCTGATAAAACACTCCCTGTTTACAGCAAACTTAAATGACAGTAATTATGTTTTTAACAAAGTTTTGATTGAAGGCCACTTGGGATCACAAGTAAAACTTGGTTCTCACTTTATGAATATAGTCATTTCACACGTATTATCTTTTTACATATCAAGGATCCTAACTTAGGCTATGTGTAATACTAATAATACTAGCTAACACCCACATAGTAAGTATATTGGTTAATTTTATGTGTCAATGTGACTAGCTATGGGGTGCCCAGATGAAACATTATTTGAGGTGTTTCTCAATGAGATTAGAATTTGAATCAGTGGACTCAGTGAAGTAGATTGCCTTCCCCAACGTGGATGGCCATTGTAAGGCAAAGGAAGGAGGAATTCACCCCCTTTTCTGCTTTACTAATTGATCTGGGATATCTCATTTTATCTTCTCCTGACCTGCAGATGGCAGACTGTGGGACTTCTGGTCTCCATGATTGTGTGAGCCAATTCCTCATATCCACTCTCTCTCTCTCTTTCTCTATCCTCTTGCGCCCCACCCCCTTACTTGTCCTATTTCTCTGGAGAACCCTGACTAATACACATAATGTTTACTATCTGCCAGGCACGATCCTAAATGCTTGTAGTAACTCAATCTTCTGAATATCCCCAAAGCAATAGGTACCTTCATTATCTCCATTTTACACATAAGGAACAGTGAGTTTACTAACTTGTCCAGCTAGTAGGGAGAGTACCAGGATTTCAACCCAGTCAATTTGACTCCAGAGTCTAGCGGCCTCTTAATCACTATGCCATCCTATACTCAACATCCACGATCAAGGCACAACACGGAACTAACATCCACATGAACTGCTCGGAATTGATTATGCAAGTACCAGAATAATGAACAATAATGCCTCCTCACAGGCTGGAGGCAGGCACTTCGTAAAGGTTGGGGAATCAACAATTGTAAAAAATTCTGCTAATGTTCCCTCTTTTCCATGGACATTAGCTACTGGTAATAAATATACAGGAAGTGAAACCTCCGAACCTTTCCTTGTTTCTAAAGACACTTATTCAAGGTATCAAGAAGAAATAAAAATGAACTGCATGACTAAGATGTCTCAGAAATAACAAATGTGCTTAATAAACTCAACAAAACCCACTTCTAAAAAAGAGAAATGGAGAAATAGGCATCAGTTCCTATAGTCATTAATGCCTCTGCTTGTAAACAAGATTCATACAGGTTTTCTTCTCCTTCTGCTCTCTCTGCCTTTGTCTCCCTGGACTTTCCTAAGTAGACTACATTAAAGAGATAACATACTTTCAGGTAACCAAGAATCCTACACCTCAACAGTGAAAACTAAGGAAGGAGAGAGTGTGTTTGTCAAAGGTGCTCGCATGCTAACCTTACCCTTTGACATAGATGTCGCTCATCTCCTCTCCTGTGATGCTTTTCTCGTCCAAGATAACATCCTTGGTGTTCCAGATGATCACACGTAGGTAGAATCTAAAAAGGAGCACATTTTGAAGGTGCTTTTTTCCTCTGGTCCTGCCCTAAGACACTAGGCCAAGGTAGCAGGGTCTCAAGATCACTTACTTCTTGGCTTTCCGGGGTGTGATGTTGAAAGGAGGGCCTGGTGGGCCCAAACTCTTGGGGAAAACATCCACCCACATCTGCAGTTTTCCCTAAGCCATTCAAAAAGGAAAAGGGAAATAAAGTTACTTATAGGTGGCAGAGAATACGGTTTTCACTCATGTTTCCTAGGTGAAACTCTGTCTTTGGGCCTGCTAATTTATTAGTCCACATAAAGCAAAATAAATAGATAAATAAATAAGAGTTGAAGAGCAAATCCAGATGAATTTTATACCTTCAATGTCATTTAGGCCACCCGCTCCCTACTCTCTACACCTGTATCAGAGTCTGAGCCTTCCTGGTTAATAAAATGAGGGACTTCTCATGACTAACAGCACCCCCAATGCACACATACATGCACACAAACACACTCACTCACAAATACAATCACACACATACACACCCCCTCCCTTACAGCCACTTCAAGTTGGGCCCTTCACTCTCAGAACTGTTCTCAAGCTGTCACTCTATTCACCACCACACTGTCTACTGAATGTCAGTCTCAGTTTTGTGACACCCAAGGGTGTCTCCATTTAACTCAAGATAGAAAATAAAAATAATGTAAAGTGGTATTTAATTTTGTGAAAGAAAGACTTACAACGTAGTGCTTCCAAAGCAGAGACTCAAACGATGACAAGACCATGACTGTTCCCCCAGGTGGAGGACTCCCTGACATTGGCTCATAGCACCCACAGCCAGGAGGATGACTGGCAGGTGTGCCACCATCTCCGTGAGGCCCTACTCAGGCCTTTGACAGCCACAGACAGGCCCATCCATCTGACTGGAGTGTTCTTCCAAACAGACGAGGAATGCCATTAGCAAACTATATCGACCATGTGAACCAATTTAAATTCCCCAAACTGCTTTTGGAAGTTCTGTAGACTCTGCCTTCATGACAAAAACAGACTGGCCTTTAAGAAGGTTGCCAAGGAAACCACTAGATTGGCTTCCTGGTGCATTGTGAGCAAAACGAATTAACTGGAGCTCTTGAAAAAGGATATATTTTACTGTGATCCTGACTCTCTTCTAACGAATCTCTTGGGCTCAAGGTTCTACAGTCCATCAAGCCCACTGCAGAACATTAGGCATCCAGGTGTCTCCTAAGACCCAGCCGCAGTCCGTCCAAGGTGGGGCAAACCTATCCTTTCCGCATTTGGAAGTAGAAGGGACTACATTATAGCCCAAAAGCTCAGAGGTCTCTGACTGCATTATTCTTACACATGGGAAGGTACCACAGGAAGAGCGCAGACTCAAAGAGACTCAGAGAGAGAAACAGAAAAGAGACAAAGAGAGGCCTTGGTCCAATTTTGTTCTGAGTCATAGTCACTCTCCTGGCTGGATTTAGTGAATTGATTCTTACAATAAATTCCCCTTTGGGATGAAGCTAATCTGAGTTTCATTTCTATTTCTTGTGTTTCTAAAAATATCCAAAAGAGACAAGTCCGTGTCAACACTGCCACTACATCTGGGGTTTGAATGGTGGGTCCTGGAAGGTAGGGAGCCCCTTACCTGGGAGATGTGGGGCTGGAAGGTGCTATGCAGAGTCCTTGTTTCCACATGCTCAGGGACCAGCCCCTGAGTCCTGAGGATGTGAAGGGCGAGGCGCTCGTCAGGGGCCCCGAGGTGCTGGTGCAGGATTTTGTTGGCTTCTGGAATGGAAAGCGGCATTGAAGCAGGGATGGGCATCAGGGAACCATTCAGCCAGATGGCCTGAGGGGCTTTCAGTGCGTCATCCCAGACTTTGCAAAATGGTCAGGCAGTGCCCGTGTGCAAACTTCGACTTGAGAAGGAATCGTTGATAGAAATAGCGCCTGACCAGGGACCCTGCCCCATCCAGGCTCACACCTGACTTGAAGGCTGCAGTAGCAAAGGGACCAGACACATGAGAATGTGTGAGGCAGCCCTTGTGTATTTTGTGGCCGAGGCTCGCTGCCAGACTGTTTCCCAGACTCCCTTGTAGTTAACCGTGGCCATGTGACCAGCCTAAACTAGAATGTAATGCAGGTGGAAGGGACATGTGTGTCACTTCTAGAAGTGGCACGTAAAACCCTCTTGTGCAGAATCGTATATGTGCCTTTCTCTTCTGGATACAGAAGAAATCAGCAACCTTGACACCTGGGCTGAAGAACGGCTGGGCTGTAAGGTGGGAGGGCCTGCGTCCATGCAGCACTACGTGGAAGAAGGCCACCGACCTGTAGGAACAGCTGCTTTGAATTTATGAGGAATACACTTTTATTGTGTGAAGCTACTGAAAGTTGTAAATTTAACTGTCCCAGCTGCTAGCATCACTGTGGCATTTAAAACACACAGCTCCCAAATTCTTCAACACTCCTCCTGTATCTTCTCTGAGTCTGGAGACTTATTTGACCACTAAAGAAAGGATGCTGTGTGACTTCGGAGGCTAGGCGCAAAAGGCCCCGTGGCTTCTGCCTGGTCCTGCTACGGCACTCACTCTGGGGGATGCCATCCACCATGGAAGGAACATGGGGACCCAGGGTTGCCCTATTGGATAAGCCTGAGTAGGTACTCTGAGAAGGTGCCCCAGCTGAGCTCCTGGTCAAGAATCAGCATCAACTGCCGGCTCTGCGAGTGGGCCACCTGGACAATCACCTCGGTTGAGCCTTTGGATGACTGCAGCCCCAGCTGACACCTGCCAGCAGCAGCTGATGAGCAACTAAAGTGAGAACTGCCTGCATGAGCCCTTCATGGATCCCTAACCCACAAAACTGCGCAAAACAAAATGGTTGTTTTCAGCTGCTAAGTTTTGGGGTAATTTGTTATGTAACAATAGTAACTGGAACAGTCCTCATGACTGACAGCTTTTGGGGGGTTACTTCTCGATTGTTTGGGGGTACTCTTCTCCACAGGGCCGTGTTGCTTGCCAGTTCACTCCCGACCCCTTTTGCAAGTTCTCGTGTTAACAGCAGCATCAAGATTTCTTCAACATCCAATCATCCCTAAAATTGACTAAGTCTTCTTCTTCAAAGGGAAAAATAAAGTACAGTTTCTTTCAATGTCAGGAATAAACAGCTGGGGATCCAGAAGCGCGTTCATTCCCAGGTGTCTTTGCTCAGCTGTTTTTGGTTATCTCATGAAACCTCAAGGCCAGCCCCACTGCCACCCCCTCTGGGAAGCCCTCCTTCCCTACACAATACTGAATCATACCGTAGCTCTTATGCTCTATTAAATTAAGCTTATTGTCATCATGCAGAGAGCTGTTTATGTGTCAGGACAGACTGTATTAGAAATTACTGCTTGGGAAAGAGCAAGACCCGAAGCTCAGACGTGAACCAGATGTGAACTCAGCAGATTCTCTGAACCAACCCCATGCATCCCGGAGCCTTCTCAGAGAAGGGCTGGAAGAATGATGGCATAAACTGGGAAGAAAAATTCTTGCTTTACCATCTGAGCACTCTGCATTACATGGAAATTAGTCAATTACTAGAGTTTTGTGTAAAAGATCGAATGGCTATGACCTAAAAAGGTCAAGTGGAACATAAGACAGACAAGAAAATGTGTCCACTTTGACACCTGACATGACAGCAAAACTCTACTATAATGGGGCTTTTGTTAGAGCGTCGTGTGTGGAGTCCCCTGTGGTACAATTAGGGTACTGCTCTGCCGGAAACCCTCCCCAAAGCAAACCAGCAATAGAAAGAGGTTGTTATACTTTGTAACCAGCTTACGGTGCTTACCAAATTCACCCAAACTGTAGTCTCGTCCTCCATATCTGATTCTACTTCCATCTTCGGAAAGGACGGGTGGTGGGAATCCTTTGAATCTGGCTACATTTTTAAGCAGCTGTGTTGGTCTCAATTGATCTCGCCAGGTATTCACTCCAGAGCTGTGAATAACATCCCACCCCCGAGTTACTGAGGGCACATGGTTCTTCTTGGATTCACCCCACACACATACTTACAGGTGCCCATGTAACAAGGGAGCCAGGAACGTGTTCTACACTTTGGCTTTGCCTAGAAATCTGTTTCAAAGACCTAAAATCCTCAGTTATTTTGGGCTCAGCCAATTGATCTCTTTCTCCCCTCAATTTCCTCCTCTGTAAAAAATGAGTTTGACTGAGACCGCCATAATTATAATAGGCAAACTCATAAACTAGAAATCACGAGCTGTATCTCATTGGAAACTGTAGAAAAGCACTGGGGAAAGAGGGACATCACAAAATTGATCAATGCGGGGAGGAAGGGTCAGGGAATCCTTGTTTTCAAAGGGCAGGGAATTCTTGCCATCAAACATTGCCTGCTCTCAGTGCCTGGCATCAAGGAGGGGGGTTCAAAGAACGGGAGCAAGGGGACCAGTTCCTGAGTACTGCTCCCTATGCCATCCCCACAAAGCAGGCTCTACTCCAGGGGCCAGCGTTTTACATCCACTCCAATGTGAATGGCGCCCCCTGGAGTTGGGTAATGATATGGCCCTGGTTCTCCCTAAAATAATCCTATCGTGAAAAACAGTATGTGTCTGACTCAAAGGAGCCGTGGCTCCCGGAAGACAAGCGCTGCGGTAGAGAGCCAAGGCTTCCCGGGGTTAATGTTTAGATGGAGCAAACGGTCTACTGGTACATTTATGGCCAAAGCAACTTACACACAGTACTGCTCCGGGATGCCGCAGTGGGACCCAAACCGGGAAAGGAACCGGTTTTCCAGATCAATGATGGTTTCTCCCACTTTTTCATCACGGGTAAAGGTGTCATAATCATAGACAGAGATTTTCAGATCTTTTTCTTGAGGTAGGTAGCAGCTCAGTTCATACATCCTAAATAAACAAATGCAAGGTTAGCCTCCCCATGATCCCATGCGGTCCTCTCACAAGGCTCTGCGCAGAGAACCCCAGGCAGGGCTGTGACTGCCCCGACTAGGAAAACCAGGTGGGGGGTACGGGGTAGGGGTACTCGGTAAGTAGTACATATTCCTAATAAGAACAAGAGATTATACACTTGCTCAGGAGAAGATCATGGGCTTTAAATCGTGTGCCTAAGTTTAAGTTCAAATCCCAGCTCTGCTGCTTACTAGCTGGGACCCCAGGCTGATTACTTAACCTCTCTGTGCTCAGTTTTCTCATCTGTAAGATGGTGATAGTAATACCCAACATCACGGTCAAGTGAAGAAATGCTTAGAAAGCATTTGGCATGAGTGCATTGCTCCAAATGCAACAGTTATAATAAGAATTCTTCATTATAATAGTATGAACATTATTATCACGTGCCTATTCACTGGGAACCCCAGGCATCTGCCCAGCTGGGAGATTAGTAGGGCACAAGCACCCTGATGTACAGCCCCGAGCTGTGTCTCTGCTCCATTCCCTCTTCTGCCTGAGCAGAGACCACTGCCCCATGGAGCATCCTGACTCGCCCCACAGGGCCCCTCGGGGCAGGGGGGGGGGGCAGTGAGAATGCAATTTGCCAACGCAGCGTGATATGCAGAGCGCCAAGAAGGCTCCCACTCTCCTCCCAGGCCCTCTGATGCACCACCAGTCCTTACAGGCCTTTCTAGAGCATCCATATTAAAATGCAAACACTTCTGAGATAAAGGTAAATAACCAAACAGCACTTCCTGTGGGAGGGGAGTAATGTGTAGGTTCTGAGAGCGAGATAAACTGAACAGCATAAGCTCCAGAAGGGCAGGGTTTGGTTCGGTATTTGCCCCATTCACAGAGGAACGGGTCCCATAGTGGGTGCTCAATAAATGGCAGAAAACTGTGGGAGGCCTCTCCCATCCCCGCCCGCCCTCTGTGTCTCCTCCCTTCTCCTTGCTCTCTGGTGTGTGGACTGGTTCCTGCCCAAAGAGCCAGGAATGTTCATGAATCCATATAAGTAGAGGGTGTGTGCCAATGGGGTTCTGGAGAAAAGCCACCAGGGTGTCTCCTGGATAAATCCCAGACTTCTTTAGACCTCGGCAGCCAGGCAAGGGCCTACAGGGGGCAGCAGCCACACAAGAAAAGGAGCTTGGATCACGACCACCCAGGATGCCCTGTAGCCACGAGTGCCCCATAGCAACACAGTTCCAATATTGGATTCCAAGGGATGGGCAAATAAGATGAGAACCCCTTCTGATGCACACTAAAGGCTCTGACGAGTCCCGCAGCTATCCTTTTCAACCCAAGTGTCTTGGTTTGATGAAGAAGTACTTTTTTCTTGGAACACATGAATTAAGATTTTATGGAAGACACTGACATTCCATTGCATATGAGCTGGCCATGACGTGGTCAGAATATGCTGAATGATGACTGAGGACAGGCATTTTGTCTCTTCCTGAATTCCTCTCCCAGAGTCCCTGAGAGTCTTGCTGAGAAGAAAGCTACTCTCTAAGACAGGCCAGGGACCACAGCCACCTGAGGGGCTGCAGAGCGGCGTCTCCTTGGCCCCACCTGGCTGGACGGGGGCAGAGGGGAGGGGGGTCTGCACACACGCCAGACAGGGATTGGCCGAGCAGAGCCCGACAGCATCACTTCCTCCCTGGGTGGCTCCGAGCAAGACTTTTCCTGCCGCTTAATTAAGCTTGTGTTTGGCTCCTCTGAGACAAGCGATTCAGACAGGGCCGCCTTTCTTCCTTAAAAGCTGGCTTCCTCCGCTTCCCTGTCTCCCTCACATGGAGCCCTCCTTCCTGCCCTGCGTGCCTTTTCCTGTCTAGACCTCAGGGCTGGATCAGGGGGAGAAAAGGAAAACGATCATATTGCCGAGCCAGAGGATTACTTCCACTCCTTGGCCCGGCACGTGGCCTCGGGCTGTGCAGCACAGAGGGTGTGCGCGTGTGTGTGCCCGGGCGCCGAGTGAGTGTGAGGTCCCCTATGCATGGGTGTGATGGGGTGTGAGCGAGAGGACAATGGTGTGTGTGAACCTGAGAAGCTTTGAGTGACAAAGACTTTCTTGTGTGTGTGTGTGTACACGCGCTCGCACGCACGTGTACAGGAGAGAGAGAAAGAATGCCAAAGGTCACAAACCAACCAACATGGATAGAAATGATGATAAAGCTAGAAATGAACAGGTAGGCCACACGTCAACCTAGTCTCCCACTTGGCAAGGTTCTTGGGAAATGACCCTGTTTACACAAACGTTTTGTACAAAAAGAGCATTTTTCTGTAAGTGGTGGCTCTGCCATGAGTATGAAGCATTACCAGGAGTGTTGGGACAATCTGGGGCTTGGAGTCAGGAATTTCTACCTAAATCTTGACCCCATCATGGAGTAGGCCTGCCCACAGAGCTCTGGGTTTCTCCTTCATCGGTACAGCGGACCGCTGGTCCCTGCCCTGACACGGAGATGAGAATCAGATGGCGGCGGCCACAGAGAGCGCCGTGTGGACACGGTGCCGATGCTGCGGTCAGGTGGCCTGGGTTTGATTCCCGCCTCTGCCTCTTAGCAGCTGGCACTTTAGGCCCTGATTTCCTCTGCGCCTTCGTTTCCTCTGTGTAAAATGGGGTAAACGGCGCCTGAGGGCTGTTCAGTTTTTGAGATGTCTTGTATAAAACAGCTCAGCATAGCGCCTGCACACAGGAAAAGCTTAGCTAATAATAGCTATTGTTAAAAGTGCACGCAATTTATAACTGCAAAGTGCCAGTCCTAGTCAGAGGTCATATGGGTTTGTCTTACCCTTGAGGAGTTCTGATGAGAGCCATGGCACCGCCCAGAAACAAGTCTAAGTGGCCACAATGACGGAAATAACGCTATTTCAAGAATCTTTGGGAACTGAAGACAGAGCGGGCAGGACATTTTGACCCCATCACTTTCTGCCCCCTCCTCAGTCTTGATAACAGCCAATAGTATGTATATTCGCTGGATCATAATGGAACTTGAACGTCCCAGAAAACAGAGCCCAGGCTGGATTCAGGGAGGGAGAACCACATTGTCAGTGCAGGTAAGTCACCAGTCACCCTGCCTACCCTTCTTGTCTAGAACCCACAGACATAGCAGCCTCCCAGGCCTTGGGCCACCCCTGCCCCCACCCTCGCCCCCAGGTCTCAGAGCAAATCTCTCCCAGAAGAGCCCTTCTCATGACTGGGTTATTTTCTTCATGACACTTTTTACTCCCGTGAAAGTCTTTTACTTGTGCATTTTCATATTTATTGTCTGCTCTAAAGACTGGAATTTTTATAAGTTTATTGTTGAAAATATTACAGATGTCCCCCTTTTCCCCCCCAGTGACACCCTCCACTCGGCCACGGCCCCCTCCCCAGGCCTTCCCCGCACTATTGTTTGAATATTTGTCCTGTTCATGGCCGCAGGTTCAGAGCCTAGAACAGACTTTGGCACAGGTATCATTCTTCATTTGCGTGCCAGGAAGAAATGAAGGACTGGGAAATGTTTAGACGGGCACCTTACCTGCCGAAAACCGGGTTGAGGGTGTTGGGTATGTAGTGGTCCCGATCTTCGATTACTTTTTTGCCCAGCGATATTTTTATATAAGGGTCACACTGTGAGGACAAAACAGATGGCAGGTTATGTCACCGTGGGGTGCCAGTCACTTTCTGGGACAGATGCAGGTGGGCCTCCTTAGCCACTGCCAAAGGCCGTGGCCCTGCGCCCCTCAGACAAGGTCTGAGCAATGTTTCCCCACATGGCACACGGCCAGCCGCCTTCAGAGCAGGCGTGTGGGGGCCAAGGCGGTGGCAGGGAAGAGTGATAGAGCAGATCTCCTCTGAGGTCACATCTGTAACGTGAGGATGAACCAGAGCAGACGGATCCAAGCCCCTCAAGCTCTTAGGTAAATGCCCCTCTTGAATGCATTGTTTGGATGGAGTATCTTTCCCCCAATGAGATAACAGAAGCCCCAAAAGAAAGAACATGACAATTACTGTGGTTGATGACTGTAATTATCTTGCTACAGCAGAAGGCCCCACACCCAAACTCTTACCAGGCCATTGTTGTCCTGGGGCTGTAGCTCTAAGCCTCGAACAATGTAAATCCGAACCGTGCATTCCTGTGGGACGCTGTCAGGTAATTCCCGAAACTGCCTGGGAGGGGGCGGAACACTGGGGTCATCCGGCAGCGGGTAGATTCTAAAGGAGCCCTAGAGAGAGACACGCAGGTGGACTCACAGGGCCCGGGTGACCTGGGCAGAGGGCACCTGGGCAGTGCCCTCCCGCCCCATTCCCCTTCCTCCTCCCCCCCCACCTGCCCCTGCCACACTCCAGGAAAGCTGCAGGGGTGTGGGAGTGGGTGAGAAAGGCTGCCTTTTGTGAAAAAGACAACATGTATTGAAATTTGCATTCTTCTGGTAGGGAAAGTAAAATAATGATAAAGTAATTATTTAATAGGTTACAGGGAGAAGGGAAGGGCAGAAGCAGGGAGACCGGGTAAAAGTTGGAGGTAGTTTGGACCAGTATAATGGCAAAGAAGGTGGTAAGAAGTGAGCCTCTGCACATATTTGCAAGAAGGAATAAGGAAATTATTTTAAACCCCAACTAAAGCACTAGAGTACTTTCCCTTTTTCTTGGGTCACCCCGTAAACCCTCTCCCACTCCAAGGCGAACTCCTGTTCATCCCTCAGGTCTCAGCTGAAAGGTGTTCCCTCTTCCAGGAAACCTCCCTGACTGCCCAGGGCCTGGTGTGTCTCCTGCATGCTCTCATCTAACTCCGCACTCACTCCTGCCTCAGTACTGACTTCTGGGTTATAATTGTGTATTTATTGTCTATATTCTTCACTGTTATACTCTCCAGGACCTAGCACAAGGTGAAGTGTTCCCTGATTGCTCCTGGCAATTGCAATCCTAGGTACTTACTCAAGAGAAATAAAAACAAGTCCACTTGGTACAAGAATGCCCATAGCAGCCTCATCACCAGGTTTCTCAATTTGGATAAACAAATCATGGCCATCCACACAAGGTGTATAGCAGTGGCACAAAGAATGTTTTTTGAATGAGTGAGCCATCAGGCCTGCTTAAGAGACCATACTGTATATTTTATCCTGAAACCAGCTTAAGCACAAGAGAAAACACTAAAGTTGGATTCAGAACACATGGATTCCAGTTCCAGCTACACTCAGTCAGCCAAGCAGCATGAAGTTAGCACCTAATATGTGCCATGTACTGGGGACCCAAAAATAACCTCAAGAAACCCAGTGTGGCACAGGGATGCTATATAGGTTTGACTCTCATGCCATCTCTGATTGCTCGGTGGGATGCTGTAATGAGGACTTTGAGACCACGTGCAGGGTTCAGTGCTCTGGTCGACTGGCAATGTCTGCTACTGGAAAGGACTGGGAAACTACAGCACAGTTGCCAAGGATTTGCCAACAGCGCTCGGAGGGAGGAGCAGTCATGAAAGCAGATACTTACAAGTGAAAGGTGCTTTAATAGGGGCAGGAAGGAGCCCAGGCCTGTGGAAGCCTGGAGCAGCAGTGAATCACTTTGCCAGGAGCAATCAGGGAACACTTCACAAAGAATGGGACATTTGAGCTGGCTTAAAAGAATGAGTAGGAGTTTGTCAGACCACAAAGAGGGAAGGGAGGGCATCGAGGGAAGGAAGGGAGCCTGGCCCAAGGCTCCGAGTTGTGAAAGGACAAGGTGTGTTTGGGGCTTGGGAGAGGTCCTCACCGTATGGGGGAGACAAGTGGCTAAGTCCCTTGTGAAATGCTGGCCCCACCTTGGAAAGGAGTTGAGACTTGATCAGGTAGAAAACCAAATGCTATCTCTAAGTAGTCAAGAAGCATGATCAGGTTTGGTCGTTCGGGGAAATGGGCTGGAGTGGGACGAGAAAGGTGGCAAGGACAATCAGTTGGGGAGTTGCCACATCGGCCCTGCTGAAAACCTGGGAGGGGTGGTGGGCATGGGGAGGGGGCACTCGATCTTGGAGAGGCTGAATCTATAGGATTCCAGTCTGCTTGGCATGAGGAGGAAGAGAGAGACTGAGAATGGCTTTGAGTGTTCTGTTCCTGGTCCCCATTGCCCTTTCCTAGTTAGCGCCTTCTAGCATCTTTCAGATGTCAGAGGACATGACCCTATCTGGAGGCGGGTTGTCCTTTATCCTAGGCCTATAAAGAAAATAGAGATGGATTTTAAACAGGACAAACACACATTGTACTCACCTTAAACTCTCCTACCACAGAAGGGTCTTCATTCTCGTCTGATTTGCCTCGATACAGCTTGAAAGTGTTTGAGAAGTCTGTCAGGCCCTCAAATTCTGCTACATCCTCTAGTTCACAATCATATATCTGAAAACCATCAACAGAGCCTTAACTTATCATTAAAATACAGGTGGAGTATAAAACAATAAAAGAAGACTGATGATACCAAATGGGCATGAGGATGGAGATGGAGCAACGGGAAGTCTCAGATTCCTGGCAGGACTGTAGAAAGACGCAATCACTTTGGGAAAAGGTCTGCCAGTTCTTATGGGGTTAAACAGCCACCCATTCTATAATGCAGAAATTGCAATCCTAGGTACTTATTCAAGAGAAATAAAAACAAGTCCACATGGTACAAGAATGCCCATAGCAGCCTCATCATCAGGCTTCTCAATTTGGATAAACAAATCATGGCCATCCACACAAGGATAAAAAAGGACAAACTAACTGCACACACACAGCATGATGGATCCCAAAGCTACTATGTTGGGCTAAAGAAGCCACACACAAAATCCATACTGTATGCAACCATTTACATAAACATCAATCTATGGTGATGAAATCAGATCTGTTGTCCCTGGGAGTGAGAAAAGGTTGTGGGGAATTGACTGAAAGGGGTACAAAGGAGTTTTCCATGATGATGGGAATGTTCTTTGCCTTGTTTTGGCGGTGGTTTACACAAGAGTATACAATGACCAAAACTCACGGAATGGATTACTTTGTGTGTAATTTATACCTTGACAAAAAAAAAAAAAAAAAAAAAAAAAAAAACTAGAAGAGGAGGAGGAGGAGGAGGAGAAGGGACGAGGAAGAGGAAAGAAAGAAGGGGAGGAGGGAAGAAAAGAATGAAGGAAGGAAAAGGGATAGACCGTGGGACTGATCGATCAAACCTGTCTGATCATTTTTCTAAATTACTGGTTCTTTACATGCCAGTATTTCTTAAGCTGCAATGAGCTGTTATGACAATAACATGAAAAAATGTGGGTTTTTCCACTTTGATGGGGAAATACATCATTTCTCATTTTAGAGTTTCTTCTCCTATGTATTGTTCTGAAAATTTTCCCATTTGCTTCTACTTGAGTGTATTACAGTCTGAAAAATTGAGTGAAGAATTGGAAAACCCAAACATTACCAGAAAAATCATGGATAGTCAGACCTGCCTAGCTTAAGAGCTTGTCTTCTTTCCCCTGGACACACGTGCCCATGGTTGTGATTGTATGCTGCATACGTGTAACAGAGTCAACTTATTAGCTAGTGAAGCTGATGACTGTGTGCAGGACTGAATGAAGCATGTTGACATTTCATGCGGTTCATGTGACTGTGACTTTTAGGTCCCCGTGGGTCAAAGCGGACAATTGTTGACCTAATTAGTGTGGAACCAACCCATTCCCAACCCTCTGCCAGATGCCCCAAAGTGGCAGTCACGTAAACAGATCAACAGGTGTCCTTAAGCCCCTGGAATCGTGGTCAAGCCAAAAGCCATTGCAAGAGGGCTCAATAGGAGGCCAGAGGTGCTCGTGCCGCTCCCGGTCAGCACGCACCTTTGGACCTTTCTGTCTTCTGCTTAGCTATGCCTGTGGCCAATTTCAGTGACTGTTGTTCCCCACCCACAGCAGCATAGGCCCAGATACCTTGAGTTTGGAATAGCCTTTCTGAATATATTGTCCACATTTTTCATGTTCCCCTGTGGAAGCATAAAATTTACTCCACCAGTCAACGATTTCTTCCTCCTAAAGAAATACATATCAAGATGGAAAAATCTTTAGGGATGACCAAGATTTCTAATCAATGCAGGAAAACTCATATGTAATAGGCAATAGAAATAGGTACTTCTGAAGCCAAAACAGGCAAGATTATATGACTTTTGTTTACATGTACAATAGATAAAGCATTCACGACTCTTCTAGAAGCTGGAGGTGAAATGATCCTTGGCCAATAAAATGTGTTTGGCCTTACTGACCACAGCTATACCAGATGATTTTCTTACATCCTATAGATGCAATCAATTCATTTGTCTGCTTTTACTTTTTTACCCTCTTGACTTGATAGTTGCATATACAGATAATAGATTAAAAGAAAGCCTTCAAAATAGGTTTTCTACTATTTTATTTCCTTAGCCCTGTTAGCTGGCAATGCCTTGTAAAACAAAGCTCACTAATCTAAGAGTTGGAAAAACTGGTTCTAATTCATGTTCCATCCTTTACATTATAAGCCATATCCTTATGTTATAAGCCATACCAGCTTGAGCACACCCTTTAATGTCTCTGAGCATCAGTTTCTTCATCCACTGACTGGGATAATAACACTACCTGTCTCCATCTTCAGAGGTAAACAAAATCATTATTTTTGTAAATAAGATCATTAGAAGAAAGAGCTTTGCAAGTGATAAAATGAGAAACCAAAGTAGGAAAGTGCTATGGTTCATTTAGACCAGGGGCTCCCAGCCTATCCTTGGAGATTCTGACTTGATCAGCCTGGGAGAGACCTGGGCACCCAGTATGCTTCGCTAGGTCCCCAGGCAACTCCAATGCACACCCATGTGGAGGGCTTCTGGTTTAGCTGGGTGGTTCTTAATTGGGCAGAAGAAATAGCACATCAGAGTCATTTGTGGAACATTTTCAAACTGCCAAAGGCTATAGTTTATAGAAGCTGCTCTATTCCCACTCAGATTTATAACAAACAGATCCTCATCATGCCCACCAATTGCTTATTTTAATCTACCTATGAAAGAGCAGTGATGTCCTAAATACAGTGTCACCTGCAGCATAGTTTCCTACGCAGTCTTGGGGGAAGGAAGAAGGAACACTCGAGAAAAGCTACTTTTTATCTGTGTATAGTATATGTATGTACACACACACACACACACACACACACACACACAAACACACACACACACACAGAGTTATTTCCCCGTTAGGGGTCAGTAATCTATCCTGGATTTTTTAAAAATTTCTTTATATATCAGCTATCAGCAGAAAATATAGGAATCTTAAATCTAGTACAGTATATACAACAGTTACCTTTTCTGTCAGCTGCTCATCACATGTATGGGCAGGAAGAGGGCAGACCACACAACAGGTCACACAGATATGAGACCCCATGAGCATTGGGTTGAAGAAAAAGAGAGAAGGAAAAATTATTCTCATGCATGCTTTCTATCATCAACATTCTGATGGACCATTTAAATTATTCAAGATGATCCTAATTCAACAGATCTTACTGTTGTTGTTTTTTCTGAAAATGTGCAAAGCGTTATAAACAGTGTTAAAATGAAAGGCTCAGAGGGACCCACCACATCCCATGGTTACAATTGACCTCATTGTTGGCAGCACAGTGGTCACACAGGAGGGGCCCTGAAGCTGCTCATCTTCCTGTCCCAAACCTCCATTCCATCAGCCCCGAAGGTATACCCCAAACTTAGCCTAATTCTTATCCCTTCAAACACTCTTTCCCAAGGCATTCATGTCTAGCAGGACCCCAATATCATCCTGTGGGCCCTTTTTCTTGGTTTTTCCCTGCGCCTGTATTATAGCTCCAAATACATATTCACCCATCAAAATTGCTCTAAATGTCAAATTTCTCATTGGCTCAATCCTTCCTTTTGAGTTTCTGCATGGAGAGCCCAACCCTGATCTCGGAGCACATCCAGGAGATGAGAGAACAGGGAGCTAGGATGTTGGGGCTTCAGTTTTCTCTTGGCACCTGCTGCAACTTGCCCTTGGGGGCAGTTTGAAGGATTCTTACCCAGACCCCCTCTCTGAAACCCTAACTTCAAGTTCATCTCCAATGTGAGGAGAGAGAAGCCCCTCCCAGCAGGCGCTCCCTGCCGCTGCTGCGTGGGTGGCCACAGGGCTTCTTCCAGCTGACTTTGTTCAGCACACAGAATTGCCAAGAGAGGCAGAGAGGCATGATAGACAGAGGTAACACTTCTTTCTATTAGATTCAAACCAAAGCGGGATTAAAGGTTAAATTGTCACAGCCGAATTGAGATTTTGGAGAGAGAGATTTTTATGCCAAAAGTGCTTTCACTTTCTGAACGGTTCGTGAATTCAGATTTTTAGAGTTTGTTTATTCACTTCTATTTTTTGCTTCTCAAAATCATTTCAAAGAAGAGAACAGTTCATGACTGAAAAGGCATTATTCAAAACAAGCTGCTGATTTTAAAATGTAGGATTAATGTGGGAGAATTTATTCATGCCGCTTGCTCATCAATTCATATGGAAAAGAAACTGAAGCAAACCACTTGCTTTATCACATCCAAACAGAAGATTCTCCCCTTCGGCTTAGAACAATTGCATTTGCTTAAAGATTGCCTTTCACTCCAAAATCTACTAATAGAAAGAATCCAAAAGGAGAATTCAGGTCTTTAGACGGAGCCCCCGCAGCCCCAGGCAGCCTCATGCGTTTTCTTATCATACATACATGCACTGTCGTTGGAGAAACCATTTTGCCGAGTGCTGTTGACATACTGCTTAAGTACTGGAATTGGAAGGCAATTGTTGAAATGCCATGTAGCAACATCCATGTTATCTGGCTAGCACTTACCAATTTGCCCTGAAGACTTACTTCTCACTTTTCTTGTGATAGTGCTAAGCCCATTGGTTAAGAGCTCCTACCATAAATCACAGGTTTGGGTCTCTGTGAGGCCGAGACTGCCACCCAGAGCCACAGCCCCCAGCTCCCATCAAGGGCACAGTTAGTTTTGACCCACCCCCTCGATTGACCCATATAAAAGGCTTGAATAGGGTTAGTGGTAGTAGATGTTACATTACACACTCATCGCATGTACATGTACTCATGCCTATCATGCATGCATGTATATTACATGTATGCATGTACAAGGTTACATGTACATGTCATGGAGGACATCAGCAAGCTTATTACTGGCTCTTCCAAAGCTCAACTTTACTCATCTGATTGCATAGATTTGCACGGCCTTCCCTTACGAACTGGTAGAGGCAGTTTTTTAGAGGAGATTCCAACCAGTCTTTCTTATCAACACAGTGTACCTCAGCTGGGTGTTAGGAAAGCAAGCTGATCAAAGGCACTTATAACACAGTGGGATATTACCCACCGATGACTGCTGCTACCATCCCCAATGGCTAGGTTGCCATTTAAAAGCTATGATGTAAACTGAACTTTCGCCCTAACCGGATTGGCTCTGTGGATAGAGCGTGTCGGTCTGCGGACTGAAAGGTCTCAGGTTCGATTCCGGTCAAGGGCATGTGCCTTGGTTGCAGGCTCGTCCCCAGTAGGGGGTGTGCAGGAGGCAGCTGATCGATGTTTCTCTCTCATTGATGTTTCTGACGCTCTATCCCTCTCCCTTCCTCTCTGTAAAAAATCAACAAAATATATTAAAAAAACAAAACTGAACTTTCACAGTGTGTTGCTACAGTAACCCAGTCATCTGTTAACTATTTTTAAGAAACGAATGAGAATAGTGGCACAGATTGGCTTTATTCTTCTTCTTGACCCTCCCACCCCCATACCTAGGCCTACTGAGTACATAGTGGGCACAAATAAGAACTGATTGACAATGGGAGGTAAAAAGGCTGGAGGCAGATTATAGAGCAGGACCCTAAACTCCTTTTTTCCAGAGTGTTGTAAAAATGTTCATAAAGGATCTTAAGTGTATCATACTTAACTTCTCCCTAGACTACTACTGTTTTATGGGGAATGTTTGGGGTAGTTTACAAAGGGAACCCAATAGTTTTGCAGATTTGATACTGTCATCTGCGATGGTGGAGGAATCTCAGGGAATAGAACCTAACACACTGCTACACAGTGCTGGCTGTGGAGACCACATTTAACACGGTCCAATTGGTGAGTTTAATGCTGTGGGAAGGAAGTGGACTTTTTTTAAGGCACTGTTTATGGACATAACACATTAAAATGCAATCATGTGCATTTTTTGGCCAGTTTGCACATTAAAACATGCTGTGAAAGCCCATCCTAAATGCCAACAGAAACAGGGAGATATTTGATGTTTTCTTTTTTGTGGGCCCAGACCTTCCACCGCTCCCCCCTGCCCCCTTCTCATACAATTGGCTGAATGGTTTTAAAATAGGATCCTGAGTGAGCACTTCCATCAATTTCTTGACTTCAAAACCACAGTGAATATAAGAATCGGGGATATCCCATACACTGACAAATAGGGCCATTAAAAATTCATGACCCTTCTGCTTCATGTAGGGAAAAAATCGGTGTGCTACATGCATCCATCTTCCCAATGTGGTAATGCTATAAACTTGCACTTGAAATTTCTTTTGCTAGCAAATGATATCCCTCAGACTGCCCACACCAATGGTTCTCGGACCTGCCTGCAAATTTGAATTATTTGGGGAGATTTTAAAATATACTGATGTCTTGCCCAGCTGGTGTAGATCAGTGGTTGAGCATCAACCTATGAGGTCACAGTTCGATTCCATTCAGGGCACATGCCCGGGTTGTGGCGTCAATCCCCAGTAGGGGGTGTGTAGGAGGCAGCTGATCGATGATTCTTTCTCATCATTGATGTTTCTGTCTCTCTCTCCTTTTCCCTTCCTCTCTGAAATCAATAAAAATATTTTTAAAATACAATAAAATAAAATATACTGATGTCTAGGTTCCTCTTGGAGGGTATTTTAAGTATCTGGGGTGACTGAGGGTAGAGGACATTAATCCACACAGCATCACCATAACTTTTGATGAGTGCAAGATTCAGATTCTTTGCGTTGGAAAGTTGATGGTTATTATTTTAATTGCATTGAGTGCTTGTTTGACTAAATTCACCAATGCTTAGATACCTGGAAGATAAAACTGACGTTATCCAATGGCCATTTCTGAAGCCTACCTTCGAAGCCAGTAATGGTTTGGTGTCTTCTATTTCAATAATGACGTCCCGGCAGGGTGGGGTAGACATAAAGGAGGCTGCAAGACAATTTCATAATCTAAGATGCTTACAAAAATACAGTGGTGAGTCTACTTCAAGTTCAAGTTTAACAGCCAGAGTGGATGGTAGAGTTTCCTCCTGGATGAGACTATTGAATGGAGAGGAGCACACTCCAATGTAGAAAATAACCCAACAATTCAACACTTTTCCCAAAATATGATAAGATTTTAGACATTTTCAGGGGACTATATGGCCCGCTTTTTTTTTTTTTTTTTTTTTGCCTTGGACAGTTAGCCCAGTGCCTATACACAGCAAGTGCTCAAAAAAGAATTATGTCAGTACACGTCTTTCTTTAGAGGATGCAGAAGTCGGGGGGAGGGTTGGGGAAACCTACATCTAAGGGAGCCTCCTTTTCGTGGAATCTGTTCTAAGACACAGAAAAGCTAAGCAGGGTGAAGAGTTGCAGTCAGTCCTGGTTTTTGTAATATAAGCATAGGGAAGCGGCACACGCCCTGACGTTATGTAATTTCCAGACTATTTGTGGCTCTGGATTTGGGGGTTACAGCAAGGACTCAGGGGCAGCCCCCGGGCTCACTAGGTTCGTTCAGCTAAAGGTGTGCCAAAGCCTCAGCCTAGGGTGAGGGTGAGGGTGAGGGTGAGGGTGAGGGTGAGGGTGAGGGTGAAGGTGAAGATGAGGGTGAGGGTGAGGGTGAGGGTGAGGGTGAGGGTGAGGGTGAGGGTGAGGGTGAGGGTGAGGGTGAGAGGTAAGTTTACCCTTTATGGAAGAAGCATCAAGCAGTCAGACATTCAACAGAAGACCAGAACCCACACAGAGCCAACTCTGCCAAGCCAAAAGAACTCTCTGCATAATCCAATGGGCAACTGACAGATAGGACATAAAGGAGTGGAGGGAAGACACATTTTTTAGGTACCTACCATGTGCCAGGCAGTGGGCTAAGCTCTTTACATATAGGATCTCATTTAATCCCTCAACAATACTGTAAAATATGTACTATTGTCCCCATTATAAAGATTAAAAAACAAACCCAGTCTAAGAGAAAGCAAACCACTTGCTTTAGGCTAAACATTAGTGGTAAGTGGAAATAAGTCATCTAGGTCTGTCTGACCCCAAAAGTTTGTGTTTTAAGCATCATACCAGAGCCCAGAGCAAACAATAAATGTCAGAGAAATGATCAGGGCGACACTGGGGTGGCAGGGCAGACTGGCATTTATTGGGTATCCAGGGCACACCAGTTGCTATGCTAGATCATTGTGTATCCATGTGGCACCCCCAGACCTATCAGCAGTCTCTACTCTTCCAAAGTCACTCCCCACAACCTGGACAACTGCAACAGCATAGAATGTGACAGCTAGATGGGTAGCCACGTGGGAACACAACTGTATACAAATTCCTTCTTATAGTGTTAGTTCTCCACTTTCCCATCCGCAAGTAAACAAAATCTCAGGAATGGGAGGAAAAAGTTATTCTATGTGCTTCCAACATTAGGCCAACCAAGTACTTCCTCAACTCTTACCCTAGCATTATTGATTTTAAGGAAGTACCAGGTGAATCTAAAATAATAGATTCCAGTCTTGGGAACTTTATGCTCCCCATATTCCTTAAGGATTTTCCTCTTTGGGGCTCTTTGAAGCACTGACCACAATTTATATTCATCACATAGAATCACTACCAGGCCCAGCCTACCCCTGAGCAACAGACACAAATAGATCCACTCAAGTGGCTTGGGCCAGAGCAAGTATGCAGCATTTGTAACGATTTCTTATATTTGCATCAGAGAACTTTCTTTCATGGAAGCAGTTGGAAAAACGCGAGGGAGATGGTTTCTCTCCATTGAGTAACCTCAGATAAAACAATGCCTACAGTTCCTTTAATCCTTTTTGTTATAAAAATGTTGCTATTTTAGGCACTGTCAATTCAGCACAAAGCGCTTTGCCTGGGAAATTTATGGATAAACACATGGAGGGTTCTGCTCCAGTGTGACTGTGGGTTTTATTCTTTCCTCCTCTCTGAATCAGGGATGCAGGATGCTCAGGCCCACAGAGCAGATGAGTTTCAGAGGCTCTGTAATGTCCATACCAAACCTTATGGAAGATTAAATAGAGCTGGTTAGTGGCCCAGCTGCTGAAACAGAAGACATCCGCTTCAGGCCTGAGGCTCCCAGTGACCAGCTGAATGAGTGCCAGTTCTCTGTGGGCTCTAATCTCCTGAGGCCAGGAGCCCTGGGAGTTCGTTCACTGAGGCAACCCGGTCCCCAGGCCCAACACAGTCCCTGGCACAATGGCAAGGTAAAAACAAGTCTTTATTGAATGGACAAGAGCAAAATGCTATTCATTAACTATTTATTATGGAACTCTGAGGTAAGTACCATGCCCACTCTATCACTTACTTATTAGTTATGTAATAAGGTAAGTCATTTTGACCTAAGGTAAGTCATTTAAACTCAGCAGGTGTTATTTTTTTCTTGATGGATAACAACGAATAATACCCTTCAAAGTACATCTCAACAATGCTGGGATGCATTAATGAGGTGGGACAACATGTCAAAAGCAATTAAAAAAAAATCCCCTGCAAGTGTGCACACGAGGCATAGAGAGGAGGGCCTTGTCTTTTGCCATCAAAATACTGACCACACCAGGCCCAGCCAGCATGGATCAGTGGTTGAGCGTTGACCTATGAACCAGCTGGTTGCGGCTTGATTCCCAGCCTGGGTTATAGGCTCGATCTCTAGTGTGGGGCATGCAGGAGGCAGCCGATCGATGATTCTCTCTCATCATTGATGTTCCTATCTCTCTCCCTCTTCCTTCCTCTCTGAAATCAATAAAAATATATATTTTTTACAAATATTCATCACACCAGACTGCAATCACCCATTTCCTTGTCTATCTTCCCTGCTGGACTAGATAAAAAGTTCACGCAGCACTCAACATTTCTGACAAAGAAGTCTTCTGTTCATTCCAGAGCAGCATGCCTCTGAAGGT
Organism: Plecotus auritus; assembly: GCF_963455305.1. NCBI lineage: Eukaryota > Metazoa > Chordata > Mammalia > Chiroptera > Vespertilionidae > Plecotus > Plecotus auritus. Next base: position 25,107,738 of record NC_137783.1, on the reverse strand, counting down.
GACAGCTTGAGCACTGGGTCCCCCCAAAACGAGGCCAGGATTCACGTCTAGCTCTGCCACATACTAACTATATTATCTTGGGAAAGTTACACAGCTCACTCTAACTCAAACTGTTTCCTCATCTGCAAATCTGGACAATGAATACTTTCCTCGAGCAGGTTTGCAAAGATTAAGTCAGATCATGCATGAAAAGTCCCATGTGCTATTTATAGACTTCATTATACCTTTGAGCTGTGGCACGATATCTTCCTTCCCTGCATACGGGTCACAGCGAAAGCGGTCCAGGTGGTTGATGGTGCACTGGCCGACAATGGGCTTCCGTCCAAATTGCCTGTGATCAATGACCTTGATCACCAGCGGAGGCATGTACAGTTCCTCTTTGGGCAAGAACTGGGGGTCACAGAGGTAAGCGTCACTTCTCTCTACAAGACCTGACAAGAGCAGCTTTGCCAACAAACACCTCCCAAAGGACCAACCCAGGATCTTTTTGTCCGTTTGGCACAGCCCAGGGGACTCACAGTTAAGTAGCTCAGTAACTGACACGTGAGGCAAGCAGCACACGCTTGAAGGCATGAACTCTGAGCCAGACCACCTGGGACGGGCAGAATCCTGGCTCTGCCACTAGGAGCCGCATGACCTCAGGGAACTTTCTCTGTCCCAATTATCTTCTCAATAACAGTAGGGTTTTGAGTTAATACATGTGAAGTGCCCAGAATAGTACCTTAGTACCTGGCTCTGCTCTGTGACAGGATGTGGAGTTAGCATTTAGTTGGAATTTAAAAATGCTCACACTAAAACGGAACCTTCAAGGGAAATAACTGTGGCTTGGGAATCTTTTAGCCCTGGAAGTTCAGTGCCAAAATGGGATGCTCATTTTTCCTCGACGCCTCTCGGTTCCTCCATGTGGAATCTGGAGGCCTTGGTGACGCTGTCTGATTGGGGAATCATTGCTGGTCTCAGGTGAATTTCCACCTCTCAGCTCGCAGAGGGATGGAAGAAGCTGGGGTCAACTGAGTAGCTTCCCTCACCTTTGCCGCCCAGGGCTAGATTCCAGACTAGAACTTGGGGTGGCGGGTAGGGCGGGGCTGGGGAGTGGACACGGATGGTTGGAGTGGCCTGGCAGCGAACACTTCGGGATTCTGGCTTGGAGCACCCAGGTGGTTCTCCATCTACACCATTGTCGGGGAAGACCATGGGCTTTGGTGTTGGAGGGACCTAAGTTCAAACTCTAGCCACCCACTTGCTAGCTGTGTAAGTCACCTAACCTCTCAGTTTCCCCCAAAGTGAGCGTAAGAGGAGGAAAATGCCTGCTCTCTACAGGATTAGTTCTAGACTGCTGCTGTAGTCCTGCCACTCACTGCGGGACGTGGGTAAGACATTTCCCCTCTCTCGGCCTCAGCCTCCTCATCTATAAAAGGGGAATTTAATCCACAGGACCCTAGAGTTCCAGAGCAGGTGTGTTGGAGACACCAAATGACTGGGCTGGGGAAAGGAACGGGAAGGTTCTGGACCTTCTACCCCATCAAATTGAAGTGCTTTTATTTTTATCTCTTTTTATATAGTAGAGTGAAACAGAACGATTCTTCTCTTTTAGAAAGTTAAGGATTGTGGAAAGACTGAGTGACCTCATCTTCTTCCAAACTAGTTTGTGTCTACGATGGAGGACTGTGAACCAGAGCTGATGCTATCACATTTCTAATAACCAGAGGGTAACTCTGACTCAACAAAGTAGATGTCATTGCAGGGGTGCCTGGAGGTGGGGCCCAGGCCCAGGCTGTTAGGATGTGGCCCCATTACCCCATGTGGGTTCCTCCATGACTGCTCTTCCCCAGTCAGCCAGTCCCTATGTGGAGGGTTCTGGTCCCTGTGCACCTGCAGGGCCACAAGGGAGGGTTAACTTTCTGCCCTCAGGGCATTGAGCAAGGGCTTGTCACAGTGGAATAGATGGAAAGTTTACTGGAGAAATACATTAGTATTGCTCATAGATAGTTCTGTCTCATTGGGGTTGTTTGAAACCTTAAGAAGCCTTACAACAGTGTAAGAGTGTAAGGGGGAAGAGGCACTGCCCAGTGACTCCAGCGCAGTTTTTCTATTTGCAGTCAGACTTTGGAAATATATAAACTATGTATAGGTGAGTGGTGTCAATATATTTCATATTTCAAATAAAATCCAGCTACTCAGCACACATGAACAATTACAGTCTTGATACTGTACCACTTTCATGAAGAGAACAGAACCCGGAAAGTTGGGTGTCTTCTTAAGGTTTTTGATGACCACGGACTCTACCCTCTCCCCTCCACACTCCACAATGAGACTGGGGGATGTGACAGAAGCCATCTGGTAGTTCTTCATATTTCTTAAGCCCCAAGCTAGAATCTAAGAAAACAATGTAAAGAGAAGGGAAGGCAACCCAGCACATTAAAAATAATATTCAAAAGGAAAGATGCTCTCTTGATACCCAGTACATTCTTTAAGAGTAACTTGTGCGGATTTGCTAAAAATCTCTGAGAACATTATCCTAGAAAGCCTGCAGGTCATGCCACGGAGGCAGGCCTGCCACTCCTTCTCCTGGCTGAGCTGCTGAAATAGCAGAGCAGCTGAGTGCATGAACCAAATCTTGGCTGTGCCATAGAACAGGATGTGAACTCTGGCAAGTTGGTTAACCACTCTGTGTCTCATCTATAAACAGGACTGATAGTTTTATCTCTCCTAGGGTTATTTTGAGGATCAAGTGTAAACTTCTTAACAGTGTCTGACATACAAGCATTCAAAAATGACAGGTGTTGCTTAAAGCCATCTGCCTCAGTCTTTGAGAACAGGAGCATGACAGCCTAAGAACAGAAATCCCAAAGTGGCTGCTGCTTGACTAACAAGGCCCCTAGAGTAGGCCAGACCCTGCCCATCGAACTACCCAGTTGGCTCCATTGTCCTGTATCTGCTCCATTGTTTGACATCTCACCATTTTCATTACTCCCTTCCCACTCTCCATCTCCACCTCCCTCTGGGGTCCCTTCCTCTCTCTCTCTGACACACAGGCATGCTGTTTTGAGTCTGTTTCCCCTCTCACAGTTCTTTAGTTGACACGGGAAACTCAGAAATCTACTGACTCGTAGTAAATGAGAACTCTAAAGTCCCTCAGTAATGCTAGAATTGACCTTTCCTGTTGCTCTGACAAGCTTTCTATTTCCATGAATATTTCAAAATTTGAGGCAAATCTATAATAATAAAAGCATAATATGCTCATTAGACCAGATGTCTTTCTGGATGTCCTTCCAGACAAAGCCAGGGCTGTGAGGGAAGACCAGTCCTGGGTGCCTGCTGGCGGCCGGGGGGAAGCCCGGGTCCTGGATGCCAGAGGGAAGCCAGTGCCAGCAGCCAGGGGAGGGAAGGCCTACTCATGCACGAATTTTGTGCATCGGGCCTCTAGTTCTATAATAAATTGGAGACAGCAAGATCCCATTTCCTATATGAAAGATTCCAGCTCTATAGCTATATCCATTTGATTTGATCACAAATCACAGAGAGCAGCATACCTCAATAGCAGTGAGCTGAACCACTGGCCGGATCCCCTGGGGGACCATGTATAGATTTGGTGCCCTTTGTGAGGGAAGAATGGGAAGGTTGGAGCCATCCTGTGAAACAAAGATGCAAATGTCAATGCCCACCTGTTAGTTCAAGTAAACAGTGCATGGAGTTGTTAACAGAATTTTAAGCAGCTACTCTGAAAGCATATATGAGTGAGGACTCAGGAAGTACCTTGTGTCTCAGAATCAGCTCTGCAGTTACAAGGACGTCCCCACAAGCCTTGTCTCCATTCATTACTGGGTACCAGAGAAGTTTGGGCGTGATGTCCATTTCTGAGTTTAGTTTCACCAGAGGAGAGCACATGCTTCGTCCTAAAAATTCATCTTTGCCCTAGAGAAACAAACAATCCTTTAATTCCCCAAACAACATCCCTACACATCTCCATCAATCTCCAAAGCCATCATAGAAAATCTAAATTACCTACCACTTGATCACTGTCAAAAAGTTCGATGACAACTTTGGGTGGGTTCTGTAGGATTGTTTGGGGTTCCCCATAGATTTCAATTTCATCAAATATAATGGTTTGGTCCCATGTGGGATTCAGAGTACAGTGGATGATCTCTGTGGTTTTACTTCGATGGAGGAAGGAGACATGAGCATATGGGTCTAAAACCGAAAAGAGTAATAGTGGGGTCATGGACAAAGTCTGAAGTCATAAAACTCCTAGAAGAAAACATAGCTCCTTGACACTGGCTTGGCAATGATTTTTTTAAAAAAATTTGACACCAAAGCAAAGGCAACAAAAGCAAAAATAAACAACTGGGGCTACATCAAACTAAAAAGTTTCTGCACAGCAAAGAAACCATCAGCAAAATGAAAAGGCAACCTGTGGATAAAGGGATAAAGATAATGTGGGATATTTATAGATATGGATACATATACATATACGATGGAATATAATTCAGCCTTTAATAAACAGTAAATCCTGCCATTTGTGACAATATGGATGGACCTTGAGGGTATTATGTTAAGTGAAGTAAGCCAGACAGAGACAGAAAAATATTACATGGTGTCACTTATATGTGGAATCTCCCCCAAAAAAGTCAAACTCATGGAAAAAAGAGAGTAGAGTGGTGGTTGCCAGGGCCTGGATGGAGGGGGAAGTGGGAGATATTAGTAAAAGGGTACAAATTTTTGTTATGAGATGAATAAGGTCTGAGGATCTCATGTATAACATGGTGACTATCTATAATAATAAAAGCATAATATGCTAATAAGACCAGACAGCCGAACGGCCTTCCAGATGAAGCCGCGGTGGCAGGGCCGAGACAGAGGCAGCCACTGCAGTGGGCAGGGGGAGGCAGAGGCAGTTAGGGGTGATCAGGCAGGCAGACGAGTGGTTCAGGGTGATCAGGCAGGCAGGCAGAGTGGTTAGGAGCCAGTGGTCCCGGATTGTGAGAGGGATATCCAACTGTTGGTTTAGGCCTGATCCCACGGGGATCCCTGTGGGATCGGTCCTAAGTTGGCAGTTGGACATCCCCCAAGCGGTCCCAGATTGCGAGAGGGTGCAGGCCAGGCTGAGGGACAACCCCCCCCCCCCCCACCGTGCATGAATTTTGTGCACTGGGCCTCTAGTAGATGATAACACTGCGTTGTATAATTGAAATTTGCTAAGAGAGTACAACTTAAGTGTTCTCATACACACAGACACACAAAAGGTAAATATGTGAGGTGATGGACATGCTAACTCAAATATGAAATTGTACATATTAAGTATAACTTTTTCAATTACACCTCAATAAAGATGAAAAAAGGTAAGAAAAAAATCCATCTCTTCTCCATGCTAAATAATTTCACAAAAACTTTTTGCATTTGCATAGAACAGACCTATCTGAGCATAACCTAATCTCTAAACTAAAGCTGTTTTACATGAGCCAAAAAGGCACTTGGTTTTTAGCATTGTAGCATCGTATGGATGGGACTCTTTGATTTTGCTCCAGCAATATATCTTATATCTATCTCAAACTGCAAGGAATGTGCTTTGAGTTTTATGCAACTTCAGTTAAGAATTTTGATAGGATTCTAACTTTGACTTTCAATGATTGAGTGCCCCCTGCTGGCAAATATTTGGAAATGTCTTCAAAAGCCATTTTGGAGATGTGTATTATGAGGATAACTTGGAATGTGCTCTAATTTGTAAGAAAAGGAAATCATTCATATATGCTTGGAAGACACCTCACATTGATGTGGCCTGCCAGAGTGTCAGGCGCCTGCTTTAAGGCCCAAGCAAGCTCTGCCGGCCTTCAGGTTCTGAAGTGGAATTCAACAGCACAAACCCCTGGATGGCAGGACCCCTGACCTTCCTCTCCAACCCCCCCCCCCCCCACACACACACACACACAGCCTTCTCCTTAGAACCAGTCCAAAGGTGACAAACTAGCTGAACTGTCAGCGTGAAGCTTCATGGTGCTGGGAATTTAGGGAGTAGGCAGCAAAGGAGGTCAGGATGGACTCCAAACTGCTTCAAGCCTGTACTGTAGGTAAATAGGCAAATTTGTGATCTTTTTGTTAACTTGAGAGAATTACATATACATATATATATTTCTATATATGGTCTTACATGCATATTTATGATTTTAATTTACATCAACGCAAGAGTCCAGGGTATATGGACGCAGCTATGTGTACTAACAGAGAGCAGAAAATGCTTTTCTTCTTGGTGCTTTTTTTTTTTTTTTAAATATATATATTTTTTAAATATATTTTTATTGATTTTTTTACAGAGAGGAAGGGAGAGGGATAGAGAGCTAGAAACATCGATGAGAGAGAAACATCGATCAGCTGCCTCCTGCACACCCCCTACTGGGGATGTGCCCGCAACCAAGGTACGTGCCCTTGACCGGAATCGAACCTGGGACCCTTCAGTCCACAGGCCGACGCTCTATCCACTGAGCCAAACCGGTCAGGGCTTCTTGGTGCTTTTCATTACTTAATGAATGATTATTAGTATGAAAAGGCCACGTATGTTCTGTGTACCTCCAGCATCAGTAACAGTGCTCACCATTGAACTCAGTGCTTATTGATCTATGACTGAGCAATTTACTTCATGCACATCAAACTAGTGTCAATATGGAAATGCTTTTTGTTGTTGTTAGAAATAACTGGAAGCATCCAGTTGGAGAAAAGTAGAATCGAGCTAGTCTGCTATGTAATGAGGTGTGAGAGGGAGGGTTTTTCCCTTTACCTGAAAAGCTATCCTTGTCTAAAGCCATGAGGTTCCTGGCTTGGTAGATATAGCAGCGCAGATGGTACATGTAGATTCCTAAAAAGAACAGGATGGAGGTTACTTACAAGCAACATCATATTGCAAACTACTATTCCCCTGGTATATTTGGAGATAATAACATGTTTCAGATAAATGGGTCACCCAAATCTATTTCTACTAAGTAATGAACACATATACAGCAGTTCTGTTTCCTGTAAACGGAAACATTTAAAATACCACAGGAAGCTCAATGCAAATGCATCAATCAGGAGACCATTCATTACTCCTGGTGTCTGGATTTAGGGCACAGCTTGTCATCATCGACCTTTGAGAGGAGACTGGGTCTCCAGGAGTTACAGAAATAGTACTTCCTATACTATTTCGGCACCAGATCTAGGAAACAAGTTGTTTGTTCAAAATCTTTATACTCTTTATCCTTATTTATATTAATACATATACATCCCCACCCCATTCAACATGCGCCCCATCATCATACCTCCCCCCGCCCCACATAATTTGAGGATAGTAGAGCACTGTGATTCACTGCACAGATTCTAGACTACATGAGCTCAAATCTTGTCTCTATTGCTTACAAGCTGTTAAGACCTCAGTCAAGTTATTTAATCTTTCTGCACCTCAGCTTGCTCACCTGTAAAATGGGGACAATAATAGGCCCTAACATATGTACAGTGCCTGGAAACTGCTAAAGACTTACATAACGATTTGCTATTGCTATTATTACAAAGTAGGTCTGCCTCATTCTAAAATTCCTGAAGGTTATCATGGAAACCAACCTTAACTGTTTGAGTATTTTTTTCTCTCATTATAATCATCTTCTGGGGGGCTTAATAGACAGGATGAGTACAGAGTATATTAAACAGAGTATGTTAAAATGAATGATGTGACCACTTTCTACCCAAATATGATTTTAAAGCTGCATTTTAAAAATCCTCTTCCTCACCCTAACTGGTTTGGTTCAGTGGATAGAGAGTCAGCCTGCAGACTCAAGGGTCCCAGGTTCGATTCCGGTCAAGGGCATGTACCTTGGTTGCAGGCACATCCCCAGTAGGGGTTGTACAGGAGGCAGCTGATTGATGTTTCTCTCTCATCGATATTTCTAACTCTCTCTCCCTCTCCCTTCCTCTCTGTAAAAAAACAATAATATATATATATTTTTAAAATTCTCTTCCTCAAGTGATAAAAATGAAAGTACATTTTTATTATATTTGGTGATTTGAAGAGTTTTCTTGAGATAAAAATCATACTATCAGAATGCATGAATACATGCTATAGACTTACTGTCAAAATTACAGGAAACGATGGGAGTGTTGGCCCCGAACACAGTGGTGGCGCTGTGCTTCTGCTTTTCTGTGCTTTTTTCATCTCCGTCCTCAGTCGTGTCTGCGCCCTAAGAAGGCAGAAAATCAATGAGCCATGCCTACAACTGAAGAGGCAAGAATCACCAACAAATGGAATGGTGGTTGTTAGAGAGTTTTCTCATCCAATCACATTATTTTTAGAGATGAATACAGCCCAGGACAGTAAGCAATATCACTTAGCTGGAAAGTGATAAGGCAGGAAGGTGAAGCCAGACCTTCTACCTCAAGTCCAGGCTTATCACACCCTGCCACTGAAAGAAAAAGAGGAAAGGAAAAGTGTAAAGGATAAATAAGGGGATTAAAAGGATGCGAGGAGGAAGAGAAAGAGATCGGAAGAGGAACACAGCTGGTCAGCCTGCAGAAACATAAGAAAAGGCTGTTCCTGATCACCACATTGTTTTAGATCAACCACCACCATTTTACTAATCACTCCTTCCATCTTTCTGCTTTTTCCCTCACTGCCTCCTCCTCCTCCTCCTTCTCCTTCTTCTTCTTTTTTTTTTTTTAATCATATTTTTATTGATTTCAGAGAGGAAGGGAGAGGGAGAGAGAAATAGAAACATCAATGATTAGAGAGAATTGCTGATCAGCTGCCTCCTGCACGCCCCTCTCTGGGATCAAGCCCAGTGTCCTTGACCAGAATCAAACCCAGGACCCTTCAGTCCATAGTCTGACACTCTATCCACTGAGCCAAACCAGCTAGGGCATTCCTCGCTGCCTTCTTTATTGTGCTTCCATATGAATTATTCTCTAATTCTGTCAGCCATCCTTCTGTCCTTCCTCCCCCCGGCCCCATATCTGTATATTTAATTTCCTCAGTTTGTTGAACAGTTGTAGTTTACAAGCTATGATCCAAGACACTGTGCCTTGGGTGTTAATAGATGTGCCTGCAACAAGGGTTTAGGAACAGATATATTTGGAAAATGTTAGGAGAAGCAGCATTAAATAGGTGTGTCTACAGCAGGACTTCTCAGCACTTTCAGGTGTTAATGGTGCATTCATTCTACAAAAATGACTGAGCACACAGGATGTGGAGCTTTCTCCCAAATTACATGCAGTCTTGCAGTCCTGGAGGAACCTCTGTGAGATCAGTGGTGTTGTCTCCAACACTCATATGCTCTTCCTCGACCAATGTTATTTGAGGTTTGACTACTTATTACTTACAAGGGCCCCTTCAAGTTTAAAGATGGCAGCTGCACCATGTGTTTCTGAAGGAGCCATTTTTCTCCTCCAGCGTCTGCGGCGAAAGGTATCTGAACTACGGTGTTTCCAGTGAAATTTCCAGCCAATTAAAGAAGCATATTCCCAGCCCTCCTGGTCTTCAAGTTCTTCCATGGCCTAAAACAGGAGTAAAAGTTTTAATGATGATCATCATGATCATGACCATCATCCTTATATTGATAAAGCAAACTATATGGTCAACCAATAAATATGTGTTGGAAATCATGTCTGTGCCAAGCACTGTGCTAGGAACCAGGCACACAACAAACAACACAACAGACAGGCTGTCTGCCCTTGCAAAGCTGATAGGCTATTAGAACACAGAGATAACCAGACAATTCCCATGGAATGAGATGTTACCAAGGTGGTGGCTGTACTATCAGTAGAGGCATCTTATTAAGACTTTGTGGGTGGGTGGGTAAAGCAAATTGACTCTTTCTCAAGTTGCTTTCTTTGTCCTCACTTCATTAGCTCATAAGAAAACACTGCTATTGTGATATAGTTTGGAAACCATTATTATCTCCATTTTATATGTGGAGGATAAAATGATACCATCCTCCCCAGGGTTTAAATTAGTTGCCACAACTAATAATTACATGAATAGCAGGGTATATTACTCCTGTAATAATTAATAACTGAGTATAGTACTTTTTATCTTAAAACTATTTACATATAAATGATCTCAGTTTTCAATTTTTGATTCAATTCCCTCGGCAAATATGAGTGCCTAGATGTGTCAGGGACTGTGCCAAGAGCTGAGGAAGCAATGATGAGAAAGGCAGAAAGGGTCCTTGTCTTCATGTAGCTGACATTTTAGTGGTGGGAATTTTATGTAAACATCTTAAAAGTCTGACTAGATTTAATAAGTGTAGAATACTACTGAGTAACATTGGATTGTAGAAATACTAGTAAGAACTCCATGTGGGTTAATATCTTTGTAGGGGCTATTTTTTCCACTTTGAATGAACAGAAAATTCAGGTCAAGCACAGTCTTGTAATTGGCCCTCTAGTCGTGTTAACAGTAGCACTGAAATAGTTCACATAGCCAGGAGTAAGGCAGATTAGGGAACATGATCGAAGTCTCCACAAGACCCTGGCAGAACGGGGTCAAGTTTCCAGTCCTCTGACTGGTGGCTCAGTGTTCTTTCCACGTCACCTTGGTGCTCTCACAGGGAAGGAAGACGTCAATGCCTCTAGGAATTTCTCACTCCATTAGGATAGGGATAATCAAACAACAAATATTCCTTGATCAGCTCATTCAATTTATCCCATCATTTATTAGGAACAAGTTCCTGAGCTGGCAAGAAGGATACAAAGATGACTATGGATCCATCTTTGTGCCTAAGAGGCTCACCATCTAATAAAAAGTAACTTCATTCATTATATCTACTGTGTGAGTCAGGAACTTTGTGGGACAGAAAGAGTTCTCGTTAGGAATTAGCCTAGTTTGGGTTCAAACACCAGTTGTATTGGTTATTAGACATGTGACCTAGAGCAAGTCTATTTAATCTCTGTGAAATGGGGATAAAATGTTAACCTTGTGGATGGTAGGTAATGCATGTTCAGTATCTAGCATTATAAAAGACATACAAAATGTGCTACTTATTACTGTTACTAGAGGCCTGGTGCACGAGATTCGTGCACTGGGGTGGGGGGGTCCCTCAACCCGGCCTGTGCCCTCTTGTAGTCCGGGACCCCTCGCTCCTTACTGCCCACCTGCAGCGGAGGCAGGAGAGGCTCCCGCCACCGCTGCTGTGCTCACCAGCCGTGAGCCCGGCTTCTGGCTGAGTGGCACTCCCCTTGTGGGATCACACTGACCACCAGGGGGCAGCTCCTTCACTGAGCATCTGCCCCCTGGTGGTCAGTGTGTGTCATGGCGACCGGTCGTTCTGCCATTTGGTCAATTTGCATATTATGCTTTTATTATATAGGATTAGTATTATTGTTCCACTTAATTTATTATTATTCCATTTAAGCCCTACCATTCCCTAATTTGCAGCATGATGTGATACCCATTTTGCAGATGAGAAACAAAATGAAGCCAGGATTTGAATCCTTATGCCCTTATTCCAAGTCCTGAGCTATTGCCACTATTCCATTATGCTACCAAATAATTTCTGTTTCTGGTACTACCTCTTGAATGGTTCCCAATATTTAGCCTGCCTCAGAATCACCTGGTTGCTGGGGTCCACCCTCAGAGTTCCTAAATTAGTAGGGCACTTCTAACAAATTCCTGGGTGATGCTGTTGTTGCTGATCAATCGGGGCGAGGAGCACACTGAGAACCCTGGAGCAAGGTAGTAGGCCCCTGATTGGCAAATGGCTTCTGTAGAAATAGCGAAGTAGACTTCTGTGTGGTCTGAAAGGCAGAGCCCGGCCCAGATCCCTCCCACTGCCCCTCTTACCTTTGCAGTACTGGCAGTGGACTGTGTTGAATCTTTCTTGCGTTTTCGGACCAGCCTTCGTCGTCTATGAGTATGATACATTTTCTCTGCCGCAACCCAGGATTTGGGCTTATTATCAGGAGGAATAGTAATTCCATACTCCCAGCCTGGAACAGAGAGTGTGAATGGTTATTGAGAGGAGATACACTTGCCAGATGGCCAAATAAACTTCCAGGAAACATTTAGTCATTCTCTCTGCCCCTAAATATTCTCTACCATCATGACTGAAAGCCACTGCTCCTTTCAAACTGAGTATAGCTTTATTCCCCTGGCTCCCTCTTCCTCAGTGGCCATGGGGTTCCCCTCCACTTTTTTATTTTACTTCCATTCATTCATGGTAATTGAATGTATCTAAGAATACAGCACAGTACAAAAGGCAGAAGTAGATGGTGGTTAACAGCATGCAGTCTGTATGGTCACTCAGCTTGAGTTCAAATCCCAGCATCCCCACATGCCGCCGTGAATTAAAAAAAAGTTTCTTGCAAGTTAGCAAACCTGCCTATGGTCTAATTTCTCCAGTATCATGGTAAAATACACAATTTTAAAAAAGAATCCTATATAATAAAAGCGTAATATGCTACTTAGACCAGATATCCTTCCGGATGACCTTCCAGACAAAGCCAGGGCTGCAAGGGAAGCCCGGGTCCTGGGTGCCAGAGGGAAGTTGGTGCCAGCAGCCGGGGGAAAGGAAGGCATACTCTTGCACGAATTTCATGCATCAGGCCTCTAGTTAATCAATATAATGCATGCAAAGCACTAGGGCCAGGCTCATCACGTAGGTTGTGTTCAGTTAACGTTAACTCTTATTACAAGGCCCATGCATGTGTCAGGATCAGCAAAGAACTGGAAATCTATTTGAAAGCTAGGTGTGTCTGTGTACTACTCCATCTTGCAAGAAAAAAAAAATCAGTGTTTTCTCTTTTGATAATTCCAAATGTTATAGTTTCATTTAAACTTTAGATTACTATTCATAGAAAAGGATACACCTCATTAGCAGAGGCTACATCAGTAATCTGCACTATTGTTGAATAGGACTTTGAAGGTAATGTATAGTCTCCAGGGAGGGAATGGGGTGTGGTTAGAGCAGAGAAAATATCTCATTATGGATCCCTGGTATCCCAAAGTCCAGCCACCCAGTCCCCTTACCTTACATTTTTATCCTTGACAGTCCCCGACCTGCACCTGTCCAAGCACTAGCTTGTCCTTCAGATTTGGCATCTGAACAGTCACAAGTAAAACCACATGACCTGGTTGTCACAGACAAACCAGCAGGGGTAAGACCCCTCCCTCTGAAGGAAACTTTACTCTGGCTAACCAGGGCTGGGCTGAGAGCCCCTAGTCAGAAAAGAAACTAACATCTTACCTTTCTCTACTAGGCTTATCGGGGTGATCATTTCATAAGGTATATAAATGTCTAATCTCTATCTTGTACACCTGAAACTATTGTCAACTGTAATAAAAATTTTTAAAAATTAAAATAAAAAAATGAAATAAAATGTTACCTTTCTCATCCACTGCACGATTTATGTCATATACCCATGCATCGTCTTCCCACTTCCAACCTGGAGGGCACGTGAGCTCACTGGGTGATGCTGCTTTGTCACCGTTCTTTAAAAAAAAAAAGCAAAAAAATGAAGACTTACAACTAAGCCATAATGTCATCTAAGATGCAAAGATGAGATATGATTCCTCACACTTAACTATGGTATTCACATGGTAACTGAGATAGCAGCTTAGACATGAATCTTACTCAGACAAATCTCTAATCTTTATTTAGACACAATTACTATACAAAGATTAGTTTAAAAAGAGAACAACCTCTGTTTCCACCATTAGGGAATATGTTAGGTTGAACCATGGGAAATTGTTTTTGCAGGTCAAAATGGTGAAATATCAGCAGTTTCATATGGTTCAATTTAATATTATGAAATGGTGTGACTCTTTTTACGAGGGGTTATATTGGAAAGAATCCATCAGAAATGGGTAAAGCATGAAAAACACATGTCTTCAAGTATGGGGTAATGGTGCTGGAGGTTGTAGATAATAATCATGTACGATTGAAGAAAGTTTATTTTAAATATTGACTTCAGTTCTGCACAAAAACTGATGGGAGTGTTATGGGGGGAAAAGCTCATAGTAAAAGGAAGTAAAGAGGGTCCATAAACATATGGAGAAATACTCAGCTTTACTTTAAATTAAGAATGTAAAAATTAATATAGCAACAGGATACCAGTTTTTCAAGTATGGTCAAAGATGTTAAAGTGGGATGGTGAGTGTTTAGAAAACAGCCCTCTAATATACTGCTGCTGGAAATATAAATTTATACAACCTCTTTGAAAGCAGTCTGGCAATATTTATCAAAACTTTATGTGCATCAAAACCTTGACCAAGCCCATCTAGGGATGTCCCCTACAGATCAACTTTCACAAGTGAGTAACAATGTATGTCTAAGGACATTCACTGTCACATCACTTAAAATGCCAAGACTTGAAAAAACTCCTAAATGTCCACAAAAAGAGCATCAATTATGTTATACTGGGTGCATATACCAAAACACTGCAGGCATTTTTTCAAAAGCTCATTAGAGCAAGGTGATTCTGGTCGGATTGTGCGGGTCTACTGCAATTCATTTCTTTAACTTGTAATAAAACACTTATTAAAGATTCCAAAATCAAGACTCCAAAATCTGATAAGAGCAAACCTAGATTTTAAACAGAAAATGTCTTTCTTTCTTGGGGGTCCATAATTATTTCAAGTCTACTTTTACAACCATCTTTTCTCTAATAAAAGCTAATATACAGGGAAAAAAAAGCGCTTCATAGTAACAGCATTGGGTCTGGCAAAGAAAAAATGTACAACAGATCTATATGTATTGATATCAAAAGATGTTCAAGACATATTGTCATGTGAAAATTACAAGTTGTAGAACTGTGCATACAATTCTATTTCGGTGGGGAGAAAAGTTATATACTTGTATATGAACAGAAAACTAGGAATGGTTACCTCTGGGGAGTGAAATGTGGATCATGAAGAAGAATTACTTTTCATTTCTTTTTATGCTGTTTGAATATTTTAAAAACATAAGCCTTCAATTTGTAAATCTTTTTAAAACTATTAAAAAAATAAACATTTACAATCTTAAAAATTGCAAAGCCTTTACCAATACCAACATCTAGTTAAATAGGCCAACGTCTCTTCTACAGAAAATAACTATAGGTGCACTTGTGTGGCTTGTTATGAATGCAAGGCTGTTAAGAACACGAGACGGAGCAGAGGAGAAGGGGAAACCAAGCCTGTGGTTAGTGGATTCACAGACCATGGGTCCAAACAGCTAACGTGTAAGGCTTGGGAGCACGCCTCGGGAGCACGCCACTCACCGCGTCGGTGTAGGTGTCTTCGGCTGGCTTCCACTCGCCCCCGGGGTAGCGACTCTCATTCTGATATACTTCATCTGTGAACTCCATATGACCCGCATCAGCCTCAGTCAGCAAGCTGCAGGCACGGCTCATGTTACCAAGGGAGAAATGGTAGCTGACAAGCCCAACTCTTTCCAATGGTCCAGAACCATCTATAGCCTGGGTGGCACCAGTTCCCTCCTCACTCTGGCCCTGTGGGTGCTCCCCTCCAAACCCCTCTTTGTGCTAATAGCTTTTGACATTCGTTTGATGAAGGGGCCGCTGGAACAATGAGACCTAAATTACAGAGAACTCCTCAGACTAGCAGGGTTGCTGCTTCGCAGTAGTTAGGGTGCGGACTGGGGAAAAGGATTGTGGGCAGCATCTTATAGGGACCTCATATTCCATATATCTGTTTCAGTTTAGGGCTGTTCAGATTTTTCTCAGCAAAGCTCTTGGCTATCAGTTCAAAAGAATAGGCAGTCATCCTTCCTCATTCACCCTATTTTAAAAAATGGAGTGGGAACAGCCCCGTGGAGCCAAGCATGGAAATTCTTACTCATGGCTTGCTCAGTCTTCAACGGAGTTTAGGTTTTCTGGATAGTTCCTAGGTAGGCAGCCAAACCAGGTCATTTAAGACTCCAAACTCCATTTGGGCACTTGGGAAATCTATACTGACTCTCTGCTATGCCAATTTTCCTCTTGGATATGAAACTATGTTGACAATCCATAGAGGAAAGTACAGAGGCTCCAACTTCGACTTAAATCTTCTGCCAGGTGTTCACTCAAGTGAGGTTTCTTTTTCCTTTACCGGTGCTACATCTTTTCCCTGCTGTGTTCTCCCCTAGAATCAAGCACTGGAAAGAAATCAGAAAACACAGAGTCCCAACCATTTGTAAATTGGGCTCATCCATCACTTTTCTGGGCCCCAGAGAAGGAGAAGACCCGGTAGCTGCCTGTGAGGTCCCATTCAGCCCTGACAGGCTTTTACCTTCTGCTTTTTCAATCACAATGCCCCCTGCCTTTCCCTGTCCTCACTAACCTTTCTCCCTTCTGTCCAATCAAATCTCATTTCCCTTCTCCTTACTAGCAACCCCAACTCCATCCAAAGTAAGCCGCCATGGGTTAAAAGCAATCATGTACAAACACTAGGTCTTAACAGAACAGATCCAGCACACCCATTTCCCTCCTTCCTTAATGCCTATGTGATTACAAGAAACAAATGTGGACAGAGATCGCAAACTAGTTTGAGGTCTTAAAATCTAAGTTCACAAGCTTGGTTCCTCCACACTCAAGCGCGCCATCATGAAGTGGAAGAAGAGGGACCTCCAGTCCTGATGCTGCAGGCAACACACATAAGCCAGACTCCAGGGAAAACATGCTTGCTATTCTCTGCTGTTGTTTTCATTTTTTCCCTTTTTAATAACAGCTTTTGAGATATAATTTACACACCATACAATTCACCCATTTTAAGTGTTTCCTCTACTGTTTCTTACAAATATTCCAGCATAATAGCTGAGTGCCAGTTTTAGTGCTCAGACTAGACTTGTAACACTCACAACCTGTATGCCTTTGGATAAGTTAATTATTCTCTCTAGGTATCAGTTTCCTCATCTATAAAGTGGAGCTAATACTATTATTTGTTGGGACATAAATCTCTGTGTGTCTTTTGCATTTCTGCACACAGGACCCTTAACTTTTGTTACAGACTGTCTTTTCAAGGATGTTTACATGGGAAACAAATTTGGAAGACAGAGAGGATATTTCTTTATGGAGCAAAGAGCTAGCATGCTTGTTACCCATTATAAAACATTTGGGTTCCCTAAACTCAAGGTTCCTCTCCTGCCACATCACCCATTGCATGTGCAAGTGTCATCTGACTGTCTTCTTGTTGCCCTGTGGGAATTGGGGCTCAGAGAAGTAAAGTAAATGTTAATACTCTGGTATTGCTATTGTTGTGGACAATAAAATCCTTTGTCTCTGAACCAGGAGTCTTGTGTCTCCTACCTACCAGCATCCATGACACTGGTAAGTTACTTTGCTAAGCTTACAAGAAGGTAAAAATCTCAGATATTTGATAATTTTTGACACTACCTATCTTGTAGGGCTGCAGTCTAGATTCAGTAAGATGATATCAGTGCTTAGTACATGGCTCGACACATTCACACAAAAAAGTTCTCAATAAATGTTAGTCCCAGGGTCTTCTTATATTTGTTTGCCTTGTATGGGACGCTAATGAAACCTTTCAAGTTTCTATGAATTTCTATAGACTTACTCCTGCTCATTGGGTGTTACATAAATGTTATAAGAAATGGTGGGGAAGATTCATTTACCAATTTCTAGGGAAAAGCTTCATTGACATCATTTTTTTTTTCCAGAAAATGGAAAACTTACCTTCTTTCAGGATCAACTGTCCAGCTTCCTTCCCATTCCCAGCCTTTTGGAGGCAAAAAGAACTCCCTCTTGAGTTTTATTTTTCCTGTGACATCAGAAAATTTATGGCGACCCACTAATCCAGAAGTGCCCCATTTTCCAAACATAAGAGCTTGATTTTCATACTATTAAAAAAAGAAAAATGGAGAAACACCATCAGAGAGCAAGAAATAGAACCAGCTCATAAATCTTTAAGCCCATCTAAGACTTAAGCTAACCAGTAATAGAAAGTGAAAAAGCTCAGAAGGTATGAACCAAACTTGGGCTGTTACTGATTATGCAATTTAGGATAAATCCAAGACTCAGTATTCCCAAATATAAACCGGGGATAATCTAATACTATACATCTTATAAAGTTCAAATGTGCAAATGATTGGGAAAGTGCTTTGTGAAGAATGGTATATCATGCTAGTTGTTTCTGTTATTATTTCGAATGGCTCCATATTGATCTCTGAACCTAATCTTTTAGATACCTATAAAAAGTCCTCAGCTTATGAATATGCAGGCTTCTAAGTTTATTGGCAAACCTACTGCCTAGAAGTTGGGGCACATTTCCCCATAGAAAGAATATTATAACTGATGCTACATTTCCCAGACAATCCACAAAGAACTTGTCTGAAACACGAAGGTTGTTTAGCACCCAGCCTTTACGGGGTCTAAAAATCCTGAGCCTTCATGCCCACTGGTGGGTAGACCAAGACCTTTTTGGAAGCAGGTTCAGTGGCAATAGCAGACTCTGGTTTACAGGGCACTTCTTTCTACGTTAGCATTTATAAATCTATAATGATCTGCCCTTTATTATGTCAACTATCATAAAGGACTGAAATTTGCTAGAGTGAGTGTGTCTGTTTAGATGAAGCAAAAAAAGTTCCATTTGTCTGCTGATGAGCTCATTGAGAAGATGATTGGCATAAGTGATAAGGAAGTTTTTGGCTAAAGGAGGAGGGAAGAAGCTTGAGCAGGGGCTGATGGGGACATTGGACCCAAGGACACAATAGTGCCTGTCTGAGATATTGGCCCTGAGCCCTGAGAGGAGATGAACTTGAGGAAGAAAATAGGGAACCTGTTGTCACGGGGGCTGTTAGACTTGGGGGCTTGTGCACAGCTCCTCTGGTTTCCAAGTGACAAGGACACAGGAAGAAGGAACAAGGCATTCATACCACTTCTGCTTGGAAGCCGGCATGGCTCCAGTGAAATCCAGGTTAGAAGCTTGGCACGGACAAGAGGGCATCAACAGCAGTAGGGATGGGGGCCTCACGTGGCTCTGAGCTGTGGCCTTCAACTAGCAGTTTGGGGTAAGGATTGTTAGCACAGGTGAAGCACCTCAGAGACTTCCAGAAATCTAGGGTGGGGAGGGATTTTGTAGAGAACTGAGGTCTGGTATTAGCACAGGAAGGAAAGAACCAGCGATATTTCCATTATTGTTATAAGTGTGCCTCTACTGGTACTCACAGGCTGTTAGAATCTGGAGAAACGAGAGTCACACAAAACAAGTGAAATGGGTGGATTATCTCTTTACAGGAATCGAAACTCCAGTTCCCTCTAGGCAGGGAAGGATCTGGAAATGGGAAAGGGTGAAAGGGAGCCCTGGACTGGTCGATCCTTGCTCAGTGCTAGCTTCTCCAGGCTTAGCTCCAGCCACAGAGCTGGAAGGTAGGTGGAAGCCAAGAAATGCTAGAGGACTGCAGAAGCAAGCCTCTCCTATGTGTGCCCTGATGAACCTCCACTTCACATTACCCATCTGACTGCACGTCAGCATCCACCACTCCTCCCCTGCAACCTCCAGCACACCCACTATTTACATCCAATTGCACTTCCAAGCCTGCTCTGTAAGGACTCTGTGTGTCTCCCATGTGTTTCATTGTTTCTCAAATAACGTGTTCCCTGATACCTCTTATCTACCCACATTGGAATCACCTCTAGTGCTAATCCCTCACTCAGCAACAGAATGAGAATCCCTGAAATGGCTCTGGCAGTCAGCATGTTTAACAAGACACCCCGTTTTACAATCACTGCAATAGATGATGAGATCCTTGAGGACAGGGCTTGGCTTCTTCATCACCTGCCTCTGTGCCTGGGATAAAGCCACTACTCCCTAAAAACTTGGATAGATGGATAGATGGGTAGATGGGTGGATGGATGGATGGATGGATGGATGGATGGATGGATGGTTGGATGGATGGTTGGAGAATATGGGTGGATGGATGAAGTCTGCTATCATGTATTTATTTATTCATCCAATAAATATTTATGTGTCAGGTACTGCTAAATGAATAAAATGTAAACATTGAAGATAGCCATGGGTTTCTTGCCCAGCAAGCAGATAAGAGCCACAATCCTGAACCAGTTGTCAGGTAGTGTCGGGCAGCAGGAACACGTATAAACTAGCTAGAAAGAAGGTAATCTCCCCATTTATTTGAGTATGAAGGCCCATCTGCAGAAGAAGGAAATTCATCTGAAAATTATCAAAAGAAACCCACTGAATACATATAATAAATTCACCTCAAAAAGCACGTTGAGTTTAAAATAGTATATAAAGAACAAATCCAAATAACTGTGTTTAGCTGTCCAGTTTGTGAAAATTATTTCCATTGGTTTAATTGTAATGAAACTTTTAATAACCAAAAGTCGATTTTTAACTCAGTGAAGGTTTTACAAATTATCTCTATTGTCTTTGAAGTACTCAGGCAGCATTTTCTTTGGCCTCAGGCAAACCCACCTGAGGCTTCCCCTCAGCGAGAAGGGAGTCTCCTGTGGTTTACAGGCTCCTGACCCAGGCAGGCTTCTCAGGGTCTGCACTGACCAGTGCCCTCACTCCTGGGTTGTCTTTGTGTTAATCACTCGGTCTGTGTCCCAGTGATGACAATAAAACCTTAAGTCAATCTTTCCCTATTCCCTCAGGCTCGGGTCCTTTGGCTGGGATTTTAGGCAGTAGTGATGAGGTTGGTGGTTTCAAATACGTGTGTTTCCCCTAAGGATGAAAGGCAAATGTACCCCCACAAAGAGGAAAAGAGAGTGATGACGTGAAATGTACCATTTCAGCAAAGACAGTGAATGTTCCCTCCGCGAAGCTATTGAACTTCTTCTCAACAGCACTTAAGCCCAGCCAGATGTTCACTCGCAACTCCACAGGCACCCTTGGCCCATTGCTTTTTTCCTGTGGATACTGTGAGACGCACAAAGACATGATACATTATGGGGGGCACAGCATGGGCTGTGACATTAACATGAAGCCAAAAGTAGGCCAAACATCCAACCATTGCTCTCACCAGAAATTTTATGTTTTCACAGTTAAAATATTTCAAAAAATGTAAAACAGTATCACTTTGCTCTCTGATTTTTAAAGAAAGTAGTTATATTGGATAAAAACATGCAACTTACGTTAACATGTAATGGGGCTATTATTATTCTTTTAAAATGAATTAATAAATATTTTTAAATGGCTCATTTTTAATTTATATAATGGTAAATATTAATAGTCACAATCCACATAAACAAAAGCTCTCTGGGGTCTTCAACAATTTTTGTAAAATTATTCTTTTTGTGGAAAGGAGTCCCAAGATCAAAAAGAACCCCACTGAATTAAATAATTCCCTAAACTGGATAATGAGTATTAACAAAATCAATAAATATATAAAACATTCCCTTAAAAGCATTTTGCTGTGTATCCACTGAGTTCTAAAATCTAACACAGAGAAAAGCACTCTGCCTCCTCTCTCACCCCCTGTGAAATTTTATTTATTAATCAGTTTGCTTCCAGCCACTTCTGAGGTCAATTATAATTGTGCTTCTATCTTACGTAATATTTATCCCACCAAGAGGTACTTGAGAGAAAATAATCACTCCAGTTCTATTTTCACCCTAAAGAGCAATGAGTACATTTTTTAAAAGTTAGCAGATTCCTCCTTGTTTTAAGAGAACACTCTCCCCTGATGGTTTTTTTTTTTTTTTTTTCCTCTTCTTGCTCTTTATTCCTCCCCCGCAAATCCAAAGAACCCATTGGGTTCAGGCCATGGAGAGGAATGTCAAACATGCGACTGAGAACGATTCTGGTCTCTGCTGCCAGTCCCAGGGCTTCCTTTGGTTCTCCATACGCACACACTGAGCAGGTCTTAATCCAGGGCCCTTGGATGGGTTTATGGGTTCTGAATCATATGCAAAATACTGGATGAACGTGAGATGTTAATTATTCTAGAGGAGAGGGCCAGCAGCTTTTACCAGGTATTTAAAGGAGTCCATGACTCTAAAAAATGCCCGGAACCCCTGCCCTAAAGTAATAATTCTCCCAAATTTTCAATTTGAGAACCCATTTAGATAGGGAATAGATTCCATGGACTACCTATATGATATATACTTTTTTCTACTCCCAAACACTCCCTAGAAAGGAAGGGGAGAAAGGCATTGGTTTGCATGAGGCTTTAGAAATCAGTGGAAAAATTCATGCCAGAAAGCAAAGCATTCACAATGCCATGTAAATATCAATGCCGCAAAGACCTCTCCAGAGTCCTTGATTGAATGCCAACAAAACTTGGACCACTCTCTGGGAATTACCACCCCAGAGGAAGGGGCCAGGATGGGCTGGAATTGATCACCGGTGCCCTAGCCATGCAATGACTGGCAAACTGTAAAGCAGCCCTTTCTTGGGAATATGGGCTTTGCATTTAAGTATTTCACATTACGCAGTGATGAAGCCGTACCTTCAGAAAGATGGTTTGGATCTTCCCACAGTACTTCCCAGATGCATTCTCCCCTCTGGTGGAGTACAAAACCTGATGTGCGGGAATACGTGCATAGGCCAGTCTTTTCTCTCCCCGGATCATCCAGATGATAATGTCAGGCATGCTGTTCTGAGGCTGGTCACGTGGGTGGAAGGAAAAGGAAGCAAAGCTAGCATTAGTCTAAATGCACATGGACTTGCAGGCTGGACCTGCAGGGCTCCGCTTGGCAAAGAAACACTGTGGTCAGGGGTTGTCTGGCCCACATTCCTGAGTCTCACATCTTTTGGGACCACACCGGGAGCCCACGGGGCTGGGAGAGGCTGTGGATGGCCAAAGAGCACAGCGGGAAGCAGAGGGGGCTTCACCTGCCCAAAGCCCTGCCTGCTCGCTGGGCTCCGACGGGTGTTTTAGGAAATACCGCCTCTTATCTGGCCCATCATTTGAAGAAAGCCATCAACAGTAGTCAAAGGGTTACAAGTTTCATATATTTTCCAATATGAAATATTCATTTAGTTCTTAAAAACTACTTTTTTATTATAAAGGTAATACAAGTTCACTATAGAAAATTTGAAAGCGCCGAAGTATAAAAAGTAGAAAATAAAAATTATCTGTAATCACATGTGTTTTTTCAAATGTATTTCTATTTACAAATACATCAGTCCCCTGCCCCACCTGTGAAGGTCAGTAGGAGGAGTCTTCTGTTTCTTGCTCTCTCAGTCCACAGAGGTCAATGGCAATCAAAATTTATCCAGCCCTCACTGTGTACCCTGCACCGTGTTAAGCCCTTGACACTCATCATCCTCTTTAGTCTTTATGAAACAGTGCTGTGAAGTGAGTACTATATTTACCTCCATTTTACATTAAAGGAAACTGAGGCTTAGAGAGTTTGGATACTTTGCCCCAAGTTTACACATGGTAGATCCAGATTCAAAGTCAAGTATTCCCAATTCTAACCAAAGGTGGCATTTGCTCCTTATCTGCTACTTTATCACTCTACTTGAAATACTCTCTGTTCTGTGATTATGATAATGATTTTTCCACTCTGAAGACCTTCCTAGGACCACCAACTCAAAATTATTCTTCTGCCCTGACTACAATGATGTTCACCCCATTGCCGATTAGCATCTTGGCCAGCAACTCCTTGATTTCATCATCCATCAGATCTGGCCAAAATCCAAGGCAATGTACTAGGTTTCCCTACCACAATCTCCATCCTATGCCATTCCACAGAATCCTTCTTCTAAATAAAGTGACATTCGTGCAGTTTAAAAGTTTTACCTCTTCAGTCAGTTGCATTAATTTATCAAGCCAGTCCTCAATTTCCCCCACTGTGGACTTCACGTCTGTGGCCTCAGACCTCATCTTCACAGCTGCCTCATGAATCTGGGAGAGAGACCTGGACCGCAGCTTTTGGATCTGAGTATCTAGAATTGTGACATTAGGGTTTCCTTCCATTGGAGGCAACGTGTAGCTAAAAAACACAAAACAAAACAGAGTTTGCAGGATAGCTCTTTAGGCTTCAGAACTGTCAAAGTCATTTATATTTGGTTTCCATCTTTCAAATCACACCATTTTCCTAACTGCATGGGCAGGTGTAAGCTGAATAGATTGTATATGGCTTTGGTAGATCAGATGTTGCAGTTAAGACTCTCTTCACTCTCAAGAGAAATGCAGGGGGATTAAAATTTCAAAGCGATTCCTTGGATTTGACCCAAGGCCCATAGAAACACTGGAAAGAAGATGGAAACAGCAGCAGCAGTTTGGAGAAATGGCCTTTCCTTCCTATAATCATTGTATAGAACCACAAAATGAAGGAGGAGGGAGATTAGAGACCATTTAGCCAACGGGTTCTAAACTTAGGGTCCATACACCCCTACATCACCTGTGGGTGAGCCTGAGGAAGTGTGTGAATCCCTGGAACCTATAAAGAAAAGTGTACATTTGTGTTGACATGCAGTGTAACATAACAAGGAAGAACACGGGCTTTGGAGCAGGCTACCTGGTACAAATCTTGGCTCCATCATTTACTAGCTCTGTGATCTCTTATCTTCCTATCTTCAAATGTTGTGGGGGGGGGAGGGGGGAATATCTACCTTTTGGATTGTTGTGGGAAGTAAATGAATTAATATATGGAGAGCATTGAGAGCAATGCCTGATACCAATTAAAGTCTAAATAATATTGCCATCATTATCATCATCTCATCAGGTATTCAAAGGGGCCCAGGAGCTCCCAAGAGGTTAAGAACCGCTTGTGCAGGCCAAGCTCTCATTCGAAATGAGAAGTCAAGAATAGCTGAGCTGGGGCCATAAAGGTCATCTTCTGCCAGCGCTTCCCTCTCAACATGGCAGCTGGCGGGGACACAGGGTAAAGTTGTCACCAATTCCAGGAAGTTCTATTCACATTGTCTCTCCCTGGAATTTCCATTGGTTTGAATTTCACCCAGCTTCTTAAATGAAGGAAATCCAACCATGACTTCCCGTAAACACAGATTTCCTGTTACATAAAGTTTCAACGATTCCAATTTAAATCTTCAAGAAATAGTTCACATGCATTTGATTCTTTAAAAAGAGATTCTTCAAGAATAGTGAACATAGATATTTCTGTGTTTCCCTCAGCAAACCTTAAAATTCGCATTTTTGACATGAAAGGCATTATGAAATATTTGTGTGGTTACATTAGTAATTATGGCAATGCATTGGAAGGGTTAAGTCCCTAGAATGATTCTTTGATGCATAAATAAATACAGAAGCTGCTAGCTCAAAAGTCACATGTGAGACTTGCAATAAATACATGCTAACAGTGTGAAACACGTAGCAAGAAGAAGAGTTGCACTTATAAACCCAACTCTGGTTTTCCTAACTAAAACTTCATAACTAAAAGCATCAGATGCATCATTTCACCTCCTTGGGCCGCTGTTTTCTCATCTATAAAGTAAGGAGACTGGAAGAAATGACCTCTTGGACCCAGATTAAAATTCTCTGAGTATAAACCAGTACCCAGCAGTACTTTGATCTTAGCTGCATATCAATTACCTGCTTACACCACTAGAAGGCACAAGAAGACAGGGAGACTTAGAGCATTGGCGTTGGGGTTGCCGGGAGGGAGAAGATGACTCTGATTCTTGCTGCTTGTGAGAACTATTCAATATGCTTTTCTTTTGGAACTTCCCTGTCCACTGCTTTATTAGCTAATATTTAAAACGAGTTTGAAATGAATCACTTCCCCCTTTGATTTCCAAATACCCAGAGATCTGAGCTGTTTCCCCAAGTCACGGTTATGAAAGGTTCTCTGGCTCAAGTCAAAGTTACTGACTTTACCTAAAGGAGGCTGGGCCAGAGTGTTCACTAGGCAACCAGTAAATGAGCACGTAAAAGAGTTATTTCTGAAAAATGTGTTGAAATTACAAACGTGTTCTGAATGGCAATATTGATGCTCTGCCCCCAGATCCTATTCTCTGTAGGAGCCGGGAGATTGGTGGGAGGCAGAGGCACAGCCCTGCTCCCTCCCACACCCCTGGCCTGAGGCTGTGCTGGGATGTGCTTCCTGGAGTCAGGCCCCAGCCTCCAGGGCTGCTTTAGAATTGGCACCAAATCCGAAAGTGGAGTTTTTCCTGTGGTGATTCAGACTCCTCCCAGTGCCAGCCTTTTGAGAAGCCTGACTAATTGAAATTTATTTTTCCGACGAACATTAGGAATAATTCTAGAGGCTCTTCTAGTCGTATAGTTTAAGAGAGGGAAGCATGTCTGGAAATTCTGAGATACACAAAATCAATTTACCTTGTGTCTTCTATAACTTCATCAATCAGCTTCAACCATATTTCTGCCAACTGGTTTGCAGGAATTTTACCCTGTAACCCTGATTTTAGAGCCTCTATGTTTGATTGCTGGGAAAGAGAGGAAATAGTTGGTAATTGTGCATTATGCCATTATACCCAGTGAGGTTTAACTTTAATTTTCAATTTAGAAAATACACAAAAGACCTAACAGAAAAACAGGGGATTTTTTGTTTGTTTAGCTTTTTATAATGCTCACCATAGCCTAGCACTATTTATTTTTCTTCAAAATGCAGTCAACACTGATATGCTTAAGTACTAGGACGACCTTTTCATATGGCTTTGGATCCTTGAAACTGTGGACAAAAAGGGGGCCACATACTAAACCTGACAAGCTCAGGGCGGCCTGTATAGTGAGTGGGCCTTACAAACTCAGAGACCTAGAGTAAACACATGGGAGGCTCTGAAACGAAAACTTCCTAACTAAAAGCAAGTCATGGTGGGTTGTCATGTCCTAGGCTGGTATCTTCCCTGACAAAAGTCAATGTTTACCTTAACTGAGCCTGTCTATTGCCTTTTTGTATCTACTCTATCAGACATTTGGAATGTTAGAGTAATCCCTTTTTCCCAGACTCCTCAGGGTACAATCTCCCACCAGAGCAGGAGACCACAGAACCCCTCACTATTATCTTCTTTGCTTCATGCCATCTCTTAGTGCTGTAAATGTTAATTGTTAACTATCCTGTACTCACCAATGTAAAAGCATCTTTCCATTTCACTTTTTATCCAAATCCCAGAGATTTCCCCACTTTGCCTTCTCCTGCCCCCTTACTCTACCACCAACGAATTTCATGTAACCCTATTTATGTCTCCTCCTTTTATTCTATGTATAAAATAAGATGCAAAACTACCATTCTCTGGAACATTTTCTCAATCCATTAAGATTTTGCTTCCTGGCAATTGTCATCAGTTTGGTTTAAACAAACTCATACAAATTCTTACAGGTTTGAATGTTTCTTATGTCAACAAAACCATGTAAATATATTATGTACTCAAATAGCAATAAAATAAAACCAACAAAGATGGGGGAAAGGAACCCTAAAATGGAATATAAAACAGGAACAAATGAACCTGAATTATATTTCAGATGAATGACATAACTATAATGAACTCACCAAAGTAACTTTTCAACACAATATTTTCACTATATATCCTCTGTTTAAAGGAAAGAAAAAATCATAAACATATCAAACTCTAATTAGTTTTTTTCATTGTGATTTATCTTTGGATTTTAGGACTAAATAAATAAGTTACTATATTGAGAATAATGAAAATCAAGTTTCTCACTGCTGGAGAAGGGAGTTGTAAATATAGAAATAGAGAAGACTAGTATCTTTACCTCAACCATGTTCCCTTTCTCCTCATCAATGTCCAGGTGTATAATTACAGATACTACAACTATGCAGCTTTAATCACAGTGAACCCCCAACCTCCAAACAAGGAGGGTTCCTCTCGTCTACAGCCAGAGTGGAAAATGTCAGGCTCTGGTTCCTTTGAGCCCATCTCTTCCACCAGTAGAGATTTTTACTACTTTAACAGCAAAACTCTAAGGGTTGCATATTTCTATTGGAATGAACCATTCTCTACACCATATTCACATACAAATGTGGCAGACACTGTGAGTTTTGCCCCCTCACCTTCAATATCCATCCTCCCTATTCCACAATAAGGACAGTTTTATCTGGCCATATGCCAGCCCAGATAATAGTGCATTTCCCAACTCCCTTGCAGGGAGATGTGGTCATTTGACTGGATTCCGGTCAATGGAAAGTGGGTATAAATCAAGTGTGTGACTGCTGGGTCTTTTCCTTCAAAGGAAAGACCTGTGTCATCTTCTCTCCCTCTTTTCTCCTTCCTCAGTCTGGAGGGTAGGTGTAACAGTGAGCTGCCTCTTCCACAAAAACAAATGACAACTCCTTAGTGATGGTAGAGCAACAAGAGGGAAAGAGCCTGGTTCCCCAGCACAACTGAACCTCCATAACAGCCTTGGATCACCTACCTCAACTGTAACTAAAGAAACTGCTTTTATCTTGCTTAGCACTATATTTTGAGGTCTTGTGTTAGAGTGGCCTAGCCTGTATCTTTACTAATACCTAATTCTGTCTCGTGAAAAGAAAATGTAGAAAAGATAAACTTACCAGCCTTTCTGCCATGACTAAGAGAGTGTTTACTGCATCCAGGCGATGACTAATATCCTCCCAATATGAAGTCAGGGTAACAACTGGCTTTGTGTGGGCCCAAGGCAGGTAATAATAGTAGTTCCCTGGTGTAGAACATTGAGGGTCAGTGACATTGTACACTTAAACAGCATGCTTATTGAAGAGATGTGCAAACTGGGTTATTGTTTAGTTGTTTGCTTAGGAAATGGTCTAGGGTGGTAGGGTTCTTTAATTTTATTCAATTAAGCAACTGAGGGATAGACAGGAAGTTCTTATTTATTCAGCCTGTTTTGAAAAACTCTCTAAAATGCCCTAGTAAACCAAACATAGCAATCTTTACGATGTTTAGTGGTTTGGGATCATGTACCTGAACATCACTGATGATTATATAACACAGTAGCAGACAATATAGAGAGCACAGGCGATTAGATTGAATGTATTTGTCCCTGAAAACTGCTCTTCTAAATGAATATTTTTGTTAGAAGTGGGGCAACAAAAAAGAACTTTCTGTTTTTAAAAAGACTTAGCTAGATACATGGGGTTTGGTATTACTTAGAATTATTAGCCAAGTTTCTAGCACATTTTATATTTTAACATTGCTTCTTCAAAAATTAGGTAAAAACTATATGAATCTGTTGGAACATTTGATCAGAATTTCTCCCTCATTTCTCTATGCTCTTAAACCACTTGTCAATATCTTTATTAGGGCATTCTCATACTCTGCCTTCTTATTATGATTTATTTTATATACTAGAATGTAACTTCCTCAAAAGCAGGGACTGTTTCTCATCCATCTTTGTGTAAGTAAAGCTACTTAATCCGCACAGCATCTCTGAAGAAGATAAAGAAACTGATGTTAGAATTCAGTGATGTGGCTAAGGTCATAGTGCTGGTGAGTGACCGAGCAAAGACCAGAAGCTTGATTTTCCAGGCTCTGAGCAAGAGTCTCACTTCAACTACTCAATCTAAGAGTGACTGGGAGCCTGGCAGGGCAGAGGTGACAATAGGCAGGAGATGTTTTCAGGGAGCTCAGTGATCAGCAAGTTGCCATCTTGTGACTTTACAAAACAGAGCCAGTGTAAAATTTGGGCATGAGATGGGGTAAGGGGGCTCAGCACAGGGCCCCAGCTTCTTTGGTTTGACTAGTCTTAAAGGTGCCTGAACTCCAGCCACCTCTCCTCCCCATTCAACCTTTTCCTTCCCACTAAGCATTTTCCTTCCCACTGGAGATAACGGCTGCCAGAGGGAGAACACGCTGCATGCTTCTTGTCCTGTGGTGCACCCACTCTAAACGCACATGGGAGAGAACCTCAGTCTTACCATCAAATATGGCACGGCTGTACTGAGTGGTTGATGCCAAAGGCTTACAGGTTGAGTCAAACTTGTTGCCATAGTTCCCAATGCTGACTTCAAACTGAATGGCCTCGCCAACATCTTGCAACATGGTGGCCGAATGGAACACAGCAGATAGGCTGTACTTTCGCCTTCGCTGATATTTCTATAAAATATGAGCAGACATAAGGCTCAATGAAATGCCTCTTGCTCTAATTTACATGTAGATTTCTAGCAAATATAATTCGGAACCTAATAATTAGTGTTGAGTTAAATGCCAGTGAAGACTGTCCTTGAATCTAGCAGTTTCCCTTGTACTCATACAAGTAGGCAAATATAGAATGTTCATTGCAGCACTGATTGAAATAGAGATAAAAATGAAAACCATACAAATATCTATTAATAGGCCCCTGGTTAAACAAATGTTGCCTTCATATAAATGAATAAAAGTTCATAAAATATTTACATACATTGACATGTGCAAACATGGAAAAAGGGTATTTAAAAGTGAACCCATTAAATATACATTTTAATATTGGCATATGCATGAAGAAAGTCTGGAATAATATAAATCAAATTGTTAACAGATATGTTGGGGAATGTAGAGAGCTTATGGTTAACTTTCTAACATACATTTTTAATTGTTTGAATTGTTTAAGTATTAATTTTCTAATCAGAAGCAATAAAAACTTTTAATGTCAAATTTAAAAATAAGTGAAATTAGTCCAGCTGTTGTGACTCAGCGATTGAGCATCGACCCATGAACCAGATTACAGTTCACACATGCCGGGTTTGGGGCTCGATCCCCAGTAGGGGACGAGCAGGAGGCAGCCAATCAATGATGTTTCTCTCTTATTAATATTTCTATCTTTTTATCCCTCTCTCTTTCTCTCTCTTAAAATCAATAAAAACATATTAAAAAATAAAAATAAATGAAATGAAGTGAACTTATTTTTTCTGAAATAGAAATCAAACATTGTTTCCTTCCTTCTTTCTTTCTTTTGTTTTGTTTTGTTAATTACAGGTTTACTGAGTGTGTGTGTGAGGGAGTGGAACATAGGGCCAACAATGAATGATCACATTGAGTATCTATGAGCCTAGCACAGTGGTCGGCAAACTCATTAGTCAACAGAGCCAAATATCAACAGTACAACGATTGAAATTTCTTTTGAGAGCCAAATTTTTAAAACTTAAACTTCTTCTAATGCCACTTCTTCAAAATAGACTCGCCCAGGCCATGGTTATTTTGTGGAAGAGCCACACTGAAGGGGCCAAAGAGCCACATGTGGCTCGTGAGCCGCAGTTTGCCGACCACTGGCCTAGCAGAAATGACCAGGAGTTCTTGAGGTTTTCCTTCATGTGGGCATCAAAAGTCTCTTGAATCCACATCCTGCCCCAAATCCTGTTCAGATTGCTTCTCTCCTCTATGGATCACATCCCTACTTACCTGTGCATCCTTCAGTCAAAGTGAGCCATGCAATGGTTTAAATTGCTGTATTTGATTATTTAATACTGTCCACATCTAGAATTTGTTCTGGATCCCTGTAGATACCCAGTCTCTGTATGCAGTGGCCCAGCTTGGGGGTGAGAACATCAGTGGTTACTATAGTGCAGCCATATTGGCTATGTGCTCCATTGGTGAACTTGTGAAACTCACAAGTGCCAGTATTCAAATTGCATGACAAATTTCTCACCATAGCAAGTTTAGCTCAAAAGCCTCTCAATTTTAGAACTTGCAGCTCTGTAGTCCTTCAATTTGAGATTTGGAGGCCACATGACTATCAAACTTTAACATATGATGACTTTTTAGTATTGTATTTGTTTTTTTTCCCATTTCTACCTTGCTACCAATTTGTATGTCACAATTTAAGCAGTAGAGTAGTGATATCTTTCACCACTACGAAACAAATAAAAATTACTTGATCCCTGTAGGATATTTATCAACTGATTTTTCTTTTTTTCCTTATTCATCTATACCATTACCTTTATTCTATAAAATGAATCACAGTCATGGCTGGGTCTTCTGGCTTGTATGATGCAAGAATGCGGTCATTCATTTAGAGAAGTACTCAGATAACTGTTTTGAAATTTTTTTGTTTGGTAAAACACACAACGTAATATTCATTCATCTTAGCTATTTTTAAGTGTACAATTCAGTGACATTAAACACTCACATTTTTGTCCTACCATTACCCCCCATCTATCCATGGAACTCTTTTCCATTTAGAAAACTGAAACTCTGTACCCATTAAACACAGCAACAAACCAGAAATGGTTACCACTGACAGGAGCAAAGGGAAAGGCTTTTATAGAGCAGATGTAGAAGGCAGGCCAGGAAATTATTTGACTGGTTACAGCTTAAATGAATGCATTATTTGGGATTGCCTCATTACCTATTTGGGTCAAGGAGACTGTATGTCAAATAAAATTGCCCAACTTGTCATCTTGGTCTGTTTACTAAATATGACTGACAATTGGTGATAAAACAAATCTCATCACCTTCAATGGGCTGTTGTAGACAGGTCAAGAGGGCGTTGAAGGGCACTTGCTATGACTCCAACTTCAGTTCCTGGATGTCCCCTTCAGGCCCATTTGTTCAGGTAGACCAGTATTAGCCATCCCACCACCAATCCTCTACAACACCCTTCTCTGTACTAAGCATTATCCACACTCCAACGCTTACCTCAACAACCAGCAGGTCATCATTGGAAATGGACTGAAGCCTTTTCTCTGGTGGTGTCTTTTCAAGAAGAGTGCTCAGTTCAACCAAGATTCTACCTCTGTAGGCAACTCCTTCTCCCTGAAAGGCAACAATACAGGATTATTCCTCTAGGCATGAACAACAGCAGAAAGAATGGTCTCTCTACTACAGCTAATCCAGCTACAAAAAGTTTCTCCTTCCACAGCCCTAATTTCCAAAATGAATCAGCAACTCTCTCAGCTGGATTTAGATCTTTGGTATCTGAAAAAAGAAACAGTGACTTCAGGTGGCAATCCAAAGAGAGACAGGAGAGCTGGACTGAAAGAGATCTTAGCAATGACTGAGGTGGGGGGAGTGGCAGTGGAAGGGACTCAAAGTTTCCCTCACCCCACTTCAGCAAAACAGCTCTACATTTACCACAGTAACTTTTTTCCTCTTTGCAGAATAGGAAGGCTGCCATGTTGCAACCAGGGCAAGTCTCAGAGTAGCCAGGAAGCAAAGGAGGAAGATGTTCTGTGCAGCTGAGTGTGAGGATGGATATCAGATACTCCCCCACTATGCCTGGCCGTGTTGGCAAGAGAATCTTCTGAGAGGAAGAGAAGTCTCCACCCTCCTCCTTCTAGGGCTTTTTTCTTTCTACCTTTGTCCCTTTCTGGGTTTGGGGAACTAACTAAAAGATATTACTTCAGCTCCTAATGTAATAGAAAGATCACTTTCCATATCTGGATCTCCATGTCCTCACCTTCAAAATAAAGAGGTTGGATCAGGCCAGAGATAGCAAAGAGGTTGGACCAGGCATGTCACCTCCAATCATTTGGTAAATTCTTTTTTTTTTTAAATATATTTTATTGATTTTTTACAGAGAGGAAGAGAGAGGGATAGAAAGTTAGAAACATCGATGGGAGACATTGATCAGCTGCTTCCTGCACGCCCACTACTGGGGATGTGCCCGCAACCCAGGTACATGCCCTTGACTGGAATCGAACCTGGGACCCTTCAGTCCGCAGGCCGACGCTCTATCCACTGAGCCAAACCGGTTAGGGCTCATTTGGTAAATTCTTAGAACATGGTGTTGAACAGAATTCTGAGGCAGCACATTTGCTGATTAGCAAAGAAATCCAGCATTAATTCTCGACATCTGTTCTAAGTATAGGGAATAGCCATGCAATGTACTGGCAATTACCAAATCAGACCTCCAGAATCCTTTTCTATTCTTGAAATCTAAGACTTGAGCATGAGACGTCTATCCTTCAACACTTGATCAGTTATGTGGTAGGTCTGTGTGTGTGTGTGTGTGTGTGTGTGTGTGTGTGTGTGTGTGTATGGGGGAAGGTCCCCTAAATTTGAGACTTCATTACAACCATTACAAGAAGGAATCTCATTAACAGTGTTCATTAATAACAAACCTTAATTGAGAAACCAACCTTTCCAGTATTTAGCTCATCATAGGGGTCTGGGAATCCTGTGTATTCTCTGGGGCTTCCATAAAGGTTCAGATAACAAGGTCCAAATGTTGGAATAAAGCCCACCTCTGTTTCTCCTGTATTTGCTGAGAGATAATATCATCATTAAATTTTAGGCTTTTAAAGATTTGATCTGTTGAAATAAATATTAGTTATTAGTTGGCTGGGTGAGACTATTTTTCTCCATTTTGTGAGTTAGTTGTATTAGTGGAAATTATAAGTACTTGTGAGACTTGCCAATTTCCCTTTTCTTATTGCTATAAAATATTAAATAAAAACATTTTTAGGTAATCCAGTAAACACGTTATTCTTAAAAAAAGACAATGTTATTCAAATGAAAGAATAATAAGGCTTTCAAGATGATCTTCACATTTTTTTGTAAGTTTATAATTGGCATCATGTTAAACATGTCATTGGCAATTGGGGTAAAGAGTATATTGTTTTGGGAAGTCATTTAAATGATATATATCAGATTAACTTTGTTCCAAAAAATATGATTTAGTCTCAAGTTAAATCAGATTTAAAATTTTTATATGTAACAATAAACTGCCTGCCTATGGTGATAAGACCATATGGTATTCACTAAATAGCATGAAGTCGCCATTCACTACATTCTGTCTCTGATGAACAAACAATATGCTCCTTAGTTCCGCTACCTGGTCTTAGCAAGAGTATTCGCCAATGAGGGGCACTGAGGGCAAAGTCAGGAATTAGCAAGGTCAAAGGGAGGTTGTGGGGAAATGTAAGCGCTGTATGGGTTTGATAGATGACAAACCTATCTGAACCTCAGCGCCCTC
This sequence comes from Plecotus auritus, assembly GCF_963455305.1. Classification (NCBI taxonomy): domain Eukaryota; kingdom Metazoa; phylum Chordata; class Mammalia; order Chiroptera; family Vespertilionidae; genus Plecotus; species Plecotus auritus. Next base: position 25,073,074 of record NC_137783.1, on the reverse strand, counting down.
ATCTTTTGGGGGAACAACATCTGCCCCAGGAGAGTTGTGATGGTCAAGTGAGAGAGCACTGAGCAAACTTTCAATGAATGGTGAGAGCTGTGCAAACCAAAGGGCAGGTTATGACCCCTCATGTTTGGAAGATGAAGACCTTCAAGGTACAAAGCGGAAAACAGTATCTTCCAACCTAGAGATCCATGTTGAAAGTGGGGGAAAGTCATTTCATACATTTTGAACAATTGATTTAGTGCTCCATATCTCTATGTATGAAACATAAACAACATTAATAAAAAAGTGTTATGTCTCACAAACAGTTATTCACAATGAAGCCAATAAGATGCTTTGCATCTAGGTGAAAACATGAGACACGGAGCAATGCCTGGGTGCACATCTGTTTTAAGCTAAGCCATGCAGGACAACTATACAGCACTAACACACAAATTATTTTTAAGACAGCAAAATGTTGTTAAAAAAGGGTTTAAAGGCAATCAAATGATAATAGTAAATAGGAAGCTCTAGAAGATAGCAAAATTACAAAGCATAAACCTGTATATGATGCAGCCCCAGATCCCGAAGATGAGAAATCTACATAGTAAAAATACAATTGGTTAAACAACATGAGAAACACAGCATTACAAAAGAGACATTGGAACGTTAACCAAATCCAGACCCAAGCAACACCAGAAAAATCCCAAATTCAGACCCAAGCCACATGACCCTATTGTAATTAGTACAAATATCACTGGTTAAATGCAAAATGGCTCAATACTTTGTGACAATGTGAAATAACCCAGTCTCTCCAGTCCCAGGGCCACCAGGCATCTGAGAAGGGTAAGCTTCTCGCCACCAAAGGAGGCCTGGTGATGCTACCAACATTTCGTGTTTTTAATAAAACGTTTGCTTGTCTTATATCTCGCTTAGTTGCGACCAAGGCTAGAAAATCCAAGTTCATGTAGTCTGGGGCCTGTAGCTTATGATACATTGTTTGTTTCTTTTGGGGAGATGCGTGCTGCTCATTGTTATTTAGAGACCCTGAAACAGACTGTCTGAAGGGCCTGCAGGGAGAGAATACCTCAGAGATGGGCTAAAACTAACTATTTCTGTTTTTATGGGTGATGGCTGTTACCACCCTGTCACCATGAAAAAGGCTCGTTTTAATATTTCTTGAATAATTGTCTTTAGGTGATTATTTAATAACTGCTTGCTAATGATAAATGAATTTAGTAATATTTACCTTTCCTCCATATAGTTACAGCACGATTTTAAATTACTCCTTTGGTTACCTTTAACCAATAGATTTAACCTAGTCTTTAACCCATCTTTATCCAACCAATGATTTCATCCAGTCTTTATATCTGGATTCCTCACGTGATAAGAGGCTAGTAGCCCATCTACTTTTCCCTCCACTCCCCTTCCTTTTCTTCCTTCTAATCTCTATTTTCTGTACTTTCACTTTTACATCGCAATGGGTGGTGAAATTTACATTCTGCTTAGAGCTTTGACTACCAACTTAATAAAAAATAAAAAAATAAACATAAATAATGCTTACATTATAACAACCATGTAAATATTGTTCTCTGCAGAGAAAAGGAGAGTGTAATTACATTTCCTTTGTTACCTGCTGTTCCAGCAGCATGGTCCCCTATGCCGCTCAGCAGAGATTATTCCGATGAAATCTCTTTCCTAACTCCTACCATTTGCCTAAAATATTTGGACTTTATGTTTGGACTATATCTACTTTGTTCAGTTTTTCTCAGAATTTCTAGTTGCCCTATTTTTCCTTCTTGAGAGAGGAAATCTGTAGCTTCTTTACCATATCTCTATTATCTTCCAGATTCTTATTCATGCTATGTATTGTTTGGATTAACATTAAAAAAACAACAACTCACAAACCTATAAGGTCCTCTCTTGAACAACATGAGAGACACCTTAGGTTTCCAAGACAAAATCTTATCTCAAATTCTCTCACTTTACTCAATATGTTGAATCTATTAGCAATTATAAGAATTTTCGTTATTTTATTTAGACAACAAAAAATAAGCTGCTGTTATTATTGCTTAATACTAAATATTTTACCTTACCATCTTAATTTTTCTCCTTCATTTCCTATTATAATTTCTGACATATACACAGAACCATAAAGCCAGGTATAGGCAATTAATTCTCAGTATGGAAAACATCAAAAAGAAAAGTGTAGTGGTTATTGATGCCTGTTAGCACAAAATGCATGAAAACAAAATACACATGTTCTTAGGGAGCAAAGATTACATGGTTCGTTGCTGTCTGGCCTCCTGGTTCCTGCCAAGGAAATCAGTTAAGAAAGGGAATATAATTTATATTTTGGTGAAATTGTTTCAATGCCAATATAAAATAAGGTGCTAAGCACTCTGTATTGACACTCAACATTTATAAAACAGCTCCTGGGAAAGAATTTTTGGATGGGAGCAAGAAAGCTAAAATCTTCCAACTGTTAGTTGCCTCAATTACTAATTACAAATTAGTTGTTTTCTGGTCATCACCAGAACATCCCTGAAATGGTTCACTAGGCTCATCACCTTTGGCTTTTAAGAAACCAAGTCCATTGCCATGGGGCTACCCCAGCTCATTCCTTCAGAAGTTCTGCGCCTTGTCTTATTCCAGCTCTGTTGTGTGACTTACCTTCCACTTCCCCACCAGAGGCAGCAATTTTAGAAAGCTGTAGATATGTTGTTCCAACTACATCATTTTTGGTAAGACGGTCCCTGTGTAAAAAAACAGGTTAAGGCCTTCACTATGAGGATGTATCTTCATTTCAACAATAATAAGATAGAGCTGGAAAAGACCCTAGACCTCAGAAATCATTGTCCAGTGGGCCTCAGCATTACTGTACTTTTAAAAAATCACTTGAACCACCCCCCCCCCACTCTCATCTCCTATTCAAGCTTTTGATTCACTAAAAGTAGGGGTGAAGAACAAGTCTGCATTGATAACAAGTATATTTCCTAATTCATTCTGATGCAAATGGTCCTCCAACCATCCTTTAAGAAACACTGATCTAGTTGGACAACTCATTTCATTTATGGAAACTGAGATTTTTACAGAAGTCATGAGATTTGCATATGGCCACACTCAATACTATTGTCATAAAAGGAATGAACCAATTATAGGCACATTGCATAAGGAGTGTAATGTAATCATATTACATAGAATAAGTGCATGTCTTATTTTATCATGTTCATACTAATTACTGTGCTGGCTTAATAACTACAATGGGCTATATCTAAGGGTCCTTGATAGGGAGAAAAATTCCTTTTCAATTGGATTCAAATACTTATTGAGCACTACTGTGTGACAGATACTATTTTTCTGACTACAGTTGCATGCCTATAACCAAAATCTTATTATCTATATGGTAGGGACAAATTTGTCCACCATAAGTATATAAAACTTTGTGTATCTTTCCATGAGTACCTTAGTCTGTGAGCCTAACTCATGAAATGCTCTCTGGCCAAGCACATAGTAGGTGTAAAAAATAAGGTTTATATTAATAACATCCTCTCTTTAATTCTTCCTCTTCTTTATACCATTTAGTGACATACCCACTCTGAAGATTAGGACTTCATGGGAGGGAGGAAAGGCTTAGTATTTTGAGGAAAGATTATTCTACAATATAATACTATATATTATAGTATTATTATATATGATATACAGGGTTGGGCAAAAGTAGGTCTGGAAAATAACACAATAGTATGAAAAATAACACAATAATTTAATAAATAGTAATACAAGAATAAATTCTGTGTTTTGTGCACTCACAGCTGTAAACCTACTTTCACCCCACTGTTATACATCATATAATACATTATATAGTATATAATAATATTAGGATGTAGAAAATTACTAATTAAACACAATTGGCATGAGAGCTTGCAGCTTTTCTGTCCATCCAGAAGGGTCTAGACTAAAAGAATCCTTTTTAGCTTTCCTTCAAGATATTGTGCAAATATCCTACAAGGTATGTAACCTCAGATCTGGATCCAAGAAATTCCCAGTTAAAAGGGTTTCTCTGTGCATCCTAATTTGCACTATTGCTTTGGAGAGGGTAGACTAGGTCAGGAAAAAAACCTACATGTGTAGTGACCACAGGCAACTCTGGTTCAATCAGCAATGAGCCCACTGCAGAGCCTGTAAGCCAGAGTGGTCACCCGAACTACACAGAGTTCAAACCCATACTCCCAAGGGCTCTGCGGGCTCCTGGAGCTCCTTCATAATGTCACCCAAGGGTCCTAAGTGCCTTAAAACTAGCTCACACTCACTGGAAAGGACACTTTGTCCCTTCCTGGCTCTCAATTAACTGATGTGATGGGGTCATTGAACAAAATGAAGTCTTTTCTCTTCCCAAAGTGCCCTGTTGCCATAGTACCAAGAGGGTATTGACATGAAAGTCAAAAACATCTGGCTAAGGAAAAACTAAGGCCAAACAGGAGGCCCAACTGACTAACTATCTAAGTGACTATGGGCAAGTTACCTCTCTGAGCTGCAGTGTCTTCATCTGTAAAATGAATTAATCATAGTCACTATTTAATAGTCACTCTTCTAAAGACTAAATGGAATAATGCCAGGAAGGCATGAGGCACAGCACCTGGCACTTAGTGGTGCTCAAAAAACAGTAGCAAACATCATAATAAACACTGATAATGATGATGATGATGATGATGATGATGATGATGATGATGATGATGATATTTGCCACTCTCAGGGAGCTAAAGGCTGCTAATTGAATGCCCCATCTAACTAGAACACACTCAAGAATGGTCTCATTGTGGCCAATCACCACTAGGAGGGTGGTCTAGTAAAAATGCCATCAGAACCTTTCAAAGAATTTCCTGCATTCAGATAGGTAGCTCTGTCCATTTTCCTTTCTAACAATAATAGTAACAGAATGTTTTGGTGATTCTTCCCAAGAAGTGGTTTACTCCATGTCTGAGATCCATTTGGGGCAGCCTAATGGTATTTCATTCCTTATCTTGGGCATTTTCAGATCATTTCTTCCTTCTTTGTTTATGAACAGTTGAACTAAGATATTCAAAATTTTTCTGTAACAACACTATTATCATTTTTAAAGAAAACATACAGTTCCAATAACAGTTTATTCCTTCCCTCTGGGAGAAAAGCAAATATGCTAAAATGTAAGAGTCAGGTGATCTAGAGTAATGTTCCTTAATATCCAAATGTTTAATTCTTTAATTCTGAATTAGACACAAGTCCATTTTTAACTCACCAGTCATATACTGTTAGTTTTATTTTTTCACACACTGATGGAAACTGTGCAAAAGAAATAGAAAAGGTAGTCATTTCTCAATTTACTCAGTAACTATGAAAGTTAGCAGTCTTATTTTTCTGAAAGAAAAGGAAGTCAAACCTTGATCTGGAGATTAACGACTTGATTCCACTCAGGGTTTGCATTTTTCTCAATTACATTTGTGCAAACCTGTAAAATCGTCAAAGCAAAACAGTAGGTATTCAAGTTTCTAATTTTTAAAAGTTTATAATATATGCATACTAGATCATGACTCTAGCAGTTTACTTATAAATTATATACTTAGTAACCTGGTTAAAGGTTATTTTTCTTGATAATGATTTGGTAAAATATGACATGGGTTTAAGATCTCTGCTACTTTTGCGGCTAAAAGTTTTCATTTGCCAGATTTCTAACATTGTGTGAGCATAATAAGGCAAAATTAATGTTTATTGAGCACTTATTACATACTGCCTAATAACCATATCTTCATTAGCATGTCCAAACAGGTCTTTTGATTCTGCACACCCAACCCCTCCTCTGTCTACCCAAACTGGCTCCTGTCCCAATCTTTCCATCATTGTTCACCAGGTGGCTTAGGATTACAACAAAGTCAGTCACCTCTCTCTCCCCATCACACACCTCATCCAATCCATGAGTAAATCCTGACACTCTTATCTTCATGTGGACCCTGATTGGCCCCAGACACCTGCAGTTGGCTCCTACCTAGATGGTCACTTCCTCTCCTGCCTGCTCACTGTCATGTCACCCCTCTGTGTAGCATCCTCCATGAGCTCCCAGTTGCACTTAGAATAAAGTCCAGGTCCAACCTCTGGCTGATAAGCCCTACTGCTCCACCGCCCACATCTCTCTGACCTTCTTAGTTTTCCCCCTTACTCGCCAGTCCAGCCACCTGGATGTTCTTTGGCTGCAAATGTGTCTTCTCCTTGGGGCCTTTACATCTGCTATTCCCTCTGTCTGGAAGCTTCCCCACCTCCCACCCCCCACTCCAGACCTCTGCATCATCCAGGCCTCTGCGCAAATGTCACTTCCTCAAAGGTGGCCACATGATCTCCTAGCTTAATACCCCTTCAACCCCACACAATCACTTCTTGTCCCCTGCTTTATCTTCTGTGTAGTACTTGGCACTATCTGGAATTATTTAATGACTTGTTAGCTTGTTTATTGTTGTCCCTTAAGCTCCACGAGGGCAATGGCTCACTTCTATATCCCAGCACATGGGACAGTAGCTAATACTAAATAGACTTCCAAAAATTACTTCTCAAACTGATGAACCCTTTCAACACTCCTATTAGAATCTTATTACCCCCATTAATATTTCAGGAAATTGAGACTCAGGGGTACAATATTTGCCTTAACTGCCTATGGAGTGGGTAAAATCTGATTTTAAATCAGGCCTCCTCTCACTCTGGACCTCAGGGCTTTTCGGCTGCTCTCCATCGACTCTCCCAGGAAATGACACCCAGTCCATGTGTCATTTGCCAAATCTCCCTTTCATAAACAAATGGCTAAACTACGTAGAAAATACTAGTTTTTCATGCCTACAATTGTCCATTGAGGGGTATTATTCTACTATGGAATTCCACTCTCCAGTATTTGATGACGTCTGTAGATAAACATGGTGGTTACCTGTGTTTTTACACCAAGATTCCCCAGTGGACCAGGATGGGGTCCCATGTGTGACCCTCCAGTGTTAGCAGCTCCCTGGGGCATGGGAGGTGGGAAACATGACAGGAGTGGACAGCTGGGCACTGGGGGGCTAGACTCTAGAACATTTACCAGGGATTATGACAGCTAGCTAGGGAGCTTGCTTGAGATTAAGATAATATTTGGACCTGGGAAATAATCCAAATAATTCAGTAGTAGCTTTCATAATTTACATTTTTCAAAAGATTGAATTTTCCAATTTGAGTCCTGCATACTTTCCACTGCAAAATAAACCTGTGAAGAAGTCTGGAATGTGCAGGCTCAGATAATCCGCGTTCCTACAGGGTGCCCACTCATCGGGGGACACTTCAGCAAAGAGTTAGCAGGAACTCACACCAAGGGAAGCACAGAGGTTTATATAGTATTTATTTCTGGAGGCATCTGCATTTAGATCACATACAAACCTTTTTTCCAGCAAAGGAAACTTCTACAAAGGGATCCACTAGGTTCTTCTTATCTGCACTGCCTCCAAAGATTTCCTTTACCGTCTGAGAGAAGGCATCGTCCACTGGAAAGTAACATGTCACACAGCAGAGATTAAATCTGATTCTTTTAAAGAATTAGAAGTCACCCAATAAAATTAAAAATGTTCTCCTATCCACGAACACTGTCGCAACAAAAATTGTTCTCAAAAGTAGCACTGTGTTGCAGAAATTCCTTGTGTTTTAGTTGAGAGAGAAAATATTTTCTCCCCAAAGAGTTTTAAAATTAATAGGAACACCTTGAAAAATAAATTGATAAAATATTCTGTTAAGGATCAATCATTTATTGAGGAGAAAGTAGAAATAAAAAGAGACAACTCTCAAACTCAGGCCTGGTTTTAATTTGGAAAAGGTGCTTTAGGCCAAAATAATATTGGCCTAATCTGACTTTTCAGATAAATTCAGGGAAATTTGACATAATCATAAATAACACATTTAATCACTTATAAACAACAGATTTCTTTATTTTAACAAACTCAAGTAGGTAAGAATTTTAATATGTTTTAATTTATTTACTTCATTCAAAATATTTCTGAGGAAAATATGCTATGGGGGGTCATTAAAAAGGGAAGGGGGTGTTCCCAGGAAAAGTAGCAATCCTGAAGCAATCATGGCCTGAGTAGTGGGTGCTGTCCCCTGAGACTTGAAGAGGAGTCCTTTGTCCCAGGGCCCAACAGGAAGCACATAAGCCAGGCCAGGAAGATAGGATACTGGGCCTCAGCAATGACATTGGACTAACTGGACTAGTCTCTCTAAACATCAAATGCATCCAATCTCTTAAAACACATATCTCCTGATACAATACTGACAGACTTTTACTTATTGGCATTTAATCACCCTTTGCTCAGCTATTTTTAATAACCCAATGGCAAACACATTTATTTGTTTATAAAATTTCACATTTTCATTTGGGATGAAAGGAGTTTGAAGTGCTGACTGCTGACCTCTCTTTGGTATTCTCTAGAACAAAGAGAAGACATGGAACATTAAAGAAAGAAACTATGGAGAAGAGCGGGCCAAAAGACTCAACCAAAAACATGTAGCAGTGACCAATTGGCTACCTCATGAACCAGCTCAGGTAGCTTGCAATAAGGCCAAAATGAATGAAAATAAGTCATGTAAGCAAATAAATAAATAAATAAATAAATAAATAAATAAATAAATGTGTGTGTGTGTGTGTGTGTGTGTGTGTGTGTGTGTGTGTGTGTGTGTGTATGATAGGGAGCACTAATCCCTATTTGGAGTATGATTTTAACACATCTAATCATGAAAATAACTGATAATCTGGAGCAGGATGAAATCAATACATACTCTGGGGGATGTCCTCTGCTCGGTAGATTTTCAGCAAGAAGGTCACCCACCGGAGGGCAATGCCAGCAGGGAGCAACAAATTACTCTCCACATCATCACCATCATTATCACGATCCGGTTTCTCAGGCTGTTGGGGACACACAATAACAAATTACACGCACAGAAGAGCAGTGCTTGGAAGAACCAAACTGATGCCTGTAAAACCACACCAATCAGAGCCGTTTCCATTAGGATTTCCTGTTTCAGGCTTAAGAGTTCAGCCACCAATTCAACAAAACTGCTCTACAAAACTCAATGTGCATGTTTCTTTAATCAAGACACCGTGAGAAAATAATGTGTTCTGTAATTTTATGATCACAAAATAGTAGAGGGGCGAGAGAAAGAGAGAGAGAGAAAGAGAGAGAGAGAGAGAGAGAGAGCCTGACATTCTTCTGATTTCTCTCTGCCCTCTCATTATTCCTGGGTTTGCTGCCCAGTTTTCCAGATGACACTGTCCTTTTAGGTAGCAATGTCTGATTCTGCAAGTGAGCTATGCTCTATAGATAAACTCATGCAACAAAGTCCTAAAAACACACATATCTATACTGAATGAAACACCCACTCAGACACCATGAAGACGTCTAAGTTGAGCTAGAAAATAATTCTGCCACGAAGAAAAGAAGTGCTTTTGAAAAACATTTCTTAATTAGAAGCTGGGCTCCACTTTAAGTACTGGCACCCCCTTGCTAACCTTTGGCCCTATTTTGCAGTGAAAAGCGTAAATGGCAGAAAATGCAGGGGCTCACCGGAGGCTCATCTCCGGTTCCCAGGACAAACATGCTGACTTTCATGTAACCTTTAGCGCCCGAGCTGGCATCTTCGGGGTCATTGAGAAGAAGCCACTTTCTCATGACAGCATGACCTAAAATGAAAAAGGAGTAAAAGGACAAGGACACTTTAAAGGGAAGCCGACGGGTCTCTGACTTCATCTGCTGTAAGAAAACAAACATTTCCTCTAAAGTGTCATCATAGCACGCCAGTTTCCCCAGATGAGTGTCTGAATTAATGTCCTCCACTCTGTATGGCCTCCATCCCCATCCTGTCCTGTGTGACCCAAACAAGGCTCTCTACACTCTATGAATGGACTTCATCATTTGACTTTGATAAGATGCAAATATCCTCATAAAACAGAGGAATTACCTATTTTTGAACATTAAGATAATTACCATTAGATTTTTAAAAATAAAATCCATACTATTATTCATTCCCGCTAAGTATCCTTCCCCCTTCTCAATCAAGAAAACAATATTTTTTATTCCTTGATCCTCCCAACTTCCTTGATTCTCAGAATCTTCCAGTTCATGGAGAGAACATTGCTTACCAGGTTCATCATAAATGAATCCAACATCAATCTGGGAAAAAATAATTAAAGGAGTTTGGATTTTAAAATCAGTTTTAAAATCAAAGAAACCATCATTATTATATTTAAATAGAATGCTCCTGACTAGACTTAAATTTCTTTGGGACTCAACATTTCCATCATATTCTCTGTGTGTGGCATATAGGAGAACCTCAGTCCATCATTTTGAATTAATGAGCTAGTCTTAGAGCAGGAAGGAACCACGGAAGTAGGGTGATCAGGGTGTCCTTTTTTGCTTGGGACTTTCTGGTAGCACAGAAAGTTTCACATTCTATGAAACCCCTCAGTCCCAGGCAAACCTGGACTGGTGGTTAACCTACAGGAAGTCTCCTGACCCAACTGCCTATCCAATACTCTACTCCTCCAACTAATGCTAATATCAATGTAATCATTGATTGGGCACTTTAATGTGCCAGGTGCTGTGCTAGATATTTTATGTATTCTATCTCAATTATTCTATCTTCACCATGATCCCATTTTACAGATGAAGAAACTAAGTTGATCAGAGAAGTTGACATGTGGCTGGTTAGTGGCAGACAGGCTATGAACACAGGTCTGCCTGACCCAGATCAACCTCTAGGACCTCTCATGACTACAAGCTCCTTCCTTTGAGATGCAGCCCATTCCATGTAGAAGGCACCAAGTATGTGTCCTTAATTCCAATGTTCGTTACTTAGAAAAGCACCCTGATTCTCATCCCTGGTTTGGCTTGCCTTTGTACTCCAGATTTATAAGAAGTGGCTTTGCAGATGGTGCCCTGGGGCCACTGGTAAATGCAGCTGTGTGATGGGCTTCTTCCCATAAATCACCCCTTCCCTTTGAAGCAGTGTACTGGCTTCCATCCACTGCTGGGGTGCTGGGAAGGGCCCGATGTGGCAGTTTTGGGTTATCTTGCTTTAGGGTGCTGCTAAGTGTTGTTACTTTGGAAATCACTACACTCAGAGGATATGCAGCTGGTTTCTGGTCCCTGGGGCATTCATGTCCTACTGGTATTCCAGCCCTCAGCAAGGATCATGGCATCAATCCCTGACACATAACCTTAAGATGTCACCAAGATGGGCATCCTGAGATCTGGCCAGGAACCTGAGTCCTCATTATGAAAGTGCCCATCTTTGATGTAAGTTGAATGAAACTGACAGTTGTCACCCACCTTAAATTCCCCCATCAGACAATCTGCCCGCAAAGAATGGGAATTATAAACCTGGAAGAAAGAAGAATGGGGGAAAGATTAGTGGCTCTATCTGGCAGATAGTGGGCACCACCTTCCTACTCCGTTGCCCCCCTTACCCGAATGCTGATGATCTCATCCATCAATTCAGAAGGGGTTATGTGGACATTGTAGAAAAATAACTGTCAAAACAAAGAGAAGATTGTTTGAATGTTAGGAAGAATGAACTCGGGTTTAGTGTGTACGATACTATAATTTTGAGGGTCCTCCCCAAAAATACAACAAACTCCATATTAGGTTTGACCATGTGAACACATTGCAAGACCTGAGAAAAGGCCCCAAGACTTACGCTTCATAGGCTTGATAATAAACGCACCTCTGCATGTTGAAAAGGAAAAAAAGGTTAAGTAACAGCTATAGTGTTTATTTACCTAAATAAGATTATTCTTTTTGAATCAGATAGCTACTAGCTTAATTAAGTAAAGAGTTAAAGTTGCATTTTATGCTTAGGGCTTGTATGACCTGGCAAGTTGAGTTTAATTCTATCATTTTTAGCTCTATCATTTGTGTTTAGTGACTCTAATTTTGTTCTTTCTAACAAAACACCTTCAAAGTCAACTTTGCCCATCAGATAATGTTAGTTCCTCAGGAGAGTCAATATTGACCACATTTTAACTCATTGTACCAGCTAAGTTTATGAAAGTTGATTCTTGGGAGATAAATATTGGATACATAGAGGTTGTACATAAAACCAAGTTTTATGTACCAATAAAGTTTACTTCTAAGAGAGAAAGATTGAGCATTTACTTAAACTGACACATTTTTCTCCTACTTTTTACTTATAAATATTTTCTACAAAGAAATAGAAAAAAAAACAGTAAAATAAATACCATCTTTCATTTATGTTCACCAATTGTTACCATTTTGGGGACATTTCAGGTTTAGTGAATTATTTGAAAGTTCTAGGTACCATAACACTTCACTCCTTAAAACAGATTCTCATGCATCTCCTAAGAGCAAGACATCCTTATATACAATCACACTACTATTATCACACCCAAGAAATACAACAGCTAACATATAGTCATTCAAATTTCTACAACTGTCCTGAAAAAAGTTTTTTAAATCTAGGACCACTCTAATATCATACATTGCATTTAGTTGTTGTGTCTGTTTAGTCTCCTTTTATCTAGAACAGTACTCCTGCCTGTTTTCGTTGTTTGTTTTTGTCTGTCATGACTGGTTATGCTAAAGAATACCCCACAATCTGGATGATTCCTCACTGTTAGATTCACATTGACCACTGGACAAGAAACAACCCAGGTGAGGATTACTCCATGAGATCACATCAGGACACACATGTCAGTCTGACCCATGATTGGTGATACAATTTTTAATCTCTTGGTTAAGAACATGTACATAAACTAGTGATGTTTTAGTAAAATTCCTTTCTTGATGTATAAATTGGCTCAGTTATCTGATTCTTCCCTTTTGCCAAGAGATCTAATCTCAAAAAAAAAAAATCATTAAAATGGGAAAATTCTGAGATGGTGAATCATGCTGGGCTCCTGAGAATGTAACTGAGTAAATATTTACCCTGCATTATAAACGCACTCATAGGTCTTCCGCCTTTGGCATCCAGTACCTTGTCCTCCCTGCAATCCAGGCTTGTCCTCCAACATGACCTCCCAGCCTTTCCCCAAGTCCATTTCAAATGCCCCATCTCAGTGAGCACCCACCCCCCTCTTAAATGAACTCTGGAACCCCTTATCTGCAGGCTGCTGTCTGCGATACACTGCAGGAGGAAGAGAGGTGAGAAGGAAATGGGGCTTTCTCCAAAGCTGGGGGCCAGCTTGAACAAAGGGGCAGAAGCAGGAACACTAGACAGAAGAAACCAGTTCTTTGTGAACAGCGGTCACCAGCATCTCTAGGAAGCAGAAAGCTGGGGCTGGGATTAGAAGCTTTAGGGAACTGAGAGGAACTGTGATAAGAAACTGTGGTAGGAAAGGCTTGGACTCAGAAAACATCATGAGATGCAGGCCACAGGAATCTTAGAAATGCATCTCCTCGGCTGGCCATGGTGGCTCAGTGGTTGAGCGTCGACCTGTGACCCAGGAGGTCATGGCTCGATTCCCAGTCAGGGCACAAGCTCGGGTTGCGAGCCTGCTCCCAGTTAGGGAGTGTGCAGAAGGCAGTTGATCAACGATTCTCTCTCATCATTGATGTTTCTCTCTCTCTCTCTCCCTCTCCCTTCCTCTCTGAAATCAATAAAAATATATTTTTTTAAAAAAGGAAAAGAAGTGCATCTCCTCAATAGAGCAAATCTGGACTCTCAAAATTCCCCAAACCTGTAATTTCTCTTCACAGGCCTAATTGTGGAGTTTTGTGGCATTTGAGTCAGGTTTTCAGCATTTTTGAGGAAGGTATTCAGTATTTTTTTTTTGAGGAGTGTTACAGAAGAACCCAACAGAACCAAGCTATATTCTCAGTATAACAAGAGAGAGAGAGAGAGAGAAAAAAAATCTTTTTTGCTCATCATTGCGTTCTTTAACATCTATTATTTTTATGGCCAAGTAAGTTTTGACACTGTTACAAAGTCAGGTCACTTAGCCACACAGAGCATCCTGCTGATTGGAAAGACCAAAGGCAGAAGTAGATGCCGTCATGGGCTCCACATAGGAGTACCAGGATCCATTACGAAGGGCTCCGTCAGGAGATTGTTGCAAGAATCCCAGAGAGACCCCAGCAGCTCTGAGAAGCAATGATGAAGCAGGCTGTGTGATTCCAGCGGTTCTTACCTTTAACACTGGAACTTTGTATTGTCTTTACCAGTTAAGTTGTATGTGTTCCCCTCCCACATGGGACAGGGGACAGGTGGGTGGAAGGTGCATGTACATAGAACAGACTCCCTGAGCCCGTTTACCTCATCGAAAAATGGATTGTTCCCTCTCTTGATTCTTGTTCGGTGCGTCTGGCCACAAACGTAGACTTTGACCACAGGTTTTATGTTGTTGCCACTTAACTGCCGGCCCTCAATCACTCGAACCCGGATCTGCAAGCACAGAAGGGGTGCTGTTACGGGTGCTTTCCCAGCCCACATTGTAAGAGAATCCTCAGGCCCTGCCTCCACTTGTTCACCTGGGAGGATGGCTGAACCCGGCCGGGCGGCTTGGCAATGTCCCGGTGCTAACGGATTGGGAGCAGCCACCTGTGCTCATTCCCAAGGTGGGGACAGGGGTTGGGTCGCAGAAACCAAGAGTGGGGTTGAAATACTCCAGAGCTGGCCTGGGGAAGGGCAGGCAGGGCTGAGGCCACTGCTCAGACCCCAGCTGAGCCCTGGGATGTACAAACTCACTCCACAGCCATCTCTGCGAAGAAGGCAGTGCCCAGAGCTATGAAAACGTAGTGCCCGTGCTTCTATTCCTACCCCCGCGGGAAGCAGGGATGGTTTTATTTCCCATCGAGCTTCACTACACCTCCTCCCGCACGAAGAAGAACGATGGAGAGCTCTTCTTATTGGGTTAAGGACCTGATGTCCTCTAACTAGCTGAGCCACTGCCGATGGAGCAGGTCCTCCCGGCAGCCCTGCAATGGCAGAAGCTGGACACTGTGGTGAGACAAGGCCCCGGGCACTCGGGCTCTCCCTACCTGGAAGTCCTGTGGCTTGTTGGACAGCAGCCGCCGGGTGTTCTTCCCTTTCGTGATCCTCCGGGCAAGCTGAGCTTCAGACACCGTCCTACCTGACACCTTGGGCCCCGGGTCCCTGACCGTGCTGTCCAAGCCATCTTCCTCACCTCCACTTTCCTCCTCCTCTCCTAAAACAAGCAAAAGGAACCCAGTCAGAGTTGGCCCTCCCCTGTGACTGTCTGAGCACTCCGGCTTCCTGGACAGAGAGTTTTCTGTGTTCCTGAGGCTCAGGTGAAGGAGGCGCCTCTTGGTGACATTGACCTGGGCTTGTTTAGACTCAGATTCTGGAGGAAGATGTGTTCGTGGTGCATGATGGCACTCCTTTAGGCTGTCTTCAAAATGACAGGGAGACTGCCTGAGACCACGGGAGAGGGTGTGAGGCTCAGTCAGACCCAGCAGAAATCACCCAGCTCTGATCTCGGAGCCCAGCCTGATGTTAAGGGGCCTTACAGCGGTGAGGATGGAGGGATGAGGGTATCCATGGGAAACTGGAGCCCTGAGAGAAGGCTCCAACCCCACCCTTCCCACTGCAGGTCTCCTCCCGAGATGTGCTCATGAGGTTTGTACTGTCTCCTTCCTGCTTGCGCCTCCTGATGGAAGAACGCCCTCTCCACCCGCTTGCCAAGCAGACCACGGTGGTCATCCTGCTCTCCCTTTTGTCCCGGTTTGTCAGTTCCACACACATCTGTGCCCTCACGTACCCCCTTCCCCCTCCCCCCCTCTTCCCTTCCATTCAGTGGAGAGCTGTTCCTTTTTGGTAGAGTGAACCCCCTTCCACTGCCTGAGAGCCTACTTCCTTCTGATTCTTTAGGGACCCTCCAGATCTCTCTCTCTCTCTCTCTCTCTCTTTCTCCTCTCTCTCTCTCTCTCTCTCTCGTTCTCTCTCGCTCTCTCTCTCTCTCCCTCCCTCCCTCCCTCTTTCTCTTTCTCGCCTCCAGTGGTCCCTTCTCCATGGTCACCTTCCCTCTGCATTCAAATATGCACAAATCTTTCACTCCTTAAAAAAGCAAAAAACAACTCCACCTACTGTGTCTCCCCTTTCTTTCATTCACAAACTCTTGAAACTCACTGACAAACTTCAGCTTTTCTTTTCCTAATAGACAAAAAGTCTGAACTCCCAGTAATTGGTGCAATATAATTTAAGAGAGACTAGGAAAAAGTCCTGCATTTGAACTCCCCACCATTACAATACAAAGTCAAGTAAGAGGTTTAATTTCCACATGGAGTTATCTCACATCACAGTATGAATTAGTTCAATCAGCTTGCTATGTAGCACGGCTCTTAAAGCTTGGGGTCTGGAGTCATGCTGCCTGGGTTCAAATCCTAAATTTGAGACATGAGTGTGAGTCAGTTTTTTACTTTCCATTTCCCCATTTACAAAAAGGGGGAAATCACAGTACTTACCACAGGGTATTGTAAAGATAAATGTAATCTACACGTAAAGCCTTCAACACAGTGCCTGGCACAGAGTAGCACCCAATAAATTAAAATTTAGGTGTTGTTGAGAAATCAGTTTGGGTTGGAGCACAGAACGCTGGAACAGTCCTGGAGAGCAGCAATGGGTGGGGTGGGATCTGAAGCAATCAGTGGAAGCATGGGGGCTGGGAGCACAGAGGGAGGAAGGAGCAACCATGAGGAAGTAAAAGGCCTCCCCGATGTACTGCTTCAGAGTTTAGCCCAGCATGAACCCTCCTCCTCAACACCCTTCCATTCCTGCTGAGCCCCTCCAACCTGGCTTCTGCTCTGCAAAGGTCAACCATGACCTCTTCTTACTACTTTAGGAACCTTTCTGAATCCTCATGCTTGATCTCCATAGCATTGGACACTGGGACCCACACCTACGTCTTTGAATCATGCAGCTCTCCTCCTGGTGCTCCAACTAAACCTTTTCAGGCACTTCCGTGGGCCTCCCTTCCTGTCTCCTACTCACCAAGTGTGACTTCCCACTCTGCTCCCCAGCCAGCCCTCTGCTCCTTTGACACTTCATGGTCCTTCAAGGAGCCCCAGACCCACAGAATGTTAGACTCGAGGGGACCTTAGAGAGCCTGCCTCTCACCCACTTTACAGATGAGGTCAATAGAGCTGAAGTGACTTGGGTTACTAGGAGCTGAGCTGAAACCAGGACCAAGTCTTTGCCCTACCTCACTGGTGCAAGAGTAGATTAAAACCAGGCTTCAGCTGAAAGAGATGCTGTCCTCCTAATCCTTCATCACTGCTGTCAGGGTCAAGAAACCCCATAGAAGTCAAGGGTATGGAATAGCTACCTTTGACCTTTGCAATGTAACCGGGGCCTCACCTTCCCTATTCTTGAGGAGGCTTCCAAAGAAGGGATTTCCCACTACCCATCTGCGGCACTTGGCTCTTAGAATGTCCTTTCTCCTATTCTCCACCAAGTGAGCTCCTCAACTTCTCAACACTTCAAGTTCCAGAGGAAATGTACTGTCTTGGAACAGGCCCTCCCTGCCTCTCCTAGAGGGAGTGAGTCACCCCTTCACATGCCTTCTACACATTGTTCGACCCAGTCCTTCCCACAGAGACTTGCGTCTATTGTTAACCCGTAGGTTTCCCCACAACCAGCCACTCTCAGAGGCGGAGGCTTGACTTTCCTTCTTTCTACCTGCCCCCTGCCTGACATAAAATCCTAGTGTACAGCAGGGGCTCGATGAATGTGGAATGAGTCATAAACCAGGCATCCTGACCGCTGCTCCTACCTTCTCAAGTTCTCAGAAAGAGTACCCAGACACCAGGGCAGCGCTCCCACAACCTGCGCACCAGCTCAGGGAAGCACAGAGGCTCAGGCTTGCCTTCTGCAAACCTGTTCCAGACTGGGCAATGCACGGCTTTAAGCTCCTCCAACAACTAACTCTAACTTCCTGGCCCGAGAGGGAGTTCCTCCCGCTGTGGATTGTTCCTTTTGGGGTTGGTGGTTGTTTAGGGCAGCAAGCAGGAGAAGGGGTAAAGCACTCCTTTGCTGCACCGACTCAGAATGAGCCCTCATTAAACTCTTGATGGATGCTTCAGAAACAGACTGCAGGTAATGATGAGCCAGTTTCTTCTGGAAACACCTTCTGTTATCCAGACTTTAGGCTGGAGGGACCGACGTGAGGGACCAGCCTAAGTCATGGCGGCCGCCAGCATCTCTGCATAGCAGCGGAAAGATATTTGAGCAGGAAATCACTCCTTTATGTGGCAGGAAGCTGCACAGGTTAAACAATGCTACCCTAAGTGTTCCACAAAGAATGAGGGGGGCCCCTAAGGCACTGCCCAACGCACCCTTCTGCACAAGCCCTTTCATTATCCAAATGTGAGTGTGTGTGCTGGCATGCCCTGTACATGAGACCCAGGCATGGATCTGAACCACAGCCACGTGGATCTGCAAACAATGACTCTTTCATGACCACAGCGGCAACTGAGCGGGGAGCCCCTGACTGAATAGGAAGTTGCTGGTTGTATTTGCTTCCTAGAGCTGTTGTAACAAAGTACCACAAACTGGTTGGCTTAAACAATTTAAATTTATTCTCTGATAGTCCTAAACCCTACAAGTCCAAAATCAAGGTGTTGGCAGGGCCATGCTCTCTTGGAAGCCTCTAGGGAAAGATCTTTCCTTGACGCTACTAGCTGGTGGCTCCTGAATCCTTGGCGTTCTTTTGCTTGTGGCTGCATCACTCCAGTCTCTGTCTCTATTGTCACACGGCCTTCTCCCCTGTGTGTCCCTGTGTCCTCACCGCTTCTCATAAGGACACCAGTCATTGGATTTAGGGCCCTCCCTAATCCAGTATGACCTCATCTATAACAATAAAGGCATAATATGCTAATTAGACCAGATAACCTTCTGGACAAAGCCGGGGCTGCGAGGGCCGAGCCCCTTGCATGAATTTCATGCATCGGGCCTCTAGTCTTAACTATAAAGACCCTATTTCTAAATAAGGTCACACTCTCAGGTTCTGGGTGGACAGGAATTTGAGGACACTATTCAACTCATCATAGAGGACAGCTCTTGTGTCCTTCTCTTTGCTCCATCTATTACTCTAGTCCGCAAGTCTGCAATCAGAAAAGAATTCCCACATCCTCCCAACTCCAAATCTACCATCCTCCCTGCATCTGTTGTCTGCCTTCCCTCCTGCTACAACCCCTGATCTGTCGATGGGTCCTGACCTGAGGCCAACCCTTCTGCATAGGCATGGATCCTATCTCCTCTTGCTACTCAAGGATTCTCCTTCTGCAATTTCTGCCTCTGTGTCTGCTCATTAGGTTCCCCCCTGTACATGAGCATTCCCATCAAGCTATAAACATGCTGTTCAGTGAAGGAAACCATAACCATCAACAAAACGAAAAGGCAACCTACTAAATGGGAGAAGACATTCACCATTGATACATCCAGTAAGGGCTGAATGTACAAAATACATAAGCAACTCATACAAATTAACACCCCCCAAAAAAACCAAACATTAAAAAATGGGCAGAGGACCCTAATAGACATTTCTCCAAAGAGGACATACATGCCCAATGAACATATGAAAAGGCACTCAGCATTACTAATCATCAGGGAAATGCAAATTAAAACCACAATGAGATATCACCTCACACTCTCAGAATGGCTATTATTAATAAATCAACAAAGCTGCACTTTAAAATAATTTAAGAATATAAACATGTGGAAATATAGCCCACAATTAAAAAATAAAACTTTCCTGGACCTCACAGAGCCTCGATAGTTACTGCTCATCTTTACTGTTCCTCTCCAGCTGCAACACGCCCTTCACAGTTCCTGTGCTGAGTGCCATCCTGCCTCCCCAACAATTACCATGTCACACAGTCAAATCCTCCCGAGCTTTGACTACAGCCAGCACTGACCTGCCTTCTTTCTGAATGTCATTAACCCCCTCTGTGACCCACACTTGCTCACAAGTGATGTTTTTTTGTTTGTTTGTTTTTTTTAAATATATTTTATTGATTTTTTACAGAGAGGAAGGGAGAGGGATAGAGAGTTAGAAACATCGATGAGAGAGAAACATCGATCAGCTGCCTCCTGCACACTCCCCACTGGGGATGTGCCCGCAACCAAGGTACATGCCCTTGACCGGAATCGAACCCGGGACCCTTCAGTCCGCAGGCCAACGCTCTATCCACTGAGCCAAACCGGTTTCGGCACAAGTGATGTTTTAATGAACACTTAGGAATGGCTCTCCATCACAACTCCAGCAACTTAACAAGCCTTCATAATTCCTGAGATGTACTGTTGGCCTCTTTCCAGAAACTCAATAGCAATATTCCTACACACTACCTCTGTATGTAGTCACCTGTGACAATGGCACTTCCCTATAAGGCTACTGTTTGCCCACCCAGTGGGAAAGAGTTGGTGGCCTTATGAATCAGTCAGATTTGCCTTTGCCATGCCTAACAGTACCTTTCCCCAGTGGGTAGCAACAACCCCTCTTCTTCCTCCAGCCTCCCACCTTCTCCTCATCTAGCATTTCTCCTCCCTATCAAGCACAAGAGAGTGGACTACTAGTCACTCAGATGTCATCAGATCTGCAGGCTGTTCCTTCCCCACCTCCATCACCTCCGTCTAACCACAGGAATGTCCTGTTAGCAATGCCTAAGAATGGTGGAAGAAAAGGGACACTTGCCCAGTCACCCTTGGGTTTCTCTTGGCCTGGAATATAGCCACCTCCCCACAAGCCGCACCCCACCCTGCCTAGCAGGCAGCCTTATCCAAACACTCTTCCCACTCATTTTTTTTTAGAGTCCAAGAATGCCAACCACTGCCCGTGATATTAATTTTGCTTCTCATGACAAAGTCTTGATAAGTGGTGGTACTGGTTAAGGCAGAATTTAATTACGAAAGGTCATGGGAAAGAACAAAGGGCTGGTATAATATCATCAAGGACGGGGGGGGGCAGTTGGGGGCAACCAGGCAGGCAGTGGGGGAGAGTTGGGGGCAACCAGGCCGGCAGGGGGGCAGCACTTACATCGTAAAGTTGTTGCAATGATTAAATGATAACACCCCCTGATGTAAGCAGGGGGTGTTAATTTGTATGAGTTGCTTATGTATTTTGGATATTCCCTTTCTCATGAAGTTAAAAAGTACAAAACAGAATAGGAGAGAGTAAGTTTCTAAGCATGAAAACATTTGGAGATAACAGCTGATTTAGCTGGAATGTTGAATAATAACTTCTCTGGGTTTCTAACATGCTACAGTATATAAATAAATGTCTGTATCCAACCATAAGCAGGTGGATGAGGGAGGAGGAATAAAAAACAAAAAACACCACATTAGCAATTCACTACCCTCCACCCCAATTCTTGGGTAAATGGTACTATACGTGCCCTAAGAGTCTCCTGGAATGGTTCCAAATCATAGACCAGAACAAAGGTACCACGAAGAGCTTCTAACCAAACAGCAACACAAACACATGTGGGAAATAAAGCCAGTCTGGGAAATATTGCCCCAAGAGCTCTGTCGGAGTCTGGACAAGATAATGTTAACAGGTAAACACAACTCCAGGACTCCTCAAACTGAGCTCCAAAAATCTATCTGCATCACGATCTCCTGGAAGTTCCTGTTAACCATACAAATTAGGGGGAGGAGGAGTTCCCCTTTAAACCAGCTAAACTAGACTTTCTGGAGGTAAGTGCCTGAAATCTGAACATTTAAATAACTCCCTTGACGATTTTACTGTGTCTAAAATTTAAGAACCACTGGTCTATTATGATCACTTTGATTTTCTTAAATATCCTGGAAAAAAGTTGGCCTAATCCAATCAGTTTGCTGGCCACAGTCATTTAGAGGTCCTGCAACAATCTCCTAGCACATTGATCATTTTCCAGCTCAGCTCTGACCAAGTCAGTCCATGTCCAGAAAACAAACAAGGTGTCCATCAAGGACAAATGTCCCAGCCTTGCACTCCCAGCCCTCAGGAACATGCTTCCCTTTTATTACACCTCTGAATGGATCAGTCAAATTTGTTTGTTCCCTAGTGTTCTCCAAAATGACTTTCTTGGAAAAAAAATATATAACCATGTCCATTGCCCTTCCACCGTTCACCCATCCATGCATTCACTCAACCAACCAATCATTTATCTACTACTTATGACTTCCCAAGTGCTGCAGTAGGCACTAAGAATCCACAGCTGAAACAAACAGCTGAAAGAAGTTATTTCCATGTAATAATCTGCCTACTCTTCTCTTGAGTAATTTATTATATTCAGCTATGACCTATATTTATTCATATTTATACCTTCCCTTTCTCGTGAAATGCAAACTCCTTGGTGGCAAACAATGCCTTTCTCACCTGTGTATGTCTCCAAACAGGTGTCAATAAACGCTTTCTGAGTTGGATATAATTTAATTTCAAGCAAAGTGACTTTGGTGTTTGTGGAATTAAACCAATTTGAAGCACCAAGTCTGGCTAAGCATGACATTTTGCATTTCTATCATTGGATAAAGCACAATTTTAACAAATGGTTCTTTAAAAATAGATGGGAGATTTTAAAAATAGTTTAATCCGAGCATGAGAATGTGGGCTCCAGTCAAGCTAACTGACATCTTGCGAACTGAGTGGAGAAAGTAACAGGTTTTCAGGAGGTCAAGCCTGCAGCCTGGATCATCCCACGCATCTGTCATGGGAACAGTCTCAGAAGTAGACCAAAGAAAGGGTACCTTTAACACCACACACTTTAGTCAAGCCACCTAAAATCCCTGCTCTGCAAAAGACAATGTCAAAAGAATTCAAACACAAGTCACAGACAGAGAGAAAATATTTGCAAAAAGACATATCTGACTAAGGACTATTATTTAAAATATACAAAGAACTCTTAGAACACAACAATAAGAAAACAAACAACCTGACTAAAACAGACCAAAGACCTTAACAGATACCTAATAAAAGAATATATACAGATGGCAAATAAGCATATGAAAAGATGCTCCACACCAATTGTCATCAGGGACCACTACATGCTTATCTGAATGGCTCTAAATCTGGCAAGGATGTGGAGCAATTAGAACTCTCATTCATTGCTGGTGGGAATGCAAATAGTACAGACACTTTGGAAGACAGTTTGGAAGTTTCTTACAAAACTAAACCTACTCTTACCACATACAATACAGCAATCATGCTCCTTGGTATTTACTCAAAGGAGTTGAAAATGCATGTCCACAAAACAAAAAAAACAAAAAAAACAAAAAATGCACATTGATGTTTACAGCACCCTAATTCATATTTGCCAAATTTGGAAGCAACCAGGATATCCTTCAGCAGGGGAATGGATAAATAAACTGTGGTACATCCAAACAATGGAGTATTATTCAGCACTTAGAAAAATAAGCTACAAGCTGTGAAAAGACATGGAGGACCAAGTGAAAGAAGCCAATCTTAAAAGGCTATATATTGCATGATTCCAACTCTAGGACAATCGGGGGGGGAGGGGGGAGGGGAACTATGGAGACAATGAAATGACCAGTGGTGACCAAAGGTTGGTGGTGGGGAGAGATGAATATGCAAAGCACGAAGGATCTTTAGGGCACTGGAAATACTCTGTATTACAGAGAGGAAGGGAGAGGTAGAGAGAGTTAGAAACATCGATGAGAGAGAAACATCGATCAGCTGCCTCCTGCACACCCCCTACTGGGGATATGCCGGCAACCAAGGCACATGCCCTTGACGGGAATCGAACCTGGGACCCTTCAGTCCACAGACCGACGCTCTATCCACTGAGCCACACCAGTTAGGGCTGGAAATACTCTGTATTATATTATAATGATGGATACATGTCATTATATTTTTGTCCAAACCCACTGAACTATGATGTGTCAAAGTAGGTTCATCCTTCATAAAAAATGTACCATTCTGATGAGTGATGTTGATTATGGGGGAAGCAATGTATGTGTGAGGGCAGGGAATATTGAGGAAATCTCTGTACCTTCCTCTCAATTTTGTGGTAAACCTAAAACTGCTCTTTAAAAAAGTCTTTAAAAAAACTCACAGGAACCCCTCAGGTATTCAGTTCCTGAGATCCATGGTCATATTAGTTTCTACAACTTGTCATGGTGAATTTTCCTGAAAATCTTCACTTCTGTGTTCTATCATTAATATCTCGTTTCATCTTTGTGGTACCCACTATGTGGAGGATAACTTTTAACATCAATATTGGTAGCTGTGAACAGTCATTATCTGAGAGTGATTTGAACTTTCTAAGTCTTATAATTCTGTGATATTTACATTTTTACAAGCAGGTATTGCTTTTGTACATAAAAACAAATCAACAAGCTCAAATTTTTAGGATTTGAAAAGTCCTATATAAATTAGAGGAAATTTACTCACTACTTATATATAGACTAGAAAAGGGGTTTTTTGCTTGTTATTTTTTGGAGTCAACTAAAGGGAAGGGGAAGATATTCTGGGCCAGCCATCTCCTTAACTTCATTAAGGTACACGATGGTAGGAGGCAGCCTATCTGGCTGTTATTTCTCTGTCTCAAGTTGTTGGTCTTACCTTATCCCAATATTGTAATTGTTGTGGTGTGATGTGGTGTGGTATGAGTGTGTGTGTATGTGTGTCTTCCCTAGCATGGAGTAGTAAGTACTCAAAGATATCTTTGATTAGTTTAATTGAATTGTCACACAAAAAGTGTTTTCCCTTGAAACATCCAGATGATCTAGGATATTGAAAGTTTTGTTTTGTTTTGTTTTGTTTTTAATACTGAAGAAAAGTTTCTGTTAGATTATGAAGGCAACATTCAGAATGCTGCCCTTGACCCAGCCTTGGTGAATATTCATCCTACAGAACAAAGACGGCCCTTCCAGGTCAAAGAAGCCTGTTTATTTTTTAAATAAAGAAATTTCCCTTTGTCATCTCACACTTAAAATAAAATAGCCCTTCAGACACAGCTCATTTGGAGGCCAGCACTTAGTAACATTCTTTGTTTGAAATCCAAACAAAAGGAACCCAAGTTCTGGTTCACTTCCTACCTCCATCCCATAGTGTCAGGAATTCTAAAGGACTGAGGAGGACCTTGCCAATTGCGTGGAGCCCGCTGAGAGTCAGCTTCCTAAGAGGACGGCGACTCTCAGCCCCCAGCACTGCAGGAGCACTGGTGACGAGCCAGGAAGTGAGGAGGAGCCTGAGCACAGGGAGCCTCGATGGCAAGGGTTTTCTCCCCAGTGGGTTTAAAAGTTCACCAGTTGATGCTTTTCTCATGTCCCAGGAAGCAGCCTTTGCTCCAGGGAATGGCATGTTTTCTGAGCTGGGACTTACACAGTCCATCCCAGGCAAAGGAACCTCCCCTACATGTCCTATAGCTTTATAAACTGGTTATTGTCAAAGTCTTTCGGGTCCATTTAAAAATTCTTTTAAAGATATTTTTAAAAGAAAGCATTTAGTCATTTCAACATGACACTGAGCCAAACCAGAACACTTTTTTCTAATAGCTCTATTTTTTAGAGGAAGAAACTTCATACAGAGTGTGCCAGCCAACTAGACTTGTTTTTGAATAATCTATACTAATAATAGAGGAATATGCAATTTGCCCAGGACTCCATCACAGTAACAACTGAACAGCAGGCTGCGTGGGGCGACCAGGCCAGCAGGGGGGCAGTTGGGGGCAGCCAGGCTGGCAGGGGGGGGCAGTTGGGGGCTACCAGGCTGGCGGGGGGGGCAGCTAGGGGCAATCAGGCAGGCAGGCAGGTAAGCAGTTAGGAGCCAGCGGTCCTGGATTGTGAGAGGGATGTCCGACTGCCAGTTTAGGCCTGATCCCTGGGACATCCCCCGAGGGGTCCCAGATTGGAGAGGGTGCAGGCTGAGCTGAGGGGACACCCCCACCCCCTTGCCCCCCCGTGCATCGGGCCTCTAGTAGTAATAATAATAACAGTCACCATTAGGATAGCACTTACTGTATGCCAGGCACTGTGCTAAGTACTTTACATTCATTATCTCATTTAATCCTTGCAACAACTTTACTATGTAAGTGCTGCTATTATATCCCCATGTTATAGTAAAGAGAGGTTAAGTGAATTATTAACCATAGACACAGAATTCAACCTGGGCCACTTTGACCCCAAAGCTCTTGGTCTGATCCATAACGATAAAACTTCAGGATAAAAATGTCTTGTATCCAAACCTGGACTGAAAGTCACTGGAGGGCAGGGCTGTGAAGCATTGGGCACCCCCAGCACAGCAGCGTCTAGCAAGGGGTTAAGAAACCCAGCAACTGTCTTCTTTACTCCATAAATACTAAGAAATGGTGCAACACCAATTTACTATGAAGTACAAGTTTACTCTTTTCATTTGAATGAACCACAGTGTTATTTGTTCCCTAAGGGGTGACACAAAAAGGCTCATTTAACATTTCAGTTTTTTGAAATGGAATATACATAATAAAACTGCATTTTATCTACCAGGATACTGGGTTGAACAGTGTCCTTCCCAAAGTTGTGCCCATCTGTAACCTCAGAATGGGACCTGATTGGAAATAGGGTCTTTGTACATGTAATCAAAGTTAAGATGAGGTCATACTGGATTAGGATAGGCCTATCCCAATGACTGGAGTCCCTATAGGAGGTGAATTCAGACACACACAAACACACATATATACACACACACACACACATATGGGCACACCATATGAGGATAGAGACACACAGGAGGACACATGATGACAGAGTTAGACTGGAGAGATGGCCAAGGATTGCCAATAGCCACCAGAAGGGAGGAGAAGGGCATGGAACAAATTCTCCCTCAAAGTTTTTAGAAGGACCCAACCCAGTTGACACCTTGATTTCACACTCATAGGCTATGGAAACGTGAGAGGATAAATTTCTATTATTTAAGCCACTCAGTTTGTGGTACTTTATCACAACTAGGAAACTAATACACAGGGTCCGGCTTAGGAAATATGTCAATGTGAAGAAAGGCATGCTGGTCCTCCCAATTCAGAGGCTATTCCTGATATCCTACCAGTTGGAGCTGCCTTTTGTGGGTCAGAAAGTACCTCTTTCCGATGCAATCGTCAGTGAAGGAGGTGAGAAGGAAATGGGTAGAACGACTCAGTTCAGCCCCTGATGGTGTGTTTTTCAAGACCAGAACGTTCCCTCTGTGTTTTATTGGTCATCTCTGCTGTGGCAGCACATGGGAGCCACTGCAGAGCTCCTGTGGGACGGAGAGAGTCTGAGGACCTAGCAACAGCTCCTGGTGCTGATGGGCACAGGGTGACTGCAAAACGTGTGGCTGATGTGCTGGGGCTATGTCGGCCCCCACTGTTCCCAAGGAAGAGGAGTCAGCTGACCCTTGCTGGACTCTCACAACTACTTGGCCAATAAATGGGTCAGATCCTGAATGCTGGGCCATCGGTGGGGTGTGGGTGAGCCGGGCAATGGCTGGGGTCAGGCTGAGGTGAGATGAGAAGTCAGGGAGGAACAAGCAGGGACCCCACAGGGCAGGAAGGGAGGTGCGTCTGCGGATGCTGAGCAGACCACTTAGGCAGGTTCAGAACCAGCAGAAACAAAAAGAAATAGAACCTGAGAAGCCAATCCTGGCAAGAAAAAGCACCAGGGCGCCCTCCCAGGAGAAGACTTTCAAAGCAGCAGGTGAGTGGGTGGGACAAGGGGCCTCTTCCTTCTTGGGCACATGCCAAGGCTGGGGAAACAGGGAGGGGTTTGGTGACGCATCTCAGGACAGAGGAAGGGACAGAGACACTTCAGTATTGCATCTCCCTGGAAAGACGCTAAGAGGAGGTCAAACTCAGCTGTGCGAAGGGCCTGACTATCTTGTAGACTTCCTTCCACGTGTGACCCTAAGTCCTCCCCCGAGGCCCCTTTCCCAATCCCATCCAGAGCAGCACCCGATGGCTCCAAATGACTGACAACACATGTCAGAGAACAAGGAGAGAAAGGTGGGTTATGTAAAATTTCACTTGCTTAAAGGACCAAGGGGCTGTCTAGCGGTGGGGAGTGGGGCTGGAGATCAGGGCCAAGGGAGAGAAAGAAAGAGGTTCCAAAACAAGGGCACTGACCAGGACACTGGCGGCCAAGAGCAGCCTGGTGGTTGCACACTTGGAGGGAGACAGATACATGAAGAGAGTAGAGTTCACTCCTGGAGCCTCACAACCAGCGGACATTGTAAGGGGTGGAAGCTACAAATGTGTAGCAAAGCCTCACTTAGAAACTTCTGCTGGAGTCTGTATGTACTGGATCAGCTCACTGTGAGGCGCTGTCTTACTTCCTCCTCTCCCTTGAAGGACAGTTTGCAAACAGTTGTATGTCCCGATTCAAGGCAGCTCCACCTGCCTCACGAGGCCCTGTCTAGGTGAGCAGGGAGCTACAGACAGTGTAATAACAAGGAAGGCTTTCTTGGAGACACCTTATGTGTCTTCTGTAGAGTCCCCCTGGGGTAGTCTGGGCCTTCAGAAGGGTCAGCTTACCTCCCATGCCTGACACGCTGGTCCCATTGAAGTCATTTGGATGTGGAGTTGAAGGTGGATCATAGCCAATCACCAAGTCAATGGTGGCCTGGGTAGAAACAATGCAATATAAACAGAGTCAGTGCAGGGCGTTGGAATGCTATGGACCAATGCAAACCAATGCAGCAGGAGTTAAAGTTCTAGAAGGGGTGAGCAGGGCGGTGGAAAGTGGGAAGAGAAAGAGAGAAGGATGACACACTCCACTGTTATATCTTCCCATGTGTGAGCCTAGGTGGAGTGGGAACGCCTGGGAAAGGAATTACCCGTTACAGGTGGCCAAGTGTCTCAATGCTAAAGGGCGACCTCATAAACTGGAAGAATGTTGTGACAGGCAAGCATGAACTTGTAATCAGCAGCCTTCATCCTAGACCGGAGATCGCCTCCAATCACAGAATTACAGTGGCAGAGACTCCTTGTAAATGATTATGTGTTTGTTTGCTCACTGACTTCTTTAATTGCTAAAATTTATTTTCACACTTCTTTCTAAAAAGAACTTTAAGTGATGGATAAAAAAATTATATAACAATGTGATCCATAAAATAGGATAAAAAAAGGAATCAAGTTTGATTAGAGGAAATGAATATGCAAATCAGGAAGTTCAAGATTTGCATAAAATGTGACCTTAGGATGGCTAGAAGCCAAGGCAAGATTGGAGAACTGAAAACGCTATTCAACTTCCATTGTCAGAAAGAAAAAAAAACATGTAATTCCTTACAGGAGATAGTTATTCCACTTTTAAAATCTGAGATAAATTTCTCACATGGAGCATTATTTTACAAAAAAGTTTCCTATACATTTATATTTCATGAACCTACAAAATTTCAAAAACATTGGCTAGGGGGAGTCACCATAGGGATGTGAACACATGCCCACAACCATATCAACCAAACAGAAAGGAATTTTAACTGCAAAAAATGAGGAAGTATAAACCTCAAAATAAAGGTTCCTTTGCAAATAAAAATGGCACACACCCAGGTTTCCAGTTAAAATACAGACAAAATATTTAGGACATACTTATTCTAAAAAAACCATTCATTGTTTATCTGAAATTCAAATGTAAAAGGGCATCCTATACTTTTATTTGCTTCTTGCTACATGTGACTTTCTCTTTCTAAAAAGTAATAGAAAAAATATCTTTGGGTGATGAATGAATGAATAAATGAATGAATGAATGAATGAATGAATAAATAAATAAATAAATAAATAAATAAATAAATAAATAAATAAAAAGGCAGCCAGAAAAAAATCACTGACTTGTACCATGTTTCCTAAGTATCATTTTGCTCTGTCAAGTTTTGGGTAGATAGATGATAGCCAACATTCTGAATTTATGTTGCATGGTTAGAATGCTGATTCACAGGAAACCTATCAGAAAATTGACATTCCTAATGGATGTTGAGAAGCCTAACCTGTATTCTTGTCTACAGGAATGGCCTTTTTTTAAATAAAATTTTCTCCCTGTACCCAGACTCCCAAGCAAAATAAATTGATTGGAAAATGACGGTGTTAGAGGTTAATGACTTAAGATTGGTAGCTTTATAAAAGCATGTTAGCAGTCATATGAAATCTCAGAGCTGTGATGCTTGAGTCAATGTTTTTTACACGCACTTGAAGAAGAGAATTCTGGTCTCAATACCACATCAATATGGACTTATTTAGGAAGACTGTGATCGGAAAGCATATAGATGCTAATGCAATAATAAAGATCATGCTACTAACTTATTGATATTCCAAAGTAATATTAATAAGTTACCCTCTATAGAATGTTTCAAAGAGTGTCTGATACACACAGTGATGCTCACCACACAAATGTTAACACCCAAGAGAATATGCACTTGCTTTATAGTATTTTGTTGTAGAAAATCAAATTTATCTCATTTGCCAGTTCTGTGATTGAGAGTATAGGATAAGGCCAATATCATTTGCAAATGGACTAGTTTATCTCAAAATCAGTAGGCTTGTGTGTGTGTGTAGTGAGCTAATTATAATTTCACACTCTTTTTTGCTTCATCATCTCACTTTGAAGCCATTCAACACAAGGGGAAATGCTCACCCCAGTATCTTGCCCCCTTTCGTTTAGCAGGGAGATCAGTTTGTACGGCAGCGATCTGCTCTGGTCGCCAATCAGGTCCTTCAGGGATACAGTGGCTGTGCCAATTAATCTGCAGAGGAAATGAGAAACAGTAACCTAAGTAAGAGGCATGTTTCCATGACTCACCAGACCTCCTAATTTCCTTCCTATCCACCTGTTATCAATGAAATCACTCCTAATGAAATGTGGGCCATTTTGTTCTCACCCTAGTAGGGTAACTTGGCAGTCAACATTACATATCAGTCATCACTTCTCCATAACAAGTAGTCATTTCAAGAGTCTAACTATGGTGCCTATGAAATATCAAGTCATGATGAGATGGGTGGGTGAGAGGCAAAGACTGAATACAGCCCCCGCTACACCCCCAAATCCTGGAAGAGAGAAGAGCAAGAAAAGATTCAAGCATTCCTCTGTGGTAAAAATTTGAAAGGAGTCATAAAACTTGCCCACATAAAAGCATCCCCCCAAGCAGACGTTGAACTGTAAATAGGTTGCTAGTTTTTACTGAGGGGACTACCTGCTACCCCATGTACTCGGGAGCAGCATTCAAAAGTTTTCTTTCTTCTCCATAGACTATAGTCTATAAATTGAGGGTGATAACACCCAGGAGGATTTGAGACTGGGTGAACTGAAAAAGTTCCCTCTGTGAAATGCAATCAAAAAGCAAAGAGAGCCGAAACTGGTTTGGCTCAGTGGATGGAGCGTCGGCCTGCAGACTGAGGGGTCCCGGGTTCGATTCCGGTCAAGGGCATGTACCTTGGTTGCGGGCACATCCCCAGTGGGAGGTGTGCAGGAGGCAGCTGATCGATGTTTCTCTCTCATCGATGTTTCTAGCTCTCTATCCCTCTCCCTTCTTCTCTGTAAAATATCAATAAAATATATTTAAAAAAAATAAAAAAAGCAAAGAGAGCCCAGGGGTGTGCTCTCAGTATGGATACCGAAAATGGAAAAAAGAAATAGTAAGATTTTAAAAATGTTATTTATTAACACCTCGTCTACATTTGCAGCAACATATACTAATAAATAGCAGATACAATAGCATGGAATATCACTAGCATAAAAATACAACACAAGCATCAAGTCCTCAGTGATAAAATAGATTCCTTATATATAAAAAAATAAATAAACACAGATTGAAGAAACCATAGTTGAGTATAACACATAACTCTGGGCTCCAAGCAAAAATAATCAGAAAAGTTCATGTTATGGAAAGATATTCATTTTATTTTGAAATGCAGTACATTTTCTTTAAAAAATCAGGAAGTGGAAGTTGATATCAACCCAGGCACATCATTTTTGAACTGACATATACCCGTATTCTCCTCCCTGACTCAGGCCTCAGAAATAGGACTAGATTGGAAATCTGGAGTCTGTAACCCAACCACATACATTCAGCAGGAATTAATACTAGTAATTAATATTATATTGCACAAAACCAGAACATTGCCATGGCATTCTGTTTCACCAAATGACCCAATGACGTGAACCATTTGCATATGGTTTCTTGGCAGAGTACACTTTCTTGGACAGAACCCCAGAAGAGACACTCAACAACCCTGATGGATTCTAATCTCTTCTAATATCACATGTAGAGTCAGTTAATGTCAATGGAAAAGGAAAGTTCTGTCTCCAGAGGGATGAGTGAGCTTCTCAGCCCTTTTAAGTCAATATAGAAATTAGGTCTTTCAGGCGATGCTGAGAACTGATAGGACCTTCACAGAAAACATTTTCAGACCAGTACGTTTACTCAGTGTGTTTGTTAGATTTTACGTGCGTATGGTTTCTCCTCGCTTGGATTTTTATTCCCCTGGCATATTGAGGACAAGCACCTACACATGACTCTATCTGCACCAGATGAAACAGGTAAATCTCCCACACAAAGTGAGAGTCCCTGGCAAAATCTCTTCCGCGTCTCATTTAGCCCCACATGGTGTGAGCCTGAGAATTTCTCTCCATGTTTTAAAAATAGGGTAGTAAGCCAAGGCGTTGTCTAGTTGAGTTTTTAAGAGGAACAAAATGTGTAAATTGCAGCTTTCAAAGTCATCTGACAGGTATTGCAAGTCTAAATGAGGTACTGTCCTGGAAAGATATGGAAACACACTGGATTTTATTTCTCACAATTCCATTATTCAGAACCTAACTTTATGGTTTAAATCATGACATTGCACCTTTAAACATATACTGATCTGCTTTTGCTAATGTCAAGATGACCTGAATCTCTACCAGCAATAAAGTATTGGAACAAAACAGAAAGTACAGCTTGCTGGGATAACGCTGAAGTGAAAGAAGATGGCCTGGGGCTAGACCAGCATTTACCAACCTCAGCACTCCTGATACTTTGAACTGGACCACTCTTTGTTTTGGGGGGCTGTCCTAGGTCTTATCAGATGTTCAGCAGCATCCCTGACCTCGACCCACCAGCAACTCTACTCATTGCCAATTGTCCCCTGTGAGCCAAATCACTCTAGGTTGAGAACCTGTTCTAGCCTTAACACTGTGTTCCAACGTCCTTCGAGGCCTTAGCTAAGTCATCTAACTCTCTGAGCCGACTATTACCTACAAACGAGTGAATTGAAATAAGTAATTCCTCCGACCCTTCTCAGCTCTAAAAATCTGCCACGAGGCTTATGTATTTGATGTCTTCTACATGTATCTATTTAGAAAACCTTACCATGTTAAATATTTGTCTTAAAGTCCTTGTTCATTGGTTTAGGGGTAAAAATATCCTAGATGGGTCCATAATGGGCAATCCAGAATACTAGGCAAAGGTTATGCCTTCAAAGGTATTAGTCTATAATGTTGCAAGTCAAACTTCAATTCACACAGGGTGCCAGGAGGAAAAGTTAGGCCAATAACAGAAACGTGAAACACAGTGAGTTACAGGTAAGACAATAGGGAGTGGTGGGACTTGTGGCTAACTGGAGAGGCCGGGCTTGCTTAAAACACAAAGCCTGTCTGCTGGCCTTTTATGGTCCTGAATGGTTTTACAACTTCATTCTGACTCAACCACTATCTGCTGCTTTCTTTTCCCCATGAGAGAAGGTGATAACAGATAACTGACCAGGAATGGAATAAAATAAATTAAGCCAATTATACAGCCTCACTGCCATTCCTTCTTCAGAAACCTTTAGTCCCATTTCTTATGATTTTCTTTTCTTCATAAAAGTCTGATGCTTTTCTGTCAGGGGGAAGAGGGGTATGGGGAATGTAAAAGAAAACTTGAATTTCTTTTTATCTGAAGTATAGACAGTGTGTTTAGATTAAATCTCCAAGATATTTTTAACAGCTGGGTTCAGCTGAAGAAAAATGCAAACAGTTATAACTTCTAGAGCTTTCACTGTAAGTTGAGGACAACAGCCCCTATGGGGAAGTCTGAGCTCCGTAGGAGCAAAGGCATGCCGGCTGGCCTGGCCTATTTTCTCTGATGTTGCCTGGATACAAAATACTGTGAGTCTGGGAAATGATGACTTGGCCTCCTACACGGGCCTAAGAACAGTTCGGTCGGACCACAAACCAATTTCCTTTAAAGGAGATGACAGTGAACCAAGAACCCTTTTTCTTTTGTATTACTAATACTATAAATATGTTAAAGTGTGACAGTAATGTGGAGGTCTTGCCCTGTATGTTCATGGAAAAATAAGAGTCTCCCCATGGACTCCACCCACCACTAAAACAGATGGGCCATGTCTCGAAAGGAAACTTTATAGTGAAAGAACCTCAAGGCCCTTTGGCTCGCGGGCTTTACTGGTGGAATTAATAAAATGCAGATGTATTCTGACGTGCAGAAAAAGCCAGTCCTGCTCCTTCCTGTTCCATCGATGTCCATGCAGTTTCCAGTTGGGACTCTATGTGACTAGTTCTTAGCAGTGGGAGTAACGACTTGAAACTTAGCTGTTAGGATTGGGGGAACAAAAGAGTGTAGTTGGAAACTCGTCAACTTAGTCGCGCAAGAACTTCTTCAACTGTTTCTCTCTTGTTAAAACAGAGTCTGTGTGTTTGAAAAAGAGCGTTAGCGTGGACACAAATGTTAACAGCCGCATGCCACTATGGTGAGTAAGGGCTCTGCTGGCTGAGTTCTTAATCAGGGAGCTCGCGGATGCGGAGCTGCCTGTGCAGCAGGGACACAGCCGCACGGAGTACATGAGGGAAGGAAAACTGTTGGAGGCTGGAAAGCAATCACATGTTGCTGCACTGTGTCTGCCCCTACAGACATCTCGACTTCCCATCCTCTGGGGTGGAGAACAGTCCCCAGTGGGGCTGGGGACAAATACTTTTCTGAGCAGCTCCAAGGTCCCCGCAGAAAACCTGAAAGGACCATTACCTACCCACTCTTTGACGCACTGGGCTCTCAGCCAGCTGAGACTAGTCATGTGGGCCTTGTTGCCTTTGGGAAGGGTGGGGGCGCTGACACCCTTCCCCACACTGGCTCCTCCCCTGGGCCAGTATCTGGCAAGCTCCTCCCAGGCTCCAAGCAGAAAGCGGAAGAGCCTAGCAACGCAACCTCAAAGGGCACTCCCCGGCCACCCTCCTGAGTCTCCAGCCAGCCCACCTTCACTCCCTGAATTAGTTCATATAGCATTCCTCAAAATGTGGTTCCCCAGACTTCCCCGTGACAGATGACAGAATAACCAGGCGGTTATAGATTCCCAGGACCCTGAGGCAGAGTTTTCTTTAGTTAATTCTTATACCAGGAAGATTGAGAAACAATGGTTTTAGTGGGACAGGGAAAGGTGGAGGGGTGGGTGGAGGGCTGGGGGTTGGAAAAGCGGCTGCCAAAGCTGGATCTTGGGAGAAGGGGGTGTGTGTACTTTTAAAAGCACACTCAATATGATAACATAGGCTCATACCTGAAAAATGGGCATAGAAATCCAATTATTTAATAGAACAAAATATACACAAAAGTCCATTAAAATCTATGTGGCAGGTCTAGCCACATGCACCCTTCCTATGGCTTCCTCTTCTAACATCACACCAGGATTAGAGAGCCTTGAGGTCTTTGTCCTGTTCTTTGAAAAGGGGCAGGGGTTTTTAGAATATGTATATATAAACGCTGGTCCACACAGTGGTTCCCAAACCTGGCTGTCATTAATCCATCTACCCTTTGGGACCTTATAAGATAAGCATAACATAGGGATTAAGATCTTGGAGCAGGGCAGCGCTGGCTAATTTGTACTCATCCTTGTACTATAGGTTAACTTCTCTGAGACTCCGTTTCCTCATCAGATGGGCACAATGAAAGCTCCTACCTAATAGCATTGTTGTGTGGGTAAAAAGGGAGCCACATACTAAACCTGACAAGCTCAGGGGAGGCCTGCACGGTTGGCCTTACAAACTTGGGAGACCGAAAGTAACCACATAAGATGGTCTGAACACAAAAATTCCTGACTGAAAGTGAGTCATGGAGGGGAGACAAAGGTCAATCTTTATCTAAAGTGAGCCGGTCCTTGTTTTGCATCGAAGATAACATAGCTTTTAAATGACAGAGCAATCTCCTTTTCCAGATCCCTCAGGGCAAGACCAGGAACCCCTCATGGTTATCTAGTCCCGCCCCCCCCCCCCCATACCACCTCTAGGTGCTATAAATGTTGTTAACTATCCTATTCCCACCAAGGTAAAAGAAATGAGTCTTTCCCTTTAACTTTTTATCCAATCTCCTGCCCCCTTAATCTACCACCAATGAATTTCATGTATCCCTCCTTATGTCTCCTTTGATTCTAATGTATAACATAAGCTGCAAAACTATCATTCTCTGGAGCATTTTCTCAAACTGTTCCTGGTAATTGTCAGTTTGGCTCAAATAAACTCTCAATAATCCTCTACAGGTTTGGATGTTTCTTACCTCGACAGTTGTAAGGATTAAAAGAATGACGTGGGAAGTGCTTAGCAGCCACTTTTTATTATTATTTCACACCCTGCTCTAGAAAAAGGGACCTAAAAAAAAGCATGTGACTGCAGGCCAGGATTTGCAGGGAAAGCTGATCTGAACTCATGCACAGCCTAACTCACAGGAAGGCAGCTTTACCTATCCAGGGGTATGGGCAAGGGGGCATGAATGAACAGGTAAGAATCCATTGTGACCTGGCTAGTATGGCTCACTGGTTGGAATGTCGTCCCTTGAACCAAAGGGTCATGGGTTCAATTGCTGGTCAAGGGCATGTGTCTGGGTTTCAGGTTTGATCTCCACCCCGGTTGGGGCGCATGCGGGAGGCAACCAGTCAATGTGTCTCTCTCACATCGATGTCTCTCTCTCTCTCTCTCTCTCTCTCTCCCTTTCCTCCCTCCCTTCCACTCTTTCTTTTTTTTTTTTTTTAATATATTTTATTGATTTTTTACAGAGAGGAAAAGAGAGGGATAGAGAGTTAGAAACATCGATGAGAGAAACATCTATCAGCTGCCTCCTGCACACCTCATATTGGGGATGTGCCTGCATCCAAGGTACATGCCCTTGACCGGAATCGAACCTGGGACCTTTCAATCCGCAGGCCGACGCTCTATCCACTGAGCCAAACCGGTTAGGGCCCTTCCACTCTTTCTAAAAATTAATAGAAAAATATCCTTGGGTGAAGATTTAAAAAGAACCCATTGTAACTACCCACGTCCATTTCTATTCAATCATTGTGCAAAGTTCTTCAAGCCAGTCCTTTCTCTTACATACATCCAATAGCTCCTTCCCCATCCTCAACACTATACATACCATGAATCTGTTTGGAAATAAGTGTTATTTTCAGGGTTAGACCAGAAGTAAACTTTAAGCTGTAGTTAAGTTCTAATGAAATCCAATTTAGTGGAACCTGAATGAAGTTTTCAAAGTCTTACATCTCATGTTGCATTATAAAACAGACCCAAAACAAAAACCATATCTAACCCAGCAGGCATGTGCATGCACACACACCCCTCACCCTATCGTTTTCTTCTGTTTTCCCTGCTTTACTTTTCTTCTTCATACTTACCACCATATGATGTACTACATGTGGATTTATTTATTACCTGTTCCCTCCACTCAGATGTAAGCAACCCACGCCCCCATGCCTGGAGCAGTATCTGATGCACAGCACACATTAGCAAATATTTGCTGAATGACTATATTAACTGATATGTCATTGAGGATAGTCCAATGACCTTACAAATGATTTACAGGTTATAAAGCTCCCTCTTCTAAGAGATGGTCCTCCAAGTGCAACTGGAAGATAATTACAGCTCTTGTCATTATGAAATGACTTTCTCTTCTGGTCTTTCTGGATGTCTTTCTCCAGGGCTGTGGCCATGTTTACTTAAGAGCTGATAACAGATGCCAGCAGGACCGCACACCTAATTAATTGGCCTCCCCAAACAGTGGGCTTCGGCCTGAGACAGCCCACCCAAACCAGCTTTGACCTTTTCCTAGCTTTGCCGCTCTACTGAAAGGATGGAACTACATAGAACTCACAGCTGAGAATCCTAGTCCACAGTGACATCTGCTCCTAGGGTAGATCCCCACACAGCCAGAGACCTACTCCAGTTAGAAAGCCTGCCTCAACCGTGGGCCGTCCCTCCCTCCTCACCAGCCACACGAGGAGAAGGAAAGGTCATGGGGACCACCCGAACAAATCCCACTCCCATGTTTACACGTAACAATGTCAGAAGAGAGTCTCATTGCTGGGAGAGATGTAACTGAAGACAAGGTCTTTTGTGTACATACCGGGAAGTGAAAATTTCTCATAAGCAATACCACACTGTTTCCCACCAAACTAACTCCATTCTAAACCAGTCTTTCATTTCCTCTAATTAAAAAATAAATAAATAAAACCTTTGCCCAGGGAGTTAGTATTTTCACAACCCAAACTTGTCCTTTTTCTTTTTCTAATTCTATAGCTCCCAGTACCACCGTGTGCGTGTGTGTGTGTATGTGTGTGTGTGTGTGTGTGTGTGTGTGTGTGTATTTCCTCTCACTTTCACATCCTGGCACCCTGGCCCTCAACCCAAACACACACACACACACACACACACACACACACACACACACACACGGAATAAATCTTGGAAGTTCTGAGCGTTGTGTAAATTAAATCCATGTGTTTCTACTCAAAGAGCTGGGTGACTTTCAGCGATTTGGTGAACCTCTCTGAGCCACATTTTCTCATCCATAAGTTGGAAATGAGTCTGCTTCAGAGTCATTACAACAATCGAATGCAATTATCTGGGGAATAGCATTAACACAATGCCTGGCACATGGTAAGCCCACAAAAGATATTAGCTCTTATGTTGTACCTCAGGAAATTGAAGTGAATTTTCCTTAACTACATAAAATTTTCCCTTAGTCTACCATTTATTGAGGAAGTATTACAATCCCCTTATAAAGATGAAGAAACTTTTCAAGAGTCACACAGGCAGTAAGAGCCAAAATCCAAACTAATCGCATGATCATACAGCTGACCACTTGCCCACACCTCCTCTTATGCAAGAGCTTGGGTGAATTTCCTCCTAGACATATTATTAGGTCTTAGGCATCTCCCTCTTACTCATACTACAGCAGAACAGATGCCTGGCTCAGTGATTGATACTCAGATGATGTTTCTAACTTTGCTCTGCATTTGTGTGGGGGTGTATGTGATGGTGGTTTGAATGCACAAGTGCACACACGGAGGGATAAAGGAGAGTACTAGGAATGTAAACTCTAAGGGAGATAATTATGGTCTTTTATCTCAGACATTGTAATTTGCATCTCTAGATGTTCAATTTGGTTCTTTTTTATATCTTCCATGTCTCTACTTAACGTGCTCAAGCATACTTCTACCTTCTTGAACCATGGAATATGAATATAATTATAATACTTGTTTCATTGTTCTTGCCTACTAATGATATTATCTATTAACTAGAGGCCCGGTGCACGAAATTCGTGCACAGAGGGGGAGTTCCCTCAGCCCAGCCTGCACCCTCTCCAACTGGGGTCACCTTGCAATCTGGGACCGCTGGCTTCTAACTGCTCACCTGTCTGCCAGCCTGATCACCCCTAACTGCTCTCCCTGCCGGCCTGGTTGCCCCCAACTGCCCTCCCCTGCCAGCCTGATCTCGCCCCCAACTACCCTCCTCTGCTGGCCAATTTGGTTCTGATTGGTTGGTTTCTATGCCAGTCAGCGTCAAAAGCTCCGCCTCCTAGGCAGCCATTGGTTCTTCACAGCACCCACATTTGGTTCTGATTGGTCAGTTCCTATGCCAGTCAGCGTCTCTGGGCCTATCAACAGGGCCTGATCAGAAAGGCAGGGCTGATCAGCACCCCCCATGGAGGCCTGGAGAGAAATGGAGGCGTGGCTGCTGGCCAGACTGGGAGAGAAAGAGAGAAGCAAGTGCTGATCAAAAGCTGCCACAGAGGCAACAGATCAGCTCCTGCTTCTCTCTTCAGGCCTCTCTCTAGCCCTGATTCGCAGCCCCCTCAGCAGTCAGCGCTGACTGCACTGAATTCCGGTTGGTCAAGCCTTGGTCATTACAACCCAGGGTTTTTATATATTAGGAAAATAAAACATCTATTGTTTTTTCACATTGCTAAAGTAAATCTTTCTGGGTACTCTCCCAATGCTCATAAATTAGGTTTCCCACTCTGGCTGGTGGGAGCATTACCAATTCCCAGCCCTGTGTGTGTTTCAAGGAATATTCAGATGGTTCTTTTTCCTGCCTCAGAGAGTAGTTTCCTCACTGCCCAGTACTCAATTGAAGTGTTAAGAGAACCCTCTGAAATCAGGGGTCGTGTGTGTGTGTGTGTGTGTGTGTGTGTGTGTGTGTGGCTCTAGACTCCCATCTGCACCTCCCCAACACTGGGAGACAACCAGGGTGGATCTGCTGAGTTCACTCTCCCTGTAGCCTGGTAATGGTCTCTGGGCATTACGTTGGATGCTCACAGTTATCTCCCCTCTCTCTTAGGGATCATCGTCCTATGCTGCTGATTTCCAATATCCAAAACTATTGTTACATATATTTTATCTAGTTTTTTGCTTGTGTCAGGGAGAAGCTCCACATAAAACAGCATGAGCTTTGGGACAGGTATTTGTTCCTCTTGTGATCCGACCCCCTTATGTTCTGACTCCTTTGCAGCTTCAACCCAAGTTGGAATCAGAAAGCTCTTCCAGAGAGCTGAGCTGGACAGTATTCATATAAATGGCCCATTATCAGTGGGCTAGTTGTTAGATGCAAGGTTCTTTAGAAATGTTACATTTCATTGATGTGGTTGTATCATAAATTCACTTGTTCATTCATTCATTCAACAAACATTTATTGAGGGCCTACTAAGAGCCAGGCTAAGTGCTGGTGTTTAAGCATTGAACACCATGACTGTGGACCTTCCTGTCTAGTAGAAGGCCAAATTAGTAAATAAATTGATAAGAACATTTCAGATGGTGGTGAAAGCTGAGCGAGGTGAAGCAGATGCATGGACCACACATATCCTTGAGTACTTGTCTAAAACCTAACCCACACACACACACATTTGTAAATATCTCTCATTCCTACATTTCCAAGTTCCTGAAGATGTTTTTTCTTTAGGAACTCAAGTGGAGTTCAACAGGACCAGGATGCCAAGGGATCAGTGTCCCAGGCTCAGCCCCTCTGAGCCTCAAATCTCGCCTCTGCTTAAGGTCATTGTGAAGATGAGCTATAGTCTCCGAATTTATCTTGTCCATTGTGGAGCATGAGCATGAGTGCTTTAGTATTCAACAGTATAAAAATGCCTACTTAAAATGTTCACCTAGGGAGGAGCTACCAGTAGATAGTGAGTGCTCTTATTTTTTTCAAAATTAGAAAAGTTACTTCCATTTTAGCCAAAAGATAACCAATCATTGCACCTACATTTTGGTTCCTTTAGGTTTTCAGTACAGTGTAAAAGTCAAGAGTACAGGCCTGCCCTGGCTGGTGTGGCTCAGTTGGTTGAGCATCGTCCTATGCACCAAAAGGTCGCCAGTTTGATTCCTGGTCAGGGCACATTCCCAGGTTGCAGGCTCGATCC
This sequence comes from Plecotus auritus, assembly GCF_963455305.1. Classification (NCBI taxonomy): domain Eukaryota; kingdom Metazoa; phylum Chordata; class Mammalia; order Chiroptera; family Vespertilionidae; genus Plecotus; species Plecotus auritus. Next base: position 25,031,511 of record NC_137783.1, on the reverse strand, counting down.
CTGGTGGGGGGGCATGCAGCAGGCAGCCAATCAGTGTTTCTCTTACATTGATGTTTCTCTCTCCTTCTTTCTCACACTCTCTTTTCCTCTCTCTCTAAAATCAATAAAACCATACACTTTTGAAAAAAGAGTACAGGCCTGGATATAAATGCTGACTCTGACACATACCTACTGTGTGACCTTGAGCAGATCACTAACCTCTCTGAGAAAAAACAAGATCTGCCTCCTAGGGTGTCTAAGAGGATTAAAAGGGATAATGCATTCAAAGGCTCAGCATAGTCCCTGGCACTCCCTAAATCCTCACTGATTGGTGGCCATGTTTCAAAGGGAACTCTCATTCTTCAGCTGCTGAGAAAACTCTTCCACTCTGACGTTTCAGCTAAAAATATCATTTCATGCTCGTCATGTGACCAAGAGGCTCCTCCGGCTCTTCTCTTGCCATCATTCCGTCTGGCTGGCTGGTTGGATGACTATAAAGTGAGGAAGAATAGAGCCTGCACTGAATGCCCAGCCCTCTCCCAATGCCTGAGGAGGGATGCTAGTGACACACAGGCACTGTACTTCCTTGGATTGGATGGGGCAGTCTCTGTGAGTGTGGGCATGGACGCACAGGCAAAGCCAGGCAGCCTGGCACTGTTTGCTTACAAGCCCCGGAGCAGCAGATGTGAGAGCCTAGAACAGCAGACATATTTGCACAGCCGGTCTCCACAGCAACAGGAAAGTTAACAGGCAAGGCATTCCTTAAGCTGGGAGAAAAATCCTCTGCCCCCACCCTGTGTTTCCAGGTGAGGAAAACGTTCCAGCACTGAGCGGTGAGCAGTCCTCAAAGGCTGAAGCTTTAGTAGAAAAGCCAAGAAGAAGATATGGGGCCAAAACACACAAATAGTTTGAACAATCACACAGTTATGAGTATAATTTTTTCCCTGCAGGTAATGTGACTGACATTTACGCATTGTTTAGTTGGAGGAAACAAGGCCAAAGGTCACAATTGCTGGCTGAGGATGGTAAGAGGACAGGCATCCCAGGGCATCATTATCACACAGTGTTCACTCCAGAGCAGATAGGGTGGGCCTTTCATGGAAGACAGGAAACAACCATGCAGGGAAATCTGCGGGACAGAGAACTAATCTCCTAACTGAAAAGACCAAAGACCTCCCCCAATGGTCCTGCCTCAGGGCCCAGAATTCCCATATTGTCCACTCCTTCAGATAAGTCATAGTGATCTCAGTCCCAAGGTCATCGTTCCTGGGAAGTTAACACAGTGAACTCTTAGCAGCCCTTACACCATCATCTATTTCTGGAAAGTTCCTTTCAGCCAGCAGGACCTTGAAGGACTAAGACACAGGACAGACAAGTTTTGTTGGAGAAAAGAATTGGCAGATGGTGCACATGTGGCCCAGGGGGCAGGCCCAGTGGGAGCCGGGAGCAGCAATAAGGACACTGGGTGCTGGGAGAAGTCAGGGGGAGGAAGCCTCCCAGAAGGAGGAGAGGGAAAGGTTGAGAGCGTAATGAAGACCAGCTTCAGGTTTGGCCTGGAATCTGCCTTTTTCCGTTAGGCCTAAAAATTCCCCTGTCCCAACAATGCCATAGGAACAGCTGCTCATTTTGTGTTCCTGCTCAGCACACACCATGGCACCACGTGCAACCTACCTCAGAAAGACGCACGGACCCCCAACTTTAGGACCCTTATAACAGGGCCCACTGTCATTTTCTTTGTTCAAAGTTGCAAAGAAAAATGTCCAGGACCAGATAGACCGCACATTAACTCTGTCTCCAGAAGTACACACCCAACGCTCAAAGTAGGTGCCAACGTGGGCCTTGGTGGGGATTTGTCCTCTTCCATCACTGCTGTCATCCAGGGGCCCCACTGTGTTTCAACAGGTGTAAAATGAACACATAACAGTCTCCCGGTATTGTTTTCCCTGCTTCCTAACTGCTTTCAACTACACAGAAAGCCTGGGTGATTTTAGAATCTAAAATATAAGTCAGATCATATTCAAAACCCCCTAATGGATTCCTGCTTGACTAGGAATGAAACCCAAAGCTTGTGTTGTGGCTCACAAAGCTGTGTGCTGTGGTTCTGACGACCTCCTCTCCTTTCCCTGTCCCAGCTTCTGCTCTCTAAGCTGCACCTGACTGGCCTCTTCAGTGCTTCTCCAATATCCCAAGTGATTAGGGCGACCATCTAATTTAGTGGCCAAACCAAGCCACTGCTGACAGCAAAAGAGGCATTATTTATCATTGTGCTGCAGCCATAAACCAGGGCTGTCCTAAGCAAATCTGGGCACATGGTCACCCTACCTGAACATACTGCTCTCATGGCAGCCCTCTGATCATACCAAATGTCCTGAGGCTAAGGCATACATTTGTAAATGCATTCTCGTTCTACTAGGAATGAAATTACTACAAATTGGGATGCTCCTTACAATTGACACAGGTATTTAATATCAGGCTTCCTTCTCCCCCAAACCTGTTATTAATTTAATAGTACTTCTTATGGTCAATGACATCTTACAATCAAGGATACAGAGTAATGTGGTTTCTTATGTGGTATGACATAAAGGAGAATTCAGTGATCAGAGAGCAGGAATGCCCTCCTGCCAAGCATTTATTTCCATCAGAAAATAACAAGGAAGTAACCTGGTGTTAAGCACAGGTTTCTTATAAGCTAGTTTGGTTTGAGTTGTTTACCTAAGACTGGCTTCTGAGTCTATATAAGGCCCGAGTCCAGATCAAGGAATGGAGTGAATTTACTGAGGTCACTCTGTCCCCTGGAAACCTAGTTGGGAACCGCCAGCTTTACCCAGGGGACTACCCTCGGTGTCACCATGGCGTACCATCACACCCCCTCCCCCATTGGAAATTGATAGTGGCAATAAGGCAAGGAAACTGCTTTAGGTCTGTTGGGTTTAAAAGGCTAATAAGACATTAAAATGGAAGTGAAGCTGGAAGTATCACTTGAATGAGATGTATAAGGGTCACACATAATTGGGAGAAAGTATTTTGCCTGTGTCTAATATAGCTGCAGTTCAGATAAACCACCAGAGGTAGGAAATGACTATATGTAATTAACAAAGAAGTTTCTGGAGTGTAAGTAGCTTTCAGACTAAGTGCCAAATTGGATAGACTAGTGGTGGCTTAGTGTCTGCAGCCTTTTAGGAATATACTAGTAGACATTTGAATAAAAGCACCGTGATTGATTAACCACAGCTGATATTGGCTCAGAAGTGGGGGATGACATGGAATTAAAGTATGATTACATTGGAAGTATTATAAAATGTTATTAAAGATGTGTTCCTTCAACAAAATAAACAACAGTAAGATAATATGTCAAATGAGAAAAAGAGTTGAAATCAACTTACTTATTTTGTCCAATTGTCTCAAAATCTTTCACAACAATTCCAAGGGAGGATGAAAAGTCGAGTGGTATGCCCCTCAAGTCAAACTCCAAAATCTGTCCACAGAAAGGTTACGAAAACAAAAAGGCTGTTAAAAGGATCAGGGAATACAATGAAATGTACCAACACTAAACGCTGGGTCATCTTCACCAATGTCAATCTTTCAAATTTATAGTTAGATGGAAGTGATTAAATTATAAATTAAATTCTAAGCCTGGAGGCTGCTGAGGGTTGTGAGAAAGCAAACCAGACTTAGCCTCTGAGGAACCGGTGGTGACTCCTGGCTTCCCATTTACCAGGCTCTGTGTCCCTGGACACGTCACCAACCCCTACCTCATAGTCAGAGAACTGACAATGCCTACCACAATGTTGCAAGAATAAAATAAAATGTAGACGTGAAAATGTTTTCTTCAGTGGCTATTTTTAAATTACTTGCTCTTCCTAAACATAATATTATCAAAGAGATGAATGATCTAGAAAACACTTTCTAAAATACATCAGCCCCTCATTCAATGTCCCACTATGGCCAGTGCTATAGTCAGATGAGACTTTCATCTTAATGCAACAAATCACTGTCTACTGACAAACGTAAAAAAAGAAAAAAAAATCAACACAGTACCACTGATGCCTTTGACTGATTGTGTAATAAATGAATTAAATAAAGCAGTATCTACTGAAGATTTAATTCTCCTTGTAATGGGTCTGGAATGGATGGAAAATCGTCTCATAGCTCATATTAGAACACACCCACTAATCCTAATGGGTTTGGGGTTGGCATTTCATTTGGTTAGGTTTCAGTTATAAAACTGCAATTAAGTTTACTTGAGCCCTGGCTGGTTTGGCTCAGTGGATAGAGCATCAGCCTCCAGACTGAAGGGTCCTGGGTTCGATTCTGGTCAAGGGTATGTACCTCAGTCGCAGGCTCCATCCCATACCCTGGTTGGGGTACGTGCAGGAGGCAACCAATCAATATGTCTCTCACATCAATGTTTTTCTCTCTCTTTCCCTCTCCCTTCCACTCTCTCTAAAAAATCAATGGAAAAAAATATCCTCGGACAAGAATTACTAACAAAAAAAGTCTGCTTGATAAATACTTTTGCAATATGAGGGGGGAAATGGGTGGTAAACAAAATGGGGTCAGATGAATGATGCCCTGCAGAGGATACATCTGCTCACATGATCATACACCTCTCTGCCATTGCCCATGTGGTCTGACCTCAAATATAAAAAGGCACCCTAGCATCACTCAGACCTGAAGCACTAAATGCACACGTACATGTACTTTTACTTATTTTATTCTTGGAGCTCTGTGTGAGGGCTTTTCAGAAAGGCATTAAGAAGCTTTTTGCCTTCACCTCATTCAGTGAGAAGGTATGGTCTTTATCATATGGAGATATTGAAACTAGTTGGGAGAGGAAGTCTTCACAGCCTCCTGACTTAGTGAAAATATCAAAGACATTTATCACTGCACTTACTTACCCAGGGAGGTGTGACTGGCTATTGGAAAAAATAATGGGGCTGACAGTCAACTTTTCAAAAATTAGCCCGCATAAGAAAATCCTACTCAGTGGAAAGAATTACAATTTTCACATATCTATAAATATATTAAATACAGGGGAGGGAGGTAAGTAAATTACATTATATCCCTTCAATACAATATTACATAGTCATTAAAAATGCTTTTGAATGAAATGATATAGGTATGTGCTTAGGATATAATAGTAAAAAAGTAAGTTAAGAAACTGTACTTGCTTTATGAAGCTAATTTGCTAATTTTAAGACATCACATTTTATTAAATATATTTACTCAATAAACATTTATTGATATATCCCATATGTTAACAGTAGTTGCTTCTGGATAGTATGACCAAAAGTAATATATATTTTTTTGTTGTTGTTAATCCTCACCTGAGGATATTTCCTCCATTGATTTTTTAGAGAGAATGGGATGGAGGGAGAGAAAGAGAAACATCTATGTGAGAGAGACACATTGATTGGTTGCCTCCCACTTGCTCCCCAACTGGAGCTGGGGATCAAACCTGCAACCCAGATATATGCCCTTGACCAGGAAACAAACCTGTGACCCTTCAGCTCACAGGCTGAGGCTCTACCACTGAGCCACACCAGCCAGGGCCAAAGGTAATTTTTTATGCTGATCTGAAGTTTACAAAATTTTTATGTTAAATACTGGTATATATTATTTTGTCAAAATAAAAACAGTAAATATCTTGACTCAGTCAGACACACAAAGTATCATGTGATACACTCTTGATTAGTCACAAGCAGATACGTTTTTAATTATGGAGCGTTCCCCCTGGACTCTGAAGATGTTCTAATACCACCCCTTGCTCTAAAGATGTGCCCACACAGGCAACAAGACTGGACCAAGGCCGCATAGCAAGCTCAAGGCTGCTCCAGGCTAGAACCCAGCCCTCTTCACCGCACCGCTCACCACACCTCCACTGCACAGGACATGCCACTGTGCTCTGTCTCCTTGAACTGCTCTGCTGTCTCCTTGGCCACAAAGGGAGACGGGAGGGGTGGGGGTGAAATGCAGAGATTCTCCTTCCAAAGGGAAGTGTTCACCTCTGACCAAAGATGGGGTAACCAGATGTAGTTTATCCATTGAAACAAAGATAAAAAAAAAAAAAATGAAGTCACCTCATTCCAGACAGGGTTGAGTTCATTATCAATTTTCTTTGTTTTCTTTTTCTCATCTGCAAATAAAAAATAAGAGATACCAATCAATTAGAAGTATTTATAGAGCAGGTACCATTCATTTGTTCATTCAAAGAACATTTCCCTGAAGGCCAACGATGTGCCTGCGTGTCCCTTGCACCTGTCTAGGGTAGGGGCTATCTGAATCAAAGTTTTCCGAACCCAACAGCAGGTTTCGGTCTAAAACGTTTTTCCCATCCCCAGGTCTAGGGATGGGGGACTCAAAATCATAGAAATATGGGAATACCGCAATCCCCTGCCTCTCCCTCACCAGTTCCTGTAGACCAAGATTACCCAGGGCCTTTGTCTCTCCAGCTTTTTGCAGAAAGAAACCAACAAAGCTAACCTCTGGCATGCAGGTGTCCCCATTTTATAAACGAGGACATGAGACTCAAAGGAGTTAAGAAAGGTGTCTGAGCTCACACGTGGCAGAGGTGCACTGGTAGGACCTGGAGTTCCAGCTCTGAAGTCCATGGTGCCTCTGTGTGTGGTCAAGACCCTGATGCAGTTTAAAGATTAAGCTGGACTCCCTCCCACAGGCCTCAGCACAAGTAATTCACACATAAACACTTTCCAGGACACAGAGAGTTGGGGGGGGGGGGTTGTTGCACTTACTCCTGGTCCACCTTATCTGAAGACCCAAGGTTGTCTTTGTGTCAGAGACTCGATAGCACGCCTGCCTGGTCGAGTCACCGTCAATCCAGCTGGTGTGTAAGTTTTCTTGGAGCGAAGTCCCAAGAGGCAGGGGCTCCTATTAGGCCCCTCTGTCTCCAGATCCTTACCAAAATCAAAGCTAATGTTTGCTCATCTGTTTTCAGAAAACAAAACAGCGTTTCCTCCTGTGTGTCTCTTTTGCCATCACACAAAACACAGCACTTCTGACACCAGATGTATGGAGCGGAGTTCCCCACCAAACAATTTTCTGCGATACCAGATGGGTGGTTCTACAATTTAACCCCTTCAGACGCTATCTACCTGGAGATAGCTCCAGGTCTCACAGGTTAAGGGCTCGTCCCACAAGACGGCTGCCCCTCCCACTTCAGACACCAAAAGCAAGTCCAGGTTGTCACCTGTGCTTCTGACAGTTCACTTATAAACCACCCCCTCGGTGGGTTCCATTAATTAGCTAGAGCGTCTCATAGAACTCATGTCACCAGTTTATTAAAGGATATGATAAAGGATACTGATGCACAGCCAGATGAGGTACATACAGCCAGGTCTGAGAGGGTCCCAAGCTCTGTCCCCATGGAGTTAGGGTGCATCACCCTCCCAATACATGAATGTGCTCCCCTGCCTAGAAGAGTGGGGGGTGGGGCTGAAAATTCCAAGCTTCTCATTCCGGCCTGGTGTTTCTGTGACCAGCCCTCATCCAGGAGCTCCCCCGCCCCCCGCCCCAGAATAACCTCTTGAGAACAAATGATGCTCCTAGTGCTTTTATCACTTAGGCATTCACACGGGTTTTCGGAGCCCTGTGTCAGGGACAGGGTCAAAGACCAGCTACTAGAACAAGACATGCTCCTACTGCTTGTATCACGCAGGAATTTACAAGGGTTTCAGGAGCCCTGTGCCAGGAACAGGGTTGCAGGGGGACACCAACATATGTATTTTCTATTCTCTCACATCATTGATTCCCCTTAAAAAACCCTAGGAGGTATGTACAATTATTTCCATCCCTCTTTCACAGCTAAGGAAACGGAGAAGCTGTGTAACATACTCAAAGTCACCCAGTTAGTAAGAAGCAGGGCCACGTTTTAAACCCAGGCAGTCTCCCGTTGGTGGCCACACTTTGAACCAACCCTCAGCTTCCCCTCCACTACAGCGAAATGTAGGAGGTAATGTGTTTTGCTCAGCAGAATGTCACATTGCTAAGGCTCCCAGCACATGGCAAGCAGTGGGACTCACCACCTCATTCTTCCAAGACCTCAGCATAGCAAAGCCATGAGTCATCGCCCTCCCTCTGCTAAGCATTAACTTTTCCACTTGAGTGGGCTTCCAAAGCCTCACTGGCTTCCCTTTTCAAACTGCAGCATGACCCTACCCTCAGCTCCTACCTGGACCCATGAGCTCTGACTGTGGCCCTTCTGGGGGCTCACAGCCTCTCACTGGATCTGAGTCTGATGTCACTAGCAGCTGTCCTGGTTTCCTCTCCCACACTTCCATGTTGAGCCCACTCACCCTCCCCTCATCCACAGAAACCTCTCAATCTTCCTCTCTAGTTACAGTACAAGTGCTCTTGAGAGAAAGAGGATCCATGCAAAGGATTTTTAAGCATAAGGAGCTGGGTAAAATGGCTTTTACCCACAATTACAGCAGCTTCCCCTAAATATCCACCTACAAGTGCCAGGCCGTGCTTTCTACTGCATGTCTAAATCCTGAAGACAGCCCTGCAAGGTCAACATTCTCATCCCCATTTTACCGACAAGGAATTGAGAGAAGCTAATAAGGTCACCCAGCTAACAAGGAAACAGAGCCAGAATCTGAACCTACATCAGGTACCAAACCTGAGTGTGTGTTTGCTACCACACCGCAGTGCCTCACTGGAAGCTGCCAGAAACATTAGATAAAGAAATCACATGAAATGAAACATCCACTCAAAGTCCTGATTTTACTATCTAATTTAATATTCATTAGTGTGATTACTTAATTAATAACTCTATACTATAAATTCAGTAAAGAACTGTATTTTTAAAAAATAACTGTTACATCTTGAGTACAAAAAGCAATGCCTGGCATAAAATAGTTTGTTAATAAAGTACTGATAAACGAATAACTGGGTGAATTGTTACATAGTAAGGACTCAATAAACTCATAGTGAGGACCACGTAGGAATTCCTGGGGTAAAAAAGAAAATGCATAAATATCATATGTGGTTTGGCATCCTGGGCAGTGGCCACAGGGAAGTCCAAGATCAGGTTTCAGGGCATTCTGAGACTCTCTAAGACTATTTGCTCCAATACACAAAATATTACATCTATGATTTTTGGAGACAGAGTCTGTTGTTCTCATCAGACTCTCAAATGAGTTGGTAACCTTGACAAAGGTTAGGAATTCCTGCATAAACTGATACTATTAATCACTCATTCTCCAGCTCACCACCACCCTTGCTGCCATGACCTCGGCTGCGTAGTTGGAGAACTAAGTTGGGAGGGAGTGAATCTGGACCCTGAGACCACAGCAGACCTTCAAGGGAGAAGGTGGGCAATTGCAAGAGGTCCCAGCAAGTAAATAAAAGAGAAGACAGCAAGTAATTTTCAGAAATTGGACACAGGAGCTTGCAGTAGTAGTACTTGAATCACTGAAGGATGGTATTGAAGCAAATTTCAGTTTCTAATTCCCCAGGATTCCAGGCAGGGAGCTAAGGGAGGAGCCAGAGTACCAGAGAGGCTGTAGAAAGAGTTGGTACTGCTGTAACCAGTTTGGCTCAGTGGATGGAGCGTCAGCCTGCGGTCTGAAGGGTCCCGGGTTCGATCCTGGTCGAGGGCATGTACCTTGGTTGCGGGCGCATCCCCAGTGGGGGGTGTGCAGGAGGCAGCTGATTGATGTTTCTCTCTCATCGATGTTTCTAACTCTCTATCCCTCTCCCTTCCTCTCTGTAAAAATCAATAAAATATATTTAAAAAAAGAAAGAAAGAAAGAGTTGGTACTTGCTCATTTGAATTGAATCCCAAGCCTAGTTATTGACCTGGGAATCAGAATAGGAGAAGACACACTGCCAGACTATAATGCTGAGGGTGGTATATACTGGCCCTCCTAGCCCCCAGTAGGAACAGGGCTGGTCCAGAGTCAGTAGTTGAGGAATGTAAAAAAGGTCACTTGTTTATTCATTCATTTTTAAACATTTATTAAGCACCTGCTGTGTGCTGGTAACTGGGGAAAGAGACGAGTATAAGATAACTCCAGGTCTCAAAACATTCTACAAATGGCGTATATGGGCTTTGGAATAGAGGAACCAAACAAATCCCTATGCACATTTTCACCCAGTAGAAAAAGCCTACCATGCTCTTGCCTGCTTCATTTTCATGTTGGAGTTTCCTCCTGTAAGAGGATCAGTGATATCTATATATAGAAAAGGCTAATATGCAAAGTGTCCCCTCGGGAGTTCAACCAGGAGACCGGGAGTTCGATCGCTTGCTATGACGTGCGCTGACCACCGGGGGTGGCACAGAATGAAGGAAGGCCTTGGTCGGCAACTGGCAGCTGGGGAAGGGAGGCCCCGGATGACCTCTGGGGAAGGGAGGCCCTGGCTGGCTGCTGGAAGGAAGGCCCTGGCGGGCAGCCAGGAGGCCCCGATCGGCCCTGATTGCTGGCCAGGCCTAGGGACCCTACCCATGCACAAATTTTGTGCACTGGGCCTCTAGTATATATATAAAAAAAGAGGGTCGGTGATGGGAATAATGAGTGGCCAGGTCAGGCAAAGGGACCTCATAGCTCAGCCCATGGGAATGGTCAGTAAGTGAGTTCTTCCACAAACCTTAATCAACATCATCATTCTTCCATCCAACAAACATCTTTGAAATATCACTTGTCAGGCACTGAGCTGGACACTGTGCAAGATGCAAAGATACCTAAGACATGGTTCCTGCTCTCAGGTGCTCCAGCAGGGAGGTAGATGTGACTGATATAGACAGATGGCTTCAGTTGGCATCAGAGAGGTACAGATGAAAATACAAATTCAGGAGAAGGGGAGGTGACTTTGGGCTGTGGGCACCAGGTAAGCCCTTGAGGAGGAAGCAGAGGCTGAGCTGGGGATCACAGGACAAGGATGGACCGGATGTGGAGCTGGGAGAAAAGGTAACTCCAGGTGGGGGAAATGGGGTGGGTGGGTCAGCCACGGAGGCAAAGAGAAAAGGTCATGTCTAGGGACACTGCACAGCCCAATTGGCTGGAGCCAAGGGATGTGGAAGGGAGTAAAGGCAACCAAGCTGTGTGGGAAGGTTATGGTCACACCATAAAGACGTGAATGCCAAGCTAAGCTTCATTTGGCTGATACAAGCAACTTGGGAAGGAGGGTGTTAGAAACTGGACTTTTTAACGTCAAAAAGTTCATAATCCAACAACAAAAAAACCAAGTTGCCCAACAACTCTTCCAATATATGTTCCTAAAGACATGATTCAGTTGTGTGTGGAGAACAAAGGGGACCAGTTGAGTCCCAGCTGCTGTAGGTTGACCACAGAACAGATGGGACTATTCAGGTGGAACTTTCTGTGCTCCTGCACTTGCACACAATGTTCATGCTAAGGGCACTGCCCTCTATCCTGAATCACTTAATGGAGCCAATTATACCTTCAACTTTACTCAGTTGAATTCTTCCTTTAAAAGACAAAACATCGCAGGACTAGTACATTTAAACACTGACCTCTTATCTCCCTAGCTAATAGGGGAAGGTTAAGTCGCTGTCATTAGCTCCTCTCCTCCTGGAAAGCAAACCAGTTCTCCCTTCTGGTGAATTCCTTTTAAGGAGGAGATTGATTTCTATCAAAATATGTGTACGTTGCATTTTGTTAAAAGCCTATTCTTACACATAGACATGTCAGGATGGGGGTGGGGGAAGATAGATACATTCTTTTTTTTTTTAAATAGATAAATTCCTTTATTATCAGAAGCCACAGAGTCACATGTTTATATTACTAGTATTCAGTTATTCAATTCTACCTCTTTATTTAAAAAAAAAAAAAAAAAAAGGTTGAAATTGCAGGCCCAAAACATCAGATTAAATTATGGAAAATTTCCCTTCTCCATTATCACCACCTCCCCTTGTTCCCACTCTGATTTTATTAAGATGACTATGTCTTCCTATGGAAAGGAATTAAATACTTTCAGCCCAGAAGATAACAACAGATTCAAATGCAGAATACACCCTAGACCAGAACTCAAGGCATTCTTTGGGGCATTTCCTGTTTTCTGATTAGCTACGCCTGCTTCTCTCTGAGTTTTGTGAAGGTCACCATTGCAGTAATTAACCTGCATGCCAACTTCTGAGTAACATTTCCCTGAGAACTGAACAAGCACTCTTTGCCAAGCCAGCATGCTCCCTCTTGCACGGAACCATTTCCTTTGCTATTCATCTACCAGACAGTGTGTTGGACTCTTACTGAAAAGGTTCAAGAGACACTGTGACTCCTAAGGCTGGATTGCTGAGCGGACCAGTGTGATTAGTTAATTTTGTGTGTCAACTTGACTAAGCTGTGATGCCAGTTGTTTGGTCAAAAACTAGTCTAGATGTTGTGATGAAGGCATTTTATAGATGTGATTAACATTTATAATCAACTAGAGGCCCAGTGCACTGGTAAGGTCCCTAGCGGCTGCCAGCTAGGCCTGGTATTCCCTCCCTTCCCCAGGCAGGCCCCGCCCCCTGGTCGAACTCCCAGACAAACTCCCGGTAGAGGGGACAATTTGTATACTACGCTTTTATTATATAGGATTGTCTTTAAGTAAAGCAGATTACTCTGCATAATATGGGTGGGCTTTGTCCAAATACTAGTAGTTGAAGGCCTTAAGAGAAAAAACTGAGGTTTCCTGGAGAAGGAATTCTGCCTCAAAACTGTAATCCTGCCTCTGACAGAAATCCTGCAGGGTTTCCAGCCTACCAGCCTGCCCCACAAATTTCAGACTTGTCAGCCCCCTATAATCATGAGTCAATTCCTTAAATTAAATCTCTCTATATATATATGCTAGTATCTCTCTCTCTCTCTCTCTCTCTCTCTCTCTCTCTCTCTCTCTCTCACACACACACACACACACACACACACACACCCTATTCTCTGGAGAGCCAGGTGCTCATGGAAGTAACAGCTATAATGGTAACACATTTTAAATATTTTCAAAGACACACCATCGCACAGAGCCTTAACAATTCTGCAGGGAAAAGGGCAGGTGTTGGCCAGCATTTCTGATTGGACTTTCACATCAGTTAACTCTCCATTTCTTTGAGCTGCTATCTCTGGGAGACATAAGGTTCAGCCATTGACCTCAGAGTCCCTCATGTGAATTTAGAATAGATAATCCCTAAGTTTTCTTCCAGGTACATGAGTCTTATGAAGTCCCCCTGAGTCCTGACTGGTTAGATTGCTATGTCTTACCAAAGGGCCCCAGGAGACGTGGAGGTGTCATTTACAAAGCTTCCTTAACTCAGCTCTTCGGTAGGCAAAGTAAGCAGGTCAGCCATGCAGCTAAACCTGACCTCCCATTCAGAAGTACTTCTTCATCTCTGCGTCCCCAGGCCACGGACCCTTCCTTTTGAAAAATATTCACACATACACACGAAGTCACCCACTATTTGGCCTAGAATTTCACAGACCCCACCCCCACCCCTGAAGCCCACTCATGCATGGTTAACCGTTATTACGTACTATGAACTAGTCGCTGTTCCCAGTACTTCCATGGACTGTCTCATTTAATCTTTACAACAAACCTAAGAGGTGAATTCTGTTACTGATCATCCCCAGTTACAAAGGAGGAAACCAAGACACAGAGAGGTTAAGCAATTTACCAGAGGTCACATGGCTAGGAAATGGTAGAGCTGGGATCCAGACTCCGGCAAAGAGACACAGAGCAGTCTCCAAAGTTGGAGATTAATACTAGATAATGATCCCTTGAAGGCTGAAGCTGTATTTTATTAATATTGTTATTCTCCCCAGAGTGCTCACTACATAGTACTCCCTCCATGATCTGAATGAATTGGACTTCATAAGCTCATAAAAGTATTATTACTAGAGTTGCTAGAGGATGACTGTGAAGTGCTCAGCACAGGGCCCAGCAAGCTCAACAAGAGCTAGGATTTCTGTCGAAACCGGTTTGGCTCAGTGGATAGAGCGTCGGCCTGTGGACTGAAGGGTCCCGGGTTCGATTCCGGTCAAGGGCATGTACCTTGGTTGCGGGCACATCCCCAGTCGGGGGTGTGCAGGAGGCAGCTGATCAATGTTTCTCTCTCATCGATGTTTCTAGCTCTCTATCCCTCTCCCTTCCTCTCTGTAAAAAATCAATAAAATATATTTTTTTTAAAAAAAGAGCTAGGATTTCTTACTATAGCAGCTTGGCAGCAACCCTTGTGGACCCAGGCGGTTGTCCAGGCTGTGGTGCCCTTCCTGGAGGGCAGGGCCCAGAGGAAGTGCTCAGTGGCACTGGGCACAGCCCTGGTGGAACCGTTCTCTCGCCTGGCTCCGTTCCAGAGCCCTGAGGCCCCCTGGGGCAGCTGGTATGTGGGCAGTGTCTACCTCTCCCCGGCAGCCACCAGCATCTGGGAGAATTTCCACAAGAACCAGGAAGGCTCTGGGAAGGGCTAGCAGAAGAGTCTTCTGTCCTCAGGACTTAGAGGAACCCGGGGCAGTTCGAGACATGTGGCCTGCCCAGGTCAAGCTGGCTAAAGCAGTATCTCTGACTTTTTATTTCCCAAACCTGGCTGCCCTGCGGCTCCAGGAGAGGTTGCCAAACGGGTTCTAGGGGAAAGGCATTTTGGCCAAAAGGCAGCTGTGATACAAAGCAAGGCTGTGTTTGCACATTTCTGAAGCAGTCACTGATATCACTGATCAACAGGAACGCCCAGACAAAAAGGCAGGCAGGGTCCCTGCTCTGCTTTCCGCATCCAGTGCCCCACTGGCCTCTGGAGATGCCCTTTCAGGCATACAACTCCTGGATCAAAACCAAATCCGAGGGAACTGCGGTCAAGCTGAGTGGATCTGAATGACTCACACAGAATCTTCTTCCTAAAGGCTGGCCCCAGGGAGTGGTCATGCTCCAGCTCTGCCAGCTGCCCAGCTGCAGGTGGAGGAAGCCCAGGTAGGCAGGCACCTGGACTGGCTGCCTCGATCAAGAACGGAGCCTTGCCCTAACCGGTTTGGCTCAGGGGATAAAGCGTCAGCCTGCGGACTCAGGGGTCCCGGGTTCGATTCCGGTCAAGGGCATGTACCTTGGTTGCGGGCACATCCCCAGTAGGAGGTGTGCAGGAGGCAGCTGATCGATGTTTCTCTCTCATCGATGTTTCTAACTCTCTATCCCTCTCCCTTCCTCTCTGTAAAAAAATCAATAAAATATATTAAAAAAAAAAAAAAAAAAAAAAAGAACGGAGCCTTGTGCCCTTCTGGTTTGTTCATTTATTTTGCATGTGAGTATCTATTCTGTGTGTGGCATGCTAAACACATTCACATCTAATCCTTAC
The DNA here is from genome assembly GCF_963455305.1 of Plecotus auritus. Classification (NCBI taxonomy): domain Eukaryota; kingdom Metazoa; phylum Chordata; class Mammalia; order Chiroptera; family Vespertilionidae; genus Plecotus; species Plecotus auritus. Next base: position 25,016,240 of record NC_137783.1, on the reverse strand, counting down.
AAGGGAGGTGTTAGAAATCCCCATTTGACTGATGAGGAAACAGAGGTTCTGTGATGGGAATTGACCCCGGAGCTAAGTAGCAGAGCTGAGCTGCAGCCCCAAGTCAGTTTCATTTCCAAACCTGTGCTCTTTACCAACTCCTTGAGCTGAGGGTGCCAGGCGACCTGCCACATTTTCACCATTACAGCTGAGTGACTTTGGGCCATTTACTCCAACTCTCTGTATCTAGACTTGTTCATTAATAAATATTGATACCTAATGCCCAGGAATAATGGCTGCCATATATAGGGCTCCTAATATGCCAGGCACTCTTCTAAGGGCTTTGTATATATTACTTGTTAATTATTATTAACCTTCTTTTGAGTAAAATTAAGTCGCTTGTCCAGGGTCATTTGCTATTAAGAAACAAAGCCAGAATTTGAATGCAGCTGTTCTGGTTCCCAAGCCTCTTAGCCTCTCCTGCCTCTGCCTATGTTTCTGAGGCAATATTTGCTAGACGATGGATGAAGGCTGCTATTTGGCAAATTCCCTTCAAACGCAGCTTGAAGAGATGGAGAATTCCTAGAGTTTCCAAGGGGCAGCTCAAGGCCTGAGTGTCCTTTAAGAGGGGATGGAAAGCGTACTGTTGGGTCTATAATCAAATGAGAAAGCGTGAAAGTGCCTAGGACACGGGGGACACTCCCATGTGTTGGCTGGAATGATAAACTGCCTCCCTCAGACAACGTGAAGAGGATCCAGGTCCTCTGCTCTTCCTGTCTCCGAGAGATGGTATAAGAGAAAATAAAATAGCCTAGCTGGTTTGGCTCAGTGGATAGAGCACTGGCCTGAGGACTGAAGGGTCCTGGGTTTGATTCCAGTCAAGGGCATAGGCTCAGTCCCCAGTAGGGGGTGTGCAGGAGGCAGCTGATCAATGATTTTTCTCTCATCATTGATGTGTCTATCTCTCTGTCCCTCTCCCTTCCTCTCTGAAATCAATAAAAAATTAATATTAAAAAATATATACACATATATATTTTTTCTAAAAAAAGAAAATAGTCACAGAAAAGAACTTTGAAAATAAGCACAAAGCACTGAGTTAAAATCTTGCTCATTTAATCCTATCCCTCCCGGGCAACAAACGTTTAGATAAATTAGGCTCCAGCCTCAGCTCCCACGTCCCATGTTAATCATCTCTCTGAAGAGGATTTTTGCCATTGGCAGCAGTTTTCATGCATGTCCTCAGCCCTCCTTCCCGTGCGATGCATGGCTTTGACCTCTGGGCTCCTTGGCGAGCTAGGCTGGTCAGTTGCTGCAGGTTTGAGGCAGTGCTGGCATCGGGAGTTTGTGGATTGCTGCTGTTAGTGGGATGGGGTGGAGATAGACTGAATGAAGGGAGATGTCAAGCACAAAGAAAGCCAGCCATGCACGCAGCACGGTAAAAGTGTGCAGGACCAAGAGTCTCGGGACTGGGGTGCTAGTCCTTCCTTGCCTCTTCCTGGCTGCCCAGCTTCGGACACTCTTGCCCCATCTGAGACTCAATCTCCTCACCTCAAAAATGAGGACAGCCCTGGCTGGTGTGGCTCAGTTGGTTGGAACATAGTCCCATGCATCAAAGGTTTGTAGGTTCGATTCCTGGTAAGAGGTCATACCCAGTTTTTGGGTTTGATGCCTGATTGGGCGTGTGCCTAGGGACACAGGGATGTCACCCCCTCAGCTGGGTGTACGGGTCCCAGCTCCACCTGGAACCTGCTGTGCGACCTTGAATGAGGCAACCCACTCTCCCCAAGACTTGGTCTCTTCAGTCACAAAATGAAAATTTTCATTTTTTTGGTGAGAATTAAATGAATAAATGTATGTGACGCTCCAAGAGCAGTGTTTCACAGCTAGTAAGCTCTCATCTTCAATATGACCTGCAAATAATGGTCATGCCTCCAGGAGTTCACTCAGAACTAGGACTTGCACTAGACTGTAAGCTGCAGGCAGGCAGGAGCCATGTCTGGCTTATTCCTCATCTGATTTGCAGTGCTGAGCACACAGTCTGGCAGAGTGCGCTCTTGATCAATGCTTGTTGAGTGAATTGATGTTTGAGAGAAGCAGTAGGAAGAAACAGCAGCAAGACAGCAGGAAGAGAGAGACAGTGACGGCCCAGGCAGTGAAGACAGGAAAGCAAAAGGAAAAATTTTGATTTTTTTAATAATGAAAGAGAGAGAAAGAGAAATATATTTTTTAACTTACAGGTTGTACTACTGGGATGTAAAAAATGATGACAGTTATAAACCAGAGAACTGAGGAGAGGTGAAGTAAAGATTCACCCTGCCAAAAATATTAAATTTTTAATCCTTTACATGTACAGTAATAAGTCAGAGCTTTGGTCACTGCTAATACAATGGCTCTGGCGTGGAATTCAGAGGAACTAATTCACTGCTAAGCTATGTCAGCTCCCAGCTTCTGAGTCACAGCATGTCATAAAGGCTTTCCTCGCCCTGTGGAAACTTACCCCAGGAGGGCTGGGTTTTATTTCTTTTTTTTTTTAATCCTTTTGTTCTTGGTACACATTCTTCCAGTTACAGACTGGGTCCAAATGACCCCAACATACCAAACAACCCAACCCACTCAGCGTGGGGAGAAGCATTCATAATGTAACTTGGTTGCTTTCAGCACAGGTTGTATCTCTTCATCCATCATGACTCAGGGAATACGCAGAGACTCTGGAGTCAGATGGTCCCGAGTTGAATCCTGACCTGTCTCTGCCTCAGTTTCCCCATGGGTAAAATAAAGATGATAATAATACCTATTCCTAACAATGATGTGAGGATTAAATAAGATCATACACACAGGAGTAGATAGTGTAAGAATTTAATAAATGATGGTGCTGGTATATAGTAAGTGGCTGTCACTCAGGCTGTCCACCCACCTAGAATCTCCGGGAGACCCAAGTTGCTCTAAACATTTAAAGCACTTTCTACACACTTTCTGTTTACTCATGCTCATTGTGGGACTATTGATCTTTCCATTTTGCAGATGAGACAGCTGAGGTATAGAGATGCTGGGCAACTGTGAGTGGGAGGAAGTCCTGGACTCTTAACCACTGTAGCTGTTCTCCCACTCTCTGTGCTGTCCAATACGGTCACCAACAAGCACTTGTGGCTATGCACATTTAAATGAACTAAAATTCAATAATATACATCATCAATTCCTCGATTAGAGACATTGAGGTGGTAGCTGATGTATAATCAAGACCAAGTCACCTCCATGGAAACCCAAAGCCCCATGCAGGTCCCATGTCAATTATAGGGGAGCAGGAGGAGGTACCACTAAGGCAGCCCAGGAGCAGACAGGAAGTGGATGCCAGTGCAGGGAAGGGCAAAGGCATGAGGCCACTCAGTCCCTGAGTGAATGGCTCCCTACCTGACATGACTCTGGCTTCTCTGAGGCCCATGACCTGGGCACCATTTGAAATGTATATTCAACAATTGTATGGTAATGGATGGATTTACAAAGCACTTCAAAAGGCAAAAGTCTTTAATTTACTGAGTCATTAATGGTGTGCATGTTGTAGTATATACAGATCTCAAATTATAATGTTGTACACCTGAAAGTTATATAATGTTATAAACAAATGTTACCTTGACAACAACAACAAAAAACTAAACTAAATTTAAATTAAATGTATATTCAACCTGTGCTAGGTGTTGCAGAGGTATGAAAATCCCATGCCTCTTGGCAGGGCCAAATCCCATGGGGATGGAGTAACTCACCAGTAAACCCAAGCCCTCAAGTGCCAGCACCTTGAGGGCATGCACAGGAGATGCTGTGGACAAGGAAGAAAAACAAGCCACACTGATTGATTTTTGTAAGGCAGCGGTGGTTTCACAAATGACTGAGAGCCTGTAAAATGTGCTTTGAGAAATGTGCCTTTGAGAGTTCCCATGCTTCAACAGGGTGGGGCCACTTTCCTTAGTGGTGAGTGTCTAAACTCTGTTCTCCCGGAAGTGAAGGGAATGGATGACTCAGTAGGTTAAACATTTTTGCCTTCTGAAGTGTTTTGCAAATACATGAATATCTTGGGTTTGGTTCCAGACCACCACAATAAAGAGAGTATCATAAAAGAGCAAGTCATATCTTTTTGCTGGTGGAAGATCTTGCATTTAATTTGTAAAAATGCTAAATCTGCAAAGCAATAAAGCAAAGCACAATAAAATGTGGTATGCCTGTACAATACAGTGGTCCTAGGGCAATATCAACACGACGTGATTGTCAGTTTGAGCCACTGGGAATCTCTTTGACTAGTCCTATGGTGCACCCTGGGTAAACGAAGGTGCCCTGCGGGCCACTCACCAGGTGCCTTCATAGATGATGGTGAATGAGACCCACTGGATCTTTCTCCCCTCATACTTCACCATCCTTAAATAGAATCTCACAGATTTTCTGCTTATTTAAAAGGTTATTTTTAAAAATTCAACTGTATATTTTCACATAACAAAGTAGATTTTACTAAGAATAGTCAGAAAACCCTCTATTGCATAAATCACGGCCTTGGGGAATCTCTACAAATCACGGCCTTGGGGAATCTCTACTCCCTTTCAGATGCGGGGGACGAACAAAATTTCTCTACCCACAAGGTTCTTCTGGCTGATGTAAGCAAATAAACATGAGACAGATTAGCAAGAGAAAATAATCATATTTAACACATATATATGTGAAAGAGCCCTTCATACATGAGAGAATCAGAGACCCCACAGGCAGGAGAAGTTCAGAGACCGAAAGGGGAATTGGAGTGTGTAAGACACCCTGAGCTAGGGGATGAGCTAATGCACCTTGGGGGCTTCAAAGGGTCATTGCAAGACGATAAGAAGAGCAGTCCTTTAGTAAAAAAAAGTTTGCTCTGCCATATAGGTAGGTCAAAAGAAGTTATCTCTGATAATATTTATTAAGGGCAAGTCCCCTAATTCAAATTCTTTAGGTAATTGGGGCAGGATGGAGAGACAGAAGTTTCTCTTGGGCCTGTGGCTAAATTTGCCTTTAGCTCAAAGTAATTGCATACCACAGAGATACATCTTGGGGTGACTCATTCTGGACACCCAAACAAATAAGCCATCATAGTCACATTTTTCAAAAGAAGAAAAATAAGATTTTCAAAGAGGTCAAGTGATTTACTCCAGACTACAAAGTTGATAAGCTCATTAGAGGGGGAGGGGTCCCAGCAATATCTAGGGTTTCACTCCAAAAACAGGTCCAAATGAAATAAGAGGTATTTGGAAAAATAAGTAATAACATGACAATTCATGTTTTAAATTTTTATTGATTTCAGAGAAGAAGGGAGGGGAGAGAGAAATAGAAACATCAATGATGAGAATCATTGATTGGCTGCCTCCTGCACACCCCCTATTGGGGATCGAGCTTGCAACCCAGGCATGTGCCCTGACTGGGAGTCGAACTGTGACCTCCTGGTTCATAGGTCAATGCTCAACCACTGATCCACGCTGGCCGGGCTAACATGACAATGATTTGATAACCATCTGGACAATAGCAGCAGCCAGTCCACAAGGCAAAGATGTGAGAGACAATTCTACTGACGGAATGGACAATATCATAAGGATGGAATGAGAAAATCGCTATAGTTGCAACAAAATGCTCCCTAGGAGTCTGATATTTCATATGAATACAATGATGCCACATTGTAAAAGCACAATTGATTGAGAAAATGTCCTCTCAATCAATCTTTTCAAGAGATTTGACACAGAAGTAAGATATAAGCAAAAGGAAAATGGAACTTAGTGGCAATGTTCAGCAAACCCATCTTTAAGAGAAAAGACAAGAAACACACACACACACACACACACCAGGTAATCTGACTTCAGAAAGATTCACCACAGTATGTACTGTAAGGATGTAATCTGTTACAACACTGTTGTAACAGGAAGTGGTTGAAACAACTTACCAGCACATGTCTATACCAAAAGTCAGGAATAATTCAAACTGTTCAGAGTGTATACCTTTAGGTGGTAAGCATGGGGAGAGAAAAAGAATAGGAGGGGGGTGATGAGAATTTTCACTTTTTTAGTTGTATAATCCCTTCTGGATTGTTAGTTTTTGTTGTTGTTTGTACATTTTTAATTTAAACTGACAATTACATATTAGTTATTGTGATATATATGTATGTATATATGCATTACACAGTATAGCAGCCATAGTCCAGATGTTCCCACTCTGAGTTCACAGTTGTTTCTTCTGTCAGGTTGCTTGTCAGATGAATGAATGAATGAATGAATGAATGAATGAAAGACTAGAGTTAATATAATAAGTGTAATTGTTTGGATAGACTATATTTGCCCAACTTAAATGAAGTTTTCCACTTTCAATTGAATGTTTATAGCCTTAGACATGTTTTTAGTCATTTAAAATTTTTGACAAATAAGTCAAATTTTAGTATAGTGTTAAACTCTAATTCCTTTATAATTTACTTAATGTGCCTCAAATAATGACATCACCCAGTTGAACCCAATATGTATTTACATGTCTTTACATATCAGTGGCAAATGATACAAACTTTTCATGTTATGTCTCTATTATGTAATAGTTTCAAGGGAAAAATTTTTAACTTAATACAAGTCAATAAACTCTGATATAATATGACTACATGATATTTAATAACAAGATTCTCAAGATACATTGTCCTTTAAGAATCCAACTTTTAGCCCTAACCGGTTTGGCTCAGTGGATAGAGCGTCAGCCTGCGGACTCAAGGGTCCCAGGTTTGATTCTGGTCAAGGGCATGTACCTTGGTTGCAGGCACATCCCCAGTGGGGGGTGTGCAGGAGGCAGCTGATTGATGTTTCTCTCTCATCAATATTTCTGACTCTCTATCTCTCTCCCTTCCTCTCTGTAAAAAATCAATAAAATATATTAAAAAAAAAAAAAGAATCCAACTTTTGCCCTAACTGGTTTGGCTCAGTGGATAGAGCATCAGCCTGCAGACTCAAGGGTCCCAGGTTCGATTCCGGTCAAGGGCATGTACCTTGGTTGCAGGCACATCCCCAGTGGGGGGTGTGCAGGAGGCAGCTGATGTTTCTAACTCTCTATCCTTCTACCTTCCTGTCTGTAAAAAATCAATAAAATATATTTTTTTAAAAAAAGAATCCAACTTTTGCTCTCAGGTTCTTTTTTATTATTGATTTTAGAGAGAGGAAGAAAGAAGGAGAGAGAATGCAACATTGATTTGTTGTTCCACTTATTCATGCATTCATTGGTTGATTCTTGTATGTGCTCTAACTGGGGATCAAACCCACAACTTTGGCATATCAGGACGATGCTCTAACCAACTGAGCTATCTGGCCAAGGCCCCCAAATTTCTTCAAACAAAACAACCATTTGGCAACTTTGAGTTTCATTTCTTTCATTTTTTGCTTATACTCACAGGAAGAAGTTTGAGAAGAGAAATAGAGAGATAAAATATACAAAGAAAAGAGGCAGGCATAGATTAACCAGAACCTGGAAGAGAGAAGCAGTCAGGTTCCTGAGGAAGAGAGAAAGGTGCCGAGGCGCGGTCAGGAAAGCTGGGCCCATCAAGGCTCCCACTCTCTATGCCCTCCTTTCTCACTCTCACCCTCCTGCCCTTACCAATGATCATGGATAAACAGAAAATGATAAAGACTCTTAAACTCAGATTTAGACACATCAATCCAGTCAAAACTGCAATCATTTTATAATGCCTGGGAGAGTGCCGTCACACCAGCCACTCCTGTCCCCTTCCACTGCAATTAAACGTCATAGAATAATAACCTTTTGGAATTACAATGGGCCTTTTGAAGATGATCTAGTCTAAAATCTCCTTACCCATTTTGCAGAAAGAAAACTGACATCCAGATAAATTGGGTCACTTGCCCAAAGTCATTCAGCGAGACCAAACTACAAATAGATCCCCAACCTGCAGGCGTGCTTTGCCATGGCTCTTTTCCCTGTGAGCAACCTAAGAGCTACAGAACATACAAAAAACATCCCAACTTTGGAGAGATGGACAATTACAAAGAGGCACAAAATAACGGGAAAACAAACTAATCCAAAATAACAGCTTCCCCCCACCTCCTTGGTGAGTGACAAGCCGAGAGGGGCTGTTTTTTACAGAGTAATGGTACCTTGGACAATTAAATTGCACTTTTTCCTCTTTTACCCATTTCTCATTGGCACGGACTATAAGAAAGTGCATACTACTCTTACTTTGAACCAACACAGACCTTTTTTGATACCTGAAATTTGGGGATTGACAAATACAGTTTTTCCCTCCAAGGGCTTACAGAAAGTACCTTATTAGAGTTAACCTAAGAGGTCAATCAATGAACTGCAAAGCCCTGGGGAAAATTAAATGCCTTCCACGAGAATCGGTCCCCTCCCCTGACCTGCACAGGTAAACCAACTCCAGCGAAAGCCAGAGATTTGGTCTTGTCAGTCGCCTAAACGCAGACGTTGAAAGAACTTGCGTTTCTTTCACGGCTGAGAAATTTGAGACCCAGCTGGTTAACACTGGGTCATCAGATTATAGCAGCCAGAACACGAACATTCCGAAACAGGACTTGAGAAAAGGAAGAAAACTTTGTCTTACCCTTAAAAATAACAGAAACAATAGGATCCGGTTTCCCAAATTTCGTTTTAGGGATATTGATGGCAGATTCCACAATCACACGAAGCATGGCTCTGAATGGGGTGAAAGCAAGTTTCAGCGAACGAGGTTTGGAGCCGCGGTCGCTGGCGCTCCGGGCAGCACCGCCCTGCGAGAGGAGGCTGGGGAGGACCTGAGAGAGGGAAGGGGAAGGCCAGGGCGATGGGTGGATCTCTGGCGGACTATTTACTGAAGGCCCGTGTAAACTGATATCCAAACTCCCGGGGCCTCCTCAGTGCCGCAGGCACCACTTATGAATTGGGGAAATGTGGAAGTGAAAAGGACCAAACCCCAACTAAAAATAGTTATGTGTAACAAATGAAACTGAAATGGATTGGGAACTAATGAATGTGGGCACGTTAGGAGACCTCTAAGTAACAATTCGTGAAATCACATCAATTGGTTTTCTGCCACTGCTTTTATCCTTTTCTGAGCTTCATGAAGCTTTAAAACTTTACTTAATCATTTTTAACTTTTTTTTTTTTTTTTACTTTCTCTGTTTCTTCTCTCATACTGTCAAACACACATTCAGCAACTACTTAGAGAAAAAAAAAAAATGTTTAAAATCCGTTCAAGGGTGCCCCCTGCTGTATAGCAGAGGAATAACTGAGTTTAGTTCAAGCCAGCCCAATCTGGAGGCAGTAATAATGGGTTTACAAAATGGGCTGATCCTTTGCTTTCCAAAAGGATTCACCATAGTATTTCTTTAAAAATCCTTAAGTGGTAAGAGCTGAGCACCTAAGTGTTCATGGTCCAGCAAATGCTGCTAACAGTCTTCAATAAAAATGAGAAAACGGCTCTCTACTCTCTCAGGACCTAAACCTGAGAAGTGTCTTTCCTTTGTTAAAGAAAAATATACATGGTCAATGACACTTGTGAAAGCCTGGTAAGAACGACTTTATTCAAGGTCAGAGGGGCTACTGAAATAGGTATAGGGACCACTGCGATGGAATTGTGCAGCGGAGAGGAGAGATTGGGTTCAACTCAGATAGAGCGAAAGCAAGTGGGAATGTAGAGCCACGGAGCAGGATGAGGGACAGTGGATGGGAAATTACTCTAAGGAAACACCAGGGAGAAGGGATTCTGGCAAAACTGACCTAACAGGCTTCTTGCTGAACACAGGTCAAGGTGACTAGAAATCCCCTTGGGGATGGTAGATAAGAAGTCGTCAGGTATCGGAGGTGTTCAGATGTGGAGGGTGTGTATGTGGACCTGGGATGTTCTGGTTAAAGGGACTTAGTAGGGTTCTTGCTAAAACTAAATTTTACAAGGAAGTGCAAAATGGGCCTAGGGGAAGGTTCAGGAGCTGGCTAACGTTTGGTCAAGCAAAGGATCTTCGTCACCTGGAGAGAATGTGAGGCAGCGCGCCTAGTGATCCAGGCCTGGGGTTAGCAGTCAGCCAGATCTGAGTATGGGTCCTCTTACACCATTTCTGAGACATGTGGATGTTCACATTTCTTTATTTTTTTATTTTATTTTTATTTTTATTGGTTTCAGAAAGGAAGGGAGAGGGAGGAGGGAGAGAGAGATGGAAACATCAATGATGAGAGAGAATCACTGATCGGCTGCTTCCTGCACACCCCACACTGGGGATTGAGCCTGCAACTCAGGCATGTGCCCTGACCAAGAATCGAACTGTGACCTCCTGGTTCATAGGACAACGCTTAACCACTGAGCCATGCCGGCCAGGCAGTGTTCACATTTCTTAACTTCTCATTTCTGCAGTTATCTCATCCGTCCTCCTGCAATGGCCTGGAAACCACATTCATTTACCAAGACAATCAGGTTTTACATGTAAATCTATAAGATTCTAACAAACACTGTAAGAAAAACACTTAAGGAAAAATATTTCCTTTTAGGAAAATCATGGAAGAGTAAGAGTTAGAGATAGGAGTAAATTAACACAGTGATCAGCCATTTATTCATCGCAAATATGTTTGTTCGATAAACACTTGAGAGTCTGCTAGTACCATGTGTTGGGTGCTGGGGCTTCAGCAGAGAATAAGCCAAAGTTCTGACCTGCTAGACCGCCCCGGCTGGTGGGACCACATGGTAGGTCTCACACGTCTATCAGGCACTGCTTTCAACAACTCCGGGAGCTAGAACTCCTGGCTTCGTCTTTCCAGCTGACAAAGTTTAGGCTCAAAAGAGTTCAAAACGTGAGCCATGATTCAAACCCACTGTCTTCTGAGTCCTACTCCCTTTCCAACTTCACCTCAGCTGAGATGTCATACTTTGCTGTTTCATGATTCCTCACATTTTGTCAAGTAAACGCATGCATTAATGTAAGTGAGTGGCCTTAGGCTTGTCTTGGAGCTTTGAGGCAAAAGGGACAGAGAAAGAGAAATATTTAGAGGAGAGGAGAGGTGTGGCAAAAAATCTGGACATGTGGACACAGTAATCGAGGTAGCAAAGAGGATTTAGCAGAAAAGAAATGAAGATAGATTCATAATATGTTATTCTAATTCCAGTTTTACAGAATCTTAGCTATTATTTAATGGCAACATTCAAACTGGCATACACAGAGGGTCCATTGTTAAGATCTGTTTTCTGAAATACTGCTTTAAGAATTACTTTGGTTGATAACTAAAATGCTTTTGAGAACTAAAAAACTAGTTTTAGTAGCTTAATTATAGGGTTTTGTATAGCAGTAGATGCTATTTTGAAATAACTTAATATATAATATATTTAAATTTCATCCCTTTAAAAAACTGTCTGGTGGTGACTAAGTCTACATGGAGGACAGGAAGGGCTAAAGTATTTTATAACATTTGGCATCATCACATTGTCATTATTTGAAATAATTGAAAGATAGGAATGAATCTGACCTTCTCCAAGTAAGTATTAACATATTTTCTAAAATACAGCTAGAAAAAAATAAAACAGGAAAAGTTAGAATCATTTTAAGCCTTGTGCTTACTTTTAATTCCTCATCAAAATGTTTGATAGGTAAATATAAGGGTCTTCATTCATTCATGCACAAATGCATCTCTTCAGCAAACACTTATTGAAAGTCTACTTGGTTCCAGGCCCAATACTAACTACCAAGGTGATTATGATACATTTCCTGTCTGCAAGAAGCTCACAGATAGTTACAGCATAATGAGTGTGTATAATGATAGGAGACAAAGAAGACAGGGCAGGGGTGGGCAGGAAGGGGAGGCTCCTGAAGGAGGTGACAGCTAGACTGGGTATTAATGGTTGGATTGATGTGTGCACGTGTGTGTGTGTGTGTGTGTGTGTGTGTGTGTGTGTGTGTGTGAGAGAGAGATCTGAGTACAGGTCTTTTACCTCCTTAGTTAAGTTTATTCCTAGATATCTTAATTTTTTTGGTGCAATGGTAAATGGGAATTTTTTTAGTTTCTCTTTCTGTGAGTTCATTATTGGTGTATAAAAAAATGCCATAGATTTCTGGGTGTTAATTTTGTATGTGTGTGTGATCTGAGATAGAGTTAAACAAACACACATGGTGATCGTGGGGAACCTCAAGACATTTGATTCTGGTGAACTATCATGTGTGAGGTGAAAGAGTCAATCAGTGACCCTAGGCAGGCAGGCAGGCAGGCACCAGTCCAGAGAACCCAACTACTAGCATCCACTGAGTGCTCACTACATGCCAGATGCTATTCGTCTCACTTAATTCTTCCACTGTCCGATGCTATGAAGTAAGTACTATTTTTTCATCCCCATATTACAGATGAAATAACTGAGGCGTAGTTTGGTCACGCAGCTTGCCGAAGTAAGTGGAGCCAGGATCTGAGCACTGGCGGTCTAGAGTCCATGCCCTTCACTCCTGACAGAAACCATGCCCCACTGGCAGTGGGGACTTAGTAAAGATGCATTTTTCAGCAGGGTAGCAGAATGATTGAATTGTATACAATAGTCTGAATACAAAGAAAACATTTTGTGGATGAAAAGGGACTCTCTAATAAATCTAACCAGAAGTAATCTCACAAGGTGATCTGATCATAAATTCCTAACTGAACAGGCCATGGTGTGTAGTCATGCTTCAGGCCTAGAACTTCCCTGGGAGGTGGTTATCTTTGCTTTATGCAAGCACTCCGTTGTTTTGTTTTGTTTCGTTTCGTTTTGCATCTAGGTTAAAGCACCTTTGAAAATGTCCCCTTTTATAGACCCCTCAGAAGCCGAACCACCTTCAACGGAGCATATAATCTTAACTATCATATAGTCCAATCATAGAGATTTACCCATCTTGCTTTCCAATCTTAATTCCCTACTTAATTCAAAACATATCAAAGAAACCGCAAGCTGTCATTCTGGAAAACATTTTTCTCAGTCTGTTGAGATCCTGCTTCCAGGCATGCCCCCTGTTTGGCTCAAATAAATTCTTATAAAAATGTTCTATGGGTTTGGATATTCTTACAGTGACAATTTAAATAAACCCACAGACTTAAAATTAAATTTTAAAAGGAGCTAAAACAGGCAGAACAGTGAGTGTCCAGAGAGCCACCCTCTCCAAATAGAATGCACCCTGAATCGAGAACCAAGGCAGGGAGTATCACTGACTGGCTAGGTTAATAAGAATTCTCCCATATGAGATTAGTCAGCGAGAGGAAATCTCTAGCCTGCTTGGCTGTTACATTTCTCTCTGTAAAAGAATAAAGATAAATTGTGAATCCTTGACCTAGGATTCCTGAGTTAACTGTCAGCATCAAAGTACTATCAGCTTGAGAGGTCTTGTGCAAACTACCACCTCCTCCCACTTTATGCCCCTCGGCACCTATCTGCGAAGAGCAAACATTGATTTTCAGGTCTAATAATGACAATTAAACAAGCTACCAGGCCAATGAGTCTCTGGTGTCTGCCCCTCTTCCTCAGGGGTCCCTAGTCACATGTGTTGACTTAAGAAACTTCCAAATCTGTAGAGAATTTTTATAAAAGTTTATTTGAGCAAACTGACCACATGGTTGGGAAACAAGATCTCAAATGCTCTGGTAAATGATAGTTTTGCAGTTTCATTTATACGTTTAGAATTAAAGAAGGAACATAAGGAAGATTACATGAAAGTTGGAGAAAGCAAGGTACTGGATAGTTAACAAGATTATTTGCTCTGGAGGGTGGTTATGACTTTATGAATGACTTATGATTAACACCTAGATGCACAAGGACAATGGACAGGGCTTGCTTAAGGCAAAAATAAACCTTTAACTAAAGAAGTTATATGTCTGCAGTGTGTCTACCCACCATGTCCTGCTCAGTTAGGAATTTATGATCAGATCACCCTGTGAGGTTACTTACCAAATTTAAATCTGGGTTTATTTGATTTATTATAGAGTCCATTTTTTGCCCCCACAGAGGGAGCTCCTATCAGAAAAGAGGGACCTGGGGAGCAGATGTATAATTGGGTTATCTGGCCCAGCAGGCCCAGGCACAAGGCCCTCAGATACTGGTCACCCTCTGCACACAGCCCCTCCTACTCCCTCTCTTCTCTACTCATTTGGCTCAAAGCTGGGCAGGGTGATTTCTCTGTGTGCATGTCGTTCTAAAAATCTTTGTACATTTCTATGGAAAGTAATTTTGCCCTTGTTCTCAACTCTGGTCAATGAATTACATTCACCCCCTCACTTACCTTTTGCCCAGACTTCCTCCCACTCCAATTCTATCGGACATTTCTAACCAACAGACATGACACATCCTTCTCTTCACCTTTTCATCAGAAATGTGAACGCTTTGGAAGCAGGGACCAAACTTTATCTTCTTGCATTACATATAATAAAATTCTTAAAAATTCTCTATATGGTTTCTCATCCATTCTATTTAGTAACATAGGAGTTTGTTGCTTTTTGAGTAATAACGGTTAACATCAATTGAGCATTTACAAAATGCCAAGCACTTTACATAGATTTTCTCATTCAATGTTCATAACCACCCTGTGAGGTTGATATTATTTGCATCATTTTACAGATCAGAAAACTGAAGATCAGAGAGGTTAGATAACTTATTCAGGACGACTAGATAATTAGAGGCAGGAGCTAAACTCAGTCCTAATCTAGAATTTAACCAGTGTGCTTGATTGCTTTCCTAGAATGTTTTGCTACTGTATCCTTTTATCTATTGTTTTAAATCTCTGGTGTGTTTGGTCTGAAAGGTAGGCCCTGCCAAACACTTTCTGTGCCTCTCCGTTTTAGCAATCAAGTTCTCAAAACGGCTAACCATGACCCAGACTTGGCAATAGATAGATGGATCTCAAGCCTGAGGGCAGCAATCTGTAACAAAGGCCTGATTGGTTCCTCCAGGCCTCATAATCTCAGTTTTCAACCTGGCGTGCCTGTCACTTCTCCCACCTAGTTCACTCCCATTGCGCCACCCCTGCCTCTGGTCAGGATACAGGCTCAGCCCAAGGGAAGACCGGAAAGCTGTGCTCCTTTGGGGGATCCAAGGGCACACAATGAGTGAGTTCCGGTTCACAGTCCCTGGGTTTATCTCACTGAGCAGAGGAATTTGCTTCATCCCCAAAGCGGATAAACACAAATCGGCTCCTTACAAAGAAACACCGAGTCTGAGGTCTGAGCCCTCAGAAAAACCCAGAGAAAGCCTTAGAACTAGGCGGCGGAGCCAGGAGAAGGCGTTCCCACCCTCCACACCGCCCCAGCCCCGCCCACCTCCGTCCCACCCTCCTTCCGCGTTCAGGTTCCAAGCCCCGCCCCTGGTAAAAGCTGCAGCCAATCGGGGAGCCGAGACCCCACCGCCCCTCCTTCCTGCGGGCCGTGTCCCCACCGGCAGTGACGTGCCCCGCCCCGCAGCCGCGGGATTCAAACTCCCGGAAGCGGCGTTGGCACCGGAGGTGTGACTGGGCAAACGCGAGCTCCGCTTTTCGCCTCGGGAGCGGGCAGGCTGCTGGGAGGCGACCGCGGAGGTTGGCGAGGGGCGGCCAGGGCCCCCAGCCCCGGGGCAGGGCCGGACCGCGAGGGAGGCGGGGTCAGAGAGCGCTCACCTCCGCTTGGACTCAATCTCTACCCGCCTGATTTAAGCGCCCCTTTCCGGGCGTCTGCTTCGTGCCTGGCACCGGCTGGGCGCCTCTCGACCGTTGTGGTTTGGCTCTCTCCTTTCAACTTTTCGGTGGGTATTGTCATCCCCTTACAGACAGGCGCAGAGGCCTGGTGACTTGGCCGAGGTCTTTGCTTAGTTTAGCATTTTGCCGATTGATAATCACTTTTGTCTATTCTACAAGCATCTTCATTTTAGAGAGAAGAAAGTGCGCCTCTTTTTTGCAGTTTGTCCTTGCCTGTGTGCCTCCCCAGGTGATATCTTATGTGAGGGTTTTGTAAGATTTACCTCCATTTGCCGTTGACGTAGCCTGGAATCGAGGCCTTGTGCACTTTGCCGCGTTGAAGGGTTTCTTTGGTTACCTGTCCAGCTTGTCTTAAATCGCTTCAGGAAATTTATAACTATTTTGTTAGCACCTGCTCTTGGGCACTGTGGGTGACAAAAATAATTCAAGGTTCAGTCCCTAGTGGTTTGGCCATATCACTTCTTTTCAATAGAAAAGTTCTTCTACTTAGCAAGGAGGTAATTATACCTTTTCAAACCTGAGATTTGACGTTTAAAACTCAGATTTATAAAATATAATTGTTTTTATTTTTACAATTTCAGAGATGTCTTGTAGAAGTCCCAAAGATTTAATTAAAAGTAAATGGCGATCAAAGTCTAGTAACTCCAAATCAGAAACTACATTAGAAAATCTTAGGGGGAAAACTGCACCCTTACAAACATCAGTGGATGAAATCACAAGTGGGAGAGCAAAGCGGACTGATCAAGAAAGACACATACTTTTGGAGGTAAATGGCCTTGAAAACCCTTTCAATTGTAGTAAGCTTTATGGGAGGAAATGAGAAAGTATTTTCCCAATAATGACATAACCTAGCTTTTCTGTTAGTTTACTAAATGTAAAAAATCAAGTCTAACTTTAAAGTGTTAAATAGAGTTCAGATATTAATATGAGTATTTAGAAACCTATTTTATTGTGTATATTGGCTGCTTTCCGAGTAACCTTTGTTTTCAGGTTCTTTTGAGATCATATCATTACATACATTGGCATTTTGCATTCTTTTAAACTATATTTCAGGTTCCCTAATTTTCAGTTTGTTGTGGCATAGTCAGTAAAGCAGTTGGGAATTTATTAAAACTGGAAAGATTTAAAAATTTAATCATTCATTTGATTTTAATTTATTTTGTAATAGTACTTTTATTGTTAAAGTTAGAAAATAACTGGTTGGATTTATTTAAATTCTTTTTTATAGGCACATCATAAAACCAAATGATTATTTTTAACAATACATATTGAGATAAATACTTATTCAAGCATTGAGAAATGATCTATCACAAATTCTTAGACATAAAGATTATTTTCCAATCTGGTGAAGGAATCTGACAGCTTCCCTGAGATATCTTTGTCATTCCACTTGACAAGCTCTGGTGTCAAATCTCTGTTCCTTTATAATCAATTGAAACTAAACTTCCTGTAACTTCTATCCATTTGTTCTAATTGTGCCCATTAAAGCTACACAGAACAAGTCTGCTTTTAATCCAATTGACAGCTTTTCAGATATTTAAGAAAACCTTGCTTCCTCTTACTTTTCTGTAGACCAATCCCATATCCTGCAGCTTTTCTGGCTTCTTATCACCCTGCCACTTTCCAGAACACTTGGTGACATGTTCATTTTCCTTCTGAATCATGTACCCAGTACTGTACACAGTGACAAACACAGGTTGAAATGGTACTATTATTGCCACTGGATGCTGTGCCCATGAAAACCTAAAATTGTATTGGCTTTTTAGTAACTAGCACACTACTGCTTTATCGTAAGCTTGTAGCTAACTAAAATCCTTCATCATTTTCACACAACCATCCAACTCAATTTTCCCCATTTTATATTTCCCCTTCTCCCACAATGAAGTTTTTAGTTTTATGATGTTTTTAACTTGGTTAGCATGTAAAGTCATTCTTTTAACTTTTTCAATCATTTCTATTGGTGCTTTCTCCCTTATGCCAGAGCAGTATAACATCCATGCCTTTATCTTTTAAGAGCTTGAAAATGTACACTCCTTTCATAATCACTTTATAGATTGGGTACCAAATCATTTTTAACAAAAAGCAACTTAAGGAATGCATTTGTATCCAGGTGTAAACGTTCTGCAATTTTTAAGTTCTTTTGCTTCAAGTTCACGTTCATCAATGAGCATGGGTGACTAACTTTTAGCCTTGGATTGTTAGGACTCATATGATGGAGGGATGATTACCAGATACTCATGTGAAAGCCAGCTTTTCTTTAGCTTTCTCTCGCCACTCTTGACAAAGTTGGTTTCTCCTTTCTTTATCCATGTCTCATCCACCTTATATATATCTTAACTACAGTACTTACCATATTGCATTAATGTATTGATTTACCTCTCTGAGCATAAGACCTTGGTTCTGGTATCTGGTATAATGCTGACTTGATATGTAATAAATACTTCATAACTGTTTGTTGTAGTATATCATTTACTTTCAAGTTTGACCTGGCTTTGCTCTAAGATTCTTCTTAGTTTATATGTAGACAATTCAAGTTCTTGAAGCTGAGAGGGAGAAGAATGCTTATCATCTCACAGAGAAGGACAAAGAAATAGAGCGCCTCAGAGACCAGCTGAAAGCCAAATATAGTACTACTGCACTGCTTGAGCAGCTAGAAGAGAAAACAAAGGAAGGCGAAAGGAAGGAACAGCTGTTGAAATCCTTGTCTGAAGAGGTAGATGTGTTGAAAAAACAGTTGTCTATTGCTCCTGCAACACTTGCTGAACTTGAAACCAAACCATTTCATGTATCACAGGTACTAATAATTTCTTTAAACAGATTTTCTTTCTTTCTGACACAATTGGTAATTCTTATAAAGAATGAGTTCATTAAAACATGCTTGTCAAATGATGAAACAGTATAGTATAGGTTACTTTTTTAAAAAATATATTTTATTGCTTTTTTACAGAGAGGAAGGGAGAGGGATAGAGAGTTAGAAACATCGATCAGTTGCCTCCTGCACACCTACTGGGGATGTGCCCGCAACCAAGGTACATGCCCTTGACCGGAATCGAACCTGGGACCTTTCAGTCCGCAGGCCGACGCTCTATCCACTAAGCCAAACTGGTTAGGGCGGTTACTTTTTTTTTTTGTAGCCTGGAACCCTCTCTATAAGCAAAAATAGTTCTAGTTTTTTATGGCTTCCTCCATGCCCCCACCATTGTTTGGCCCAAGGGAATATTCAGAATACAGAATCCATTGTGTAAGACAGCAAAGAAAACTTTATTGAGCTTTTTTTCCTGTAGTATGTATCATCACAATAGGCTTCATTTTTGTTTGTTATTTTTCATATTTGAGATATAAAGTTACAATATTAAGTATGCTTTTCTTAACTATGCTTGCTTTTCCTTCCCTTGTATTGTTTTAGAGTCACTAGTGTAGCAGAAAGAGCAAGGATTGTAGGTAGGCAGATCTAAGTTCAGATCTTGGTTCTGCCACTGGCTAGCTATGACTGTGAACAAATTCCTCAACCTCTCTAGTTTTAGAGACAATGCTAGAATTCGAACCTCTCTTCCCAAACCTCAATTTTCACATTAGTAAAATCAGGAAAGAATGGTGGAGACTAAATGTAATAATTACATAAGTTGCATAGTGCCTGACATATAGTAAGTGCTCAAGAAATGGTTTCTTACTGATCAGGGCTTTGATTCTTTTGGAAATTTGAACATCTGAATAATACTAATACTACAGCTATTAATACCACCTATAGAAGAAAATCTGTAGCTTTCAGATATAATGTCTACATGTTGTTAAGGTCTCTGTACTTGTCTACCCTTTAGAGTAGAGTGACCAGATCTATTCATTTGTGTACTCTCATAGATGGGAAATTTAGTGTTTCTATAGATGAGTTCAAAGAGGTTAAGTTTTTCTAGAGAATTTCCACAGAGCTGAAACTCACGAAGCATTCCAGTCAGATCCAAAGTGGGTGATAAAACCTTTCTTTATGGTTAAGAATTCCTTTCTCACCCTAGTTGGTTTGGTTCACTGGATAGAGCATCAGCCTGTGGACTGAAGGGTCCTGGGTTCGATTCTGGTCAAGGGCACATGTCTGGGTTACAGGCTCCCTACCCAGTAGGGTCATGCAGGAGGTAGCCAATCAATGATTCTCTCTCTCTCATCATTGATGTTTCTCTCTCTCTTCCCCTCTCCCTTCCTCTCTGAAATAAAAATATATTTTTTTAAAAAAGAATTAGTTTCTCCACTTTTGAAGGTAGAAATGCAAATTTTGGTAGAAATGATCATTTAAAAAATGTATTCTTATAATTGTGTGGTCTCTCCACTATTAATTTCTATATTATTTAGCATGTGTAATTGCCGTAACAAACCACCTCCATGTTATAGTCTTCTACAACAAATGTTTATTTTTCCCTCATGTCACAGTCTATTGCAGGTTGGAATGGAGGAAGTTTTACTCCATACAGCCATTCAGAGATCCAGGTTCCTTCTCTTTCCCCACCCTTCCTGTCCCTTATGTGCAGTCTTCCATCAAACCCCTTTTAAAAAGCTACTAGAGGCGTGGTGCACGAAATTCGTGCATGGGTAGGATTCCTAGGCCTGACAGGCGATCAGGGCTAATCAGGGCCTTCTGGCTGCCGGCCGGGGCCTTCCTTTGTTCCATGCCACCCACTGGTGGCCAGCGCACGTCATAGTGAGCAATCGAACTCCTGGTCTCCCAGTCGAACTCCCAACGGGACTCTTTGCATAATAGCCTTTTATATATATAGATGAACTAGAGAGAATCTGTGGAGAATTGGGGAAGGGTTTGGGGCCATGCATGATATTGGCATATATCACTTCTGCCTACATTCCATTGGACAGATTCAATCTTATGGCCTCACTAACCACAGGGAAGGCTGGGAAACTCATCTACAGTGTGCCCAGGGCAGAAAGGAAAGGGGTCTGGTGACATACCCCTGTCATAGTTTCCACCTAAAGAACCAAATTGAGAGCGAGAAGGGGCTACATATTATATTAGGGTGAGTGTCTAGAGCACCTTTGGAGAAAAAAAAATTTTCAAGCTTCCTTGCCAGCATTCACACAAGTGAAGACTGAATAATATAGAAATTAATAGTGCAAGTGAAGACTGGAATACAGCTTTTTATGTTGGCTAGCCTGGGTACCTAACAACCTCTTTCCCTTCTTTATTTCCTTTATGAGAAAATGAAGAAAAAAAAAGACAAGTTATGTTTTGAGTTCCATGTAATCTCTGTGAATTAATAATTCTGTTTCTAATATAAACATAATTCTAGAAATCAACTTTTATCTTTTGACAATTTACTATTTTTCAGATTTCATTTAAATAGCCCAGTTTTATTTTGTCTCCTTTTGGTGAAAACCACTAGGCTACTCATATGCACTAAGGGCTATTCCGGTGATCCTGGGGTCCAGAGGTCCTCAGAAGTCAATTAGATATGAAATCTCAAGGTTTCCAATCTGCTTAGGATACTGGCAGAAGATCTTAAGTACCTTTCCCCTGCATGAGGTTCACTAGCATATATAAGATCTGGATTTTGGGATGCCCTGTGAAGTATAATGAGGAAGCTTCTATTACTACATTTATGATGTTAACTAATACTGGTTTATTTACAGACTGAGACTACAATTCACTGCTTTACCTCACCAATGAATAATATTCATGAAATGGAAATACAGCTGAAAGATGTAAGTTCCTTTTCCTTTTGTTAAGTTGTGGCTAAAAGGGACTAATTCATTTATTCTTAAATTTCATGGAATTTGACAGCATTGATGCCGTGAAAAATCTGTTGAGGTGGAGAACTGAGTGGTTCTCCATCTCTCTAGGTTACTACCTTTAAGTCTCTTTCCAGGTATTCAACAGGGCCAGTTCCTTTAATCATGGTCTTGTTAGGCTAGAAATTACCTATCACTACCAAATACCTCAACAGCAAATACCCCTTCTCTACCTAAATCTAATTTGCTCAGCTTTTGTTATTATAATATAATTTAAAGTTTTCTTCTCTTTTTTTTATCCATGCAAGATGTACTCTAGTTTGAAATTCTTCCATTAGAACCAGGATTTGCTTTCATAGTTTGAAAAGGAAAATACATTCTTTGTATACTCATTACTTCTTTTCTCTAGAATTTGATACAAGGTTATTTTCAGTACTAGGAGCACAGCGCACAATTCGAAATCTCGAGGTGCCACCCACCCTCAAGTCGTCGGTCCCACCCTGCCTTGCTCCCCTGGGCCCCGCAGCAGCCGCAGCCACTGCTGGTCCGGCCCTACCTCCCTCTCTGGCCCTTGAAGCAGCCGAGGCCGCTGCTGATGAAGGCCTCCCCCAGCGCAGGCGCGCAGAGGCCCCTGCCACCCCGCCCTCGACGCTTCACGTGCAACCTCCTCCTGTCTGGTCGACCCGTTACGGCGTCCCAGTTATTTTGCATATTTCTCTATTTTTTATATATATATATACACACACACACACACACACACACACACACACATACATACACACACACACACACACATATATATGGTGAAGTCATATTATTTTAAGCTTATGTCTTAAATGGATTGGTTGGTTTCATTGGAAATTAAACAAATTGAGGACACAGGACTACTACTATTCACTGTATTTTTTCTCAAGCTTTAAGATTAGATATACAAAGTATGAAATTCTAGGTAGGCATTTTGATTCTAGAAATATTACTGGTATGTCTATCCTGATATAAGTATGCTTTTAAGATTCCTGTTTTATTTCATCTAGCAAGTATACCTTGTAGTCTGTTTAATTTTCAAAAGAAGAATTTAAATCTGTTGAGTGTCTGTATAGTGGGGTACTGTAGTACCCTTATCAAGGTAATTTACATAGAGGTAACTAAAAGAAGAAACTTAGTGTTTAACTATCAAAATAAGTTTGGTTTTTTTTGTCTCACATATTATCCCCAGCATCTAAAACAGTTGAAAGAATGACTGAATGGAATCTTGTGTGCATTTTACTAGTGTCTCCTTTAGCAAAGTACCTGAAAATATATGCTATTTTCTTAAACTCATAAAAAATATATGCTATTTTTTCAGACTTCTCAGCACTATCTGCTTTAAATATGAACAAAAGTTATTATTATTTTTAATCTTCATTGTTGAAAGTCTTATATATGTGCCTGTTTTCCCCCATTGACCTGTCCCAGCGTGCCCCCACCCCACCCCAGGCCTTCACCACCCTATTGTCTGTGTCCATGTGTTATGCATATATGAATACAAGTTTATTGGTTGATCTCTTTCCTGCCGCCCACCCTCCCCTGCCAAAAGTTATTTTTAGATAATGATTCTTTTTATGAAATGGACTTTAAAATGTTACATGCTTATATCCAATCTTTTTGTTTTGTTCTATCTCCCCAGAGTATTTAAGGATTACATTGTTCTTTGCTCTGTTTACCTTAGAAAGGCTTTTAGACAAATGGAGTAAAATTTAACCCACCTCACCTTCAGTGGTGATCTAGACTAAGCAATGCTTCTCAGACTCCAATGTGCATATGAATCTAGGGGACTGTCATGAAATGCAGATTCTCATTATCTTGGTCTGGGGTAGAGCCTGAGATTCTGGATTTCCAACTAGCTCCAGAAGCTGCTGCTCCTACTGGTGGTTTGAGGGCCATCCTTTGAGAACCATTAATTTACCTTTGATAAGCAAGAGGAGTTTAGCTCTGTTTGTCATTTTGGAATCTGCAGATCTTACAGAGCAGGAGGAAAATTGTAGCTGGAGGATTTAGGGAGCAGGAGCAGGAATAGAGAAATCGCACACCTCATAGCCAACACACACTCAACATTATTCAGCTTTTGAGAGCTCAGCAGTTCTAGTCCTATACCCCTCCTCAAAGCTCCTGCAAAACTTCTGTGGAAGTTTGCCTACCTACTTTAAGATTAGTGTTTGTTATGCTAAAAGAAGCCCTAAAAAACTATGTTTACCTTTCTTAAAGCCTAGTTGTATCAATCCTCAGCTACCACGTAAGTCTAGCCAACATTTTGAAATAATTCCATGAAGTTCATGATGTGAATACTGTCTAATGACGTCAGCAACTTTCACACTAAATCAAACCAAAGAGCTAAAAGGCAGTTTCCATAGGCATTTCTTGCTCTTTATTTTTTAAAAATCTCATTTTAAAATATAGACTTTAGAGAAGATAAATAATTATTTTTAAATCTTTTATTGGAAAAAATTCAAATTCACAGCAAAGTGACAAGAATGAAAATGGTACATAAAACACCCATTAACCCTTTACCAAATTCTATCATTGTTAATACCTTATCCCATTTTGCACTCTCTTTCAGTCCCCCCAGTACAAATATACAGACCTTTTTGGACATGCAGCTCAACTGCCTGTATCTTTTTTTTTTTTTT
Organism: Plecotus auritus; assembly: GCF_963455305.1. NCBI lineage: Eukaryota > Metazoa > Chordata > Mammalia > Chiroptera > Vespertilionidae > Plecotus > Plecotus auritus. Next base: position 24,992,179 of record NC_137783.1, on the reverse strand, counting down.
TAATATATTTTATTGATTTTTTGCAGAGAGGAAGGGAGAGGGATAGAGAGTTAGAAACATCGATGAGAGAGAAACATCGATCAGCTGCCTCCTGCATACCTCCTACTGGGGATGTGCCCGCAACCAAGGTACGTGCCCTTGACCGGAATCGAACCTGGGACCCTTCAGTCCGCAGGCCGACGCTCTATCCACTGAGCCAAACCGGTTTCGGCACAACTGCCTGTATCTTTAAAGAATAGAAATTCCTACCTGAAAGAAGATGCCCTGATACATAATCCAGTGGTCGGCAAACTCATTAGTCAACAGAGCCAAATATCAACAGTACAATGACTGAAATTTCTTTTGAGAGCTGAAAACTGACTTCTGTGCACAGGCCACGAAGTTTCAATCGCACTGTACATGTGCGCCCGCACGTGGTATTTTGTGGAAGAGCCACACTCAAGGGGCCAAAGAGCTGCATGTGGCTCGCAAGCCGCAGTTTGCCGACCACTGACATAATCAAAAACTTCCAGTGTGTTCTCAGGACTTAACCCATCTCATCCCTCTAGAGTGAGATGCCAGCTTGTGGAGGAAGGGAGCCCTCCCTTTACAGTTCACCTGTGACAAATGTAGGGTGACTCTAAAACAGGGGTTCTCAAACTTTTTAAACAGGGGGCTAGTTCACTGTCTCTCAGACTGTTGGAGGGCCGGACTATAGTTTAAAAAAAAAAACTATGAACAAATTGCTATGCGCACTGCGGGCCCGGGACAAGTTGGCTGCTAAGCAGGACAGGCAGCGGCACCCGGCGGGCCGGATAAATGTTCTCGGCGGGCCGCATGTGGCCCGCGGGCCGTAGTTTGAGGACCCCTGCTCTAAAAGATCTGAGCACTTTGGAAAACATATTCTAGTGTGTGTTTTACTTCAGTGAGGTTATACCATGTGACTTTTTTTTAAGAACTTTGTGCCATCTCCTCTGGCAGCCCTGAAGGTCAGGAAGTTATTCATCCTGGCTGCTACTTCACTGATAACAATTTACAACAGGTCTTGGATGAACTGTGACACAAGGGGCACAGATTAAGAACTTGTAAGATTATAGAAATAGTTATGACAGCTTTATTACAAAGGGTTTGTAGATATAAGAAACATCCAAACTTGTAGAGAATTTTTGTATGAATTTATTTGAGCCAAACCGTCATGCCAGGAAGCCAGATCTCAAATCTTCGGTTGGCCAGTGACAGTTTTGCAGTTATTTTTATACATTTGGAACTAAGGAAGGAATTACTCTGTGAGTCATAAGAATTTTTATGTGCTGGAAAAGACTACATCACTTGGGTTCCCTTCCCATTTTAAGATTTTGCTTTTTTATTTTTATTATTATTATGTTTATTACTGATTTTTGTATCTTTTCGCATTGAGGCTCTAGAGAAAAATCAGCAATGGCTTGTGTATGATCAGCAGCGAGAGGTCTACGTAAAAGGACTTTTAGCAAAGATCTATGAGTTGGAACAGAAATTGGAAACAGCTGCTCATTCACTCCCACAGCCTACAAAAAAGACTGAATCAGAAGGTACTGGTATAATATGTTCTTTTGGAATAGGCCTGCCGGGGCACACTGTATTTTCTCCACTGTGCATGTCCTCCTCTCCTTCAAAGCCCTTCTCCAACCTTATTCCTCCCAGAGCCGGCCTTGTCACCAATTACCCTATCAATCCCCGGAGAAAGAATACATTTTGCAGGTGATACTACAATCATTTGAGTCTCACCATAGCTCTCAGTTGAGTTTCACAAGAACCCTAAGAGGTGGGGCAGAAAGGTCATTACTCATCTTACAGGTGACAAGCTAGAGACAGAAGAGAAACCCCATGCAAAGCACTCATTAGATGACTGAGAGCCCTATCAGGACAGAAGCCTTGAATTATATGGAGAGAAAGGCAGACCAGGCTCATAATCTTGGAGCTCCATATTTGAAATTTTTAAAAATGAAGCTAATGCTAACAAGAGAATATAAAAGGAATGTCTCTGGAGATAATTCAAAGCTATTTATCCCTAAGGAGACAAGGTTACTACACATGAAAGTAGGATTTTAGTTATTGGCTAAGTCTAATTTTTTTCTTTGGTAATATAGGGGTGTGTGTGTGTTTGTTATCAAAGTAATAATGGTTTGCTAAAATAATTTAATAGTACAGGAGGGTCCTGCTCCACCTTTCCCATCTCATCCTGTCTCTGTTTCCTCCTATCAGGGTAGCTACTGTTAACATTTCTGTTTTTTAATTTGGGTGATTATCTCACCTATAATTAGCTTATATCCCTATTTGTTGATTTATCTTCTTTAGACATTAGTGACTTTTCCTCTCCATAGAATAGTTATATTGCTACTTTTTAGTTCTTCTAGTTTTTAGTGTTGTCATTTCAAATAACATACCTGAACTTCTATTTTTGTCCTATCAAATATCAGCCCTATCTCTTTTTTTTTAATAAATCTTTATTGTTCAGATTATTACAATTGTTCCTCTTCCACCCCCCCCAGCTCCCCTCTACCTGGTTTTCACCCCACTGCCCTTCCCCCTCCCCCGCGTCCTCATCCATAGGTGTACGATTTTTGTCCAGTCTCTTCCCGCACCTCCCACACCCCTTTCCCTCCGAGAATTGTCAGTCCACTCCCTTTCTATGCCCCTGATTCTATTATATTCACCAGTTTATTCTGCTCATCAGATTTTTTATTCACTTCATTTTTAGATTCACTTGTTGATAGATATGTATTTGTTGTTCATAATTTTTATCTTTACCTTTTTCTTCTTCTTCCTCTTCTTAAAGGATACCCTTTAGCATTTCATATAATACTGGTTTGGCGGTGATGAACTCCTTTAGCTTTTTCTTATCTGTGAAGCTCTTTATCTGACCTTCAATTCTGAATGATAGCTTTGCTGGGTAGAGTAATCTTGGTTGTAGGTTCTTGCTATTCATCACTTTGAATATTTCTTGCCCCTCCCTTCTGGCCTGCATAGTTTCTGTTGAGAAATCAGCTGACAATCGTATGGGTGCTCCCTTGTAGGTAATTAACTGTTTTTCTCTTGCTGCTTTTAATATTCTCTCTTTGTCTTTTGCTCTTGGCATTTTAATTATGATGTGTCTTGGTGTGGTTCTCTTTGGATTCCTTTTGTTTGGGTTTCTCTGTGCTTCCTGGACTTGTAAGTCTATTTCTTTCACCAGGTAGGGGAAGTTTTCTGTCATTATTTCTTCAAATAGGTTTTCAGTATCTTGCTCTCTCTCTTCTTCTGGCACCCCCATAATTCTGATGTTGGTACGCTTGAAGTTGTTCCAGAGGCTCCTTACACTATCTTCATATTTTTGGATTCCTTTTTCTTTTTGCTTTTCCGGTTGGGTGTTTTTTGCTTCTTTGTATTTCAAATCTTTGACTTGATTCTTGTGATCCTCTAGTCTGCTATTGGATCTCTGTATGTTATTTTTTATTTCAGTCAGTGTATGCTTAATTTCTAGTTGGTCCTTTTTCATATCCTCGAGGGTCTCGCTAAATTTATCGGCCTTTTCTAGAAAATTCTTGAAAAACCTTATAACCATGGTTTTGAACTCTATATCCAGTCGTTTGCTTTCCTCCATTTCTTTCATTTGTGACCTGTTTCTTTGTCTCCACATTTTGGCTGCTTCCCTGAGTTGCTAGAGTGGCTTTGTGTGCTAGGTGTCCTATAGGGCCCAGTGGCTCAGCCTCCCCAGTTACCTGAGGTGGACACTCTTGGTGCACCCCTTTGTAGGCTGTGTGCACAGTCTTGTTGTAGTTAAGCCTTGACTGTTGTTGGTATCACTGTGAGGAATTGACCTCCAGGCCAGTTGGCTGTGAGGATCAGCTGTGTCTACGCTGGGAGAACTTCTGTGCTGGAGACACCCTTATGAGATAAGACTTGCAAAAGACTCTGTGCTCAGCTTGGATGGGGCGGAGTCTCAGGGCAGAGCAGACAGCAATGGCTTCCTGTCAGCCCTGCCCTAAGAGGCCCCCGGATCTCAGTGTCCCACGGTAATCGCTGCAAGCTCCTCTGCGAGAAAGCCGCCCTTGAGTTTCGCCCACTGCCAGACAGTCCAGTTTCTCCCCGAATGAGTCTGGGTCCCCAGAGTCTCGCCTGGAACTGGAGTTCAGAGCAGTCAGGAGCTTTTGTCTCCCTCCCGATTGAGAAAGCCAGCTGCGTACTCATTTGCCAGCCCTCTGCGCGCACGTGTGCCTCCATACCTATGCCCTCCACAGTTCCTCTGAGTCTCAGTGTGCTTTTCTCTTTCCTGACAGTCCAGTTTCTCCCCCTATGAGTCTGGGTCCCCAGAGTCTCAACCGGTACCGGAGTTCAGAGCAGTTGGGAGCTTTTGTCTCCCTCCCAATTGAGAAAGCCAGCCGTGTACTCAGTTGCCAGCCCTCTCCGTGCATGCACGTGCGCTTCCGTACCTCTGCCTTCTGAAGCTCCTGTGAGTCTCAGTGTGCTTTTCTCTTTCCTTCTAGTTGTAGAATTTCCACTCAGCCAGCCTTCCTGTGGTTCTGGATGATGTCCGTTTTGTCTTTTAGTTGTAGTTTTGAAATTGTTGTGCGAGGCAGCAGTGTAGGTGTTTACCTATGCCGCCATCTTGGTTTCTCCATCCAGCCCTATCTCTTGACTCTTCATCTTGTAAGGTGAGGAAATAATGTGATCTTGTTTATAGAAACGAGTTTATCTTTATCTTTTCAGGAATATTACATATTTTATAATGTGAGTTATTCCCGGCTGTGTTTGTCATAGGTTATCTTCAAGAAGAAAAGCAAAAACATGACTACCATCTCTTGGCAAAAGCAAAAAAAGATCTTGAGGCTGAACGACAAACAGTAACTCAGTTGAATTTAGAACTTCATGAATTTCAAAGAAAATATGAAGAAACCCAAAAAGAAGTTCATGATCTAAATAAACTGTTGTGTTCACAAAGAAAGGCAGATGTACAACATCTGGAAGATGATAGGCATAAAACAGAAAAAATACGAAGGCTCGAGGAAGAGAATGATATTGCGAGGAGAAAACTTGAAGAAGAGAAGAAGAGATCTGAAGAGCTCTTATCTCAGGTGAGCCTAACCAGTAAGGTTGTCCATGATTCATAATTCAAATTTTTCATACTTACTAAGTGCAGGGACTATTTTAGCCATTAGGGAACCAGGAAGGAACAAAAGTTCCTGTTCCCTTTGTGGGTATTCATATTTAGAATTGAAATAGACCATAAACAAATTAAAGAAAAGAAAATAGGGAAATATGCCAAAGAGAAATTGGGGGCCAGTGGAGGCCTCACAGAGGAGATAGTATTTGGACAAAGACCTGATGTCAAGAAGGAACCAGCATTGTGAGTGACGATGGGAATTCTCTCCAGCCAGAGGAACTCACAGACACTTCAAAGGCTCTGAGAAAGAAGGAGGCAAGTATGGTGAGAAGCCAAAAGATGTCAAGAGGAGAATCAGGCTGATCCCTAGGCCTTGACCGTGACACCATGCTCATTAATTCACGTGGCATGTACCATGTTCTCATTCTCTAGCTTTATGCCAGGATGTTGAAGGTACTGAGTTTGGATTATTGGAATTGAATGCTACTTTGACAGAAACTCATTAAGCTAAATTTTGCTTAGCAAAGCATGGAATAATGGAAAGAACAGTATTTGGAGTTTATATCTGGTCTCTAGTCTAGGATGTGTGTGGCCTTAGGCAAATCATCTAGCATCTCTGACTTGCAGGTTAACCATGTCAAATTAATACTTCTTATATCATAGGGCTTTTGTGAGGGTCGATTGAGAGAATGTAAAAGTTTTGCTAGTGATTTCTACTATTAGAATAGTAACTTTAAAAATCCTCCAAAAGCTAAGGGGGAGTGGATCAGCGTTCTATGCCGGTTATCAGCTTTCAGCCTCAGGGAGCTCTTAGCCTGGGTCGCACTGCTCAGCTGCTGGCATGAATAGCCATCAAACAGCCAGCTGGAGTGACTCACTCAGCTGAGCAGGTGGTGTTCTGGTTAGAGCTGTGAGGCTAGTGAGCTGCTCATGCATCCAGGTCAAGCAACAAAAAGGTTGGATGTGGCAACACTGTCTGTCTTTACACCCTACAGATCCAGTTTCTTTACACGTCTCTGTTAAAGCACCAAGAGGAACAAACAAGGGTAGCTTTGTTGGAACAACAGGTACTCACTGGGGTTTCTAAATTCATTGTAACCCATTAGAAAATGGAAGGTTTCTCATCTTTACACTATTTTGTGAAGGACCATTTCAAAGTCTGTTGTCAGGCTAAAGTAGATCCTCTGAAGTGAGGCTGGCAATTTTCTTGACAGGTAGATGTTCACCTTGGCTAATTTTATTCTTCTCCAAATGGCTCTGTAGTTCCTACTGTAACCTAATGGAATCTCCCTAATAGGGCTACCTTATAACTTCAAGCAGAACTCAAAGAGACACCATTTATTCTCAGAATGTGGACCAGAGATGTTTGGTACATTCCAAACCAGGAGCAGCCATCTCTTTCCCTTCTCCCCCTTCCACATAAAAAAAGCGGTGGGGGAGCTACCTATGCCTCAGGCATTGGCTTTGCTCCTTAGATCAACCAAGTCCTCAACCATAAACTTCTCTTTTTTAAAATTAATTTCGTTTTATTATGGAATTTATTGGAGTGACATCGGTTAATCATACCATACAGATTTCAAGGATACAACTCAAACATCATTTGCACACTGCATCATGTGCTCACTACCCAAAGTCAAGTCTCTTTCCATTTCCCTTTATCCTCCCCCTTGGCCCTCCTCCACCTCCTCCCACCTCTGTTTCCTTCTGGCTGTCACCATACAGTTGTCTGTGTCTATGTGTCATATATATATATATTTTTTTCCTCCTTAATCCCTTCACCTTTTTTCATCCAGCCTCCCAACCCCCCCTCCCCTCTAAGAGCTGTCAGTCTGTCCTATGTATCCATGCTTCTGTTTCTATTTTGTTTATTAAATTATTTGTTGATTAGATTCCACATCTCACTGTGCTCAGTTGAATTCTTGCTCTGATAGTATAACAAATTTTTGCTTCTTGTGCTAATTAAAAAATGCAAGTATCCAGTCAAGAACTAGACAGTTTATACCAGCTGTAACTATCTTGTTTTGGGCATTTCTCCAGATTCAGGCATGTACTTTAGACTTTGAAAATGAAAAACTTGACCGTCAAAATGTGCAGCATCAATTGCATGTAATTCTTAAAGAGCTTCGAAAAGCAAGAAGTCAAATAATACAACTGGAATCCTTGGTGAGTCTGGAATGGTTCAACTTAAAATTTATTTTCTTCTTTTTCTTTCTGCCCTCTTCCCATTTACTAATATATATCAACCAGTTCCCAAACTGGGAGGATACTGCTTAAAGAACAGCTGTTTCTCAAATCAATAGGCAGAGCCTCTGCCTCATTTAAAGCAAGTGACCTTTGAGCATCAGTTCAGAGCACTAGAAAGTGGGACCCTATGTGCCTCTTGGTAATCATTGCATTACTGGTGCCTAAGACCATCCCCCACTCACCCTGGGCTGTCACTCTGGAGGCACTAAAAAGTACCCGGCTTGGGAGAAGGAAAAGAGCAAAGGAGGGGATTTTGTTTTTCCATTTAAAAAGAAAGAAAGAAATGCTGTTTCCAGGGATAATGGACTATTACTGTTAAAATACTGTTTTAAGCATATTGAACTAAGCACATTTTGTGGGTTGCCCTGAACATCTAATCTTTTTTTACTTTTTTTAGTGACTTTATTGGGGTGACATTGGTTAATAAAATTATATAGGTTTCAGGTGTACAGTTCTGTATTGCATCATCTGTATATTGTATTTTGTGTTCACCACCCCAAGTAAGTCTCCTTCAATCACTATTTATCCCCCCTTTGCCCTCTTCAACCTCCCTCCGCCCCCTCTTCCCTCTGGTAATCACTGTTTTGGGAACACACAATCTTTTAAAAGAAAAACCTTTTAAATAACATTGGTTCTATGAGGAAATGGTTTTTTACTTACCTATTTTCATGTTTGGCTTTTAGACCAAACCTGTTGGTGTCTGTGTTTGTGTGTGTGTCCCATAGCACATATCATCCTAGTACTGCTGAGTATTTCAGATGGAGAAATGTTACAAATAGAATTCCTCAGTTTTCAAGAGAGAAAAAAAAGCAAATGTTTTTTAAAAAATCATTTGAAACTTCTTTACAAATAAAAAAAAATTTTTTGGCTCTATCCTTTAGTATGTTACTGATTTTGACCATTTATAATATTGGAAATTTATCCTTCATTTCTGTTAATGACTGTTTCTCAAAATATAGGAAACCAGAGGGTATACAAAAGAATCCATTATTTTCCTGTACTTTCTTTGTATTCCTACTGTCTGTCGTGATAAACTGCTGTGAAATTCACATTTTTAAGCTTTACTGACTATCCTAAGTTCCTCAGAAAACATGGAAAAGGAAAGTCTCAAAGGTATTACATAATTAGTCATTTCTGTGTATAACTTGTTTGATCTGCTAAAATCCATTCTGTGCTGCTCCTAATTTCATGCACTTCTTTATTGCTGAAGTGCTCCTCTTATATAAGACTAGCAAATTTTGTCAGCCTTACACACAGGCCTACCTTTACATTTGGCTCTATGCATTTTTAAAAAACCTGTCCATATAAACACCTAACCCCAGTACTTCCTAGGTAATCTGGGTAATTTACAACCACCCGGGTAATTTGGGTAATTTATATGTTAGCACCACAATACTGATGAGCAGAGATTCCAAAGAAAATCTGTCTGCAGGGCTGAAGCAGTTGGATCTGTGGAGTGGTTACAACTTATGTACAAATGGTGTTCATTTGACATTTATTTTTCAGAGGCAGCTTCCTGAATTTGCCTTCACAGAGCCATTAGTCACTTTCCAAGGAGAGACTGAAAACAGAGTAAAAGTTGCCTCACCAAAAAGTCCCACAGCTGCACTGAACGAGAGCCTGGTGGAATGTCCCAAGTGCAATATCCAGTATCCAGTCACCGAACATCGAGATCTACTCGTCCACGTTGAATACTGTTCACAGTAGCAATAGTTCTTTATTTTTTATCAAGAGATTCAATACTGTATCTTATGTTAGTGAAGGAACATTGTGAATTCTTTATTTCATCTCCTCTATAAGAAACTGTCTATCTACCCTTGAGACTCTGGCATACAGTAATTTCCTGTATTTGGGGGCTGCTTTGCATTTTCTTTGGCACTGATACCTACCTGAGATGGTTCATGTTAGGTTTTAGTGTATGCCGAGATGGCTGACATTTTGCACTGTTAAAATACTTGATGAAGAAAAGATAGTTCAGGTAATTATTTGTGAATTAAATCTATACACAGGCAAGCAAATATTTTGTGTTTGTGGGTTTTTAAAAATCGAAGGTAATTAACCAAGTATCTTACTGTCTTATTTAGCACTTTTTATCTAAGCACTTGATATACCTACAATTGAGTCCATTGTTAAAAGATGGTGATACTTTTTCTTTTTTTCCCTTGCTATTATAGAGCGGTTATTAGACAAGTTGGGAATGTTCTTAGTCTTTATTGCTGTTTACTGTTGAAACTGTAAACCTACCTATGTTCTAAGCACAAAGCAGATTCTGCTTAAGGAATATTTCTAAGAAGCCATACACACAATATTTTCTGTCATATTTACTGGCTCTAACTTTATGGGTTTTTTGTTTGGTTTTTAATTATGTTTTCTTGATTTTTAGAGAGAGATGAGAAGGGAGAGAGAGAAACATTGATGGGAGAGAAATATCAATTAGCTGCCTCCTGCATGACCCCCACCAGGGATCGAGCCCGCAACCTGGGCATGTGCCCTGATTGGGAATCGAACGGGTGACCTCTTGGTGCATGGGTCAACGCTCAACCACTGAGCCACAGTGGCAGGGCAGCTATAACTAAGTTAAATTTTATTAGCACATGTTGGTCAGCTAAAATTGTTAAAACGAATTTTAACAAAACCATCTAGCCCTCGCATTTTAATTTGCAGGTATTTTATTTACTTATTTTTGGCACTCTTAAAGCTGGCAATGTAATGAGCAGATAATATATTTTTATACTTGTTTGTGTAAACCAAAAAATTTTTTATTTGGGTTTTCCAAAATGCTTAACACTGGGCCACTGTTAGTAATATAAAGGAGAAAAAAATAAAATAAAATTATTTAATAAGTTTTTATATGTCTAGCATGTATGTATATAAATATTCTAAGATTTCTACCCTAAGAGGAGTACCAGAGAGATTACAGATTAACATACAGTGTAAAGTAAGGTGAGGATACAATGGAACCAAAACCTACATTAAGCTCAGAAAAGTTAAGCAAAATCTCCACAATAGTTAAAAAAAAAAAAAAAAAGACTTTCTTGGGTCTCAAAGTCAACTTCAACACCCATCTTCTTTCCACCATGCCAGAAGCCTTTATGAATTCTCCAAACGCAGTATATACTTAAGCGATACCGTAACTGAAGTCTGAGTTAGAAAAATGACAGAACACACTACCTGGTCTCCTCCATCCCTCTTATCTGAATAGTTCTGCCTTTTCAAATCCCTCCACCTGGTTCCATGGACCCTGCTATGGGAGTCCTCTGACATCTTTAATTTCAACTCCAAACATTTATTAAATGCCAACTATGTATAGAAGGCTCTGGGCTAGGTATTAGTGACACAGTGATAATAAAATACAATCTAGTAGAAGAGACCAAAATCTAAAGAGACAGTATAATACACTATAGGAAGTGCTATAATGAATTTATATGTAGGATAGAGCAGTTTATTTATTTAAACCTTGCCTCATTGATTGAAAGTCTGACTCTTCAAAGATACAACTCATCTATATATATAAATGCCTAAGCGACCGTTACGACTGGACAACCTGATGACTGGACCACTGGCTGGTAGCTATAGTGTACACTGACCACCAGGGGGCAGATGCTCAATGCACAAGCTGTCCCCTGGTGGTCAGTGCGCTCCCACAGCCAACCTCCCGCGGTCCCTTCCCCTGGCCAGCCAACTTCTCGCGGTCCTTCCCACTGGGCAGCTGGCCCCAATCAGCCCCAATCGGGACTGGGTAAGATGGCCCTGATCAGCCCCGATTGCTGTCCAGGCCAAAGAACCCCAGCAGTGCACGAATTTGTGCACCGGGCCACTAGTACTAAGATAAAATTTAAAAAGTATGAAAAAGCAAGAGGAAAACAAGACTAAAGTAAAATAAAGCCACTCATAAGAATAGCCCCAAGCAGGCCATGGAGTGCTTCTGACAGGTGAGCCCTGACTTTGGTGCTGAGCTTTGTAGCTATTAGTACAGAGAAACTCCTGTACACCATTCACAAGACTTAAAAATACAGCTGATCTTTAAGAGAAATGCCCCTACTACGATCCTGAGACTATAAAGAGATTCCTCTAGTGTGCCTTTATAAAGAAACCATGTAATGTAAAGGTCCATAGCCTCAACAACAGTCTGATAAACAGCAGTGAGTTCCACTCTAGTTTCTTAATGTTCTTACGCGTAGGTGAAAACATCGTGTATGGAATCATGTCCGTAATCCTCAAGTGCAGGCAATTCCATACTCTCCCAATAGAAAGCTCTCTGCTGTTGCCCCAGGGCAACTTTTAGGGATAGGAGCCAATTCAAAAGTCTCTTACAGCCAGCCAGCTGGACTGTGGAGACGAAAATGCACACCTTCACCCAAAGGGGGCATAGCTGCTCAGCTCCAGCTAATGTTCCATGCAGATGAGTCCAATGTGACTAATCTTTCAGATTTTCCAAGAGAAATCTAGAAGTTTTAAATGTGAAATCTCCAAACTTCTCTAAATGTTGGGGAAAATTACTACTATGTAAGCTAAACATTTCCCGTTTGTAACTCCCGTTTAAAGCATCTGTCTGGGGCAAAAAGAGTGGCTAGTTCAGCTGAGATAGGCAGGAAGCTGAAGTAGGCTCAGTCCTTCCTACTCTCTTAGGTCTGAGTTCTTCTCAAATCCAGTTCAATCAAACACACCTGTCTGAGGGACACAGTGTGACTATGACCCTTCTAACCATCCTTTCCACTGCCATCTAGCTTTCTTGGATACACTTCCCAAACCGAACTGGCTGGCTGCTAGCATGTCCCTGGTACTCTCTACTCTCGGAACCCAACAGCTGAGGGAGTGTCCGAATTGGACTGGAACTGGGAGGTCATCAACTCTAGCATTTTTGGTCCAGGAAGTCCACCTCACCTCTGGAGTGCGTTGGAAATGTTGATTCTTTGGCCTCCCCCAGATCTCCTAAACCAGAATGTCTGGGGGACAGGGAGCATGTAATATGCATTATTTACAAGCTCTCCAGGGCATTCTGGTGTTTTACTGAAGATTGAGACCCATTGAGCTTGTCTAACCTTGACTTCCTGATGAAACAATCCCAGAGAGGGGGGTGTCTTACCCAAGGTCACGCAGTTGATTTGCAGGAGAGTGAGGGAGGCTCCAGCTCCAAAGTCAGTGGTTGTGAGAGGCCCTACACTTTGGCTAGTGTGGCACGATTCTAGCAAAATACTTCATAAGTACCGTGTCATTATATCCACACAGTAACACTATATGGGAGTTTATATAATTGTTCCATTATACAGATAAGGAAGCTATGGTTTAGAAAGCTAATTCACTTGTCTCAGGTCACACAGTGAAGACAGTGGCAGAGCCAGTACTGGAACTCGAGTATGTCTACCTCTAGAGAAAGAGCTGTTAGACTTTATACTTTTCTATCATAAACCCAGAAAATGTATGTGAAAGCACATTGCAGATGGGAAATACTGTTCAATCCCCCCCCCCCACACACACACAATGATTATAGTGTGGATAGGAATGAAGATAAGACAGTGACATGACCTATTTCCAAGAACCTCCATTCACTTTACTCATCCATACAGGGATGGGGAACGTCTGGTCCTTGGGCTGTTTAAGGCCCAAGAAATCATCTGGTCTGGTCCTGCCAAGGCATTAGGGGAGAGTTAATTAAATATCTGACCAACTAATTTTTAAGTTGGTAATTTTGCATGGCCCGTGAATGATATTATAAATATCGATATGGCCCTTGGCAGAAAAAAGGTTCCCCATCTCTGCTAGAACCATAGTCCTTGTCCTCATTTGCAACTAGTGACAGATGCATTCAGATGCAAATAACAGAAAAGACTGACACTATCAGGTCATCAGTTGTTTGTTTAAAAGTCTGGAATCAGATCATCCCAATTTAGATGAACGGTTTCACAACGTTTAGGTTCTGGGCTGTCATCTCTAGAATTCTCTTGGTCCTCTCCTCATGCTCACATAAAGGCTGCCTTAAGTTCCAAACATCCCAAGCTAATGAGACTTTTTTTCAAAACCAACAAGCAGACAGCGAGGCATGATAATGAATGAGCACTCCTTAATGCCTTTCTCCTTTTATCCAATAAAAGGAAGTTTACTACAAATGGAAATATCCATCCAGAAACTCCTCAGCACACTCCCCTTAACCTCTCATTGACTACAACTGATTACACAGTGCATTCGGATGAGCCGAGCGAGGCGCCAGTAACAAACACGGAAATCTCCACGGCTTCGCACAGTGTAGGTTCACGTCTTACTCACCTCCTTCATCCTGTAATTGCACCACCTGGAACGTGAGGCCTCCGAGGTCTCCGCTGCGGAAAAAGAGAGGTGAAGACGCGGGCAGGAGCCCCTACCAGCAGCAGACCGCAGACCGGAAGTGAGGCACTCTTCCCACACTCCTATTGGTCAGAACTTGATCTCAGGGCCCCATTCCTGCAAGGTGGCTGGGAAGGACCACCTGCCCAGCCTAAGAAGCAGTGTGCGGTTACTCACCTACCACCCTGTGCCGCCCGTGGCTGTCCAGGATGTCAGGGAAGGGAACTGGGGAAGTCTGATGGGTGGGAATCTGCCACTCATTTCACGCCCACCGGCTCTCTCACCAGGCCAGGAAGCCTGCATAAAGATGCGGCAGGAAATCCTTGGGTTTCCAAGATTCGGATGCAGCTTTTTTCTCTCCATTTTATAATAATCATTCACTTACCTGTCACTCTCTCCCCGCATCCACCCCACCCGCAACAGACTGTAAGTTTCTTAAGGTCAGAAATTGTCTCCCCTTCCCACCTCTCATGCTTAAACGGGCCTGGCTTGTAGGAGGTGCTCAATACATGTTTTTAGAGCAAGTAAATAAGGGCCTTTTAAAAACAATGATTTCAACCATTTGACAGTCTTAAAAAACAAACAAACCTGGCTCTTGCCCTGGGTGACTCAGTTGGTTGGAGCATCATCCCATGCACCAAAAGGTTGTCTTTCTTCCGTCCCCACGTCCTCTATCTCTGAGAATTAATGGAAGCATAGCCTCAGATGGGGATCTAAAAAAACAACAATATAACACACCTGGTTCTTCAGAATTTCCAGTAAAATCATTGAGGAACGAGAAGTATGATTCAACCTTTAAGCAAACATGGCTGCAAAAGAGATTACACAGCAGACTTCAAGAGTGTGGCCATAAATCAAGTAAACATTTGATCAGTGACATCAACATATGTAGAGCATTCATTCAGGAAACTGACTTCTGGAAACCCACTTAGAATTCCTTCAGTCTGGCTTTAGGGCTTTAACCAAAACGACATCTTCAAAACTAGAAGCATTGAGAGTCCCTCGCATGCCCAGAGAAGGCGTCACAGTGATGGTGGCTGAGGCAGGGGCTCAAAAATATAGGGTAGTTTGATATATACTCTTTAAGAAATTTAATTAAGGAAGCCAAATATGTGAGGCACTTTATCAGCAAGGATTATCACCATTATAGTTGAAATATATTGAGGACCATATTACAAGCATTATGCTAAGGACTTTACGTGCATTATTTAATTTGATCCTCTCAGCAGTGTCATGAGGCAGGTACTGCTATGCCCATTTTACTGACTGGCATGTGTTCATGCACACAGAAAAAGAGACAAGAAAGAAATTATATAAAAATGTTAATAGTAATTATTTAAGGGTGGTTGGGATTATAGGTCATTTAAATTTTTATTTTTTCTTCTCTACATTTTAAAATTGCTTATAGCAAGCATTACTTCTGTAATGAGTTTTTTAAAAGAAAAATAATACAAGGAATTAGGAAACTATAGAGGGTTTTAAGCTAATTTCAACAAAACAAATAGAAGGTATACATAGGAATAACATAATACTTTATATGTGACTCTTCGAAGTGCTTGCAATTCAAGGTCTAATTTGATTCCTACAACAACTCAATGAGGGAGATTGGACAAGTATTACTATTTCTATTTTGCAAATGGGAAAAGTGAGGCTCTAAGTGGTTAAGTCTGTAAGGTCAAACCAGCTAACTAGTAATGAAACCAGAACTAGAGTCCAGATCTCCTGGGTCATTCATGGACCTCGGATGAAATTATAGCAAATGCTGAAGTCTCACCTGGCTTTGAATTGGTGTGCCCACTTCGTTGTTACTTAACCCCTTCTCTCTCCCTCCCCCTGTTGTCTTAGCTTACTCAGAATCCCTTCCCCATCTTTGGTCTCAGGCCCTTGGACTTTTCTCTGTACAGCCTGCCCTCCCTCAGTCTCAGTGCAGATGGATGGGCATGTGACCTCAACCCAACCAATGAGAGCCATCCTTGGGAATTTTGCCCAAAGTGTTAGAAAAGTTTGCTGAGTTGGTAGGAAGTGGACAAGAACTGTTGTGGCTTCTGTGATCCCACAAGGGGACTGATGCGTACCTGAAATAAAGCCAATCAGAAAAAAGAGTCAGGAGGCAAAGACAGATGTCCAAACATGTTGTTTGGGTACCCAGATCCTGGGGTGCTTAAAGCTGGATCCATCTACTAGACTTTTTGCTCATCTGAGCCAGTACTTTTTTCTTTCTTTATTCCCCTCTGCCTGTTTCTCCTCCTCCTCTCCCTTCTTTTTGTTTGTTTAATTTTGTGTTGAATTCCTGGTAGTTGTAACCAAAAGACTCCTGACAATTATCCTTCCCTGTCACAGTTTTCTCAACTATAAAATGAAGAAACAGTGCTGCTCACCTTCTATATAAGATTGTTGCAAGATTTACAGGACTCAATGCACATAAAGCACTTGTCACATAGTGAGGGTCGCTATTACCTTTAATGAGTTAGGAAAAACTGAATTCAGAAAATCTCATTCCTTCACACACACACACACACACACACACACACACACACCCCAAAAAAAAGAAAGGGGGGGGGGAGGAGAACTGTTACACACATAAAAATATAGAGAATAAATTCTTATAAGACCAGTTATGAGAAAAGAGAAAGCATTGTGTCAGCAACTTCTGCCAGGAAGTTGCTATTTCTTTATTTCTGGTCGGCCCGGGCAGCTAGCGGCAGGCCCTGACCCCCTCTCCTTGGCAAGGAAGTCACTGACCCTACCTTTCTCACACGTGCTCACTCCCTCCCTCAGGGTTCTCTCTTCAATGCCAGGTGATGCTGGGCCATGGAAGAACATCTTGTTGGCAGTTTTAAAAGAGCAGGAATTGCGAGAGAGGTGGAGAAAGGGGAGGTGACGTGGTTGGCAGGACCGAGATGGGTGGTTTTGCAATGCAGTTTGGGGAAAGGGAAAATAAACTAGGAGAAAGTTAGCCAGGCCTTATAACCTTGCTGCTGCATTGGTTATAGGAGGAAAGGACCCGGTGCCTGCATTCAGAGAATGCTCAGTTAAGACTGTTTTGCCGGGGGGCGGGGGTAAAATTCTGATAAAGGCAGGCCAGAAGGCTCTGAGGTTAAGAAAAACATTAGCACAGGGAGGAGCAAAATTCACACACAAACCCACTCTGCTGGGTTAAACAGAACAGGGCATTATGTAACACAGGTCTCCGAGGGGAGGGTCAGAGAGTTGGTCTTGGAGACTTTCCAGTCCCGAATAATGTCGTCACCCCAGGGCCCAGACACTGTGTTCAACTCGTGCCATTGGCGTGGGCCACTGGATGCCAGAAACCCACAACTGTGCCCTAAACCCTTACCCCCAATGGATTCTATGCAGCCCCAGCTTCCTAATGCCCTCTGCTGGAGGCCAAGTCTGCCTCGGGTGTCTGATTGGCTAAGCCTAGGGTATAGGCATTGTTGCAAAGGGGTTGGGGAAGCCAGTGTCAAGCCTTTGACCTTGGGGAGGCAAGACCCATAATGCTGGAAGTTTTCCAGTCACAGAATGGGATTCAGAAGGACAGCCATCAAGTGTGCATACCTCCCCCAGCAGCATTTCTATATTGTGTACATGTGTGTGAATAGGCATATGATCTATGTCTCAAAGTCCCATTTCCAAGGTGCTTTCATCCTTAGAAATCCAAAGATCCATCATGCAAGCCCCACCAGCAGCAGGGGCCCAGTCTCTTCATTTGGGTGTCACTGAGGTCAGGGCGCAGCTGCAAGTACCATCTGGCCACGCCTGCTCCATGTGGCTCTGCTCCTTCAGGTTGTCATTGACCCTCCCCCCACCCCCGCCCCGCCGACATGGACCAGGTCTCTTTCTTCTCCTCCCTCTAAAATGAGGAGCTGACACACTCCTCGGAGACATACCAGGCCCACAGGAAGACCCTGCAGTTGGCTCTGACTTGTCACCTTCTCTCCCCTTAAGACTCAACTCTGGTTTTTACCTCTGCAGAAACAAAGGCCTATTGAAGTGGCACTAAAGATGAAATCAGCCATCCAGCTTCGGATGCAGGGACAGAAGTAATTTTTTAAAGCTTTGGAGTTTAGTCTCTTCCCAGATGAAACCTCATTTTGGAGGAGAGAGTTGAGAAACTGCTCTAACGGGTTTTTTCTTTAGAAAAGCCCAGAAAGCAGATGAAAGGCAATGCCCCAAAGCAGTCTCTGCCCCATACTCCTAGGGACAGTGCCTGTGAGGAGCCCGCAGGCCTGGACAAGGGGGAGGGAGCCTCTGGGTGGAGAATGGTTCTCTTCTCTTCTCCCATGTCCACCCGTCCCCTTCTGGTGATTTCCATGCACTGCCTGTGTTTGTATTTGCCCCATCCCAGTTCATTTCTGGGTGTCACTCAGTGCTTGTCTGTTGAATGGTTCTGCTTGGGTCCCCCAGGAGAGCCAGCTACTCTCCCCACCCATCTCCCATGACATTTTGTCTGAGACCCCTATTTATCTATGTATGTTTTGTGAGTTTCACTTTAGGACAGGAACAATATCTCATTTGCTATGGAGTCCTCAACCACTGGCAGAGTGCTTATCAGTATTTTTTTTTTTTTTTTTTTTTCATGAAAAGAAGGAGAAATGAATGGATGGATGGATGGATACCTGAGCTTTGCGGGACAATGGTCACTGTAGCCAAATGCCACGAGGGGGCAGTGTAGAGCAGCTTGTCAATTCCTCCCCAGATTCCTCTACCAAAGCCTGGCTGGCAGGTTTTCTAGACCTTATTTTGTGAGAGAAGGACTTGAGGCCCAAGAGGTTGATGTAGAGGTCAAAGAGGTTGATGGCTGTGCCCAGGGGCACACAGCTCCTGAGCCGGGCTCTTCCATTGAGTATGCCCGTCAACCCAGCTCCCTAGGCTCCGTGGGCCCTGGTGCTGCCAAGCCTCTTTCATTATCACCTGGATCCCTTCTTAGGAGGCTGCCATGGACCGCTGGCTGGTGAACATGTGTAGCACAAAGGAAATGGACCACTGAGTGCATCCTTCAGAATCTAGTGTGTCTTCCCAGCCTCTCAACCTGGTCCCAGCTTCGGTGACTTGGCCCTCATTGGACTGCCCCTTTCTCTCACACGTCTCTTCTCCCTTGTGGAGACTTATGTCACTGTAGCTTATATTTCCCAGAAAAGGAAGGACCGCATTCTCAGAACATGTCCTACTCCAACGATGCTTCTCTCAAAATTGACTTCTCTTGTGTACCATTTCCTCTCGCCCTGCTATTTAATTTCCTCTATCTTTTTGTGTGTGGGCAAGCAGGGGGCGTTGGGGAGAAGACTAACATGGTGATGGCTCTCTCTTCCCCTCCTGGCTGTCCACACATTCTTCCAACAGATTCCCAAAGGACCATGCCTTAGGTGGCAGAGAGAGGTATCTGGAGAACACAAAATACCTCAAAATTTCCTTTTCTTCGTTTATCTATTTAATTACTCAGTTATTTTTTTAAAATGTTAAGCATCTGCTATGTGTCAGGGCTGAAACAATTTTGCATTTATTCAGTCCTTGCCATATGAGAGAGGTATTGTTAATTCGATTTTATATACCAGGAAGCAGAGTTCCAGAGAAATGACGTCACTTGTCCAAGGGGGCACAGCAGTGAGCTACAGAACTGGAATCAAACCTTGGAGGCTGCCACCTAAACGATAAGGCGTTTCCAGGGAACGTTCACTATTGGGCTTGTGGCTGCTCACACCCAGGTCTCCGCACCTCGGCAGGCAGCCACAGAGTGGTTAAGCCCACAGCCATTCTGCTGGAATTAACAGAACAGGGGCGAAGGGATGAGCAGGAGCAGCAGAGAACTCCAGGACTGGGTTCTGACCACTTACATGCACTGTAGCTTTGTGGCTCCTGGAGTGGAATTCCAGAATGTTCCAACAAGTTCGATTCTGCAACTGCACATCTATACTTTGTGTGGGACCCGTCATCAGCTCAAGCAAAGCTGCAGCTCAGAGAAGAGCCCCTCCAAGCTCACTGGGGTGGGGGTCTGCTGGATTAGGGCCTGACGAGCCTTGTGAGCTGAGCTCTCTCCCTTCACCATGCTGGACCCTAGAGGATACTTCCTGTCTGGAGAGCTGTCCCAGGATGAGGTCAGAGCATGAACACCACAGAGTTTCTGAATGCAGAGGTCTTTACTTGTATACATCCGAGCGTCATTGCCAGGAGCCCGGCTGGCCTGCCTTGATTGACTTCTGGAGGCCTAGAGCAGACGTTCCTGGCCTTCAGGACTGCACAGGCCAGGATAATTCTTTCTATTATAAATCCCAATAAGTCACTTGGGATTGTCAACTTTTTTTTATGTAGGATTTTTTTTTTTTAAATGATGGCCATAAACATTCTGTCCTAAAAGAAAACAAAACAACGCAGGACATAATCTTGCAATTAAAAGTGGGTGTATTTAGCCTCGTGATAAATTACATGGTTTATACTTTCCCCAATGTCACTTTAGACATGGAGACTAAAGCAAGGACTGGCCTCTGGAACCATTGCTGAAGATTGTGTGTGGTATAAAGGTGTGTGGTTTATAGGTGTGTGGTTTAAAGGTGTGTAGTTCATAGGTGTGTGGTTTATAGGGGCCCTGGGCATTGGAGATGGGCTAAACTAGATCACGGGGCAGTCATGTGCACTGGGGGAACTGAAGAAAGGAACAGAAAAGTCATGTCCCAGAAAAAAATTTTAGTACCCATTACAAAACAGCGTGTGAACCATGACCCCTAATTTGTAAAATACCCATATGCCTAAGACAGCCTCAGACACACAGAAAACAACAACAAAAACCACTGGAAAGCTATACAACAAAATCTGATGGAAGGATAATGATTATGTTTATTTTCTCTGAGTTCTTGCATTTTCCAAATCTTCCTGTTTTGTAATCAGAAACATAGAACCAATAAAGTAGAAACAAAGTGATGCAAGAGGAATCATGCAACACACTGTGTAAGACCTTCGCCGTGGTCTCCCCGGGACAGGCAGAATGTCGGTGAAGCCACATCTGGGCCTGAAGAAGGCTCTCTGGGCCTGTGCTGGCGTCACTTAACTCCTGTCTTTGCGTAGCCAGGGCTGGGCCTGCTGTCTGGCGTGTGGTGCAAGCTCTATTGCCGTGTGTTGAGTGGACTGCTTCCTGTATTAGGCTGGTCAGTGTGACTCCTGGACAAGAGGAGGCCACAGAGAAAAGCTGCCCCTGAAGTAGAAATGGACCCTCCCTATACTGATTTCCACTCTGACTTTAAAAATTTGTGTTCAAAGTCTTCAGATTGCATCTGTCCTTGGAAAAATGGAACAAAGTGATCGCTAAGATCCCTTTTATGAGTTTAAGCTTCAGTCTGGCTGCCACTAAAATAAGACCACTTTTTTTTTTTTAATATATTTTATTGATATTTTACAGAGAGGAAGGGAGAGGGATAGAGAGCTAGAAACATCGATGACAGAGAAACATCGATCAGCCGCCCCCTGCACACCTCCCACTGGGGATGTGCCCGCAACCAAGGTACATGCCCTTGACCGGAATCAAACCCGGGACCCTTCAGTCCGCAGGCCGACGCTCTATCCACTGAGCCAAACCGGTTTCGGCAAGACCACTTTTTAAACAACAGGGTTTGGGGAGAATGGGTCTTCCATGGATTAGACATCTTGGCGACAGGCAAAAGGAGTTAATTCTGAGCAAGTTAAGCAGGAAAGAAATGCATTGGAAATGCTCCTGAAAATTCCCAGTTTGGACAGGAAGACTAGAGCCACTGAGAAAATGGGCGGGACCCAAGAGCAGCCAAGCTGTAGGGACCACTGCTCGAGTCCTGCCTCCTGTCCAGGCCTCAGTTTTCTTATGATTCTGAGTCAACAGGTTCACTGTGGGGATTAAGCACCCGGGCCGGGAGCCAGGAGGCCTGGTTTCAGATCTTAATTCCTAGAACCTCAGGTAAAGTTCATGCCATCTCTATGCTCTGTCTCCACATCTGTAAAATAAGGATAATACAGGTACCAACTTGCATTTGTTACCTTTTGTTGTGAAACAAATTACCCCAAAATGTAGTGTTTTAAAACAGCAACAAATATTTATAATCTCTCAGTGCCTGTTGGTCAGGAGCAGCCTAGCTGGGTGGTTCTCAAGAGGTTCAGTCTGATGGAGACTAGGTCTGCAGTCATCTGAAGGCTCAGTTGGGGCTGGAAGATTGTTTCCAACGTGGCTCACCCATGTGGCCGGCAAGTTGGCCTTAGCAGTTGGCAGGAGCCTCAGTTTCTTCCTAAGTGAGCTGTTTGGGTGTCCTCCCCTTTGAACAAGTGACACCTGAGAGAGAGCCAGGCAGAAGCTATGTCCTGTGTGTGAACTAGCTTGTCACATCGCACCATTTCTGCTACATTCACTCTTTAGAGGAAACTAAGTCCAGCCCTCGAGCAAGGGGATGAGGCTTAGGCTCCACCTTTTGAAGGGAAGAGTGTCAAAAAGTTCCCAGCTCCATTTCATAACTGCCACACTACCTCACAGGGTTGTTATGAAGATTAAATGAGTTAACCCAAGTGCTTAAAACAGAGCCTGAAATATGGTAATTAGCACGTGTTTGCTATTATTATTATTATCATTATTACTACTACTACTATAACTATTACTGTTATTAGTCTTCCCTACCTTGCTAGTCCTCCTGGTCCTCATTGTTTCTTCTCCCCAAAGTTACCTCAGAGGTGGGGGTTGATCCCTCCTTAAATTATTGGTTCCTAAAACCCCCTCAGGGAAGCAGGGGCTTTTGTTGTTGTTAATCCTCACCTGAGGGTATTTTTCCTTTGATTTTGGAGAGAGTGGGAGGGAAAGAGACAGAGAGAAACATTGATGTGAGAGAGATACATCAATTGATTGCCTCCCTCACGTGCCCCAATCAGGGTGGGGGATTGAGTCTGCAACTGAGGTATGTGCCCTTGACCAGAATCAAACTCAGGACCCTTCAATCTGCAGGCCGACGCTCTATCCACTGAGGCAAACCGGCTAGCAGGGGCTTTTTTAGGACTGGCCCCACCCTATTTATCTGCCTCAGAAAACAGAGTTAAGTCACACTAGGACTCCAACCGAGGCGGACAGGCCTAGGTCAGCCCCTCCTTGCACATTGTAGTCCTCACAGTTGCTACAAGGCTGACCCTTGCTCTCCTCTCTTCATCTCAGACAGCATACCCGCCACAGGGAGCTGTGGAAATTCCCCAGGCAAGTGATTGGCTTGGGGACACACTCTTGCTCAGTCGGCGCCCCGATGTGATGGGGCATGGGGTTGGGCTTTGAGGGCAGAAACCACCAGCAAGTGAGCAGAAGAGCCAGTGCGATGGGGCCTGGCTGCCACAAGCCCATAACGCACGAGGCAGAGCCACAGCGAATCAACGTGTCCTCCCTGCAAAGGACGCCCACCTGCGGGGTCACATGGCCCTGAAACCCAGCCAGACCCCTGCTGCCAAGCCCGGAGACTAGGCTGCATCCACCCCGAGAAAGGACTGCCCTTTCCTGTCTGCTCAGGGTGGCGCTTTTTCTAATGGATATAAAGCATTGCATATGTTAGCTGTGGCTCGGCTGCCCCATCTCATTTTAAGATCCCTGCCGTGGGCCCCTCCTATGTGAATACTTCACAACCAGGTGGGCTGATCACTCGTTCCACTTGCGTTTAGCTTTTTCATTGCCCAGCTTCAACTTGGATTTTTTTCTTTTGGCTGATAGACCTGCTATGGACAGTCGAGATGACTGGCCTGAGGCACGTGGAAGCTCTTGCCCTCCCCACTGTTGCAAGTGCTGGAACTCAGCCCAGTGCCTTGTCTGCCTGGGAACTCTGGCCCTCCTTGAAGAAGGAGCACAGCGAGCTTCTCCGAGCACAAGTTGGCCCTCCTTTATCCCACTGGCCTGGTGGAGGGGGTTACTTGGCTGTGAATGCTCAGGGCAACTTGGGGGGCGGGGTGGGGGGGTGTAGTGGAGACTGTCCTTGACAAGATGGAGCAGAGGTGTAAGGAGATATTCTGATCTCTGCAAGGCCTAGATAGATAGATAGATGATAGAGAATAGATAGATATATAGATTAGATGATAGGTAGATAGATAGAGAGATAGATAGATTAGATGATAGGTAGGTAGATAGATAGATAGATAGATAGATAGATAGATAGATAGATAGATGATAGATGGTAGAGGATAGATAGATGTATGATAGAAGATAGATTATTCACAGAGAGGTTTGAAGAGAAGCAATGGGCCAGTAAGCATTTGCATACAAACTTTATAAACATTTTCCAGAGGAAAAGTAAAACAAAAACAGTAAAAAATAGACACAGAAAAGTCCCCACCTCCTGTTTGGTTAAAAATATAAAATAAACAGGCACAGGAGTCATCCCTCCATGGGGCCTTCCCTTTAGCTCAGAACTACACTGTCTGTATTTACACTTGGTGGGTCCTTGTTTCCATTCTACCATTTAATCTAAGAGTGGAGAGGCAAAGGAGCATGACAATAATAGAAATTAATGACCATGAGCAATAAATACAACACTCACCAGGGCTCTGCCTGTGGTTTCCTGCCGTCTTGTCTCCAAAGAACACGTGAGGTCGGTCCACCCTGATGACTCCAGGCCCAGCCCCATGGACCAAGGGGATTTGACAACTGTGCACACCTGGAGCCATAGATCGCTCTGAGCTCACTGTGGGCTGGTTTAAGGGGCAGGGGTCCTCAAACTTTTTAAACAGGGGCCAGTTCACTGTCCCTCAGACCATTGGGGGCCGGACTATAGTTTTAAAAAAACAACTATGAACAAATTCCTATGCGCACTGTGGGCCCGGGATGAGTCGGCTGCTAAGCAGGACAGGCAGCGGCACCCGGCGGGCCGGATAAATGTCCTCGGCGGGCCGCATGTGGCCCGCGGGCCGTAGTTTGAGGACGCCTGGAGAGAGTTTTCGGTGTAACCTCTACCAGGAAAATGATAACATTTCTGGCTTTTTGCCACTTGGTAGGACTTCACAGCAGAGAATGACAACAAGAAATAAAGTTTGGTGAGGTCCCAAGAGGCCATAGCCTATAGTACAAGATTTCTCACCCTCAGCCCTATCAGCATTTTGGGCTGGCAATTCTTTATTGGGGGGCTGTCCTGTGCATGTAGGAGGTTCAGCGGCAACCCTGGCCTCTCCCCTACCCACTGGATGCCAGTAGCAACTCCCCAGCTGTGATAATCAAAAATGTGTCCAAATATTACCAAATATCTCTGCAGTGTGTGTGTGTGTGTGTGTGTGTGTGTGTGTGTGCGCAAAATCTCCCCAAGAAGTACTGCTCTGGTGGTTAAGAGCAGGGGTACTGGGGTGTGACTGCCTAGAGATGAATCCCAGTGCGTGCAACTTGCAGGAGCACTGAATGAGTTAATAAACAGTCCGAGCATATAATTTATCCTCCAAACCAGGGCAATTTGAGAGTGAAAGGGAGTTCTAACAATAATTTCATAACCTGAGACTGTCTTTGCAAATGGGTATGTGTGGTTGGTCCATAAGACTATATAGTGTTGAGCATCAAGCCTGACCTGGTGTCTGTTTGATGACCATTGTGCTATGTGCTCTACATGTAGGAACTTCATTAGACCTTATGAGGTTGGTATTATTATTATATCCTTTCTATATATGGAAAGACCGAAGAACTAGAAGCTGAAGTTCAAGGTCACATGGTGAGTTGTGTAGCCAGGATTCGTATCCTGACAGGCGAGTTTCCAAACCCGTGTTCTTAACCACTGTGCCCACATATGCTCGGTGCCCAGGGAAACAGCACTACTCGATATCCGTGGGACTCCACATGAAGTACTAGCTCTAGGTCACTCACAGTTTCAACATTAAATCCACTTACAAAGCCGGGTGCTCAGGGTTTATTGTGATTAAAAGCAGATACATGAAAATCACTGTGGTGCCGAAAATGTGGGTGGCAGTGCCCAATCTCATTCCCAGTTTTGTGGAGCTCAACAGGTGCACCATCCCATTAGGAAGTCACTGCGATTATTGAAGAATGAAACAAAAATTTTATTTTTCAACTCATAGTTATTATTTACTCTGATGCCTACTAAGTTGTTAGGACATGAAGTCTTATTAAGTCGTTTGGACCCAGCGGCCTAAATGGAGCTGCTGGTTCTTTTTTTGGCCTAGGGGTGCCATGAAGGTGATGGAAAGGAGAAAGCTTGGGAACCTCTGCACGCACCCGTTTTCCATTGGGAGAAGCCTGGAGGGTAGTGATGGAGAAGTCCTTTTAGCCCAGAGACCTCACCCTGGTAATCCACTCCGGGGAAACCTTTCTGTCCCCATGTCACTTCAGCCTGGAATAATGGAATTGCCTCTCTCTCTCTCTCTCTCTTTCTCTCTCTTTCCTCTCTCTCTCTCTCACACAGCTTTCCTTTCCCTCACACAAAACTATTGTCCTCTGACCCCAGTCAGACAACGCCCCTTTCCATCTGAGTTCCTTTAATTTCAATCTCTTGCCCCTTTTCAACTGTGTCAGGAAGCAAACTGGTTATTTTACAACTTGAACTTAGTCAAGATTCAAGTGGAACATCTCTCATTGACATGCAAACTGCCCCTCAGGTCAGAGGTCACATTGTCAACTCAGACCCATATGACACAGTAATAAGCAGATCCACAAACGCACCCCTCCCCTCAGAAAGCACTGAGACTGCTACACTGGACCCTTCATAAATACACAGAGACACTCACAAGACAGAACGGGCAAGTGGGAGAGGCCTGGCAGTGTGGCAAAGGGGAGAGGGGGTGATGGCTTGGGTGGTGAGGAAGTTGGCACTGTTAGGGCCACAAGCACACTTTACACTCTCTAACTGCCTAACTTACTATCACGGAAAACGAGATGGCATGGGCGTGGTGGGAATGTGTGGGGCAGAGGCAGGGACATGGCTCTTTATTACTAACCAGGGGCCTCCTTGGACAAGTCACTTCTTTCTGTGCCATAGTTTCCTCATCTCTAAGGGGGTTTGATCTCTCATTGCTTGTCAAACGGGTGCCTGAGGCACATTCACAGCCTGTGTGTGCACCTGAAAGCACTGGGATGTCCTTCCGGGTGTCAAGTTTATTCAAGATCACACTTTTTACTTGAAGGCATTTTATATCATTGCTCAGAATGCAAAATTTACATGCATTTTCATTTCAGTAACTGATAATTGATGACACTTCCCAGGCAATTACTGTGTGGTGTTGTGTTAATTTCTTTATATGATCCTTATAATTACCCAGTCAGATGTCTTATTATTCCCATTTTGTGGGTTCAAAAACTGGAGCACAGAGAGATAAAACAGCCCCCTAAGTCACGTTATTAAGCAATGAAAACAAAAAATTCTCCCCATATCACCTCCCCCCAAATCTGGATCCATTATAAGGTGCTTTGGAATTCACCTCTCAAACCCGTGGGGCTTCTTTGGTGAAGCCTGCACAGCGCAGGCCAAAATGATTTCCAAAGTCCTGCTCTGACACTCCTAAATCAATTTTAGCTAAATCGGTGGATTAAAGGCTTCAGCACACCGGTTGTCATTGGAGTATGGGAGAGGCTGGAGAGGCCCTCAGGGGTTCCGAGGGTTCACTAGGTGGGGTTTCTCAGCCCTTGGGGCGCTCCCAAACCTGCCGGTGGACGGGGAATC
This sequence comes from Plecotus auritus, assembly GCF_963455305.1. Taxonomy (NCBI): domain Eukaryota; kingdom Metazoa; phylum Chordata; class Mammalia; order Chiroptera; family Vespertilionidae; genus Plecotus; species Plecotus auritus. The sequence goes on along the minus strand of NC_137783.1, from coordinate 24,964,891 downwards.
CCTTTCTAGACGACCACCTTCCGGCGCAGCCAGACGTTTCCAGCCGCCGTGTGTCTCCAGCCTGGCACTTCCTCGTTCCCGCGCGCCCCGGCTCAGCTGCTACGCCCAGCGCCAGCGCTCCTCAGTCGGGAGGGGGTCAGAGGGGAGGTGTCGCAACCGCCTCCCTCCCTCTTTCCCAGCCTTGGCGCGCAGTCACCTCCCAGATGAGCGCGCTCGCAGACAGCTGCGGGCCGCCGGCCGCCGGGCATGTCCCTTGATTGCGCGCTGGCGGCGGGCACTGGGCCCCCGCGCATCCTGGAGCCGGACAACCGAACACGCTTCTCCTTCTTCTCCGAAGTCAAGGGCGACCACCGGCTGGTGCTGAGCGCAGTGGAGACCGTCGTGCTGGCGCTCATCTTTGCGGTGTCGCTGCTGGGCAACGTGGGTGCCTTGGTGCTGGTGGCGCGCCGACGGCGCCGCGGCACCACCGCCTGCCTGGTGCTCAACCTCTTCTGCGCCGACCTTCTCTTCACCAGCGCCATCCCGCTCGTGCTGGCCGTCCGCTGGACCGAGGCCTGGATGCTGGGCCCGGTCGCCTGCCATCTGCTCCTCTACGTGATGAGCCTGAGCGGCAGCGTCACCATCCTCACGCTGGCGGCCGTCAGCCTGGAGCGCGTGGTGTGCATCGTGCGCCTGCAGCGCGGGGTGCGGGGCCCGGGCCCGAGGGCTCGGGCGGCTCTGCTCGCGCTCATCTGGGGCTACTCGGCGCTCGCCGCGCTGCCGCTCTGCGTCTTCTTCCACGTCCTCCCCCAGCGGCTTCCGGGCTCCGAGCAGGTGAGCCGGGCAGCTGTCGGGGCGGGCAGGCGGGCGGGGATCCGACGGAAACGGTCGCCTGGGATGAAGCTTAACAGCAACGATAACAGGCCATTTGCTGCACTTAACCATGTGTCAGTCACCGTGCCCGGAGCGATGGAGGTTATCCCTTAAATTTCACTGCAACCGTACGATGTGGATCCCGTAAACGCCCACCAAAATGCTGTAAGTGGGGTCCCCAAAATGCCTGTAAAAGGCACCCACTCTTCATTGCAAAAGTAATGAAATAACGGGGGCTTCACAGCCAGCCGGACGGAACTTAGGGCACTCGGAGTGGTTAATCACATCCTGTTAAATTCCGCTCTCTGGCCGGGTGCGACCGTACTGCTCACCTACTCTGCAGGGGGAAGCGGAGGCCGAGGAGCAGCTGGGGCATCTCACTCGTAGCGCGAGGAGGGGCTGGGGTCGTGCGCAGCAGGTTCAGTGCGAGACTGGCACGGGCCCTGCTTGGAGGGGGCAGGTGCGTGTGGATGGGCCGGGGAGAAAGGGAATTAGAGACCTAGAGACCCCAGGACCAAGACTGCCTCTAGGTGTGTGTGTGTGTGTGTGTGTGTGTGTGTGTGTGTGTGGTTTCTCCTCCTGGAGCCTCAGTTTTTCCAACTGCGACATGGAAGGATGAGACTAGTCCGCGGGAGCTTACCCTGGGAACCCGGGTGATGGGTGGTTTCAGAATATCTTGGGCACCCGAAATGTCCCGCAGGTCCCAGAGGCTGGGCCCATGAGCTTTATTCGAGGCACCACGACCCCCAGTTGTCATTGGGATCGTGGGGGTGGGTGGGTCCACCATCTAAAAACAGTTCTGCGCACCGCTCATGACATTGGCTCTGGTCTGCTCCCGTCCGCGCTCCAGAATCGCGGGCGCGGGTCTGTTTGCGTTGCTAGCCTGCTGGGCCCGGGCAGGGTTTGCGAGCCGCGATTCACTCCAGGACGCTGGACTTGAGCGCGGGCTGGGGAGGACAGTGGCCGGCGGCTCTGACTGTCAGCCCCTGGGTGTTAGTCTTCCTAGGGTTCTGTGCACCTTACCAAAAGGCGGCTCAGCCTCCCCAGGCTGCTGCAGCTGGCTTCTTCCCCCTCCTTCTTCCTCCAGAGGTCGCTCCCCAGGACTGCTCAGCCCTGGCCCTGGGAGGGAGGGTGGGCACCGGAGCAAGCCTGACACAAACCACAGCCCCAAAGAGAGGCGCGTGCAGTGGCCAGAGGGGTGGGAAGGTGGGAGGCTGGGCTGGGGAGGGGAGGTTGGAGAGGAGAAGGCTTTGAGCTTTGGACCAATGGCTCCCTGGTGTCTCTTCCAAAGCCTGGACACAGAGGTGGGCTTCTCTGGGGGTCTCCCCTGACCTGTCTGTCACCCAGGCCTTTTACTGGGGGTGGGGGAGAAGTCTGCATCCTGTGTAAGCAGTATCTTTTTAACATAACTCAGACCTAAAAGTCTCTTTCTTAATAGTTGATATCTTGCGTGGAATACATTGTGGGGTTTTGCTTGTTTGGTTTGTTTTGTGACCAACAGGCAGGAACTGCCTCAGACCCGTGGCACTTGATCAAAGAATATGTGAGCCTGTGGCATGTCTCTTTAAGTGGGGCCACAAAAGCTGGGATTAGTTGAGCTGGTGGGTGCCATTGGCATGGGGAGACCAAGGGCCCTAGCTTCATGGGCAGCTGGTCTCCTCTGCCCAGATACACCTACGAATCCAGGTGGCCACACAGATGCTCTCAAGTAAGTGGAAGACCAGGCCTCACCCCAGACCAATTGGATCAGCTTGGAGCTGGGGTTCCACCATCAGTCTTGTGATTTTTTTTTTTTTTAAGTAATTTCCTCACTGAGTTAGTGCTTCTGTATTTTAAACAGAACTTGAGGGATTTCTCCCCATTTTTTTTTTTTACAGAAACAAATGACAAATCAGAGAATTAAGGATAGAGCTTAAGGGTATCTTATGTTTCTAGATGTGTATCTTGTGCCTCTCTCTTTTACAATTGTTTTAGGTACACGCCTACTTAACTGTCAAATAACACTTAAAAAAATGAGGCTCTTGTCGCCTCTAGGCCAAAAGCCCAGACTACAACTGCTTGCCCACATGGGCACTGCAGTTGTCTTCCATGTCTTTCCACTCTGTATTTTACCCCTGGGGGGGGGGGGGGCATGTGGATGTGGTCAAAGCCCTCTGCATTCTGCTTCCAGAAGGACGAGGGTTCCATGCAAGGCGCTCCCATGGAGATCTGTGTGAAGTGGCCTTCCATCCGTTCCCCTTGGGCGGGGCACACAGAACCCTCTGATTTTAATCCGGAAACACCTCCTTGGTCTTCAGAGCCTTAGGAAAGGGATTTGGGCAAAGCCACAGGGAGAGGATGGGTTCTCACAGCACCGCAGGAGATTGGGGGACAGGTGAGTTCTTACTGGAGCCCTGTTCCCGGAAATTAGTAGAGGTGGGGAGAGGGAGCATGTAATGAGAATTCCACAGTCCTTTCCAGCTCTCCATCCTCTTTGTCTTTTCCCCTTTGTGTTATGCTTCCCTCCCCCCTCCCCCCGCCCATCCCCACCCATGCACCTGCCAGTAAGCCAACAAACAGAAAAAACCCTCGTTCCTCAAAGGCTGTGACCTGAGCATGCAAGAAACATCTCATTTTCTATGTGAGCAAATAAGCCCCGTGGTTTAAGAAATAAAGAGTGAGAAAGGGAGGGACAAAAGGGAGTGTGACCTTAAAAAGAAGGATCTGGTCTAGACTGAACTAAGTCTCCTATTAAAATCAGCAAAGGCTTGTTTTCTCAGACCCCTACTGCCCGCCTCCTGGCTGTAGGTTTGGCCTGCCACCTCCCACTTGGACATGAAATGTGGAGGTTGTGGATGGGCGGCATTTTCCTACCCAAAGCACAGGCGCAGAGAATGAACTAACTAACCCCGAGCACAAGCTGGCACTCTGCTCTCAAAGAGCCCTGGCCAGGGGGCTTTCTGCTTACCTGGACCCCCCACCCCCCACCCCCACCAAATCAGAAACATGATTCCCTTTGTCCATTTGGGCAGTGAGTGCTCAGCAGTCCAGGTAACCCAGCAGTTCAGGGTGACTTCCCTGAAGGGAGATTGAAATCATGGACATTTCAGAAAATGCTGCATAATTTGGTATGACGAATGTGGCCTTTGGAGTCAAATGCTGTGTATTTGAATCCTATCTCTGCCATTTAGGAGCTGTGTGACAGGGGCAAGTGAGTGGTCCTGCTCTCTATACCTCACCTGCCTCGTTTGCAAAATGGGCCTGATATAAGGTTTCCACTTTCTAGGATTGTCATGGGGACTAATGTTCAGTAAAGGGGCCAATATCTGGCACAGACATGGTTAAGCGCTCAAAAATTACCAGCTATTATTAGTCTCCTTATCTGTGGATAGAAATATTTTAAACATTCTTTAAACAGTGTAATTCTTCTGATTGCTGTAAAAATAATAGACTGCCATTTTAAGAGGTGGGGGATACATCCTAGTAACTTAGACATTTCAGCCAGGTCAGCTCAGCCTGTACCAACGGCATTCCTGCCTGTGTGTGCCGTGGCCCCGGTAGGGAGGTGACCCTCACTGGCAGCTGGGGAGGACTGTCCACCCTGGCCAGAATGTGCGGCCCATTTATTCTACAAACATTTGCTGAGCACCCCTCCCCCTGCCCTCACCATGGGTTACATGCCCAAGACACTCTCATCCTCTTCAAGGAAGTGCATTTTTTGAGCATGCAGATGGTCCCAGGCCCTGGCAGAATTCAGTCCCATGAGTAGGTGTTCTTGTGTTTATTTCCTGGAGGAAGAAATGCCTAAAGTCATAAAGCAGGTAAGAGATGAGCTGGAATTTAGCCGGGGTCAGTCTGTTTCTCCTGGTGTCATTTTCATGAGTTGATACTTCCTTAGGAGCCTTGGTCCACTGCCCACCCTACCCAGGTTTAATATGAGGCCAATAATGCCATCGTGTCTCTACTGAGTGTGGGTTGGCTCAGGAAACAAACAGTTTGCTTGCCTTTGTTAACATTAGAGGACGCTTTTAAGATAAAAGACAGTAAGTCTATCGCTTGCATTGATATTTTCTTTCTTTTCTGTTGGGAAGCTGATAGATAAGGAGATGTGCAAGTAGGATTCGAAGTTCCTTAAAATGACCTTGAAGTCTTACAGTTTTTGTTTGAAGAGGTGGGACAGGAAGGATGATTTATGAAGTGATCCCCAGGGTGTTCCAGAAGAATCTTTAGAGCCCTAGCCAAGTAGCTTAGTTGGTTGGAGCATAGTCCTATATGCCAAGGTTGCAGGTTCAATCTCCAGTCAGGGCACATACAAAAATCAACCAATGAATGCATAGATAAGTGGAACAACAGATTGATGTCTCTCTCTCCCTCCCTTCCTCTCTCTCTCTCTCTCAAAATCAATTTTAAAATACTTAAAAAAAAAAAAAACAACCTATCAGAAGAATCATTAGAGAAGCTGACAGGAAACAGCTGGAATCAGGTGGCATTTGCCTGTAAGTCAACCAGTGTGGGGAGAAGGCAGCGTTTGAACAGCGCCTGTGGGAAGATGTCCCTATCCACAGGGGAGTCTTCTTAAGACAAGAAGTATATCTAGCAGAGTGTGAAGAGGAGAGGCAGGTAGCCAGACAAGGATGTGGGGGACTGAAGGAACATTGCAGGCAAAGGAAATAGCCCCTCGTCAGCAAGAGATTGTGCCAGGAGGGTTGGCAGGGGCCAGCTGGAGAAGGGCCATGTACACCCCTTCAGGGAGAGATGGCCTGGTCTGGGAGGGGGTGAAAAGTTAGAATGAGATCTGTGGGTGGATCGGATAGCTACGAGGTGGAACTCCGAGGTTCCCTCTGAGAGGGAGGTAGAAGGCAGAAGGCTAGTGCTCAGGTTCCTGGCAGCTTGGGGAATGGCAGCTCCATGCGGAGTCAGTGACTGCAGGAGGTGGAAGTTTTTGGGAGTGGGATGTGGGAGGCTTGACGTGCTTATGAGGCATCCTGTAGAGATGTCCTCAGGGTAAGTGGGGTGAGTCTGGGCTTCAGAAGAAGACTGGCTGAAAAGACTAGATTTCAGCATCATCTGCAAAAAGAAGTCATGGAAATGAATGAGTGTGTTAGGAAGGGGTGGAGGTTGGGCTGGGGAGGATGGAAGTCACATTTAACCACATGATGTGCCTGGCCTCCTGCCTTCATCCCTTCTGGTCCTGACACTGAGCTCCAGCTTCTCCATTCTCCGGAAACCCCATCCTTTCAGACACAGCTGACACACACCCTCCAGGATTCAGCTTTGCCAGGTGACTCCACTCTCCTGTCACCTGTCGATTGCTGGGCGCTTCCAGCTCAATGCCCTGCATTGAAGCTTCCCAGGGCCTCTCCCTCCCTGACTGCAGAGACCAAGCCCACGCTCACTGTGGCCTCACTGTGGCTCAGCCACCATGGCTTGGGTCAATAGTGGTTGAACAAATGAATTAAAGGACACTTGTTGACTCAGCCAGCTTTACTTCTGTAGCTCAGTAACAAAGCAGGTCTAGCACTTTGGGTTTTCAAATTTCCTTTTTAAAATCAGGAAACATTTCAAACATGCAGAGAATATTAGAACACTCCTGCCCCCACCTTCCAGATTTGATTCGCTGCCAAACTCCTGTGAGTCACAACCTAGAATCAAAACGACTTACGTCAAATAGACTTTCCCACAGAAACAAAATTATAACATCAAGTTAGAGCTGTGACTGTGGGCCTGGTGTTTGTTGATTTTTTTTTTAATTTTTAAAATGAAATTAAACACTGCATTTAACCAAGGATGCCCTGGGGTGAGGTTCTTGTTTTCCCAGTTTTGCTAATTGTTAGGCACTCGGGGCTTTCTGTCCTGGTGACTTTCTGTACCCGGCCCATCAGCCTTGCTTTGCGCATGTCTAACTGCCTACCACAGTTGGTCTTAGCTCTTTAGGGAAAATATATGATTCACAAGGACTACATCATTAGTGTTATATTATTTGAGGAGGATGTTTCTAAGCCTTAGTTTCCTCCTCTGCGTAAAAATGGTAATAATACATCTCCATAAAGTTGTTGTGAACATCCAATGAGATAATGTAGGTAAAGTGTTACCTGCTGTGGACTAAGTGCTGTGTTGATACCAAATAGGAGAAGAAGGGTCTATTTGACTGTATTTTGAGTTTGACCACCTAATTATGATACATGTTGAGAAATGATAAAAACTCTTTGCCTAGTATAGCATTTAGTAAACATTGAATGAATGAATGAATGAATGAATGAATGGTGCTATGGATGATAATATTTCTTCTAGACATTGGTTAAGATGCCTTGTTCACCAAAAATCAATAATACGGTCTTTTTACACAAATATACTCTTCAAAACCTATGTCACGTGTTTGGAAGAGCAACTTGTTCCCTGAACAGTTTTGTTCCTACCGTGAAGCGGGCACAGGATATTTGGGTTTGGGAGGAGGGATGGGTAGATGATAGATAGATGATAGATAGGACTCTTCATTGGCCTACTTATTCATCAGAGGACATGGTTGCAGCATCTCTTAACTATTCAGTAATGTCCCCGCTGTTTTGGGGTCTGTATTAGTGCCCAATATTTGAATTCAACACGACACAGTGGTAGCAGCAAGGTCACACCTGCAGGTTCTTTGGCCACATTCCAGTGGTTTCACCACTTAAACTGATGGAGGCTTGTGCTTGCGTCTTGGTCTGGGGCTGCGGGGTGCTCCTCTGGGGAGAGGCCCCCAGGGACAGAACTCCCGAGTCTGGGCACCAGCGTTGCCTTGGCGTCAGCCATGCCCTTCTCTGATGCAGCATGACACTTGCAGACGTTTGAACAGCCTCCAAATGAACACTATGCCTTCATGTGGACCCTGTTGCCTTGAGCACTGGGCTTGGAGTCATGCCTGGGAACTAACTCTGGCTCTTACCAGCCGGTGACCCTGCGTTATTGTGAGGTCAGAGGCAAATGATTTGTAAGTGGGGTTGTGTGGGCCATGGAAGGGATTCTGGGATTTCTTGTCAATTGTGTGGTAGTGTACCAATAAGTAACATATCAGTGTTAGAGTGCCTGGTAAGTCCCCAGCGGGAATGAGCTTAAGGCCAAATAAGAAGCCAGCATTTAAATGACCTTCTCTTCCTTTTTATGCCTAGGAAATTCTGATTTGCACACTGGTTTGGCCCAGCATTGCTGGAGAAATCTCCTGGGATGTGTCCTTTGTCACTCTGAACTTCTTGGTGCCGGGACTGCTCATTGTGATCAGCTACTCCAAAATTTTACAGGTACGTGTGCTTCCGGACCACAGCTGACAGGTGGAGTCTTAGCATTTCTGGGTTAGAAGTTACCTTAGGGCTCACGCCAGCTCAATTCTGGCTCACTGCCGAGATCTACCCCTCCTGCAAAAAGAAAAGTTACACCTTTATGATTGTTATTATTTGTCACTAATCCCTAAATACAAATGTATTACAAAAAATTAAAGAAATATGGAAATGTGTAACATACAAACTAAAAATCTATGCTACCCCTGTTGCTAATTCATTGTATATTTCCCAAGTTATTTACATATATATACATAGTTTTATTCTATGTGTATTTCTCCAAGTTATTTACATAAATACATAGTTTTATGCTATGTGTATGATAAACCATATAAAATGATCAAATACCAACTATTTTTCAGATTTGAGATACTACTATCTGTTTCTTAGCTTTCTTTTTTCGCTTAACACTCTACCATAACATCTTCCCATATCAGATCCTTTATCTCTGCCTCATTATTTTTAACGGCTTGATGATCTTCTGTCATACAGCTGTGGCCTAATTTATTTTATGGGCTTTAGAATTGCGTCCTTGTTTCCCTACCACACACAGCAGTGTAGTGAGAGAATACACACTTTTAAAATGTTTTATTGACGCATCATCTGCATACAGAAAAGCACACCCAGTACACACACACAGCTTGCAAACTGACCCCACTCCCGAAGCAGCTTCCAGAAACAGCACGACAGACAGCACCTTCCCCAGCTCCCACCGCACACCTTCCACCCGCTGCCCCCAGCCCCCAGCCCCGGAAACGTGCCTTTCCAAAGCGGCTGACACAGGCCATGGCCTCTGCCTTCGGAGCAAGCATGTAGGGATGTAAAAAGCCCTGCCAGCCTGATTCCTACCTCTGGAGGCAGCCTGTTTACATGTATGTGCCAGCCCAGGCAAATGGTGTGTATGTGTGTTTGTGCTTGTTTGAGACGGTTTAATGTGAAGCCTTTGAGTCCTCTCAGAGGTTTACAGTTGTCAGATCTTGGCTTTATAGCATATTTTGGGTCATCTGGCAAACAGGGATATTGAAGTGGGGCCCTGTAGGTCCTGCTTGCTGTCTGGCCACTTTTATGGCTCTTTCTTTGTAGCTGAGATCTGTCACCGTTTTAGATGCTCAAAACCCAAAGCCAGCCCCACCTCCATCCGAGTCTGCTAATCCTGGGTCCCGTGGTATTCCCTAGACTCTCCCCCACCAGTGGACTTCTGACCCTCCTTCAAGTGACCCACTTCTGGGGCTTTTCAATGGTATGAGGACAGTTCACGCCTAGCGTTAAGGTCTGTAAGGTGCCTGCAATAGCGCCTAGCATGTGTAAGTGCTATGTGGTAAGTGTTAGCTGTTATTGTTATGTTCAAAGAAGTGAGGGGATAAGGAATGTATAAAATGTATAGAGATGTAGAAACAATTCTAAATTATTTAAAAAAATTATTTAACAAATATTTACATAGTGTTTATAGTGTGTTAGGAACTAACTTATTTAATATTACTAAGAATGACAGATGAGGAAACCAAGGTACAGAGAGGTTAAGTAACTTGCCCAAGGTCACACAGCTCATAAGCAGCAGTATCAAAATGTAAGGTAGTCTGGCTCCAGAGTTCCTTAGAAGCCAAGAGGGCTCTGGTCTTCTCCTTTCACTCATGTCTCATACTTCTCAGCTGCCTGAGGGGGAGGACTGACTTATTCTAAGAAAAGGTTTCCTCCTCACCCCTTCATCCCTTCATTGTTTTCTCAGGCCAGGGCCCACTGGAACATTCTAGGAGACCCCAAGAGCCCTGATGGGTTGGGGGATCTGTAAAGAAAGTGAGGGGACATAATTATATCTTTGCCCCATCACTCAGGGCACCGTTTCACAACTGTGAGTCGTGATAGATATTCTGTTTCACCCAGGAGCTGTCCCGGGGTCTGTGATAGGAAGAACTGAAGGCTGGCCTTGGGTTTATATGCAGAGTCTCTGAAAACTGACGAATTGGATAAGAGACACCTCCTTAAGGTTCTATGTGATCTGGCCCCTGCCTGCCCCTCTCACCTCATCTTCTCCCCTCTCTTGTGTCCATGTTGGCTTTGGGGCTATTCACATACACCAGCACATTGCTGCCTCGAGCCTTTGCGTCTGCCACCTTCGCTCCTAGATCCCTCATCCCCTAATTCTTGCGTGGGCCATTCCTCCTCTTCATTTAGGTCTCCAGTCAAAAGGCTGCTCCCCAGAGAGACTGTTGTGGAGCGAACGTGAGTAAAGACCACTGGAGTCCAGACCAAATTAAAATTTAGGGAGCCTTTATTGCCGGCCGGGGACTGTTCTCTCTCCACGCAGGGAGATCAGAGAGCAGCCCCGACCCTTTGTGTCTGACCGTATTTAAACCCATTCACTACATCCTGTTTTTTGCAGAGCAAACAGTCTAAAACAATTTAAAACAAAGCAGTTTTCCTTAATTAAAGAGCCAGCCCTATTTGCGCTTAGTGGGTTATCTCGCTGCTGGCCTTGGAAACAACACAGTTCTATCCAATTAAAAAATGCACCTGGCATGGCATTGAGAGTATGGGCATATCTAGTCTCTGGCCTACAAGGTCAGACAGCTAAGTTTATCTTCCTCATTATTCAAGCAGGCTAGAAAGCAAAGTTATTTTTTAGAATAAGAGTTCGTCTAAAAAAAACAGCAGAGAATTCCAAACAGTAGTTTTACGAAATAGGGGTTAGCCCTCTCACTAGGAGGAAGCATGCTCAACAATTCCCACTCTCCAACAAGACTCGCCATCATTCTCCAGTTCTCTTTATTTACTTCTTTTCAAAGCACTTACAGCCCCTGTCATATTCCATTTATATGTATCTATTTGTATGTCATCTGTCCTTCCCATTCGAATGCAAGCTCCATGAGGGCAGACTTTGTTTACTGCTATAGCCCCAAGCTTAGAACAGGGGCCTGGCTCATCCATTGTTAGTGCTGGATAAACACTCATTGAATGACTAAGGCACTCACAGGGCCAACAGGACCTTTTCCTCCTGGGCAGTGGGAAAATCACTGCTTGAAGAGTCTTAAGACCCAGGTTCTAGTCCAAGCTTTATTTCTGTGTGACCTTAGGCAAGTCACTCAGTTTTCTCTGGAGCTAAATGGGCCTCCGTGGATTGTTTAACACAGTGGTTCTCAACCTTTCTAATGCCACGACCCTTTAATACAGTTCCTCATGTTGTGGTGACCCCCAACCATAAAATTATTTTCGTTGATACTTCATAACTGTAATTTTGCTACTGTTATGAATCGTAATGTAAATATCTGTGTTTTCCGATGGTCTTAGGCGACCCTGCTAGTGGTTCTCAACAAAATGAGAGCAGATATGATAATGTTTTGAAAATCACAATGTTAATGCAAATATAAGACATTTTAAAAATTACTTCTCGCTTACTAGCAAACCTGTTGCCCATTTCCTGGGAGGACCATACCATGTGTCCTCACTCTGTACCTGTGGGTTTGCCAGGCTGGTAACTTGGAAGCAGGTGAGTTGCCTCCAGGTGGATGGTGGTCTGGGCAGGATACCTCCGAAGATATTCATACTCAGAGACACTGACTCAGCTTTTCTGCGGAGTTTTTCTGTCAAGAGTATATAACTCTGTAAAATCATGGAATGTCAGTGTTAATTAGCCATATTTACAGAGACACAATTAGCAAATCATGTGGAGCCATGGGACACACAGCTACACCACGTACCCCTTTCTCACCAGCCCCACCTTTCACCTGTCACTACTGACTTTAACTCAGCTTCCATCTCTTGGCCTGAGAAGTGCCCCTTACAGATCACCCTGATCTTTTATTCCTCTAAGGCAGAGTCCCCCTAATGCACTCTCTAGAACTCCATTGGATGTTAGACATTAGGAAGGGTTCCATGATCAAATGAGTCTGGGAAATGCTAGGCTAATCCAAGTTACATGGATTTCTTTGCTGCAGGACTTCTCAGCGTCTTTACTATGTGAATGTACTCTGGGAATCTCCAGCACAGGGTAAGAGTAGGCAGCATGGCTAAACCTGACAGCAGGACTCTGTTCCCCACAGAGCATCTCTCTGGACTGGCGCTCCATGAGTCTCCTTCGGGAAACGGCTCTAAAGTCCCCACCCAGGTTGCTGGTTCTGCCCTGGACAGGATTGAGCACAGACGTCACCCGGGCTCTTCCCATCTTATCTGCCTTTCTGCTCGCCCTGCTTCCTTTTTACTCATGACTCAGCCAGGCTATACATCTTCAGTGGCTTTTTCCAATCAACAGTTTCCCAGGGAAATAGTCTCCAAGCCCCTCCCAAGTACCTTCGATCGGGCTGTCAATGTTAGCTGTTGGGGCTTGGTTTATATTGTCACCCAGCAACCATTGCCATGGCAAGGTGAGATGCTTCTACCCTTTGTTTGTATGTTTCTTGTTCCTCCTCCCCCTTCCCTACTACACACTAACATGGAAGTGCAGGGTAGGCAGGGTGCCCTTGCTTTTTGCACCTATAAGAGTGCTTGGCACATAGAAGGGGCTCAGTGAATGTTTATTGCATGGGAGTGAGTCTGTGGCTTAAAGATGGAAAACGCTTTTCTATCTCGGAGCTTACCTGAGAAACAAAATGTTTCAGCTGAACGTGAAGATGCTGGGAAGTGAACACACATGCCTTTCCCCACGCCTGACCCTCATTCCCCAGCTCTGAGGTCTGTTTGCCGATGGAAAGGGAGGTGGGCCCTCTGGAAGGATGGAGGCTATGTCTGATGATTCTAATTAGGAAGTTGCTGATGGACCAAGCAGCCCCCAAAGAGACCCAGCGCTCAGGGACCTGAGCCGTGTCAGGGAGAAGCAACCGCTCCCTGCACCCACCTGTCAGCAGCCGTGGTCTGGCGGCATGGAGTGGCTAAGGGCCTGAGGTGGAGAGAAGGTTCCCTCACAGCCTCCAGATGAAGGTGGCGAGTCTCAAACTATTTAATAAGTGACTCCTCAGGCCCTGCCGATGTGGCTCAGTGGTTGAGTGTTGACTTATGAACCGGAGGTCATGGTTCGATTTCTGGTCAGGGCACATGCCCAGGCTGCAGGCTTGATCCCCAGTGGGGCCCATGCAGGAGGCAGCCAATCAATGACTCTCTCTCAGCATTGATGTTTTTCTCTCTCTCCCTCTCCCTTCCTCTCTGAAATATATATATATATATATATATATATATATATATATATATATATATAATTTTTTTTTTTGGAGTGACTCCTCAAAGGTCTGGGAGAAAGCTCAAGTCTGTTGTCCCAGATGAATAGTTCTCATGCTTTAGTGGGTGAGACTCATCTGGGGAGTTTATGAAAGTGTAGATTTCTAGGCTTTACTCAGACCCACAGAAGCAGAGTGTCTGAAAGTGGGCCCAAGCAGGTGTGTTTTATCAAGTGCCAGGTGGCTGGTGCAGGTGGCCGTGGACCACATTCCCGGAGCACTGTCCTCTCTCCCTGCAGCAGTGTCCAGTGAAGAACTCAGGTCCCCTCCCCTCCGCCCCGAGGTACACGCCCCCACTTGATCTCCAGACTTTGTGCAAGTCACTTCACTGCTCAGAGCCTCACCTCTTGTTCCTAAATGGGTAATGACAGAACTTACCCCATTGACTTGTTTTAAGGATTAAAGTTAATCCTCAGAAGTTAACTGAGCATTTAGTTTAAAAGCACATCAAACATTCTGCCCAATGCCAGGGACATTGAAAGCCCTGGATAGCAGTTGACTGGTTTTGTCATCTAATGTGGGGAAGAGAGAAGAGGGGGAGCCACATCTCATTATAATGGGCCCATTTTCCTTCTCACTCCCCAGGAGCTGCAGAAACTGTGCACAGAAGGAAATAGTAGCAGCAGTCAGTGCTAAAAAAAGACGCAACCATGTAGCTACTTGGCTCATGAGTCAGTCCAATTTGTCTGTTTGCTCACAGTCATTGTCAGGCACAGAAGCCACAGGACAGCCCAACACCCAGGGTGTGGGGTTCAGAGGCAAGAATGACGCTCCAACGTCTATCACACAGTGTCTGTGGCAGGTGCCCTGTGACTACCTGAAACGAAGCACTGCTGGTGCCACGCAGGAGATGAACCAGGAAGCTGGTGCATCTCCTCAGAGCTCCTGGCATTAGAGCTTGGAGTTACAGGCTGGGCAGAGGCTTTCCACTGACAGAGATAGTAGAGAGTGGGAAGGAACTAGTTTAAGATTAAGAGCATGGGCTGGAGTCAGACTGCCAAGGTTTGAAGCCCGGCTCTGCAAGTGCTGGGTGCTGTTGGGCAAGTTGTTTAACCTCTTTTAGCCTTAGTTTCCTCATCTGTAAAATGGGGATCCTCAAAGTACATGTGTCACAGAACTGTTGGGAGAATTTAAAGAGATAAACCAAGTGATATGTACAGGGCCTGGCACATAAGTGCTCAATAAATATGAACATGCATCACCACCATTCATTCACAAAAATGAGACACAGTACCAGGGACTTCATCCTTCTTGGCAGGCAATGTGGGCAGCACGAGCGATGAGGCTGCTTTTGAATCATTCCTTATGTGTCTAGAGCAGTGGTCGGCAAACTCATTAGTCAACAGAGCCAAATATCAACAGTACAACAATTGAAATTTCTTTTGAGAGCCAAATTTTTTCAACTTAAACTTCTTCTAATGCCACTTCTTCAAAATAGACTTGCCCAGGCCGTGGTATTTTGTGGAAGAGCCACACTTCAAGGGGCCAAAGAGCCGCATGTGGCTCGTGAGCCGCGGTTTGCCGACCACTGGTCTAGAGTGACACCCCTACTCAGAGATGGTGGCATTTCCCCTGCAGCCCTCCCACCTCCCAACCTGCCCAGCCGTTACTCTCATAGGTCTGTCGGCCAAGGCAGTCTCAGTTTAAGCAGCTTTCACCTGAACACACATTCTAACTTGATTCTACACAGCAGCTTCCAGACCTGGGTGTGCCAATGTGACCTCCGGCATGCGAGCCTGAGATGGTGGTTTATGTCTCCTGAGCAGCCCCACCCTGCAGAACAGGGCTGAAGAGGATGGCAGCCCCTTTGGAGCCTTTTATGATGTGGCTCATCTTTATCTCAGCTAAGCTGGGTTTGCACAGATGGGGGTTTTGACCATGTATCACCAGTGGAGTAACCCTCAACAGTTACTCACATTGCCTGAGATTCATTGTCCTCATCTCTGAAGCTGAAATAATGATAGTACCAATCTAAAGAGTAGCTGTAAAGATGAAATGCGACCATTTATACATATAAATGCACAGTACAGTGCCTGGCACACAGGGAGCCCTCCCCGAAGCCCAGCGAGCCTGATTCCCACTGTTCTTGTGGTTGGGATGTGGGTGGGGAAGAAAGGGCTCTGTTCACTCAGCATCCGCTGCCCTGGTCTCCATCACCAAGAGGTGGACCTCAGCTACTGCACAGAAGCCACAAGCAATTGCATTTGATCATAAAACAAACAGCTACTCTTTAATTAGCTAGTAACAACTATTCTAAGGAGACTATTTTAAGCCATTGTGATCTTTTAGTTAAACTTGCCTGAACTGTGAATTACCCTAATTGCTTTCAAATTGCTTCCCCTCTTGAGATTCCAGAATCTTAGGGGAATGGGCCTGGGAAGGCCTGCTAATGAGATTTGTGGCCATTAAAGTCTCCAGTCATGTAAGCACCCACTGTGTGGCTACCGCAGGACATGGGGCCAGACTAAACAAATGGGAGTTAGCAAGGACCATGAATGTGACCAACACATCCTAAATTTGATCTCTTCCTTGGGGACAGAGGTCACAGGTGGAACAAAGCATGTCAGGCTCACATGTACAGCGCCCCATCGCATCCTGTGCTAACTGTGCACCGGTTTGTCCCCATTCACCATCACAAACCCTTGTCCCTTTCACCCCCAAAACTCTGGGTACCGTTAAAGCTGAGCAAGTGATAGGGGACAGCTGGCCTTCTGCCCTCTGGCTGTGCTTGAAGGACAATTGGAATTAGGCATCAAGGCAGGATGCTGTATGTATCTCCAGGGCAGCCTGCCCCTGAGCACTGGACTCTTCCCAGCCACCAGGGAGGCCAGGCCGCCCCCCCCGCCCCGCCAGCCCACCCACCACCTGGGCCTGGGAGACACACTTAAATGGCAGCCCCCACCTCCTCTCTCACAGACTCAGCTTCTGTGGGGCTCTTGCTCTCTGAATTGAACACTTCCAAGGCTAAACTCTCCCTCAAAGCCCTGGTTCCTCACCTGTACAAAGAAGGGGTGCATAGGCCTCGCTACTTAAAGTGTGGCCCTCGGACCACCGGCAGCAGCAGCAGCACAGGAACTCGTGAGAAATACTTAGCTTTTTCGAAAAAAAGAGACAATAGGGAAGTTGTGTGTCTCAGTCTTTTGGACTGTCATCAGTCCAAATACCGCAGACCGAGTGGCTTATAAACAATAGAAATTGATTTCTCACCGCTCCGGAGGCTGGAAGTGATAAATCAGGGCGCCAGCATGGGGGTCCTGGTGAGAGCCCTCCCCCAGGCTGCAGACTGCCGACCTCGCACTGTGTCTTCCCACGGCAGCTGTGTTCAGGGAGCGCGCTCGGGCCTCTTTTCTAATTGTTTTAATTCAAAATATTTTAAACTACAGTTGATATTGAATATTAATTAGTTTTTCAGATGTGCAGCATAGTGGTTAGATATTTATATGACTTACCTAATGATCCCCCCACCTGGCACCTCCATGGTTATTACAATATCACGTATTGACTACATCCCCATGACTATTCTGTAACTGCTGATGAATGAAGCTTAATCTCTTTATCTTTTTTTTAGTAGAATATTTCTAAGGAGTGCTCTCAGTTTATCAGGAAGAGGAGAATCACTTCTTTATTTTTTATTTTATTTTTTAAATTGATTTCAGAGAGGAAGGGAGAGCGAGAGAGATAGAAACATCAATGATGAGAATCATTGATCAGCTGCCTCCTGCACGCCACCTACTGGGCATGGAGCCCACAACCCGGGCATGTGCCCTTGACCAGAATCACTCCACAGGCCAGAGCTCTATCCACTGAGCCAAACCGGCTAGGGCCCTTCATCTGTTTCTTAGGGGCACTAATCCCACTCAGCAGGGCTTCCTCCCTATAACGTAATCACCTGCCAAGGCCCCACCTCCTGATAGCATCACCTTGGAGGTTAGGTTTTAACAAATAAATCTGGGGGATCCTCACATCCCTCTCCTACACCACCCAGTTCAGGCCTTTCACGTCCCCTCCTCCACTCTATCTACAAGTGGATGATTTCCTGCCTTATTTCTCAGGGGGCCACCCAGGCGCCCCATTTCTTCAGCGCACCTAAGGGTGGACAAACCTCTCCTAAGGGCGCTCTCTGCGCACAAAATAGTCCCCGTGCAGCGGGGGCAGCAGATGCCAACTCTGAACCTCCCTGCTGTCACCCTGCGGTGACTGAGGCTCCGCTGCTTGTGTCCCCGCAGATCACCAAGGCGTCGCGCCAGAGGCTGACGGTGAGCCTGGCGTACTCGGAGAGCCACCAGATCCGCGTGTCGCAGCAGGACTTCCGGCTCTTCCGCACCCTCTTCCTGCTCATGATCTCCTTCTTCATCATGTGGAGCCCCATCATCATCACCATCCTGCTCATCCTGATCCAGAACTTCAAGCAGGACCTGGTCATCTGGCCGTCCCTCTTCTTCTGGGTGGTGGCCTTCACGTTCGCCAACGCGGCCCTGAACCCCATCCTCTACAACATGTCCCTGTTCAGGAACGAGTGGAGGAAAATCTTTCGGGGCATCTTCTTCCCAGACAAGGGAGCCATGTTTACAGACACGTCTCTCAGAAGAAATGACCTGTCTATTATTTCCACATAATTAATCTCTCTCTAGAGGCAGAGTGGGTCACTCTGGTGAGCCACTGGTGTGTCTTCAAAGGGACTGAATCTCCAGGACCCTCACACCAGGGTGCCCTGCTTTAGGAACATGTGACCTATGCAAATGCATTCACGGCACCAGTAAATTAAGGGGTGATCCTTCGGCGAAAGAATTGTATCCTTTATAAAAGGATTTGTTATGGGTTTCTTGAAATATGAACTTTTTCAGTGTGTTTGTCATATGATTGAATGTAATAAATTTTTATTTATACCTGTTCAACAATCACATCTCCTACATATAAAGCCACACCTTGCTGGTTCCTGAAGTGAATCTTGCAACTGGTCCAGGACTGAGATTTCTCTGAAGGGCCACAGCCACTCTAGGTCCCTCCCCTGGACTCGCAAGGCCTTGGGATCGTTCATTAATGTCGATAATGCTTGAGGAATTTCCCAGGAACAACCAAAGGTGACTTTTTTATTTATTTATAAGGAATGCCATGGACCCCTTTAGGAGATTCAGTGTCATGAAATCGGAAGATATAGGAGAACTCCAATATTTGGGGGCCCGGGCGGGGGGGGGCAGGGGAAGAGTGAGAAATGATCATGGGACATATTTTGGGAAGATGGAGCAAGCACTATATACAATGTGAGGGAAAGAGAGGATGCAAAGGTGACTTCTAGATTTGTAGCCTGACACTGGTTGGATGGTGGGCCAACCAACAACAATGGGGGAAAACTTGGGGTGGTAGAGCCACGAATTTTATCTATGGCTTGGGTAAGTTTGAAATCCAGTGAGATCCAAATGGAGAGTGGGTACAGTAGTTGGATGCAAGGTTGTGGAGTGTGGGCCTGAAGATGCAATGTGGCGAGTCATCAGATAGTGTTTACAGGCCTAAGGTTTTAGGAATTATCCCTGGGAGAGAAGAGAGAAGAAACCAGAACCAAACAGAACCATGGGACATGCCATCACATGGACGTTGGGCCCATGCTGGAATGCGCAGTCGCTCGGGGCCTGGCACATAGTAGGTGCTCAACATGGCTTAGTTGTCAAGTACATCAGCAGCAGTGGTTCCACTGCTTGTGGAGTTCCCTGAATAGCTTCTGAAGTAAGACTCATGGTGCTCGAGGACAAGAGGACTGGGGTTTTCTGTTCATCTTATCTAATAGACTTGATGAATTAAAACTATGTTGAAGTGATGTGTGGCTATCTTATGGGTCTCTGGGTTGTCAAACTGAGGCTGAAGGGCCTGGCTCTGACAATCTGCTGCTGTGTGTGATGATCGGTAGGGCTTTCCCATACATGATCACCTGTTTCCTCCTTCCTTGGTGGGAGGACAAGCACACTGGGATGGGGGACCCAGGAGCCTCCCATGGGCCCTTGTTATGCCAGCACTCAGGCAGAGATCTCTGCACACGGGGGAAAGAGGTGTCCTTCCCCACCTGACACATTTCATAGCTGTCAGCCGGGCATGGCCAGTGTTTGCACAGCTCCCACGTGCTCTAATTGAATCCTCACTGCATCCCATCAGGCAGATACTGTTTCCCCATATTTCACAAGAGAAAAGTGAGGCTCAGAAAAGCCATGTAACCAGCTCAAATCACACAGCTTCTTTATGTCAGAACTGGATTTTGACTTAAAGACTTGGGTACCAAAGCCTCCTGGGAGCTCCTGGGAAACGGGGGCAAATGGCTTTGCAGCAATTGTACAGTGATGTTCACAAGTACTGCTGATGGTGTGGGGTCCTGGTGTTCACCGCCACCCACCATGCCCTTTCCTGCTGCTCCAGGTCCAGGTAGGGAGCACTGGGAGCTTCCCCCAGACCTGGCTTCCGTGGGCCCCATGTTCCAATTCCCTCAGGGAAGCCCAAGGCCTCCTCTCCTCAACATTCTGGCCACATCTGAAAAAGGAGTGGATTAAGTGCTAGAAACAGTGGAGGGCTGGGGATGTTTACCAGAGCTGACCCAGACCCGTGCCTCTCAGACACACCCAGGGGAGCCGGCCATGCTGCCCCTTCCCCGGCCCTGGGCTTCCCGGGGCTTTGGGCTCACTGGCCTGGCCTGGCCCACACTCACTCACCTGCTGGTTTAGCCTCGGTGCCTTGGCCAGGCTGGCAGCTAGGGCCTTCCTGGGTTAATGGAGAATACCCTTTGCAGGAAGTTGGGAGAAGCAACTGTCACTAATGGAGATTAGGCACCAGAACAGGCCAAGATCATAAAGAACCAGGGAGGCAAGAACACCTCCAAAGGTATAGAAGTGCATCCTATCCAACCATCTGCAAGACTTCTCACTTTGACAACACGTGGACACAAATGAACACCCAGATCATAGGAAACAGGAGACTATGTTTTAATAATTCAAAGTCTAGAATCCTAAGCCTCAAATGATTTCCTAGAAACCGCCCCCCAAAAATATACACCTGACTGCAAATGGATTCACTTATTCCCACATGTATTTTTATGTGTCCTGAAGGTGCTATGTTTCCTGAGGAAGCGGGGAGGAGAGAGGGCCAGACTAAACTACGATAAATAGAGTTGAAGGCTGAAAGTGGGAAGTTTTCAAACGAAACTTGACATCCTTTATGTTGCTACAAAAGGTTTCTTTCTGATTTGCCATCACAGTAACCTGAAATATAGAAAACAAAGTCATCAGTGACAGAAAGATGGACCCAGTGTGTAAGGTAGATTATGAATTATGGACCCATTCTTATAAGGTTACAGCAAGATGGGGCTGTAATTCATAATCATCTTCAAGGCTTTCTCTGCAACCCTTTAAATTTCTCTGGGGGCAATGGGATCTGCTGTATGAAATACTGTTCTTTTTTAAATATATTTTTATTGATTTCAGAGAGGAAGAGAGAGGAAGAGAGAGGGAGAGAGAGAGAAACATCAATGATGAGAGAGAATCATTGATCGGCTGCCTCCTGCACGCCCCCTACTGGGGATCAAGCCCACAACCCGGGCATGTGCCCTTGACCGGAATCGAACCCGGGACCCTTCCGTTCACAGGCTGATGCTCTATCCATTGAGCCAAACCGACTAGGGCTAAAATACTGTTCTTTTTATTTGTCTTAAATTTGCCTCACTGCATTTCAAAGGGTTGGGGGGTGCATCCTCCTTTTCAGAAAGTGTGCCTGATCACAGCCACCCCACTAGTAACTTCATAGAAAGTTCCCCAGGTCCTGTGCCATGTATCACCAGGAGGTGCCACAAGGGGCTTCAGTGCCAAAACAAAACAAAAACACAACATTTGGTTTGCATCCAACTCAGCTACTTACTATACAATCTTGGGCAACTTTTGTCATCTTTCTTAGCCTCTAATTTTCTCATCGGCTAGATGAAATGTAGGCAAAGGGTTTGGCCTGGAGTCTGTCCATGGTGAAATCCTGGCCTAGACCACCCCAGGGTGAAACGTCAAAATCTTACTGGTTTCTGTGTTTGGTCTGGGTTCATATTGTTTTGGTGTCGTTTTGCTCAGCTAGTTAGAAGACTGACCGAAAAGTTCAGTTTTGTTCTGTTTCCTACATTTTTACATTGCCATAGATGGATTTTGAAACCCAGTTTCCCGTGGGAGTGAGTGTCAATTCAAGTAGACAGCACTCTTTCCTCTAGAATGTTCCTGGTTTTCAGATCAATATCAGATGAGGATAGAATCTATATAAAGACCCAATTGTCATTCCAGGGAACATCCGAAAATACAAGTGAGGAAGATCAGCTAGTCAATTTGGTTTCAGGTTAGAGAAAGCATTTGTTGAAATCACCTTGAACTTGCTGTGGTGATGTCTCTAAGTTTTTACACTAATGGCCACATTGCAACCCAACTCTTCACTGGGGCCACTGAATCCCCAAATAATATTAATTCAGTCAAAATGGGTTTTTGGGCAGAGTATCCAGGGGCAAAATCATGTGACTACCGACTGGGCTAAATTGGCAGAAAAAAAGGAAGAGAGTCCCCTGCAGTTTTACTTAAGCGAAAGTGCCAGGTTTTTAAAAAAAGGCGTTTGTCTGCTCCTTCCGCATCAGCCCCATGATGAGGCCACTGACACATCTGATCAAGAAGAACCAAGACTGCCCTGGTCGGTTTGGCTCAGTCGATAGAGCATCAGCCTGCGGACTGAAGGGTCCTGGGTTCGATTCCAGTCAAGGGCACATGCCCAGGTTGCGGGCTCGATCGCCAGTAGGGGGCGTGCAGGAGGCAGCCAATCAGTGGTCCTCTCTCATCATGGATGTTTCTGTCTCTCCCTCTCCCTTCCTCTCTGAAAGCAATAAAAATATATTTAAAAAAAAAAAAAAAAGAAGAAGAAGAAGAAAAACCAAGGCTCCCTGTTTTCTTGTGGAGCCTTAGGATGAAACACATCTCACTGGCAGGTGGGCACAAACTCCCTGCCCACCGACCCCTCAGGGAGAGCTGGCTGCTGCCTGGGCTCCTGCCCACCAGCCCACTCACCATTGTGCATAATCAGCCTATACTGCCTGCCCAGGCACAGCTCCTCCTGCCTCCGCCTCACGATCTTCTGCACCTCCGGAGGCAGGCCGTAGGGGTTGCGGGCAAACACGAAGGAGTAGCTGTCAGCACAGGTGCCATCGAAGTTCAGGAGGCGGCAGGAGTACTGCACGGCATAGGTGTCGTAGTCCGTGTCGATGATCCAGTGGTCATCATCTGTAAGCCAGACACCAGAGCCAATGCCTCACCCTCAGCCGGCTCAGCCCGCAAGGAAACGGACCCAAACTGAGAAGCCAGCGATGTTCTGAAACTGGTTTCATTTTGTTAGGAGCAGGAGACCCCAGAGAATTCCGACAGGTTTTACAAATCTGGGCAAGTGAGACGGATGTTGTTCTCTTTTACGGATAAAAAGTTTGAGTTGGGGGAACCTCATTCACTTCAATGATTATCTCTCACCCTGAAGATGAATGTGAGAGCATCTTTTTAAAGAACAACTGAGAATGTGGGCCTATCACAACCAAGGAATAGATCTTCCTTCCGTGTCTTCTCCATCAATCCCCCAACAACAGCTCTGCCTCAGGGCTGATGTCTGATGGCCACCAACTTATGTTATCTCAACATCAGGATATATCTCTTGAGATGGTCTCTATCAGCTAGCTCCCAGTCCTTTCAGTAACCACGCTGCCCTCCTGCCTCTCGATCACTGGAGGAGGCCACTCTGATGGCCTGGTTCATGGCTGGCTCCCTCCTAATTCCTGTCTAGTAACTCTGCCCACTTTTCCTAGCAGGCAAAAGAGTAGTCTTTGCTTTTAGGGGCCGGGGGCGGGGCGGGGAGCGGAGAGACACATGATGCCTACCATCTATTATCAGCTATGCTTTTTAGAGCTTATACTTGTCAGAACTCTTCTGATAGAGGGAGAGTTAAGTCAATGAAAAATTTAGATACTTATTCCTAAGACTGGGATGTAAGCCACGAATAAGTGTAAATAAGGTGGGGAAAATGCCAATGCCAACAAAGGCAGGATGGGAAATAAGAATGTATGTGAAGGATCTGCCACAGAGAAACAATACTCAGGCTTATCCAAATACCTTATAAATGGTAAAAAAAAAAAAAAAAAAGTGCCACATCTCTACTGTTAATTTAACATTCTTATTGACATAACCATGAATAGGGCTTTCTGGGCACTTAATCATGTCAGTCATTGTGTAGACACTTTCCCTTTTCCCCCCAGTTACTTTTTACATGAACCAAAAAGTGCACACTATCACCCCCATTTTATAGATGAGGAAAGTGAGGCACAGAGAAACTAAATAATTCACCCGGGATCCCAAAGAGCAGGGCAGAACTGGGTTTCAATCGGACTCTGGGCCCCACTTGCATAAACTCTTCACCATGTTGTCTCCAGGCAACAAGTAAATTAGGGGCAGAGGAAACAAGAAACATAAAGGCTTTGCATCTCCATCTCATGTCGGAGTCATGAAGCAAGTGAACATCTCTGCCCCGTGTCATGCTCCACACCGGAGGCGGCAGCGGTACTGGATTCCCCAGCATTAGAGCGTGTGAGGGAGATTGCTAACACTGCCCTAAGTCACCTCTGGCTGTGCCTCTTGGCTGAGAATGCCAGCCAGTAGGAGTTCAGCCCCAACCCAGGCCCTGCAGGAGGGCTGCATAGCAGGGGGTGGTGGAGGCCCCTCTTCAGCTCACTCCAGGTCCCCCAGGAAGAAAGAGCCACCCCCACACCTTCCAAGCTTAACCACGTAGGGAGTGTCAGGGGCCAGGTGGGGGTGTGCAGACACATGATTCAGCAGGTGGGCAAGGAACAGAAGCCAAGGGGCCGCCTGCTGGGCCCCACCCTAACTACCAGCTCCCCTCACAAGCTCTGGGCAGAGTCTGCCTTCTCTCCGGATGAAATAATTTCTTCCCTGGTTATGGGCCTCACTGTGTCTCTCAGTCACAGGCACCCCAGCAGCCTACCCCTCAGACACAAAAGTACTGTGCTTTGAAATATGACCCGGATTCATGATCCAGGCAGCTATTAGCTCAGCAAATCTGCAGCTTAATTTTTCCCCAGAGTTGTTGCCAGAATGTGAATTCTAACATAGGAACTAAGTAACTTTCAAAGCTCAGCTTTAGGAAAATTGGCTACCTTCTTGACTTTTATAAAAGGCCTAACCTGGCTAGGTGTTACATCCAGGCTCTTTTTTGGCTAAATGGTGCAGAGATGAAGAATTTAAACTCTAATAATCCTTCCTCGACTCTTCCTCCTAAAATAAGAGATGAACTGTCTGCGCCCTATTAGAAAGAGTGAGCTCAGGCCTCCCACCTCCTCTCTGCCAGCTGCTCGGGTGGGTCCCTCTAAAGAGCCAGACTCCCAGACATTTCTGGATGGCAGCTATCCACACACAGCAGAGCCAGGGAGAGTAGAGACAGCGGCCATATGGCTGCTACCATCCCAGGAAGTGGGGCTACACGGCCTCTGTGTCTACACAGACTAGTTCGGAGGTTTTGATTACCAGTCCAAAATCCAAAACAAAAAACCCACTCAGTCAGAGGGCTTATTGCGGTGGGCCTGGAATGTGTCCTTCCAGCTCCCTACACCTGTGTCCTGCAATCTCCTAAAGTGACGAGAAGCTCTCTGCAGTTCTCAGGTCGAACCTCCCAGGTGAGCCAGCGGACGGTGGTGTGATGCTAGTCCTGACTAATCACCTGAAAAGCCCAGCAGGCCTTGTCAAAGAGTCTGAGGCCTGGGGACCCGGGGGATTAGCTGTGTGCCCCTAGGCCAGTCACCTCTCTAATGTGGGCTTTCTCTAGTGTGTTCATTGGAAAATGAGAGTCGTGAACCTGATGCTCTTTGTGGATCCTATCATCCCTGACCCAGACTATCAAGCTAGTCTTTCATGACTGGGGAGAGAGCTAAGCAGTAATAACACACACGGAGAGAGGACTCATGTCGCAGGCACTGTTCTAAGTGCTTTCTGCACAGTTAACTCATGGCCTCCCCATAATACAACTCCATGAGGCAGGTGCTCCTTGTACAGGTGAGGAAACTGAGACACAGAGAAGATCAGGAACATATCTAAGGTCCCACAAGGTAGGATTTGAACTCAGGCAATCTAACGTTAACTGCGTGCTTAGCCACTACACTGCACAGCTTCTTTTCTGAAACATCCCTAAGAAGGAATTTATCCTTACGGCTTCCATAGTTACCTCAATATCATAGCAATCACTTTCAAGGTTTCAATACTTTTTCTCTAAATGAAATCATAGATAGAACCTCAATCTACATGCGGTAAAGGCAGAACTAATCTGGTTAGTTCTCAAGGGGGAGGAGGAGGCAAGCCCAAGACCCTGCCTGCTCATGGGGTCTTCTCTACGCGGCCCAAATGCACTACCAACAGGATCCTAGTCCTTCAAAGAGTGCATCTCCAACTGCCACAGAGAATTATGTGTTTATGCTTTTTAGAAAGTAATCTAGTACCCCCAGTACTGACTTTTGTAACGCCTTATCAGAAAAGTATATATTTCATGCTATGTGATTCACTTTGGAAAGTTTTGCTTCATTGTTTGTAATAATTATGATTACTTCTAAGGATAAGAGCTTTTTACCCCTTGTAAAATAACAACGCCATCTGTACAGTGTCAATCAGTGCTGACGCTGCAATTAGATAAAACATGCGATTTCATCTAACATACAACTTTAGAGGAAGTCAAGGTGTATGTGCCGTGTGTAGAGTGATGGGCCACGTAAAGAATGCTTCTGCCCTGGACCACCAGCTAAGAGAGTCCCCTGAGCAGCCCCCTGTGCCTATCCCACAAGAGAGACCCATACTTTGTAAAAACTGGTCTGTAAATTAGGAGTCCCTGCTAATTCTGGCCCAGGAGTTGGAACCCCGGTTCTGACACTGACTCTCACAAACTTGTATGATGTGAGCAAAGCACTATGTTCTCTTGGCCTCAGTTTATTCATCTGTTTATCGAAACCTTTGTAGGGTTAACTATCTCTAAGATCCCATGATCCCCCCTGGCTTGCACAACTCCCTAAGTACCAAGTAGACTCCAGATTTGAAATTTAGGAGAAATGGGGGGTCGGGGGGGGGGGAGTAAAAGAGTTGTGTTCTCATGATTGGGCCAAGTTTTAGGATGCTCTTCTGAGCGTCCTCAATGCTCTCCCTCCCCCACATCTAAGTTTTGGTGCTTGGGAGAAAGGGAAGAGGGCATTGCCACCAAGAGTGCTGTGCCTGGCTCAGAATCTCTGCATCATCAGACAGGGCACCGGGCGGGCAGTGGGCCAACCCTATGCACCATGCTCCCTACATCCTTGGATGGGGGTCTCTCAGCCTCTGTTAGGGCCCCAAGTAGTCAAGCTGTCCCAGGATTCAACCCAAAGAGATAGAGGAAATGCAAAGGCAGGCTGAGTGGTGATGTGGGCTGGGTCTTGGGGGGGTGGGGGAGGGGTAAGCTTGGAGAAGGCTGCACACCCTGGAATAGTGGCTGGACAGAAAAATGGCAGGAGGAGGCCTCACAAGCCCAAAGGTCCTTTGAACTTGGGCCAGGTTTTATGAGCTGGGGGCATGGGGGAGGTGGGCCAATCTCATGCCCCTAACCTCAGGCAGTACGGAGGGTTCCTGCCACTTAGAGACCACGTTTTCCCCAAGGGCGCCACTGGAAAAGAAACCCAGAGATTTGGCCAGGTTGTGGCCCTCCTACCCCCCAAGACAGTCCCACTGAGCTGATTACTCACTTCCTCTCTGGAGAAAGGACGCTACACCCCAGTACTTCATCTTGAACTTGGCAGGGTCCTCAGTGTCTGTGAAGGTGCCCACCATGTCTGCACACACATCCCAGTTACTGCAAAGGCCAAGGGGATTCTGAGCCAGGCCGGGCAAAAGGCTTCCTCCCTCCATCCCTCCATCCCTCCATCCCTGCATCCCTCCATCCCGGGTACTCCCTTCCCTCCCCTCAGGGTTTGGCGCCCAGCCCGGGGGACCCTGGGGCGCAGAGAGCTCTGCCGCCCAGAGCCCACTGACTTCAACAGACGGACTCGGCCCTTGGCTGTGGCGCTCATCTGGCCGTTCTCGTCCACGGAGAACTCGGCGATGATGTTGTCCTGCAGAAAGAGGCCTTCGGGGTCCTTCTTGGCCATGGCATACCAGGTCCCGGCGAACTGCAAAGGAGATGAGCGCAGGTTTGGTGGTGAGAGCACTGTGAGGCTGGCCGCGGGCTGGGGGACGCGGGGACCGGGGCCGCCGGGCCGGTACCTACCCGAGCCTTGTCGAAGTTCTCCTTGACTCGGAAGCTGCTCACCCGGCAGTCGCGCTCCGCCCGAGCGCTGCCCAGCGCAGCCAGCAGCACGAGCGCCCACACCCACTCCATCTCGCCCAGGAATCGCCCTGCGGGAAACGCGCGCCGTGAGCGCTGGCCCGCGGAGCCACCCGGCCCACCCGCGCCGCTCCCATCGTGTCGTCCCCGCCGATCCCCGCCCGGGCGCCGCTCACCACCGGGAGACGCGCGCAGACCTGACCCGGGAGTCCGGGCGCGCAGGGAGCCAGGGAAGCGAGCGCGCCGCGGGGGCCACCCCGCCGCTTTATAGCGCCGGGGGGAGGGGGTCGCGCTGTCGCAACCGCGCCGAGTGGAAGGGGGAGGCGCGGGGCCGGCGGGCCAGCACTTGCACAACGCGCCCTGACTCACAGGCGCCCGCACGCTGGGAGGGTCCCTTTGGCCTGAGCCTCACCTCCAGCGCGGCCCGGGTTTGGTGGAGCCGTCGCGCAGGGTGGCCTCGACGCAGCCCAAACTCTCTGGCGGCGACGAGCCGCGGGAACAAGCCCTGGCCTACTCACCTCGCACTCGTGCCAGCGGCCTCCAGCGGCGGCCTGGGGTGGCCTCGCGGCCCAGTGGCTCTGGCTGGGGCCCAGGTGGGCCTGGCGGGAAAACCGTGGCCTCCCAGCGCGAGAGGACCTACGATGATGCTGCCTGGTGCGTCAGTGCCCGGGCCTGGCTGTGCCAACTTGGCCCCTCCGCCCTCTTAGGGCCAATTGTGAAGGGGTTGGGGAGTATTTCAGCCAAGTCGTTTTTCATTTTATAAAGGATGTATTTTACTCCCTTTCAGGAGAGTTGTGGTGCCCTGTGGGTCAATATTTGTTCTTTAGTTTCAACATCTTTAGAAGCATTAAAACCCTCCCTGTTAAATATTCTCCAGAAACGCAACCCTGGTCAGGACAGGAAATATTTTAGCAACCTCAGTGGTCGCCTACTTTGTGGCGCTTTGCTCAAACCACTTTGAAACACACCTACCAATTGTTTATGATACAATTTTATTTCAAAGCCATAGTAGGACTTCATTTTGTTTTCAAAACAGCTAAAGCAGTTGTCTGAGTGGTAGACAAGAGGGGGGAGGTAAACTCCATGACAAACGTCTAATGATCAATTAAGTTACAACGGTGTGACACGTTATGCTATTTTTGTCTTCGTGATGGCACAATTTACCCACCTTATTTTTCTCTTTCCATTCGGACTTAACAAGTTCCTCTAATCTGATCAATGTAGCCCGAAGATTCGGCTTTTGGCTGAATGAGAATTAGTGATCTGACTAAGAAATACCCTTTTGTAACATTCCCTCCATACAATGCCAGTTGTGTCTCCATGACCCAAATTGGAAAGAACTGAGATGAATTTGTACCATTTTGCTGACACAAACTAAGAGAGGGTTGGGGAAGAGAGGGTTGGCTGCCAAACATAGAAATAAGGAGTTGAGGGTTCCGCAGGGGAAAGCATTGGGGTTACGGTTGAGACCCCTGAAAAGGCACCTGAGTTTTCATCACCTTCCTGGTAAGGAGACTAAAGTTTTGCCACCCGGAAGCTGCCTTTTGGGAAACTGAGCTTTAACTGGTTATTAAGAGACAAAGACTCAGAAAAGAACCTTGGACTCTCTTCCTTTCATGCCCGAGAGACTGAGAGGAACACCTGCTTCAGGAAGGGACCCTTAGGACCTGGGATGTCTGTCTGTCACCTTAGCCTAATGTGAATTAAGCCGAGCTAAGGGGAAGTGCTTCTGCTAGCCAGACACTCCCCGTGTCCCACTGTTTCTGAGTTGCTTCGGGGGACTTGCATACCACCTGTGTTCCCTCTTCTTTAACTCCCTATGAATCGCCATTCTCACTTTTGAAATCTTGGACCCCTATTCCCCCCTACCCTCCCACTCAACCCCCAACCTTTTTCCTTTTCCAAAATGTCATATATACCCAATGTTCCCTCACTGCCTTTGGAATTTTCATGCTTATTTGAATTCCTTGCATGTATTAACATTTTTATTTTCTCTTGTTAATCTGTCTCTGCTAATGTGATTATTAGCTCAACTAGAAGAACTTAGAAGGTGGGAGGGAAGCTTTGTGGGATTTTTAGCCCCCACATTGTAACTCTGGAGATCTACCCGCCTGTTCTGCTTCCACTTTGCACCTCCCCCTCCACTCTTCCCATTTGAGTGGTGCCTCTGGAGAGCCAATGGTGATGCTTTTACTCCTTACTGCCCCAGAGCTAGGAAAGCCCTGTTTCTGGCCTGCGGGCTAACTAGAAGATCTTCTGATTAGGCCAGTTTTATCACAGGATGTATAATCCCAGCCAGCTCAGATAACGATACAGTATCTATGCACTGTAGGTGGGAAAGGACTTGGGGCATCTCTAAATCAACTATGCAATGCTTGGGTCCCCTCTGCCATTCCAGAATAGAGACCTTCCAGGTTCTCCCCCAACGCTTCTAGTGATGGAGAGCTCCCGGCTTTGGACAGCTATTATGCTAGAAAAGTTCACCTAACACCTCAGCCCCTTCAATCATTTCTCCTAGATCATATTCTGGTGGTCCTTACACACACCGTATACTGAATAAATGTAGGGGATTTCAGTGCATTTTCATAGTGGTTGTTTTTATAGCAACACGTTTCCATTTACTTGTTAGATGCTTAAAGGTCAGTGTGTGTAAATGTTCCTCCTACTCAAGCTCTCTCTTAATGCTAAATCAATGAATCCGTTGTCCCAGACACCAGCAAAGAAAACAGTTTATTTTGGCATCATCTCTTGAATTTCTTCATGATCACAGTACGTGAATACGGGTCAACAGGTCAACTGATGTTTTTAACTATAGTGCTTTGAAATTTATCTATGTAAAATACAATTTCAAAATATGCATATATAGATAAAATATCAATAGGAAAAATGTTCACAGCAATTACTTCTGTGTGATAGGATTAGGGGCATAAAGGTGGTTGTTTTTTTGTTTTTGTTTTTTTATTTGTAGTTTACAAATTTTCCTACAGTGAAAATGTTTAATCAGAATATAAAACAGATATTCTCTTTGCAAACAGTTTTTTTTTTCTAGATGAAAAATTATGTTGCATATACTATACACAAAAGTTCATTTTCTTTCCTGCCCTGGAGAAACAGACCATGTTTCATTCACCTTGGTGTCTCCCCCCACCAGCTTTGCCGTGGGATTCAGCAAAAGACTTGCACATGGTAGATGTTCAATCCATAGATATTGATTTTATTTGTTGTATTGAAATTAATCATAGTAGGTAAGCTTCATAAAACATTTATTTAAAAAACCTGGTCAGCGGTCATTCTTTCTAAAATATAATTTCTCAGGATTTAGCCCTTGTAGCAGAGGTGGTTAACCATCCTTCTGTCAAAAAAAATTTGTACTCTCCTTCCATGATGTACAGTTTTGGGGAAGAGGCTGATTGGACAAAGGGCACCTCCCCACTTTCTGCATCTCTATGAGGCCATAGGCCTAAGTTTTGGTCAGTAGAAGGTAGACTAAAGTGCTGTGTGCACCCGCAGACAGGGCTCGTGAAGCTGCCCATCCAATTTTCCTGGCGCTCTCTCCTTCCTCACCCGGCCAGTGGGGAGCCTCCATCAGCCTGGGACCCCAGCAATGATTATTAACTTTATGTGAATGAAAGGTAAACTCTCATTGGATTAAGCTGCTGAACTTTGGGGGTTACCTGTAGTAACAGATTTAGTGTTACCTTAACTAATCATCAGCAAACAAACCACTAACTCCTAGGAAATACTGAAAAATGTTTTACCATAATTGAAAGGAGATGTGATGCAAGAAAAGTATGCCCTTACCATTATAAAAATTAAGCATTTCCAACCAGCTCCCTTTTGTACAAACTGACATTTACATCCATATCCTGACAGAGAGATAAGGAAAAATAGAAACAGAAAAAGTGGGTAGCATTTATCTTCTGACTGCATTCAAAAGATGACAAAATAATTGATGAGAAAATGAAGATTATTCAACCAACATGTTCAGGCACAAAAAGTCAAACTAATTTTTTCGATAAGGTTTTTTCAGTGGTGACAAAGCTGTCATTAAGTTTAATCAATTTAGTTAATCGATTAATAATCTCTGAGATGCCTGGTCATATCCGTCAATTAGGTGCAGGCAGAGACTCTCTCAAGAGCAAAAGGGCAAGGTGAAAGGGCCCTTTGCAGTTAGCTGCCAGGATGTGCCTGACATGCCTGCTGATACCAGAGAATAAAGACCAGGTGGGTGGTCTTTCTCCATTGCTAGTGGGAGTTGAAGTATTTACAATATCTTGAGAGAAAGACTTTTCTGAAACTCACATGGGAGCATGAGTGATTTTTATCTGCACGGAATTACATCCTTGGGTTTCCAAAGTCCAGTCCTGGAAAACATGTAGCTGGGGATTCATCGGAGCTAAAAGCAAAGCCAGCATCCAAAGTTTCCTTTCTATGATGGAGTTGGGTCCAGTATAGCATTAGGCTAGTTGCAGTCCATCAGTCCATTGTGTGGGGTCCACATGGCTCACAGCAAATACGGGGGAGCCGGGAGAGCACACCCCTTGCAACAAGAACACAAGTGAGCGAGAGAGTGGACTTCTTTGTTTAGGAGATTAAATATCTTAAATTTTCCTGCGTTGGCCGTGGCCACACCTACTGGGGCCAGCGACCTGTTCTCAGGTGTGACTGACAGGCAAATATATTCCCTATTTCACCCAAACTTTACTGTAGCTTCCTGGCAAAGATGCACATATGACATGCCCATAATATTTGGCCTTCCCGTTGCTTCTTTCCAGTTATTAAAATAACTCTGTTTATTACAATTTTGGCTATTCTCTAAGTATTACTTCCTATAGAAATAGTTAACCACAGTGGAAAATTTTAGCAGTTTTGGAATTAAATATTATGTGTGTTTATTAATATAGTATACTACTAAAAAGTGTAAACTTGTTAAGCAGAAAGTTTAAGGAAGTTAAACCATTCTTTGGTTTATCTGTAGGCTTTTAAAAAGAGTTCCTGGGATTTTTATTTAATTCTTGTGTGGTCTTTGACATTTTATGATCTCTGTCTAGATTTTAAATTCCTAAGAGGAAAGGTCTTTGTATATTCCCCTGTAAGCAGCTAGTCTGATGTGCTGTACAGCTCATGGGTGCACTCTTTAATTTAATCCTATTTAAACTGGTAGTTTGAGGGCAGGTCATTATCACTTACTAGCTGTGAGACCTTGAGCAAGTTAATTAATTTCTCTGTGCTTCGATTTCTAACAAGTAAAAGGTGTATTTCTGTTCAAGAGAGTATGTAATACAGAGTTTGTAACTTTATTGAAATACTTAAGAGATCTTGAGTAAGGTTGAAATCAGCATTTAAATATTTAAGGAAAATTGGTCCATGAAACGGGTAGTTTGACTTATGAGTTGCATAATAGTGTTTAAATATTTGGGAAAATGTGCTTAATCAATGTAAAAGCTTAATAAATTGAATATTAAACAAAACTAAGTAGTGGTAAGTGTACTTTCCAGGCCAGAAGTCCCTGAGACATTAAAGATCCTAGCAACAGACAAGACAAATTTTATCCAGTACATTTAACAGGTTGTACCTTAGAGCAACAATGTATGAGGTCTGGCTATTACTGTTGAAAACAAAACCCAGCTAATATGCTTAGCAGGAAAACCCAGTTAGCAGCTGTATGGGTTGCTTTTTGTGATTATGTCTCTTGATAAGGATTATTATTTACGTTGTGGCTTGATGAGGCTTGGATCACAGACTAATGTTTTGCTACATTCACCTTCTAGTAATAAGCCCAAGATTAGTTCCTTTAAAACACTTCCTAGATCCAGCTTTCTCAAGTGAGGGCAATGAGAGGTGAGGGTTTTAGAGAAAAAAGTAGGCCATGCAACCTGGATAATCAAAGAATTTTTAAGAAGAGGGAAAATTAATATTCCATTTTATCTTGGGTTGGTGTTAAACCCTTCCATCTCCCCCCAGTGTTCATTAAAGTTGCTATATAAACAGACACACCCAAGGTTGTTTTCACTTCATATCACTATCTTGAAAGAATGATTCAAGTTGTCAATTTATGCTAATGGATATGTTCATGGATATGTTGATGATGCTTCCTAGCTGCATGATGATTCCACTAACTGCAGAATCAGCATGTGCAGCTATATTTCTGAAATGGTTACTTCAACGTGCTGCTTGCCTGTCTGATCTAAGATGCTTTGAGGATTCTCCGAGGACTTACACACTAATGATGCTTAGGGATTTGTGTCCTGAAGAACTCTCTAATCCTGTGCTTCCTGAATCCCAATCTAAGCCAGGACCTTCTGTCACATCCCCAGAGTTACAGGCAGTTGGAAAGCTCTGCTAAGCAACCATTCCGCTTGACCTTTGGGGTTCAGTGAGGTGCCACTTAGGATCGACACAGGAACCTTGATCAGGATGTAGTTCCTTCTTGGCCCTCGGCCCCAGGTGGTGCTCTGAAGGTCTTCCTTCCTGAACAGCAGCAGTAAGGCCGGCCTCGCCATGGGTGAGGTCAGCCAAGAGGCTGTGGAGAGCTACCTGGAGGACCACCCTGGGTTTGCTGAGGAGTACTTCCACAAGAAGCTGCAGGCAGGGGCGCTGGAAGAAGCCTCCGAGCACAGCGAGGTGCAGGGCCGGGCCAGCGGGTCCTCCCCCGGGCTGTCCACAGAGGAGGAGGCGGCCCTGTGCCTGGAGCTGCTCCAGGCCATGCGGGAGGAAGCAGGCAGTGCTGAACTGGCTGTGCACTTGGCCCTGCAGAGGCTGGCGCGGCTGCTGCAGGCGGACCGCTGCAGCCTGTTCCTGTGCCGGGCCCGCAACGGTTCGCCCGAGGTGGCCTCCAGGCTGCTGGACGTCACCCCGACATCCAAGTTTGAGGACAACCTGGTGGTCCCTGACAGAGAAGTGGTGTTTCCATTGGACATCGGGATAGTGGGTTGGGTTGCTCACTCGAAGAAAGCCCTTAATGTCCCAGATGTAACAAAGGTAGGTGGCCTTGGGGCAGTGGGGTGGAGATGAGGATGTGGCGGGGTCCTGGAGGGACAATAGGAAAGAGAGCTGAGGTCCAGGGGACCATCCTTGTGCCATGGATTTGGCTCTAACCTGGGGAGTGAGGGCAGCAGAGAAGAGGAGTACCCAGGTCCAGGGCTGCCAGATTTAGCAAATAAAAAATTCCAGAGGCCTAGTTCAATCTGAATTTCAGATAAAGAATAATTTCTTAGTGTAATTTGGCATTTTGTCAGGCAACTTACCTGGGCCAGGTACAGTTCACACCTTCGCTTACACCTCCATGCTCCGGCACGTCCTTCTAACAACACCACACAGCAGGCTGCCCCTGGGGAGCTCAGCCAACAGCCAGATGCCAAGGCTCCTGAACCGCTGCTCCCCATGCCTCTCACCCACAACACACACGTCTGGGATGGATTGGCTCCTAAATGGATTCTTTCACCTACAGACCAAATGTGCAAAAGGAAAAATAATACCATCGGAAAGTTCAGGTTTAGATCATTAAAAATGTGAATGTTGGTGATGGTTAAGAGCCATTGGCCATCCCAACCCCCCCATAATGCTGATCCATATCAAGAATGAATTCCAATCTGGTAAATGGGACCTTTGGACCCTCCTGAGACCAATATCGCACAAATGATTATCTCCTTTTAAAAACATAACATTTAACTACTCCATCGCAATGCTGGTTTCTTTTAGGAAAATTCTAAAATACAAATAAAAAGGAGGAAATGCAAATCAACCATAATCCCTCCACTCTTCAAGAGCCATAGGCAACAGCCTGGAGTGGAGAAACTTTTTCTACACGTGTCCCATTATTTTGATTTGCTATTAATGAAAGGGGAGAGGAGGATTATGCTGTCAGGGAGTCCACCGGGAGCCGCCCCCGACAGGCTTTCCGCGTGGAGGCCTGTGAAGGGGGCAGTGGAGGCGAGAGGATAATCTCCCTCCTGCCTCCCAAAGCTGATTACGGGGAGGAGGGGTGCACCGATCCAGAAGTCGTGAGTGGTCAAATATTTGCAACACTCAGCAAACAACCACAGGACAGCTCTCAGGTGCAAGGGTTGCCGCTGGACACGTTAGTCCTCAGTCCTTCCCCATCCCTCCCTTCAGGGAACTGAGGCTGCTTCAAGTAGGTGAGAGGCCCACAGCAGCTGCTCTGAGTGACTAAAGCGAGCTGTGCCCTACGGCAAAGTTCCCGGGACACCAGGAGGGCTGTCCCCACACACCTGAGTTTTTCTCATGGAAATGTGCTTTTGGCCAGTCTCCAGCTGAGCCCATCTCCTAAATTACTAGGACATCAAACTTAAGAAACTGACAAGCAAGGTTTGTTTTTCTTTCTAAGGAGAGATGGATAAAATGACTTCTGCTGTAATATTTTACTAATGAGTCCAGTTCTCCTTGTTGAGGGGAAAATGGTAGAATGGAGCTGCTGTCAGTTGGCCTTGGTCTGTTGCTGTCCATGGTGAGCGTCCTGCGTGGACAGGGCAGTTCATGTGGGGTGGGCGTGCCCTGTCTCTCTGTCCTCCCTTTTCCCCCGAGGACCTCTGGCTGTTACAGGTGGGACAGAGGTGTATGTGTTGAAGACAGACACCCTCCTGAGCTCAGAAGAGAGACAAAGGTCTCATTTAGTCTCCATTTTTATTTATTTTTCCAAGAGTGGTGCTTTTCAGCTTTAGATGCACATTAAATCAAATTGGGAGTTTAAAAATACTGATGTCTGAGACTCTCAGTCGATCAATTACATGGACTCTGAGGGGTTGGCATACAGGCAGCAGTATTTTTAAAAAGCTCCTCAGATGATTCCACTATACAGTCAGTGTTGAAAACCACTCCTCTCTGGGTGTGCACATGCGAGAGGAGGAAGTGAATTTCAAGTCAACTGTGGAATTCTAAAGGGAAAGGGCTCCTGGAGTCCTTAGTCCAACTCTTTCCTGGGGCAGATGGGAAGTTAGGGTCACGGGAGCTGTATCTCTCCCAGAATTCATGGTCTGGTCAGTGAATGAAAAGGGCTGGAAGAGAATCGAGGCCTCACCCTCACCAAACACCATGTCTCTGCCGTTTCTTTTTAATTTGTTCTTTAATTCTTTTTTTTTTTTAATTTTTAAATTACAGTTGACATTCAATATTATTAATTTTTAAATTATAGTTGACATTCAATATTATTTTGTATTAGTTTCAGGTGTACAGCAGAGTGGTTAGACAATTACATTACAAAGTGATCCCCCCAATATTTCCAGCACCCACCTGGCACCCATGACTGATTTGTAATTATCAGTCTGTACTTGTAATCCCTTTGTTTTTTTCACCCAGTCCCCCGCCCCTGGCAGCCAGCAGTCCGTGCTCTGCAGGTTCACCACATTTCCGTCGCTGTGGCAAAATGTGCAAAGAGAAAGGTGATAGAAACTGATGTTTTAAATGAAATTTCTGTTAATTCTTTACCTTTTCCTTGCACTTGGCTAGTTATAAAGATTTTCTCATTCTCAATCTCACTTGATTCTGACAAAGACCCTGTGGGGAAAGCATATCTATTTTTCCATCTTGTCTATGTAAGATTCTTCTCAAGGTCAATGAGGCAGGATGTGGTGGGCCTGGGACCAGAACTCAGGCCTTCGGGGGCCTCCATCTTGTACTGCACTACTGACCACACACAACTCTTTGGGCTAGCAGTGTGGGCACAGGTGAGGGAAGGTCTTCTCACACCCAGACAAAGGCAGAACTGGATGCTCTCACACCTGGGGGTCCACAAAGGTTGCAACAGGGAAGCCACATGGTGTAGGGTGACAGCTTTGATATCAGACAGATCTGGGTGTACATCCAGGTCTGAGGTGAGGAATGGTGTGATGGATTGTTTCTGCACCTGAGAAATGGAGGTAACCAAATACACAGATTAAATGGACATGAGGTGCCTGATCCTTTTTTTATTTTGTCTTTATTGTTGAGAGTATTACAGATGTTCCCCATTTCCCCTCCATGCCCCCCACCCACCTGGTTCCTGCTCCACCCCAGGCCTTCACCATACTATTGTCTGTGTCTGTAGGCTATGCATATAAGTGCCTGGTTCTTGGTAGGTGCTCAATAAATGATTGTTTTGACAGCATTATATTTATGCCAAAGGGGTTTGGGGGCTGGGTGTGGGTAGACAAAACTGGGTCAAGGGTTATTGCTTGTTTTTAAAATAGGTTAAAGGCAGGAAAACTTTGAATAACAGGAAACTGAGGGATAGTCTTTTCCAGTTAATCATTTATTTTTCTATTGGGAAAGCTGTTAATTCTATGGATAGGCGCTTCTCATTCTGACTGTGGTTAAAAGAACGCCATGCAGGAGCCCTAAGTTTTCAATGATTAACACGGTGCTTATAGCCTCCTTTCCTCCCTCCTCTCTCTTCCTTCTCTTTTCTCTTTCTGACTCCTAACCTCCAGGGATAATGGTATCTAATCAGAATTTAATAATGCCATGATCCAGGTGGGCTGCTGATCTAAACAATGTTCTCTCCAATGCTTTTAGTGGCTGCTTTGAAGAAGGACCATCAAGGGGAGTTTGTGACTTTGAGAAATACAGAAATGATCCAAACAAACTTCAGTAAGGATTGTTTGAGCTGGTGAAAATAAAAAAGTAGAAAGCCTCATTTCTCCTACCCTGTACTTGGATGGGTGATTTCATCCAGGACTTTCAGATACAATAATAAGCAAGCATTCTATTTTCAAACGTATAAGCCATTTTCTCAAAACAGCCGATTGAACTTGAGAGCATTTCCTTGTGTGTAGAATCTAGAGCGAACTAGCAGCAAGCATTGAAGTTGCAGAGTGGAGTGTCCACCAGGAGATGCTGACTGGACTCCATTGTGCATGTTTCTGGCATTTTGATTATCCCTCTAGTGCCCAGGATTGCTGTGTAAGTGAAGGTGATCATGCTCTGTAATGGGTAACAGGAGGAAATCGGAATATAAGCTGGCCTGGGCAAGCAGTGCAGTAAGAGAAAGAGCCTGAGAGTGAAGATGCTACCGGAGCAGAGAGAAGTACCAGATGAAGTAGTTAGGAAAGAAATGTGGCTATTGCTGGCATGCGGCAGTGTTGGCCCTCAGAAGGAGGCATGGTCTTCCATCAGTGAAGAGCATTTAATTTCTTTAATGATCAGAACTGGTTAGAACAACTAGAACTAAAAGCAAAATGGTAATTGTAAAAGATAGCTATTTTTCATCCAGGGAGACCCAAAAAGTTTCAAGTTTCTCTTCCTGGTATATTTTGAATACCCACTATGTGTCAGACACCTCACATTTTCTTTGTGAAGGGTCACATTTCTAGGGATTCTCCACAGGAGTGATTCACCCACTAAAAGTACAGATTCCTAGTGAAGACAGACCCCACTTTAGGAAGATTAGGGTTGATGGGTCTGCTGTAAGGTCTGTAAGTCTGCGTTTATCTGCAGGTAATTCTGAGGCACAGGCAGGGACTCCTGCTCTGAGCTGAGCCGTGAGCTCTGTTGACCAAGCAGCCCATGTTCCCTGGTGGAAATTCCAGTCCAGAAGTCACACACCAGTGGACTCTCTCACCTTTTTACTTTGGGAAACTGATCAGAGTCCAGCCTCCAAGGTTTGTGCTGCTCTTAGAAGCACCATCAACATTAGGAAATGAAAATAATACAACTTGTGAGAGCAACACCACGTTAATTTTGGCCAAGGATTCTCAGAGTTAGGCTGTAAGTTCAGTTCTGATCGAAGAAGCCTCAGGTTCAAAGAGAAGCTAGTCAGGACCAGGGAAGGCTGAGTCTATTCCTATGCAGAGTTGTATTCCTCTGACTTACAGCCAATAAGACAACCACCATCCTTGACCTTCTTCTCAAGCCCTTTTGTTTGCACACCTCTCCAAACTCACTTCTCTGCTCTTCCCATGGTGAGTGTATTAGAATCATCTCTTGCATCTACCACATGAGACTTGTATCTGGGAAGATCTACTTCCTCTCTGCTAAAGAGAGAGAAAAAAAGTATATGAATGAAAGACATTAACCTGGTAGAACAATAGCAACTGATAAGGATCTGGTGCTGATAGGAGGGTGGTCTGCTCACACATGACCATCAGTGGAAGTAAGAATTCCAACCTTTTGTAATCTGTGTAAATAAAAACTGCATACACCTGGTGACCCAAAAGGGATTTCCACTTTGGGAAACCCATCACATAAACATAAAAGCAAGAATGATAAGTGCAGCATTGTTTGCAGTGGAGAAAACTACAAACAGAATGAATTAGTAGAGGCTTGTTGAGTGGATCATGGAGCTTCCACACTGTCGAGTGATGTGCAAGAATTTAGGAGGTAAATTTGCATCCATACGCACTGGTCTGGAGGGATGTCCATAACATCCTATATAATAAAGAGGTATTATGCAAATTGACCATCACTCCAACACACAAGATGGCTACCCCCATGTGGTCAAAGATGACCGCTCCCATGTGGGCACAAGACAGCCACCACAAGATGGCCGGCAGGGGAGGGCAGTTGTGGGCGATCAGGCCAGCAGGGGAGGGCAGTTGGGGGGGACCAGGCCTGCAGGGGAGGGCAGTTGGGGACAACAGGCCAGCAGGGGAGAGCAGTTAGGGGTGACTAGGCTGGCAAGGGAGGGCAGTTGGGGGTGACCAGGCCTGCAGGGGAGAGCAGTTAGAGGCAATTGGGCCAGCGGGGGAGCAGTTAGGTGTCAATCAGGCTGGCAGGGGAGTGGTTAGGGGGTGATCAGGCTGGCAGGCAGAAGTGGTTAGGGGCAATCAGGCAGGTGAGCAGTTGGGAGCCAGCAGTCCTGGATTGTGAGAGGGATGTCCGACTGCCCGTTTAGGCCCAATTGAGGATTCCCATATTGGAGAGGGTACAGGCTGGGCTGAGGTACACACACCTCCCGTGCACAAATTTCATGCACTGGTCCTCTAGTATTGTTATATGATGAAAGTATTGTATGAAATGAGAAAGGAATTTTTTATTTAAACACACACACACACACACACACACACACACACACACACAGAAAAGAGCCCTGGCCAGCATGGCTCCACGTTAGAGTGCACATCAGAGGGTCACGGGTTCAATTCAAGGTCAAGCGCACATTCCTGGGTTGAGATTCGATCCCTGCCTCTAGTCGGGGCGTGTGTGGGAGGCAACCAATCGATGTGTCTCTCTCACATCGATGTTTCTCTCTCTCCCCATTCCACTCTCACTAAAAATCCTTGGGTGAGGATTAAAAAACCCCACAAAAAACAGAATAGAAAAGTCTTTGTCAAAGCGTAGAGCAAGGCATAGAAGGAGACATACCAAGCAGTTAACACTGATTTCCTGGTAGGCAATATTAGAAGTTTGGGGGAATACTAAGTTTTTCTTTAGGTTATGATGTATTGGTTCTCTGGTTTCAACTGCACATTTTACTTTTGTGAGCTCTGTGAAACGCACCTGTAACCCCAGCTGTGCTCTCCTTCCCGCCACACACTTTCTGTTCACTGTAACCCTCAATCTTTCCCTCCCTTCCTCTTAGCATCTTCTTTCCACTTGGCCGTGACATCACCTCTTTTCTGCTGGACCAACCTCAGCCTAACCTGGATAGGCTACAGCTCAGCTGGAAAACGCTCCCTCTGAAACAGGCAATTTCATTCTATGCAATCACAGGATGGTGGGTGTTTGCTCAGGAACACTGCACTGCGACCCCAGATAACTGTCAATAGAATTTGGACTAGATGGAAGGACCTGCTGCCATTTCTAGATCCACACTACATGGTTCTGTGCTGCTTGGAAAACGTGTGTGTGTTTTTCAGAACAGCCATTTTTCTGACTTCATGGACAAACAAACCGGGTATGTCACTAGGAACCTGCTGGCAACCCCGATCGTAATGGGCAAGGAAGTTCTGGCTGTGGTTATGGCAGTTAACAAAGTAAATGCATCTGAATTCTCCAAGCAGGATGAAGAGGTAATGCTAACCCTGGGCATCCAGTCAGTGGCTCAGGAAATGTATTTGTTATAGATCCGAGAGAAAGATGTCATACCTAATTCGCTTTTTTTCTCTGCTGTCTGTAGGTCTTTTCCAAATACCTCACCTTTGTTTCCATCATCCTAAAGCTTCATCATACCCACTACTTGTACAGTGTTGAATCCCGAAGAAGCCAGGTAAAGGGAAAGTGACTAATCACTCATGCTGACTTGTTCTGACAAAGGGACCCGGAGGCAACAAGCCCAAACCCCCTCTTTCCCCTGTGGGGGTTTAGCCTACATGGAGCAGATCCCCAAACTTCAATCCCAGGTGTTTTCTCAAGGTCTGCTCTGGCTTTCCATTCCCACCTGCCTGCCCTTCCATCTGTATGTACACTGGCTTCCTTTCTTCAGACTTCATCCAAGGTAGCCGTGATTTCTTCATCTATGAGATGGCAATGATAATTACAGTACACAGGAGCCAGTGGGCCACCAATACTGCACTCTGCTTAGGGACTGTCTCTGCATCCAATTTTAGATGACCTCCCCTTCAAAGCCAAAACACTTGGACATAGGGACCAATCATACTTATCCTCTTTCATAAGCCCACAGCCTTGCAAAGGGCTACTCATTATCCCACATGAGAATCAGTATTTTGTCAGACTTGGACATGTTCAAAAATGGAATTGCATTGTCTAGTGATATGGATTCATTTTATTTGATGCAGCTCATGGCTAAAGCTCTATATTTTCACAGTGTATTTTGTCCTGTTTTCTTTTTAATATCTACTTTCAGATCCTTATGTGGTCAGCCAATAAAGTATTTGAAGAGCTCACAGATGTTGAGCGACAGTTTCACAAAGTGCTCTACACAGTTCGAACATATCTGCACTGTGAGCGGTACTCCATTGGACTGCTGGACATGACCAAGGAGAAGGTCCTCACTGTGCCACACATTTTTGCCTTGCTTGAAATCACCCGTAAAATACGTATCACACGAAATGTGGTTCATTTAAAAATGGATACACTATGTGAATAATCAGTCATGATAGTTCACAAAAACCAGTGCCAAGAAAGTAAGGTACAGAGGTAAAAAGTGAGCATTTTGGGCAAAAAAAGATCTGGGCTTGAATCTTGGCCTTTCTATTTTCTAGTTGTCTGTGTCTTCAATGAGTCTTTTATAAAAAATAAATATTAATTAAAAGACTTGCTTTTTTAAGAGAAATTTTAGATTTATAGAAAAAATGAGCAGCAAGTTCAGCAATTCCCGTGTTATCTGTCTCTCCTATTACAACATCTTGCATTCATGTGGTGCATTTGTTACAGTTGATGAATCCATTTTGACGAGTTATTATTAACTAAAGTCCACAGTTTACATTCAGGTTCACTCTTTGTGTTGTACAGTCTATGGGTTTGGACAAATGCATAATGTCATATAGATCTGCCATTACAGTATCATACAGAATAGTTTACCTAAAAATCCTGTGCTCCTCCTATTTATCTCTCCCTCTCCCTACCCCAAGTCTCTGGCAACCTCTGATTTTTTTTTTTTTACTGTCTCTATAATTTTGTCTTTTCCATAATGCCGTATAGTTAGAATTATACAGTATGTAGCTTTTTCAGATTGGGTTATTTTCCTTAGTAATAAACATGTTTCCTCCGTGTCTTTTCAGGGCTCGATAGCTCTTTTTTTTTTTTTTAATGCTGAATAATATTCCATTGTCTGGATGCACCACAGTTTATTCATTCACCTACTGAAGGACATCTTGTTTGCTTCCAAATATTGGCTATTATAAATAAAATACAGCTCATTTTGTAGACATACAATTTCCATTCCTTTGGGTAAATATTAAGGAGGGTTATTGCTGGATCATATGGTAAGACTAGATTTAGCTTTGTGAGAAACTGCTAGATTTAATATTCTATAAAAGAGTTGCTCTTTATTGAGTACTTTTAACTAGGTATCAGAATAGGTGCTTTGTATGTATTACTCACTTAATCCTCACAATGACTCTGTAGTATGGATTCTATTATTGTCCCCATTTACTGTTAAGTGACTTGTTCACAGTCACATGTTCCTATAAGCAGTATTGTTGGGAATTACAGATGTTTTTCAGCGCTAAAATTCCAGAATTATAAATTAACATAAAATATGCAAACACATGAAATTCATATAAGATATGGTAGTTCGTGAAACAATTTGTTTAATAATGTTTAAATATAACTGTCTCCAGGAATTCTACGATGAATGGCCAGTCAAGCTTGGAGAAGTCGAGCCTTATAAAGGTCCAAAGACAC
The DNA here is from genome assembly GCF_963455305.1 of Plecotus auritus. Lineage (NCBI taxonomy): Eukaryota > Metazoa > Chordata > Mammalia > Chiroptera > Vespertilionidae > Plecotus > Plecotus auritus. Next base: position 24,920,931 of record NC_137783.1, on the reverse strand, counting down.
CAGATGGCAGAGTAAGTGCCATCTTCCTTGGTGATATCCATACATGGTGCAAGGTGCTAAAATCAGAGGCAGCCATGCATAGTGGAAGGAGCATAAGCCCCAGAAGGTCTGGGTTCTAGTCCTGTAACTTTCTGCAGAACCTTGGAGTAGTAGAAAGAGTACTACACAAGGAGTTTGAGGTTCCAGCCCGGTGGGGTGGGCCTTAACTCATTGTTTAACTTCTCAGCTTTCTTTTCTGTAAAGCCAAGGCTTGGGACCAATGGTTCTCCACAGGGAGGGACACATCAGAGCTACTTGCACAGCTTTTGAAACGCACTGTTCCCAGGTCCTTCTTCTGACATTGAATCTCTAGGGAAGGGTTGGGTTAGATTTACTCCCCACCCTCAACTGCAAGCTTCAAAGGGCAGGAACTGTGGTTTACCACTGTATTCCCAGCACACAGGAAAGGCAAGGTGATGGGACACGTGTCAAGGCCTAAGGTTCTTCTCTGTCCAAAGAACTAGTGAGCTAGTTCTCAACATAACCATCGAATTCTGTTTCCAAGGCACTTGTCCAGATGAGCCAGTGCCGGAGGGGGTGAGTGCTCACCGCCCAGCTGGGAAGGGGAAACATTGACTGAGGTTGAGAAATGACAGGATTTGTTCCAATGCAGTTTGCGATTTTATGTTATGCCAAGAAACGTGGTTGGGAAATAAGGTACTATTCATGTAAGTTCATCAATGAAAAGTGCTTATTGGGAAATAAGATTTTTCTCATAATCTCTCTCTTTCCTCTTAGGAAATCATCTTTTATAAAATCATTGACTACATTTTGCATGGGAAGGAAGAGATCAAAGTGATTCCGTGAGTATTATCATAAAGCGGCTGTAGGAGTTGTCATTTTATTTTTGTACACAATGCACTTTTCAGTGTAACAGTGATTTTCTTTCCTCTGATCTTCCTCAAGGACACCTCCCGCAGACCACTGGACTCTTGTTAGTGGATTACCAACATATGTCGCTGAAAATGGATTTGTAAGTTGTTGAAAAAAATTAAATAATATTGGATGGAACTCTTATTAGCTAAGAGTTGCAAACAAATGTGAAAGCCAGAATATATCAGGGAAAGGTGAGGTGGCCACTTCCTTTGGCACAAGACATCGGTGAGAGCAACCTTGGCAGTTGAATGTAGGTTAACTAGAGACTCCCAAACTCTACGAGAAAATATTTTGTCAGCAGGAGAAAAACTGATCCATTCCCCAGCCTTTATTTTTTCATTTCCATATATGTTTATTCATATTTACATTGTCACAAAAAGGATTTAAGTTTCAACAACCAAATAAAGCAATATAACACAAAATAGAAATAGGTGAAAAAGAAAAAGAAAAAAAAAATCAAGGGCAGGATGTAAATTAGAGCCAGAACTAAAGATAACAATGATTTGCTGCACAATGTCCTCCACATTAATAAAATTAGGCTGCACATTTACTCTTAGCTTTCCAGTTAAATAGGAAAACTGATCAGGTACAGAATTTACAGTGTTCCTATGATAGAATCAGGTTGTTTAGAAAAAAACACATTATATTCTGATACAAAGACTAGAAAAACATGTTTTCCTTGCTGTCTCCATGAATACCATGTAATACAATAAATAACAGCATCACCTATGTAATACACGTAGTGGACCCCAGCTTTTAAAGCTGTAACCACACACATTTCAGAGTCCTTTGGAAGTCCATGACCATGATTCCTGCTGGGTTTAATTTTATCTCAAGTACAGTTCCCTTGGTCAAGACTTTATAAGCATGGAAGATTACAGACAAAAGAGAAAAATACATAAAGAGAGAATTTTGCCACTGATTGCAATGCAAGATGTAGTGAGTTGATAAAGGAAGTGAAGATTTTTGCCCTGGTCTGTTGGGTGGGCCCAGTGGACAGTAGAATTTTTACATCAAAATTCCTCCCTGCAAGAATGTTCGATGCTTTCAACATTTCTTTATGTTTGCATTTTTCTTTCTTCCCCCTTCAGATCCAAGTTCCTGAAATATATGTGCAGCATTTATTTGCATATTTGTTTTTTCTTTAGTGTTGTCCTTGTACTTTTTGCAGTGTTCATTCATCTAGTTGCTTTGAATTTGGAAGACGAATCCTTAGAGGCTGGGAGAGTAGGAAGGTGCAGAGATGGTGCTAAATGTCAACCAGTGACTTAATTAGCAGAAGAGAAGCTAACTTCAATGTGTTGTTAGCAAATCTGGCCTAGCCACGGTCCAGTGCCAATAATTTGCTTGTGAGCTATCAAGACCTATGGAAGAAATACTCATACCTGGTGTGTTCTTTCTTGTTCTGGGTTTAATGGCTTCACCACATGATGTTTCAGGACTTCCATCTCCTCTTGCTTTACAGATATGTAATATGCTGAATGCCCCCGCAGATGAATACTTCACATTTCAGGTAACCTTGCACTCTTCCAGGCCACACCTCTCAGTGCTGAGGAGGAGGGGAGCAGCACTGCCCGCCCCCCCCCCGCCCCATTTCTGTCCTCTCCAGAGTCAGCTCTAGACTCAGAGAAACAAAACACAAAGAATTCTGAAGCATTTGGAAAACATCTTTAAATACTAAATTATATGGTCCAGGCTATAACTGCTTTTAGAATTCTGAAAAAGAAATAGAAGTTAGAGAAGGCTTCATGCGAGAGTTGAGGCTTACCTGGGGCCTCAAAGGATGACCAACTAAGCTAACAGGAGGCTGAAGAATGAATAACGTGATGTTGAGTGCTTGACTACCTTTGCTTTGCTGCATACTGTGTAGGTGCCACATCACGGTTCCATGATTCTCAGACTTCGGAGGGCATCAGAAGTACCCAATAATTTACTCAAGATGCATGCCCAGAGATTATGAAACAAGCTAAAAAAACACACGTGCATATGGCTTGGGGCCACACTTTGAAAAACACTCCTAAATATCTGTCTGCATCCCCCACTAGGTTGTGGTCATCTTGAGGTGAGGGCCTGTGAGGTATTTATTTTTGTATCCAGCAACTAGGTCCTGATACATCATAGGGGCTTGACAGATGTTTACCAGACAGAACTACATCACAGTACAAAAGATTAGATTGATAGATCAGTCTGGAAAACAGAAACCACACTAAGTATTTCAACAGAAATAATTTAATATAAAGAATTAACTAAACAGGTGTTGGAGGACAGAAAAAGTGAAACAGGGAACACAGAGATAAGTGCTTCTCATCCCTAGGGCTGGGGAGACAAAGACAGGAGGATAGACACTTGGTTCTAGTACACTTAATTGAGTGTACCAGAATACTTTTATGGCCATATAATCCTAGACATGTTCTGACACAACACAGGAACTGTGCATCTAACACCCAAAGATTATTTTTTCTTTAAATTAAAAATAACCTCAGTGGGGAAGTGATGGGGTGGTAGCTATTGTGGTGCTGGGTTAGTTCTGTATCTCTATTCCAGTGGAGGTTGCACTCATCTACTCATGTGATGAATTTGCATAAAGCCATACACACATGCACACACACAAATAAATACATATAAATCTGGTGAAATCTGAATAAGCTTCACAGATTGTGCTAAGGTAGACTTCCTGGTTTTAATACTGTACTATATGTGACACAAGATGGTCCATCGAGAAAACTGAATCAACAGTACCTGGGACCTCTCTGTACATTTCTTTTGCAACATCCTGTAAATCTATAATTATTTCAAAATTAAAAATTAAAAAAATAATCTGAGTGTCTTTATTGTTTTTAGAAAGGACCTGTAGATGATACTGGCTGGGTCATTAAAAATGTCTTGTCCCTGCCTATTGTCAACAAGAAAGAAGACATTGTGGGAGTAGCTACATTTTATAACAGGAAGGATGGAAAACCTTTTGATGAATATGATGAACTCATTACTGAGGTAAGTGCAATTATAAAATAATGGAGGTAAATGAAATTCATAAAATAATAGAGGATGCATAATTATTTGTTATTCTGGAATGTTATTTTTGAAGGGCAATTAAACATGAGTCACACATGGTTGCAGCCAATATGTCATTGTGTCATTTCTCTTTTCTGACTTCTGTAAACTGCAACATTTTTTTCACTAAAGTATGAACTTTTGGCTTTATCAAAATTCTTTACAATACTAGGAAACTGGGAAAGAAGGTTTCTGTCTCCTTTCTCCCCAACTCCCTTCTATTCCCTCTTATTCTTGCTCTCACCCCCAGCCCTCTCTCTAATTTTCAGGTCATGCTTATTCTACTGAATTTTTGTAATTTCTCTCCTCTAATAAAGTATTCAGGGTGCACAGTGCACTTTGGAAATCAGGGCTTAGTCAACTTTATTGTCTGGGGCATTGCTAATATGTTTTGTTCTTAGATCAAAAGGGAGATTGATAGGGAAGCATGTGGTTTGCTGCCTTCAAATCAATTTTCCTTTCATTTTAGAGAATTGAATCACATTTTATATATTTCAGACTCTCACACAATTTCTTGGATGGTCTCTTTTAAATACTGATACCTATGAGAAAATGAATAAGCTAGAAAACAGAAAGGAGATAGCTCAGGAAATGCTCATGAACCAGACCAAAGCCACTCCTGATGAAATCGAGTCTATTTTGGTAAGTGGGGAATTCAGTCCTGTGGACATTAGGTGGTATCTAATCAGGGCTTCTGGAATTCACCTAATTACCCAGAGGTCTGACTAATGAGAATAGGTTTAGTCCTGAGCTAAGGAGGGGAGGTAAAGAAGAAGGAACTAAGGGGGGACCTGGTGGCCCAGTGTACCTAGACCCTGACTGGACTTTCAGGCTGCTTGGTTGGAATAGCACTTTGTTAAAAATAGTGTCTGGGCCTGTAGGAGCTCAAGTAGTGATACCTGGATTCAAGTGTGTTAGCAGGAAAAAAAATATTTCCAGGAAGAGAAGTATACCAGTCAGCTATTGCCATGTAATGCAGCATAACAACCATAACACCTCAGTGGTATCCAACAATAAACATCTAATTCTCACTCATGCATTTGTGGGTTGACCAGGCTTCAATTGATCTTAGTTGGGCTTGGCTCCAAGCTGTGCATTTGGTTTGTTCTATGTGTTTCTCTCATTTTTCTTGATCAGGTGTTCCATAGTAGCTGTTCTTCTTATGAACATGACACAGAGCAACAGAGCAAGCCCACTGTGCAAGCACATTTCAAGTCTTTACTCATATCACATTCACTTAAATTCTCATTGGCCAAACATGACCAAGACCAACATCATGGATGGTGGGAGAGAAAGTAGATATTTGCTAAGATATTTGGTTGTTCTAATTACCACCAAATGAAGAGATATATCACACTATTTCTATTCCTCTGTTCCTTTTATTTACCCAGCTTTTAGAGTGTGTGTATAGGTATAGTTTTGCTGGGTGGTTTTCAGTTGTGTGTTTTTGTTGTTGTTGTTGTTGTTGTTTGATTGGTTAGTTTTGCTGGGTGATTTGAGAGTTCAGAGAATTTGAGATTTTGAAGATGAGAAGGTCTCGGAAGAAAAAAGGGAAATTGCTATAAACTAAAAAACAAACAAAACAACAAAAAAATGTAAGCCCCTTGTTTTTCTTTCTTACCTACATACAAAAAAAAAAGACCTTCTCTCTCTCTCTCTCTCTCTCTCTCTCTCTCTCTCTCTCTCTCTCTCTCTCTCTCTCTCTCCTTCTCCCTCTCTCCTCACTCAGACAGCTTATGTTACCTTTGGGGGGAATAGAGAAATCAATCAGATTATTTCTTGGAGAAAACTCTTCATAATCAGATGCATTAGATTTTTTTTTTTTTGTATCCAGAATGTATCTTTGTCATGAAACTCATTACAGCATATTTAAAGTATATTTTAACTGATTTTGAGAGCAGAGGAATTATATAGAAATCTCCTTTATAGGAATTTCACATCTCAATTGCTTTTACATTTTAGAAATTTAAAGAGAAGCTAAGTATAGATGTAATTGAAGACTGTGAAGAAAAACAACTTGTCACAATTTTGGTAAGTGTTTTACTTCTATCCTTAATGCCTTTTAAATAAAATACTAGAGGCCTAGTGCATGAATTCGTGCACGGGTGGGGTGTGGCCACTGGCCACGATGGGGGCCCATTGGGCCAGGCCAGCGTGGGGAGGGGCCACGGGCAGTTGGCCGGCTGGCCCCATCCACGATCGGGGTGTTGGGGGCCGATTGGGGGCCAGATCAGGCCGGTTGGCTGCTGCAGTGTGCGTCATAGCCACTGGTCGTTCCGGTTGTTCTGGTCATTCCACTGTTCCAGTTGCTGGGCTTTTATATATATAGATATTAGGACATGCTTCCTCATTTTTCAAATAAATGTTGTGTTTTTTCTTCCCTGACAACTTTTAAAGCTAAAAAGAAATTATATTTCTTCTAAAGAGTCATCTTCTAGCTTCCTGATTTCCTTTCCTTTGTCCCCTACAGTCCGATCCACACAGATAATTTAGAATCACAGCTAAATGAGACTATGGCATAAGGAACTTGAGGCACAGATTCTAGAGATGTCCTGGTCTGATTTATTTTAATAGCTTTGGATCTCACCATGGCCACCCTAGAAGACATGATGGAATCACAGAACATATGAACCTTCTAGGAACAATATACCAGGCACAATTATCATTACCATTGCTAGTTTCTCTTTTGGAGTCTGAGGAACTCAGTTCTCTTTTCATTGTCATTAGGCTGTCTCTATTATTTCTGGATGAAATTAATTCCTTTTCCAGTTAATTCATCCTGTATTTTGTTGCATCCTATTCAACACACCCAAACTCATTTTCCACAACTTACAGTTAGATTTATCCAATCCAATAATTTTTTAATTCTAGAGTTAATCTTTTTCAGTTCTAGAATGTACATTTAATTTTTTTAAAGATTTCAACTCTTTGTTAAAATTTTTCATCATTTTATCTACTTTGTGTATCTTTCCCTCTATTTTCTTGAGTTTATTTACCACATTTATTTTAAAATTTCCATCTCAATACCTGAATCACCTATAGGTCTGATTCTACTGTCTAGTTTTGCTCTTGGTTTTAGTAATTTGATTATTTTAAAATTGGCTTCATAGTTGTTTTTCATTGAAAACTGGACATTGTAGATGAAAACTTGTAGGGCCTCTGGGTGGCATTATTTTTCTGCAGGACTAGATTTTCTTCTGACAGGTAAATAAAGTTGATTTTAGATTTTGTTATGGATAATTTATTTCAGTTTTGCCTTTACTATGAGGGTAGAGGCCTTATTTCTAGAGTGTGGCCCTTCTGGGATCCCAACTGAAAGCCGAGCCCCTAGGCCTGGAACTTTAAAAATCTATACTAATAAAAGGGTAATATGCTAATTAGACCGGGAGACCTTCCAGGAGACCTTCCAGACGTCCTTCCGGACAAAGCCATGGTGGTGGGGCTGAGGCAGAGGGGGTTAGGGGCGATCAGGCTGGCAGTGGAGGGCAGTTGGGGGCAAGCAGGCAGAAGGGAGGGACAGTTGGGGGCGAGCAGGCTGGCAGGGGGGGCAGTTGGGGGTGAGCTGGCTGGCGGAGGATGGCAGTTGGGGGCGAGCAGGCCAGCAGGGGGGTGCATTTGGGGTTGATCAGGCCAGCAGGCAGAGTGGTTAGGGGCGATCAGGCAGGTGAGCGGTTAGGAGCCAGCGGTCCCGGATTGTGAGAGGGATGTCCGATTGCCCACAGAGATCGGGCCTAAACTGGCAGTTGGACATCCCCCGAGGGGTTCCAGATTGGAGAGGGTTTAGGCTGGGCTGAGGGACAACCCCCCCCCATGCACGAATTTCGTGCACCAGGCCACTAGTTTGAATCTAATTTGATTGAAATTGAAATAGTATCATATCTATTTCCTAACTAACTACCTCATCCTGTTTTCCTCTGTCCTTTTGCAATCTGTGATGTAAGTGTTCTGCTTTCTAAACTGAGACATACTGACTACCTCACCTTTCCCCTTGACATCTTTTATAAGGTGTGTCTTCCTGTCCTCTGCCATCACAGAGCCAGTGGCCTTTGACCCCTGTTTGAGGGCTCCATTCCCACCCTGCATAATTTTGTGTCACCTGAGGATCCCACTCTTCTTGGTTTGACTTCTAAACACTTTCTTCTCACACGTGGCCCAGAAGATAACCCTTCCTTCTTGCCTGCCCTCAACAACATGCATCTTCTTGTAAAACAAAATTCTGATTGACATCATGATACTTTAGAAATTCTCTAGTTGTCTATTTAGAGGAGGGAGGACCTTATATTGGAGAAGCAATAAAATGGATAAAGAACCAGTAGCTTTACCAAAACACACCCTATTTTAATGGAAATTAGTTTGGCCCAAATCTTTGCTGCGTAAAACTTGGAACTCAAGAAACAAACAAGTATTTCAGAGGAATTCTTCAAAATTATCTTGGCATAATTTCTTGGTTACATAATTATTCATGTAACTGTCCTCACCACGATTCTTTCTCCAGGTGTGCACTTTAATTCTAGGTTCAGGGAAGGCCAGGCCTATTTTGTAAGTGTAGCAGCAGGTGCATGTCATTGTGCTGGGAAGGACTGAGGCAGCTGTGCACTGACTCAGACAAAGGAAGTGAGGGAAGTCCTCCTCCCACCTTTGTCTTGCTTCCAGAACATTTCAGATCACCCATAGATAGACCATCTGGAAAGAAGGCCCCAGAGAAGTACCTCACCCACTCATCCTTTATTCAATTTTTTCCCCATTCATTCAGTAATCATTGAGATGCACTATAGTACAAAGAACTCTGTAGGGTCCTGAGAGCAGAAGATAGTATGGTCTGGTTCTTATCTGGTTCAAGAAGCCCCCTGTTTAATAGGGAGACCAAAATAGAAGCAATGACACTGACACTGCCCTGTGTGGACAAGTTCACAGAGTGGAAGCACCAAGGGCCCTCAGAAGCCAAGGGCTTGATTCTACTCACAGGTGGTAGAATAGGAGATGACAGCCATGGCCCTGAGGTGTGAAGAGAAAGCAGTTGTGGGCTGGGCAGCGATGGACGATGGGGGCTTGGAGATGGCTGGGAATGAGAAGGGGAAGCAGGGCATACAGACCAGGGCCTGGAGACACAGGATAGCTTGCTATCTGAGGGAAACCAAAGACAGCTGGCTGTGGCCAGCGCCCCAGTGAGCAGAGGGGAGGAGCAGCCCAGGAGGCCTGGCAGGATGCACCTCAGCTGTTGATTCCTGCAAACAGCAGAACATCAGCCTTGGGCGCCAGGCTTCCTACTTCTCAGACCAATCAAAAGCCTTTATTTTCATCAACCTCTCTGCATCACAGACTTACAAATGGTTGTTTTTCAAAACCTGTGGTTTCTGTATTCAAGTGTTACTTTACTGGTTCTTCTTTAATTGCACCTGGGAATCATAATTCTGAGAACTTACTTTGTTTCCTGCTAAAATACACATTTACATTTAAGTAGCACAGACCCTGAAATGCATTAAAAAACAATTTCACATTTTATCTTTACATAACACTCTGGGAACTGTACAGGAGCAATGACCTCCAGCAAGGAGGCTATGTGTCACAGGGCACCCCTACCACTGCCTATAACTCTCTTCTCTTGCTCTGATTTTTTAAAAAATATATATTTTATTGATTTTTTACAGAGAGGAAGGGAGAGGGATAGAGAGTTAGAAACATCGATGAGAGAGGAACATCAATCAGCTGCCTCCTACACACCTCCTACTGGGGATGTGCCCGCAACCAAGGTACATGCCCTTGACCGGAATCGAACCTGGGACCTTTCAGTCTGCAGGCTGACGCTCTATCCACTGAGCCAAACCGGTTAGGGCTTGCCCTGATTTTTTTTAAATCCTCACCTGAGGATATGTTTTTATTGATTTTTAGAGAAAAAGGATGGGGAGAGAGAGAGAGAGAGAGAGAGAGAGAGAGAGAGAGAGAGAGAGAGAGAAAACAGTGATGTGAGAGAGAAACATTGATCGGTTGTCTTCTGTATGTGCCCCAACCAGGGTTCCAACCCGCAACCTAGGTATGTGTCCTGACCGGGAATTGAACCCACAACCTTTTGTTACATGGGATGACACTCCAACCAACCAGAATCATCTGGCTGGGGCTCTCTTACTCTGGTTTTTATAAGCTGTGCTACTGTTCTGCTCATGAGAACATGTTTCAGGGGCAATGACAGCATTTTTATTCATTCCTTTTTCCATAATGCTTAGAACACAGAAACCAACAAATGTTTGTTGAGTGAATAATAGATGAATAAAGGAAAAAGAAAAGCCTCTTTGGGCAAGGAATCTGGGAGGGTTTGGAGAGAGAAAGAAAGTGATGAGAATGAGTAACAAAGGGTATCAGAGGGTCCTATGAGAAATGGAGAAAGGAGTTTTGTGAAGTGTTACTATGAGCTGTGAATTGAATCCCCTCAAATTTTCTTTGACTCATGCAAATAGAATTGCTTTTTAATCAAAATTACTTTTTAATTAAAACAACAAAGATGAAAAGATTATTAATATCTTTCCCATTTTACAGATGAGGACATTGAGGCTTGTTCCGTTCGGGAGACATGCTAATTAATCCAAACCCAGAACTGAACATTAGTCTCCTGGCCCAAGCCATTGCTTTGCAGGAAAAAGTCTCTGCCGAAAGCAGTGGTTCTCAACCTTTCTAATGCCGCGACCCTTTAATACAGTTCCTCATGTTGTGGTGACCCCCAACCATAAAATTATTTTCGTTGCTACTTCATAACTGTAATTTTGCTACTGTTATGAATCGTAATGCAAATATCTGTGTTTTCTGATGGTCTTAGGCTCTACAGCAGCGGAGAACCTCTAGCAGGGTTGCCTAAGACCATCGGAAAACACAAATATTTACATTATGATTCATAACAGTAGCAAAATTACAGTTATGAAGTAGCAACGAAAATAATTTTATGGTTGGGGGTCACCACAACATGAGGAACTATATTAAAGGGTCACGGCATTAGAAAGGTTGAGAACCACTGGCCTAAAGTGATGGTCTGAGAGTGGCACTGGTGAGGAGGGAGCCCCAGGGAGAGGAGAGAAGGGCAAGGGTGTGAGGGACGAGCCCAGATCAGGGGCTAGAGGACCAGAAACTGTAATTTTACCTAAAATATCTGTGTACCATTATCGAGAGAATGGACCTCAACACAGTAGTAAACTCAGTGGACCCAGTAGATGCCCACTGAACTGAATTGCTCCTCTGCATCTATCTGGTAGACCCTAATAGCCTTTTCTAACACCTGCCTCCTGGTGCTTTCTCTCCTACCAAGTCAGCTGAATACCCCTCCAGAATATCTCCTCCTTTAATTCCCCCTTCCTGCCCTCGGGCATTCAATTTCTCCCACAGTCCCAGACACTTGAAGCTATGCTCTGTGCGTTTTCTAAGCTTTCACCTTTCCCTGGTCTGCATTCTATAACCATTTCAATAAGTTAAGTTCTTTAAGGGTAAGATCCTTTTTTAAATTTCCCAAGCCATGTCAATACTCTTGTGCCTCATTCATAATCCTATGAATAAGTTATCTGCAAGTGTACCAATATACTACAGGGCCCTCATTCATTCATTCATGCATTCACTCAATAAACATTTACCAAACCCCTTCATGGGACAGGCACTGCAGGTCTGGGATACCACACAGACAGGAGACACAATCCCACCCCAGTGCAGCTCACAGTCTCATGGGAAAGCGTCACTGAGCATGTAAAGAAAATATGATAGAATTGAATTGATCATTTACTGTTTCCTGAATATTTCTTGAAAAGGAAAAAAGAGAAGCTGGGTATCGAAGATGGGTGAAGCTGCTGCAACCCAGCATTTCATTTTGCATCATATAAAGAAAATAGCCACTGGCATATGATTGGAATTGAATCCCACCACTTACAAAGTTTCTTGATATAGCTGAGTCTCAGTTTCACCATCTGTAAACTGGGTGAAATTGTGTGGGTTTGTTGTGAGGATAACACATACAAACTGCATCACCCAGCGCCAGGCCCGTAAAGGCTCAGCAAATTGCACATGGTGTCTTTTCATTGTAATTTGTTTCACACCCAATGTTGGATGTGTGAATGCAATCTGACACGGTCTGTCCTTATTTCAACAGAAAGAGGACTTGCCAGACCCGAAGGCAGTAGACCTGTGTGAATTCCACTTCAGTGACTTCCCCATTACAGAGCACGGGCTGATTAAGTGTGGACTGCGACTATTTTTTGAAATAAATGTGGTGGAGAAATTCAAAGTACCTGTAGAGGTAGATGGTCTTTAATGTAAAATACTGGGCGATTCTGTTGCTGTACTTCACTAATGTTTCCTGTGGTTTAAAAGATTAACTTCAGTTTGAATTTTAAATTATTATTAACTTTGTAAATATATCAGCTTAACCTCTGTAAACAAGTACAATCGATAAGATTGTCACAGACCTTCCAACCTTTAGCATTCTGTTCCAAAGTCTGAATGGTGTTATCTTCTGTGGGTGACAGGTTCTTACCAGATGGATGTACACCGTGAGAAAAGGGTACCGTTCTGTCACTTACCACAATTGGCGGCACGGATTCAATGTGGGGCAGACCATGTTCACATTGCTGATGGTAGGTCCAGAGCACTGTCAATCATCATAAACTTGCACATTTCCCTGTTGAGCATGGCGAGTGAGAACCGGAGACAGTCCATCAGTCTAAATCAGTAATTCTGGAACTCATGGGCACAATCCCATAAGCCCCAGACTCCCCTGTAGATGATGCCAGACAATATGGGGATGCCTGGGCACTTGGCTGGATTGTCACTCTTAAGAGAAACCTTAAACTTATTGAGGACAATCACATACCTCCTCGAAGGAAATTTCAGTTATCTGCTGGCTAGTTGTTTTGTTTGTTTGTTTATCGTCTAAAGTTTTACATATGTCTCCTTTTTCCCCACTTGACTCTGCCACCCCCCGCCAGCCATTCCCACCCCAGGCAAGCCCCCACCGCCCCAGTGTCTGTGTCCATTGGTTATGCCAATATACATTCATACAAGTCCTTTGGTTGTTGTTTTTAAATTTTGTTTTAATTACAGTTAACATACAGTATTATATTAGTTTTAGGTGCACACATTACACTTGAAACTAATATAGACATGTATATACCTCACAAAGTGATTACAATATTGACTATATTCCCTGTGCTGTAATTTACATCCCCATGACTGTTTTTATATCTGGCAATTTGTATGTTTTAATCCCTTCATTTATCTATTTTTCACCCATCCGTCCAACCCCTTCCCATCCTGCTGGGTTTTGTAATTGCCCAGAATTAGCTACAATACCCAATAAGAAATAAAAACAACTTGTTCTAAAAATACAGAACTCTTTCTTCATTGCAGGCAGGCCTCACAGTTCATGCTATAGAGGTGTATTAATCCAAGTAATCATAAATATATATATATTTTTTAGACAGGAAAGCTAAAGAAATACTATACAGACCTCGAAGCTTTTGCCATGCTTGCTGCTGCTTTCTGCCATGACATTGACCACAGAGGCACCAATAATCTGTATCAGATGAAGTAAGTGAACACATGTGCAGTGTCGACAGGTACTTGTGACATTTGAGGTTGTCTAAGGGGAGAAGAAATGAAAATCACCTGATACCAGGTTTAGTTGTCATATCTTTAATCTCCTTTAATCTGGAATGATTCCTCAACCTTATGTGTCTTTCAGGATGTTGATGTTTTTGAAGAGTCTAGGCCAGTTGTTTTGCAGAATATGCCTCTATTTGGCTTTGTCTGATTGTTTCCAGGTTACGAGATTCAGGGGAAACGTTTTGGGTAGGAATTCTACATAGACATTGTGTACTTCTCAGTGCCTTGCACCAAGAGACCTATGATATTAATTTGTCCCATTATCTGTTTATGAATAATGTCCAGCTGATCTCTTTATGCAAAGGTACATTTTCTCCTTTGTATTAATAAATAATCTGTGAGGTGTTACTTTGAGACTGGGTGAATATTTAGTTCCTCTGTAACCTTTTTTGACTGATGTTTTTAAACCCAAAGGAATTAAAGATAATCACTCTTTTCCACTGGAATTGAGCTTTGTTCATCTTTGTAAAATCTCCAGTGCTGACACAGAGTAGGCATTTGAATGTGAGTTAAAATACTGATCCCTGCCCAGCCAGTGTGGGTCAGTGTTTGAGCATCAACCCATGAATCAAGAGGTCACTGGTTCGATTCCCAGTCAGTTTGCATGCCCAAGTTGTGGCCTCGATTCTCAGTGGGGGTCATGCAGGAGACAGTTGGTCAATGTTTCTCTCTCATTGATGTTTCCATCTATCTATTCCTCTCCCTTCCTCTCTAAAAATTCAATAAAAACATATTTTAAAAAATTCTGACCCCTAACTAGTATATTTGGTTTACCAAACCTGTTCATGACCCCTCTCCTCCCTAAAGTTCTCTTCTTTCTGAAACAAAATGAAACTTCTCTACAAAGGCTGCCATCCACATTACTGATGTCTTCCTTTCTTAAAATTATTTATTCCATATTTCCATCACAACATTTCCACATTATCAAGGTACACCTGTGACTTCAGCTTCTCTCCATCTTTTCTTTTTTCATCTTTTTGACTAGAGGCCCAGTGCACGAAATTCATGCACGGTGGGGAGGTGTCCCTCAGCCCAGCCTGCACCCTCTCCAATCTGGGATCCCTCTCACAATCCAGGACTGCTGGCTCCCAACCGCTCAACTGCCTGCCTTCCTGATTGCCCCTAACCGCTTCTGCCTGCCAGCCTGATCACCCCCTAACCACTCCCATGCCAGCCTGATTGATGCATAACTGCTCCCTTGCCAGCCTGTTTTCCCCTAACTGCCCTCCCCTGCAGGCCTGGTCCCCACCAACTGCTCTCCCCTGCAGGCCTTGGTCCCTCCAAACTGCCTTTCCCTGCAGGCCTGGTTGCCCCCAACTTCCCTCCTCTGCCGGCTTGGTCACCCCTAACTGCCCTCCCCTGCAGGCTTGATCGCCCCCAACTGCCCTCCCTTGCAGGCCTGGTCGCTCCCAACTGCCCTCCCCTGCTGGCCATCTTGTGGTGGCCATCTTGTGTCCACATGGGGGAAGGATCTTTGACCACATGGGGGCAGCCATCTTGTGTGTTGGAGTGATGGTCAATCTGCATATAACTCTTTTATTAGATAGGATAGAGGCCTGGTGCACAGGTGGGGGCCAGCTGGTTTGCCCTGAAGGGTGTCCTGGATCAGGGCGGGGGTTCCCTTGGGGCATGGGGTGGCCTGGGCGAGGGGCCTGTGGTGGTTTGCAGGCCGGCCACGCCCCCCGGTGACCCAAGCAGAGGTCCTGGTATCTGGGGTTTATTTATCTTCTACAATTGAAACTTTATAGCCTGGAGCGGAGCCAAGCCTTCTGCTTGCTCTGTGGCAGCAGCCATTTCTTTTGGGATTTATGTATCTTCTATAATTGAAACTTTGTAGCCTTAAGCGGAGGCCTGGGCAGGCCAGGGTGTGTGGAAACCTTGGCTTCCTCCATCGCCGTGGGCAACCCTAGCCTCCTGCACTTTCCAGCTCAGTGGCTGCCGCCATTTCTGTTTGGGTTTATGTATCTTCTTTCATGGAAACTTTGTAGCCTTGAGTGGAGGCCTAGGCCCGTAAGGGCAGGCGGAAAGCTTGGCTTCCTCCATTGCCGGGGAAACCCAAGCCTCCCTCCTGCTCTCTGTGGCATGTAGCCATCTTGGTTGGGTTTATTTGCATATTCACTCCTGATTGGCTGGTGGGTGTGGCTTGTTGGTGTAGCAGAGTTACATATGGTTAATTTGCATATTACTCTTTTATTAGATAGGATGTCAACTTTTCCTTCCTCCAACAGGAAGAACTGAAGAAAGATAGGGTACCAAAGACTGAGGTCCCCACTTACATAAAGCATGATCCAAATACTAGCAAATGGAAAATTTAAGTTTAAATTTATCTCACTGTCTTGGAGGAGGAAAGAAGTGTTACTTGATAGTGATTTTCATTTTAGTTCCAATACATTCTTTTTCTTCCTCTTTCTTAAAAAATGCTTAAAATTTTTTTTATTTGCAGTTGATATACAATATTATAATAGTTTCAGGTATACAACAAAGTGATTAGACACTTATATTACTTAGGAATTGATCACCCTGTTAAGTCTAGTACCTATCTGACACTATACAGTTATTACAACACTAGTGGCCTGGTGCATGGACTCGTGCACATTGAAAGGAAATTAATTAGAAGAAATATTTTAATATCGCTATTTGCCCTTTCTCTATAATAGAGGTGTCAACCAAATTCATGATTAACAATGATAGATCGAAACACACATGTGATTGGCGCCAGTGAGAGCTTTATATGTATCATGCATGCACGAGTCAACTTAGCCTTTTATATATATAGACTAGGGGCCCAGTACACGAATTTGTGCACCTTGAAAGGAACTGTGGGCCGCGAGGCTGCGGTGGGCACAGGGGTGGGTCTTGGCCTATCCTCCACACCCCTGCCCAGCCCCTCCTGCTGAGGCCTTTGGTCCCCTGTCTGCTGGCAGCTCTGCTCCTGCCGCCGCCACTCCCACGCACTGATGGCACTGGCCCTGCTCACACCCACTGCCGGTGCAGAGCGATTGGGGCCAGTGCCAGCAGTGAGTGTGAGCGGCGGCTGCTGCCCCAATTGCCCCTCAGGAGCAGGGGGAGGTGGAGAAGTCCTCAGAGGCAATCGGGACCAGCCCTGGGTGCCAGCTGCTGGTGCGAGTGGGGCCAGCGCCGGCAGTGGGTGCGAGCGGAGGTTCCGGCAGTGGGTGTGAGTGGGGTTGTCACTGGCAGCAAATGCAAGAGGCGGCTGCCAGCCCCAATCACCCCTCAGGAGGGAGGTGGAGAAGCCCTGAGGGGCAATAGGGGCCGGCGCCGGGTACCAGCAGCGGGTGCAAGTGGCGGCTCCAGCACTGACAGCGGGTAGGAGCGCCCAGCGGGACCACGGCATGCAGGAACAAAGAATTTTCAGTAACTATTAGACGCTCGCCCTGATGACAGCGACTGCTCACCTGCTCCACCATCCCACCGCAGCCGATGCCCGCCACGTTCTGTGCACGCCTCCTGGTGGTCAGCGCATGCCAGTGATCGGTTGTTCAGTTGTTTGGTTGTTCCACCGTTCAGTCTATTTGCATATTAAGGTTTTATGTATATAGATTATTGACCATATTCTCTATGCTGTATTTATAAGAATATTCAATTCCTAATGAACACTTTCTCTATCAATGAGCTACAGGCTTTATCAGTTTTGCTACATGCTCTGTGAGTCATATTCGACCACCATAAACTCTGGGGACAAAGATTTTAGATGAGGAGGAAGGACTAGATTTCTGAGTTTAAACAATTCAATCATTTTATGCATTCAATAAATTAGGATATTATTTTTTTAAAGAAATTTGTTTTAAAGAGCATATTCTTATCTTCTAAATCTAAAACATTTTTTAATATGTAACTTTTTTTTTATATATTTTATTGATATTTTACAGAGAGGAAGGGAGAGGGATAGAGAGCTAGAAACATCGATGAGAGAGCAACATCGATCAGCTGCCTCCTGCACACCTCCCACTGGAGATGTGCCCGCAACCAAGGTACATGCCCTTGACCGGAATCGAACCCGGGACCCTTCAGTCCACAGGCTGACGCTCTATCCACTGAGCCAAACCGGTTTCGGCGATTTAATATGTAACTTTTGACCATTTCACGGGCAGTAGGGGAGAGAGAGGAAATGAAAAAAAAAAAAAAATCCTCAGCCAAAACCGGTTTGGCTCAGTGGATAGAGCGTCAGCCTGCGGACTGAAAGGTCCCAGGTTCGATTCCGGTCAAGGGCATGTAACTTGGTTGCGGGCACATCCCCAGTGGGAGGTGTGCAAGAGGCAACTGATCGATGTTTCTCTCTCATCGATGTTTCTGACTATCTATCCCTCTTCCTTCCTCTCTGTAAAAAATCAATAAAAATATATTTAAAAAAAAAAAGAAAAAGAAAACACAATCTTCTATTTAAAAAAAAAAAAAAAGAAAGAAAAAAAAATCCTCAGATAGTAAAGATTCTATGTTGTATGGACATATGCATAATCTTTAAACAGCTAAAATCATGGCATATCCTTCTCCTTCTAGATCCACGTCTCCATTGGCAAAGCTTCACGGGTCTTCTATTTTGGAGAGGCACCATCTGGAGTACAGTAAGACTCTCCTCCAGGATGAGGTACATGAGCCTCTCTCCAGGGCAGCTCACAAGCTCTGGGTCAAAACACTAACCCACAGAAAATGCTTGGAAAGAGATGGACTTGAGGGGTGGAAGCTGACAGTGTTTACCTCATAAAAGTCAATGACAGAAATTGCTATATTGCAACAGTTTTTGAACAACCAAGTTGGAAGTAGCTGGGATAGAGGACAAAAGAGCCATGGAACCTCACAGAATCTCTGTGGGTCGGTTGAAAAAGAAGAAAAGGCTTAGAGGGGATGTGTAAATCAGTCACTGGTTTTCTTTTTCATTCCTGGCACTCCCTGTAGGGTATGGTCTGTACTTTCAGAAAGTCAAGCTTTCGTAGTGGAAAGGGGCATGAAACTGGGATATAAGACAGAATCGGACAACTGCCATCAGAGTGGCACGGAGAGTTCCAGAGGGAGACATCACATTCAGGAGTGGGCAGGGCACAGGGGAGAACAGAGATTGCATCAGGGACAGCTTTATGCATGAAGTGCCTTTGAACTTGGTCTTGAATTCACTTTGATTTGCATGTATCAGTACTGCTAGCATTCCATGGGAGGTAGTCAATCTTCTCTTTATCCATTTTATTTAAGGGTACATAGGCTTGTGGAAAAGTTGTGGATATAGTCTAGTTATACTTTCTTTTTGAAAAATCAGTTGAGAAAGTTCCAAACCAAACAATTAAAAGGAGCCATTGATTAGACGGAGTGGAACACTTTTGTCATGGCAGAGATTGTGTTTAGAATTGCAGATGCTCATTAGGATGCACAAGCCCTCTCCAGGATGGAGCTTTTCTCAGTTTCCATAACAATCATTATTAAAGGCTCAGGGGAAGGAATACACAGAAATATGCCCCAAGTTTCACAATAACACTACAGTCTTTTAGGTAATGAAAAACCATGTGGAAAAACTTATAAGGCAGTGTGACCAGGAAGAAAAGTGTTGTGTAGTGAAGTGCCTTGAGTGTTTTTAAGGCTGAAACAGCACCCAGACATGGTGACCCAGAGCAGCTGTGTCAGAATCATTGATTTCACAGGGCAGGGTGGGTGGGCAGGTTGTTAAAAACAGATCCTGGCCCTAGCCGGTTTGGCTCAATGGATAGAGCGTCAGCCTGAGGACCAAAGGGTCCTGGGTTTGACTCCGGACAAGGGCCCTCATCAGGGCACATGAGGAAAAATCCAACTGATGTGTTTCTCTCACATGGATGTTTCCCTCCTCTCTCTTCTAATCTCCCTAAAAAAAAAAAAAAAAAATCAATGGAAAAATATCCTCGGGTGAGGATTAACAAAACACACACACACACACACACACACAGATCGTGGGCTGCTTTTCATACTTACTGACTGGGCTCTCTGGGGTGAGGGCCCAGAAACCTGCATTTTCACCAAGAACTTTAATAGTTCTGATGCATAGCCAGAACCTCTCCCTGAAGTAGCATTTATGCCATAAAAATTATAATATCTGTTCCAGGAGAATTCAAAGGAGAACTGAAAGTAATTCAGAGAGATAAAAGTAAATTGTTAATTATCCAATTTGTTATGAGTCTTTGTTCTACTGGTTGAGACTATCTTATATTTTTGAGTAAGAATTTTCTAATTCCTAGTGATTATGTGATACCAAAGGCAGATAGTGTCAAATATATTTTTAATTTTGTTATTTAATTTTATTTACTAAAGGAAAATATGTTTAGAAACTACAGCCAAATATCTAAATGTTTACCATTGGAAGGCTCCTTGTATCTCATAAGTTTTTTCTTTCTGGGACTGGAGAGTTTATAATAGAGTTGTGGTTTTCCATCTTAAATTTTTTAATGCTATTTACTCTGCAGCCTGAACTGGTTTTGATGGCTATATAAAGGTTTATTATTCATTCTAAAAAGGAATATTGCATCTCAGTAATCTTTACCACCTTGGCGAGGACCTGCCTACAATGCTATTCAATCTGCTAATTGCAGACTTTTAAGGCCTGTAAATAGAGTCGCTAGGCAATGCAATCACAGAGCTTTTTATAAGCAGGCAAATTAAATGCTGGGGGAAAAAAGAAATTTTTAGCCATCCTACGTAGACAATGTGACTCTTTTATTTACTTATTTTTGTATAAAAATTTTTATATTTAAAATCTTTAATTTTTTAAATAAGGAAGATCCTTAGGATTTATCTAGCAACTTTAGCATTTCATGGGCATGACTCAGACATTTTGTTTTGCATATTATAAGGCTTTGGCCTAAAATGGCCTTATATCCCAGTGGAGTGGGATTCACTGCTTTGAGAATTAGAACCACTTATATTCTAACCAGACAGAAACCTACCCTTTAACTTGAGTGAATGGCTAGAAAAACCTTGTTAGTCAGATTTGTGAGAGTATACATTGTAATATTACAATGTACTGTAAAAATGACAAAATAAATTGCTCAGCACAAATAACAGAACCCTTTTGTTACTCAAAAACACTTCCCAACAAAGTGCATAATAATTCTATTCATACCAACCCCATCTTATACAAAGAAGGCATGAAGAAACTAAATATCTTGTGTAAGTCACCAGTGAGCCCTGAACAGGTTGGCACTCCCCTCCAACGTGAAGACTAAAACTGCCTGTACTTTCTGTGCTTCTCCTCACCTGGGAGCCCTAATCAGAATGAATGAGAGCCACTTCTACCTATCTTGATGTGCTATGCAGAATTTATATTTTTATTGCCATTTTAATAGAAGGAGAATAAAAATATACTCTTTCTTTGAGTAAGTGAGCCCTTGCTCCAATGAAAGAATCTTTGCTTACTTAAAAAAATTTGCATGCATGAATATGTGTTTAATCCTTAATTTTTGTCCAAAATGATTTGGTGGAGCTTCCAAAAAATACATATAACATTAGAGAGGGCTAATGGAAAAATAAGAAAACTAAGACAAAGTATGGTAAAGGCTCAAAATGTTTCCAAAATGTGTACAGTGAGGTATAAACATTTATTAGACATGGGCCACAAATTTGATCAAGAGCTTTCTAGCAACTAATACAGAACAGAAGCAGGATACTTTGTATGAATCTATGTCCACAGCTTAAAAAGAAACCATTTAGAAGCTTTTCTTATAAAGGCCTTAGCTGTGAAAGAATAAAAGAGAAAATATGAAAGAATTTAGAATTAAGAAATGGTTTTTCAATTAGTAGACTTGTACAATTTTTTAGATAAAAGTGAAAATGAATTAGGAAAAAAATGAGTGAAATTTAGGTATATTGTGCTATCTATTAAAAAGGCAGTACTAAAAAGTTGAATGTACACTCTTTTTCCTTAATCATGCCAATTTTAAAAGCATGCCATGTTCATCTTTTTAAAAAAATCCAATATTGATTTACTTTGTAATGTGAAAGACCTTTTGATAATCTATCAGCTTTAATACAGCTGTTTTATTATTTTGGATTGGAAAAGGTATGACTTAAATGGGGTACAATAGGATTAGTCATGTTTTTATATTTCTCTTTATATGTAGCTTTTCCTCTCATATAGATATACTTAGCAAATAGTAACAGGTATCCAGGTTTACAAATATAAATAATATACATTAAAATAATTGGTGCATAAAAATATTGATTTATTTGGTCGATGGTTATAGATTATGCGCCCTGTACAATCTGACACTTGGTAGAGACAGAAAGTTATAGG
The DNA here is from genome assembly GCF_963455305.1 of Plecotus auritus. Lineage (NCBI taxonomy): Eukaryota > Metazoa > Chordata > Mammalia > Chiroptera > Vespertilionidae > Plecotus > Plecotus auritus. The sequence continues at coordinate 24,899,069 of NC_137783.1, read as the reverse complement.
CTAAGGGATTATTTATTTAAATTTACCAGCCTACATTGCTTCCCAACCCCCCCACCCCCAATTTTGTTTTAATTTGGCTCTTCTTCCTAACTTTTTGTTCATTTTATTTTTTAAAATTACATATTTAAGATGTACAACATGTTTCAATATACATATACATAGTGACATGATTACTACAACCAGCTAATTAACATATCCATTTCCTCACATATTTACCTTTTTGTGCATGTGTGGTGAGAACTCCTGAGACCTATTCTCTTAGCAAATTTTCAGTATACAGTAAAATTAAAATGTCTTCATGTGCTTTTATTTTTTTTATTTTTTTTTAATATATTTCATTGATATTTCACAGAGAGGAAGGGAGAGGGATAGAGAGTTAGAAACATCGATCAGCTGCCTCCTGCACACCTCCCACTGAGGATGTGCCCGCAACCAAGGTACATGCCCTTGACCGGAATTGAACCTGGGACCTTTCAGTCCGCAGGCCGACGCTCTATCCACTGAGCCAAACCGGTTTCGGCCTTCATGTGCTTTTAATATTAATTTGTCTAAACGTTTAAGGCATTTCTACACGTGCCCTCACTTTTCCCCCAGTACAGCAATCAAGGATGAATTTAAGTGTCACTGAGCTACAAAGTATATGTCAGATTACATTTGGAACATAAAAATGTGTTTCAATGAACAAATAAAGACAGTGAGTGAGTCACTGACATAAACATGCCATTGGGTCACCACCAGTCCAAAGGCCACCATGGTGCCAAAATCAGGGGCAGGAAGTGAGATTAAAATTGCAAACGCCCCCTTTGCTCTTCCTTCTTCCTGGCCAATCCAGGCCAGGTTGAAAATGCCCTGTATCCAGATTTGGTTCAGAGTATGGACTGGGATGCCCCAGGGGCTGCTGTGAACTGTGTCAAGTAAGGAACTGATTTTGATCTAGACAGGTTTTCTTTTGTTTATTGTACTTTGTGGAGTGTTCAACAGCCATTTTTTCATTCTATCAATTCAAAAAGACTATAGTTGCCATTATGAACTCATTATTTTACCAAAAAATATCATAGCTTTCCTTTCTACTACTTATAACTGCTTGTAAAATACTATTTTTGACCCTAGAATTTGTTTTATAAAAAGTTGATTTAAGCGAAGGTTTATATAACATATAATATAAAAAAACTTGAGTTCTTGTTCATTTCTTGCTTTCTAGTATTTCAATCTCCTGGAATGAGAGAGAGCCATAGTTGGTCTTGGGTTTGCAAGTCTATTTTAACCTGAAGCTAGCCTCAAAACTTTATATAACAAGAATAATGATACGGCCTTTGTAGCAATTTATGGTTTTAAAATGCATTCTCAGTTATCTCATTTGAGTTACCATTCCACAAATATTTGAGCATAGACTACTAGTAAGTGCTAGGCAGTTAGGCAGGGCAGCTGTTATTATCCCCATTTGAGAAAGCAAATACAGATGTTAAATGATTTGTCTGAGATTATACAACTACCAAGTGGTGAATATGGGAACCGAACCTGGGCTCCTTGTTGAGAGGCAGTGTAATGCCATACTGCACTGGTTTAGATTCCAGCTCTGCCGTGTACTCTCTGTTTAACCATGAGCAAGTTACTTAACCAGTCTGTGCTGTGGTTTGTTGTAAGATTAAAAGTATTCATAAAGCATTATGTGAGTTGCTGCTATCATTATTTGGTGTTTAGTCCAGTAAATTTGTTATAAAAAATGACTTAAATGAAGGTTTATATAACATACTAGGGGCCGGTGCACGAAATTCGTGCACATGTAGGGTCCCTAGGCCTGGCCAGTGATCAGGGCCGATCTGTGGGGTGACCAGCAGGGCGATTGGGGACCCGCTTCCACCCACTTTGGCCTGGCTCCACCTGCTCACCTGCTCCACTATCCTGCCGCGGTCCCACTCTCGTCAGGACCCATCGGTGCTGGCAGCACCTCCACCGCCATCCGCTGCCAGTGCCACATCGTTGCCAACACCTGCCATGTTCTGCGTTGCCACCTGGTGGCCAGCGCACATCTAACTCCTGGTTGGTCAAACTACCGCCTGTGGGGACAATTTGCATATTAGCCTTTTATTACATAGGATAATATAGAAAACTTGAGTTCTTTGTTCATTTCTTGCTTTCTAGTTTTTCAGTCTTCAGGAATAACAGAGAGCCATAGTTGGTCTTGGCCTTGCCAAGTCTATTTTATGCTGCCTCTATCTCTACATAAGTTAATATACTATTTCCTCTTTTCTTTCCAATGGAACTTTTCCTGTATTTCATATCAGTCAATTTCATTTGGCAAAACTACTGTACATCTGTCCTTTAGCCTGTATGCCTATAAAGGTCTATTTGGAATATCATATCTTTTAAAAACCACTCCCAACTTTATACTCTAGTTTTCTAGAACACTAAGAAAGGAAACCAATCCATATGTGAAGAGATCATTAGTGGGAAACTCTTTGAAGAAAGGTCTAGTTAAGTCTTTGTAAAATATTATTGCAAGGATACATTTTGAGAACAGCTTGGGAGGATTTCATTATTTTTTTTAAAAAATATATTTTATTGATTTTTTACAGAGTAAGGGAGAGGGATAAAGAGTCAGAAACATCAATGAGAGAGTAACATGGATTAGCTGCCTCCTGCACACCCCCCACTGGGGATGTGCCCGCAACCAAGGTACATGCCCTTGACCGGAATCGAACCTCAGACCTTTCAGTCCACAGGCCGACGCTCTATCCACTGAGCCAAACCGGCCAGGGCTCATTATTTTTTGTACACACACAAGTACTAGTGTAATTCACAGTTTCTAAAAGTTTTCCAACAGTTTCTGTAATCATTCTGAAATTACATGGTAGGTAATTCAACATGGATATCTAACAGTTAGATATCTACCAGATATTCTTTATTAAAGCTCTTTGATTAATACAAGCACATATTTAAATCTATTAGTATTGTTTAAATGGTCCTGGAAGAAAACATTTTTACTTATTCCAAAACCTCATATACTGATTACATGAACGTTTGCTAATATCTATTTTTATAGGTAAATTACTTACTCAAAGTAGAGAGGCTTCCTTAATACAAGATACAAAAATTGGAAGCAAAACAGTGGAAGACATAGTTTTCTCCTTTCTGTAATAGAATAATCTTTATTTTAGGCATAGTTTGGTTTGTTTGTTGAATCAAAGGCAAATTAATGACTGCACTTTATTGTGAATGTTCATCTTACAGAGTTTAAACATCTTCCAGAACCTAAATAAACGCCAGTTTGAAACAGCTATTCATTTGTTTGAAGTTGCAATAATAGCAACTGACCTGGCTTTATACTTCAAGTAAGTACAGAACTTCCTTATACCTGTGTGGTTCTGCCTTCCATAAATGGTCCATTGCAATGAACTTGAAAGACATTTATTCATACACACATTTATTATTCTTTTTTGGGTTATCAATAGAACACCTTCAAGATGCATGACAGTGAATTTCTAGACATCTGGAAACTTTTAAAAGCTAAGCCCCTAATATTAAATAGTTTATCTGAAGAAGGTTCAGTTGAGGAATACTCAGCAAGATTGGCGCATTGCCAGAAGGGTGATCCCACACAACCTTATAAGGTTGCTTTTGTCCTGAATTCACCATGGTCCGGAGTCTGGGAGATGAACAATCTTGGTGATACTGATGCACATGAACCGAACTCCCAGAATTCTGAGTTATATACAGCAGAGTGCCAGTTTATTTATTATAATAATAGTTACCAAGGACCAGAAACTTCAAGCTTCTGCACATTTTCTTGTCAGTGAACCATAAAGCTGCTGGTGAAAATGGATTAGAACGAAGTGAAGAAGTTATAGGATCCAAATATTTAATGACTTTGATGGGAAGTATCAAATTGTGCCTCTCTGATCCTTCTTAATTAAAAAATTTAATTATTAGATAATTCAAACATGAAGACAGATACTAAGAATAATATAACTCAGATTCAACAAATGCTAAGATTTTGCCACACCTGTTTTAGATCTTTTTTTTTAAGGAGAAAAAAGTTATAGAAATGAGGTATTTCCCCCCCCCACACACACACACACACACACTCTACCATGAAGACACCTCCCTTCTCCCTCAAAGACATGACCATTCAGAGGCTGATGTGTATTTGTCCTTTCCATCCATGTTTTTATATGGTATTGTGAAGTAGATTTAAAAATTTCCCATAAATGGTATCATACTGTATATACATTTCTGCAACTTGCTTTTTACATGCAACATTTTCTTTTAAAGATTTGCCTTGGTGGTAAATGGAGATCCAGTTTATTTGTTTTAACTGTATATTCAACTGTATGCTTATACCATAATTAATTTAGCCATCCTTCTATTCATGGACATTTAGATTATTTCAAATTTTTCATAATTGCCCACAATACTACATTGTATGTCTATATATATTTATATATATATATGTTTCCTAAAAACTCTCCCTAGAAATGAAATTGCTGTAGGTTTTGCATATCTTCAATTTTACACCTCATGTGTTCACGAAAGTTGACCCAAGTAAGACAATTTAACTGAATAATACAGTGTGCATAGAGATTGTCTCAGATACAGTAGTGCAAATATGGCTATACTTTATGCACGTATATGTTATAAAATGTAACTTCTTACCTTGGGGTCCACACCCACAAGAGTCATTGGATGTGCTTCAGGAGATCTGAAAAAGCTCATGCTGAAGATAGCCTTTTAATCTCTGGTCTTATATGCTATAGCACAGCTGTATCTTTTTTTAGGAAGAGAACAATGTTTCAAAAAATTGTTGATGCCTGTGAAAAGATGGAAAGTGAAGAAGAGGCCATCAAATACATAACCATTGATCCAACCAAAAAAGAGATCATCATGTGAGTAGTCAGAATTTTATTCCTCTTTTGGCAAAAATCACTTATTTTGTATTTCTTTCTGTATTAACAATTTTTGTTTCTTCCAAAGGGCAATGATGATGACTGCATGTGACTTGTCAGCTATAACCAAGCCCTGGGAGGTTCAAAGTCAGGTGAATAAAATTATGTTTCCTTTTCTGTCACACTCTTAGGTCCCACGTAAAAGTGAACATGAGTATATCAGGTAATCTCAGACATTTATCCACACACACATTTATTATTCTCCTTTTGGGTTATCAATAGAGTTATCAAGTCATATTATAGCTATCACTTATATGACTATATATTTTATAAGCCATTATCTTCCATTACCCTGGACTTGCCCTCTCAAACAGTTTATAATTTAAAAAGATGGAAAGAGGAACTTGAGAAGTTAAGACAAAGATAAAATGTTCCCTGTTGGGTATGAAAAAAGGCAATTGCTTTCACAAGCTCACAAATGTAAGACAATAGGTCTTTTTGATCAGGTCCCAGAACAAGACAAGTAGAGGGAATATTGGAAAGAAAATGCTTTCCTGCAAGTATTCCTTATCATTGAACAGGCAATAAAAAGTTTATGTACAGTTATTCAGGGATTGTGTGAGAAATCAGCACAAGGATGAATCATTAGTGCTTTTCTCTTTCCTACAATCTCTTCTTCAGTGCACAACCTCCCCCCTTTATAAAACTTATCTTTACTGCATTCTCCTTGTTCCATAACACTCATGCTATTACTGTTATAGTACTTACCACACTGTTTACATGACTGCCTTCACTAGACTGTGAGCATCTTAAAAATGTAACATCTCATTCCTCTTGGCAAGCCTGGCTCATGCCAATGTAAGGCAGCTAGTAGGTGTTCAATAAATTTGATATTGGGTTTTTAAAAAGGATATAAATAAACCCTTAGATATCTGCACGCTGTAATCAAGTAAAGCTGTGTGCTAGCCTTTGTGTGCATATGTGAGAATGCGGTGTGCATCATACATGCAGATAGATGCTAATAGAAGCAGGACAGAAGGACTTGGGAGGTTCCAGAGCTTGAAGCATAATATAATGGAATTAAATATCTTCCCATCTCCCTTTTTTATTGTTGAGAGATGGTGGCCATAGCAAATAGGAGGTAGGCAGTCCCCGAATAAGTCTGGAACACTGGTAAGAAGAGAAATTCTCCTTTCCCATTTCCATACCATCTGTAAATGACATCTTTTTAAAACCAAAGAGCATACGGTATGACAATATGCTCAGAGGTACCTCAAACAGTAACTATAAACCCTGTCTTAAATATCATTCATACTAATACAATGCAGATTCTCTATTAATAAGTTGCTTTCATGAACCAAGTCTTTCTTATTTGCAGGTAGCACTTCTAGTTGCAAGTGAATTTTGGGAACAAGGAGATCTGGAGAGAACGGTGCTGCAGCAACAACCTATTGTAAAGACCTTGACATAAAAGACACACTACTTATTAAAAATTATTTATACAAATCAGTCTATTTTGTTTGCTGAACCTTAGAAAACTATCTTTAAAGGTTTTATTTTTCTTTCTAGCCTATGATGGACAGAAACAAAAAAGATGAACTGCCTAAACTTCAAGTTGGATTTATTGATTTTGTTTGCACTTTTGTATATAAGGTAAGTAAACAAATTATTTGGGTGAGAATTTTGCTTTCAAACTGTTAGCCAAATTCAAAAAGATCCCACTAATGAAAAGCCATTAGTGGTGTCCTTATTTCTCCAAAGTAGTTTGCGGTATTATCTTAATCTCTCATTCAGTAGTGGAAGGAGAAAGAACTCGGATGAGAGCAAATTGATTTAGGCAGGCAGGAAAGGCAGCCCCTGTCTCCGTTCCCAAGGCACTGAGTTAAATTCGACCTAGCAGCTCTGAACACCAGAACATTTTCTTACAGCTCTTCTGCATATGGAAAGTACTGAATATTAACCATATAATTTAAGTAGTTTTTGACCTGAAATTCTCTGTAGGAGTTCTCCAGGTTTCACCAAGAAGTCACCCCCATGCTGAATGGCCTTCAGAAAAACAGAATGGAGTGGAAATCCCTGGCTGATGAATACGATGCAAAGGTGAAGGTAATGGAAGAGGAGGTGAAAAAACAGGAAGAAGGAAACATGATTGAAAAAGGTTAGATGGAATTTGATTTTCCTTCTTGCAAGTAGCCAGAAGTCACATGATGAAAGCATAAAAAGTAAACACAAATATTAAATTTGCTTTACTGTACGATCTGATAATTTTAAGATGTTAGTGGTTGTCAGGTTACCCCCCCAAACACACACACAGACCTTACTTAGAATTCCAGATGGGATTGGCTGGTCCAGTTGAGCTAGGGGTGGGACTAGGCTTCCTCATCCACTCTAGAAGTTGGCTCCTGAGGCACCTCTGCAGATACTGAGTTTTTAGAAATAATACGAAAACCATAAAATCAAAGGGATCAACAATTTTAGTCCCAACGTTATGCATTCGCTGAAACGTTGAACAACTTGCTGAACCTCTCTAAGCTTAATGTTCTTCTCTATATAATGAGAAGGTTTTACAGATCTCCAGGTAGCCCTACATGTAAAGCAAAGCTGGCCAGCTGAATGAGGTGTCAACCGGTACTCCAAGACTTTGCCTGCCTGCGCCTCAAATGTCTCCACACACTATTTTTCCTAATGAAATCTCTTCTCCTAAAATCACTTTGACTTTCTTTAGAAAACCTCTGTAAAACACTCAGGATCAACTATTAGTTCATCAGATGTATCAAACTGTCATCTTTAAAGTGGAATGTGAATATGATGACATTTTTTCCTTGAGAGTTCAGCACTCAAAAAGTTTTGTAAGAAATTCTTATTGTTTAACAAATAAATCATCTCTATCTGGAAAGGCCTTGCAAAACAGAAGATACAACAGTCCTTTTAGAGCGTTCTATTGTGTTTAGCAGTATTTTAAAGACTTCAAAGAGGGAGAAAGTCTTTTGCTGAAGAGGTTAAGGATATCCTTCAACAGAATAAAAATAGGAGTTTCTGACTCCTTGATATCCATTCACTTATGTACTTATTCGGTACAAGGCCCTGTGTTAGGCAGGCCCTGGGGAGAGACTGGTCCCTTATCTCACAGATGGGAGAGCTAGATGTTAAAATAAATGAGTGCTTGGCTATCTAACTATCAGAGGAAGCATGAGGTGTGTACCCGAGGAAGGATGCTTATGCTAAACTCTGAACTCTGGCTAAGCAAAGAGAGGTGGGGTTCAAAAGGGAGAGAAAGAAGAGAATATGTAGTGCTCGCTTCGGCAGCACATATACTAAAATTGGAACGATACAGAGAAGATTAGCATGGCCCCTGCGCAAGGATGACACGCAAATTCGTGAAGCGTTCCATATTTTAAAAGAAAAAAAAAAAAAAAAGAAGAAAAAAAAAAAAAGAAGAGAATATGTACAAAGGCTTTGAAGTGGCAATAAGCTTGGTGCAACTGGAGAACTTAAGGAGACTAGACAGACAATAACCAGGGCAAAGTATCAGACGAAGCTGGTCATGCAGGCAGCCCTGCCAGGTTGTGTTGCCTTGAAGGCCTTACTAAGGATGTGTCCTCCAGAAGAGCTAGGGGAAGTCATTAAAGGGATTTAAACAGGAAAGCCATAATACCTAATTTGCACTTCAAAAAGATAACAGAAGAGGTAATTTTACTGAGCAAGTGATATTTCTTAGTACAATTAAATTTCATCTTTCTCTCAATTTTATGATAAACAGGGTAATAGGGTATCAGGTCCTTTAAGTGGCTCCTGGCATTTAAAAAAATTTTTTTTTAGTATTCAGTATATTGAATGTGGATCTCTACTTTATGTGCATAAAAATCACTGCTGAACTTTTATCCTATTACAGTGACAAGTTTCTGTGAACTAGGGACATTATTTTGTATTTCCAGGCAACGAGCTTTGTGCCTAGCCCAAAGCAACAACTCAGATTCCCAGATTGTGTACTTCAGTGGTTCTCTTGAGAAACAGATGTTATAATTGGCTAATTCTTTATTAGATTCTATTTTTTAAGTGGACTAATTCTGAATATGTATTTAAGTTTTTAAATAGTCAAGCCTTTAGTATTTGATATAAGCTAAAACTAATTAAGCCATAAAGTTAATACTAATATCATTAGAGTGTTAGAATAAAAACACCATGTAGCCACAGACTCCTAATAATACTGATTTTCTCCTTTTTACTAGCTACAGAAGATTCAGGAGGTGGTGTTGATGACAAAAAGTCCAAAACATGCCTAATGTTGTAATATGTTCCCTTTGGTCTACATTTCAAGTTATTGTTTCTACTTTTGAAGAAAAAGAGAAAACATTCAAAAGAACTTCAGCAAATTTCATTCAGCAAACCATCAAGTAACACAGTAAGAGGGGCTTCAGAAAAGCTCCTCTTATGACTATCAGGGGAAAACACACTGCTAGCCAGAATACCTGAGGATAAAATAAAGTTCCACAAAAGTGCAAAATAAGATGAGAATGAGTGCATTTTTTGGTGCCAATCTGTTTTAAATTAAAAGATATAATTCCTTTTTAAAAGTGCTTATTAATTGTACTCATCTGCTAGGGCTCCCATAACAAAATACCACAGACTGGATGACTTAAACAACAGAAATTTATTTTCTCACCGTTCTGAAGGCTAGAGGTCCAAGTTCAAGATGTTGGCAGGGTTGGTTTTTCCTAGGTTTGCAGATGGCCAGCCTCTCCGTGTTTTTACATGGTCTTCCTCCTGTGTATTTGTGTCCTAATCTCTCATAAGCACACAGTTGCCTTGGATTAGGGCTCACTTATATGACCTCATATTACCTTAATTACCTCTTTACACACCCTATCTCCAAATACAGTCACAATGAGGTACTGGGGATTTCTATTTCAACATGCCTTTGTGGGGGGACACAATTCAGCCCATAACATTAATAATCATGATTTATACTCAAATCCCTTCCTGAACTAAAAATACCTCATCAACATGTCTTATTGTAGGAGAATATACGGTATAAAATGTATAATGTATATAAATACTATACAGAAAACAAAATGAGTCAAGGGTTATTTAATCTGAACTGCTTATCATCTCTCTCCTCTACATTTTACCCTTGATAATGGAATGGTCAAGACCACTCCACTTTTGGCAGCTTATAAACTATGTCTTATCCTATGCCTATCCCTCTCCACAAGTCTGAAAATTTTTATTTTATGTGTAACTAAGAATATTTTATGTTCTGAACTAGTCTTCTCATGGAAAGAATTATCAATTTATAAAACATTACCTGGATAATCCTAATGCAAATTAAACCAGCTAATAAATATTATGCATTATTCAGAAGAATGTAATTTGATTATGTGACAATTTTATTACCAAAGGCTATTGGGAAGGACGTCGAGAGAGGTTACTTTTAAAAATGATTATTAGAACTATATATTGATTCTATGTATTTGTCCAGAGATGCTAAGGACAATCCACTACTTCTACTACATGGTGCATGTCAGGACATTAGAAAAACTTAACATTTCTTTACTTATCTATAACCATAGACTGAATTAGAAAACAGACCAAATAATAATTACACCATAGATTTTTTTTATCAAAAGATATCTAAATTATAATGAAACAAATTGATGATCGAGCCTCTAATGTTTTGTTAAACAGAAGATATTAATTTTAAGCAACCAAGAAATTACTCACCATTTGTTAGATTTTTGTGAATTAGGTACTTAGAATCCTGACTGCTACTCTCACATAAGAATGTAAGGTCCATGAGATGAAAGTTTTTGTCCATTTTAGGATGTTTTGTTCATAATGCCACCCGGGCACCTAGAGAAGTGCCTGGTGTTAAGGTAGGTGTTCAGTAAATATGAATATTTTTAATAAATCTCATCACTCAGGTTTATAAATGAGGAGTGCCTGTAAGTTAATATTTTGGGGAAGAAAAAAAACTCAATATCTTCAACCAAATAAGTGTTTTCTGTTTAAGTGGACAGTGGTACTATACATCTTATTTCTATTGCTTAAAATAATTTTGAAATTCCACTTCTAGGATTATTTTAAAGGCTGCATTAAAAAAATTATTCTGTAGCTTTATGTAATTTTGGACCCCAAAATACCAGTCAGCTCAAACAACTTCCCTTCCTTGTTCACTAAAAAGTGAATTGTGGGGAAGAAATGTGCCACCTCTTAAGGTCTGCAAAACTAGAAACTTCACTTAAGAGTAAGTATAAGTAAGTACATTTCATATTCCAAACCAATGGCTCACTGAACACCACTGACTGCACTACAGTCAAATTTGAAATAGGTCTGTGGGAGAATCAATCTTTAAACTCATCATCTTGAGGCCTTTTCAAAGACTCCTTAAAAATGACTCCTATGATTTGCCATCCTATATAATAAAAGCCTAATATGTTAAGTGTCCAGTCTTCCAGTGACATGGCAACTGTTCAACAAATCAAAGCATAATATGCTAATGATATGCTAAGGCCATTCAACCACTTGCTATGATGAGCACTGACCACCAGGGGGCAGACGCTCCAACTGGTAGGTTAGCTTGCTGCTGGGGTCCGGCCAATGGGGGCTGAGCGAGATGGGCTGGACACGCCCTGGAGCCTCCGGTGGTCCCTCCCCGGCCCCGACTGTGCACTGGTGGTCTCCCTCAGCCTGGCTTGCGCCATCTCACAATCCAGGACCCCTCGGGGGATGTCAGAGAGCTAGTTTCGGCCCGATCCTGCAGGCCACTCCCCTTGGGAGGACACCAGACGCAGGGCTCACGGCTGGCGAGTGCTGCTGCAGTGGTGCCAGCTTCTCCCAATCAGGACTGATTGGGCAGGAGCCCATGGCAGGCACAGTGGGGGAGTGTCAGGTAGGAGCCGCAAGTGGTGTTGGACTGTGGATTTTGGCTCGATCCCCGCAGGCCACCCAGAGGGACCCCACCCGTGCACGAATTCATGCTCTGGGCCTCTAGTTATGTATAAATGGATTAGATGTTGTGATTCTATATAATGATCTAAATTTACAAATGAAGTTGTTGTCCATTAACCATACTTGCAATACCAAATGTCCTTATTAATCAAATCATGCATCTTCTTCTCTCTATCCACCTCTTTGCTCTTTATAAAAGTGGGTCTTTATTTTTTTTAATCAATAAATACTTTTGAAAATTTGATGAAAACTACAGAGCCTTCCCTCCAAAAACACAGACACTGAAGTTTTACACAGCTTCTAGGAGTACTTAGCTCTCCTAAAACATACCCAATTACTCTTGGGGGTGTGGACCCCGAGTTAAGAAGTTACATTTTAGAATATATCTGTGCATTAAGTATATCCATACTTGCATGACTGTATCTGAGACAAGCCCTATTTTATGCACACTGTATTATTTAGTTAAGTTATTGTGTCAATTGGAGTCAACTTTTGTGAACACATCCTCTGTTTCAGACTACTGGGACCTCATTTGGTTCTCTATGGTATTTGCTTTGTAATAAATTACACACACTGAAAAATCAAATTTGATTATAACTAATTCCCTTCAGTGGTAGAGGTGAGAAGGAAGTAACAGAAAGGTAAGGGGGAAAAAAGAGGCAGCTAGAAATTGGTAGTAATGTGAAACAAGTGCTCAAGAGAGGGATGCCAGTGTATCAAATGAAAGTAAAGAAGTTGAAGATATACTTAATCTACTTAATGATTTTTGTGAGATTCTAATAATGAGGCAAGGAAAGATAAACATGAATAAGTAAGAAGAAAACCCCCCAAAACCAAGAACAGTGGAATTGTACAGTGCACTAGCTCCAACCTCTAGGAGCTACAGAAGAAACAGAGTTGTAGATAAGCAACTCAAGAGATATTCCAAGGGTGGGGAAAGTGTCTCCAATAGCACTAACAACTTCCAAATCATCTGACATCTTGAGAGAGGATGAATTTTTATTTCCAAAGACAAATCACTCAAACTGCAACTTGTAGATAAAACATTTCAGAAAAGCCTCAAAGTATATTTTTACATTAAGGAATGTAGGCTTCTTTCTTCCATCTCACAGAAATAAATCTTGAAAATACTCATCAAATTCTTCTTCCCTATTTTAAAAAAAGGATACAAATTGATTAAAATAAACAAAAAAAATATTACTAGGTGACATAGATTAATAACAATATTTTAATTCAACATATTTGCTGATTTTTCTACATGTCAATATATTTCATGATTCATCCATTAAATAATTCTTAGCTTCTAGAACAACCAAAACTATACCCAGATTGACTGAAATTAAAATGTTTTATATGTTAGCACCTCTCCTTAAATATATTTATTGCCTAAGATTTTACTTTGAAATACTTTATAAAATGTCATTTCTTCTATTTATTTTTTTGGTTCACTTTATATCTTCTCTGTTCATTCTCATATTAAATTATAGCGTGATCAAGAAATCAATGATATATATATATAATCCATGGACACAGACAATAGTGCAGTGAAGGCCTGGGGAAGGAGTGGGAGCAGGGAGGAGGGAGTGAATAGGGGGGGAAAGGATAATATCTATAATACTTTCAACAATAAAGATATTTTTTAAAAAAAAGAAATGAATGAAAAATGAACTATTTTAAAGAAATACTCAAGTCTTACTCCTAGCATTAGGGAACGTATATTTAAATTTCAACCTTTTCTTACTAAAAGAAGAGTAAAATAGTAAATGTACCAGTAGATTATCTATCTATCTATCTATCTATCTATCTATCTATATATATATATATAAAAGCCTAAGTGACCGGCTGACTGGCCAACAGGCGGTAGCTCTGATGTGCACTGACCACGAGGGGGCAGAAGCTCAACACAGGAGCGAAAACCACAGGCATGGGAACATGGAACAGACTGATGAATCTCAGAGGGAAGAAGAGAGGGGGGAGGGGGGAGGGCAGAAAGAGATTAACCAAAGATCTTATATGCATACTAGAGGCCCGGTGCACAGGTCCCTCGGCCTGGCCTGCGGGGATTGGGCTGAAACCGGCTCTCTGACATCCCCTGAGGGGTCTTGGATTGTGAGAGGGTGCAAGGCCGAGGATACCCCCACCAGTGCACGAATCCGTGCACCGGGCCTCTAGTGTCTAAAATAAAGAATAGAACTCTGAAAGAGATATAAATTATATTTTAATGTGTTTAAATACTCTAAAAATTATAAAGTACTAAATAAATATTAATGCTGGGAGCCAGAGTGGTACTGTGGAAATGGTACAGGTTTTCAAGTCAGACAGTGTTTAAGCCATAGTTTTGTCACTTTTTAGCTGCGGGTGCGAGTTACTTAATGTCTCTGAGCTCAGTTTACTTTTCTGTAAGATAGAGAACATTTCATTTCCTCATAGAGTTGCTGTAAGGGTTAAATGTATACAAAGTTGCTTTTCTTCCTTCTGGGAATAGGGTATCAAGCTGAATAGTCAAATTCCGTGTACCAGTCTCTTTAGAAAATGTTCTTTTTAGATCAGAGATTCACAATGGGACTCTATCATTTGGTTTTAAATAACTGTGACTGCATAAAGCCCTCACAACCATGTCAAAATTGAAAAAAAATTACAGAATCAGATAAAGTTGATTTAAGAATTATCTGCAACTTGGTATTCCCCATGCTATTGTCCCTTTCCCCTAGCATGGCAGAAGAATGCAGTAGAATTTTTAAAATTATAGCAAGAACTTAAATAAGTAAAATTAGCTGAATCTCTGTGTGTACTCAGATGTTCAGTACTTGATCAATGTCAAGTTTTTAAAAGTCACAAAGAGTTCTGGATTATAAAAGCCTACTTAGGATTTAATCAAGTGTCTTTATTGTCTAAAAAGGTGAGTTAACTCTAAAACCTATTCTGTTTTTTTCAGCTGTAAAGCTATTCAAGGGGAAGTTATACAGTTGAAAGTTTAGCCAATAATTTAACATAGCAATATTTTACTTATAGCAATAACTTTTTAATAATGTGATGTATAATGACCACACGTGAGAATTCTTTGGCTAAAAAATAAATAAATAAAAAGAACAAAGGACACAGAAAAAGTAATCTTTTTAAAACAAAACACTCTTTCAAACACACCTGAATTCGATTAGTTTGAGAACATATAATTAACAAGATATTTTATAATCAGCTTAAATTATTAAATTATGACTGATTCAACAGGTCTCTTTCTATTATGAACCAAACATTCGTAGGAACTAACAAAATGAGACTAAAATTTATTGAGCAATTACTATATTTGTAGGTATTATACCAGATTTACATTCTTTATTTCATCAAACTTTAATAATAAACTCTATGCAATATATACCATTTTATCCTCTTTTAACAGATAAAGTTCAAGTGGTGAACATCCCAGTAGATGAAAGGAGTTGATACCATTCTATCCCATATATGGACAGCTCTTACAACCCACAGCAGAAAAAAATGCATGCAATGAGTTACCTGTCTTTGGGGCAAAGGGTGTTGGCAAGTAAATGTTACACCTGTATATGTCTTCAAACAGCATTAAGTTCAAGTTTATGATAATCAAAGTATCACTGGCAGACTGCTCTAGAAGCTAGTAAACAACCCTTCTTTGAAGGAATCTAAGCAGAAACCAGAAGGTCATCATCTATTAGAGCTGAGGAAAAACTTACTCACCAAGAGGAAGCTGAACAAGTTGATTCTTCATGGCTACAAACAATGGCTGGGTATAAACTGATCTTACCAGGCTAAGTGGCCCTTGGCATTAAACAGACATTTATGATGCTAAATTTTTTCATTAACTGTTATCAAGAATGGCTGTGGTCAGAGCTTCCTAAACTGATGTAAAAGTGTGCATTATCTATTAATATTAGAACTTACTGTGATTTTTCATCGGTCTCTGGTAGTGGGCCCTTCCAAAGTTCAGATTCTGAGGTACTTTCTTCCTCATCAGAGATTCCTGTTCATTTAAAAGATATTTTTTAAAAACATAAGTATTATATTTAAAACACATTTTGAAATACCTACCAATGCAATTAAATTAACTTCAGATTTAACTGCAGTTTAGCTTCAACTTTTATGGCTCTCTGGAAATTTATTTCACTCTTCCAGACCAATAAAGTCTTTCTAAAAATAAATAAATAATCTGAGATATACCAAAGAGTCTTGGCAAAAAGACCAAGGATTTAAAGTCTCATGGAAAACTTTTCTAAGTCACACTGAGTTAAAGTAGTAATTACAATATTAACTCTTATAAGGGAACTATCTCTTGCACTATACATGGTTGTCCTTGATTTGTTTCTCAGTTTCCTTTTTTTTGGTCATACATAAGATATGTAAATTAAGATTTTTGTAAAAAGTATATTAATGAGAAGAGGCCTATTTCAGTGAAGAAACAGGAATTCTCATATGTTATTTATTAGGAGCAAAAATTCTGTAAACTTTCTCTTAAGGAAAATCTGGTAATACAGATTAGTTTAAAAGACTATACAAAATCTTTTGACCAGCAATGATGCTTTTAGGAATTTAATTATTTACTTAAAATAAGCACCTTAAATATATGTACAAAGATGTTCATTGCATTATAACAAGTGAACAACCTAAATCCCCACCAATTAGGGATTAAAGATTGGTTTAATAAATACTATACAGCTGCTAAAAAGACCTTACCATACTATATGTATTACTATGGAAAAATGTCTGTTATATCAAATTTTTAAATATATTTTTATTGAGTCTTTTTTTTTTTTCTGAGAGAGAGAGGAAGGAAAAGGGATAAAGAGATAGAAACATTGATGAGAGAGGGACATCATCAATTGTCTGCCTCCTGCACATCCCCTACTAGGAATCGAGCCTGATTTCACTGGGAATCAAACCGATGACCTCTTGTCTGGTATTAGAAAACTAGTGTAGGAAATCTGGAATCTGGGAAGTACTCCTGAGAACGAATATGAGAGCAAGTGGTTGTAAGGCCTTTTAAATTAGCTGTCCACTTTCAAAGGCACTGTAGAATTTGTTCCCTTACATCATTAACAGGGTTACAGCGTAGTCATAACTTGATTCAGCCTAATTAGTTTTTCTGTGTGTTTTTTTGTATGTGGTTTTTTGTTTTGTTTTGTTTTTCATAAAAATAAAAGAAGGCTTGATTCTTCTCGCATATTCAGTTTGGGACACTGGTTGTTACTGAGTGGCAGTATTGTTCCAGAGGCTTTATAATGTTATCACCTTTGTATGTAGATCATTAGAAATGTATCCCCTCTTTTTTATCCATTTTTTGTTAGAATGTGTGCCAGAACAGATTCAGTTAGGACTAAAGTTCAGATACACATGCTGATTCAAGAATCAAAGTTCAACAGGTAAAAGGCTAGAACCACCGTGGCAAATCAGTACTGTTTTATTTTTGTGGTGTTTAACTAAAGGACATTCTGTATTTACATTCTGTACTGACAGGCCAAATTTGTGTCAATTCTTTTTTAGACTAATGGTCATTTTTGGAGAAGAATTAATTATTAATGTAGTTACTTTGTGGCATATAATTTTATTGCCTTATAATACATTTTTAAATATTTGATCATTTTTAGTTGACTAGTATAGGGTGACTGATTTGAAAAATGTCTATTTTGTCATAATTTTAAAATAGAAGCATCTTTATTATTTTTAATTAAACTGATTCATATGATAACTGCTATAACCTACCAGAGATGGGAAGAGTGTGCTAAAGAAATAACAATTAGTACAATGGGCAATACAAAATGAAACTCTTGCATCAGTGTCAAATCTATGCAAACAATTGGCAAGTGGGGATCAGAATTTAAGTCTTTGACTCTGTGTTGATAGTGGGTCATGGAGGTCTTTAATCCAACCCTTACCCATGGAATGAATCTCTTACTGCGACACCTCCAATAACTGGCTGTCCAATTTACACTTGAACATCTCACTACTTCCTGAAGCAGCACAATCCTCCATTCTTGTCTTCAGATAGTTTTAATCGACAATTTCGTCCTTAAATTAAGGCAAAACTTTGTCCTGGGGCAATTTTTATCCATGGGCTCTAGTTCTGCGAACCAGTCATCTATCAGGATCCAAGGCAGGCCGCCCCAGGATATCTTACAAGGCCATATTGATAACTTTGAGTTAAAGTTACTTAGGAAACTGCAGTGAAAGAACACTGAGCCATCTGTTCCTAAAAGCAGGAGATAAATCTCACATGTGAATTCCCTTATTAGAATTAAAGAACCAAGAGCCAAAGAATTTGTGTAAACAAACCTTGTCCCCTCTTTTCTAATTTATACCAATCCCAAATTTTGTTTAGATTCCTCCTTAATGACTACCCAAACCTTCTAATGAGTTCTGTTTTTTTTTCCTTTTGTCCTGTCAATTCCTTTACAAATTTATTGTTTCTTTGTCTAAAACTCATAAAAGGTACCTGGTTTGATCATTTCTTTGAGCCTCATTTTATAATCTGAACATCATATTATGACCTCCTATGTGCATGTATTCTAATCTTATGTCAATTTTACTGTTACTCCAGCCATTAAGAACTTAGGAAGGAGCCCTGACCGGTTTGGCTCAGTGGATAGGGCCTCGGCCTGCGGACTGGAGGGTCCCGGGTTCGATTCAAGTCAAGGGCATGTACCTTGGTTGCAGGCATATCCCCAGTGGGAGGTGTGCAAGAGGCAGCTGATCGATGTTTCTCTCCCATCGATGTTTCTAACTATCCCTCTCCCTTCCTCTCTGTAAAAAATCAATAAAATATATTAAAAAAAAAAAAAGAACTTAGGAAGGATATGGGGATGGAGGGGGGTGGTTAATCCTCCCCTTTCCCCAACACATCAAAAATAAGTCTCCCACATAGTAGTGGTCTTGCAAACATCTAGTTTCCATATCTACCTCCTTACTCCTTCCCTCCAATCTCTTCATATTTCTCCAAGCTAAACATCCACAGTTCCTTCAACCTTCCCAAGACACAATTTCAATTTGTGTCAACACTGTGGTTGTTCTAGTCTTGGCCTGCTTTAAGTTTTCAATGTTCCCTTTAGAATGTGATGCAAACTGCATACAATTTTCCCTACATGCTTTGAATAATAAAAGCAGGTCTATCATCTTGATTTTTCTGGATATTATATGATACCTAAATACCTTGGCCTACAGCAGAAGTGGCAAGCCTCCAATTATGACAACAAATCAGTAGATCAGACTTTACATACTTCATTTTTGATCTGACCAATTTTAGAGAACAAATACAGAAGATGTTTAATGTGCAGTTTTCTTTTCTCTTGTTATAACAACAATTATAGCTACAGGTTATCAAGGACTTAATTTGTATCAGATACATGATTTACCCATATTTTATCTCATTAAACTGGTAATAATCCAACAAAGTCTCTTTATACCTATTTTTACAGATAGGATTGAGACACAGACAGAGCGTATCATTTAATGTGGATTTGCATAATGTATCTGCCAAAATGGACAGAGTGGACTTGCATTTGACTCATTGATAGTTATTAAAGATAAAGACTTATCAGTTGTGTTTAATCCCAACTACCTGATCATAGGCAATTTATATACAGGCATACCTCATTTTATTGTGCTCTGCTTTATTGTGCTTCACAGATGTTGCATTATTTTACAAACTGAAGGCAAGACCCTCCACCAGCAAAAAGATTACAACTTGCTTTATTGCAATATTTGCTTTATTGTGGTAGTCTGAAACCAAACATGCAATATTTCTGAGAAATGCCTATAAATTCTCTGGGTTTCAGTTCTCTAGTCTGCAAAATGGGATATTAAATGCCCATTATTAATATTAAATGAGATAACACAACTAAACCACTTGCCATTGTAGCTGACAAGGTAGACAATCAACAAATGCAAGTTAAAATTCTTTTCACCCACAGAAATTGGGTTTTTTTCTTCATGGATTTGTTTTTTTTAAAATATATTTTATTGATATTTTACAGAGAGGAAGGGAGAGGGATAGAGAGCTAGAAACATCAATGAGAGAGAAACATTGATCAGCTGCCTCCTGCACACCTCCCACTGGGGATGTGCCCGCAACCAAGGTACATGCCCTTGACCGGAATTGAACCCGGGACCCTTCAGTCTGCAGGCCGATGCTCTATCCACTGAGCCAAACCGGTTTAGGCTGGATTTGGTTTTAATAATCCCTATGTCAAATGGGGGTAAAAGAGTAAATGAATATTATCCAAAAGTAAATGAATTTCAAACTTGAGTTCTGAAATTGCCAAGACCATCTAAGATGGATCACTGACCACATGAGAAGACATCTGAGTTTGGCATACCATACATAATGAGGTACATGTCTCCTACTCAATATAGTAAATGGCTTTCTGGTTACTAAATGGATAGCCAGGTCACCTTGAGGTGGATAATCTGTTTCTTCAAAAACCAAACTAAGCTACAGATTCTTCACAATATTCTCTCTCTACTACTATAAGTTTGACCTAGTTGAGAGATAAAGAAACTTAAGGCTATTTCTGGGAGATGGGGGAGGGTCAAGAGCGCTAGAGAGAGAATAGTGGGAGGGAAAAGGAAGAGTAAATGAAAGAATGAAAATAAGTAAGTCAAGACCTTTTAATAATGAAAAATTGGAATTGGAAAAGAACAATGTTTTTTCTTTATTAAGTAGGTCTTCTCACTTCTCACTGCAATGCACTTGTGGAGATGGATAAAAACCAAAATAAAAATTTCCATTTTAATGTGTGTTTTTTAAAAAACATACATATTTTCTACATCATCCCAGATAGCATGTCTGAGTCTCATGCCTGACTATGTTCTAGAAACTGTCACTATACTTTACCCAATTTAGAAGGAACTGCTGATAAATTTGTATTCACATGGGGAGGAAGAAAATGTTAGTTATTTAAACACTTCCAATATACTGAAAACAAAATTGGTGTAATTTAGAAATGCCTCCACTGATAATCCCCTTTTCATTAAATTTCTAAAACTCAATCTCTTAAACTAAATTCCTATTTTGCTATTTTTCTCAGTGCAAAATTTGAATATTAAACACTTACTAGTAAAACTTCTCCTTAAGAATTATACTAGCCCTAGATGGTGTGGCTCAGTTGGTTGGAGCGTTGTCCCATACACCAGGAGGCGGCAGGTTTTATTCCTGGTCAGGGCATATACCCAAGTTTCAAGAGGTGGCTGATGGATATTTCTCTCTCACATGGCTGTTTCTCTCTCTCCTTCCTTCTCTCCCCACTTCCTCTTTCTAAAATAATCCATTAAAAAAAAAAAGCATCAGAGCCCAGCAGTTAAAAAACATAACTACCCAAGAATTACATACTTAACAAAAAGAATTATACTGAAATGCTAATAATGTTTACATTTGAATGGTGGGATTTGGAGTAATTACTAAAATTTTTCCTGAGTTTGCCACAGTAAACATATATTACTTTAAAATCAGGAAAAAAATTAAAATTTAAGTTTATACATTTCCAAATAAGCCTAGAAATCTTAAATTTCTGAACTTTTATAAAATAAGTCCAGATATTAAAAAAATGATTAGACATGCTATTGATTTACACTATATTGTTAGGCCCTAAGCCTACTGCAAAGTCTTTAAGAAATTCAACACTGTATTAGTTGAGATACAAGGATACTGTCTTTATATCACAAATGGATGTCCCCTTTTATGAACTCACAGGAGATTCTGTTCTTAAAACTCTGCCTGGAAAGAGCTAAATATTCTTCAAGTTCTCTTTATCACCATATGGATATAATTGCTTTATTGTGTAATCATTCTACTGGTGATTTCTACTTTGGTTTGGCTGTTAGGAAGAACAATGACAAATCTGTAATCTATCTTTGCAAGTTATGAAGGACTTTTTGGTAAAAATTTTTCTATATTAATTTTACCTTTAGCTTTATTTTGCTATTCTATCTTATTTTTCCATTTTTCTTTTTAAAATGTATTTTATTGATTTTTTACAGAGAGGAAGGGAGAGGGATAGAGAGTTAGAAACATCGATGAGAGAGAAACATCCGTCAGCTGCCTCCTGCACACCTCCTACTGGGGATGTGCCCGCAACCAAGGTATATGCCCTTGACCGGAATCGAACCTGGGACCTTCAGTCTGCAGGCTGACGCTCTATCCACTGAGCCAAACCTGTTAGGGCTATTTTTACATTTTTCTGATGTCACCTTTAAAAAAGCTGTGGAGAGGTGTGGCATATATACACAATGGAATATTATGCAGCTATAAAAAAGGACCTCCTACACTTTGAAACAATATGGATGGACCTGGAGAGTATTATGCTAAGCAAAATAAGCCAGTCAAAGACAAATATCACATGATCTCACTTAAATGTGGAATCTAATGAACAAAATAAACTGACAAACAAAACAGACCCAGAGACATGGAAGCAAGCAACAGAGTGAACTTTCTCAAGAGAGAAGAGAAGCAGAGGGTGAGAAGAGATCAACTTATATACATATATGCATTACCCATGGACACAGACAATAGTGTGGTGAAGGCCTGAGGAGGGGGTGAAAGTTGGGGGGAGAGGGTAAATGGGGGGCAAAATGGGAACATCTAACACTTTCAACAATAAAGAAATTTTAAAAAATCTTATTGTATATATTTTTGTAAGTCATTGTGAATATTTTTTGGAGTGTTGCAGGGAAAAAATAATAAAATTTGTAGAAAATATTCCATAAATATGGTTTGATACAATCTTGTGAAAACCATAGGACTTATTAAAAAACTAACAACCATTTGCTTTCCATGCACAAATCACAAACTTCATTTGATCAACCAAAATTACCAAATGACAGAGATAACTCAGTCCCGTGCAACATAAGCAACATTTCTTAAATCTTAATCCACCTCCAACCCCATCCCTCTATTTCTCTTCCTTCATAATCCATAATGTAAAATTGAAATGTGTATTATTGTATCCACAGAAAAAAGATTAATGCTCTCCTAATACTTAAGAAACTTTTAAGTGTTCTTAATTGGGGAAGAAATCATACACATCTGGTCTTTTTCTATGATTTTCTGACATAGCACAAAAACAAAAAATAATTTACATTACAGCAGATCATAATTCATGGGAAACCCAAATTGCAAATAACTTGAATCTACATATTTTTATTAAATAAACAGATACTTAATACTTACGGTTTACAGAATCTTCTGATTTCTTTGAGGATGAATGTCCTGAAAAGGAAACAGCATTGTTTTGATAAGAATCCTCTTGCAGTAGATCAAGTCATAGCTGTAACCAGAATTCTTCCCAACAGTCTTTACATTATAGTCTTACAGAAAAGCGGTTCACCGTCTTCCAATCTTTCATGTACCTTAGACTTATCTCCCTAATTAAAATGTTAGGTTCTTTGCAGGGACAGTTTATGCCTTCATATGGACTGGAATACCTAGCACAAGCTTAAAAAATAATGAATACCTGTAAAAAAAACTCATGTTACTAAAAAAAAAAAAAAAAAAAAAAAAAAACAACCCCATAGAGTTACTACAATAGAACCACTACTTTATACAGATGTTGAACATCTGAAAGCTGTTTATAAATAAATACTCATTTTTCAAAATACTTTTCCAAAGATCCTATTCAAGTGAGAATTCTCAGTAATTGAAAAATCACACGTACAATTATGTCATAAAACTAAAATATTCAGTTCTACAATGGTTATCCAGTGAGTTCTTCCAAAAGAGTGCTACTGAAATGTGTAACAGGGACTTAACCTTACCTGAAGAGTGGGGTGAAGAGTGTCAGAAAAGGCCTTTCCAAGGAATTGAGCTTGGGAATGGGGTGGTGGTGGGAGGGGGAAGATCCTGAAGTCAAGTCAGTCTACCTAAGTTCTACTCATACCTACCAAAGCAGACTGGTCCTCAAAGTCAAGCTATTGATCTGTCTTTCTTACACATCCTCTCCATTCACCCAGCCACCTAGCCATCCAATTATCCATCCATCCATTCATCCAAATATCCACTTATGTAACATTTTATGTAACAGTAACCTGAGCCGTGGGAATAGATGGGATCGTACAGGAGGAACAGAGAGAGAGAAGGAAGTTCTATAACAGCCTGAGCAACTCCAACTTCTAAGGGTAAGACCAAGGAGGAACTGTAGTAAAAAAAAAAGATGAGGAGAGGCCAGGAAGACAGGAAGGAAATCAAAAATGTAGATTGTTTTGAGAAGGAGTGTCAACAGTTTAAATGCAGCTGTGATATTAAGCATTTATTAATTGCTATTCAAGTTTGGGCCAAATTAAGGTGGACTAGCAGGAGAGTATCCCATCAAGATCAATCTAGTTCCAGAGTGTTCCAATATGAAGATTTTATTAAAGAGTTCCACAAGGTTTTCCTATTAAGTTTGCTAAAAAGTCATTTTCTACTTTATATCACCTAAGCTGAAAAAAAAGAACTATATCTATTGTACTCTCTGCTATCAAAGATACTCTGAATAAATAAGAAAGAGATAATTCCACTCTGTTTGGTTTTCTTTCCCTGAACTTGCTTGAAACAATGTTCAAAATCTTTCATTTTCTCATTCTTTATGCCTAATGTGCTAATGGGTGCTAGAGATATAGCAATGAACATAGCAGACAGAATTCCTGCTCTCCTTGGGTTTTTATGTAATTGTCATATGTGTAATGAAGAAAAAGTTCTGGGGCTGTGATATCATTATAAATGGGAGTTCTAATTCAGATCCATGGTTAGGGATGGAGTCAGGAAATGATCCCTGAGGAAGTGACATTTAAGCTTAGACCTGAAGGATGAGTTAGGACGGGACTGGGAGTTTTAGAAAGAGAGGAAATAGTGTTTATGTAGTCCCTAAATTTAAAAAAGTTTGGAATTTCCATAAACGAAAAGGCTCTATGGGTAAAGTATGAAAGTGAGGTGCAGAGTGGTGATAAACAAGCCTTGTACATAAGACTAGAGGCCTGGTGCACGAATTCATACATCAGTGGGGTCTCTCGGCCTGGCCTGTGGGTTCGGGCCGAAATTGGCTGACATCCCCCAAGGGGTCCTGGATTGTGAGAGGGCACAGGCCAGGCCAAGGGACCCCACTGGTGCATGATCGGGCCAGGGAGGGATGCAGGAAGTTGGCCAGTTGGGGAGGGACCATAGGAGGGCTTCAGGGCGTGTCTGGCTCTTCTCGCTCAGTCCCGATCAGCCAGACCCCCGCAGCAAGCTAACCTACCGGTCGAAGCGTCTGCCCTCTGGTGGTCAGTGCACATCACAGCGACTGGTCTACTGGTCGACTGTCTGCCCCCTGGTGGTCAGTGCATGTCATAGCAACTGATCAACCGATCGACTGCCTTCTGGTGGTCAGTGCACATCATAGCGAGTGGTTGAGGGGCCTTAGCATATCGTTAGCATATTACACTTTGATTGGTTGAATGGACGACTGGATGACCAGACACTTAGCATATCAGGCTTTTATTATATAGGATTATTTAGAGCCTTTGGGCTTTGTCCAGGATTTTGGTTATTATCCTAAGAACAAGAGGATATCACTGCATTATGGCAAACAGATTAAGAAGAGAGAAAGTGGGAAGTCAAGACAGTGAAGAAACCAGTAAGGAGAATAGAGCAGAAGCCTAGATGAGAAAACATGGTAGTTTGAACTAGGGTAGAGAGAACTTGAGAAATATATACCCTGGGGTAAAGCTGATAGAATTTGGTGACAAGTTAAACATAAATAATGAAAAAAGAAAAAAAAAAAGTCCGCATCAAGGATAATGCCTAGGTTTCTGATATTATTATTTGGTTTAACAGAGATGTCTGCCATCTACTGAAATATGAAACACTGAAGAAAAAATATTTATAAGGAAGATCACATGCATGGTGCAACCCATCCCAAGTATCCAGTTACCTAATTATCTGTTTTGAAGGTAATGAATAAATTTTTACATGGGATTAGTTCTTCCTTAATTTGGAATATGCAGTGACTAACACGGTATCATACTCTGATATGAATGCAACAATATTATCTAATACAATAACGAATGCAACAAAATTTTCAAATATTTTACTAGAACATAAGAGTATATAAAATTTTTTAAAAGCTCAAATGATATTTTCATATTTATTAATTAAAATTTATTTTAGAGTTAATGATTAAGATAGAGAGAAAAAGGCATTCTGGTTTGAATACCATTTCTCAATAAACAATAGAATAATAGTATTTTCCTTTCAATCTATCAATTTTATCAAGCCTAAACTGGGTAATACTATAAGCTTAAATATAGCATAATATGCAAGCAGAAGAAAAAAAATGCATGTAAGAATGTAACCTAGCTAAGATCTTCACAGCTGAAGCAAGGGAGCCCTCTCCTGTTCAAGTATTTATTAACATTGGACTGAATCTAATTCAATCTACCATTATCTACCTAACTTAAGTCTGAATCACTCTAAGTTATAGCCAATCTGATTCTATTAGGGACTGAAAAAGCAATTAGCAGTAACCTTCATAATAGCTAATTATGTGGCAAGTACCAAGCAAACAGCTTACATGTATTATCTCATTTCAACTTCTGAACAATTCTATGAGCTAGGTACTATTATCATTACCATTTTACACATGAAGAAATGAAGGCTTAGAAAGCCTAAGGATTGCAGAGGAAGAATTGATGAATTTGAATTTAATAATTATTTACTCAGTGTATGTGCACAGCACCATGCTAGATTCTGATGACACATTATATCAATCTCTATCATTTCAAGAAGGTCATAGGCTAGTGAGAAAATCAGACCATAATTGAAATCATAGTGTTATAATTTTATACTCACTTACAGATTATGTATTATTTTAAAGCAGCGGTCGCCAACCGGTGGTCCGCGGACCACTGCTGGTCCGTGAGGTCCAAAAGGTTGGTGACCGCTGGCTTAAGGAAACCTTTGGAGCAGCAGTCGCCAACCAGTGGTCCACAGACCTGAAAGGTTGGCGACCGCTGTTTTAAAGTGTTAAAAGTGCCTTTCAGATTATTTGATTCTCCACAATAAGCTCGAGCTGTACAGAAGCTAGATAGTAACAACACCCCTACTTACATAAGGAAAGTAAAACACAAGAAGTTCAGTAACTTGCTCAAGGTAACAAGCCTTTAAGTGACAAATCCAGAAATTAGAAGGCTTTTTGCAAAATATTATACCATCTGCCAAAAATGAATCAAAACCAATCTTGTTCTTGAAACTCCTATTACTATAAATTCATATCTAAATTCTCCAATCAGATTCCTTTCAACAACTATAAAACAGAATTCTAAACGTATTCACCAATTACATTCTACATTTGAAACATATGGAAGATCACACTTCATTTTCAGAAATATGAGTAGATATTGCATCCTAATTCTTTACCTTTGTCCTTTTTCTTAGAGGTCCCTTCTGCAGGAGATAATCTGGATTTTTTATGTGGTGACTCTTCACAATCTTTTTTGATTCTGTCCTTCCTTTTTTTGGACTTAACTTCTTTTCTCCTTTATGTTGAACAATATAAAATTAAAGTTAACTTTTTCAACTTTTTCAATTGACGTTCACAAAAATTAAAACCAATGAAAAAAAAATCAGTAAAGTACTTCCGTAAATGAGACTGTAAGTATTTTAGGTTAGTATATTATTTAGGACAATTCTGTACGATAATAATGCCTGAAAATTCTGAGACAAAAATTATTGTTTATAAGTTCCATATACAAACCTAGTAAATATAAATCATACTTTTACTGATTTCCTTCTTTTTATATTCTATTTATCTATTTAAAAGAAAATTACAAAACAAATCTCATTTCCCTTCAAATAATTCATTATCTACCTACACTTTGAAAAACAAATACAACAAAAAGAATCCACTGGTGAGAGTTCTACACCACCAATAAACAGAAAATTCTCTTAAGAATTAAAGAATAGGAGAAACCAAGATGGCGGCATAGGTAAACACCTAAACTGCTGCCTCGCACAACAATTTCAAAACTACAACTAAAAGACAGAACGGACACCATCCAGAACCACAGGAAAGCTGGCTGAGTGAAAATTCTACAACTAGAAGGAAAGAGAAAAGCTCACAGAGAATTGGAGGTATGGCAAAGGGGCTTTGTGCGCGCAGAGAGGAAGGGCGGCTGAGAGCCTGGCTGACTTTCTCTGGCGGAAGGGGGAAGGAAGCCTCCGACCGCACTGAACCCCAGTTCTGACTGCACTGAACCCCAGTTCCGGGCGAACCCCTGGGGACACACGCTCTTACGGGGGGAGTCTGGACTCTCGGGCGGAGACTCGAGCTGGGAAAGGCAGAAGTCTGAAGGCGCACGCGGGCCAGTGCGCACAAAGGTTGCGGAGGTTGCCACAGGCTTTCCCTAGTGGAAGGGAGTCAGAGGATCCTGACTGCACTGAGCCCCAGTTCTGACTGCACTGAACCCCAGTTCCAGGCGAGCCCCTGGGGACCCACGCTCTTGTGGGGGGAGTCTGGACTCTCGGGCGGAGACTCGGGAGCCGGGGAAGGCGGAGGACTGAAAGTGCGCACGCGCGCGCGTGCCAGTGCGCACAAAGGCTGCGGAGGTTGCCACAGGCTTTCCCTAGTGGAAGGGAGTCAGAGGCTCCTGACTGCACTGAGCCCCAGTTCTGACTGCAGTGAACCCCAGTTCCAGGCGAGCCCCTGGGGACCCACGCTCTTGTGGGGGGAGTCTGGACTCTCAGGCGGAGACTCGAGCTGGGGAAGGCGGAGGACTGAAAGCGCACATGCGCGCAAGGGCAAGGCTGACAGGAAGCCAAGACTGAGACTCCACCCCATCCAAGCTGAGCACAGAGGCTATTGCAATTTGGCAAGTCTAATCCTATAAGGCTGTCTCCAGCACCGAACTTCTCCCAGCATAGACACAGCTGATCCTTACAGCCAACTGGCCCGGAGGTCAATTCTTCCCAGTGATACCAACAACAATAAAGACTTAATTACAACAAGGCTGTACACACAGTCCACAAAGGGGTGCACCAAGAGTGTCCACCTCAGGTTAACTGGGGAAGCAGACCCACTGGGCCATATCGGAAACCTAGCACAAATATCTACCTTACCAACTCAGGGAATCAGTGAAAATGCGGGGTCAAAGAATCAGATCACAAACGAAAGAAATGGAGGAAAACAAACGACTGGATATAGAATTCAAAACCACGGTTATAAGACTTTTTAAGAATATCCTAGAAAAGGCCGATAAATATAACGAGACCCTCGAAGATATGAAAAAGGACCAACTAGAAATTAAACATACACTGACTGAAATAAAAAATATTATACAGAGACCCAGAAACAGAACAGAGGAACACAAGAATCAAGTCAAAGAATTGAAATACAAAGAAGCAAAAAACACTCAACCGAAAAAGCAAAAAGCAAAAAAAAAAAAATCCAAAAAGTTGAAGATAATGTAAGAAGACTCTGGGACAACTTCAAGCGTACCAACATCAGAATTATGGGGGTGCCAGAAGAAGAGAGAGAGCAAGATACTGAAAACCTATTTGAAGAAATAATGACCGAAAACTTCCCCCACCTGGTGAAAGAAATAGACTTACAAGTCCAGGAAGCGCACAGAACCCCAAACAAAAGGAATCCAAAGAGGACCACACCAAGACACATCATAATTAAAATGCCAAGAGCAAAAGACAAAGAGAGAATATTAAAAGCAGCAAGAGAAAAACAGTTAATTACCTACAAGGGAGCACCCATACGACTGTCAGCTGACTTCTCAACAGAAACTATGCAGGCCAGATGGGAGTGGCAAGAAATTTTCAATGTGATGAATAGCAAGAACCTACAACCAAGATTACTCTACCCAGCAAAGCTATCATTCAGAATTGAAGGGCAGATAAAGAGCTTCACAGATAAGAAAAAGCTGAAGGAGTTCATCACCACCAAACCAGTATTATATGAAATGCTGAAAGGTATTCTTAAAGAAGAGGAAGAAGAAAAAAGTAAAGAGAAAAATTATGAACAACAAATACATATCTATCAACAAGCGAACCTAAAAATCAAGTGAATTAAAAACCTGAGGAACAGAATAATCTGGTGAATATAATAGAATCAGGGGCATAGAAAGGGAGTGGACTGATAATTCTCAGTGGGAAAGGGGTATGGGGGGTTCATGAAGAGAATGGACAAAAATCATACACCTATGGATGAGGACAGTGGGGGGGGAGGTAAGGGCAGAAGGTGGGGTGGGAAATGGGTGGAGGGGAGCTATGGGGGGAAAAAGGAGAAATAATTGTAATAATCTGAATAAAGATTTATTTAAAAAAAAAGTATTAAAGAATATAGAGTGGGGCAAAAGTAGGTTTACAGTTGTTTCTTATGGAAAACAATACAATAATAAATATACAAGAATAAACTCTGTTTCACGTACTCACAACTATAAAACTACTTTTGCCACACCCTTTAGTAAAACTATTATAGAATGAGGGTGGAAGGACGTATTGTTAACTCATATGTCTACTTGAGACCATTTATCCTTTTACTGCTGTAGCTTTATTTCTTCTAGGCCAGGTTTACAAGGTTATCAGTACCATGGTTGTCAAGCAATTGATTTTAATTGGTGAAAAAAGGAAATATTTAATAGGAAAAGGTGAGAATGCTGAAACTCAGACAGAGAAAGGAAGATGAAGAGACAACAGAGAGCATTACTTTTAAGAAACTTATTAGACTTTCCAAAAATTAAGGTTCTAATGCCAAATGTTATATAATACTATTTAAGATAGTAATCATTTTTTACTTCTCATAAGCATCATTGCAAATTTGAAACGAAGCTTGAAAGTTAAGGTCAAATAAAAGTCTTTGATATTGTTCAGTATCATTGATACAGAGGGAAAATAATGGTTTAGGCTATTCAAGTAAACTAAAAATTCTGCTAATTTTAAAAATCAAAAAATATTAATTATGTAATGTTTATTTTTAATATTTAATCGCTAAAATACTAGATAGGGCACATTTATAATATAGCTGATTTTAAAATTAATATACTAACTTTGATATTTTATAAAGTTGTAGAATCTTACTCTTAGACTTTCAATTGTTATTCAGAACATGAAACCTAACTACCACAATCCTGAGAGGTCACACCGATTTTGTCTGAACATCTTCAATGCTAGGGACCCCACTATGTTTAACTTAGCATATACCAGGCACTTTCATGTAATCCCCATAATAATCTTAGTACCCTAATTTTTAGAGATGATAAAATTTAGTCTTAAAGAGGTTAAGTGCTCATGAAGATGACTAGTAAGTAGAATAGCTGAGAGGAATACACAGGGGTCTGATTTCAAAGCCTATAATTTTATATCTACTGCACTTTGCAGAACACTGATAACCCTCCCCTACTCAATATGGAGACACATTCTAGTTCATTCTGTAGAAACCTGATTTTAACATAGAGGTTTATAATCCTTTACTATGAATGACAAACTCCAATTAAAACACTGTTTAAATGAGACATAAGAATCACATTATGAAGATCTGCTTTATAATACAGTTTCTAAGAATATCATGGTATCTGAACATAGACTCCAAACTAAAAATTCTAGGATCTATCTACCATCCTGCACAAGCATTCACATTTAAAACTGGATGGCTAGATTAAAGCACCATGAATTTCCATTCCAGTTCTCTCGTTTATGTGGCCATAAAGTGATGCCGATATTCTATATAATCAACTAATTAAACTATCAACCCTTCAAGTCTACATTTAAACATTCAGTGCAGATAAGTGACTATGTCCAAGACTACTAACCCTTAAAAATAGCATTTTAAAAGATAAATTACCTGTGATGAAAATTTAATTTAAAGGAACATTCTTGGCATAATCCTAAAAAAAAGGAAAAAAGTCACACTGCTGAATGTGAATAACTGCACTGCTCCTCTACCTTTAGTATCATAAATTCTCATTTTCCCTTATATTCTTTTACGATGAGAGGAAACAAATAAGCTAAAAAAGCAATACAATTCTAATATTAAAAATAATATTAAAATGCTTGAGGAATTGAAATTCTAACATTACTTTAGAAAAATGCGCCCTCAATTTATTCTAAAAGCAATAGGCAGCACTAATGTGTATCTTACATCAAAGATATCTGATAACAATAGTAAAGTGCTCTAGGAGCTTTCAAATGGAAGAGGGCTGTTCAAAAAGTTCTACAACTGTGGCCTCTTGTTTTGTCTTAATCTCAGTTTACACTAGGTGACGTTTCCTCATGAGCAAGCACTTCTAGCAGAACTCAGAAACCAGTCTGTACTGGTGCGTGTTAAGTAGCATACGGAAAATTTATGACTTCTTTCTGGAGTGGGCAGAACACTCTGAGGGTACATTTATTTAGGTCCTAGAGAAGGCTGTTAATATGGTGAAGAGAAGCTGATATAATACCAGCTTAGGGGGGAAAAAGAATGAATAACAGATTCTAAAACATGCATATTAAGAGAAACTACTATATTCTGGGGTGTAACCCTAAGCTTTTAAGACTGATATCAAGAACAATTATGCCTTCCTAAAACTTTTCCTTTATTGACACCAAGAGTGTATTTATTATTATCCCCACTACAACAATAGCTACCAGCTAATGTGAGATTGTACAGTGCCTTTTCTGATAACTATGCATTTCACTCTACATTGGTGACGTTCTCAAGTTAATGAGAAGAGGTCTTCACTTTACCAATGGCATTACATTTAACATTAGAACTGTTTTACCTAAATGTCACCAGATTGCTGAGAATACTAAAACGTTTGGTTCAAACACTGTGACTTTGGGAAGCTCTGAGAAAAAGGGCACTTACAGGAAGAAACATTAAAATTTTGAATTGAGTCTTAAATTAGTCCATACATTTTAAAATCTAAATTATTAGATAAACTTTGAAGAAATGAATCATCTAGTCAACTTACTTAATTTAACAAGTGCATTTCTCTTTTCACCATGCTCAATATAACCAAAATTAACTTCCCAACTCTTTAAGTTGTCTTTCTTATCACAATATTTATTTCCACAGAAAAACTGGCCTGCAAAAAAAGGAAGGAATTATTAGCTATAAGTGTGACAATATTCTATCTAATCTGGTATTACTGCTGAAATTTACTCTTAACATACATAAATTCTTAGTTCTACAAAGCAGCATTAATAAACAACTGACCACAATAATTATAGTAAGTTCAACAAATGTGTATACAAGTATCAATTTAAAAAGCTGAAAGAACTGTTTTAAAAAGAAATCAGTCCTAGCTGGTTTGACTCAGTGGATAGAGCATTGGCCTGGGGACTGAAGGGTCCCGGGTTTGATTCCAGTCAAGGGCACATGCCTGGGTTGTGGGCTCGATCCCCAGTAGGGGGAGTGCAGGAGGCAGCCGATCAATGATTCTCTCTCATAATTGATGTTTCTAACTCTCTCTCCCTCTCCCTTCCTCTCTGAAATCAATAAAATATATTTTTTAAAAAATCAGTCACAGTCATGGCCAGTGTGACTCAGTTGGTTGGAGTGTCTTCCCATGCACCAAAAGGTTGTGGGTTCAATTCCCAGTCAGGGCCCATACTGAGGTTGTGGGTTCAATCACCAGTTGGGGCGCGTGCGGCAGGCAACAGATCAATATTTCTCTCTCCAAAATCAATTTTTTAAAATTGATTAAAAAAAAAAATAAGTCCCAGAATTTTTGCTCAATAGATAGACTGTTTATATTTACAGACAGAGTTTTAGTGTCCCTGTTAGGGAATCATATACTTTGGAAAACGGTAATACTGAAAGAGTATATATACTCACTAATACCCTAAAAGAATAAATATATTTTCCAAAGTACACATACATCTGGGTGAATCCTTTTCAATATTTAATAATATTATTACAATTGATATTTTTAAGTATTAACATAATGGCATTTATTTTAGATATCAGCATAAAATGGCATTAAAAGCACATTTTAAAATGCTAGCACTTTGAGATGAAGTAGATAGAATAAGTAACCAAATCCAATGCTCTAAATTTTAGAGTCACTTGACACTAAAATCAATACCACATTATCATATCCATTGTACATTAAAACCTTCTGCAAAAAAGGACTAATACTGATGATCCAAGAGGGGGGGGGGGGGGGAGAGAAACTCAAAGATTATTAACTTTGACAGAAAAAAAACACAAGATCAAACTTTTATTTGTACAAATAAAACTTGTGTCTTAATTATTTGCACCAGCAGGAACCTGAACTTTTCATAAAAATTAAATTATCAAAATGAATTTTGAAAATTATCAGTCCTAAAAGGCTGATAACTTTTCTAAATTGGCATTTTTACTTATTTCAAAAGAATACTTTATTGCCCTAACCGGTTTGGCTCAGTGAATAGAGCATCGGCCTGTGGACTCAAGGGTCTCAGGTTCGATTCCGGTCAAGGGCATGTACCTTGGTTGCGGGCACATCCCCAGTGGGGAGTGTGCAGGAGGCAGCTGATCGATGTTTCTCTCTCATCGATGTTTCTAACTCTCTATCTCTCTCCCTTCCTCTCTGTAAAAAATCAATAAAATATATTTTTTAAAAAGAATACTTTATTAAGTCTGTACATGTTCAGTAATAGTTCTATTGTTAAAACAGAAACAAAAATTGTACCTTTATAAATCACTAGAGGCCTGGTGCACGAAATTTGTGCATGGGGTGGGGGCGGGTCCCTTCAGCCCAGCCGGCACCCTCTCAAATCCGGGACTCCTCGGGGGATGTCCGACTGCCAGGGATCGGGCCTAAACCAGCAGTCGGTCATCCCTCCCACAATCCTGAACTTCTGGCTCCTAATCGCTCACCTGCCTGCCTGCCTGGTCGCCCCTAACTGCCCCCTGCCACTGGCCTGATCACCACTCACTGCCCCCCCTGCCAGCCTGGTCGCTCCTAACTGCCCCCCCCCCACCAGCCTGGTCACCCCTTACTGCCCCCCTCTGTCAGCCTGGTCTCCCTAACTGCCCCCCCCCTGCTGGCCTGGTCGCCCTCTACTGCCCCCCATGCCAGCCTGGTCACCCACGCAGCCTGCTTGTTCAGTCGTTTGGTTGTCCCTCACTAACCCCCCCTGCCAGCCTGGTCGTAGGCAGCCATCTTGTGAGGACGTGACGGTCAATTTGTATATTACCTCTTTATTATATAGGATAGCAAAAGCATTCTCTCCCCTTCCCAACTAATCTTTTCTTCAGTTAATTTAATTTCAAGAATGTCCATCAGGTTTTAAAAAGCAGCATTATTTACCATCATCTGAAAATTCCATTCAATGAAAGTACAAAAATTTAAATTGTGATAGACATTTCAATATATCTCATTGTTTTAGGTAAAAACAAACTAAAATGCAATATCAAGAAAAGCTTAAAAAGTTTTAAACTTTATTTTTCCTTGTCCTCTAAAGTAGCTTCGGGGCTAATATTTATTATCTAAAGAAAAAAAAATTCCTACTGCTTAACTGCATGTCCAATTTCACACCTGTCATAGACATTCAAATTTATAGATGTATATAAACCACTTTGATGGCATAAATGTTTACTCATTTAAAATGTAACTTTTATTTTCAGTTAGAAATTTAAGTTATTAATTTAAAATTATTTCCTAAATGCTCCTCTGTAGTTTTCAGAGCATTAACATTAATTTTTATTGGAATTAAAAATGCGCCCTGACCAGTTTGGCTCAGTGGATAGAGCGTCAGCCTGCGGACTGAAGGGTCCCAGGTTCGATTCCGGTCAAGGGCATGTACCTTGGTTGCGGGCACATCCCCAGTGGGGGGTGTGCAGGAGGCAGCTGATCGATGTTTCTCTCTCGTCGATGTTTCTAACTCTCTATCATCCCTCTCCCTTCCTCTCTGTAAAAAATCAATAAAATATATTTAAAAAAAAAAAAAATGCAATTATCGATAAAGAGAGAACTTTATAGCATGACAGTGTAGAGATATTAAGTATTCAGAAAAATTTTGTGAATAGATTACAACAATACATGGAAAAAGCATTTACTGATTGCCTACCAAATGTCTGTTATTTTGTTGTAAGAGTAAATATTTGGGCTCAATCTCGGTGACTCCCAAAAAGAAGAACTAGCCTGTCCAAAAATTTTATTAGGTTCAAAGTGATATTTAATTTCTACTTTCAAAATGTTGATTTGATTGTAATACAGAAATACCAACTCATTATTCCAAAAATTGATAAAGAGAAAAAATCAAGTATTCACCAGTTGATATTTAACTTTAGAGTTAAATTTTTAATTCTAAACTTATACTCAATTGAATATTCTAAAAGCAAAAATTCTAAAGGTAAAAATCTAAAGCATTAATTATTTTGACCTCTGCTAGTAATACATCATGAGTATACCTTCTTTAATTTTACTTTTGTGGGTAATTATTCACTGTATACATTAGGAATAATCTTACCCAATGACTTAAACTCAATAATATAACAAAATAACCTTTGCCGGAAACCAATCATTGTCTCACTAATAGAAAGATGTGGACAAGGAACCTGGAAGGCTGGTCTACCTTGAAGCTCTGAAAGGTCAGAGCCAACCACTCCCTATCTAACTGAGACAATGGTAGCTGAAGCAACTTCCCCACCAAATAATCATGTAAATCCTTACTGATAAGATAATCTGCCTGTTACTGGAATTGCCTGCCTAAGGGCAATGGGTATATCCCAAACCTGAATAAAAGGGATGGCAAGGCCAAAGCAAAGGGTAGTCCTCCCCCTAGAGGTGGGCTCCCGCCTGGCCCCCCTTTCCCAAATTAATATTTTTCTAGTCTTCTTTCATTTGTGTGCGGCCTTCTCCAGAACCTGAACCCTGAACTGGAACCCTGAACCACGCGGGACGTGAAAGGAGTTCCCACATCTGGTGCCTGACCATGGGACGTCTGGAGGAAATGATATTTTTCGCCTAAGAGCGAAGGAGGGAAAAAATACACCGAGAAAAGGTGTGGAAAATTCACCGAGAAAAGGTGAGGGAAATTCACCGCACGCAAAGCCCACGGCCAGCTGCAGAGTCTCGATTTGTAAGTAGGGTGGGAACGTCTTTTTCAGCCAGGTTAATGGGGAAGAATTAGATTATAAAATAATGTGGCTTCTTGTTCAAATTAAAATCTTAATTGGTATTTGGAATTTAAAATCTGTAATAAGAAATGAAACTCCACTGATAAAACCACTTCTGGTGCAGAGAAATTCAAAGGTGGCAGGAGAGGGCAGGGCTATCCGATTTCCCGCAATGAGATTACTTAAGGTTTCTTTTAAAAATCATAAAAGAACTCGAAGGGAAATTCAAATCTTGGCCAAATTGGGTGCTAGTTATTACTTCGGAAAGCGAAAAAGAAAGAAAAATTTAAGATCTGTCTATCTTTCAGGCATGAAAAGAAATTCGGCCAGATCTGTTGCTGAAACTTCCCCCAAAGTAAGCAGGATGTGGGGGAAGGGAGACACGTGGAGATCCAATATGGAAGCCCACTCTCCCAGTATGCTAATTTAAAGCTTCCTTTCTCGCCATGAAAAAGTCTTAAAAATTTAGAAAGTGTTTGGAATTTCTGTGCTCGTGAGAAGAGAACCTAGCTATAAGACAGAATGTGCGCATGGTCCAATTTCAGACATTCAGATTGTCTTCAGCTGGAATCTCTCTGCAAAAGCTATAGAAAATGAGAAACCCAGAACTGGTTCTTTTTCCTAAGAAAAATGGCGAAAAAGTCTTCTTGAAAGAAATTCAAGCTAATTCCAGCAACAGGATTCGCATTTCCATAATAAAGAGTAGTTTTTAAAAAAGCTAATTAACCTCGGTCAAAGTTAACTTTTAAGGCCTTCAAGAAAATAAGTAAATTTATCTCTTATAGAATTTATCCAAAGTAAATGCTTTAAAATAATTATAATTGACCCCAGAATCTCAAAGAAATTGTTGAAATATAAATAATGTATTAATTATAAAGATCTAAGTAGCCCAGGTAACTGGTTACGCCCTTTGTTAATGGAGGAAGGGGTAGATGCCCTTCCCCCAGCAGACAGGTAATCTAGTTTCCTGCCAGGAACCATCTCTGAATAAACCAAACCTGGTTTTACAGAGCTACTGGCAAATAAAAAGTAAAGTTTAAATTTGCCTCATAAAAAACCTAGAAGACAGAATTGAATCTATTAATTTATTATGTCTTGTATTTTTCTTAAAAATGTAAAGTGTTATTAATCTAGGAAATGCTAAATATATTTGACTTGCCAGCTTTAAAAGTTCAAAGTGCAAATTAAATAGGGAGAAATTATATAGTTGTGGTAATTAAATGTCTAAAGTATAAGAACTTATTTTTGAGAAAATAAAATGTTGTGTTTTCTCTAATAATTAGAAATTCAAAATAAGTTGCTTATTATTGTTCTAATTAAAAAAGAGGATTAATTCTGTGATCCCAACCAAAATTTTTCTATTCAAAAACTAGTTTAAAATCTAATTGATATCTTAAGATAATTATAAAAAGTATTATAATCTTTAAATCATATATAGATTCTTAGAAAGCTCCAAGGGCCCGGAGTAATACAAGAAATTTATTCTCTCCTCTTAAAGGAAATCTTTTTAAATTTAACAGATCTAATATACTTGAAATCACATGGAAAGCCTTATCAAATAAAAATTAATAAATTTATTTTAAATGTTATGAAGGTTTTGTGCTCTAAGAAGGGCAAAATGAAGTAACTAAATATTTCTTATAATCCAACAGCAGAATTTAAAATGACAAAAAGCCCGTAGCCGCCTGCATTCTTAATTAAGCTAGAGGCGAGGCAACATTTTCGGCTTGTGAATCAGACGTAAACATTTACTAAATTTGCTTTGCTTTTTAAATGAAGATACCTACTTTAATTACTTAAATAAATTAGCTTTTTAAATTATAATCAAGGTTTTCAGCTAAATAAAAAGCCAATATTTTTATAAACAATTCTAATAAAGACCAGAAACAGCTAGTGAGATTTTTGTTTGTCTGCAATATAAATTTGACTGTCTTTTAAAAGAACGGACAGCCGCCATGATGGCCACATGGCTTGCCGGTCCCTTTGGAAGCCTTAGGGGCCAACCCTTTCCTTTGGAATAAGCCAGTGTCTTTGAAGCAATTTGATTAAGTATTCTAAGAAAGTTACTGAAGGCTTCCCATGATCCCTCTGTATATGCAAATTAGCTAATGGGGATACTCTTAAAAAATAAAATTCCAGGTTAATAAAAAAGGAGAAATTTGAGAGGTGAAGAAATGTAACTAGACCTTGTCTATACAAAAATTGACAGCCAGCCGAAACCGGTTTGGCTCAGTGGATAGAGCGTCAGCCTGCAGACTGAAAGGTCCCAGGTTCGATTCCGGTCAAGGGCATGTACCTTGATTGTGGGCACATCCCCAGTAGGGGGTGTGCAGGAGGCAGCTGATCGATGTTTCTCTCTCATCGATGTTTCTAACTCTCTATCTCTCTCCCTTCCTCTCTGTAAAAAATCAATAAAATATATTTTAAAAAAAAATTGACAGCCAGTTTGAAATTGAATTGTCATGGCTTAGAGCAAAGAATATCCTTACATGATGTTATTCTACAATGTCATTGTAATTTTCGATGCTTTATAACAGCATGTTGTACAATTGTTCCAAACAAACTTACAAACTAATTCTTTGAATAATTGGCAGTAATATAAAAAGGACATAAAAGGATTTAATCCCTTCCACTGTGTGGAAGGCCTCTTGGGAAGGTACTTGAGCATTCTGTATTGGCCCTTCTTGCCCATTTTGCCAAGAGGGACCCTCTTCTCACAATCCAATTGCCCACAGCTGTTGCCTGAGCTTTAGGTTGAAGCCTCGTAGTGGCTGGTACCATGGATCTGTCTCTTGCCCAATGGTGTGAGCTGGGCCCTCTCTGGAGAAGAAACCTGGGTTTCCCAAGATCTGTGATCAGTGCTGGGGCCCCACCGGCAGCCGAGGTGGGATCCCAAGGCAGGTGCTGGGCGTGGAGGCCACGGGGGCATAGACTACCAAGGAGACAGAAATGAACCTCACATCACCCTGCTTGGCCCTGGAGGATGGCTGGTTAGCCAGAGATGGGTAAGATTCCTCAAGGAAGGAACAACCTAAGACAGGCACAGTCGCAGAGGGGCCATCAGGAGAGAACTTGGGGGTCAACAGAGGTGGGGCACAGACCCTCACCCCCCAACATTGCAGGGGCTTGAACCCTCGCCCTTTCTGAGGGAGGTCTCCTGCCCCCATGGCTGCTTCGAGCTTCCCACGCCCAGCTCAGATTGGGAACCAGGGAACAGAAAGAGACTTGGACCAGCTCAGATTGGGGCCTAGGCAACAGACAGAGACTTGACTGACAGCAGCTGCCCTCTATCTAAATCCAGCCTAGCACCAGGAATGCTCAGAGCCTATTCAGGAATGCAAATAATCCTTTCCACTAATATTTACAGGGCAAACTAAGATTGTTGTTAGAGTATTAAATTTGACAGTAAAATAGTAGTCAAGTTTTCAGATTAACTTAAATTGGTCAAATGAAATAAGTGAATATTCAAGAAAATTTAATTGTACTGGACAAAAAGCTGTTCCTAAAGTATTAACTAAAATTTCTATTGGTAGTTCATCTCATGGTAAACTTGCTTAACATGCAATGAACCTAAAGCAGTCATATTTTTGTGCAAAAAATTAAAGTTTAAAGTTATCAAGACTGCATTATATATTTTCCAAAAGCCTCCTAATAATTAAATCAAAAAAAGGGGGGATAGTGGAGTAATATTATATAAGGAAAATATCCTGTAAGTAAATTACATCTAGAAAAATTTTTACTTTGAAAATTAATTTTCATTTGTAATGCTAACAGCAAGACACACATGAAAAACACACATGGTGTCAAAATAAGCCAAAGGAAAATCATTTGGGCAAAAATAAAAAGGATCCCAAGTCAAATTTATAGAAAAGACTCCTTTATTAACTTTTGGTCGAGAATATGTTTGTATATTTTCAGAAAACAACTCCAAGACCATGTGGATTCCTGCAACAGAGAGGAATTGACAGGTCTGCTCCAACCACGAAGACAAGAGGAGAAACAGTCCAGAGATGGAAGACGCTGACAACGCCTTCCCACGCTAGCAGTCAGCAGCTGTGTGTCGCTGCAGGTTGCCCAGGACCAAACCAGAGAGGGTCGGACCTGCATTAACACCATTTGTCCACCATCCAGAACTGAAAATATCATTGCTGACATGTACACATAAGGAACTGTTTGACATTGAAACTGGGACTCAGAACTGTTGGACATTGAAATTGGGACTCAAACATTTTTGTTCTCAGACGTTTATTTCTAGTTTGCAGATGCAAGATTTTCTTTTAAGGAAAGAAACGGGGGAGATGCCGGAAACCGATCATTGTCTCACTAATTAGAAAGGTGTGGACAAGGAACCTGGAAGGCTGGTCTACCTTGAAGCTCTGAAAGGTCAGAGCCAACCACTCCCTATCTAACTGAGACAATGGTAGCTGAAGCAACTTCCCCACCAAATAATCATGTAAATCCTTACTGATAAGATAATCTGCTTGTTACTGGAATTGCCTGCCTAAGGGCAATGGATGTATCCCAAACCTGAATAAAAGGGCCAAAGCAAAGCGTAGTCCTCCCACTAGAGGTGGGCTTCCTCCTGGCCCCCCTTTCCCAAATTAATATTTTTCTAGTCTTTCATTTGTGTGCAGCCTTCTCCAGAACCCAAACCCTAAACCAGAACCCTGAACAACGCGGGACGTGAAAGGGGTTCCCACAAACCTTATCCTATTAAAATATAAAATTTTAAAGAAAAAAATTACCTTTTCCTGAAATTACTTCTTTTTCTACTCTCCACCTAAATCCAAACTGACAAGAAAAAACATTACAATTATGCCAGAGTAAATTTAAACATTATTTAAATTGTATATAAATCTAAACCTGGAGACAATTGACATAATGACATTTATTAACCTAAAAATAAAACCAATTCCCATTATCATAGCTTTTTCTCTCCTCATAGGATTCCAGGTACTTAAAAATACACTTGAACAATTATCAATTTATCTGTTAAGGAACAATCTTCTTTACTTTTAAAAGTTATAGATGCCAGGCCAAAAGATATCTAAATTAATTATGTGTGTGTGTGTATAGATAGATAGGTATCTCCTATGACTGACAGAAAACGGAAAACGAGGTTATGGTACAGTAAAGAAGCAGTATACTACAGCACAAAAGTGAGCAGCATTTGGAGTCACACTGTTTAGATTTACTTCTCAGCTCTATCACTTAACAGCTATTTAATCTACTTGTTCCTGTTTCCTCATTTGTAAAGTAGAAGTAATACAAGCGTCTACCTCTTTGGGTTAAGAGGTTTAAATAATACATATAAAGTATTTAGAATTGTACCTGGTATATATTATACTACCGGTTAGCATGCTATGGCCCATAGGCCTGCTGCCTATTTTTATAAAGTTTTACTGAAACACAACCACACCATTCATTCATGTGTCTCTTTTCCCACTACAACAGTATAATCATAAACAGGAAAGAGTAATGGTACCAGTTTCAAACCCTAAAGCAGAAAGATGTTAAACTTCCCTCCAGATTCCTAAACACAACTTCGTTTTTTGACTAAAAATGATTTTTCTCCATTGCTTTTTAATATCTTTCACAATCACAAGCTAATTTACCTAATTCTAGTAATGGTGTAGTTTTCTACTCAGTTTACTTTTATAATAGTTAAGTTCAGTTCCAGAATATGCAGACCCAAAGCAAGCGCTATCATTTGTTAAACAGTTCTGTGACCTTGGGAAAGTAACTTAACTTCTCAGTCTAGTCTATTTCCTTGTTATAAAAATCCTAATATCATAGGTTGTTGTATTATTTTTTTAAATCAACTATTATTTGAATTAGGCAATTTTGTTGTTGTTGTTTGTTAATCCTCACCTGAGGATATTCTCCATTGATTTTCAGAGAGAGTGGAAGGAAGGGGGATAGATAGAGAAACATTGATGTGAAAGAGACACATCAATTGGTTGCCTGCCCTGACCCGGGGATGGAGCCTGCAACCCAGGTACATGCCCTTGACCAGAATTGAATCCGAGACCATTCAGTCAGTTGGCCAATGCTCCAACCACTGAGCCAACCTGGCTAAGCCAGGCAATTTTGTATTTCAAGTAAAAATCAGGGCACAAAATATTTCAAAATATTATGATTAAAACCCAAAGAAAATAATATCTTCCCAGTCCAAGAAAAGAGAAATAAAAAATTCAAAATAACTTTATTTTTAAACCCCTACATGTACCAGTATGTGAGGATTGCTTTCCATCCAACATATATTGAGATGTCTACTAAAGCACAGTCAAATGTGTAACGTAATAGTTTCCAAACTTTATCTTTCATTCATTAATCTATTCAACAAAAAATTATTAAGCAACTACTTTTTGGGCTTAGCACTCTGAGGATAAAAAGTGGTTATTAAAAGTGTCACCACAAAGGTGACAACTGCCAATTTCCTCAGATGAAAGATTTAGAGGTTTTGTCTCGGTATGTTTTTACATTCTTTCCTGAAGATATAAATTTTCCTGCTGATACATTGGGTTAAACACTGGAGTTACTCAGGGCTTGGTGCTGAGCCTCTTCTTCTCACTATACCTTCTAGCACAAAGAGCTCACACATGCAAGCAATAAGAGAGAAGGATCTTAACTTCCTCACAGCACAAGGTTCGATGCCATCTACTTGGACTGAACTACTAGTTCGTTTATGCCCATGTTCTTTGGGAATGCTTGCTGTTCTCCTCAGCTGAATCTAATCCTGATGCAATGATCTAACCAAATTCTCAATGATGAAAGGAAAAAAGCAATAAAGAAAGAAATGGAGGTGTGGGACAAAGGTTGGAATTCACTAAAATTCCCTAACTAACTACTATATATGGTAGGCACTGAGCTAGGAGCTGGTTAATTAAAAAACGAATAAAACACTGTCTTTGGGTAAATAAAACTATGAGAAAATGCATTCTAGCAAGGAAATCAAAAGTACTACTCTGTCTCCAACACCTCAAACATGGTATGCCAAAACGCAGTCATTATCTCCCCCCCCCTCCACGACCTCCCGCCCCCCGCCAAAAAAGATACCCTCCTATGTGTGGGGCAAAGGGTAGATGGGAAATCTCTGTATCTTCCCCTCAATTTGGCTAACTTAAAACTGCTATAAAAAAGAATAAAGTCTTATTTTTTTAAAAAGATCCCCTCCCTCCATATTTCCTATTTCTCTAGTATTCACACTCAAAACAAGCGAGTCATATCTGATTTCTTTTTGCACTAACCCTTGTTCTTACTATTCATCATGTTCTAATAGGAAAATATAATTTGTTTTAAGATTATCCTCTCTAAAGTATGATTTCCAGTAATATACTGTGGAGAATACAAATATTTAATTATTCACTAAGTACACATTCTTCCCTTAACTGGACTATAGGTTTGGTGTGTTGTTGTTTTTTTAAAGGGCAGACACCATGTGTTAATCCATAATACCCAGCCTAGTCCTCAATAAATAATGAAAAATAATCAACAAATTAGTCACAGTTGAAAAAGCTGCTTCATTATGTGCTCTTAGAAAGACCTATGTTTCACATTCAACTTGAAGTGTAGAGACTTTCAAGTAACTCCAATTGCTGTGGTGCTTTTTGAATTCGATATGGCAATAACTAGTACAGAGATGAGAGCTAATTCACATGAAACTGAGGAAGTCTTTGGGATACACCAAGTGCATAGGTTATAAAAATGGACACTACTATCATCTATAAGAATATTGTGAAGCAACCCACATAATAAAGGCACTACTGAAAAATTAAACCAACCACGATTCTGAGATTTAACTATTTAAATGAAAAC
Source organism: Plecotus auritus (assembly GCF_963455305.1). Classification (NCBI taxonomy): domain Eukaryota; kingdom Metazoa; phylum Chordata; class Mammalia; order Chiroptera; family Vespertilionidae; genus Plecotus; species Plecotus auritus. The sequence goes on along the minus strand of NC_137783.1, from coordinate 24,854,359 downwards.
AAAATCCTTATAATAAATAAATTTAAGACAGCTTTTTTAAACAGGATGTCTTTCTTAATATAAATGTACATAATCCAAACATATAGATTTATGCAACATTCCCTCCCCTGACATTTCAAATTGAGATCATATGTTCTCGGGTCACCTTCTCTAGCTACAAATGTGAAATATGGAATAGGAAAAAAAATCCCTTTAATATTAACTAAAATAAGATGTAAAGTGGGAATGAAAATCTGCCATTACTAATTAGCGGATAAGTTAATTTTACTGGAATAGACATTTCTGTAATAAAAGATGTGCATCTGTCTCTTTATAAATGATAATCAATTTGGAAAAAATAGTCAATCAATTTCATCTGTGAAACAAGACACCATTCTGCAGTGTCAAATCGTTCATTATAATCATGAGAGGCTCTAGACGAGAGTCAAGATGAAAACAGGATCCAATAGCCACTTGTGTTTAATTTTAGACTTGTTTGCCTCAGCTCACAAAGAAGCACCCTTGACTAAGGGGCCCTTTGTAAGTTCCACAGCTGCAGAGTTAAATGGTCCAAATGATACTTTATAGATACAGGGCACTTTAGACTAGAATCTCATCTTTAAAAGAATAATGAGGAGAAAGACAGTATAATAAGTAACACTCTACTTTTATAAGAACCTTCTTATAGAAATATTTGGAAGGCATACCTTATTTTCTTTGTATCTACTGAGATCTGCTATGCAGTATTCCTTGAATAATTTATCATAGTATTTCTTTGCAAGTCTTTTCTCCCTAGATTCATAAAAAAATATAAATCTTCCTTTAGAAATTTAACCATAGTTTGCTACTTGGAAGCAATGTCAAATAAATAATGCATATGATGTAAATGTTTTAAAAGAGGTCTATTACTTATACATGCAGAGAATTCTGAATATGAACTATTATAGTTGCTCTCTCAGGGAGGGAATCTAGAAGACTGACAGTCAGGCATGAGAAAGAGCCTTACTCTTCACTTTTTAGCCTTTGTAATGTTTGGATTTTTAGGACCATTTTCAGTTATTACTTTTTTCCAAAATATTTTAAAAATTTGAAAAGAAGCATTTTACAGGGCAACAAAATCACTTTTTAAATGTTTTTCTTTTTTTAAGACAAACTCAAACAATGAGAAGTCAGTTAAAACTGCTAAAAGTTACCAGAAGAACCAAACTAGATTCAGTAAGCTGAAGCATGGTTTTATGTCCTCAATTCAAATTTGTTCTATGCAGGGTAAGAGATAGAACAAAAGCATTTGATGTATTATGTGTCAGATGACTAAAATTACCAATTCATGTCCACTTCGTCCTCCTCATTCCATAGGAATCTATGATTTTCTCGTATAACATCCATGTCTGTCTTGTCATTTTCCCTGGAAAATAAAACTATTTCAATCTAATATAAACACTAAATTAGTCAAATTTAGAAAGTTAAACAGTTTGTGAGGCTTTTGAAGACCTAAGTAAAAATGAAAAACACAAAGATAAAGACAGTTTTATGTGTATGCATATATGTACATATATTTGTAAAAATTATTTCAGTACTTTTCAAAGGCACTATAAAGAGTGCTACTACAGAAGCAATTTAAATGGATAAGAAACCCATCCATCTCTGGCACTGATTTCAATTATACACATGGTGCTAAATAACCAAAGCTAGAATGAGAAATCTGAGTAAACATTAAATGGACAAGGGAAAATGTATGAAAATAACTTTCAGAAAATACAAAAATGTCAGTAACACTACCCTATTGAGATCTAGTTTTAAAATTATATGAAGAGTTTTCCATTCCTCATTTTACTATAGCTTCCTAGGAAGACAGTAAGGAAGAGAGTTGAAGGGTATAATTTTTCCAGATGTTAACAGTTTAGGGGTAAAACAAGGGATTGTAGGGGAATAGAGGCCAAATTGAGAGGGAGGTAAGTTTGGGATAGATGATTTGGTATGAAGTGTTCTAGGGGTCTCCCAATTCAGAAAATTGTTAAGTCAGAGGGAAAAACCCACACAAAACCAAGAGGCTCTCAAGAGAAGAGCCCAAAATATAGGAAGCAGTTTCACGTGTGGGAAATATTCGAGTGAGGTTTCTTGTTTTCCCTACCTTTAAAAAAGCAATCCCAAACACTGAGGTTTAAAAGTTCAAAGAGCGTCAAAAAAACCCAACAACAACAAAAACACACCCTGCATAATCAATCAGGTACATGTGTATTCCTCACAATCTGTTATTGCCAGGGCAGCCGTAGCTCTGCAGGCTACCTGTTGCCAGAGAAATGGGGTTCTTGAGAAGCTACTTAGCCAGAAGCTATGGATGGTCTCTCCATTTTATGATACAACAGAGGAAAGCAGAGGAAAATTACAGAATGGAAACAGAGAAAAACTACAGAACCAGAAGACATAGTAGCTATGGGTCTTTAAAAGATCTCCACTCTCCCCTCCAATTAAACTTCATGACACTTACCCCAATCGCCTGAAATCTTCTTTTTTGCCACCATAATATAAAATATAGTCATTTACAAACTTTGCATGCCTTTGATACTGAAATGCAAAAAATTAAGGATTTTAAGAGTTGTTCTATGTCCATGACATCTTAGTGAGTAGAAATAAAAAGCATAGTATGCTTTTTTAATATGTAAATATATACTATACAATGCTTATAAATTCAGAGATAGAAAAAGGTAAATATTAGACTATTACATATGAACATTATAGAGAACATTACCTTTCACTTTCTACTGAATACTGTTTATATTGTTTTAAACTTTTTTCAAGTAGATAAATACTCATGATAAAACATCTCTCTACCAGCGAGAAAGAAAGTTTCCTTTTCTATTGCTAAACTACATATAGCCTCACACCACCACTCATTTTACTCATCACAATATGAAAAATTGTAGTTAAGGAGTACAAAAATTAAAGGTAAGGAATAGAATTTATCTTTCACTATTATAAAATATAATTTAGCTAATCTAGTAATAAAACTTCTAAAAATAGAAGGTGCAACTTCTATAATATTAGATTCTAACATTAGGCTTTCAAAAAACAGTTAATATAATGTTATTTTTATACCTTTTTTTAATATTCAAAGAATCCACAGATATATGAGGTTAAAGCTTAATGGTACTCTCTAGAAGTGAACATACACATACTAGATCTTACCGCATCTATAATGCTGTCTGTGACTACATCCTATTATATTAAAGACTAGAGGCCCGGTGCACAAAAATCATGCACTGGGGGGGGGGGGGAGGGAGAAGAGGGGGGGTCCCCTCAGCCCAGCCTGCACCCTCTCGCAGTCCAGGAGCCCTCACAGTCCGGATGGCCTAAACCACCGTCAGTCGGACATCCTTAGCACTGCTGCAGAGGTGGGAGAAGCTCCCACCACCGCCTCTGTGTCGTGAGCCTGGCTTCTCCCTGTGGGAGCACTCCCCTGTGGGAGCGCACTGACCACCAGGGGGCAGCTCCTGCCTTGAGCATCTGCCTCCTGGTGGTCAGTGCACATCATAGCAACTGGTCATTTCACCATTGGGTTGATTTGCATATTAGCCTTTTATTATAGAGGATAGTGACTTAATTGATCACAATGTGTTCTAATAGAGTATCAAATCAGAATATACTTCCAAAACTGGAAACAAAACAGTTAACATGTCAGAAAAGAAAAAAGAGAACAGCCAAATATCTGGAGATATGGGTTCTAGCTCTTGGTCTATCACTCATGAATCATGTGACCTTAGCAAGTTACTTAAATCTTTTAGAGCTAGAATCAGCAAACATTTTTTGTAAATATGTGGGCCATATGGTCTCTGTTGCAAATGCACAGTTCTGCCATTTTAGTATGAAAGCAGGCACAGATAACATCTAATTGAATGAGCATAGCTGTGATTCTAAAAATCTATTTCCAAAACAGGTGGTAGGTGGGGCTTTTCTTCCAGAAAGATGGAGTAGACAAAGATATACTTCTCCCTATTCCTTCCACCAAGAACAGCTAAATCCCTTGGAAATTATATACTTAAAAGACACACACACACACACACACACACACACACACACAGCCCTGGCCAGTGTGGCTCAGTTGGTTGGGTATCATTCCATGCACTGAAAGGTTGCTGGTTCAATTCCTGGTTAGCCACATACCTGGGTTGCGGGCTCAATCCCCCGTAAGTGGGTATGCAGGAGGCAGCCAATCGATGTTTCGCTCTCTTGTAGATGTTTTTCTCTCTCCCCTCTTCTCTCTCTAAAAATCAGTAAAAATTTCTTTAAAAACAAAACAGGAAGGCTCTGAAAGATGGAGAGAAGCTAGAGACCTCAGGACCCATGGTATAACATGGTAGTGAATTAACTTTTTTGCATTTTAAATCCTAGATTTGGAAGTGAAGAAAGATGGAAATACCAACTAGCACAGATTTTTTAAAAAGGCCCCAAAACCCTCTCTAATTGAATAACCAAGAGAGTGGCAGTCTAACAAACTAGATAACTTTTAGACAATAACTACTCTAATCCAGCCAAACACTCCAGAAAAAAAACTATGTTCCACCTCTATCCATGCCAAAAAAGGGGACCTTTTACCCTCACCAGGCTTTACGTAGATGCCCAACACCCCTAAATGAATAGTGCCAGAGAAGGCAGAGTAGAAGCTGAAATGCAGATATAAGCAATTGGCAATTGGGTTCGGAGATAAGAGGAATAAATTGTTGAAAAGAAAACCTCTATGACTTAAAGTATCAGAAATGATAACAAAGTGAAACAGATTGCTACAGATGGGAGGGAATGTATCTAATTGACATTGTCTCCTTCTTCCAATTCTGACCATAGTAACACACCTAGAAATACTTCAGATCTTGCTTAGCCTTTCTTTCACTTTCCAATATTCGGTAATACGGAAGTCCAGTGGCAGTAGTTACTGTAATTAGCCACAGTCTTACCAAAAAGTTGAGCTGAGACATGGCATAACAGGAAAGCAAGGTATAGCTTAAAGAGAGGCCCAACTCACGCCTGAGAGTTGAAGCCACAGCAGACCTGAGAACAGTCTATGACAGATCTACTTTTCAATACTATTTTACAAAGACCTTCACTACCCAAGAAGCGGGTAGGAAGAGAATGAGTTAAAATAAGACAGAAGGCAAGCATAGTATTAAAATGAGAAATGATGAGAGCATAGCAAAACAGGTTGGAAAAAATATTTGCAAGTTCATTAACTTTGTAAACCTGTTTTTGGAACATTGGGAATATGTTTTATTATTTTTGTCCCTCAATCTTTTTTATATACAGTATTAGTAAAAAAAAATAACTGTACTCAAAAGTAGAAATGACAAAATTCAATAAACACTTTAAAAGTAAAGTATTAATTTGGCTTTATAAGATTTTTATAAAATAAAAAAGATTTTAAAATATTCTATTTGTTCTAAAAACCTAGAAATATAAAAAGGATACAGCATCCATAGCTATGAGATGAAACCTTCTATTTCTTGCTTCTTCCCTGTTAAGACAAATTTTATTTTAAGCAAATTCCAATGTCTATATTCTAATTAATATATTCAAATCTTCAAGTCCCCGATCTTACAAAAACATCTTAAATCAAAAAAAGTGATTTATGTTGAAATACTATACCTATCCAGCAATTCTTCTGCAACCTGTTTATGGACCACCTTTCCATGTTTTTCTTTCTGAAATGGCTTTTGGAGCAGTAAATCATCTTCAGTGGTTCTGGTTTATTGAGAAGAAAAATTAGTAAGAGTTTGTTTTTCTCAAAGGGTTTCTTATTTCTTTATATTTTTACAACTGGAACATGTTTTAAAGAATTTAAGTCTTAACTTAAAAAAAGACTCACTGATCTTTAATGATACATTTTATGTTTCCTTATATGTCTTAATTAATACCTTAACTTTCTTTTATACCTATAAAATGGAGATGAAACTAACAAATGAATGAGTCCTGGTGTCTGACCCCCAAGGTTCCTAGGTTCAAATTCTGGCTCTGTCATTCACTATCTTAATCTTAAATAAAATTAAGTTATTTAAGTTTTTTGTGCCACAATTTCCCTGTTTGTGAAGTAGAGATATCAAAGTTTTTGAGAACTGATAATATGAAAAGAAGGACTGGTTATAGGTAATATAGACTATAATGGTTAGCCCTAGTTAGATAGATATATGTAACCCTAGAGCAGAGGAGACTGTCTAACTAGATTTGCTCAAATTCTATTCTTAACAAAGTAATATTTTTGAATGAAAAATCTTAAAAATGGAAAGCACCATAAGATGTAATCCTAATACATAAAAAGCCAGGGGCCGTCATGACCGAAACAACTGGACGGATGACTGAACAGCAGGCTGCATGGGGCGACCAGGCCGGCAGGGGGGTTAGTGAGGGATGACCAAACAACTGAACAGCAGGCTGTGTGGGGCAACCAGGCTGGCAGGGGAGTTAGTGAGGGACAACTGAACAACTGAACAGTGGGCTGTGACCAGCCCGGTAGGGGAGGGCAGTTGGGAGCAATCGGGCCAGAAGGGTAGGGCAGTTGGGGGCAATCGGGCTGGCAGGGGAGGGCAATTGGGGGCAACCGGACCAGCAGGGGAGGGCAGTTGGGGGCGATCGGGCCAGCAGGGGAGCAGTTAGGCGTCAATCGGGCTGGCAGGGGAGCTGTTAGGGGGCAATCACACTGCCAGGCAGAAGCAGTTAGGGGCAATCAGGCAGGCAGGCAGGCAAGCAGTGAGGAACCAGTGGTCCTGGATTGTGAGAGGGATGTCCGAGAGGTCCCAGATTGGAGAGGGTGCAGGCCGGGCTGAGGGACACCACCCCCATGCACGAATTTTGTGCACCGGGCCTTTAGTTTGTTATAATTCTTTCTATTCTTTTGGTTATCCATGTAGACTTGAATACCCAACAAAAATATTCAGTCTCAATTAGTATCTCTAATATATTGCTCTCAGTGTAAAATAATAAACCAATTTTTATAAGTTTGATTAATCAGTCAACTACTCCTAAGTTACTAGATAAAATCAAGTTTCTAAGCACTAGAAGCTGAAAACCACACCCCTAATAGCAATCCCACCAAGATGTAGTAGCTTCCTTACAAAGCCCCAGCTTTATTGGCTGACAGATCTTGTTCCTTCAAGTCATAAAAACTCCCATTAACTCCCCTACACTAAGCTTATTCTGAAGTAAAGCACTAGCAAAGGGACCACCAACCACACCCCGTCTTAGCTATGACATCTGCAAATAAAAAGTCCTTCTTTTCCTTCCACCTTCACAGCATAAACATTTTCTTATTTTTACATAACTATTCTCAAATCTTTAAACAAAAATTAATTCAGTAGAACATCGTCTTCACATACAAACACAATCCCAAAACTTTTATTGTTTCTTTATATTCCATCTCAATCTAGAAAGGATCCAAAGCACAGCTCAATAAAAAATTACCTTTTTTTCCTTTTGCTAGATTCTCCACAGTGTTCATCATCACTAAAATCAGAGTCATAGCCTCCATGACCATGCATCTGTAAAGTATAAAGTCAGTTACTTAGAACCTAAGTTGCTCACTATTCATGAAACAGAATAGTTCAAAAATAAATTATCTTTGAAAAAAACATGTTATCTTTAAAAGCAAAAATAGTTTAAAGGATTGTGGTGGATATATCAATGTCCCTGGGCTATCCACACCTCTGAAACTTTCATTCACTTTGAAATAACAGACTTACCCTTCAAAAAATGAATAAACATTTTTCACCATTAGGCCAACGAGAGGCCAGTCCTTGACCCTTTTATTGAATATCAGGTCTAGAAGCTGCCATGTGACTGCATACAAGATTCAGCAATGCTTCACTTTCATTTAACTTGGAGTAATAACAGTTGCTGTGTATTTATCATCAACTTCGTTCCAAACATTATGCTAGGTACTTACAAACACTGCTTCTAATTGCAAGTGAGGAACTAATATCTCCATTTTAGAGATAAAGAAATCAAGGACACGTGACGTAAAGTATATCAATTATAAAGAGCAAATAGGTGGCTAAGCGACTCTTAAGCCCATGATTTCCACTACTCCAAATTGCATCTCTGGAATACGCTAATGTTTTATTATATTCCATTAGACTTACTGCATTTGTGAACAGTACATTATTTTTTTCCTTCCTTTCCTTAATTCTCACTTGAGGACATGTTTATTAATTTGAGAGAAATGTTATGTGAGAGAGAAACATCAACCAGTTTGCCTTATGTATGGCTCAGTTGGTTGGGGAATCATCCTGTGCACTGAAGTGTTGCAGGTTCGATTCCTGCAGGCACATACCCAGGTTGGGGGTTCAATCCCTAGTCAGTGTGCATACGGGAGGCAACCGATCAATGTTTCTCTCTTTTTCCCTTCCTTTCTCTCTAAAAAGAACAACAAAAACCCATATCCTCAGGTGATGAGTTAAGAAAAAAAAAAAAAAGAGGGAAGAACTCTAAATTTCATTGCACTGGACCTAAGACAAAATATATGTTTCTAATCCTGGGTACCTTGAATAGATTACTTCATCTCTTTGGGCTTCACCTGCTAAATAAGGTGGCTGTATCACATAATCCTTAAATCCTATGATCTATTACAGTAGAGCCTTGGTTCTGGAACGTACTTTGTTCCGGAAGGCTGTTCGAAAACCGAATCATTTTTTCCCATTAGAAATAATGTAAATTGAATTAATCCATTCCAGACTCCCAAAAGCCCCCCTCCCAAAAAACAAAACAAACAAAAAAAACCCACGAAAATATTCACAGCACAATTTCCTGAAATGTTAACGTGGGGTTTAGCAGTAAACTGACTCCACTGGCACATTCCTTTGCTGCCTGAGACAGTGATTGATCATACAGGTATCAGCATGATTGAGAATCAACGTTTTGTTCGACAACAGAGAATTGTGCATGAACAACCTGGTTGAGAACCTAACTGTTTGAGATGGAAGACGTTTCAGAACCGAGGTTTGACTATCTTCTATATTTCCACTTTCAAGTGTAGGTGTGTGGCTGAATACCTCTTCCGATCCACAGAATCCTAGAGAGG